>NC_143387.1:54866106-56094431 GCF_980474605.1 Leiobunum rupestre
AGAAGGATGATAAAATACGCGAAAAAGTAGATTAGTCCATAATTAAAAGGGATAATATAGCTAAACCCTAAACAAATTAGAAGAAATTTAAAAACTTACTAATAACTTGTACCGATAGGTCTTCGAGCAAACAAAAAACGCGAATCTCGGATCCAATAGATCTTCGAGTAATAAATAGGGATGCACCGATATATCGGCCGATATATCGGCTAATTTTACAAATATCGGTATCGGCCAATATCGACTTAAGCGAGGCCGATATTAGCCGATACTTCTGGTATTAGAAAAATATTTTCAGGAAAAACTTTAAAAAAAGGCGATACTCAACTAACTAATTAATGGAAAACATTTATTGCCACAACCTTACATTTCCTTTTAAAAAGGCCAGTTGATCGCTGTTGTAGGAAATAATTATTCGCGTCCAAAACGGTCAGGAATCATAAGTGGTTTTTCGACTCCAAAAGCCATAGATCATATCATTTTTTAACAGGTGGTTACTAGAGTAAACAAAAAAGCATAATATTGTGATAGGTAACTTTGTTAATATCGGCTATCCTAGGCCAATAAAATCGGCCGATATATCGGCTGTACCCATATTGGTGCATCCCTAGTAATAAACTAAATTAAAAATAAATAAAATAGCCAGAAATTCCAACGGTATGGTCTACCGTTGGAATTTCTGGCTATTTTATTTATTTTTATTATTTTTTTTATTTAGTTTATTACTCGAAGATCTAATTGATCCGAGATTCGAGTTTTTTGTTTTCTCGAAGACCTATCGGTACGAGTTATTAGTAAGTTTTTAAATTTCTTCAAATTTGTTTAGGATTTAGCTATATTATCCCTTTTCTTAATGGACTAATCTACTTATTCGCGTATTTTATCCTTGATATTATAAGTGTCTTTCATTTGAATACGATCATGTTTTATAGAATTTATAATACTGTGTTTGAGTACTTAACGTCGTGGCTTTTCGAATGTCGTAAGGGCGGGGTTTATGTAGTACCAGAAGTATATGAGATTTAAGTATCGAACTCCCTGTCTCGGAATGTGTACCTACGATTCGGAAGAAAAATATACGTAACTTTCTAAAACTATATCATGGGAAAAAATATGGTTCATGTCATAAGTTAATACATGGTTGACACGGTATCTGGAATTCCTGGAAAAGTCAGGAAATTTGAATATGAGTCTAAAAATCAGGGAATTTAATTTCGGTTGCAAATAGGAAACTTTTACTAAAATATAGGTTAAAAACTACAAAATCTTGGCACAAAATAAGTCAGGGAAAATCTCAGGATTTGGTCAGGGAAAACCTGGAAAAGTCAGGGAATTTGATTGTGAAAAAACTGTGGTAACCTTGTAATATACTATAAGTTAGAATTCGCCATAGATTTAACGTTAATAGCGATTTATCCCTTAAAAAATCTGAACCGGTATACGTGACTCTTGGCGGTGACTTTTTGCCCTATCTTTTTAGTTTCAACTTCCGTCGAGAGCGGAAACCGCTATCTCCATGGATACGAGACGGAAGCGCGCGAGGTTAGCTCCCTACACTAACTATTACCGTTAACAAGTATTGTCGAAAATATTCGTAATTTAAAGTTTATCTCTTCGCGATAACTGGCGTTAGGCTTAACGTTGAAACAGGATTTCATAGGTAAGCTCATACTTCACTTTTTCGCCATCAGATGGCGACTTCGACGTCTTGGGAAAAATCGCTGTCAACACAGCCCTTGTACGATTCTAAATTATAGGGATCTAGTATATTATAAACTAGCAGCAAATCAGCTTCCATTAAATGTATAAAGCTAAATGGTATGCACTTCTGTTAATACGCAAAATGACCCCTATTTTTTCTCCAGAATCGCGTTACAATAGTTGATTTTATAAAATGTCTTTACGCTTGCCCAACTTGTTGAGATGTTGCCCTGGATTAGTTCAGCCAATGCCTAAGAATGAGTTCATAAACTCTTTAGTGGGAGAGAAAACGGATCCACCTTTGAAGCGGGGAGACAACATTTCAACAAGATGGCCAAGGTTATTTTATAAAAAGAACTATTCATTTTATAAAATGTAGTCGTTAAATTTAATAATTAACGCCAAATTAATATTAATTCTCCACGCCAGGAAATAATTGAACTCGAGCGTTAATTATATAAAATAGCATTTGGTTTTAATTAGAACTTGAATCTTTAATCAGAACCGTTAAAAACAATTCGTAACCCACTTAAGTTCCCGCGAATTTCAACACCATTTGAGGCCCCCGTGAATAAGTAAAACAGGCTTTTGGGCGCGATTGAATCAAAGGCCGGGGACAGATTAGGACTCGTAACCTCTTGTCGCTTGATACGAAAGGTTAGACCCTTACAACCGGATGCTGTTCTCGCGGTAGATGGAGAATGCGCGTATTTGATTTTTACGCTTATGACACTTCACATTTTTATCGTCAGACGTCGCTTGCCAGCAAAAATATAAGAGGCCATTCTCGAGTCGTGTTGTGGGAGGTGTGGGCAGCGTTGCCAGACGTATGATAATTATCGTACGCGTCGATAACTCCGAGCTAATTTTTGCGACGTACGATATTTTCAATGTGGTACTATATACAGGATTCGTACACAATCTGGAAAAGTTGGGAAATTTTAATTCCTCAAACATTTCAGGGAATTTTAAAATGACTACAAAATCTCAGAATTTGAATATTGTTCCAAGTCAGGGAATTTGAGAATGGCTCAAAAATGTCCGGGGAAAGTCGGGGAATTTGAGAATGGCTCCAAAATGTTAGGGATAAGTCGGGGAATTTGAGAATGGCTCCAAAATGTCCGGGAAAGGTCGGGGAAGTTGAGAACAGCTCCAAAATGTCCGGGAAAAGTCGGGGAATTTGAGAATGGCTCCAAAATGTCAGGGAATTTGAGGGAAAAGTAGAGGAATTTGAAAATAACTCCCAAAATCTAAGTGAAAAGTCGGGGAATTTGAAAATAACTTCCAAATTGTCGGGGAATTTGAAAACGACTCGGTAAAGTCCGGGAATTTGATAGTTGACTCCTAAATGTCAGGGAAAAGTCGGAAATTTGAAAATGACTCGGTAAAGTCCGGGAATTTGATAGTTGACTCCTAAATGTCAGGAAAAAGTCGGAAATTTTAAAATGATTGCAAATTGTCAGGGGAAATAAATTTTTGAAAGATGTACTAAAAATACTTAATTAAATATTTGCGCGATTTTACATTTCATTTATTGTACCAAAATGGTCAGGGGAAAATTGGTACGCATTTTTCGATAATTCAGCTCACGCGTACGAAAGTGTTTTAAAATTGACTGAAAACCACTAAAACTTATATAAACATACGTTTTCAATCGGTTGAACATTAAGGTTTATTTAAATAAAATTATTTAACAAGTTAAACGATAGTATTTCACACAAATTTCTAAATAACCGCCATTTTTCAAGCGTACGATATTTTTCTGAAATCGATAATTTTTCGGCTCGGGTACGATAATTTAAATTTCAGGAGCTGGCAACGTTGGGTGTGGGCCCGCGAAACAGCCAGTTTTGGTATATTTCAAGGTTTCTTTTCCTCGGCGAAGATTTATTTTTTTGCCAACAAATAAAAATAGTGCGTGTTCCTTCCTTCGGCCTCTGCTAACTTAAAAGCTCTTTATGAGTCTGTGGCTCTTTAGGGAAAGATATTTCTCAAGTCTTTGATCCGTTGCTTGAACAAGACGACGTTTTGTTTCTCCGATGACCTTTAAGACTACCATAGAGGAAATATGTTTCATTTTCCAAGAATATCGTTACCGTTAAACGGATCAGCGTATTCTTGTGGGATATTTTATTGTGTTTTCAAGTACTTACCCAATGTTTGAAGGACGTTAGTGTCTGCCCTTTCGACAAGTTCCTTCAAATATTTATAACCTACTATAATCGAGGTATATTTAGCCTTCGTACGGTCTTCCTAAACCACTTAATGCCATTTCCTGTTCATGGCTGAATACACTTTCCTAAGACCGCGTTTATAACCCGCAATTCTGATCTTTTGTGAAATTATAGATCGACCCGCTCCTAGCGGTATAAACCGGAACTATAATATAACCTATTGTTTATATAGGCTGTAAGTACTCGTTGGAAAGTACTAGACGAAACTGATTCGCATATAACCATGATAATGCGATTAGAGTATAAACCGGTTTGCTATAGGTCAGTTACTTTTAAGAATTCGTTTAAAAATAAAGCCAGGAAATTAAAATATATCTTGAATGTTTTCGGAAGGTGTTCTTAACTACTTGGGTCAATAATCGACAGGGAAAAAGGAAGGGAAATTTAATCTGAAAATATTGTAGGAAAAAAAAACCCTTTAAATTTCAAGATTTTTTCTTGACGATAAAAAATCAAGTATATGAAATCAATGAAGTATTTATGTTAAGATTATTTTGAGCATTTCTGGCAATCCACCTCACGCTCTAACAGTAAGCTCCTCCCATTAAATGTCAATCAAATCGCCCCCAGTATCTCGTTAGTTATCTAAACATCATTGAAATGAGGGTTCGGAAAGTTTGCCCCAATGTACACAAATTTACATCTTTTAAGTTTTTCTTATTAAAGATTTTATTTTATTTCTTCTTTTATATTATAATATTGAACTAATTGACAATCATGATGAGTTACTCTCTAAATCTTAGTTTTATTTTATCTAGCACCCGGAAAAAATCGGGGAAATATTCGTGGGAGAACCTGGAAATATCAGGGAAACATTCGTGGGATAACCTGGAAATATCAGTGAAATATATGTCGGTGAACCTTGAAAATCAGGGAAATATTCGTGGGATAACCTGGAAAAATCAGGGAAATATTCGTGGGATAACCTGGAAAAATCAGGGAAATATTCGTGGGATAACCTGGAAAAATCAGGGAAATATTCGTGGGAGAACCTGGAAATATCAGGGAAACATTCGTGGGATAACCTGGAAATATCAGTGAAATATATGTCGGAGAACCTTGAAAATCAGGGAAATATTCGTGGGATAACCTGGAAAAATCAGGGATATATTTGTGGGAGAACCTGGAAAAATCAGGGAAATATTTGTGGGAGAACCTGGAAAAATCAAGGAAATCGACGAGTTTCCAATATCTGTATGAATCCTGTAGATATTCTATTTACAGGGACCTGTAGATATTCTATTTTACAGGGATTAATAACTAAATCTAAAAATCGTCTGCTTAAATATGTAAGTTCAAGCTCCCTTTAAATATAAATAAATACATTCTTGAAAAAATACACTCCAAACGTATAATTTAGCAAAAATATTCAATGAATACTATTGAATGCGCACAATGGGGATTTTGTAGAAATCAAGGACGCGTGATCGGTTAAAGGCTATTATTAAATAATTTGGAAGAAGTTTCGATTCGTGATCCCTTAGGTCTCTCGTGCGTTGTGTAATAGCGCGTGATCAGGTTCACCTGCTCTCCGCGAGAGCCGTCTTGCGGCCGAATGAATCGAGGAAAGTTGAAGCGCGTGTACAACACAATGGAGGGAGTCGAAACCAGTTCCCGTAATCCCACTTTTTATTAGGTCGAGATACTCGTGATCCAATATAGACTTTAAGAGGGCTTTTACTATAAACGGAAGGGGCGCCATCTAACGACGTTTCCCTTTTACCTCCCCAGTGTTATCAATAGGCCACTTTTTGTTTCTGTAAAAACAACGAGCTTGGTTGAAAATTTTACATTGTTTATTTTAGAGCGGTAATATTATACAGGGTGTTTTTTTTTTTGCTCGAAAAAGTTATTTTTTTTCAAAAACTATGTTTTCTAGAAAGTTGAAATTTGTACTGTACATTATACGTGCCGGGGGACACTTTCTACCAAAATTGCATCTAAATCGTAAATATTTCCACGTTTTTTGAAAATTTAAATTTTAACCGCTAGGTGCTATAAGAAAATTGTCAATGAGAAAATTGTAGAGCGTCACTGAAAACGTACCAATAGCGTTGGCGTAAAAAAAAATAGACGTCTTTTACACTGAAAAAATACGACTTGAAAAAGTGACGAGTTGGGCAAGCTAAAATAATTGGGAGAGTAGTGTAACTTTATGAAAGTCAAAAATTTGTTAAAATTTAAATTTTCAAAAAACGTGAACATATTTTTCGATTTAGATGCAATTTTGGTAGAAAGTGTCCCCCGGCACGTAAAACATAGCTTTTGAAAAAAATCACTTTTTCGAGCAAAAAAAACCACCCTGTATTTTATTTATCACAAATATTACCAAAACAGTAAAAGTACAAGTTGGATTGCTAATTTTTTAAGGATCCAATGTTGTTGATTTTTTTCAAATCTATTTATTTTATTATTGAAATAGAATTTTTATTGATTTAAATTAATTTTTAAGGTTTTATGCATGTTTTATTGATACACTCCTTAATAATTAAATTGAGTGCAACGGTTATATGAAATAAAATTAAAATAAATTTGCAATAATTAATTCCCCCCTCGGAACACGAATCGCCATCAGTTAGTTTTCAGATTCAACCTATTTTTGTTTCAATTTTATTTAAGTTGAAGTTTTAAGTTTTTTTGAAGAAAAATCAGTGATTTCAATCACATCCTATTTCAATGTAAGAAAAAAAATTCTAATACAGTTGCAATACAAAGCAAAACTTAACAATATTAAATAGTAATTTAATTAAGATTAAACTCAATCACTATTTAATATTGTTTAAATTTGATTTTATTTTACATTTCATTATCGATAGAAGAAATTTTACTAGAAAAGAGTCATTGTTTAAAAATAAAAAATTCCTAATTTAAAATATTTCAATTCTTTTACATAAACAGGGTTGCCACGGTACCCTGAATTCCTGGAAAAGTCAGGGAATTTGAATATGGGTATAAAAATCAGGGAAAAGTCAGGGAATTTTAAAAATTAGTCTAAAAATCAGGGAATTTAATTTCGGTTGCAAATAGGAAACTTACTGAAATACAGATTAAAAATACAAAATCTTGGTACAATATAGGTCAGGGAATTTGATTCTGAAAAAACTGGCAACCCTGTGTCAGGAAATTGTCTCAAAATCCGGGAAATGTCAGGGAATTTAATTTCAATTAGTGAAACTTTTACTATATACGTTAAAAATAAAATTTTGGCACAAAATAAGGCAGGGAAAATCTCCGGAGATGATCAGGGAAAACCTGGAAAAGTCAGGGAATTTGAATGTGAAATAACTGTGGTAACCCTGTCAAACTATTCATTTATTCTACAAAATTGGTCAGGGAAAACCTGAAAAAGTCAGTGAAATTCAATCCGGAAATTTTGTACAAAATTAGTATTAATAACAAAATATTTGTGCCCTCTACACACGAGCTATGCTTTTCTAGAAGGGCAAGTGTACTAGTAAACACAAAAAAAATGATACCCTGTCCGTTTCATTATTGAAACCTTTCTTAAAAACGTCATCTTCAACACGCAACTCCACGAAGATGTGGGTGTTTCTTGTAGCAAATTCAATTACGACTAATTTTTCTTTTGATAAAAAGTACGTAGCGAAAGATCGCTGGATATTTTGATTTAGGAGTCGGCCTCCCTTAGATAAATAGGCTTTGGCGAACTATTTTGGGCCGTTGACTCGCCAGCGAAATTCTTGAACCTCGAGAGGCACTGCTTTTTCACAATGTTTAGTTGGAAGAATAGCTTCGCCTAGAGTTTCGGGCTTTTCACCCAGACGACATTGGATTCTAGCTCAACTAGAGTCATCTATTGGTCGCTAGATTAAATTTCGAACAAAAAAGCTCTCGAGTTTGAATAATCACCGAATTTAACGAACCGCAAAGATGTCTCATTAATTTAAAACGTCAATTAAAAAATTTGGAAGAAAAAATCGTTCAAATTTGGTATCGCGTTAAGTGATATGTTTTAATGAGGTTTCGAATTTGTTTCTCGTAGCCGTTAATGTTTTTTAGAATGTGGTTGGTTATCAGTTTTGGAGCTTGCTGTAGGGATAAATGCACTGTTGGGCAGCAAGGCGAGTAAAACTTTGAATTTCTTTTTATTTTGATTCTCTATGTCTCTATCGTTAGTATAATTGAATTCTGTACGTTACGGGCTTTCGAACGAGTATACACACTCAAATGCTATTACATTTGATGCTGATGGTTCCGTTAACTCCCGCTAGGGGCGCGTTGGTCTATTTACACGAGGGGGAGGGGGGATGATAAATAAGGCTTGCGTGTACTCTTTCGAAAGCTCGTTCAAAGATCAATTACACTAATTTGTTTATAAGCGTATATATACAAAGTAAATCTATCTTATAATAACTATCCAGTACAACGTATAGGATATGTCATAGAAAATATAGCAGAGGAATAGCAACTTCCCTCGGGATACTTTATGCCGATTAATTTCCGGTATTGTTATGACTTAAACCTCGTCTTTTGAAATACTTATTGACCCCAGGTTTAGTACCTCGAGATACATTTTAGAACTTTGTCGTAGCTTTAGTTACTATTACTTTATTATATTTTCTATGGAATGTGATACCTAATAGGATTTTGAGCAAACTAATATATTAAATAGTAATTAAATTTAATATTTCATTTAAATAAAGATTACCTAACTGATAAAAGTAAAATATCCGTTAATTATACATTGAAAGAGCCATAAATTGTATAAAAATCAATAAATTCAATACAATCGATTAATTTAATTTTTATTAAAAAAAGTGCCAACTCTGAAAGATGGATGGGGCGTGGTTTATCTTCCCGGAATCACTGAACGAACAAGGTACCAGGGTTGGCTGATTTAAATCAACTTGATTTAAATCAATTTTTATATAGTATTTTTAAAAAAGAAAAAACCTTGCCAATTGCTATAATTTAATTTTAAATATAATCTTTCTTGTACTTCCCCCAAATGTTGCATTGGATTATCCCTGTGGATGGGGATTCCGAGGGGTAAGACACTCTCCGATGACTTGTACACCGAGTTCGAGTACTTAGTACTGTTAAAGGTACGGATTTTTAAGAGTTCACGAACTCTTATTAGCACAGTCAGAGGTACGCCAGTGGGGGATTCTGTTTTGAAAGTACGAAAATAGGTAAATACTGTTATATTATTATTAGCTTAAATTGAATAAATTCATTATACATATAATTGTTTTAGGTAAAATTATGATACTAAATTATATAAAACTTTGAAATTTTAATTAAAATAAAAAAAATTATAAAAATCCGATTTAAATAAAAAATCGTTTTGATTTTTTTAAATAAAAAATGGCCATTTCTGCAGGGTACTGCTCACACATTCTTGGTAGGATAATTTAATTTATTACGACTAATAGAAAGTCCGAAGAAACTGCTTTCGTTGAGATGTTTTTTGGGGTAATTTAAATTAATCGCGCAGTTGGGTCGTGGCCCTTCAGACCCATTTCGTCGCTTCCGCCACACTTAAATAGTTTTTTTTGACTCGGGTGACTTGGAAAAATATCCTTAACTCTCACGAAATCTAACGAGTTCTTATTCGGTTATTCATTCGCTAAATTATTATTCCCCTTCTTAACATTCTTCTTCGGCGGAGTAAATGCAGGCGTGCCAGTTGTTGACTCGAGACCCTAATTATTATATCGCTCGCGTACAGGCGCTGAATTAAATAACGCTCTGAAGTCCGTACAAATCTGCCAGCCGTTTTTTCCCTTTCAAGATAATTTGCCGTATTTATCAATAGGCTAGAGGAAAGACGGGCTTAAATATAAATATCCTGGTCCTCGATTGTCTCTTACAATTTTCATTATAGGATTAACGTTTTCACCCATCGGCGTATAGCCAGAAGTATATAATCTCTTTCGATGGAAGTAACCAGCTAGACCTTAAAAATTAAACACGTACCATATCTCGGCTGAACGTTTTTAATTTATTTTTGTGACGTAATACAGGGTTGCCACGGTACCTGGAAAACCTGGATTTCCTGGAAAAGTCGGGGAATTTGAATACGGGTATAAAAATCAGGGAAAAGTCAGGTAATTTCAAAATTTAGGGAAATGTCGGGGAACTTAATTTCGGTTACAAATAGGAAACTTTTAATAAAATATAGCTAAAAAATACAAAATCTTGGCACAAAATAAGTTAGGGAACATCTCAGGAGATGGTCTGGGAAAACCTGAAAAAGTCAGGGAATTTGATTGTGAAAAAAAACTGGCAATAGTTTAAAGGCAGACTACATAGTTATTCGGTTTCCTCTGTCTTTCACTGGAAGATAGCTCGCTGCAAGACACATGTGCTATGCAAGCAGCCAACTACCAGTGAAAGACAGAGAAAACTGAATAACTATGTAGTCGGCCTTTAACAGGGTTGCCAGTTTCCACACGTCAGGGAATTTAAAAATGGGCCTTAAAAGTCGGGGAAAGGTCAGGGAATTTAAAGAACTTGTAAAAATTCAGGGAAAAGTCAGGGAATTAAATTTTATCTTGACACTTTTTGAAGGTAATTTTACTCTAGATTTATGACAAATTCTATGATTATCATTTATTTCCTTGAAAGTTTGGCTAATTTTTTCAACATTGCAATAACCTTAGTATTGAAATGTAAGATGAAATATAAGTCCATCATTAACTTCTGATAGAAGTAAAATTTAAAATAAAAATTTTGGCCGTTAAAAGTCAGGGAAAACCTCTTAAAATGGTCAGGGAATTTGAATCTCAAAATTTTGTGGCAACCATTTTTAAAATGACCTTATATTTAATTTCACCCTCACAATGGTTTTTACTTCAGAAACTTATTGTTAAAAAATCAACGGAAACCCGCCAAAGTACGCGTTTCAAGTTAATTTCGTGATTGCCGATAATTCCAATCAAAATAATTGTCATTTTGCTCGCTTTAATTTCTGAAAGTAGACGGTAACAAGTTTATGGAGCTGTAAAACAAATTTAAGAAATCTTATCGTTAAGTTTAATTTTGAGCTTGGCTATCAACTCTAGCAATACAGGGTGTTTCGAAAGGTTATGCAAAAAATTTGTAGGGTTGTAGGGGGTGAGTTGAGTATGCCTGTTTTTCCCCATTTTCCCGCGATTAGTTAAAAGAGCGCCAGTGAGCTTCAAAGTGTGGCCTACTAGCCCCTGGAAGTAGGCTGCGACAAGCGCCAAACCAAGCAGTAGGGACTTTAAATACTGTTTAAGTTTACTTTTTTACCTATCACACGAGCCCAAACCTTAATGTTCGCATTTCCCCGCCTGCTTGGTTTTGCGCTTGTTGCAGCCTACTTCCAGGGGCTAGTAGGCCACACTTTGAAGCTCTCTGGCGCTCTTTTAACTCATCGTAGGAAAATGGGGAAAAACAAGCATACTTCTCAACTCAGCCCCTACAACTCCTTTAAATTATTGCATAACCTTTTGACACACCCTTTAGTGAGACGGATACTTCTTGAATATGATTTACTTCTGACACGACCGACACAGTTGGCAACAGAGTAAATCCGTAATAGGAAAAGAAAATCATCCTTTTTAATCTGTCGGCTGGAAAATAAAAAGCGTACGTAGGAGTTTCGCTTTTAGGACGCGAACGAACGTCTACATTTTGAGGACAAGAGTCCTTGTTTACTGTTTTGAAGTCATCCTTTTTCCTCCGCCGCGAGTCCATTACGGCAGTCGCCCTCCGGAGAAGTAGCGCGTTCGAAATAAAAGCCTAAAAGGGCCCCTAAACCTATTACGGAGACATTCGCGGCAAAACTAGACTCAACTCCTCCGCTATTGCGCTTTTGCGCGGAAAACGGTTCTTCTTAGGCGACATTTGGAGAAAATCTAAAGTCGCGCTGAAATATTTTGACTGACAAGGTTTTTTGTCGCGAGGGCAGTACCAGAAAGACACGTCGGTAAAATGGGCACCTCTTCGGGATTTCGAGAACCTCAATGTGTATGTGTTTTACGTTTTGTTATTTCGATTTTTTTTTCATCGTCGCGCCCTCATTTTTTATTTTTGACATTTCGTAGTGTGGGTATTGTTTAGATATGATGAATGAATGAATTTTGGTGCCTGCATTTGTAACTCCCTGGGTAATTGAAGGGAGACCACGACGGTTTTGAATTTATCGCGGGGTTTTGAATTTATCTCGGGGTTTTGAATTTATCGCGGGGGTTTTTTAATTTATCGCGGGGGTTTTTGCATTTATAGCGGGGTTTTGAATTTATCGCGGGGGTTTTTTAATTTATCGCGGGGGTTTTTTAATTTATCGCGGGGGTTTTTGCATTTATAGCGGGGTTTTGAATTTATCGCGGGGATTTTTGAATTTATCTCGGGGTTTTTTAATTTATCTCGGGGGTTTTTTGAATTTATCGCGGGGGTTTTTTTAATTTATCGCGGGGGTTTGGAATTTATTTCAGGTTTTCGTTACAATGTTGGTGGTTGTTTTTGTGTAATTTTATTAGTGATTGGTTTTACAAATGCCTTACGCAATACCATTTAATCTAAAAGCGGGCCCGGGCCTTGATGAAACAATAATTCCAAGCCCCAAAAGATACGTTATTACTGGAAGTAATTGTACGTTTTTAAGGGGATTAATAATAATCAGCTAGAGCAGCGGTTCCCAATTTTGTTTGCTATGGAACCCTAAATTATCCACCTAATTCTGGCGGAACCCCAACTCATTTTTTACTTATCTTAAAAGCCGAGGTAGGGTAATACCCAAGTCAGCTAGCGACTTTTAAGTTTGGTGGCTGGGTTTTAATGCGTAGGATAGGATGGTGGCAAGTCCTTCATACCACGTAAGCCAACAGCTATCTACGCTTACTATTTTCGTTAAACAAGTGTTTATGGAAAATGGAAAACCAAGAACTCGGGGGGGGGGGGGGGTCCCCTTTTAACCAGTGGAGAGAGAACTTGCGAACAACGCGGAAGTAGTAGTTTCGACTTTATAATAATAATCAGCTAGGCTAATAGACACCACCCAAGTCATTAAGCGACTTATAATGCCTTAAACAGGTGTCCTGGGTACAATGCGTATAAGAGTTTGGTGGAAAGCCCTTCATGCCACGCGAGCCATCAGCTCCCTACACTCCAGTCAAAATTACATAGTTCCCCCCACTCGGTGGGCCTGTAAAATACCAGTATAAGTAGAATTCTAGTGTTTGGGCCCATCATTCCCAGGCCCGAGACGATACAAATTGCCAGGGCCCGAGTTTGAGACCTCCTCCAAAGTTTATCCTCAAAAAGCGTATTTATTTCTGGTAATATCGCAGGGTTGCCACGGTACCTGGAAAACCGGTAATTCCTGGAAAAGTCGGTGAATTTTAATATGGGTATAAAAATCAGGGGAAAGTCAGGGAATTTTAAAAATTGTCTAAAAGTCAGGGAATTTTAAAAATTAGTCTAAAAATCAGGGAAAAGTCAGGGAATTTTAATATAGGTATAAAAATCAGGGAAAAGTCAGGGAATTTTAATATAGGTATAAAAATCAGGGAAAAGTCAGGGAATTTTAATATAGGTATAAAAATCAGGGAAAAGTCAGGGAATTTTAAAAAAGTCTAAAAATCAGGGAAAGGTCAGGGAATTTAATTTCGGTTCCAAATGGGAAACTTTTTCTAAAATATAGGTAAAAAAATACAAAATCTTGGCAAACAATAAGTCAGGGAAAATCTCCGTAGATGGTCAGGGAAAACTTGGAAAAGTCAGGGAATTTGATGGTGAAAAAACTGGCAACCCTGTAACGGATCTCTTGGCCCTTTATCTTGACAAATGTTATTGACATAGTGACATACGTGATTCCTTGTTAGAACCTAACTCGTAAATATTTTACTGTAGACCGTGAAAACCAAATTATTATTATCATGCTAGAAGGAACAATTTTTGAGTTTTTCGCCTCGCAAAATACTGCAGTGGGGCGAGATAAATTCGTTTTTGTTTGACAGGTAAAGCGATAGGGGGCTACTTGATGACGCCGTAGAATCTCGAGCACTAACCAGGGCGGGGACGTAGCTTATCAGGATCACTTAGCGTACGCAGCCCCACCATGTGGCGAACTTGGCAAACGCTCCCTGAGAAGTTTTCTTAGCTGTCTCATCAAAATAGTCTGCCTCCAGCGCCCGATGTTATCTAATAGTTACGGCGAAAGGCTAAAATACGGGTACGGTTAACGTCGTTCCGGCTGCACGCGCGTGTCGGGTAACGCGATCTTTCCTTCTATGTTTAGAATCAGCCCTGAAAATGGCAAACTTTCCCGTTTGAGGTTCGGCGCGGGTTCGGGAACCGCGGAACGAGCGAGCGTTTTCAATAAAGTCGTATATTTTTGGACGTTCGAGAGAGATAGTTCACGTTGGCATTCATAGATGGAGCTTATAGTTCCGTTAACTCTCCCTTTCCGCTGATCACCGATCGCTAGCGACACCTGGTGCTCGCCGGAAGAAGCGTAAAACATCTGTTACTGTTGAAGTAGTTTGTTTTCTACGGAATAACTCGGAGTCTTGCAGATTTTTGTGAGGTAAAATGAAATTCATTGTATTTTAGTGGTTTGATCGTCGACGTATTTTCCTACTTTTTTTTAATGGAAAATAGAATCATAAGTAACGTAGTTTTGTAAGTATGACTTGTCGGCGTATTTTTTTATGAGAACCAGTGAACCACAAATTATAAGGATTAGTAACTACATAATCCGTGAATGTAGTACTTTTGTGGGAGTTTTCTCCTATTTTCTGCCCAATTAATAAAAATAATTAATTTTATATGCCTACGTAATTAATACTTCATTACTTTGGACAAGTAAGCGTCATTTAAATGTCGCTAAGCCTTGTCCGCAGATTAGCGGCGGTGATTACATTTCCGGAATGTAATTCATGAAATCGCTAAGGAGTGGCGTTATTTCGTTGCCATAAAAATCGTAATAATAATAATAATAATCAGCTAGGCTAATACCGAAGGCAACACCTTAGGCCCAAGTCATCTAGCGACTTATAATTATAGCCTTTAAATCAGCTGGTCTGGTTACAATGCGTAGGAAGGTTGTGGCAGGGTTAACTGGTACAATTCACTCTAAATTAATATTATTCATAATTATTGGAACATTTTCTGACCAAAACGTCTTCTCTGCCAAAAATATTTGTACATAATCGAAACTAACACTTCGTTTCTGGCGAGTCTTTTGTAATATTGATTATTGACTAATAAGAATCGAGTAGGCACGGATTAAGTATCTAAACTTGTTTTTGTATAAAGTCTTTAACAAAGATGATAATGAGAGTCGAAGAAGTGTAATCCCTTTAAGTAAAGCCCCAGAAAATTTAAATGTTAATTTTTTAGTCTGGGCATATAATTTTGGTACTTTTTTTTAACTCAAATTAAATTTAAGGTAATTAAGAACAGTATGACAAGTTAAAAAGAATTAACACAAGAGGAAAAAAAACAGTTTAAAAGTAACATAAACCAGTGTTTAAAAAATATATATTTTTGTTTTTTTTTCAACCCGTCATGCCACGCGAGCCAACAGCTTCGTACCAATGTTTATGGGAATGGGAAACTGAACAACTCGGGGAAAATTTACTCTCGGGCCTTACTTATAATTATTATGTTACTTATGATAAAATCATTAACTTCATTAAATGTTTATTTCTAAAAACAATTTTTGCCCAAAATGGTTTTTTTTATTTGACATTAGTTTTTCGGAAATTTATTTTATATTTTAAAATTATTACTCATTACACGCGTTTTCGTATATATTACGCTTTTATTTATAATTTAGCATTTTTAAATTATTACTTATTCCTAACGCGTAAACAAAATAAAAGAGTTTAGAATGTTTCTAAACCCAGCAATGCTACTTTTCAATATCGTTATTCGTATCGTCGCGAACGCTCGAGAAAATGTGAAATTCTTATCTTAAACACCGTAATTTTCCTTCCATTGTGAAACTGTATACGATAATAATACGTTTTATTGAAAGCTACACTCCGCAGACCGCAGCCATATATCCCAAGGACTAACAACTCTCTAAAGTAATCGTGAAACTTTTAAGATCCTAGAGTGCGTGGTCCACGTTCTTACATCCAATATTTGAAGAGATAGAAAAAAAAGAGGGTGTTACTCTAGCACGTATTTCCAATTTTCCCTTGACCTTTAAATGCCCCCAGAGATGAGCGGATATAGACGGTCATATTCGGAAAACAGAGATCTCCTTTCACGTCTGCCATTCAAATTTAACGCCAGCCATATTTGATTTTTTTGGGTAGATCGCCCCCTTAAACGACTTCGACAAGGTCTCTGCTGGGATTGAATATATCCCCTCCTTCGGTGTTCACTCCTTTCGGAAATTGCCTCGCCGCGAAACGTGAATATTTTCGCCCATTTCCTGACTCGAAGGAAATGTTTATATAGATAATAATCCATAGCAGCTCGACTCTTTACTTACAAGACTTTTTTTTTGATCTGAGATTTTTTTAGGTGGTAATTTTTTACTGCCTATTTTTGGTTCTGTTTTAAAAAATTATTTACTTAGAATCTTCAGTCTTTCGTTTATGATACCTGTACTTCCAAAATCAACCAACAGTCGAAATATTACTAATACTACAAAAGGTTAAATGAAGTTTATTTACGCATATGCCGTATAAAATAGTACCGGTAATCAAAAGTATATAATATATCCAGGGTTGTTGATTTATTTGATTCAAAAAGATGTTGTTTAAAAAATGTGTTTTTGATTTAAAAAAATGTTTATTTGATTAAAAAATGTATTTGATTAAAAAAATTATTTGAATAAAAAATTATTTGATTAAAAAATTATTTGATTTAAAAAATTTGATTTAAAAATGTTTTGATTTAAAAAGATTTTGTTTAAAAAAGTATTTGATCGGAAAAAGATTCATTTGATCGGGAAAATGTTAATTTGATCGGAAAAAGATTCATTTGATACTATAATAAAAATCAAATTATTTATAATAAAACTGTGTAAAATATGATTTATTGATATTCCAATCTAGACTGAGTACGTAATATTTAAATTTTACATCCATAATCTCGAAATATTAATTAATCATTCTGTTATCGAAGATTTTGATTAATATCTAGTAGAAACGCGATAAAATTTCCCAATAATCCAATTAAGGTTAATATGAAAATGTGAGCTCAGTAAACGCGCGGATAGGTGCTAAAATTTAAAGAGTCGATATTGAAATTCGACTTAACTGGAGGAAGTCTATTTTTAGCGGAAATATTTGTCAACGGAGGAATCTGGATCGATTTTCGGGGACACGCCCCTCCGCCACTAGATGGCGACGCCCTTCTTCTCGTGAATAATGAAAGCGGATGATAGAACGATGGCGTTGCGAATCTAAATAATCATCAATTAAGCCATCCTCGTCTAGTCTGTGTCTGTATTCACGACCAATTAAATTCGTTCCACGCGCTCGCTGCGGGAGACTTTTTGGAGTAATAAGTTTCGTTAAACTTTCTCAGACGGCTTAATTAAAGTAGTCTTTTAATCTAAATTAGAAGCTCATTGGAAACTTATAATAATACCTCGTTCAATTTATATAGTTTTAAAACCATTAAGTCACGTTTTTAAACTTACGAATTATTTCAGAAAGCTTTTCTGTCAGTTATTGATATAAGTAAATAATTAGACCACAATTAATTTTTTTTAACTAAAACAATATACCTCGCGTGATGTGGTAGTCATTATTTTAAAAGGCTTCGTTGAATTACCATTGGGAACGAAAGTTCACCAGGAATATGCCAAATTCATATTGTTCTACAATGATTTCCTATTTTTTTTTAATCCTTCATTTTTTCATAAATCTACAAAATCCGCGAAAACAGTTCAATGGTTCATTGAAACCTCGAACACGGGGGAACTACAAATATTTGATATCAATCAGGAAAATCACTGAAATTTCAAATGTTTCGTATAAATTAGGGAACTCCAAATGTTTCGTATAAATTAGGGAACTCCAAATGTTTCGTATAAATTAGGGAACTCCAAATGTTTCGTATAAATTAGGGAACTCCAAATGTTTCGTATAAATTAGGGAACTCCAAATGTTTCGTATAAATTAGGGAACTCCAAATGTTTCGTATAAATTAGGGAACTCCAAATGTTTCGTATAAATTAGGGAACTCCGAACGTTTCGTATAAATTAGGGAACTCCGAACGTTTCGTATAAATTAGGGAACTCCGAACGTTTCGTATAAATTAGGGAACTCCGAACGTTTCGTATAAATTAGGGAAATCTGAAATTCCAAATATTTGATATAAATCCGGTAGATCGTATCAGTGTGAATATCAGGGAAATCGGTTCTTCAAATTTTGTATGATTCTTAAAATCCACAAATCAACCAAATCATTCAAAAAATATACAAAATCATCGATAAAAATTAGCAAATCCACAAAATAAAATGATATTCAGCAACACAATGTTACATTAAAAAAATTGCTGAATAGGGTCACTGGTGTCCTAACAAATTCACAAACTCCGCTGGAAAAAATTGTTAAAAATCATCGAAAAAATCTCAGATTGGGGTTTTTAAAAATTCACAAATCTAGGCAAACATCCAAGAACAAATTTACGAAAATATCAACAAAAATTACAAATCAAAAATTAAAATATTTAAAAACAGATCTACTAATATACCATCAAATTACAAATCAGTTGATGAAATAAATACACAATTCTGCAGAAAATCTACATTTTTTTTAAACAAATACAAGTCCAGTTAAAAAACACCACAAATAAATATACTGAATTTGCAAAGGTCATCCCCATCCCTTTATTTAAAAGCTTGAAGTTATTATAATTTTATATCCGCTATTTAATTTGATCCCACTGTAAGTTGTTCTCAATTTTAAAATGCTTAAAACACGATGTTGATATTTACACTATACAACATCGACCAATAACAGATGGTTACACCAACATTTCCATAAAATCTATTTCAATCTGACCTATTAAATGGTTATTTTCTATTTCCCACGCCAAAAACGACTCGTCCTTATTTTATAAATAATATTTTAGTGAAATTTGATAGGCAAAAAACGATTTTTTAAAGTGTTTGATTGATAGGCGTATTATCATTGGAAATTGTCGACTTTGTTCATTATTTCTGGCTCGATTAGAAATTGTTCATCAACGCACGACTTTTGTTTTCTGGAAATGCACCTGTTTTGATCCTCCGTCGGCTGACGTCACCTCAATTCACCTGCTGTTTGTCGGGCAGCCACCGGGTTAAGGGGTCAGGGTTACGCGTACTACCTACTTTTCATATTTCTGTTTCGTTACTGGCAAGTTAAAAAAGGTAGCGATTCTATTTTGGATGGAAATTTTCCTGTTTAAAGGAAGCCTATAAAGTCCCCGATTCGCGTATTATTTTAATATCGTACTTCTACCGATTAATTTCGTGTTCTTCGAAATTTGAAACGCTGTGCAAATTTAGAAAGAATAAAAATGTTTTATTGTGCATCTGAGAAGAAAATGTTAGTTCTTTTTAAGTTGATTATATTAATTGCGGGCCTTATATTAATGTAATCAATTGCCCGCCTTATATTAATGTAAACAATTGCGCGGCTGATAATGTTATTAATTGCGCGCCTTATATAAATGATATTAATTTTGCGCCGTTAGAGGTCGGCGTTTGAATAAGAAATTATACGATTGTTTATTTTTATCCATAACCGAGAATTATTCAGAAATATTTGAAAAAATGATTAATTTTGCATGTTAAATCGTTGTTTAATCGTATAATTTATTCGTATAAATCAAATAATACTAATTTTAATGATTAATTGAAATTTTTGCGGTTAATTTATTTGTTCCGCCGACCTCTACGCGCCTTATAATAATGTAATCAATTGCGCGCCTTATATTAATGTAATCAATTGCGCACCTTATATTAATGTAATCAATAAATAACTTTATTTCAACACCTTATATTAATTTAATTAAAAATCTTATACTTAACATTTCCCTAGCCTTTAAAAAGATATAATTAACACTGTATTGCACCATTAAGTAACTAATAACATTAGCTCTATGCCTATAAATGGGATTTAATTAGCATACGTTATTAATTACTATAATATTAGTATATATTTAACCTCATCAAATTTAATTATTACGCGGAAAAGACTATTTATTTAAGTACGTAATATTTTCGGGGGACACATAATCTAGTTAATATTAGTCGCCAAAACGACTCTGGTCGTAATGGACACATTAAAAGAGGTTTTAGTGCTCATAAAATATCCATTATCTCCTAACGACAAAAACGCCGTCTCCGATAACCCCCCCCCCCCCCTTCCCCTGCCTTCCGCCTTGGCTCGACGCAAACTGCACCCGACCCCACTCGCTAGATATTACCTGGACGATATTGAAAAGTTCATCGATTGTTCTATTTTCGTAGAAACGCGGATTGGCCTTTTACGATATCGGCCGCATTGGCACTAATAGGACTTATGAAGAATTTATTTCTTTCCATTTAGAATTCGTCCATGGTAGAATTAAATCAACTCTTGGACTTAAGCACGAACGTAAATAATCAGGGACGTCATTTGGGTGGGGTAAGCCCCCCCCCCCTCCTGAATTTTTATGAGTTTATAAAGTTCACGAATTTTTACTAAACAACTCAGAATGTGGTAAAGTACAAGTGGGAAATAAATATTTTTACCACAGAAAATAATAAAAATATTTTAACACTGAAATTTCAGATTTGGTCTATATTATACTTAAGGCACAATACGTGCATAGAAATGGTCAGATTATGATTAACAGTAGAATAGTCTGTTGGAATAATTAATTATAACATTGTAAGTTCAGTGTAATTTAAGACATTTTTACAATAAACTTCTTAAAAATTTAATTCCAATTACTTTAGCTTTGAAATGAAATTTCTCTTTATTAGCCACAATTTGCCACAATTTGCCACTGGCCTGGACTTTTCTCCAAGAAGGTGGCTTTTTAGGGACACTGGAAATTATGCAATAACTATTTCGAGCTCAAGTTCTGCTCCCTCCTGAAAAATCCCGAAATGACGTCCTGTAAATAATCCACGTGGGCTAGAACTATGTTTTTGGTGCCTTACGGTGGCATTTACACCGCTGATGGTCACACTGTGTACGTTTTCCCGTAGAATAGAAGTAATGCTATGAAAAGCGTGATTGCATAAAATTATATTAGTAAAAATAAACATATTTATTTCTAATTAGCTTTTTTTTTGGGGGGGTGGAGCTTAATTTCTTTGTTATTGGTTTTTTTATGTTTGAATTCGTAATTACGAAAGTCGTTTCATTTAACTTTAATATCAGTTTTTATTGTTTTTTTTTAATGTTGGAAGTCATTTAATTGAATTTAATTTCTTTGTTACGGTTTTTAATGTTTATATTTGTCATTACGGAAGTCATTTAGCTTTGAATTTTAATTGTTCTAGTGTAGGTAGAAATTTTTTACACGTTTGTTTGATTTAATAAAAGTATAGGTTTCGTGCGTAGTTTAAATTTCATAAGTATCGCCGCCTACCGACCAAGTTTTAAATTAAATATATGAAAGCTGTCTGCTCGATCAAAATTATCTCTGCGCAATTAGTCCATGCCGAGATACAGCAGCCGCTTTGGAGCGCCTCAAGAATTCTGTTGAACTATCACTGCGAGCAAGTTAGGTTAGGCTTAGGTCATTACATTTTTTAAGTTTATAAATGAAATGGATTCCAGTGAATTCGATTGAAAAATCTAAGCCATACGCGGCTTACTGGTTATTGTTATTTAACACAATGGTTAATTACCATTACTTAAACTTTAAAAGAACCAATTTCCAAAATATGGGTCTAAAACGTACTAAGCCTAATCATTTAAACGATCACAACGGCGCCATTTGGTCAACATTGAACGTGAACGCTCCAGCTTCTCTACGAAACTACGTCGGAATTCGACTTCAGCGACGCCAAGTTTGTCAACATTGAACTAAAATTAACCGTGATTCTCCTATTCCCAGTATTAACGCGTGCTTTTTAAATCTTGAACAGCGAGTCCCTAGATTCTTAGTCCATGGGAAAATAAAGGCCACATTAGTGGCTGTGCAAAACGAGGGTACAAACTCCCTTGGCGCCATCTGTATACGGCGGAGATAACTATATTGTTATTTTACCTTAGTTATCTCCGCCGTATAGAGATGGCGCCGAGGGAGTTTGAACCCCTCCTTTGGGGCGGGGCTTCATCCGCATGGTGACCTCTAATGCCATTTATTCTCAGTCTTTACGATATAAAATATAAACATTACACTAGCCAAGGATATTTATTAATTTATAAACTATAATGTCTCTGAGTCGAATTATTCAAAAAAAAATATATTTTCTAGTTTTTCGAATTCGACGCAAATTTCCGCTAGGTGCGCGTTTACGTCAAATCTACTGCTTAGGCCTTGTCTATAGCATAGGCCATGGTGATTAAATCACGTAGGCTAGGTCGGTAGTGGCTGCAACGCAGCTTCGTGGGATAGCGTCTGAAGAATAAAACTAATTTGTAAGTATTTTTTTAAAAATATAAACATTTATATTACATAATTTTAAAATCGAAATATTAGATAACCTTAACATAGTCTCTATTTAATTATAAATAAATACATTCCTAATCACAGTATTAAGTACTTCGCGACGAAACTTTTTTTGGATCCCGAAACATATTTCGCAAAATGTTTCAAATAATATTATTAATATTGGAGAACGAATATTTTAATTCCAAGAATATCATATACTTCTGGTTATATTTGTTGCAACTCTTCTTTGGACTGGATCAGCGCGGCGTATAATATTGTTGTTAGTGCGTTTATCACGCTTCAACGATTTATTTTTTTCGAGAGGTTGTTTTTGGGGTGAGACATTTTGGGACCGTTATGCTTTTATAGAATTGAAATTTCGAACAATATCCAATGTTTACGAAATCGTGGGTTCTACCTACGCTAGTTTTAGTTCCATTCTTTTCTCATACTTTTTCTTGGATAAAATTGAAAGTTTTTTCGGGTTTTTTAGGTTAACTCCCTCTATTTTGGGGGTTAATTATTTCACGCGTTTTTTTCCTATAACCGTAAACACCAAAAGAATTTCGCAAACAGAGTTGAATCCAGACTGTATTTATTTATATTCAGTCAGATTGTCTATGTCGAGACAATTTTTTTTCGTTTCTCTCGGTCCACCACTCTCAAACCCCAATCATTCGATCCCTTAAGACGCGAAAAGTCAGGGAATTTGAAAATGACTCCGAAAAGTCAGGAAAATATATATTTTTTAAGATTTATTAAAAATTTATATTAAATATTTTGCAAGATTTTAGTTCAAATAGGGTTGCCACGGTACCTGGAAAACGTGGAATACCTGGAAAAGTCAGGGAATTTGAATTGGGTCTAAAAATCAGGGGAAAGTCAGGGAATATGAAGTGGGTCTAAAAATCAGAATTTAAAAAAATTGTCTAAAAATCAGGGAAAAGTCAGGGAATTTAATTTCGGTTGCAAATAGGAAACTTTTTCTAAAATTATATAAAATATTATATTAAATATTTTGCAAGATTTTACTTCAAATATGGTTGCCACGGTACCTGGAAAACGTGGAATACCTGGAAAAGTCAGGGAATTTGAATTGGGTCTAAAAATCAGGGGAAAGTCAGGGAATATGAAGTGGGTCTAAAAATCAGAATTTAAAAAAATTGTCTAAAAATCAGGGAAAAGTCAGGGAATTTAATTTCGGTTGCAAATAGGAAACTTTTTCTAAAATTATATAAAATATTATATTAAATATTTTGCAAGATTTTACTTCAAATATGGTTGCCACGGTACCTGGAAAACGTGGAATACCTGGAAAAGTCAGGGAATTTGAATTGGGTCTAAAAATCAGGGGAAAGTCAGGGAATATGAAGTGGGTCTAAAAATCAGAATTTAAAAAAATTGTCTAAAAATCAGGGAAAAGTCAGGGAATTTAATTTCGGTTGCAAATAGGAAACTTTTTCTAAAATTATATAAAATATTATATTAAATATTTTGCAAGATTTTACTTCAAATATGGTTGCCACGGTACCTGGAAAACGTGGAATACCTGGAAAAGTCAGGGAATTTGAATTGGGTCTAAAAATCAGGGGAAAGTCAGGGAATATGAAGTGGGTCTAAAAATCAGAATTTAAAAAAATTGTCTAAAAATCAGGGAAAAGTCAGGGAATTTAATTTCGGTTGCAAATAGGAAACTTTTTCTAAAATATAAGTAAAAAAATACAAAACCTTGGCATACAATAAGTCAGGGAAAATCTCCGGAGATGGTCATGGAAAACCTGGAAAAGTCAGGGAATTTGAATGTTATAAAACTGTGGTAACCCTGTTAAACTATTCATTTCTTCTACAGAAATGGTCAGGGAAAACCTGAAAAAGTCAATGAAATTCAATCCGGAAATTTTGTACAAAATTAGTATTAATAACAAAATGTTTGTGCCCTCTACACACGAGCTATGCTTTTGTAGAAGGGCAAGTGTACTAGTAAACACAAAAAAGTATTTAGTGAAATGCAATGTAAATCAGGTACACACAATAAACGATTTGATTTGATTTGAAATAAATTATTGTTTAAATATATAACACATTTCGCAATTTTGCGGTTTAAGTACAATCTGCATGTTTATAATTATTTAATTTAACAATTAAACAATTTAATTTTAAAAAGGTATAAAGAATGGTTAAAATGAACTAATAGTTTAATTAACTTATCATAGATGGCGTTACTCCGATTCACTATTTCCCGCCTTCCCTTAATTATCCCAATTCTTTGTTTATTCGTTCAAACTGTCAGTTTTGAAGGTGAGTTATAAAAATTCTTTGTTAGCCTCTTGGAACAAAGCCCCCGTTTTCGTCTTAATACCTTCATTTGAAAGTCTAATTTTAGCGCTTCCAGAAATTTGCCGCTATTTTTCAGCCACTTCGAGCTGAAATTTGTTAGGGCGGATTACGCGCGGCACTTGGGCTTCCAAAGCCTGTTTGCCAAATAAATCCCGTTTTGGGTCCCTTTGGAGACTAGCAGTTTCTCTTCTTCAGTTTCCTCGTCTAACGAAAAAGTAAATAGAACCAATATTGTTTTAGACCGAAACAAGGTCAGTCGAACCGAAATTATTCACGCTGAAGGAGTAGTAGTCATGGATGGTGGAATTACCTTGTCACTTTCAATTAACTTCTAATTAATTTTATTGAGACAAAGGTCAACTTTTTCAAATTAAAATTTTATAATTGTTCAAATTTCGATCATTGATACAATATTTTTCGGTTATTGTTTTTGGTATTTATTTAACTTAAATACAATTTGTAGTTGTATGTATTTATTTAATATTTAAAATAAAATTTAACCATTACTAATGTGACCAAACGGTGTTGGATCTAGGTGAAAACCTTATTAAAAAATTAATAAATAATAATTGTCTAAAAATTATTTGAAGCGTTTACATTTCCCTGTGGCAAATGTGTTTTGTATATTATCATAAGTAATATTATTATTAGCATAAGTAACATATTAACCATAAGTATGACAATTAACGAGATTTACAACCAAACTGATTTTCATAGTTATTGCGTAATCAAGATGTTTTCTCAGCACAGAGCCCTCTAGTGTCTAAAATATGCGAGACTTCCGCTAAGCCGAAATATCTGGTTCAATTTCAATTTGATTTATTCCCATACCCTTTTTTTACAATGGTGTTCGAGGGCCAAGTCATCATGCGACTTAGTAATTTAGTATATACAAAGAATGGCAAACATTATAAAATTCCAAAATTAATTTAAAATTTACATTTGTAACAACAATTTTCTTCATAAAAATTAACAAATATGAAAAAATGAAAAATAAATAAACATTAATAGCTAATAATCAATAATGTTCTAGCACGCAATTTTTAATTACTTTTTTTAATCGTTTGGATGGAGGTGATATTTTTTAAATTTTTATAAATTTTATTACATAGCGTAACTCCGAAGTAAAAGATTGAGTTTATTTTTTTTTAAAGTTTTACCGATAGATCAGGCGGAATATTAGGCTAAAATGATAAAAATTAAAAAGATTTTCCTGGCGCCACGAGCTCATGTTTTTTATCACGCGTGATTCGCACGCGGGCTTCGAAACAAAGCCAAAGACCCTCGCGACTCCAGAACGTGCTCTCCGATATTAGGCTTACGTTTTTATCAAAACGTAGTCATCCAAAACGGTAAGTCGCGAGTCCAAGTCATAGCTTGAAGAGAGTATCAGTGCCGAAAACAGGTTCGGTTAGAAAATTAGAATGAAAGCAATAGGAAGTGTCATACTCATTGGTATTATGTTACTTATGGTATTAGTTGGCCAAATTATTACCAGGCTAGTGTGATGGTGATGAGTACAAACCGCCAGGACATTATTTTACGTCACTGATCACGAGGCAAAACAAAACACGCTCCTGATGGGTAAATCACGTGACCACCATGGGCGTCGTAATGTCATGGCCGACATAAATTCGTTACCATGGCAACTAAAATAGTCAACACCCAATAGGCAAAGTTTAAGGGGGTTTCCCTCCGAGCGCTTCGTTTTCCCCTTCCATAATAACTTGTTGCGGTTAAAGGTAATAGTGAGTGTAGTGAGCTGTTGGCATGAAGGGCTTACAACCCAGCCACCTTAATAAATTGCTTTAAAAGTCGCTTGATGACTTAGGCCTAGGGTATTAGCCTATAGCTGATTATTATTAAGCTACGAATAGGCTTTCGGCGGCGATTTCAATAATAAAAGACTAGTTCGCCAGGGTTGCTAAAGTATCTGAAAAATTCAGGAAATTTGAAAATGGTTCTTAAAGTCGGATAATCTTTTTTG
Source organism: Leiobunum rupestre (assembly GCF_980474605.1). Lineage (NCBI taxonomy): Eukaryota > Metazoa > Arthropoda > Arachnida > Opiliones > Sclerosomatidae > Leiobunum > Leiobunum rupestre. Next base: position 54,892,911 of record NC_143387.1, read on the forward strand.
TTTTGTTTGCAAATAAGTCAAGAAAAATCTCCGGAAGTAATCGGGTAAAAATCGGGCAATTTAATCTGAAACAATTGTGGCAACCTTGTTCTCAGACCTTATCCAAGTAAAGGCTGGTTTTCACTAGGACCAAAACGGCACGACGGCGAGCTTCGACACGTAAAAATTGTGTTAGGCCTAAGGGGGATTTTTTGCGTCGACGTGAAAACCAGCCTTTACGATTTAAGTGGTCATAGACGAAATGGAATATCGCTATAAAAATGATACAAATAAGTCCTTTCAGGGGTTTAGCGTGTCGGTTGAGAAGGATTTTTCAAAGGCCACTGTTTCGAGCGTCGATATACGGAAATACAACTTTGCAAAATCTTTTTTTGTTCCTCCTTTTGGCGAGCCCTCCGCCGCCTCGCTGCGGCGCGGGGTGGTTCGTCGGTGGATCCCTTTGAAGGGATTCTCCATAAAGAGTCCCTTTGTTTTCCATTTCAATCGGAGACTGTTTTATTTTCGCTACCGGCCTATTGTTATTCTATTATTCTTATTAATATTGGAATATGGGATGAAACCGGGGCTGTTTGAAATTTGCTAGTTTGCCCTTGGGTGCCATTGCGAACAATTGCCTCTATTTAGGTTTTTGATTCGCGGGTTTTTCATTTTTAATTGAATTTGACGGTTTGTTTGATTGGGTTGGAGTCTTTATTAATACGGCTGGTTTGGATGTGTATAAATGTAGAGGAAAATAACTAATAATGTCTTGTATAAAGAAAAACAAAATTGAAAATTAAAATTGAATTGAATTGGTTTTCAGTTTGGAAATAAACGAATATTTTTAACGTTCGTTTACTTATTTCGCTTTCTCAGAAATGTAAATTATGAACGTTAACGATACAGGCAATCCTAAATCACTTTGTTTTCAAATGTAACATTTATCAGGTGTACATTTGTGGTCCACTGGGTTTATTAGGCCAGCTCGTTTCAAATTGAACGTTAGTGGATGGATTAAGGGGCATTTTTGTTGGATAACCATTTCGTTGGGAAAAATGTCATTTACTAAATTACTAAAACGGGAACTTGGTTTCATTTACTAAATTACTAAAACGGGAACTTGATGGTTTCGTTTACTAAATTTAAAATAACGTGGACTGTATCTTTCATTTACTAAATTTAACAAAGCGTATTGTCGCTTTCATTTACTAAATTTAACAAACGCGAACTGTCGCATTCATTTACTATATTTAACAAACGCAAACTGTCTCATTCATTTACTATATTTAACAAACGCGTACTGTCGCTTTAATTTACTAAATTTAACGCGAACTGTATCTTTCATTTACTAAATTTAACAAACGTGAGCCGTATCTTTCATTTACTAAATTTAACAAACGCGAACTTTATCTTTCATTTACTACATTTAAAAAAACGTAAACTTTATCTTTCATTTCCTTTATTTGAAATAACGTGAACTGTATCTTTCATTTACTAAATTTGAAATAACGCGAACTGTATCTTTCATTTACTAAATTTAACAAACGCGAACTGAATCTTTCATTTACTAAATTATATGATAATAAAAACGTAACTATAAAAAATCTCCCAATCAGCAACCACAGACGACAACAGTTACTCTTAATGCAAACACCATCTGCTTCAAAAAAATCCGTAACAGACACCACATGATTCGAACTAAGCAAAAAACCCTTTAGTTCGAAGAAACCAGAAGTCGACTTTCCTCAATGTTTAGGTAAATATTTATGAGCGTTCCCTCGTAGCGTAAATATAGCGACCCTCCGATGCGGAACCCAGCAACGCGCAAAGTTGATGGAGAACTTGGTAGAATCCAGGTAAAAATAAGGGAAGTAGGTGGGGGGGGACGTCACTCTATAATTCGGAGACCCCCCTCGCGTTTCGTCGTGATCATAAAGCGATGGATTTGGTCGGGGGGGGGAGAGACCGTTATAGCTTCCCCCCCTCCCCGTTGGTTTTTGCCGGCGAATCCGCGCGCGCGCTCGTACTGCGGGAATTTTTCGGCCTCGTAAGCGCGTGCGGAACTGCTCGTCTTCGGCTCGAGTTTCCCCGAGAAACCGGCTGCGTGTTGATGTTATTGACGATTGTCAGCTGGTCGAGTTTGTCGCGAGCGTGCGTTTCGGTCTTCACTGTTTTTAGTGGCGCGTTGTTTACTCCGACTTGGATTATATGAACCTTCGCTGAATGGATAACATGAAGGTTTGCTGTCTATTACAGATTTTATTTTGGATTAATTATGGCTGCTATTGGGTTTATTTATCTCGGTTGGCTAAGATTCTTTTGCAATTTGTCAAAAATTATTATGTTGAGTATTTAAATTAGTGTTTATTTATTTTGGTAAAAAATACTTTTTTAAATTCGTATATATTTTGATAAAAAATACTTATTTTTAATTCGTATATATTTTGATAAAAAATACTTTTTTTAATTCGTATATATTTTGTTAAAAAATACTTTTTTAAATTCGTATATATTTTGGAAAAAATACTTTTTTTAATCCGTATATATTTTGTTAAAAAATACTTCATTTAATTCGTATATATTTTGATAAAAAATATTTTTTTGACAACTCAGGGCTAACAGAGGTCCTATAATTCCTAATTGAATTCTATATCTTTAACAAAATCCCCAAAAACGACCTATATAAATTCCTATAATTTTGATAATTTGCCAATTTCAAATCCCGCTACTGTTAAATTGATAGTTAGCTATAGGAAGTTCCTATACTAAGTCATTCTAGTCAATACTTTTGTTATTGTTAACATGGTTAGCTACTAGTATATTTTAGTGATAAAATGGTTAAATAGTTTCTATTTTTTTAACGAAAATCCATTTTTTAACTAAATATAGATTTTGTTGTTAAATGTATAAAGCTAGTATATATAGTCCTATAAAATCCTATTTTTGGGGGGAAAAATTGAAGATTTAAGTAACTTTAAAACTAGCCAAATTCTGTTATTTATTAATAAATATTTCCCACGATCCACCCCTGTAATTAGACTCAGACACTACAGCCCGAAAATATGCCCAACTCAACAATTGACTTTTCCTGCACGAAATAACCTTGAATTGTTAATTCATTCGACGGAACAAATTGCTCGCGGTTAAAGAATACTAACTATTTAATTAATTGAATTGCCCCGAAACGGCCTTCAATTTAACGAGTTGCGGATTAAAATCGAATTAAAATTTCGACTTTTTAAGATAATTAACATATCGCCTTAAAATGCAACAACTAAAGAGAACCATAGTATGAAATCAATTCGTTCAATTCCATAATTCCTCATTTTGAATCGAGTTAAAATAAGTTCTTAGAATGTACAGGGATTATTCTAGAATTTGTTTTATCTATTTAGTAGCTCTTTGGCAATTTGACGAAGGGTTTCTAATCTGGTAATCTGAACAGTGGACTGGCAATGTTTAAAATGTATCCCCGTTTTTATCTTATCAAAGAAGATGTAAAATGGAGAATAAATTTCACTTACGCAATCGTTTAAACGTTTCAGGCTTGGCGCAAAAATAAAGAGCCAAATCGGAATATGACGAAAAACAAGTTTGCAAAATATATTAATATTGCAAATTGTTCTCGTTGTAAGTGACTCAGGCGAAAAACCGGATTACAGCTAGATACTTCAACGGGGGAGATTGTCCCATATCGGAAATTTAATAGATGAAGCCTAATTTTGGTGTCATTCGTGAAATAATTTAATCTTTCTGGGCCGACCAATTCCTTAGTTTCGCGATAAAATTACCTGTATCGATGAGATATTAGTTACCCACATAATTACGCAAATATTAAACTTTTAAAGGATTATGAAATTTAAATAAAATCACCGACGTTAAGTTAACCACGCAGTTGTATTTAATTCATTTTTAAACAATCCTTTTTATTATACAGGGTTGCCACACGTCAGGGAAAAGTCAGGGAATTTAAGAATGGACCTAAAAATTCAGAGAATTTTTAGAATTTGTAAAAAGTCAGGGAATTAAATTTTATCTTGGCACTTTTTTAAGGTTATTTTTTTAGACCAGATCTATGACAAATTCTATGATTATCATTTATTTCCTTGAAAGTTTGGCAAAAAATTTTAACATTGCAATAACCTTTTTACTTAAATATAAGTCCATTTAAATTTATTAACTTCTGATAAAAGTCAAATATAAAATAAAAATTTTGCCTTAAAAAGTCAGGGGAATTCTCTTAAAATGGTCAGGGAAAACAGGGAATAGTCAGGGAATTTGAATCTCAAAATTTTGTGGCAATCCTGTTATACTGTGAATTACATTTAGCTAATTAGTTAGACGGTTTCAGTACCGCCAAATTAACCGATTTTCGTGACTTTGAAACTTTGAGATCTCTTTAGAAATTAATAAGCAGACGACTCTCTTAACTTGTGAACTATTTTGGCCAATCTAGGTGAATACTTTTCGCTTATTCTGCGATTGAAAGTGTAACCTAGATCCAACTATTGGTCTGTATGATAATTACTCTAACACTATACACTATTGACCTGTATTTGGACTACACTTTCTACTTCTCAGAATTATGAATAAAGTAATTTAATTTGGTCAAACAAAGTGTACACTTTTAGTCCCAGAACAGGTGAATCGGAGTATCCGGAACTAAATGGCGGAATTGGAGTAAAATGACCTCAAAAGGCTTACACTAACTACCCTCTCTCGAAATCAAAGAACAGTCGAAAAGTATCCACTGGCTTTTGGGTAACAAATTTCGTTTTGCAATAATTTATTCTTTATGAAAATTTTAAGTTACTAAGACTCAATAAAAAGCTTGCTTTGCCCAAGTAATTTAACCCGGCTACCTGAATTAAAGGCTTCAAAAGTCGCTTGATGACTTAGGCCTAAGGTGGTGCCTTGGGTATTAGCCTAGCTGATTATTATTATTATTAATTTCGTCACGAAATACGTAGTAGTTCAGTTCAGTTTTCGCTTAAATACCGTGTGCCTCGTCGAATTTTAATGTCCAGGACTTTTCGTAGGTTAACGTCATCGATACGTCACCCGTGACGCGGCAGAAACATCAAAACAAGAAGGCCAACGTTACTTTATAGACAGGCCTATTACTCTAGTTTTCTGTTATTGGTGACATATTTAAAGAGGGATAACGAGTATTAAAAGAGTCAACGGACTTTTGACAAGTTTTGACTTGGTTGTCGAATGGTATTGCGTTGTCTTTCTCTGAAATTTGAGGGAAAGTTTTCTCATATTTCTTAGCGTCCGCGGGGCATTTATATTGCGCTCAATAAAAATAATCCTTCGGCTATTAATCCGCGGATTAACGACATTTTGTCGCTTTCGCTTATTGTCGCCTCGATGCCTCCGAAAAATCCAATATTTCCAGCGTACTGACGTTTTAATTGAAAACAAATAGTTTGGAAATTGGCTCCCGGCTTCAATTATATTATCTAGAGATTCGTGTATATCGGGTTTGATTTGTAAATTGTCGTGCTCCACTAACGAATTTCTATATGATTTGCTATGAAATAAAGAACTTAAAATTGCTAAAAAACGATTTAAGCTCCGTTCAAATCTTGCCCCAAATTGTTGTACGCCGTTAAACGTTTCTGTTTATGATTACGTTGATTAAAAGTTATATCTTAGGAGATAAGTATCTATTTAGGACATTAACATGAAACATGTGTCTTCACGGATTGCGTTGGGCGCGAATTCCCTCTACTACTTCGCTTAGAGATGTAAAAATGACACTGCGTAGGAATATTTATTGATTTCCTGTCGCACTATTTTTTCTTTAAATGCTCCTCCCCTTAAACCCTCAAATCCACCTCGGCGTCTACCAGTATGCTCCTCCCCTTAAACCCTCAAATCCACCTCGGCGTCTACCAGTATGCTCCTCCCCTTAAACCCTCAAATCCACCTCGGCGTCTACCAGTATGCTCCTCCCCTTAAACCCTCAAATCCACCTCGGCGTCTACCAGTATGCTCCTCCCCTTAAACCCTCAAATCCACCTCGGCGTCTACCAGTATGCTCCTCCCCTTAAACCCTCAAATCCACCTCGGCGTCTACCGGTATGCTCCTCCCCTTAAACCCTCAAATCCACCTCGGCGTCTACCGGTATGCTCCTCCCCTTAAACCCTCAAATCCACCTCGGCGTCTACCAGTATGTTCCTCCCCTTAAACCCTCAAATCCACCTCGGCGTCTACCAGTATGCTCCTCCCCTTAAACCCTCAAATCCACCTCGGCGTCTACCGGTATGCTCCTCCCCTTAAACCCTCAAATCCACCTCGGCGTCTACCAGTATGCTCCTCCCCTTAAACCCTCAAATCCACCTCGGCGTCTACCAGTATGCTCCTCCCCTTAAACCCTCAAATCCACCTCGGCGTCTACCAGTATGCTCCTCCCCTTAAACCCTCAAATCCACCTCGGCGTCTACCAGTATGCTCCTCCCCTTAAACCCTCAAATCCACCTCGGCGTCTACCGGTATGCTCCTCCCCTTAAACCCTCAAATCCACCTCGGCGTCTACCAGTATGCTCCTCCCCTTAAACCCTCAAATCCACCTCGGCGTCTACCGGTATGCTCCTCCCCTTAAACCCTCAAATCCACCTCGGCGTCTACCGGTATGCTCCTCCCCTTAAACCCTCAAATCCACCTCGGCGTCTACCAGTATGCTCCTCCCCTTAAACCCTCAAATCCACCTCGGCGTCTACCAGTATGCTCCTCCCCTTAAACCCTCAAATCCACCTCGGCGTCTACCGGTATGCTCCTCCCCTTAAACCCTCAAATCCACCTCGGCGTCTACCGGTATGCTCCTCCCCTTAAACCCTCAAATCCACCTCGGCGTCTACCAGTATGCTCCTCCCCTTAAACCCTCAAATCCACCTCGGCGTCTACCAGTATGCTCCTCCCCTTAAACCCTCAAATCCACCTCGGCGTCTACCGGTATGCTCCTCCCCTTAAACCCTCAAATCCACCTCGGCGTCTACCGGTATGCTCCTCCCCTTAAACCCTCAAATCCACCTCGGCGTCTACCGGTATGCTCCTCCCCTTAAACCCTCAAATCCACCTCGGCGTCTACCAGTATGCTCCTCCCCTTAAACCCTCAAATCCACCTCGGCGTCTACCAGTATGCTCCTCCCCTTAAACCCTCAAATCCACCTCGGCGTCTACCAGTATGCTCCTCCCCTTAAACCCTCAAATCCACCTCGGCGTCTACCAGTATGCTCCTCCCCTTAAACCCTCAAATCCACCTCGGCGTCTACCAGTATGCTCCTCCCCTTAAACCCTCAAATCCACCTCGGCGTCTACCGGTATGCTCCTCCCCTTAAACCCTCAAATCCACCTCGGCGTCTACCAGTATGCTCCTCCCCTTAAACCCTCAAATCCACCTCGGCGTCTACCAGTATGCTCCTCCCCTTAAACCCTCAAATCCACCTCGGCGTCTACCAGTATGCTCCTCCCCTTAAACCCTCAAATCCACCTCGGCGTCTACCAGTATGCTCCTCCCCTTAAACCCTCAAATCCACCTCGGCGTCTACCAGTATGCTCCTCCCCTTAAACCCTCAAATCCACCTCGGCGTCTACCAGTATGCTCCTCCCCTTAAACCCTCAAATCCACCTCGGCGTCTACCAGTATGCTCCTCCCCTTAAACCCTCAAATCCACCTCGGCGTCTACCAGTATGCTCCTCCCCTTAAACCCTCAAATCCACCTCGGCGTCTACCAGTATGCTCCTCCCCTTAAACCCTCAAATCCACCTCGGCGTCTACCGGTATGCTCCTCCCCTTAAACCCTCAAATCCACCTCGGCGTCTACCAGTATGCTCCTCCCCTTAAACCCTCAAATCCACCTCGGCGTCTACCAGTATGCTCCTCCCCTTAAACCCTCAAATCCACCTCGGCGTCTACCGGTATGCTCCTCCCCTTAAACCCTCAAATCCACCTCGGCGTCTACCAGTATGCTCCTCCCCTTAAACCCTCAAATCCACCTCGGCGTCTACCAGTATGCTCCTCCCCTTAAACCCTCAAATCCACCTCGGCGTCTACCAGTATGCTCCTCCCCTTAAACCCTCAAATCCACCTCGGCGTCTACCGGTATGCTCCTCCCCTTAAACCCTCAAATCCACCTCGGCGTCTACCAGTATGCTCCTCCCCTTAAACCCTCAAATCCACCTCGGCGTCTACCAGTATGCTCCTCCCCTTAAACCCTCAAATCCACCTCGGCGTCTACCGGTATGCTCCTCCCCTTAAACCCTCAAATCCACCTCGGCGTCTACCAGTATGCTCCTCCCCTTAAACCCTCAAATCCACCTCGGCGTCTACCGGTATGCTCCTCCCCTTAAACCCTCAAATCCACCTCGGCGTCTACCAGTATGCTCCTCCCCTTAAACCCTCAAATCCACCTCGGCGTCTACCAGTATGCTCCTCCCCTTAAACCCTCAAATCCACCTCGGCGTCTACCGGTATGCTCCTCCCCTTAAACCCTCAAATCCACCTCGGCGTCTACCAGTATGCTCCTCCCCTTAAACCCTCAAATCCACCTCGGCGTCTACCAGTATGCTCCTCCCCTTAAACCCTCAAATCCACCTCGGCGTCTACCAGTATGCTCCTCCCCTTAAACCCTCAAATCCACCTCGGCGTCTACCAGTATGCTCCTCCCCTTAAACCCTCAAATCCACCTCGGCGTCTACCAGTATGCTCCTCCCCTTAAACCCTCAAATCCACCTCGGCGTCTACCAGTATGCTCCTCCCCTTAAACCCTCAAATCCACCTCGGCGTCTACCAGTATGCTCCTCCCCTTAAACCCTCAAATCCACCTCGGCGTCTACCAGTATGCTCCTCCCCTTAAACCCTCAAATCCACCTCGGCGTCTACCAGTATGCTCCTCCCCTTAAACCCTCAAATCCACCTCGGCGTCTACCAGTATGCTCCTCCCCTTAAACCCTCAAATCCACCTCGGCGTCTACCGGTATGCTCCTCCCCTTAAACCCTCAAATCCACCTCGGCGTCTACCAGTATGCTCCTCCCCTTAAACCCTCAAATCCACCTCGGCGTCTACCAGTATGCTCCTCCCCTTAAACCCTCAAATCCACCTCGGCGTCTACCGGTATGCTCCTCCCCTTAAACCCTCAAATCCACCTCGGCGTCTACCAGTATGCTCCTCCCCTTAAACCCTCAAATCCACCTCGGCGTCTACCAGTATGCTCCTCCCCTTAAACCCTCAAATCCACCTCGGCGTCTACCAGTATGCTCCTCCCCTTAAACCCTCAAATCCACCTCGGCGTCTACCGGTATGCTCCTCCCCTTAAACCCTCAAATCCACCTCGGCGTCTACCAGTATGCTCCTCCCCTTAAACCCTCAAATCCACCTCGGCGTCTACCAGTATGCTCCTCCCCTTAAACCCTCAAATCCACCTCGGCGTCTACCGGTATGCTCCTCCCCTTAAACCCTCAAATCCACCTCGGCGTCTACCAGTATGCTCCTCCCCTTAAACCCTCAAATCCACCTCGGCGTCTACCGGTATGCTCCTCCCCTTAAACCCTCAAATCCACCTCGGCGTCTACCAGTATGCTCCTCCCCTTAAACCCTCAAATCCACCTCGGCGTCTACCAGTATGCTCCTCCCCTTAAACCCTCAAATCCACCTCGGCGTCTACCGGTATGCTCCTCCCCTTAAACCCTCAAATCCACCTCGGCGTCTACCAGTATGCTCCTCCCCTTAAACCCTCAAATCCACCTCGGCGTCTACCAGTATGCTCCTCCCCTTAAACCCTCAAATCCACCTCGGCGTCTACCAGTATGCTCCTCCCCTTAAACCCTCAAATCCACCTCGGCGTCTACCAGTATGCTCCTCCCCTTAAACCCTCAAATCCACCTCGGCGTCTACCAGTATGCTCCTCCCCTTAAACCCTCAAATCCACCTCGGCGTCTACCAGTATGCTCCTCCCCTTAAACCCTCAAATCCACCTCGGCGTCTACCAGTATGCTCCTCCCCTTAAACCCTCAAATCCACCTCGGCGTCTACCGGTATGCTCCTCCCCTTAAACCCTCAAATCCACCTCGGCGTCTACCAGTATGCTCCTCCCCTTAAACCCTCAAATCCACCTCGGCGTCTACCAGTATGCTCCTCCCCTTAAACCCTCAAATCCACCTCGGCGTCTACCGGTATGCTCCTCCCCTTAAACCCTCAAATCCACCTCGGCGTCTACCAGTATGCTCCTCCCCTTAAACCCTCAAATCCACCTCGGCGTCTACCAGTATGCTCCTCCCCTTAAACCCTCAAATCCACCTCGGCGTCTACCAGTATGCTCCTCCCCTTAAACCCTCAAATCCACCTCGGCGTCTACCGGTATGCTCCTCCCCTTAAACCCTCAAATCCACCTCGGCGTCTACCAGTATGCTCCTCCCCTTAAACCCTCAAATCCACCTCGGCGTCTACCAGTATGCTCCTCCCCTTAAAGCTCAGTCAAATGGGTCAGATATCTCATTGGTTCACCTACAACTTATGTCTTCCGGCGGAAACTGAAACCAAAGCGGTTACCTCGGGCCAAGTCATAATTCGACCAGGTTTTTCGCAAATCTTTTAAACAGTCATTGTCCCTTAATATAAATATATTCTTGGTAATATATCGAAATGAATAGAACTCTAACGAGATTGTAGATGTAGTGCGGCACACTCGCTAATCGTTTTCTAGGAAGCCTTCACCTGTCATTTATCAAAGGTGCAAATTTTAGAAGCCAGACACTCGACTAAAGTTGGCCAAGCCAAAGGAAATTTCGAAGAGGAATAGACATGGTTTTAAAATTGGTCTTTCCAGTTTGCATAGAGCCATTTAGCTTCCAACGCGAGAAGTTCCATAGAAATCATCTGATTAGCAGTTTTTTAGCCACCCATCGAAAACGAATAGGGATAACTTGTAGGAGTGTAGATAGTACACAATAAAACTACGTCTACAACCCTTACAATTTTTCCTAAAAAGTCGGAAAATTTTAAGAATTGGTAAAAAATCAGGGAAAAGTCAGGGAATTCAATTTTATCATGTCACTTTTTGAAGGTAATATTGCTCTAGATCTATGACAAATTCTGTGATTAATATTTACTTCTTTGAAAGTTTTGCAATTTTTTTAACGTTGCATAACCTTTGTACTGATATATAAGATTATTTAAATTTATAAACTTCTGATAAAAGTCAAATATAAAGTTACAAATTGACGAATTTTAGCCTGAAAAAGTCAGGGAAAATCTCTTAATATGGTCAGGAATCAGTCAGGGAATTTTAATCTGAAAATATTTTGGCAACCCTGCTACACTTTTTCGAGGGGCGATGTACAAAGGTAAATCTAATAAGCTATAAAACATATATTTTCTTACGAATTAAATTCTAATTTAAATGTTCCTGTATACAAAAGGTGGTTTTTGTTCGCCTGTTCTCGGACTAAAAGTGTACTCTTTTTACCCTAAAACGTTTTATTCGCCTGTTCCGGGGATGAGAATTACTTCGGCCCATAAACTATTCGCTTTTTCCGGAGTATCAAGGCTACTCTTTTTACTCCTGAAAAGGAGGTGTAAAGAGAGTAAAACGGATTTGGTCGTCTGCTAACCAGAATTTATCCGCTAAAAGGCCACAGGCAGCCATTGTGGAAAAACTTTTTTACTCCGACTCAAACTATTCGCCGCCACAGAATCAGAGTAAAATGACGTCATAGCCTTACTCTTCTTACCCTACACCGAAATCCCGGAACAAGCGAAAATAAACCACCTATTTTTGAAACAATTTTAAAGTTGGTTATTGATAACAGGGTTGTCCCAATATTTTCTGACTGAAATTTCCCGATTTTTCACTGGCTGTTTTTAGAAATTTCTCTGATTTTTCCCTGACTATTTTTAGAAATTTCCTGATTTTTCCCTTACTATTTTTAGAAATTTCCCTGATTTTTCCCTGACTATTTTTAGAAATTTCCCGATGTTTCCTTTACTATTTTTAGAAATTTCCCTGATTTTCCCGTGACTATGTTTAGTAATTTCCCGATTTTTCCTTTACTATTTTTAGAAATTTCCCTGATTTTCCCGTGACTATTTTTAGTAATTTCCCGATGTTTCCTTTACTATTTTTAGAAATTTCCCTGATTTTCCCGTGACTATGTTTAGTAATTTCCCTGATTTTTTAAAGACTCAAATGAAACACGTTTTTGAGGGGCCGCTTAACCCGTCTACGAACAATCCCGGAAGTGAGTGGCCCTAACATATCCCCGAGTTGTCTCTGCATTTTCTTTGGCTGGGCAATTGCGTAAACAACGATTAATTCCTCCACCACAAATTAGGAGCAATTTCCTCTGTTTTGGCCGATGAAAATAGACACCGCGAATCTTTCTGAGCTGGTCATCCATTTCACTGTCATGGTGGACTAGTTTCAGATTCCCTTCATTAGTTTTGTTTTCCCCCTGCTTTGATAATTAAGGCGCGTCTAATTTACGGAGAACATAAAAAAATTAGCTCGAGAAAGGTTCGAAATTCCTTATCTTTTGTACGATTTTTTATTTTCGTTTTTGTTGGAAGATCCCAGTGCTAAGCAATGTTTACCACGTCTTGGGCGTTTCGAATTGTAGATAGTTTTTTTTGGGCCTGTTTTTCGGAGTGTTGGGTACCAAGTAACCTAGATTCGATCCAATTCACACCCCAAAACGTATATACGTCCGATTGATAAAATTATACCATTTCGTGTTCGCAGGAAATTGAACCTGGTTTCTTTAAAGGAGTAATTGGATCCACTTATTTTTTCTTTATCGCATTTTGATATTTTTCATTGAGGAACTTAATATAGGTCTACGTTTTTTACTTCATTCTTTAAAAGAATTCACTAAAATGGAACTACAAAGTTGAAATAAGTAATATCTTCAAATTTAATTTAAAAATAAATTAATATTAATTTATCTTCCAAATAAGTAATATATTCCAATTTTTAATTAAAAATAAATTAAAATTAATTAATATTTTTATTTTCCAAATCAGTAACATATTCCAGTTTTATAATTTTTAATTAAGAATAAATTAATGTTAATTTATATAATTGTTTTCAAATAAGTATTTTATTCCAATTTTGTTTAAAAATACTTTAACGTAAAATATTATCCAGGTATTTATCATTTTGTTTCTACAATATTAATTATATGATGTATTATATTTATTAATTATTTAAATATACAATATGTAGTCCAATTTTGGGGGAAAATATTTACATATTAATATTTAAAATATAAAAATATATATTAATTATATTATATTACGGTGGTTCTCAACCTTTGTCACCCCGTAAAACACCATTTCAGTTTTAAATTTATCGTTAACCCTCGCTTGAAAAAAACTTCGGTATTTATATTTTTTCTGGCGAAACTAGGACTGTTCACGAACACTAGCCAGCTCGGGCTCGTGACGAGCGAGCCCGAGCCGAACTTGATTATTAAACCAGCCGGCTCGCGAGCTTATTGGCTATAAGTGGGTATTACCTTACTGGCGCCTCTGTCGAGCGTGGGAGAAAGCTCATCCCACCCCCCAATAAATAACTTTAAATAACTGTTGATTTTGTCCTTACACCAATAACGATGTTGTTTTTACTTATAAGCGACATAAAGCGTGATAATTTTTTTCCCCCACTCGCCTAGCTGTGGGAATATTACAGTGCATTTAAACAAGCATCTAAAGCTAGCCAGCTCGGCTCGGCTCATTTATGTTAGATTATATTATATTATATTATATTAAAATAAGCAATGGGCAATTTTGATTTAACAAATTTAACCGGTTTTGGTCAATTTAATTTTAGAATGAAATAAATTAATATATATTTATTAAAATTAAATTAACAGGGTTGCCACACGTCAAGGAATTTTAAAATGGGCCTAAGGTCAGGGAATTTTAAGAATTTGTTAAACGTCGGGGAATTCAATTTTATATTGACACTTTTGGAAGGTAATTTTACTCTAGATCTATGGCAAATTATATGATTATCATTTATTTCCTTGGAAGTGTCTAATTTTTTCTACATTGCAATAGCCTTTTTACTTAAATATAAGTCAATTTAAATTTATATTAACATCTAATAAATTTAAAATATAAAATATAAATTTTGGCCCTAAAATGGTCACTAAATTTGAATCTGAAAATTTGGTAGGAACCCTGATTAAACACATGTCATGTTATAAATATCCATATTTAGGCTATTTCATCTTATTTAATTAAAAAGCAAGCGTACAAGCTCTTAGAACTAAATTAAAATAATTCGTAGAGTTAAATTAACATTCTAAACAATATATTAAAAAACTACAAACTTTAATTGCCATTATTTAACACAGTTATTTTTCAAATTAAATTTATTTCCACGACAGTGGTACAAAATAGTATCTGCTATAACAACAAGTTCCAGCTGAGCTCGCAAAATGTCGAAATAAATCAAAAACCCGGTTGTTTTTTCCTTTTTACATTATGAACTAACAGAATCTGTCCTTGGAAAGTTTTATTGCTTCAACAAACGCGTTTGGGTCACGAGATAGAATCATCATGGAAAGTTCTTCTTCGGCTTCTTAATTTCCATTGTTTTCCACGGTGATTCTCGTCTGTAAAAGGCCACGCTAGAAATCTTCCTTCATAAAAAATATTGCTCCCAAGCTTTTAAAATAAATACTAGTATCCCCTTTTTGCTATTTTCATAGTTTTATGTGAGAGAGGTTTTTTTTCTAAAATGAAGACAGGCATGACAACTCAGTGGCCATTGTTTTCGCGCACCGCGACACATTTTAATAAGCGTGGATTTAAATATTCTCGTAATTTAATTGGGGTATTGTTCCCGAACGAAATTTCTAGGTCGATTTGACGTTGAAAAGTCCAGATTTAGAATGATTTAATAATGGGTTTCATCGATGTATCTTTTTCTTTCGACGTTCGAAGATTACTCAATGCCAATAACGCCGTGACAAAGGGATGATGTAAGGATGCTAGAAACCTCCCAATCTTAGACATCAATCTACCATTGACTTACATTTTTAAGTGAACAAGTTGGGCTTGGTATTATAAAGGTTTCTTTCTTAAACTATTTACAGGTATTATACAAATCTGGAAATATCAGAAAGTAGATTTCCGACAGAAAAGTCAGGGAAATTTCCTTTAGTAAAAATTATGTAAATTTCTTTTATTTAGTAAAAATCGGGTGAATTCCATTTATTTTATAAAAAATGAGGAAAATTCCATTTTATAAAAATGGGGGAAATTTCCATTGTTTAGTAAAATTCAGGAAACTTTTCTTTATTTAGTAAAAATCAGGTAAATTTAAGAGGATTCAAAAAGTTTACTCTAAAATTTACAAATTTACAACAATAAATTTTTCTTACTAAAATTGGCCTTTAATACTTCTGTTACATATAATAATAATATATAACCAAATTAGATTAAATATCAATCGTGAAATTAGTGAAAAGATTGGTTAAGTTAGCAATGGTATGGAGAATTACACTAGATAAATTCTTAGTTTTTATATTGAGGTTATGTTAAAACAATGGGTGCTCTGGCACATGGGGAAATAAGGGAAAACCTGGGAAAATAAAGGAAACCTGTGGAAAACCTAGGGAAAAGGGAAATATCAGTGAAAACCAGGGAAAATAAGTGAACTGTCAAAAGAAAACCTGGGAAAATAAGGGAAATATCAATAGAAAACCTAGAAATATCAGTGGAAAACCTGGAAAAATATCAGTGGAAAATAAGGGCAGGGTGACCAGACTTCCTACATTTCATATTTGTTTTCCTATATTTTTAATAAATTCCTTTAATTTTACTTTATTTCCTATATTTTCCTTTCATTTCTGCAGTTTTCATTCATTTTACTAGTTTTACTTATTTTGATTTTCAATTTGTTTCTTGAATTTCCACAAAACAACGGGAAAATAATATTCTGGAGTTGTCATAATACACAATAATAATAACTTTAGTTAATTTTTCCAAAAACATTTGGTCGTCATGTACTCGCATGTTTCCTATATTTTACTTTATTTGGCCATTTTTTTATATTTTCCTTTATTTTGCCTAAGGTGTTTCCTAAATTTTCATTTATTTTACCTATTTTGTATTCTATATTTTCTTATAATTCGCGTTCAAATTTTAAATTTTTCAATTAATTTCCCTGGTCACCCGGTAAGGGAAATAAAATAATCAGCTAGGCTAATACCCAAGGCACCACCTTAGCCTAAATCATCAAGCGACTTTTGAAGTCATTATCAGTGGAAAATCTGGAAATATCGGAGAAATAGGTTTTCCAATAGTTTTATGAAACCTGATTTAATGTAAGATATATTCAAAATATGAGATAAATTAATTTAACTTTTATTAATAAATATATTTTAATTACTAATAAGTAGAACACTTGAATTTCAATTAAAAATATTCAGATTTTTCTTACACTGGGACAATATTTGAGGTCAGAAAAAAAAACTGTTTCGTAGCCGGCGTGAATAAAATATGATGTCAAAAGCAAACCAAAAGCTCCTCCTTACAGAGCCAGTGTGACCCGCTTAATATTTGATGGCATGGCATTCACCGAGAAAATGTGGTTCTTACGCAACGTGTGGCGGGGAGTCGAGAGTGGCGTAACTTGAAAATGTTGCGACGTTTTCGTGTACTACTCTCCGAAGAATCTTAATCGATTTCGCGTTATTGCCGCTCCTAGAAATCCAAATGCGAGGTTGCTACAGTACCTGGAATACTTGGAAAAGACGGGGAATTGGAAAATGGGTCTAAAGGTCTGGGAAAAGTCGGTGGAAATTTTAAAACTTGTGGGAAAAGTCGGTGGAAATTTTAAAACTTGAGGGAAAAGTCGGGAAAATTTTAAAACTAGTGTGAAAAAATCGGGAAATTTTAAAACTAGCATTAAAAGTCGTAGAATTTTAATATGGGTCTAAAGTTAAAGAAAAGGTCGGGTGAAATTTTAATAACTAGTGGGTTAAGTCAGGTAAAAGTTTTATAAGCTAATGAGAAAAATCTGGAAATTTTAAAAACTAGTGGGAAAGTCAAGGAATTTTAAAATGAGTTTTGAAAGTATAGGAAAGGTTGGGAAATTTTAAAAACTAGTGCGATAGGTCGGCTGAAATTTTAAGAACTAGTGGGGAAAGTCGGCCAATTTTAAAAATCAGAAAATTTTAAGAACTACTAGTAAAAGTCTAAAAGTCGGGAAATTAAAAACTAGTGGTAAAAGCCGAGGGAATTTTATAAACTACAGGGAAAAGTCGAGCAATTTCATTTGGGTTCGAAGTGGAAAACGTTTACTAAAATAAAGAGTAAAAATGGCTAACTTTTATCTTTAAAAATTAGGATAAATCTGAATAAACTATGGCAACACTGTAATGTACGCCATAACGCCTGTGCTAAATAACAAAATAGGATTTTCAATTTGATGTTTTTTTACCCAAGTCGCCATTTTCGCGAACGCCAAGAAATTGAGGTTGGTTTTTTGGTGGCGGATTATTGTCCAAATCGAAAAGTTTCGTTGATGGTACACGCCTGGCTAGTCGTGAAAATACCCGGCATATAATACCTAATACCTTTTCTTTGGAGACGGTCATTGTCAAGAAATCATCGGGCCGAAATTCGAAGCTATAACCGAATTGATTTTTTCTCACTTTTCTTTCTAAATCCTTTTGATAAGGAAATAAGTAGTACCGCGAATGATATAAAAAGCGGCCCCTTTTGAAATCATTGAAAACGGGCGCCTTTCAAGCTCTGTTTATCTTTGTGTTTATTTAGTTTTTTCCCTACAAATCCGATAGAATATCGTTTTTTTCCCGTTTACTATGTGGTCGGTTATAGAAATAATACACCGTAGATACTAGTGAATAGGATATTTCACGAGCTTTCGAACAAGTACTCGCTAGACATACTTCTGGTCATTTAGGTGGCCCTAAAGGCTTATATGTCAAATCAAGAATATATTAATTCTATAGAGCCTGCTACGGTAACGAAGTGTCTTCCCCTCTAGCCCGGAAAAAGGGGGAAATATTGGGCGAGGAAAAGCGGTGGGGCGTGGTTTATCTTCCGGAAATCACGATCAACCCATTTTCTCTCTTAAAGGGAATATAACCTGCAAAGCAATTTTTATGGAAGACCCCTTCAATTTTTCAAATTTCTCTGTACAGTGGCGCCAAACTTTTTTAAAGCCTAAGGCAAGAGCGGCCAGAGCTGCAAACGTTGGTGTTCCACACCAAATACCTGAGGTTATATTCCCTTTAACCTAAATACATTCTTGGTCAAAAGTCTAAACCATATATTGTTGATACTCATTCGAAAGCTAGTGACGTTAGGAATTCAAAACTCTATGCGAAATTATCATTATTTAATAATTCCATCACGTATTTTTCAAAATTATTAAAATTGAACATTTCCATATATGAATAATTTTAATACATTATTTTTGGAGGGATGCACCGATATATCGGGCTATTTATACCGGTATAAGAAAAATATTTTCAGAAAAAACCTAAAAAAATAAGAAAATTCTCGATTTAACTATTTAATTTGTGATAGAAAAATATGTATCACGTAAAATGAAAAGAACAGGGTTGCCAAACGTCAGGGAATTTTAAGAATTTGTAAAAATTCAGGGAATTCAATTTTATCTTGACACTTTTGGAAGATAATTTTACTCAGATCTATGACAAATTCTATGGTTATCATTTATTTCCTTGAAAGTTTGGATAATTTTTTCATAATTGCAATAACCTTTTTACTGAAATGCAAGTCCATTTAAATTTATTATTTTCTGATAAAAGTAAAATATAAAATGAAAAAAAGTTAGGGAAAACAGGGAATTTGCATCTCAAAATTTCGTAGCAACCCTGAAGAAACATTCGGAAATGCTCCTGCAAACTTTTTTAATGAAAAATTAGAATAAAATGGTATGACAGTGCCCTGAACAGTCTTTTAAAATGGTTTTATCATATACACTACTGTTATGATAGATCACTTTGTTAATATCGGTCGATATTATCGGCCACGAATATCCGATATATCTTCCGTACCTATATCGGTGCATCCCTAATTTTTTGAATATTTTAGTACGTTATCCCAAAAGACAGACAAAATTGCAACTAAAACCAAGCCCAAAAATCAAATCGAAAGTGAAATTTTTCGACTCTCGCTACTTAGCCGCTTGATGGAATAGATTTCGTTTTTTTGTCTCGTATGATTCGATGCGTGAAGAGAATTACGCGTGTAGAAGTATATTTTTGACTATTATTATATTAGCGTGCTGTATGGCCAAAGGGTAGTTTTAATGAATACGAAACTCGCGTAAAGCCATTTCCCGTCAAAAACGCGCCCAAAAATGAAAAATAGCAAAATACATTTTTCCCCAGACACAGGTATTCGCCAAATCAAAAACTACAAAAGGTACATCCACCGAATAAAAAATATGACTTTTTCGGATATTTTTCCATAGAAAAATTGTTAAAAAATAACATTCAACCCTTCAAAAATAATATTTTGTACCGGTATATGAAAAAAAAACCTGTTTTTGAAAAAAAAAAAAAAATAGCGTCCGAGTATTGGGTAAATTAAATTGGTTAGCTACGCTTTTTCCCACGTGCGCCTATTGTTACAAATAATTATTACAAAATAGCGTGAAAAATATTTATCCCTTCGCTCTTGAGGTGAAAGACCCGAGCTTTGATACGTCAACAACCAGAGTCAGTGTCGTCATCCGCTCTCCGCTTTGTTTTAGAAATGGGCCAATTTTATACCCGTCGCTATCTTTGGGGTGAATTTTGTTCTTGAAAAAGGAAATTGACTCCCACGTTAAAATTAGCACACACATCAGAATGGAGTTCTATCTAAACCTGTTATCTGTCTTAGGCCCGAGCACGTGTCAGCGGGCGGGGGGGGGGCAAAGTGGGGCGGGAACTTGCGGCTTTTGGAACCAGGAATAACGGTTGATTTGCTTGGGCTTGTGTAGCGCCAGTGTGTACTGATAACTTGATCAGAAAGTTATGCAAACTGTAAATATCTGCCAGCCAGATATGCCGAACTTTTTTTAATTAGGCTTAGTAACAGTTTATTTTTTAAGGTTTGGGGAAGATAGGAGGTTTTTTTTTCAGGTATGATTTTCGGAAATTACTTTGCTTGTTAACAAAGTGGAGTGTGTTTGTTATTATGCTATTGTTAAGGTATAAATGGTATTTGCTTACTTTAATTGTCCAATAATCACCGATTTTGTTGAAACTAGGTGGGTATGTAGACCTTATGGTAACGTGATATTTCACCGAGGGAAAAGTTGCAATGGGCATTAGTTTTGCCATGGCAACCGAAAATGTTTTTGACAACACAGTATGTATATTTTCCCATTGAAAATAGCATGGGGAATCTGAGCACTTCTAAAAAATAATAATAATAATTCTCAAATTCAAACAACGAAATTCTATTTTATTATTTAGGATAAAATTCATTTATTACCGTCGATTTGGCGATTAGTTGGTTAATACAACTTTTTATTTTTATATTTCGCTTTTCTCCATTTTTACCGATTCTGATCAATTTTGACATATTTGATCAAATTGACCAAAATTCATTAAAATATCATAAAATTAATTTCATTTGTCAATTTTGATCTATTTTTTTGGTTTTGAAAATTTTCACAGTGGAGGACCCTTAGAAGCGCTCAGATTCCCATGTTATTTTCAATGGGAAAATATACGTACTGTGTTGTCAAAAACATTTTCGGTTGCCATGGCAAAACTAATGCCACTTTTCCCTTGGTGAAATATCACGTTACCATAAGGTCTACATACCCACCTAGTTTCAACAAAATCGGTGATTTTCAACTCGGGTAGTCTCCTCGTTAGTAGGCTGGTTTTCTGAATGAAAATATTCTTTTAAAATGACGGAGGAAAATGTATCGACAGGTTGAAAACGCGCGAGGCAAACGCGTAGGATTATAAATGTAGCTTTATTACGCACCGACTGATTACCGTACAAGCTAATCGTACGCGTTTCGTAGGACGGGCTTAGTCTGTGTAGTGTATAATGTGAAGAAAGTAGGGTTGTTGCAGTCTATATGCTGGTTTTAATTTGTGGAATAAAGAAGAAATTGGCATATATAAATGTTAATATACCTAGATGATGATCTGCAAAGCGGTTCAGACCCCTAATTTTACTATAAGTGTATAATATTGTATCATAAGTGTGACACTTCCTATTCTTCACATGCAAAAGTTTTACTGGGAGCTAATCACAAAACAGACTGGATTACGGGCTTCGTCGCCATTTTGCGTCCGTTTGCTCCCGCGTCACACGTAGCCTTTAAGAGCTCCTCGCTAGGGGGAGATTTTCTTCTTGTGACGACGTCACTCCGTTACTAGCTCTCAGTCAAATATTCCCCAAAGTGACAAACTTATGGAACAATATTATATATTTATGGTTTTACTGGATATATAATTATGCAAATTTATTTTCTTCCCTTATTCCACAAATTAATGTATCAATATTACTCAACGGTTTAAAAAATTTCTGTAAATAATTTTATTGCAATTTCGGTTTCATAAAATCGTTATTAATTTTTTTTGGGTTTTTGATTTTCTGGTAATTAATAAGAGAATTTGTAAATTAAAAACCTATTGTTTTATTTCGACAGAATCCAAACGAATTAGGAGTGTTGGCTCCTCCATGTCTAGCTGCTGCTAAATGGACCTCCTGGTTGGCAGCGTTCGCCGGTTGTCCGAGTCCCGCAAGAAATCCCGTTCTTTGCCTCTGAGCGGCAAGGGCTTCCCTCCCGGTTTCACTTGGGCCAGTTTCGAGGACGATGGGAGCAGGTACGAATGGTCCCCCTTTGGCCCGATTGCCGACGCTCGTTTGTCTAATAGCATTTCCGTTCTTTCCGCGCAGTAGTTACTCGGAACAAACGCCAAAAGCAGCTAAGGTCAAACGGAAACGACGCGCCTCTTGTTTACCACTTCCGTCTGCCAGTCTCCGCAGCAGTTCCGACGAGGGAGAGATCGGCGCCGAAGGTGGCACTTCCAACTCCGACACTTCCTGCTCTTCCGTAGAGTTCCTGCGGGTGCCCGCGCCGCGAAAAACACCCCAGAAAGAGCGCTTCGACGAAATTTGGCGGGATCGACCGGAGCGACAGAGCCAGCTCGCGTCGCGACAGTCCGAGTCCGTGCCTGGCAAGTTGGACTCCCAGAACGGCTCCTGCGACAGTTTGAGTCGCAAAGAACGGCTGGAAGCCTTGAAGGCCCGGATCGCCGCCGAAAGGGAACGCGTCAAAGACTCTTCCGACGATGAACTCGATCATTTCGCGGTGTCGCCGCCCAAGTTGAGCATTTGGAGGTTCCACAGCGACGAAGCGTTGAATCGCGCTCTTCGCGGAAACGGAAATAAAAGCAGAGCCGCCAGAACCGAGCGTTACTTGAAGCGGAAATCTCAAGAAGACGTTTCGCTCAAACAAGCGACGCATTCTGATCCGAATTTGGACTTTCTCGGCCAGAGCGTGTCCCCCGCGCCTCCAGCCCCGACCAACGCCCTCGAGCCTCCCGTCGTACCAACCCCGTCGCCTCCGCAAGACGAACCGCCGACGAAACCTTCTAGTCTCTCCTGGAAGCAGTCGCGCGCTTACGAAGACCCGAAACGCGTCTCCGATTTCTCGGCGTACCAAAGCGGCCTCGAGTCTTCCAAAGATATCTTCAACTTACCAAAGAATCCCGCCGCCAAGATGAATAACCCGCACTTCCCGCAGAACGTCCACGGACACAGCTTCCTTCCTTCCCGGAAACCCTCCCCTTTGACGGTCAAGACGGTCTTCGGCGGACCATTCAGCGTGGCCCAACCTTCTCCGTGCGACTCGGGGCTCAGTTCCCAATCCATGACTTCCAGTCCCAGCATCGGACGGGCTCCGACGCCGCCTCCTAGAATTGCTAGAAGCGGCGTGCTGGATTCTTCGGGGCTGAGTCATCCTCCGAATCGACCCCAACGTCCATTTTCTTGCGCTTTGCCGTCCGATCACTTGTACGGTAGGGTCATCAGTAGATCCCCGACGCTGACGTTGCAAAGCGAATGCGGCAGTTCCGGAAGAAGTTCTCCGTGGTGGCATCGAGTTCCTGGCACATCCGGCGGCAACGTCAGCAAACCGCCGCTGTCTCCTATCAAAAGTCCTCCGGGGAAAACGCCTTTGTTTTACTACACCGACGTCCCTCCGCCTTCTAAACCGGGCCAGGTCTATTCCTACACGGACCAGGCCCCGACTTTCAGCGATACCAGTACCAGCGCCTATATGAGCGATTCTCAGATAGATTCGAAGAAACAGTCCAGATTTTCTACCGTTTTCCAAAGAACCCCAGTCACGGTTAATACTCCACCGTCGATATCGCCGAAGGAGACCAGCGAATCGGTCCCTCAGAGACCGACGTCTTTGACGCCTTACTCCGGTCTCAAGAGCCCCCCAATCGCCAATGGTAGGCCGTTGTCGATGGTGCTAGAGAAAAGCGAGTCCTTAGAAAGTGCCATCAACAACGGTACAGCGTCGGCGGTCAAATTGAAGGAGACGCCTCCTCCGACCCCACCCAGGAAGACCACCCCCAACCGGGAATCGACTCCCAAAGCGTTCGACATGAGCAGCGAAGAGAAGGAAAAGCGGAGACGAACTTCCGCCAACTTCGAAGACGCCCTACAAGAACTGGAGGAAATATACCAAAGCTTGGGCTTGAACGACGAAGACCTCCTGGACCGGGCGGAGCGGCGCGACCTCCCGACGAGCCATCAATTGAAACGCTTCAGCATCGCGGACCCATCGGCGCTCGGCATCAACGGCGCCTTTCCGCTGGCCAAGAGTAGCAGCGACAGCTTCAGTTTCGGGCCGAGACCGTGGCTCAATGGTCACTCGAAGAAAACGCCGCCGTGTCGGAGATCGGCCATCCCGGACAAGGTGAACGACGACTTGGCCATCAGACGGCTTCAACGTACGACATCCAGTCCTACTCCCAGTAAAAGCCCCGGGGGTCCCGGCACGGAGACCAACCTCAGTTACTTGCAATGCTCGCCGGCTTTAACCCCAACCGTCAGAATGAACGGGTTCTTCCACGAGAATACCTCCAAGAAGGACGAACCCGACGTCAACTACGACGACGTATCGTACCGAATGTACGCGCAGGCGGACTCGACGAAGGTGCCACCTCCGCATCCGCCCTTCGGAATCCCGTTGGAGCCTCTGCCGAAATGCTCAGCCAGCGACTACCTCCACGCCACCCCGAGTGACGACGAAAAGAGACGCGTCAATTTCTACAAACCGGAATCCAATCCGGACGTCATCAGAGACGACATGGCGTTCCGGAATCTAAGACGCGAAAGCAAGAGTTCCAGCGGCGGTTCCAGTCCTCTGGACGCGGCCTGCCAAGAAGTGGAATCGTGGCGAAAACCGCCGACTCGCAAGAAAGACAGAGCCGTCAAATCGCTGTCCGCGAACGTGGAATCGACTTTCGACACGATCACGAACGGCGGCGACGCGGACAAGACGCAAAGTATGTCCGATTTGATCGCGGCCTTGGAATTGGAATCGCGCAAGTGGGAGGCGTTCGTCAACGAAACGGACTTGACGGCTAAAACCAGCGGGCCTACTCGCGGTAGTAGCACCGAAACTCTGACGGAAGTAACGCGCAAGGACCCTCCCAAGGCCATCGTGCCCTTCCCCGAACCCGTCAAGGGCAAACACGGCGCGATATACTCTTTGATGTGCCTTTCCGAGATCAAAAGTCGAAAGAAAGACTCGAAACCGGCGGCTCCGCCACCGCCCAAACGAACTAGCAACATCGTGCTGACGAAAAGGCCTCCGCATCCCAAAGGGTTCTGGTCGGACAGCGAGACCAAATCCTTCTCCAGCGGCTTTGGCGAGGGAAGTTTGGACGATCTGCTGTCTTCGTTGACCAGCTCCAATAGCCGGGACGCTCTGGGCGAAGTCAAAGGTGAGCTGCATGGAGTCTCCGTAAAGGCTTGACCTTGTAGGAATGTCCGGTCCGGTTTCAGTAACTCTTGTCTTCCACCTTGAGTGTGTGCCCGACGTGTTTATGACGTATGCCTTGCCTTCTCTCTTTGCGCCGCTTGTTGTTTTTTAATCATGTCCGCGGCATGTGTACGAAACGATTTCATTTAGATCATCTCTGTTGGTGACTGTGTTTATTAAACTGATACGAGAAACTCCTCATTAATCACCGCGGGTGACGTACCATCGCGATTGTGCGCGGTCCTGTTGTTGGGGAATTACTGTGCTGGTTTGGTGTTTCTTTTCTCTTCTCACCGATGTCCGTGCGCGCTCTCGAACTCTTTGTTATAATATAACCCTTTGCTTGCCAAAATTTACCATGACAAAGATTCGACTCAAAAGTTAAGAATATAATTTGTAGCTCTAGCCTTAGACTCTCGCTCGTTGGGACTATACTTGGAAACGATTTCGACATTTTTCGAGCAGAGTCTCGCTGAGTCACGATTGTCTTCTAGCTTTAGTTTTGATCGCCATTCAATTCTAGATTCTGATTTACCAAATTTTACAATGCAAAATTCTAGTTTACATAAGTGGTGCTTAAAAATTTTATTCAATCTGCACCAAAATAAACAATTATAACGCGAAGTATAACGACTAGTCTGTCATAAATCTATTTAGATACATAGTTTTTTAGAGGTATTTTAATATATCTGATTGTAATATAATCGCTACCATATGTATGGGAATCTAGTACATGAAAATTGTATGCAAATTTTATTTATAGTTATTAAATGCACGGTAGTTGCGAGTAGAGGCTCAAAATAGGATAACATTGTAAGGTAAAATAGGCCGACGCGTCCGGTCATGTTCTAATTAAAATAGCACTTACAAAAAGTCTGTTCCTTCGACGTGTAATGTTCGTGTTAAAAATTGTTGGTTTTTTTTTTGAGAAATTTTACAAGATGCGCTTGAGTGTGTTATTATGAAATTGAAAAGTTTATCCGAAATGCCTTTTAATAAAATATTTCTATAAATTACATTCAATTCTTTTTAATTCTATCGAGTTGAAACTTCATTTTAAAAGCTAATTTTTGTATCTTTTAAATTTCGCGGCTTTTTGTGGTCTGAACAACTATATAGCGAATGTGTCGCCATCTATAGTTGCGAGGGTAAAGTAACGAAGCTTAATTTTGTTT
Organism: Leiobunum rupestre; assembly: GCF_980474605.1. NCBI lineage: Eukaryota > Metazoa > Arthropoda > Arachnida > Opiliones > Sclerosomatidae > Leiobunum > Leiobunum rupestre. The sequence continues at coordinate 54,919,095 of NC_143387.1, forward strand.
TAAGTTTTTAAAGTAATATTTTAAAGACGTTTAAGATATTATTATTATTACCTTCAAATTAAAGTAATAAATATAAATAATTTTAATTTAACGTTAATTCAAATTATAAGTTAGCTTAGAAAAAACGCCGAGCGCGGTGCTGGCGACGTAATATTTATAATGTTTACGGAAAAATGCTAAGGAAGACTTGAAACGGCATGCCGATCCGGCAGTGTGTTGTCGGCGGAGCTTTTGTATAGTGATTTCCATTTGAATTGGAAACGTTTTTCGTTGTTTACGATACCCAAAGTCGCGGCGGTTCAACCCCTTTGATGTATCGAATATCCCAGTAGTAAAAGCGAAACCCATTGGCTCGCCTTACCCCCGCTGCAATAATTGACCGTTCGAGCCCCCATTGTGCTTTGCGGGTATCTGGCAGACGATCAGAATGCCGCGCGAGTAACACACGCTAAGCTGTTGATGTTTCTTTGACGTACCGTCCAAGGCCTACAAATATCATACTAGGTTCGTACAACACCAAACGTTTTTGACTATTTTACGTTAAATTTAATTGCCAATTTCCATAATTGACGACAGATTTATTCTAGCAATATTCGCAAAATACTAAAATAATTGAGTCTAAAATAGGAAACTTAGCTTTGCTCGATCTTTTAATATTGAATAAAAAATCGTATGATTATGCAAATTATCTAATCTGGTATGCCTTAAAAGTACAAGTTCCAGAGATTTACACTTTAGCACGATGTTTTTTTTGGTCTCTGAACAGGACTTCTTTTAAAAAGTACACGTAGTTAAGATAAAAATTATTTGGGAAAAAAAATAAACCGATCTTGGACCGGTACAACAAGTTGTAATTTTTAAAATATGAGTTGAGTGTGTAGAAGTATTAGTTTTTCGGGTTGCGAAGATTCACCCAGAAGTTAATAACCTACATGCGCAAACATTTTCTAAAAGGGGCCCGTTCTAACGGTTTTTTTTTCGTTCCCCTTATTCTCGGTATTTAGAAAAATTGACTGTGAGCCCACGTACGTAGGTGTTTTTTTCTACGATGAAATAGGGCCTCAATTTTCTCCAGCTAAAGAATTTCGTTTTCCTGTTTTCGGGGTATTTTTTTTAACTAGAACTCCACCTTCTTAGGTAGACTTTATTTAACGCGCTATTATAGACGTTGGTCATATTTCAGAGTCTGTTTAGGGGATAGAGAGTGTCTTAGGTTTATACTGCCCTGGGGTAGATATTAGCTTATGAGTCACGGTAGGCCAAGTTATCATTCCTCGAGTGTCAAACCCCCCGCGTGTGAGGCGAGCTTGGTCGTAGAGGCGACATTTGATAAGGAATTTGGATAGGGTAGATATTAATTTACACGCGCGTTGCGTATTTATATTACGTCTGTCTGTCTGTCTAGGCCCTATTTAGTTCCTAACACATCCGGCAATGTAATTAAAATATCTTGCTCTACTATGGTCACTGTTGCCGCTATTAAGTAGTTAATTACCGGAGCTTGTTTTGGTGAAATTAATTTTTAATTATGCTCGGAAAATGGGGACGTTTACTTTAGGGTGAAGTGTGAAAATTAAATTTTTTTCTGGTGGATTTAAAGTTTGAAACAAATTACCTTCGCGTGTAAACAGAAGTAACGTAATTCGTTAAAGTGTGTCAATTTTTAGCATCTTTCATAGAGTGAGACCACCGGTGTAGTAGGCCGTCTTGATTACGCTTTGAGCACCGGTATATAAATATCTGACAACGCGAATAGTGGGACCGATAACTTGACGGATAATTTAAAAACTTAATTTTAGTTCATTTCTTTTAAATATTTTTATTTATAATTACGATTAAATTATTTCATTTCGAACTTTTTAATAAAAAATTTATTAATTTAAAAGAGTATGATTAAAATCTTTAATTTTGTACTGTTTAATAAACATTTCTTAATTAATTTAAAAGAGTATGATTAAAATCTTTAATTTTGTACTGTTTAATATTTTTTAATTCTTCATTTAAAAAAGTGAATAAATTAAATAATTTTATTTCACTATTTTAAATGTACATAGGTTTATTACATTTTTAAAATGATGAAAATTAAAGATTTTAATCATATTCTTTTAAATGAATTAAAAATGTTTATTAAAAAGAGTAAAATATGAAAGATTTTATTCGTTAAATTAATTAAAAAAATTGTTCACTTAAAAGTTCAAAATAATGAAATTTAGTCGTAATTATAAATATATTTCACACGTAACATTAGTTAAAACCTGCCAAAAAGTGAAAAAGACCTGTTGGTTTTCGAACGACTCTAAAGTATTGGTAATATTTATAAATAGCATGTGACTAGAAGAACCTGTACCTCTTTTTAAGGTGTCAAATGTGAAGGTTTTTTTTACGGCGAAGCCATATCGAAGTTAGAATTATGATTTGGCAGCTCTGTCCTCTCGAATAATTGGTGTTGTAGATGAAAGTTTCTGGCCGGAATTTGGCAATAAAGGAAGAATTTTTGTTCTTAATTATTCTCTGTGCTTTCGCCACCCCCGGATTTTTTTTTATTATTATTTAAAAGGAGAACAGAGATTGCGCAATATATTAAAGGATTCTGCTCGCCTACATACGGAAATGGGTGGTATTTTCCCTTAGTGTTTTTGAACAGCGCTCGGCGGCTATAGTCGTTTTCAACGCTTATCTTCAATTGGGGATAGGAAGTTTTCTCGCTTCTTTCGCGGTGACATCGGCTTCGACGTCGAAGAACAAGGCTGTTGTTTTGACGTAATCTCGATTAGTTATCGTTTTGCCGAATTATGACCGAGACCTTTTTTTGCATCCGCTGAATTGGCGTCTTTTCACCCCGGATGAAGGCTGTAAATACCCAAGACGGAAACACCTTTGAGATAATGCGCCGTGTTTCCCCTCTCCTCTCTCGAAATTAGCGTTAAATTAACCTGTACGTAGAAGTCTACGTTGCTAAAAGTTATGAAATATTATTATTATATTATATTATATTTTTTGTTCGAATATTTTTATGGTTCACGCGATATGTAAATAATTACGCGCGTATTCGCCTTGCTCTTAGTGTAAGCTTTCGAACGAGTACCTACAATCTACTATTACGTTTAATATTTACTGTTTAATAGATGGCGCTGTAGTCTTTTTCTTTTTCCCAATTTGTTAAATAATGCCCTTGTTTATACTCATTCGAAAGCTTACATCGTGACAAATTTGAATACGTTAATCTTATAACCATATTCCAATACGGAACCTAGTAATTTGACTAAATGTTAAATAATTATTCAATACAAGTCACTTTTAACGCGAAACCAGAACCTGGTTATAAAGATTTCGGACAATGTTAAACAATACAGAGATAAGAGTATTGTCCTCTGGTTGTCCTTTAGTCCGAGACCAAGGGTAGGTTCTCATAGACGAAACTTAATATATTCGTCGAAACAATCTTTTAAATAGGTCGATGGTCTCTCATTAAAAAAAAGAAAGCTAAACAGCCCAGTTATTTCTTTTCACGAGGCTTTCAATAGAAAATTACGGCTCTTCCTTCTTTAATTTTGATACGCATGCCACTATCTATTTCATGCTTTGTTGACTTCAAGCGTCACAACGATACGCTAACAGCAAACCGAGATAAATAAGATATATAATCGAAGGGGGGGGGGGGTACGGGCACCACTTTAGAAAGGCCATAGCGACCCATATAGCGCCGAAATGTTGCGAGGGGTTTATGTTTTCGCTAGTTTCAAAAGAATGCTTATCAGCCCGGAAAAATCCGCGAACACCCTAATTCAATATGTAAATATTATAAATAGCAATTATTAGAAATATCTCGCGTTACATTCGATATATTGTTAACACTATACCGTTATGTTACGAAAAATTAATATTCCTGCCAGAACCCAGTTTAAGAGTTGAAAAACGTGTTTCCAAGTATGTGTTTCTTAGAAGGCCGTTATTTCGTGTTTGAATAGGAACCGAAATTGTTACGTAATAATATTGTATAAGAAATCTATTATTTTTCTACGTCATCTATCGATCTCTGAATGAATGTTGCAATTTTAAACCGCCGTTGTAGGAGTGTGGGTTGAAGGGGAAATTGTTTATAAAAGGGTTAACATTTAATGAAAATGTTCAAAATTAGTTGGGGGATATAGGCCGTATTGTCACTATAGGAAATGAGGAAATAGGCCGTATTGTCACTATAGGAAATGAGGAAATAGGCCGTATTGTCACTATAGGAAATGAGGAAATAGGCCGTATTGTCACTATAGGAAATGAAGAAATAGACCGTATTGTCATTATAGGAAATGAGGAAATAGGCCGTATTGTCATTATATTAAATGAGGAAATAGGCCGTATTGTCATTATAGGAAATGAGGAAATAGGCCGTATTGTCATTATAGGAAATAGGCCGTATTGTCATTATAGGAAATGAGGAAATAGGCCGTATTGACATTATATGAAATGAGGAAATAGGCCGTATTGACATTATATGAAATGGGGAAATAGGCCGTATTGACATTATATGAAATGGGGAAATATGCCGTGTTGTCACTATATGAAATGGGTAAATAGGCCGTATTGTCACTAGAATACATAAAACAGGCCTTATTTTCCCTAGAATAAACATAAACCAGGCCATATTGTCACTAGAATAAACATAAATCAGGCCGTATTGTTACTAGAATAAACATAAAACGGGCCGCATTGTCGCTAGAATGCATAAAACAGGCCTTATTTTCCCTAGAATAAACATAAATCAGGCCTTATTTTCCCTAGAATAACAATAAATCAGGCCATATTGTCCCTAGAATAAACATAAAACTGTCCATATTGTCACTAGAATAAACATAATAAAACTGGCCGAATTGTCACTAGAATAAACAAAACAGGACGTATTGTCACTAGACTAATCGTATAACAGGCCGAATTGTCACTAGAATAAACAAAACAGGACGTATTGTCACTAGAATAAACAAAACAGGACGTATTGTCACTAGAATAAACAAAACGGTCGTATTGTCACTAGACTAATCGTATAACAGGCCGTATTGTCACTAGAATAAACAAAACGGTCGTATTGTCACTAGACTAATCGTATAACAGGCCGTATTGTCATTAGAATAAACAAAAAATATGCCGTATTTCGCCGAGACGGGAGGGTGAGACCAAATGGGAAAATACCCCGTGTTGGAGCTAAGTACCAGAGTAAAATAAGCCCCTTCTAGTAGACGTGTAGGGCAAACTTGTAGCTGAATGTAGACGTAGCTTTATGGCATATAATCTGGACATGTTCACCTTCCCAAGAGGCGGCTTAGGTTCGTGATTAGGTTATTCCGAGTTATTTTTAGCACGTCGCGAATAACGCCGTTAGAATTCATTTCAAGTGATAATCATGAACCCCCTTTATCAATCCATCGGTGTAAGTTCCCGCTTTTAAACGAGAAATACACGGAACTATCTGTTGTACTTTACGTAACGAGTAAATATCGTTAACGGCATTCTCGTCAAATGCATAATTCATGATTTATTAGGAAAATAATTTGAGCGCGATTGCTGCCAAGGAAAAGGGGTCAATGTAATTTTGCCCTCTTTTTTTTACCTTAATTTCGTCGAAGACTCTTAAGGACCAGAGAAACGCGCGACAAGTCTGGATAAACTGATATTGCGAACTTCCCCCTGCGGACAATTACCCGCCTTCCTTAAAAACTTGTCGGGCAAGGTGTTTAAATCAAATCTTCGAAACGTTACTTCCAATCTTTGCAACGTTTCCTATTAGGTACCTTTACTTCGAAAATGTTAGTTTTCATTTTACGTTTTGAAATCGATTTTAAAGTAATAAATCATTGTGGAGGAAAATATTAGGAGTCGTGTTGTAAAACAGTTGTAAAACGACCCCGTGAGAAGGGGCTGACAGAATTATATAAACATCGGATATTTACTTGAATTTATTACTTAGTTGAAATTTCAAATATTGGCGTTTACTTGTTCTTATCTCTAGTGGTCCAAACTAATAGATTATTTAGTGATAGAAATATAATATTTATCAAAATTGGTTTTTATAGATAGGTTACGGTGGGGTGGCGGAGTGGTTAGCGCTTTCGCCTCGCAGCGATTCTAGAGGAACCGGGTTCGAACCCAGCTTGTGGCGCTGGGTGAAAACTCCTTCTACAAGTTCTCTCCCCACTGGCTAAAGGAGTATTCCACCGATTTCTTCGGTTTCCCCTTTCCATAAAAACATTGTAGAGGTTAACGGTAATAGTGGGTGTTTAAAGGCATTATTATAAGTCGCTAGATGACTTGTGTATTAGCTTAGCTGATATTATTTCTTTAATTTATAAAATTATCCGGGCTAATTATTAAAAATATACCGGTTAATATCCTGCTAGAGATGGAGCTGCAATTGTTTAAACACTAATTTTCCGCAAAATTGAAATAGATATTCCCGCGGCACAATATTACGAGGAAAATGGCTTGATATTAAATATTCAATTAGAAGGAAACTAGTCGTTAAAACATTTCTTCGAGATGTTAACCGGTCTAACCTTTGTTTAAATTAACATTTAAAATTCGTTTTTAATTATACGTCTTAACAAATAATTTATACGGTTTAGAATATAATTTTAATTTATATTTTTCAATTTTCCCGTCATTTTGATATAAATATGGCTTTAGTTTTAACGGAATATGCTACTAAATACGTGATTACATACGATTACTGAATTTGTTTGTTGTACAGGATAATAACGGCCCGAGCTTTAATATGGCCCTTCCGGCCCTCCCTACTTTGTGGAAGATTTGCCGAACCCCTAGGCTTATTGACATCTCGTTGTAGCGAGAAATTATTTATTTTAGTCAGACGTAAGTTTTGGGTCTATAGTTAAGGTAACCTACGTGAAGATATTAAAATCCAAAATATAACCATAATATAAATGAAATGTTTACACAATCAATAAGTTATAGTTATTTCACTGTATACAATGGTTTGTTTAAAAATTGATCCGATGAATTCGTAAGGTTTCACAAGTGAAACTGTGATATCCACGTATTTAAAATCTGGACCCTACATACTCAACAATTCGGCCCAGTCGGAATATTAGTTTCACATCGACGCAAAGTATCAAAGGTTAAATAGTTAAGCTACCTCCGATGTCTTTCGACGTGCAATAATAATCCAATATAATAAATTTACAACGTCGAAAAATATGCCTATTATAACATATCGAAGGAAATTATCTAATTCAAACTTCCCGCCTAACTAATCCTATTACATTTTTAATTATTTTTATTAATCTCCAACAAAGACTGTATAACGATGCGCGAAGCGTTATTTCAAACTTCGCACCAAAATTTCCAAGTTCCCACCAAAGCTCGGGGTGTAGCTTGTAGCTCCATCTACCGTGTCGTCGCTTTCCACGACAAACAAACAAACATACAACACTTAACGACATTCCGTCCATAGCAATAGGTACACATCGAATATATATTCGATGTGGAACTAAAAAGGGGAAGGCACTCTAGCCGAAGCCCGTAGAATGACTGTAGCAACATAGGAGAAATTATCCGAAATCACAACCTATAATCACTCTAGGAACTCTTTATCTGGCCTTTCGATACTCTGTCCTCAATCATCATACTTAGCATTTTACTTCCATAAACCCAACTACGAAAGATAAGGTTTATAATAACAAAATGTCACGTTAAATAAAATATTGTCCTTGACTAATTGATAATTAGGTAATTTGCATTATTCGCGGTTCGGAAGGTCTCCCTCCGCGAAGATGGCCAATGTTTTTTTAACCAATATTTCCATTAATATGAGATAGGGGGACTCGTGCATTTATAATGGAAGGAATACTTTCTCTTTCGGACGAAAGGGGGCGTATTTAGAAATATCGCCAAAATTGTCTCCTCTTTTCGTCTTTTGGAAGCTTGTTTTTAACGAGGAAATAAGTGAAATTCAACAGCGTGTTACCAAAAAAACCTTCTCCGTGTTATTTCGTTTGGGTGCTTCTGCCGAGCTAATTTTTATTTTACGCTTCATGAGATTTGACACCCCCCCCCCCTCCTCGCGTGTGTAATAGCCGATGTTTTATGATCTTACGAGTTAAAACAAGAATTCGCCTCCGAAAAACCTCTAGATTTTATGAGCTATTTATTTAGGCGCTATTTAGCAACACGCAATCTCATTGAAAATAAATTACATAGACAAAGAGCTGCTATCTAGTGTCAAAATTTTGAAATGTACGGCCTCTTTTTCCTGCGCTGCTACCGTGCGGTATAAAATGTAAATATTAGCGTAGAATTATTTTGAACAACTTAAGTTTCGTAGACCTTAATTTAGAATTCTTTAAACAATTTGGATTCGTAATTATTTAATCTAATTATTTTAAATTTTAATTTATCATTCTTTAAACAATTTGGTTTCGTAATTATTTAATCTAATTAGTTTAAATTTTAATTTAGAATTCTTTAAACAACTTGGTTTCGTAATTATTTAATCTAATTAGTTTAAATTTTAATTTAGAATTATTTAAACAACTTGATTTCGTAATTACTTTATTTAATTAATTTAACTTTTAATTTAGATTTCTTTAAACGACTTAAATATTCATTAACGATTATTTAATCACCACATAAAAACAACTGTATTTTAGTGGTAATGGTAACTTATAAATAATTAATGAAAATTGTTGATAATATGTAAAGTTATCTATATAACATCGGGCGTAATGGACGGACATGTAAACCTTTTGGTAAACCACCCGTAAATGCAGGTTTTTCCATTGAAAACAAACGCGTTTTTGTGATGACGCAAAGGTATGCTCTTTGCTTTTAAATCGTGCTTGAAGTTTAAAGTGTAAACCTCTACTTTCTCGCCTAAAAAAACCAATAGTCGATTTCATTCTTCTTATTTGCTTCCCGAGGATTCAGACTTCAAAATTTAGAATATTTACCCTCTAAATTTGAAATGCAAAAAAACCTTTAACGTTTGATGATAAGTTTGAAGGTAAACGCTTTTACATCTCGGGTTTAATCGGTTCGATATTTCAACCAAATGAAATAGAAACTTTCAAGAGTGGGGTGGCGGAGGGGTTAGCACTTGCACCTCGCCTGGGTTCGATCCCAGCTTGTTTGTAAGTTATCTCCCCACTAGTTAGAGGGATTTTCCCACGAGCTCTTCGGTTTCCCCTCCAAAATAACTTGTAGGTCAACGGTAATAGTAAGTGTAGGTCTGGCCACCACCCTCGCTAGATGACTTTGGCCTATGGTGGTGCCTTGGGTATTAGCCTAGCTGATTATTATTATTATTATTATTATTATTATTATTACCCGGCCACCTGAGTTAATGGCATTTAAAGTCGTTAGATGACTTTGGCCTAAGGTGGTGCGTTGGGTGTTATATATTATTATTATATTCATTAATAATAAATTTAAATGATATCAATTTGGAATAATTAAAAATTAGTAAGTATATAACTAATATAAATGATTATAATTTGTAATAATTAAAAATTAGTAAGTATATAACTAATATAAATGATTATAATTTGTAATAATTAAAAATTAGTAAGTATATAACTAATATAAATGATTATAATTTGTAATAATTATAAATTAGTAAGTATGTAACTAATATAAATGATTATAATTTGTAATAAATATAAATTAATAAGTATATAACTAATATAAATGATATTAATATGTAATAATTATAAATTAATAAGTATATAACTAATATAAATGATATTAATATGTAATAATTATAAATTCATAAGTATATAACTGATATTAATTTGTAATAATTATAAATTAATAAGTATATAACTAATATTAATTTGTAATAATTATAAATTAATAAGTATATAACTAATATTAATTTGTAATAATTATAAATTAATAAGTATAAAACTAATACTAATTGGTAATAATTCGTTCGATTTCATTCCGTTAGATGTTGTGAAACCACTGATTCTTGAAATGATTTAATTTACAGTTTCAGAATATTCTTCGACCCCGAAGTTGAAAACGGTCAATCAAACCAATGCCTTCAACGTACAGCCTATGATTAATACCTCCTCTAGTGGTAAGATATATTACAAATTTCCTACATTGAAACGTGCTTCTCCATAATTAGCCTTTCCAGTTTACATAGAGCCACGTAGCGGTTAACGCGAGAAGTTATCATTATATTATATTGTAATTAGCAAATCATTTGCTTAGCAGTATGCTTTGTAAAATTTACCAGTTTATGAACTTCTCGTGTTTGCCGCTAGGTGGCTCTGTCAAATGAAAAAAATATTACCCTAAATACAATTATTTAAATTGACACGTACAATGTGTAAATTTGAACTTAATATTAACAACGCGTGTAGAGGGGTTCCCAATTCGGGACAAAGGAGCCTAATTCGGGACGGGTGGTTCCCAATTCGGGACAAAGGAGCCTAATTCGGGACACAGCGGATGTAATTCAGATATTCCTTATGGAATTTTATACGGTAATTTTATGGGCATCAAAAAATCATGACATTTTGACGTTGTCATGCCTATGTGAAACATAGGTAAAACGGTCTTTCAAAGTGAAAATTGGTTCAAATGAACAAAACTGGCCAGTTTGAACCGTGAGTGGCCGGTCAATATGGTCAAAAATGATCAGTTTGCGATAGGAGTGGTCCCTAGTACTTCTAGAGCCCCAATATATATCTGCTGTGGCTGGGGTCTTGACTGTCTTGAGCAACACATTTTTGAAATCATGTGCGAAGTTGCGAACCGAAACAGTAATCATTAGTCGGTGGCGTCACCTATCTTTAAAGAAAATATAATTATTTTAAATGTCGTCTGTTTACACTCGATTCACTCTAGTGGTAGGTAGCGCCAATGGCTTAAATTATTATCACTGCTAACTTGCGGTAGATGACGCCACCGACTTATGACCACTGTTTAGCTTCGTACATGATTTCAAGAAAGTGGCCCCAGCCATCAAATACAAATTTTGCCTCTAGAAGTTACTATATTTGCCAACTCAATGAATCTTCCTCATTGACGTCACTGATATTTTTACTCGCGTGATCAAACAACGACCAATTAAACGCGCGTATTGGAACGTGTGACAAAACGTAGCAACGGTCCTTAATTTAAATTGGTCAAAACTCCTATAGCAACGGAAAGTAAAGTAATTTTTCAACCAAAATTCCTTTGGTAACTTAAAACTAGGCCTAGCGATTTTCATAGAACCCAAAAAAAGAAATAACGAAATCCGCAGCCAAATGAAATTGCTACGTGTAGTCGCTTCTAACAGAGTTCGTTTATTTAGATCAGCGGTTCCCAATTTTGTTTTGCTATGGAACCCTAAATAATCCACCTAATTCTGGCGGAACCCCAACTCATTTTTTTATTATTCTTAACTTACTTTTGACACAAACAAAGATGGCCGTGCTGTGTATTCTCGGAACCCCTGTGACCCTTCCACGGAACACCTTTTGGGAACCGCTGATTTAGATGACAAAGGCCTAACGATTAGCCTAGAATATCTTTTAAAATCCCTAAAACTCGCGCGGAGTAATTATCAGCTTGTAATCGTAACTTTCAACTTCCAAGGCCTGATATATATTTTTCCCCTGCACCATTTCAGCCTCAAGTCTATCCGATAATGTGACAATACCGTTACAGTAAGTAATTACGAATTAATACTTTTTCGAATCTTCAAGGTTTCCGTGGCTTCGGGCGGGTTTTTTTAAAAATCCTTGTTTCTTATAATCAATCTCTCCGTTTTTTTTTCTAAAATAACTCGTGACGAAATTTCGGTGGTTTTCTTTGTAACCTTTCTCTTTGTCCCCGCCTCGCTTAATTGCCTAGGCCTAATTCCACAAGTGCCCAAGAACGTCAGCCGAATTTCGTCCGCGCCATGACGGAGACCACTCAAAGACCGACGCTCAACAGTTACGCGGCCAACAGACTCACTTCCACACCCAAAATTAATGATTCGACTACCAACACTAACAGGTGAGAGTTTTCAATATTTTGCTTTTTATTGACGCTCATTAAGCGTGAAATTTATACATTTTTCTCCGTGATGATAGTTTTATTCGTGTCGTAACTATAGTTACGTTACTTAAAAAACTTTTAAGTAAAAATTCAAATGGAAAAAAAAACACTGAAAAAATGTTTAAAAGCGCCATCTCTGAATGGGAAGATGCATTAATTGATTGGGGAAATATCGTCTGCTTGTAACGCGACTAAAAGCTAGGTTACGCTACTTAATTATAGTAAAAGAAAGTACTTCAAAATTGAAATGAAATAAAATGATTTTAAAGTCTAGAAAAGCGCCATCTCTGAATTTAAAGATGCATTAAAAGTTTTATTTATTTCGTTATTGTTTTTTACTAACGGTGGATCACCTAATTTCACATTTCTTCCATAAGGTTTAAAAATAAACTAGAGATAATTGGCTAGTGGCGGCAAAAATAAGTGGAAGCGGACGGTTTTTGAAAAATTTCTGAAGATACGTAAGCGCCATCTGTGAACCTGCATTAACGGAACGCGCAAATATCGTCTGCTTACCTTCAGTGAAACTAAACAAAATATCTTTAACATCATTTCGTTTTCTGTTTTTAATTTTTAATTGAATAAGGTATTATTTTCGCCAAAAGAAAGTTTTCTCGATGGTTCTTCGACGTACATCGGCGCGACAGAAAGATTTCGTTTCCGGGGTTATACATTTTAAAATTTTAAATCCGCCCTTTGGACAAAGGCCTAAATCAACTCCTTTTATTTTGGCAAACAGACGCCCGGAAGTCTGATATTCCCAGATTTTCTTCTATATCTTACCTTATTATTGTCTTTATACGAGAAAATAAATTTCTTATTTGATTAGTCGACACCGTGTGGGCGCGGAGTTAAACCAAAAAATAAGTCTTATGTCCCTAATAACTAAATCTCTAAAGATTTCGTCATTGACAGCCTGCTAAAAAATCCATTCCGTCTTTTGAATAAATAAAACGGTTTTTTATCGCTTTCAACAAAATAAGGACGAATCCTGACGTTAAATATTTCCCTAGCGTCCTTTTCGTATACATCCGTGAAAGCATTTTATTCTGGAACTGTCCATTTGGGACTTTTTCATCCTCTCTGAAATAAACTTGCCAATGAATTCGCGCGTCAGCATATTCTATAGGATTTTATTTAACAATCGTCTAGACGCGTTCCCAGACTCCCGACTCGTATTTGTATTCGAAATTGATTGCGGAGTGTTTTATCGCAGATTCGGAATTGGCAGTGTCTCGACGGACTCCAACAAGAAGCCAACGACGTCCGACATGCTGACCACGGCCACGCTGGTCAATCCGGAGAGAGTGGCCAAATACAAGGAAGAACGGCGCAGGTTGCACCAGGCCCGCTTCAGCGAAACAGCCGTCAAGTACGAACCAGGAGGGGCCAACGCCGAGAGTGGCTTAGGGACCGAGTCTCCTTTTCTGAGACGCTCGTTGAGGTTGTCCAAGAGGGGCGCCAACAACCAAGACGGCAGCGACGCTGTTTCCGCGTCCGTTAATAATAGTAGTAGTGCTGGTGGGAATCAGGACATCGCGACTTTCGAGAGTGCCTTCCAATCCAGCGTCGCCACCAACTCGTCGGCTGCTTCCTCCAGACGGAGATTCATTACCAGAGACACTAGTGAAAGTAGCGACGCCAGCACCCTCGGATTAGTTAGATCAACGAGGGCTTCGAGGTAAATGACGCTTTACTTTCTATAGTTTAAGTTATTACCTTTTGGTTTAATAGTTGACTTGAAATTGCCGTGAGCAGGAATTCATACCTCTACTTGGAATGTTTATCCTGCCGGATCGCGTATGGTAAGATCACTCTGACGGCTTTGGCCCCGCCTATACGAGAGAAACAATCCCCTCTGCGCGCGCTCCCCTCTCACGTAATTGCTGTTTGTTAAGTTAACATAGTGACGTCAAAAGAACCGTCAGCCACTTCGAGACGAAAATCTGCCGCGATAAGCATTCCAAGTAGAGGTATGGATTCCTGCCAGTACGTAAACGGTATACAGGCAAATTCGAGGGCTGACCACTATCCGTAATCGTTGTACAGACCCGTAGCTTTGACTGTACTAAAGTTATTACGTAATCGATTACAGATTTAGCACTACCAAAGGCTGTAATCGGTGTACAGAATTTAAGGAAGTGGTTAACCCCTCTGGCAAACTCTCTAGTGATCAGTCCCTCATCATCAAAAATGGATTCAATTATCAAGAATATGGAAAGCGCGTGTTCTTAACAAAATTCTCGCGTACTTTAGCAAAGAAAATACGTTACGAAGTATGCTAGGGTGATGTACTAAACTAAACTTTGGTCATTATACTCAGTCGTCTGGCTTTAAAAGAAAACACATTTTTGGGGGTTGGTGTCCAGGGAGAAGTTACCTTACAGGGTTTGACCCACCAATGCCATCTGTAGGTACAGTGACAGATACGCTAATTAAGTTTAACGAAAGGTAATTTACACGGGTCCCACTCCACCAAACTTAAGACTTCGAAGCCGTTAACTACATTTTTTTTTTTGGAATTTTAGGGTTTAATTTCGAAATGTAAAAGTTTCTTAAGCCTTGGCGTAAAACTTTTCGGTTAATTAGTCTTTCTCGATTTGAAAAGAAATGACTCGAAAGGTTAAGCGCTTCGAAATCCCCTCCTTTTGAAGGACCCGAAATCCCGTTTGCCTCGCCTCAAATTATTCGCTGGAGAAAAATGAATAAAAGACGCGACGAATTCGACAAAAGCTTTCCTCTCAAGAGGACGCCATCTATCGGCGGGGAGGATTAATTAATAATTAGCCCTAGAAGCGTGGACGGGAAATTAATTCGGGTGAAGTTTTGGGACAAATAAACAGATTGAAAATTTATCAGATTTTTTTGGGAAATAACAGGCGGGTGGCACACGCGTTTAGCCCGAAGCATCGTGTGGTTAGAGTGAATTTCGAAAGGTCTAATTATTTATTAGAGATGGAGGAAAAAAATGTGGGTTGGCCTAATTAATTCTTCTAGGGAAATATGTAATTGTCCTAGACCTAGTTGCGATTTGTCTATGTACGGACCCAAAATTTGTGCAAGGACTCGCGACTGGTATTTTTCAGACACGTTAGCCGTAGAAATATACTAGAGATTATACCTAATGTAAATTTTTGTCATAGCGGACGATATTTTGTAATTACACTAGCGCCATCTCTAGATTCATTAACGAACCACTTTTTTTTTGTCGATTTTGACGTGTGGGACAATTTAGTCCTCTCGTCCATTTGATTAATAAGGGCGAGATATTTGTAACGGCCATGCCAACGGGGTGATACGTGGGGACAGGGGTGAGGACACCCTTGACGGAAGTATTCCGACCACCCGTTGGGAGATTGGTGGTCTTCCTCAAACGGCCATCCACAAACTCTGCCTCCCAGACGCCCAGGATTACAGGAGTAGGCAACTACTCCCGGCCGAACCACTGTTTTAGCGGACAGAGGCATCGCTAGTAATATTTTTCACGTAGGCACTGAGATTTGTAGTGAGGAGCAAAGTCAAAAATTTAGTTTCATAAATTGAATAATATTATTTTATAATTTTTAATCTAAAAATATAATTACATTTGAAGGTATGTTTTAGGTATTTAAATATTATTCGGCTGAAAACGTTTGGTTTGGGTTAGGATAAATCATCACGTTAGCAGACGACAGTTTTTAGAGTTTCGCTAATTGACAGTTCAACAATGAATCGAGGGATGGCGCCACATTTGCAGGGTTGGCAAGAGCCAGCCAGACTGGTTTAAACCACCCTGGCTTAATCCGGATTTAACCACCAAATAAAATCCATGGTTTAAACTACTTTTTTTTATAAAAAAATTGAGAAATTAATTAGAAACATTGACAAAACTTAACCTTCACTTTTTGTCGCGAGTAATGAGAGCTAACATATAAGCAATTAGGGTATCTTAAAATTAATTTTGCGCGTGAAAATACGCTGCCATGTTAGGATATAAAAGCGGGTAAATAAGTCTGCTATACCTCACAATGTAAAGGTACTGTCACGCGCAAAAACGTCATTTTTAAATCGGGAAATTTGAGCAATGAGGGCTTGATATAAGCAATTTGATCATTTTTTATTAATGGTTTTAACCTGTTTAAACAACCGGTTACAGCCGGATTTAACCACACTGGATTTTTCAATTAAAAAAAAGCCGGTTTTTTGCCAACCCTGCACATTTGCGACTGCTTGTCGCCATGACAAATGTGGAATTGACTTATTTGAAAGAACGCGAGTGTATTCGTTAAGATCATATCGTTATCTTTGCTTTACCAACTGGTGGAATTGCACGTCATTTTAAAAGATGGTAGTTGTTCATTCTAATCGAGGTTAATTACAATATATACCCTAATTTCTTAATTTCTTAGCTTATATTCTTTAGATTATGTTAACTATAGTTAAGGAGAATAACTATGTGGCGACGATATTTAGCGTGGTTCCCAATCCACCTCACAATCTAACTGTCAACTCCATCCCGATAACAAAAATCAATCTAGCTTGCATGGCCCACAGAGGTCCTATAAAATCCTATATTTTCAAAAATGTCTTATAACATCCTATATTTTTAGCAAAATCCCCAAAAAGTCCTATAAAATCCTATAATTTAGATATTTGGCCCATTTCAAATCCCGCCCCTCAGTTAAATTGCTAGATTTAGCTATAGGATAAATTCCTATACACAGTTATTCTAGTCTATACTTTTATTATTGTTAGCATGGTTAGCTACTAGTATATTTTTGTGATAAAATGATTAAATAGTTTTTTTTAAGTGAAAATCAAAGATTTATTTCACTAAATATAGATTTGGTTTTTAAATGCATAAAGTTAGTAAATTAAATAGCATATATAGTCCTATAAAATAATATAATTTGGAAAAACAAGTCTTTTAAAGTCTTATATTTTTAGAAATATAATCCAATTTTTCCGATAAAAAAAATTTAAGATTTGAGTGGGGGCCCCGAGCTTGGTATCTCATTGGTTCCCTAAAACTAGGTTTCATATGGTTAGCTATAATTTTAGCAGTTGTAGAAATGACTATCTGACCAGTACGATGTAAAGTAACGAAAATTGAAATGAATTCTGTGCTTCCATAAAATCCCCGTCAAAGTCCCATATAGAGTTTGTGCTACCGCGACTGGACTTAAAGCGTGTTTTTCGTTATACTGCCTAAGCTGTCATCAAAGTTCTGGCAGCAGTGTTCGGCGGGGGGCAAGACAGTTGAATATAAATTTATATAAACATCTATTCCAGGTTAAGGGCCCAAAAAGCCTGTTCGGCGGGGTGGGGCACGACAGTTGAATATAAATTTATATAAACATCTATTCTCCAGGTTAAGGGCCCAAAAAGCCTGTTATGCGGGGTGGGGCAAGACAGTTGAATATAAATTTATATAAACATCTTTTCCAGGTTAAGGGCCCAAAAAGCCTGTTCGGCGGGGTGGGGCAAGACAGTTGAATATAAATTTATATAAACATCTTTTCCAGGTTAAGGGCCCAAAAAGCCTGTTCGGCGGGGTGGGGTAAGACAGTTGAATATAAATTTATATAAACATCTTTTCCAGGTTAAGGGCCCAAAAAGCCTGTTCGGCGGGGTGGGGCAAGACAGTTGAATATAAATTTATATAAACATCTTTTCCAGGTTAAGGGCCCAAAAAGCCTGTTCGGCGGGGTGGGGCAAGACAGTTGAATATAAATTTATATAAACATCTTTTCCAGGTTAAGGGCCCAAAAAGCCTGTTCGGCGCTGACAAATGGACAAGTCAAATCGGGTAAATATTTCATCTACCTCTCCGATGACGGAACCAATTATATTCGATATTAATCAAATCGTCGATTACCGCATCGACAATTATAAGCCGATACTCGTCCGTTTCGTATCACGCTGATATACGTTCTATTTTTCGTATCAGGAGCCGGCGATTCGTCAAATTTGTCGAAATCAACGGACCCATCGTTCCGGAAAATATTATCGGATAGCGAACCGTCGGCCACTCAAAAGACAACGAGACTGAACGACTTGAACGATAACATCACCGCTAAAAACGTAAGAGGCCCTCGTTAATCGCTTTCCAATTAGTCTAGCTAGCGCAGCCCTCTTCATGTCGGGATTCTTATCTCGAGCCCTCCGCTACCTCGGCCGCCAGTTGCGCCGCATCCTGTTGTACTTGGCCGCGCCGGTAATATGCCCATTTATGACTCGCTCAATGGCGTCCCCACTTTCTCGCGGTGTTTAAAATTCAGCTTTTGTTTTTGAGACGTAAATTAACCCGTCGATTTGCGTTTTCGTGGCAGATCGCGCCTTCGATCAAACATGGCGAAGAGATCTCCAGCGACGCCGCCTCCGAGATGTCCTCTTCGTTGGGAAAAGCCGCCAAGGACAAGAGCGCCAAGAGGAAGTCCAACTTAAACAGAGCCAATGTACTTGACGAACCCAGACCCATCCCGTCCGAAGCTCACGGTGAGTTCACGTTATAGATCTCGCTCGATTTAATCAGCTAGGCTAATAGCCAAGGCACCATCTTAGACCCAAGTCATTTAGTGATTTTTAATGCCATTATTCGCGGGGTTGGCTGGTTTAAAAAAAACATTTAATAATTTAGGTTATTTAATTAACCAAAAATTATTCCAAAATGTTTGTACATTTTCTTACCGAAATGATTACATTTCTTAAACATTTACAAGGTGACCACATTTCCTATATTTTCAATACCTTCCTATGAATTCCTCAGGTTTCCTCGTGTAATATACAGTGGTGTAGCTAGGGGGCGGGGGGTGGTCCGCCCCGGGTGCCACCCGTTTGGGCGTGATTTGGGGGTGACACCCGACCGTGAAAAAAATAAAAACTTACACAAACTAGAGACTAGTAAGTAGCACACCATGATATCCGCCCCGGGTGTCACCCATGCTAGCTACGCCACTGGTAATATATATCCCGAAAATATTTCGTCGTCGTGTACCCTTCTTCATCCTATATTTCACTTTCTTTTATCTTCTGTTTTTCGATAATAATCCTTATTTTTACTGATGGTTTTTCCTATATTTTCCTTTAAAATTTTTTCTATAAAAGTTTCGAGGCCTTTTTCTGGTCAGCCTGCATTTATGCTAAAACGAAACTAAAACTTTGTTCTGGTCACGTGCCACTTGTAATAATAATCGTATTAATTTTTAGTTGATTGGTAATATGTATGCACGGTTATACAAAAGCGAAAATTAGATTAAAAGTAAAATAAAACTGTTTAAAAAAACCTTTTTTTTTACAATCCTGATAAATTTATTCGCGGTGGTCGGGTTGCAATGAGTATAGATGGGCTGCGGCAAGCCCTTCATGCCACGCGAGCCAACAGCTCCCTACACTCACTATTACCGTTAACCTCAACAAGTTTTTATGGAAAGGGGAAACCGATGTGGCCCTTGATTTTGAGTGTTTGCCCGAAATCATAATCGCGAGTACCCTACTGACAGATATACGGGATAACCACTCCAAAATGATTCAAAACCTAATTTTCCTCGCTATCCGCGACACTCTAGTTCATTTACGAAATCAACAAAGCGCTGATAATGAAACTACAATGATAAATCGAAAAGAGCGATAACTTCGGGAATAATCAATCCAGGTAAATAAATTACAACTTCCGACCGCTCACGATAGATGGCGCGTTATTACGAATACAGAAGTATTCTTTTGGCATTTCTGGCTGGCGTGGGCGATGACCGGCTGAGGTTGTTTGTTGAGGGTTCGCGGGCGTAATTGTAAACTGGTGTGGGCGCGAGAGCTGAGAGCCAAAAGCCGCGCTCGTCACGGAGTCTTCGCTTGTATGATGTTTCTAACGTCTTCTGGCTGGCTGCCATCCAACAACCCGGATTTAGGCTAACACACATATCCCAAAATAAAAGCAAACTTTGGAGGGAACCCGGCAGAGCTAGTGTAAGTGGCCTACGACGCTGTTGCGCGTGCTGCTGCTTACCATTTCACGATGATGACACTTTTTTTGACAAGGAGAGACTTCTTGATCAGTTTCGCCGATCATTTTTGTACGTTTTTCTTATATTGATTTTTTTTATTAATTGTTGATCGGTTTTAAAGTTTGGCTTTTTTTGTGGGATACTTGAAAAGCTACTTTGTTTATATTTTTGGGGTATTTACCAAGGTATCTTAACTTTTTACTTTTGATGGGTAAGTTTAATTTGTTGATGATAGTATTTAAATTATATTTAGTTTAATTTAAATTATATTTATTTATTTAATTTAAATTGCTTTAAGTTTATCTTTATAAATTTGCATTAAATTACTTCTTACTTAACAATTTTAACACCTTAATTTAATACTTCTAATAATCTAAATTCTACAAAATAAATTATAATAAATTGAAAACTTTAACTAATTTATTTTTTATTTTTTTTTATAAATTGACATTTAATAGTTATTCAATTTTAAGTAAATCCTAGTTAGTTCGAGAGGCTTGTCACTCCGAAAAAAAATGTACGGCAAATTTTCCGATATTTGTCTAATATTTTCCGATATTTGTCTAATATTTTCCGATATTTGTCTAATATTTTCCGATATCTGTCTAATATTTTCCGATATCTGTCCAATATTTTCCGATATCTGTCTAATATTTTCCGATATCTGTCTAATATTCTTCGATTTTTGTTTAATATTTTTCGATATTTGTTTAATATTTTTCGATATTTGTTTAATATTTTTCGATATTTGTTTAATATTTTTCGATATTTGTTTAATATTTTTCGATATTTGTCTAATATTTTTCGATATTTGTCTAATATTTTTCGATATTTGTCTAATATTTCCCGATATTTGTCTAATATTTCCCGATATTTGTCTAATATTTCCCGATATTTGTCTAATATTTCCCGATATTTGTCTAATATTTTCCGATATTTAATATTTCCCGATATATTTTGTGCATGTCTAGATTTATTTATTCGCATTTCTCGCTACTTGAACACCAGATTTCTGAAGTAGTTAACCCCTCGAGTTTCTTAAAAACAAATCATTTTCGGGTCTAGGCTAAAACAACATAATGTAGTCGAAAATCATAACCGCATTTTTTAGTGAAACCACCGTATTATATAACGGTCTATAGAAAAAAGGGTGTTTTAAATAACTGTCAAAAGGCTAATTTTTCAAGCTTTCAAACTCAAGGCGGCGTTCTATTTTAGAAGTGTTATTTTTTTTCACACGATATTTTTTCGAAAAACAAAATTAAACCGTAAAATTAGGGTCTCTTATCATTAAGAGAAACAAATTTATCATTCACTTTTTTTTATATTTTCGCGAGCTTGTTTTTGAGCTTTCATCGCGTTATTTTCCAATAATATTTACCCAGGAAATACAAGCGGTCCTCGGGCCTAGGCGTTTAAGATTTAATATGATAATCTAATAACCATACAGTTACAAGATTCGGCGTGTGTTTTTTCTTGACCTATATTTTTCCAAATTTCTTTTAACTCTATATTTCGCTGTAGGGCATTAATATACTCGTAACTTGACTTGAATATTACCAGTAACCTTATATATCACTTTTACGTTAGCCTTGTTGTTCGGTTTTGAATTACATTTTTACGCGGTAATTCGCGCTTTTCCGATCCAAAAAATCTATATTACGTTAACCGTAATTAGTTGGATAATATTAAGGTTAGCTACGATTGACTGTAGGGCTTGTAGAGAATTAATTTGGGTTAAGGTTGAAGTTGTTTGGTTATGGTTCTATCAATATTGAAATTTCATTTGGTTCGAAAGCTATTTTTCAAATGATATAGTTTTAATATTTCTGACGTGTGTAGGCCATTTAAATTATTTTATAAGTTCAAGCTATTGAGGTTTTACGAGCGTGAGCGGGTGAGGTCTTACGAAATCAAGTTTACATAATTACATAATAATTGAGACGGATAAATTATTATAGTTCAAATTTGAAATACAGGGTGTTTCAAAGGGTTATGCAAAAATTTTAAGGAGTTGTAGAGGGTGAGTTTAGAAGTATGCCTGTTTTGTCCCCATTTTCCTACGAAGAGTGAAAAGAGCGCCAGAGAGCTTCAAAGTGTGGCCTACTAGCCCTAGCCCCTGGAAATAGGACGCAACAAGCGCCAAACCAAGCAGCAGGGACTTTAAATGCTGTTAAAATTTCAAGGCATTTTCCTGGTCAGCCTGCATTTATACTACTTGTAATAATACTTATATTAATTTTTAGTTGATTGGTAATATGTATGCATGGTTATACAAAAGCGAAAATTAGATCAAAAGTAAAATAAAACTGTTTAAAAAAACCTTTTTTTTTACAATACTGATAAATTTATTTCCGGTGGTATCACATGAACCCAAACCTTCATGTTCTCATTTCCCCGCTGCTTGGTTTTGCACTTGTTGCAGCCTACTTCCAGGGGCTGGTAGGCCCACTATGAAGCTCTATGGCGCTCTTTTAACTCATCGTAGGAAAATGGGGAAAAAACAGGCATACTTCTTAACTCATCCCCTACAACCCCTTAAAAATTTGGCATAACCTTTTGAAACACCCTGTATATCTAATGTAAATGTTACTTTACTAGTAATTTTAAATAGGAAAACGTATTTTATTCGATCCTTTTGTAGGTTACTTAAAGTGGTCTAAATCTAGGGAAGGTGTAAACTTCACATCATCGCCAACTTCCGTTAATTGTAGGATCCCCCCCACCCCGAAAACCCTAGAACTTAGATATAACTTGTCCCAGTTTTCACCCTGTTTTGACTTCTAATTTTAGCTAGGCCACAGAAAAGAACTCGTTTACAAAAAGTGAAGCACTTACGATAGATTTCCAACGAGGTTTGGGTTAAACTTATTCGCGACTTCCAACTTACTATTATTACCCAATATGCAACACAAAACAAATATTGCTCAAATAGTTTTAACGAGCTTTTTCGTAAATAAAAACGTCTACTTATTGTCATTAAAATTAAGAAGAACTGTATTAAAACTTTGAACAAAAGTGGATAATTAAATATATTATAAGATGATGGATTGTCAAGATAAAATTTATTGTTAAAATTCTCGAATATCAAACTAACGATAGTATTGGTCAAATTAAAAATCGTGGCGGTCTGTAATGCCGACATAAGTGATTTTAATGAAATGCTTCGACAAACGGTCGATGGTGCCAATTTAGGGCTTAGGCACCAAAAATAAAGAGATATTTTACGTCCGCTTAAGCATTTAGTTTATGATTTGAATAAAATACCGGATACTGCCACCTAGGAGCAACAAACACAGCACCCCACACAAGGAGAACGCAACCCGTCAAAAGTCGCTTTAGCGCCTGCTGCCGTCGGAAGGGGAAAATTCGGAAATAGTCTTCCCCCTTTCCGTAAAACGTGCTGCGTAAAGGCTCGTCCAATTAAATTTGTACACAACCCTGCGTTAGCGTGTTTAAAGGCGAGGGGTAAGACAGTCTCGGATAATCTGTACACCGAGTTCGTGCATTTAGAACTGTCAAAGGTACGGCAGTGTACACCGAGTTCGTGCATTTAGAACTGTCAAAGGTACGGCAGTGTACACCGAGTTCGTGCATTTAGAACTGTCAAAGGTACGGCAGTGTACACCGAGTTCGCAGAGTGTCTTACCACTCGTTTAAAGGCTAGCTGCGTTCTCCTTGTGTTTGATGCTTCTACAGCTGCCACTACTTAAAAGTGAACCTACTCAATCGATAGTTTGATATGTAACATTAATTTTGTAAAAAAACATTTTGAAACTGTAAACAAATTTAATATTTATAATTTGTATTGGACATAAATCATAAATGTCATTCCTAATTGATTGGTATGGTATCTTTTGTAGAAGCCGCTCGAAGGAATCGTCGAGTCAGGCGGACCAGCGAGTCCTCGCAGACGTCGGGGTCATCGGATCGCCTGCACGAAAACCCCTTCGCCCGGTCAGCCTCCCTGAGAGTGTCCGACTCGACCAAAGCCAATATCACCGAAAGACTCTCGTTCTTGACCAGTTCCCATCCGGCTCCATCCTCCAGGAAAAGTTCTTCCACCGATTCCCAGGTACCTACGACCTTGTTTCAATTTCACATTTTCAAAAATGGTTTGTTTATTTATTTTAGTCGCGACCGAAACGAGTCTAGGTGGCGCTGCGGCTTATGACCTAGCGTGTCCTGTTGTCAAAATTGAAGAAAAATGACTAAATATGGAGTCTTAACTACTCTGTGTTACCTAGGAGCAACAAACACAGCACCCCACACAAGGAGAACGCAACCCGTCAAAAGTCGTGCATTTTCTCGCGTACATTTTTCATTGGTTAGAGGCTTTAGCACCTGCTGCCGTTGGAAGGGGAAAATTGTCTTCCCCCTTTAAGTAAAGGCTCATCCAATGAAATTTGTACACAACACTGCGTTAGCGTGTTTAAAGACTAGCTGCGTTCTCCTTGTGTTTGTTGCTCCTAGGTGTTACCACGGAGGAAACATTGCAAACCTAGTTTTGGACGACGGCCAAAAGAGGGCGTAGCGATAGTTTTCTATCGTGAATAGCGTGGGCTTTACTTGACCTGTCTATTTTTTACTATTCGAAATGAAACAAAAAAGATATATTTTCGAGTCGAAATTAATATTTTTCATTGTAAGTCTACTGGAGGTTTTTTGGTAAACAGATAACGGGAACAATTCGGTACTTTGCCTCCCTTGATAGTAGAATCTTCCCACGGTACTACTTTCTCTGGGGTTGTGTTTAGTCGGAAGAAGTCTGGTAGTATCCAAGGTCCGTCGAGAAAAATACACTAGTATGGTCGAGATAACATTATTTACGCAGTAGGTATTACTTCAAGACGGGATGAAAAATCCTAGACATACGTTCTATGGTTATTTCCAACCATTATTTACCTGCCTGACCTTGTATCTCGATACAACATAATGCGTAAATAGTCGATGTTGTTAAATAATTCCGCGCGTTATTCGGGAACAATTTCACGCAGTTGCAATCCTTCATTAGCGCGAAGGAAAACGTTATTATTTATTATATTAATCTAGTCTAGTGTTCGTGTTTATTTATTTAACTTAGATAAAATTTAATGAATTAACTTTTAATTATTATTGACTAGCATTGTTATTTATTTAGCGTTTATTAATTTAATTTCATTTAAAATTAAATTGTTTAACTAATATGACACGCTCGGTAAGTGAACATTTATAACGTAAATATTCGGTGTATACGCCGTGTACAAGTACCTTGATTTTATCGATTATTATCGGTGGAATGCGTAACGTGTTAATTAAGCGCTCGGTCTTTTTGTAATAATCAAACGCGCCACGTTAAGCATGGCGTCCGGAGGGTATTTCTCGTCATTTTTCTCAAGAATATTTTCGTTTTTTCAGCCCGAAAGTAAATCCCATCCAAAGAAGAAAGAGTCGTCGGACAGGACAAACAGCGCCAACAAGAACGAAGAAGGATTTCATCGTAAACCGTGGGCCTTGAAGAAACCCGACATCCCCGAAGTCCTCAAGCAACCGAGGGCCAGTCCCGTACCGCCAGTGGTTACGCAGTCGGTAACCGAGACGACCAGGAGTTACCCGTTGAGTACGTCCGCCGCTGCCAACAACGGCCCATCTTCGAGACTTTCCTCCGACGACGGAGTTAAAGACGACACTTCGAACGAAGAAAGCTTCAGGACCCCGCCCGAAAACTTAAGCAGGGGTGGCACCGTGTCCCCGATTCCCAAGTCCGAAATCCACCTTTTGCCACTTACCTCGGTACTTAAGTCCGACCAGGAAGAGCCCGCCAAGTCCTCCGTAGGAACCGACGTCAAGAATACCATACTTAAACGACGTAGCATCGACGATGACGTCCAAGGTATATTAAAAGGGTCGCGATCGCCACCGGCGGCGTCTAAAGAGTCCAAAGAAGAAGCGGCGCAAGTACTCGAAAAGCACCCCTCGATTTTGAAGAAACGCGGCAGCTCCGAAGAGAAGGATCCGTGGGAAATCGTCCATCCCATCCTCAAAAAGCACTCCATCGAAGAAAGCGGCAGCCCCGTTCACTCGATACTCAAGAACCGCAGCTCGGTCGAGGAACTGTCGTCGGAACCCAAACCCATACTTAAGAAGAGGTTTAGCCAAGAGGAGATATTCGAGCCGGTGCTGAGGGGCGAGCCCAGACCCATCTTGAAGAAGAAACAGGGAGAGGACGATTCCTCCGAGGAGAAACCCAAACCCATTCTCAAGTCCCGCCGCAGTTTGGACGAAACTGGCAGCGTTGACTTGTTAGGATTTACCCGAACCAAGTTAGACCTCGGATCCGGCGATCAAGCCATCAAGTCCATACTTAAGAAGTCTTTCGATACCGAAGATAGCGACGAGACCTCTCAGAGGCCTTCAATCTTAAAGGGAGGCGCTAAAAGCGGAGGATTCGGCTCGTCGACGCGCGTCGCCAATCGAAGAAATTCCGAAGACGCCATCGTCTCGGACTCTTGTCTCGTGTCCTTGAATCGAGCGGCGGCTCCGGAAGTCAACAGACGCGGATCCGTGGACGCCGACTCTTCCTGCAATAGAATCGTCAGCGGCTTCAGACAATCATCGTCACCCGTGTCCTTCCAGCCGCTTCCATCCATCCTCAAAAGGAAAACGACCGATTTGGATTTCGCCAAGCTCAACTCCTTGCAATCGTCTTCCACGGTGTCTCCGGACCAATCGGAGACCGCCAAAGAGTAAGCGGTTTTATTTATATGAGAGGGCTTTAAGGATACCAAAGCGACTTTGAAGTATTTGTTCCGTAGTTACGGGGTGTCCGCGGAAATGCGCGTTTTGATATGATCGATTATCATCTTTCGCCGAGTCGGCCCAGCTGTAATGTGTTTGGCGATCGAAAAAACGGTGGGCCTAATTAAGATCAGAATAACAATTTCTGGGCTTGATTGACATATCATTCATTACATTTCTTACCCCCAAATATCAAAAATCAGTAAAATGTTTAAAAATTTGAAATGAATAAATATTTGAGCAAAGTTTAAATGTCTGATCGTAACCTTTAATTTCAGAGCACCTCGCCGAGGTTTGAAGGTCTCTGAAGGTTTTAGCTCGGGTCACGTCTTACGAGAACGTTTCAACCGTCGCAATGTGCCTCGTTACCGGACCCAACCAGTAACTCAAGTCGAAGTTGACGAAACCGACAAGTAATTAACTTTAGTTATTAATCCAGCTGATACGTTCCAATCCTAATAGCGTCGACTATTTCTTAGTTTGGAATCGGTGCAGGCCTTCAGGGCCCTGATTATGAAAAAGGCCTCCTTGAATATCTTCGAACAAGCCCCCAGCGAAACCAAGCCGACACCCGTGGCTACGAGGCCCTTGCCTCCGGAAGTGGTGTCCGCCAAACCGGAATACCCCAAACCTTACCGTTCCGAACGAAGACGCAAATTCGAGAAGAGAGCCGACAGACGCAACAACGCCCGCTACAGAACGCTGCCCGTCACCGTCGAAGAACTGGCGGAAGCCGAGAAGGGCGAACGGACGTCGGAAGACGGTGCCTCCGCGGACGGCGCCGAGACTTCCAGCAGCGACGAACTGGCGAAACTCAGCGTGGCAGCCAAGACGTCCTTGTTCCAGCAGAAGGCCGAAGAGGCGAAGGCCTGCGTCGAGGTGCGCCGTCTCAGCGGAGGAGACAGCGCCGCCAGGAACAGATTCCTGGCGAGACGCAGTTTGACGCGTTCGCAGACGCAGCCCGTCACGGAAGAAGAGGTGCACGAGGCTGTCAAAATCATCAAGGATGAGCAAAATACCTCCCAGGTTGGTTGTAGGAGGAAAATACTGATTTGGTTTTAACATAAGCAACGTTTTAAATAAGTATGATACTGATCGATTTCGGATAATGGTAGTCTGTCACCGAGTGATTACGTAACCGGAAGTTTATATTTGTTATTTTTATAATAACAATAATTATTATTATTATTTTATTATAATAATCAGCTAGGCTAATACCCTTGTCACCACCTTCTGCCCAAATCACAAAGTGACTTTTAAAGCCATAAATTCAGGTGGCCGGGTTACTGCGCGTAGGAGGGTGGTGGCAAGACCTTCATGCCAAGCGAGCCAACAGCTCTCTAAACCCTGGAGCAACAAACACAAGGAGAACGCAGTTAGCCTTTAAACACGCTGACGCAGTGTTGTGTACACATTTCATTGGACGAACCTTTACGGTGAACGTTTTACGGGCGGGGGAAGACAACTTCCGAATTTCCCCCTTCCGACGGCAGCGGATGCTATAGCGTCAAACCAATGAAAACTGTACGCGAGAAAATGCACGACTTTTAACGGGCTGCGTTCTCCTTGTGTGGGCAGTCCTGTGTTTATTGCTCCTAACCTACACTAACTATTACCGTTAACCTCAATAATGTATCATTTATTTCGCCGAAGTAAACGTTATTTTATACTTTTGAAAGCAATTCAATTTCCAATAAGGCTTGTGAAATCTTTCGTAAAGGCGATTTCTCGGGCACGATTGCCAAAGACACTTCCAAGACTAATAACAGCTCTCGGAGAGTTTCCATTCTTTAGATGTAATATATGATCATTGGCGAAACAGACTATGATTAAGAAATTAGCGTGGGGGATATTAAATTCATTACTTATTATTATTAGTTAGAAAGCGTTTGAATATAAATTTAAATTTTTTATGACCAGAAGTTTATAATTGATTAACATAAGTCATTTCCCTATCTCCCGCTTATGAACCAAGGCTTTTAAGCTTTTACCATTTCTATCTAGAATGAGCACACGTTTTCGATGGACTAAGGCCTTATGCGCGCTCTTTGCCTTGTCCAGGGTTCGTACACGACCTGGAAAAATCAAGGAATTTGAAAATGGTACCAAAAAGTATGGGAATTTTAAAGTGACCCCGAAAAATCAGGCAAATAAATTTTTAAAAGACCATCTTTTTCAAGATTTTTACCTCAAACCATTCTTTTATTCTACTAATATGGTCAGGGAAAATTTGGCAATTTGGTCAGGGAAAACCTGGAAATGTCAGGGAATTTAATTCCGGAAATTTTGTACGAACCTTGTTGTCGCTAAATGCGCTCATCCGATCAGATCGGTAATAATTTCGATTAACCGACACACTTATGGAAGATAATTATAGACTTACGGTAAAACACGTGGGAAAACGTATATTTATTAACAAGGCCGTTTTGGTTTTAAATTATTTGAAAGAGTCAAGAATCTAAAGAGTTATCATCACCGACGGAAGAGCCGTCCAGGTTGAGCCTAGTGGAGAAAATGAAACTCTTCACTCAAAAGTCCATGGCGGAACAGCGGGAGAAGCCGGAGCTGATCAGAGGGCCATCCGTCCGACGATCTCGGGGCAACAGTTCCCGATTCCGCACGCAGCCCATCACCAGCGAGGAAGTCAACAAAGCCAAGAGTGGCGGCTTGGCGGCTAGCATCCTCAAGTCGGCCAAGCTGCTCGCTTCCAAAGACGACGTCTCGGCCATCGCCGCCATCGAAGACGAGTTCGCCTTCAAAGGTACGCTCACCTCTCTTCTTCACCCGCTCGCTCGTTCGTCGGCAGGAATCCATACCTCTACTTGGAATGCTTATCCTGCCGTGTCACGTATGGTAAGATCACTCGGACCGCTTTGGCTCCCCTCTCACGTTGTTGTTTGCCAAGTTAACATAATGACGTCAAAAAAACCGTCAGCCACATCGAGACGAAAATCTGTCGCGATGAGCATTCCAAGTAGAGGTATGGATTCCTGACGTCGTAGCTAAGCTCCGCCTTAAAATAGACGTCAGATAATAATTCTACGTCACTGATCACTACGCTAAACACCACACGATCCTGATTGGTAAATAATCACGTGCCTTCCATGCTCGTCTTAATTTCAAGGCGGACATAATATCGTGACAATGGAAATAGGCCACTCTCACGATAAACCTGAGAATAGGTGCTTCAATAAAACATCTTCAAGGAAATCGACAAGAAGTAATATTTTAAGAGCCAGAACCTGCAAGTTACTGTTTTATATAGTGTTTGTTGAAATAATGGAAACTTTTCACAGGTCTGTAAACAGAACGTCGTGTTTTTGATAATCCTTAATTATAAAAAAGAATCTACTGGGTTGAAAGTGAACACTTGTTGGAAACTTTTCACCCGTATGGTATACATCATTTCCACAAGCACTTCATAAAACGTGACTTGCGGGTGCTGGCTCTCCGAAATATTACTTCTTGGCAATTTCCTTGAAGAGCTGGTTTTATTGAAGCACCTAAATTGCGTTTATATTTAGCGAACCGCGACAGAAATAATGCCATCTATAATCAGAGTTAAGTGTAAATAAACGAAATAAAAACTTTTTAAGTAGTATTCGAAAAACGATTTCCCAATGGCAAATTCTATCATAACATTGGTCTTTCAATAGTTAGAAAATCTAAAATCTAATTTTTGCGTCTATTGAATTAAGGGCGTGTCTAGGGTGTGGGTGGAGATTGGAAATAGTACTTGATCGTAGCGTAAAGGGCAAAAACGCCGTGACGGCGAGCGTCGATGGAAAAATATTGCATTAAAGTTGATTTTTAACTAGGAGCAACAAACACAAGGAGAACGCAGCTAGCCTTTAAACACGCTAGCACAATGTTGTGTACAAATTTCATTGGACGAAGCTTTACGCTGAACGTTTTACGGTAAGGGGGGGAAGACAACTTCCTAATTTTACGATTCCGACGGCAGCAGGCTAAAGCGACTTCTGACGGGTTGCGTTCTCCTTGTGTGGGGGTGCTGTGTTTGTTGCTCCTAGGTTTTTAATAAGGCGAAACGCCACAACGGTGAGCATCGACGCAGAAAAATCTCGTTAGGCCTAATACAATGTTTTTGCGTCGCCGTTCGCCTTTACGGCATTTTTACCGTAGTGAAAACCAGCCTTTACTCCCTAATATAAGTCAGTTTAAGCCCTCTCTAGAAAAGGCGTAGGAGGAACGTATAAATCAGTCTCCAACAATAAAGCTACGTCTACACATTTAGATATTCCCAGTACGCGTTAGCGTTTGGTCCAAATAACGCGTCGCAGAAGCGCCGCTGTTTTCACTGTTCAACGCGAGATCCATTTAAGCTCTTAATATCTGGCGCTTCAGCCAAAGAATTATCGCGGGACTGATAAAATAAAAGAGCGATAAAGACTTGTACGACTACTCGAACGAGTTTTTACTTTATTTTCGCAGGTGTTTCGAAAGCCTCGACTACCGGCGCATCCGCCAAGAGTGGCTCCAAAGTAAACGGAACTTCGGCTGGCGTCGTTGCGAGCGAGACCACTCCGCGCGCGCCCACCAAGCCCATCGTCATCGAGAGGCAACGGGCGAAGATGGACTCGAGCGACGACTCCTCCAGCTCCGAGGAAAGCGAGAGCGAGGAGGAAAACCCGGACAAGAGCGACGCCGCTTCCAACAAGACGGTCCTCGCCGGAGGACAGAGCCACATCGTCATCAACCAAATTACGGGACGCGTCTCGCCCTCTTTGCCCAAGAAGATCACCAATCCTGCCGTTCAGAGGAGACTCAACGCTTCGCTTAGACACAAAGACGAAAGGTGAGCGCTCGCAAACTTATCGGTGGATGAAAGAGTCGACAGGTGGGCTTGGCGGACATCGTAGTAACCTGGCAGAAGATTTCTAACTGGGCACGAATGTAGCATTTCTCGGGCCCTATGCTTTCCCTATATTGCCTAGTCAGTGACGCGACCCTGATAGTAGTCGAGATCCGTTTTCTAAGAAATGTGGTTATCTTGCGGGCTTCGAGATGGCCTATTCTGTATACTTCAAACCAAGTTTGGCGTAGCTTTAAGTGGTCATTTCACTCTCGCAATGAGAACGTGTATTTTTTTATAAATATTACTAAGCTAGTTCGTTTGGAACGTCTGTTTATATTAAATTTTGGTCTTGACGTTAAGTACTTAATTGATTCGGGTTCCAAACCTTGTTGCTCTAGATTTATACTCTTCTCAGACAATGCTTATAAAACCGAATATAGAATCTGTTAAGTAAAATCCCAAAATGAACGGTTTTTCCACCGAAAATAAACTTTACCAAAACTCTGTTTTATAAAGTGTATTAGGCTAAAGTAATTCGGCAGAATCCTTGATTCTGCCTTGATTCCGTCACGGGCTCACGGCTTTACTAGAGTTGACGCTCGGCCTGTCGCTAAACTGGCACTGACGTACGTGGTTGACACCTGTTGAAAAGAGGCAGGCAGCGGGGAGAGCCATGAGGATGTATTTAGGAAGAGAAAAATCGTGTCCCCCCCCCTCCCTTCTCCCGGGTCCTACGTTCGCGTGAGCAATGACGGAGAGAGAAATCTGGCGTACTTGTATAAACATCGTATTGTGGAGCGACTTACATTATTCATCCCCTCAGATTAAATGGATTATAGGCCGTAGCTTTAAAAAGGCGCTCTAATATATTTATTTTTATATTGTCGCGCGTGATGATACGCCGTTAAAAGCGACTCTCTCTCCAATGTACGAGTTTTGTTTTTAAAATTGTCCTCGGTTGTATAGATCGCTTTTTACCGCGAAACAATCCTATTTCGTGGAAGGTTCTCTCTGTATTCGCTGATTTCCCAGAAGGTACGTGTCGATTTTGCAGTCTGCGCATGCTTATGTTTACTAGCAATGGGGTTTGTTGTGGTTTCAAGTGGCCGGTGTAGTCATAAGCGAGGCGCCCAAAATGGGCACGCTGGCGTTACTGTGTTCAACTAGGTATCTATATTGGTTTCGTATACTATTACACCGTTATTTGGGTCATATAGCTATCACTGCGTGTATCGCGTTTTGCAATGTACGGTTATGTTAAGTCATTGGTTAGTTACGTGTAAGGCACACCTGATTTATATAGAAGAGTTATGGGGGGAAAAAACTATCACTTATTATCATATTATATTATTGAAACAAATCAAATTTAATTTTTTTTTAAATCAATATATTTAAGGAGGAATTGGTTTTTCAGTTGCATTCTTATTCAATTGTTTCTAATGTTTAATAATAATAATAATAATAATTATCAGCTAGGCTAATACGCAATGCACCACCTTAGGCCTAAGTCACCAAGCGACTTTTGAAGCCTTTAAATCAGGTGGCCGGGTTACAATGCGTAGGAGGGTGGTGGCAAGCCCTGCATGCCACGCGATCGAGCCAACAGCTCCCTACACTAACTATTACCGCTAACCTCAACAAGTTTTTATGGAAGGGGAAACCGAAGAGCTCGGGGGAAACCCCTTAAACCAGTGGGGAGAGAACTTGCAAACTCAACGCGGAAGGAGTTGTTCGGAGTTTTAAATAAAAAGTCACTTTTTTAAACCACATTTTTGAAAAGATAGTTTAAGGTCAAGTATCTGATCCCAAAACCCCTCGACTTAGTTGTATTGTTTAATAAACTAAAATTAAACATTTATCGCGTACCAGAAGGGAAAGTTTAACTAACTAACTAACTAACTAAACTAGATTAGGTTGGACAGATGGTTTCTCTAATTTAATCTAGAATTTAATCAAACCCGTTAGTGATTAAGACAGAAAACGAATTTAATCAAACACGTTACTTCTAAGCGCGCAATTAAGAGAGAAAAACAAATCCGGTCTGTTTTTAGCCAAAACAACCTTTGTGAAATTTTGAAAAATTACCTTGAGACGCGGGATCCTTTATAAATATGATTCATCGGGCTCTATCACGTCCCGAATTCGGCTCAAGGTTTCCCCAATTGAAATGGTGCCTTTGTTGCTGCCGCGCGATCTATGAGGTTTTTTTATACCCTATTAGGCGAACCGTTGTGGTCGCCCCTATAATCTTCTTATTCTATTGCTTTCGTTTTTTTTGGGGGGTACTTCTTCCAACGATAAAGCATTAGACGGACGAGTTCGGTTAGCCTTTCGCCCGAAAATCTCGTGAGTTTTTCAATTAGTTTCTTCCGTCGTAATTTGTTTAAGTGGACGGAACTAGATTTAGTCTGTATTCTTACGTTTCTCGCTTAGCGGGTTAAATGAATTTGTCCCTGAATTCAACCAATTAAGACGAAAGAAACCTAGCTTATATCCAAGAATTTATTTTTAGGAGGAAATTGTCGTTTTTTCTATAGAAGTTAAAATTTGTTTAATAATGTCTGTTAAGTAAACGAATATTTTTCCCTGAATTAGTTTTAAACATATTAATATTAAATTCCATGTCAAAAGTTACGAAAAGCGTCATTCCCAAAAGCTAAATTAAGTAAATTTTATAATTTCCTAAAACCGTAGTTTCCAAATGCGTAATTTCGACCCTAGTTTTCCTTAAATTATCCATTTAACCAAGTCATTGCTTCGGTAAAGTAACACCACGAGGAAAAATAGCTTAGATTGCATCTAGTCTTGAAACGAAAGAATTAAATTAGTCCTAAAAATGATCCAGCAGTTATTGTTTCGATGATCGGTGATTAACCCGTTCGATGTTTGATAATATTTCCGAGAACTGAATTTAATTGTCTCAGTTTGGTAAACGCGCAATTGACAGTACTGAAGTGGGCGCCTTTACGCCTTTGCCTAAAACTTAAAACGTGGGATTAATGTTATTCGAAATTTTGAGGTATTTTCGGGCAGTGGCCTTAAGTTCGTCCACCCACACGAGATGCTACCAGTCCCCCACGTCGTAGCCCGCATTTTAACCCTTTATTTCAAACCAATCGCTTGATTATGGTTGATCCTCCGAAATAAGACGCGAAATATTTCTTACTATGTTAAAGATAAGGTACGGATAAGGATGGTTACGAACGCTAATGTGGTCTAACGCGCCGTTTCTTTATTTTAGCAGAAGATCACTTCAAAATCATTCGAAAGACGACTCCTCCGAAACCTCGTCCGAGACTAACTCTTCGACGCCTCGCAATGACAGGCAGAAAATGCTTCCACCTCAACGAAGTTTAACTCAACCGTCGCTGATGGCCGAGGACAAGGATTCCTCCAAGAAAGGAACTATTGCCGATAGGTAGGGAGTTTTGCCCGTGTCCTCTCAACCCGTAGGTAGTACTCTGTAGACTGTTTTGGCATCTTGAATCTCTTCCTAATTTCCTCGATTACTCAACACCTCTGTTATTTTATAAACCAACACTCGTTTTCCGCATGTTTCTCTTCGTTTTCTCTATTGTCAAATATCTTGTTTTCTTTGTGTCTACACTCGAAATAAAAATCCTTTTATACGTATTTTTTTACATTTTGTACCGTAATAAACTCTTTTCCGTTGAGACTTTTTATTATTTTCCGTTTTCTGTCATTTCTTTGATGTTGAGTGCTTGTTAATTCGCTTGTTACTTGGTAGTTTAACGTGTGACTGCGTGAAATTTGTGCAATTTTGAGGTGAAATATATTTGCAGGCTTGCCGCGCTTCAGCGTAGCGGAACCGAAGATTGGCAGAAACGAATTTTGAAAACGAAACCGGAAGATACCAAAATCGTCGAGTTGAAAACTAGTCCAGTTTCGGTAAGTAGTAAAAATGTACTTGCTTTTTGGAATTGTGCTATAAATATTTTCATGGTGACTTTACAAAATTTTTGTATTGAAGAAACTTTAAATTTGCAGTGATAGCTAAAGAAAGACTAAAACGGTGCTCGGTATCTTTATAATAATTTATAGAACAATTAATATTATTGTTGTAATGTAATGTTATAGTTCGGCGGGTAAATTGGTTTTCGACCTTGATTTATAGTTCGGGGGTAAATTTTTTTCGACCTTGATTTATAGTTCGGGGGTAAATTTTTTTTCGACCTTGATTTATAGTTCGGGGGTAAATTGGTTTTCGACCTTGATTTATAGTTCGGGGGTAAATTGGTTTTCGACCCCGATGATTTATAGTTCGGGGGTAAATTGGTTTTCGACCCCGATGATTTATAGTTCGGGGGTAAATTGGTTTTCGACCCCGATGATTTATAGTTCGGGGGTAAATTGGTCTTCGACCTTGATTTATAGTTCGGGGGTAAATTGGTCTTCGACCTTGATTTATAGTTCGGGGGTAAATTGGTCTTCGACCTTGATTTATAGTTCGGGGGTAAATTGGTCTTCGACCTTGATTTATAGTTCGGGGGTAAATTGGTTTTCGACCCCCGATGATTTATAGTTCGGGGGTAAATTGGTCTTCGACCTTGATTTATAGTTCGGGGGTAAATTGGTCTTCGACCTTGATTTATAGTTCGGGGGTAAATTGGTTTTCGACCCCGATTATTTAGTTCGGGGGTAATATGGTTTTCGACCTTGCGAAGGTACATGTCGAATTTGACTAGTTCTTTCGTTGTTTTTATAATTGGGTTTTTTTGTCGCGTTGCGTAATCGTGAACCGAAAACCGATTTGATACCGGTGTTTCGTTGCTGTCGGGCGTTTTTTTCAGATTGAAAAGTCCAAAAGCATATCGGCGCTCAAGAGCAAATTAGAAGAATCGTCGACGCAATGGAAGCAAAGGGTGGAAGAGAAAGATGCCGTTAAATTCACAGTCGCCGGTAAAATGGGTCACCCCTTAACGTCCGTCCAAGCACCGGGAAACGGTACCGCGAATGCTCCCGGAAGTAGAGGACATACCCCTCACACCACGCCCGTTTTAGACAGGAAAAAGAAAATTCCCACACCAGTTGCCTTCTCTAGTTCCAAAGGTACGCTTATGGTCATTCCCCGTATGGGGATACATGTATAATAATTCCGGCCATCTTTGATTACAGCGAAGTGTATAGCGAACGCTGTTAAAGTCCTTCCAATGGGCATCTCTCCCTTAAGTAAAAGCAAATCAATGCCCGAAGCCTTAAAAGGTACTAGATTATTTCTCGTAGAGGTCAACGTAGATTTCACATTATCCGTTTATGCTTACCAGATTTATCTTCTACCGACGCGTCGTCTTCCGACGATGAAGTGGATACTTCAACGACGAAGCCATCTCGCGTTCTTGTGCCAAAAGCTGATAATGAAACTTTCAGTTCTTTCTTCGAATCTCGGCTGGTCCAAAGAATCGATCACGAAAAAATAGACATCACCGAAGATGTTTTCAAAGAAATGTCCTCTCAGTCGCATCAACTGTAAGCGCTTTGCTCCTTTCTTAGGCTTTGTCCCTTACCGAAATTTTGTACCGTTTCTCGCGCAGTCTAGTTCAAAAGCGAACGGTTAAGAAGGCTGGACGTCACGCAGCTACGTCTCGAAATCCCATAAAGGCGCTGGCGTCTAGGACAGACTTACAAGAGGAATATACCGAAGTTAAAACTGGGGTAGCTGAGAAGGAAGTGAAAAGGCTACAAATTGAACAACGTAATTGAGACGTGATAACTTAATTGTTGTTGCTTTACCAACTTAAAGGCAATTTCCGTTTTAGTGTCCAAGACTTCCAACAAGTGCCTGTCTGCCTTAGCGGGCCTAGCTAGCACGGAAGATTTCAAATCGGTTGCTCTTCGAAAAGGCGCCGTGCAAGCCAGCCCGTTATTGCCACATAGCGACATTATGTTGATTCAAGTCAAAGGCAGACGGCATGTCCAAACCAGGCTTGTCGAAGCTGTACCGTCTTCGGTTAACTTGGGAGACAGCTATGTGATAGTCACACCAAATAGAGTTATATGTTACCTAGGGCAGTTCACAAATGTCATTGAGAGCTCTAAAGTAGGTTTCTCTTTTAATATTTATCGTCGTTAATGGTTTCGGAGATTGAGATATTTGCGTATTTGTAGGTCAAAGAAGTTGCGGGTGTCATACAACAGAAGAAAGATCTATGTTTTAAAGGGACGGCTGATTTTGAACTTATTGACAATGAAAAAGCGCCATGTGAAGATAAATCTAAGGAGTTTTTCAAGCTTCTTGGTGATGACTCCCAAGAGGCGCTTAAAGCTGGTTCACCTCACGAAGATGAGGTAAATTTACAGTTTGAAAGTTTTTTTTTAAAAACTAGTTTATGCTGTCAACCACAAAAGTACTTAGACACCAAAGTTTTTGAGGGTTTTTTCACACTTTTAACAGATTTATGAAACTGAAATTATTGCTACGAATAAAGTTTATACTTTGAAAGATGAAGCTTTGATACCCCATGAGCAAGCTTGGGGTTCTCTTCCCAAAATTGAAATTTTAGATTCCAATGAGGTAATTTTTAATTTGAATTTGAACCACTATAAATTTTATTTTATCCTTATCCTCATTTTCTATGTTCACTAGATTGTTGTTTTCGATTTTGGAAGTGA
Source organism: Leiobunum rupestre (assembly GCF_980474605.1). Taxonomy (NCBI): domain Eukaryota; kingdom Metazoa; phylum Arthropoda; class Arachnida; order Opiliones; family Sclerosomatidae; genus Leiobunum; species Leiobunum rupestre. Next base: position 54,957,342 of record NC_143387.1, read on the forward strand.
GTTTTATGTTTGGAATGGAAAATTAGCTCCATTTGAGAAGCGGAAGACTGTTGCGAGGCTTGCGAAAGAGCTCTTTGATAATGGTTATGACTATGATGAATGTGATATCAACCCTCTATGTCCACGAATGGAATGTGGTAAGTCTTTTTTTTAGTATGTAAAACTAGTGAAATTTGATACTGAAATAAACTCAATAGAATTTTAACCCAGCCACCTGTTTAAAGGCATTTAAAGTTGCTCGATGACTTGGGCCTACGGTGGTGTCAAGGGTATTAGCCTAGCTGATTATTTTTTATAGCTTTTGTGATCGAAATATTTGTTCTTTTTAATGATAGAAGAGGTGCTTAAAAGAATATGATTAGTGCTATGAGGGAATTCAATGTTTCTCTGCCAAGGTGGGGATTCATGCTAAAGACTACTTCCCGTCTTGACAGAATGCGTTGAACGTTTATGAATTCCGACTTTAACAGCTAAGTTCTCTAATTACAGATCAATTCAAACCAACTCTTCCAAGAAAGTCTTCCTCTCGTCCTTCCTGGGTAGTTTTTGCGAAAATAAACCAACATATGGAACCTGTATTATTCCGGGAAAAGTTTTTGGATTGGCCAGATTTAACGAGAATAATAAAAGTCAAAGGGCAAGATGGCGCGGATGAAAACAACAAGGTAATGAGTAGTGATAATAAGGAGGTGGTGGGTAGCAATGGCGATAGTTGTACTAGTAGTAGCGAAAGCACCGAAGCCAGCGAGAGCGAGTCTGGTAAAGAATAAATGCGTCTCTGTATATCCTCATATTTGATGTGTAGAATATGTTCGTGATGCATCATAAGTTACAAATGTCATTTTTATTCGGCAGTTTGATGACTTTTGATATTAGACACGATTAGATCCAAGTTTAATGTGATTGAATTTCATAGCAATCGTGATAATTAGCCTATTTTCGTGTACACATTTTTTAAAACGCAAGTTTAACTTGTAACATTGTGCCTTCAATGTCATTTTTGATAAATACCAAAACATTTGGAGTTTGAGATTTTAAATGACGCGGCTGTAAATCTGAATTCGTCTAGTTATATCCAGTAATCCCACTGAAAATTGTGCTTTTAGTAAAAAGATTATACTTAAACCTCAAAAACAATTTTGGGAAAAGGCTTGTAAAAACTATTTGAAATACTTTTATACATGATATACCCCACTCTTTATTGAAGTCACAAAAAAAAATATAGCGAGAAAGAAATATATAATATAAATGTGAGAGAGTAAAGGCAATTTGATTTAATTTGTAAATCAATGTTATTGTAGCTTTCTTTATTTCTTCTCTTAAAAGTTCCCTCAATCTTATGCATTAGTGCCTTCTGTTAAAGAAATACCCTTTGTTCCGCTTCTTGTAAAATTTTCTGTTACCTTATTTCACTTTCTCTATCAATCGCTCATTCATTATGAATGTTGTGAGAAATTTTGTTAATTTAAAAAAGTAAATAAGTTTATGCAAATTTTGATCTGTAATAAATATCAATGACATGGGTGTATCCATGTATTTCTATTATCTTATGATACACTGAAAGCATTTTACATTGCACTAATTTTCGTAATTCATATTAATAATTAATCTAAGATAATTAACAAAACGTAGGTGGTCCATTTGTATGTTGTATTCTACGATCCACATACATTTACTTCTATCTTCAGGTTGAAAATTGTGGATGGTAAAATATACTATAATAAAGGGGTAAAATTTAATCATTTAATCCTTATAGTATCTGTACCATCCTAACTTCTTTGGTCAATCTTATCTGTTTGTTTACTAGCCTTATTAGCTTTCTAAATAGTGACGTTGCTATTGTTGTTCCCCTATTGCCTTAATTTATCTTAGAACCTACAAAACCTTTCCAAGCCCCAAACTGCTTTGTAACACTTGTTTAGCATATATAGATAGAATATTTTGCGCCCAGATAAATAATGAAAAGTAGTTTCAAAAGCTTCTACATAAACCATTTGCCTATTAACTTTAGAATACTAATGTTGCTAATACTAAATAACAAGGCATTACTGTATATACCAATACTCGGGGTCTTCTCGAAGACCGATCCTATTTCAGAGCTTAAAGCATTTGATGCGAATGAAATGTTGAATTGGAAAATGCCAGAACCAGACTTATTTCTCGAAGGCAGTCACTTGGGTCGTGGTTTAGAATATTATGATGAAGAAGAAAGACGCCTGTATGAAATTGCAACCACATCGCTCGATATGTGGCATATCCAAGAGTATGACAGAAGGCAACTTGTATCTGAAAGCCTTGGTCAGTTTCACTGTGGAGATACGTATGTTGTTAGGTGGAACTATACCCTGATGCAAATTGGTAATATGGTAATATTTCCACTCTTGCTCTTTAAGTTACAATTAACTTCTAATCTAGGTCGAGATTTCCAAGGGAAAATATCAAGGCATTCTTTTACTGGACGCAACCGATGTGCTTATTTCTTCTGGCAAGGAAAAGATTCTAGGATTACGGAAAAAGGAGCATCGGCCCTTATGACTGTAGAATTAGACGAAGAACGAGGCCCACAGGTTGGTTCTATTCGGAGTTCTTACAGCATTTAGTTCTTCAAATGCTAAACATCTTCAAATTGTAGGTGAGGGTGGTACAAGGAAAGGAGAGTCCTTGTTTTTTGAACTTATTTGAAGGAAGAGTTATTGTTTATCGAGGTGAAAGAGAAAATGAGGACACTAACACTCCTGGTATTTAACTATTTTTCTTATTTTCAAGCGCTTTGAAATTTTACTTATATTTTCTCATGAATAGGTCCTTGGAAATTGTTCCTAGCTAGAGGCGAGTTTCAATCCGAAGCTATGCTTGTTGAAGTCAAAAAGGGTTGCCAATCTCTTAGAAGTCGAACGAGTTTAGTTTTAGTTAATACTGAAACTGGAGTGATTTTTATATGGCACGGATCGAAAAGCACTAGCCAGATTAAAGAAGTTGCGGAGAAAGCTGTAGATAATATTCTTGCCAGGAAACCCGATGAGATGCTCTTTAGTCTAACCTTGGAAAAATTTACTATAAAACTAATTGAAGAAGGCAAAGAAACGAAAGAGTTCTGGGCAGCCATTGGAGGAAAGAAGAGGAGAAATTATTTTTCACTAGCCAAAAGTACATACACTGCACTGAGTTGATCTCAAATCTCTTGCATGTTTTGTCTTATCAGATGTTACTAATTTCTAGGTATTTTACCCTACAATTACACTCCTCGACTTTTCCGTATGACAAGTGTTCATGGGGTTTTTGAAGCTACAGAACTATTTTGTTCCTATGGAACTACTAAATTTCCTTGTAGTTACCCTTTTTTGCAAACTGATATATACAGTGTAAACCAGCCATGTATGTCTTTAAATTTATTCCTAAATTTATCTCATTCTATAATTTTTTCTATTTTAATCAGCCCTTTTCCTACTCGACAATAACTCCGAGGTGTTTTTATGGCAAGGCTGGTGGCCTGAAGGAAATGATGAAACTGTTAATGTGGCCACTGGTTCCGCTAACCAGAGGTTCAACATTGACAGACGTTGCGCTATGGAAACTACGCTTGATTATTGTCGTGGTAAGAGATTCTTTAAGAGCCTCATTCTAGTCATCATACGGGGTGACATTGGAGTCAGGGTCGGGGACAGAAAAACCGGGTCGGGTTGGGGTTTTTTAGAATTTTCACTTGTAAGCGATTTCTAATTACAAAAGTGACGAGAGTAGTCGCATTGCTTCAGCGGCCGACTATTTAAAAGTAAAACCATAAGTGTATACTATTGTTTCATAAGTGTGACACTTCCTATTCTTCACATATAAAAATTTACTGACAAAACTGACTGCATTACGGGCTTCGTCGCCGTTTTGCATCCGCTTGCTAACATGTCACACATAGCCTTTGACAGCTCCTCGCTAGGGGGATATTTTCTTCTTGTGAGAGCTCTCGGTAAAATATTTTCCAAAGTGACGATCTTATGGAACAATACTAAAGACTTATGGTAAAACCAAAAACGAAATCACAGCGAATGAGAGGCGAGTGTGAGAGAATAGGCTGCTGGCTTGACCCGTCCTTCTCCGTTTTGGTTGTTGGCTAAGCCCTCACTTGGGCGTTTATTAATTCTTTATTGGATTAGGAAAACCCGACTTAAAAAAAACCCGGGGATCCCCGACTTACCGGGTCAGAGTTGGGGTCCCCGTACGATCACTACCTCATTCATAAATCCTTGAGTTAAATTAGAAAGTTAATTGAAACCTGTCTTTCTTACCACCAGTAAGGTGAAAACTATTTGTAAGTCGGAGTTCTCGCACAAACTAACCAAAACAAATTCTCAAACCGTTCTGACTCTAACTATTTGCTCGCGGTAACCAGTTCTCTGACCATTTGGATCAAGAACCGAGGCTGAGCGCTCTTAAATTGGTCTAGTCAATATGGGCTTTTAAGATGAAATTTCAGACTATTCGTGCTATAAGTTCTGAACTGTCCAGTGAAGTCATAGCTCAGTCCGAATCAGTTCTTTGAACGGTTCTGGACTTACAAATAGTGTTCACCTATTATATTTGTAATTACAGTAAGTGTAGATAACTTTTCTAAAAAATATTCATTTTCAGCAAAAAATAAAGTCAACACTCCAAAAGCCTACATGATTCACGCTGGTCGCGAACCATTAGTATTTACGAACTTATTTCCGGAATGGGAAACCAATGATGAGGTGGTACGTCTTAACTCTAACAAGGAATCTATAGAAGATCAGGGCCATCCGTGTCTCGTTGAAGACGTTTTAAGGCAACTCCATCGTAAATATTATAAACTAGAAGAACTTCAAGAACAGCCTTTGCCTGAAGGTGTTAATCCTTCTAACCTTGAAATGTACTTGGATGATACGGATTTCTTGGTAAGTCAATAGTCTAAATTAATTTTGATTACGTATATCAAAAATTAAATTTTTATTCTTTCGTTTAAGAATGCATTTGACATGTCTAAAGATAGATTCTGCGAACTGGCAGAATGGAAGAAAAAAGAATTAAAAAAGAAAGCCCTTCTGTTTTAAGTGGAGCTTATCTAATTATTTAAATGAAATTTTTTATCTTTTATATATTGTGCTAGTCAAAATAATTTTATTGTTAAAATTTTTTAACTGATTTTTTTGCATTTTAATTAGTTTTAATAAATTTTGAGGAATTTCGATATTTCTAATAAAAAAATTGGGCAATTTGTTGTGCCTAACTTCTCTTGGAAGATTAAAGAAAAAACTAACAATTTAAATGGTTTTTTTTAATTTTTACAAATGAAATGTTTGTCAGTGTTAAGTATTGGGTACTATAAAGTCTATTGATTTTCTAGTGGTTTAGGTAAGTATTGACTATTGAGTTATCGCTACTTCATCCAATATATAAGTTTTTCCATTTTATGTGAATGATTTTCTTTATTCTGAAATTTGGATTTAACTTAGCTTTTGATTGCTTTTTTATGCCAATTATGATGTTACAAAAATTTTCATTGGAGTTATACAGCTGGGTTAAAATATTACTGTTAATAAGTGGATATTAAAAGCTTTCCAAAAATACACTTCACTCACAATTAAACAAATATAGAGCAGCTCCAAACTCAAATTTAAGCAGTGGTTTTTAGACTACCAAATCTGATAATTTTAATATAGTCAAACACAGCATTCATCAACCTGTTTACACCAGCAAAAGTAGAAGAATATTTTATGAACTGGCTAATGGTTACAACTAGGGATGCACTGATATATTTGCTATTCGTGGCCTATAATATTGACCAATATATCAGCGGTAATATTGACCGATATATATCAGCTGATATTAAAAAAGTTATTTATTCTATTTTTTTCATGAAAAAACGTTTACAAGTGCATATCCGAATGTTTCTTTTCATTTTACATGACACATTTTCTATCACAAAAATATCGTCGTTTTTTATTTGTTTACACTCATAACTGTATTAAAGAAAGGTATAATCTAGCTTCTGAAGTCTGGCGTACGTGGAGCTGCCAATCAATTAGAATATTATCAATAGTTAATCGAAAATGTTCTTATTTTTAAATGTTTTTCTGAAAATATTTTTCTAATATCGGTATTAGAGGTCGGTGTTTGGATAAGAATTAATCACTATCTTTTTTTATCCACAACCGACAATTATCTGAAAAATAAAATTATTTTTTGAATGTTAAATCCCTTTCTATCCGCGGATAATATCTATAAATAAACAGTGAACTGCAATTTTTATGGTTAATCGATATTTTGGCAGTTAATTTATCTCTAATCCGTATAGGCAAAAGTAAATGAACCGAAGTCATCGGACCACTATACTCCCCATGTTGGAGGCATTTTCCTTATGAAGTTACATTTTGACTTCGAATTTGAAATTTTACGCGCTCCTAGGCCAGAAAAAAACAGTTTTTCATATATAGAAATAGCTATACCCACAATTCTCAAGTGCAATTTATCGTGTCAAAAGACAGGGATAGAAATTAGTTTTTGACTCGATTTTGTCATCATTTTCATAAGGAAACTGCCCTCCCATTCTGAACGCTATTTCGATTCATTTACTTCTGGTATTGGCCAATATAAGCTATGCTTAAACCAATATTGGCCGATACCAATATTAGAAAAATAGGCTGATATATCGGTGCATCCCTAGTTACAACAAATAATGTAGTTTATTAAATGTATTTGCTACATGATTTGGGCTAAATTGTTCACTGACCAACAGGATTGAAGAACACCGGTCTAACATACTTCAAATTGTGCTACAGCAGAACTGTAGAATTAATACTGAAAGCCATTATAGCTACCTGTTTTCTCAATAAGCAAATAAAATTTGAAACCTTGTGAATCGCAAAGTGTAATAACACTACAATAATTAAACAATTGAAAATATAGTTATCATTTTTAGCTACTTTTAGAAAACAAAACATTTGTAAGTTTGTCAGAATTTTATAAAGAGCTTTAGGAATAATTTACATAATTACAAATAATAATCTACTCAGTTTTATTACACTATTAGAATATACAACAACATTTATTTCTTGGGGAAAGCTAATTGGTACAAATTGGACAACATAACTCCTGACCCAACAATGCCTAAGCCAATGGTTGTGTAATATAATATAGCGTCAGTTGCTCCACCCTTCAAATGCACTGGAACTCCATCATCAACCTATTAAAATTTTGAAACAATAAAACAGAACCTAGTGGTTTAAAAATTTCTTCAGTTTGACTTTATAAGTATTGCCTTACGCCAAAACGTAGTTGTAGCTCCTTAATGCGTTTAGCTTTTTCTGTAGTGGATGCTTTGCGGGTGGAAATCCTCATTACGCAAGGCCTAACTTGCGAAATGACCTTTAAAAGAGTACATGACCTTTAAAAGGTTTAAATTATTTAACATTTTATTGAAACGCATACCTTAGTTACGAGCATTCTGAAATTTCAGTATCCAAATAGTTTTAAAATTTATTAAAACCTTCAATTTGTCCAGCTACTCGGGTTCGTTCAGTAGAACCAAATTTGCAATTCGTTTTACGATGTCAATAAAGTTACGAAGCTGCAGCGAAATGAGTTTAGAGTCAGATCGTACGTTAAGTGGCGCCATCCTCTGCCTAAGTAGTGTACTCGTAATTTTATTTTAACGTTAAAACAAATTATTAATTGAAATTTATCATCGTAGACGTAAATATTAGCTAGAGTTTGTCACAGAGTCAGACTCTATTTGAAATCGCCATGGGAGGATGTAAAAAAATCTTCCCAAGAATGAGGTTCCCCCCATTATTGTTAACTGGATTGCGGATTTCCTGAGCAATAGGTCTCAGCGTGTTGTGCTCAATGGTGTAGCCTCATCCTGGTGCGAGGTTACTAGTGGTGTCCCGCAGGGGTCGGTGTTAGGACCCACACTTTTTGTCATCTTTATTAATGATCTCCCACTCGTGATCAAGGAGTCGTTTTTGAAACTTTTCGCTGATGACAGCAAGGTTGGACGGGGTCTTTCCTCAACGGCCGACGCCTTGCTCCTTCAATCAGATGTAAATGCTCTCGACCTTTGGGTCTGCTCTAACGTTATGAGCTTTAATTCGGCAAAATCATCAGTCCTGCACTGCGGGAGTGATTATCCCCAATTCCAATATCGTCTTGGTGGCCGAATTATTGAGTCCAAGCATATCATTCGTGATTTAGGGGTAATGCTCTCGGGCCGCATGTTGGGGGACACTCACTGCAGAGCTGCTTCTGCCCGGGGAATGAGAGCCCTGTACCTATTAAAGCGCTCCTTTTCTTTTTTTCAGTGCCAAATCTTTTAAGATATTATATAGTACCTACGTCCGTCCCCACCTTGATTACTGCTCAAGTATTTGGTCCCTCACCTAGTTAAAGATGTTGAGAGACTTGAGCGGGTACAGCGGAAAGCTACAAAACTTGTCTCGGGTTTACGTACCCTCCCCTACACTGATCGCCTTAAACGTCTGGGCCTCTTGTCCCTTTCTGACCGTCGACTTCGCACTGACTTAATCGAGACCTTTAAAATTGTTCATGGCTTATACGATGTGGAAGCCGACCAATTTTTTACGATTAAGTTGACTGGCCGTAAAGCTCCAACTCTGTTCAAAACCAGATGCAAAAGTCTAAGCAAAAGGGTCTTTTTCACGCAACTTGTGATTAATGACTGGAACGAGCTTCCCTCGATTGTAAAAGCTAAATCCTCGGTCTGTGCCTTTAAATCCCGTCCGGATAAGTTTCGTGGCTGGACTTTTTAGTCTGTCCCGCCCTTTTTATAATACTTCTGTATATATTTTTTGGTTACCTCCATCCACTCTTTGTAAATACCCTTGAGTGTCACTTTTCTCTTCATTAACTTTCCATAGTGTGTGTGTAAATTCTCCCTTAAGTCTCCCTATTTGTATTTTTGTTTGTATTTCTACTTTCCCTATAGACTACCTGTTGTACGTTACTAAGTGCGTACTCAGGAGCACAATAAGTGTATCCCACTTTCTCAATCCTGAAATAAAAGTATATATAATTCCCAAGAATCAGTGGCGCCGATCGCTTTTTTTCCCAACGGGGGCCGAAGCTCACTAATTAATAAACTTGGAATGAGGCTGCTGGCAACACTTTCTTGCTACGGATGCTTAAAAGTAAACGGCCTTTAACATCGGCGGTTTTACCAATGGGGGCTTCGGCCCCACCGCCCCCATGGGATCGGCGCCACTGCCAAGAATTCAAAATTGTTCCATCAGCCAATGGAACGTCATTAAGGTTACAGCAGTTAAACAGGGTTAAACAATAAGTATGACAATTTCCCCGAGTTCTTCGGTTTCCCCTTTCCATCAAAATTTGTAGAGGTAATGTTGGCATGAAGGGCTTGCCACCACCCTCCTACGCATTGTAACCCGGCGACCTGTTTAAAGGCATTAAAAGTCGCTAGATAACTTGGGTCTAAGGTGGTGACAAGGGTATTAGCCTAGCTGATTATTATTATTTATTATTACCAAATAGTTCGGAAATATTGGAATAAAAACATGAAAATGTTTTAAACAAACGCGCTATATTTTTAAATAGACCCATGTTGAAAGTTGGGGGGCCGAAAATTAACATATTTACCTGGCAACTCAGTATTTGGACGGAACATTCGTTTCCTTACTTCCGCCTGTATATTTCAATGGCGGTCACGTGGTTCAAAACGTCACAAACAGGATGTTCCGTCCAAAGGTCTCACTTAAGCCTCGTCTGCGGTCCCTCTTTTGTTATGGGTCTAAATTCAAATTATTATTTTAGCAAACTCTGACTTACTATTCAAATGTTACTCTCTGTATTATCATATTTATAAGAAAGATTTAGGGTTAAAGATATTTTAAATACGCATATTTAATAAATATTTTTTTTATACCATAAACAAATTAACATTTTACCGCCTACTAGTTTTTGGTTAGGCTAAAATCCAGTGTTGAGCTGAATTTTATTATTACGTAATATCAGAAGTAATACGAAGGGATAATTAAGGTAAAAGAAGTATTATCTAAATCAAAAATTCGTCTGCTAAACACGCGTTACACGTGGTTTTTACGCAATCCAAGGGCTTTGTGTGTATTGGTTTCACGTACAAGGAGCCGATGCCGCCGTGTCGTACATAACACTTTACCAGTTAGGGTTATACATTTCAACGATATCTAGTTCGACACTACATTTACCGCCCTCGGTATCCCAATATAATTTTTTTAAGTTTATAATTTTTCCATATAAGTTGTTTTTCGTTATTTTCGATTTTAAATCAACATACTTTTTTTTTTAATTAAGACCGACTTGGTTGAAGATTATATTTTTAGTTAGTACTGAATACTGATCATTTCTGAACTACGATTTCGGTTTCATTATGAAATTTTAATTTTAAGTTTGATGCAGGCGCCATCTAACTCCAAAAAACATGACTACCTTATTTCCAAAGCCCGGTAACTCGAAAAATTCGGTTCGTCTAAAAATTAATTTAAATTAGCGTGTTCGCGTTTTGTTACCTTATTTCCAAAACCAGATAGCTCGAAAAATTCATTTTCGATCAAATTCCTCTTGGGTTTATTAACTTGATGTACAAACTCGAAACCTATACTCCTTTTAAAGGCATGTAAAGTTTTCCGAAAATCGCGATTTACACAAATTAGGTTAAAAACACATTTAACTTGAACTTTATAAATAAATTATATGCTTCGCGTTCCTGCAAAACATTTGGGTTTGATTAAAGCACTATATTCTCAATAAAATCGATTCAGGTAAAATCGGTTCTAATTTGGATTTAAAAAGACCGTTTGAATCAAACCAGAGGGCATCTACTCTAAAACCTCGGCAAAAACGAGATCAAAAGAAGGCACCCTATTGAAACCTGGAAAGAAGCATTTGCCAACGACCATTCAAAAGGTAACAGAAACCTGATAGACTACCGAACGTATTTCATTCTATACCTCCTCTCTCTCTCTCCCCCGATGAATCAAGTTAGTTTATTTCGACGAAGTTTTGGGAGAATACCACGCCCCCTGTGGGGATGGTGCTGTACTATCCTTTTTATACGGTGCTTAAGCTCAATCAAATTTGAAAATTTTTATTGACTACCGAACACAAAGCGCGTCTCCGGTCGAGGCCTATTTTATCGCGCGGAAAACTCGTAGCCGGGTGAAAATTGGTGAAACGCTTTATAGATGGCGCCACGTATTCCGAAGTTTCCGATTCTTCCATTCTTTCCGCGATCGTTTTCTCAATAGGAAGTAAATTGCGTCGCATTCAGCGAAGATGCCTTTTCTCGTAAGAGCCATCCTCTCACATCTGCCAGCGCCATTTTTCGCTAACAATGCGACGCTAATGATTGTAGTATAATACGCCAAATATCCGGTGGTAACTCGCGACCGCCCTGTATCAAGTTCGCGCCACTGGCGTGAGAATTTGTTGCCTTTTTGGGACACGGACAAAATATCGCCAATGTGTGTCCAGTTAAATGTCATTTCAATAATCTAGCTCGGAAGGAAAAGACATTTTAGCATGTGTCTAAAATTTATCTCTCACAAATTAACGCAATTGTGATAAATATTGAAAATATTTTTCCCCGAAGACGTTGTCTTAAAAATTGTTTATACCACCATAAGTAACATAACAACAAAAAGTATGACACTTCATATTCTCTCAATGCTAAGGTCTTTAATAATAGTATGTTTCGCCAAAGACCACATAAATCATTACGTGACTACGGACTGACAAAGCAATTGACTATTGAATTTAGTTATTTTCAAATTTGAGATTTGAACGAGTTTTCCCTCAAACTAATTTGGTGGTATCCGGGTTGAAATTGTTCAAAAAATTTCGTACGTAAAAATGAAATGTGAGCCTTCGTAGGCTCTTGAGAGGCAGTCTTATAACTATAAAATATAAAAATTACATTTATAAAATATATTTTTCCGATGAAATGGTTTTAAAAAATCAGTCGAATAACTTATCAACTAACTTCACACTATTTATTATTTGGGTACGTATTTTTTAAATTCTACTTCTGAAGTACAAAGTAGAAATCCGTCAAAATCTGGTCTATTTATGTATGTTGTTTTCTAAGAGGTATATAATCTACTACTGTTTATATTGTTATATTTTCAGATTTGTTCATTCAGGTTTTCCTTCTGTATGCACTTACTGACCACAGTGATGAAAAGTGGTTAAAGGGGTTTACCCCGAGTTTTTCGGTTTCCCCTTTCCTTAAACCCTATTAGAGATTAACGGTAATTGTTAATTAATTAATTAAATTAATGGCATTAAAAGTCGCTAAGATGACTAAATAAATAGTTCTAGCGCAAGATTTAGGATTCTTTGCATTTATCCTCAGATCAGTTGATTTGAGACAAAATGGTAACTAGATAGTTTAAAACCGAAACTAATCTGAATTCATCGTAAGCCAACAGACAGAGTGTGAGCGGATTTCAGATGCTTTAGTTATAGATTTCACACATCCCCCGATTACATTCAGATAACTGTTCAGCTATATTAATCTGCTGAGATTAATTATGCTATCTGAATATCTTGAGATTATGCTATCTGAATATCTTGAGATTATGCTATCTGAATATCTTGAGATTAAATATGCTATCTGAATATCTTGAGATTAAATATGCTATCTAAATATCTTGAGATTAAATATGCTATCTGAATCTGATGAGATTAATTATTCTATCTGAATCTGATGAGATTAATTGTGCTATCTGAATCTGATGAGATTCATTATGCTAACTGAATCTGATGAGATAAATTATGCTATCTGAATCTGAATATATTAAATGTGATATCTGAATCTGGTTATATTAAATATGATATCTGAATCTGGATATATTAAATATGATATCTGAATCTGGTTATATTAATATGATATCTGAATCTGATGAGATTAATTATAGCAGTTTAGTTCAGTTACTCGAGATAATGAGTCGAATATTATGCTATTGGAATCTGATGAGATTAACTATGATATCTGAATCTGATGAGATTAATTATGATATCTGAATCTGATGAGATTAACTATGATATCTGAATCTGATGAGAGTAACTATGATATCTGAATCTGATGAGAGTAACTATGATATCTGAATCTGATGAGATTATCTATGATATCTGAATCTGATGAGAGTAACTATGATATCTGAATCTGATTAGATTATGCTATCAAAATCTGATGAAATTTATTATGCTATTCGAATCTGATTAGATTAATTATAGCAGTTCAGTTCAGTTACTCGAGATATTGAGTAGGATATTATGCTATCTGAATCTGATGAGATTAATCATAGCAGTTCAGTTCAGTCGGATACAATTTTGAATCAGATTGTTGGGTATGGGGGAATATATAAGATTACATTTATCTGAGTAACAGATTACCTGAGATATTTTTATGGCTGACACGCTTCCCTCATCAATATCGATAGTAGCGTAAGTATCATGTTTATAATGTTAAATTTTATATGGTCATTAGCCAAACATTTCTAAAGAGTTGTTTAGGATATTGGCCCAAATTTCTAATGGAAATTTAAAGAGTTAAATGAAATATTACCTATAGAAATAGGTAAAACATTCTAAAGCAAATGCTATAGAGTTCTATAGAATATTATAAAGAAAAACCTATATCATATATCTTTAATTTCTATAGAAAACCGTTTAGAATATGTATTTAAATTCTATAGAAAACCGTTTAGAATATGTATTTAATTTCTATTGAAATACGTTTAGAATATGTATTTAAATTCTATAAAAATACGTTTAGAATATATATTTCATTTCTATAGAAACCGTTTAGAATATGTATTCCATTTCTATAGAAAACCGTTTAGAAAATGTATTCCATTTCTATAGAAAACCGTTTAGAATATGTATTCCATTTCTATAGAAAACCGTTTAGAAAATGTATTCCATTTCTATAGAAAACCGTTTAGAATATGTATTCCATTTCTATAGAAAACCGTTTAGAATATGTATTCTATTTCTATAGAAAACCGTTTAGAATATGTATTCCATTTCTATAGAAAACCGTTTAGAATATGTATTACATTTCTATAGAAAACCGTTTAGAATATGTATTCCATTTCTATAGAAAACCGTTTAGAATATATATTCCATTTCTATAGAAAACCGTTTAGAATATGTATTCTATTTCTATAGAAAACCGTTTAGAATATGTATTCCATTTCTATAGAAAACCGTTTAGAATATGTATTCCATTTCTATAGAAAACCGTTTAGAATATGTATTCCATTTCTATAGAAAACCGTTTAGAATATATATTTCATTTCTATAGAAAATCATTTAGAATGTGTATTTAAATTCTATAAAAATACGTTTAGAATATATATTTCATTTCTATAGAAAATCATTTAGAATGTGTATTTCATTTCTATAGAAAACCGTTTAGAATATGTATTCCATTTCTATAGAAAATCATTTAGAATGTGTATTTCACTTCTATAGATACCGTTTAGAATATGTATTCCATTTATATAGAAAACCGTTTAGAATATGTATTCCATTTCTATAGAAAACCGTTTAGAATATGTATTCCATTTCTATAGAAAACCGTTAAGAATATGTATTTCATTTCTATAGAAATACGTTTAGAATATGTATTTAATTTCAATAGAAAACCGTTTAGAATGTAATAGTCTTATTTCTTAAGCTTAATTAAATAATTTTAATCAAACGTATTGAAATTAATTCGAAATTTTATTTATATAATGATGATTTTAGAAAGATTTTATAATTTTATATTAAACAAAACTGCGTCGGGAGAAAATGAATTGATACTTAGTCATTACGTTACTTTTGATGATAGGTTTAAATAAATGAAAGATGTAATCCTCAACAAAATGAATAAGATTCTAAAAAAGAACCACTTGGTATTTTTAAGCGAAAACAGCGACATGTTTGAGATCGCCATTAATTAAAAACAACGGTATAAGTAGGCGTGGCCAACTGCCAAAGAGATATCGTAACTTTACTTTGAGAGCGACATCTATCGTAACGACGCCAGTTTATACGATCACGACCAAGACAAAAGAAGACTTTAACCCTTTTTTGAAGATATATTTATTCATAAAATATCTTTGATAAACGACTCGAAACATACATAAATCCGGCAAAAAAGTGGCGGGAACCAAGGCCTAGCTAGAGTGGCGAGTAGGGGCTGGAAATATCCCCGGCTTTAACCTCGCAACCCTAAAAAAATCACTCCCGAGGATTTCGCGTCGGATATTTTATGCAAATAAGTTTGGAAGGGGAAAATTTACTTGTCAAAAGATGTTTAAATCGCCAATAAATGTCCGCTCCCCCGAAATGACGTCGCCAACGCGACAGGAAGAGGCGATTCGGCAACGCTCTCTTAGAATAATAATGCCGCCGTCGCCATCTAGCGGATGATAAAGGGCGACGATTTCCAAGACGACATTAAAGTGAGCGGCCATTTTTAAAACTCCCCGCCCCCCCCTGAACGAATTTTTCAGTGGATCAAGAGGGTTATATAGCCCCTTATTCAAATTTTTTATTCAAAACTAACTTAGGGCCGAATATACGAGAAGCTAACAGCTAAAACATCCCAAGAGTAATGGAACTATTATAAGATGGGAAAACTTAAGGCACGAAAGCTTCTTCCCGCTGAACCTAGATGGCGTATAATGCGTGAAAATATAGCCATTAAAAAACCCTTAAAAATGAAAGATTGATATTCTAAAGGATTACTATGTTTTATTTATTAGGGTGCTCTATACCCCCCTCTCCAACGCTTAAATATTCACTATGCTAAAGAGGGCAGGCAAAAGCAATTTTAAATTTAACACGCCTGAGCTTATCTGAAACGTTCTAGAAAACGCCTTTAAAAGTCGCGAGAGGTCGGCTGAAATAACCCAAATAGAAAACAAGCGAGAAGATCCTCTCCCAGGGGTAACGACATTAGAGGCCTATTTTTAAATACCCAAAGCTATACCAGATGGCGCTAGCAGTCTGTAACGTAGAAATTTTAAATTGACCAAAATCTCCTATCTTCATATTTTACAAGAAACATGGTTTCAAATAATGATATAAGTGGGGTTTTTTTGGAGCTATCTAGTATAAATAAACTAGGGTATTGAAATGGAATCTATAATTGGTTTGCTCCAAATGTTTGTTTAACTGTTTGTTTAACTAATCTCAAACTAGTAAAATTTAATTCGCGATCATTATCGTAAAAACGTACATTTTACGCAATACAATAATTTACATTCAACCATATTACCAGAAGTATATAATACAGGGCCGTGTCCACTAACAAATGATGCAGGGATAATAATTGAAAAGCTATTTTTACTAGGGATTTGATATTTTCAGATCGCACAGCACGCGGAGCGGAGTCATCAGATAATACAAAACTCAATGACCTTGAACCAACTCCTGAAGGTTATTCAAAATTATCTAGAGCGCTATTGAGCTTAGAGACTCGGTTCCAATTAGAAAGGTGTGCGACATCACATTTTATGTCCAAGTGGCTCTGAACCGACTGAGTCGATGTCAATTGGACAATAGGAAGCCAAGAAAATAAACACCAAAAACAAAAGAAGCGCTCACAAGTCACTCTGTTGACTTTGCCCAACAAACCAATTATGTATAACATTGTTTTAAAACAACTAATAAAATTATTTGATTTGATTTTAATTTTTGTCCCCTATATATATTTTGCGTTAGGCTGGGCTTCAATTTACTTATTCGTTAATACACTTCTGTTATGTACCTCTGAACAACTTTGTCACGGAGAAAGTTGTTGCCAACATTATTTTAAAAATAACGCTCATTTATCAAAGAAAACAACAACAGATGGCGCAAGAATCGCTAAAAATTACTCGATAATGACCAAACTAAACCGCACGTTAGAAACAATTAATAACCAAATACCTTAAAGGCATAATTAAAATGAAAATTAAATACTCCATTGTCTCGAAAGCCGTATAGGAAGTTAGGAACTAAAAAAAGCTTGGACCATTTCATCGTTAAATTATTTAAAATATAAATAAGAGGGCCGCAAATATAATGATTTAATTAGGCATCGGTGTTGGAGACACTGAACAATGACTTAACTTAAAATCAAGTTGGCCAATTAATACAAAGAGTCCGCGTACGCTCACGTATAACTAATGGGCCCTGTCATGAACGGGTCAACACCAAAATCTCCGTTCTCCATCTTCGTCACTAGAGAGTGCTGGCGTCGCCCTATTGTTCCCCTCTCCGAGTACCGCCCTCCCGCCATCTAGCGGCCAAACTGATAACCTCTACGTCTCTATATACCATTCTTAATTGATTCGCCGTTGCCCCTATAAAATCCTATTTCCCCCTGAGCGTTGCCGGAGTAGATTTCGTAATAGTCCCCAAGGCTAATTAAACGTTAATTAAGGAGGTTAATTACTGACGAATTGTTCTTTGATATAAAATTAAGGTTGAGTTTCGTTTCCCCCTCCCTCTTTAAAGGCTAGTTTTCACTAGGACAAAAACGCTATGACGCTGAACGTTGACGCGAAAAATCCCCGTTAGGCCTAATGTAATTGTTTCGCGTCAACGGTCACCATCGCGACGTTTTCGCCCCAGTGAAAACTAGGCTTTAGTCATTTTTTATTATTACCTTTATAATTATAACCCGAGGGCGCGGTTTCGCCGATTCAACTGATAATAATAATAACGCTTTAGAAAACAATGTGAAAGTTGCCGATTGCCCAAGTGAATAATAAACAATCGATTCTGTTATTTTTATTCGAAAATAATATAATTATAATGATAGACTTATTGTGCGGGTAGGGATAATAACGGGTAAGAGTCTTTAGATCGCGTGAAAGGCTCATTTTCTCAGTTTAATTAATATTTTTCACGCGATGTGGGTTTGTTTTTATTAAAATACTATGAATCTTTGTTTTTTTTGTGCGAATAGTGCTTCCGGTAAAATAAAATATAATTTAAATTTAATTTTTATTAATTTCCCTTTTATGGTGTTTTCATTTTAAGACAATGAACATTTTTGTTCATTTGAAATAGGAGGGAAATTACTTTATAATTCTTGTCTGATATTTTGTTATTTTCTACATAAACGTCTCGAAATTAAAGTTAACTAATTTTAATTAACTACTAATCTATTTAAACCAAACAGTACTATTTAAACCAAACAGTACTATTTAAACCAAAGAATACAGATTTTAATAAGAATTTTGTTTTCTACTCCAGAAGTCAATATCATAAGTGTATAATCATAAGTAACATAAGAACTATAAGTATGACACTTCCTATTGTTTCAATGCTAATTTTCTAAGCGAACCTATTTTCAACACTGACCCCACTGGGCCAGCTCCGACTTGGACTCGCAACTGAACGGAGTAGTATATTATCCTCCTTGGCATTAGTATAATTTATATATTACACACTAGGAGAATCTGTGCTGAACGAAAGCTGGATTGCGCAATAACTGTGGTGATTAATCATACTTATAGTTATTAAGTTACTAATGGTATAATATATATTTAAAGGTATCCATCTAGGCTAGAGCAGATAAATTAACCGCCAAATTTTGATTATTCAAAAAAATTTCGGTTAACTGTTTATTTATGGATATTATTCGCGGTTATAAAACGATTCAATATGCAAAAATTAAGTTTTCATTTTAGGTTATGGTTAAAAACAAATTAAACGGATTTTTCTTATCCAAACACTGACTCTAATCTAGGCTATAAAAATTAAACATGAACTTTCCAATGGCTGTGACTTTACCTACACTGTAATGCGGCGTAAACACCTTATAAGGTGTTTACGCCGCATTACGGCTGACAATTTACCTCGTGTATTACTCCGCCTGACAACGTATTACATTCCGTAGGGATATTTTTTAATAGTGATAGTCAGTCACAATAAGATGAATTTCGTCCCACACTATTTTTTCTTCTGAAACGCTCAAATATTTTTTGCCCCTTATTTTATTGATGTTCTTCATAGTCAACATTGTACAATTGTATATTACATCATCCTATGGCCACATCAGCAGGAATAACTATATTAGTCTAATTTTTACAACTATATCGGGGCGAGCAAAACACGAAAAATTATATATTAGAAATTCAGAAAATTATGTCAGTCAATTACACCAAAGTTAATAGAGATAAGGTTACTTCTCTGGTAAGAGATACGTTATATACTTCTGGTAAGAGATACGTTACATACTTCTGGTAAGAGATACGTTATATACGTCTGGTAAGATATAAGTTAAATGCTTCTGGTAAGAGATACGTTATATACCTCTGGTAAGATATAAGTGAAATACTTCTGGTAAGATATAAGTGAAATACTTCTGGTAAGATATAAGTGAAATACTTCTGGTAAGAGATACGTTATATACCTCTGGTAAGATATAAGTGAAATACTTCTGGTAAGATATAAGTGAAATACTTCTGGTAAGATATAAGTTAAATACTTCTGGTAAGAGTTACGTCATATACTTCTGGTAATAAATAAATTTTAGCCCCAATTGGTAGACTGAAAACCAATCTTTCAAAATTGAACCGTACCAATTTCTGATCTTGCCCATACTTCACTGTACAGAGACGGTTGCCATTTTAGTTGAAAATATTTTCACAATAAGCT
This sequence comes from Leiobunum rupestre, assembly GCF_980474605.1. Lineage (NCBI taxonomy): Eukaryota > Metazoa > Arthropoda > Arachnida > Opiliones > Sclerosomatidae > Leiobunum > Leiobunum rupestre. The sequence continues at coordinate 54,977,013 of NC_143387.1, forward strand.
GCAGCCATAGCAGGGGATGCTCTAGCCGCGCGTTTTACGAGTAAAAAGGTTGATTTGTATCCGGAGATTGCCAAACGCAGAAATAAAAATATATAGAAAAAGCAGCGAAATCATCCAGTATAAAGAAGGTTGCAAAAAAAGGCAGTCCGCAATTTCCGGTCCAAATATCTTCATCGGGCGTCGTCTTAATCCCGGCATCCATTCCCTACCGACATCCATCCCCCCGTCCAAATCAAGCTTCCCTTCCGCGCCGAACTCCTATCCCCCTCTGAGCGCGGCGTCTCCTACGTACGAGCCGAGAGCTCGATGCCGCGCGGACCAATTGGGAAGGCGAAATCGGCGGGAATTAGATAAGACTAATTTGGAAGGCATTTCCCCTTGGTTCCAATGGCGCTGTCACGAGAAGCCCAGCATACACCGTCCATACACTAATATTAAATGTAAAGTAACTAAATAAAACATTATTATTATTATTATTATTATTATTATCATTTCAATATCAGAAGACAGATCCAATCCAGGAGCTCAGAGCAGTCGAGAGAGTTTCAAATATCTTATACCTTTAAAATATTTATTAAAAGAATTTATTTATTTAGTTATATTATTTTACGATCTTATTTACACAAATATTTTTTTTCAAAGTTTTTCAAAAATTGTGTATTCATCTAAGTAGTTTCCTATTTCTTATTTTCGGTTAGGGAATGGATGGAAAAGGTCATTGTGATTTCGGGAATGGGTTTCATTTTGGTCGATTGGGCTTGTGAATTTCGGGACTGGGTGGGAATGAGAAAATGTTTGTATAGACGCATTCACATATTGCCTACCGAGAAATATGCAAAAAGGAGCGAAATCCACCCGAGGTACCTTCCTATTTAATGTTTGAGGTAGATGGCGACACTATAAAGTTTATGAAAAATAAACTTTTTTAAAAAGTTATTTATTAATTACTAAATTATAATACTTTAAATTCTTATTAAATACTAAATTATAATACTTTAAATTCTTATTAAATACTAAATTATAATACTTTAAATTCTTATTAATTACTAAATTATAATACTTTAAATTCTTATTAATTACTAAATTATAATACTTTAAATTCTTATTAATTACTAAATTATAATACTTTAAATTCTTATTAATTACTAAATTATAATACTTTAAATTCTTATTAATTACTAAATTATAATACTTTAAATTCTTATTAATTACTAAATTATAATACTTTAAATTCTTATTAATTACTAAATTATAATACTTTAAATTCTTATTAATTACTAAATTATAATACCTTAAATTCTTATTAATTACTAAATTATAATACTTTAAATTCTTATTAATTACTAAATTATAATACTTTAAATTCTTATTAACAATATATAATTTTTGTAATTTAAATTAACAATTAATTTTAACAGTAGTTAACACTCTCCGCCATAGATGGCACTATAATACAATTTTAAACTATCTAATCAGGGAAGATAATTTTGTATTTTAAATCTCGACAAAACCGTTCTCCACTAAAAACTGAAAACTTTCAACCAATCGTTGAAAATCAAAATTATGACGTCATGTTGCTATCAGTGCGCCATCTACTAACAAATAACGCCATCACCACGTTACCTCGGATGAATTTTACCCCTTTAAAGTTGTCTCTGCCCTTTAAAAATTGTAAATCGATCTATAGGATTAGATTAGAGACAAATATTTGAACTGAAATGGGATGGGAAAACTATTTTGGTGAATAATTTGATTCGTCAATATTAATCAAAAAATATATTGGAAAAACAATTTAGCGAATACGGAAAAGAAATTAAACTATTTTGGCTAAAATCGAACTTATTGAAGAATATCATTTCTATAGTCACAAAAAAATTAAATTTCATACTGCTGGTCTGGAACCATATGAATATTTTAAAGCGATGAACTTTTGTTTCGCACGATAATTTTTACAAATTTCGGTAAATTTATAAGTTTGTTACGTTTGGCCATACATATAACATAACGTTAATAGTTAGTGTAGGGAGCTGTTGGCTCGCGTGATATGCAGGGCTCGCTATACCACCTTCCTACGCATCGTAACCTGGCCACGTGAATTGATGGCTTTAAAAGTCGCTTGATGACTCAGGCCTAAGGTGGTGCCTTGGGTATTAGCCTAGCTTAGCTAATACTTATTGATATAACGTTACTTATGATAATACATTTGATAGAATTTGAACAGAAAAGCACTTATTGTATTCAATTCAAAGCTATTGTACTTTTAAATACAATATGTATATGTATATAAATTAACGGAAATGAGAGAAAAATGGTAGATATTCAATTAAAAGAATATTCTGCTCTTATTCATATTAACGCTAGTTATCAAAACTGATTCTATACAAAAATAAATGTAAAATACAATACAATACATTTCTTTCGTTAATTTAAAACCAACAACGTTCAGTTCAGTGCCTCGAAGGGGGGAAGGTGGTTGCTTCGATATGAATCCTTGTTCAATTTGACGCTCTCTGGAAAGACGTATATATACCGAGGGGGGCTGAGGGGGATCAAGGCGATGGCAGGGATTTCGGAAGCTACCGGAAGTGAGAGGACGAAACTGTTGGAAGCCGACTAATGAGTAATCTGGGCGAGAACCGGAAATTAGAGCCATCACTCTTTGAACGGAGAACACTCCTGGAAAACCAGCGGTATCTCCCTCCGCCCCGCGTTTACGCCGGTATAAACACACGCACGACGATATTCCCAGTCAAGGCTTAAGACCGCACTTCACGCCCGTCTATAGAGTAGTAGGCGGACTTTACCCCGCTTCGTAACGTTAATTGGAGTGTGAGCTAACCCCTCGGTATATCGCTTGTACGTTACGTCCGATAATCCGTCCTGGGTTTGAAACGTCCAGACGGTTGATAATACGACGATAGAAGGCGCCACTGCAATTTCGACGTCACAATTACGGCGACCAAATTGACGCGCGCTCCCTATGAACGGTATAAACACAAGCTAATCTTTGCTCCTATTTGGATACGTGATAATAAATTGGAGTTAAATTTGTGTACAGCTAAATCGAATATTAATACGTTTGGAATTTTATAGTGTATGGCGTTAGTACGCGAAGGTACCGTTCTGAATAAGCTTTGCGGAAGCCTAGACGTTCACGTTCAAAAGCGGCGAGCTTAAACTCCGCATTATATTGTAGAAAGCCAAACTCCTGTTAAGTAGCTTCACCCTGAACACCGATGTATTGCTTGCGGAACACTTCTACAGGGGCTAGTAGGTCAAAAATAGAGTAGGAATTAATGTTGAAATTATAAATTTCGTTATAATTATTACCATAGGCCTATAATATTTTTTTTATTTATTCATTTATTGGTGCAAAACAATATACATTTGAAAAGTTTTACATTTTTAATATACAATATCCCCCCCCCATATAAGCAGTGCTTGTAGTTAGGGGGAGGGCATTGTTCCATAAGTTTGTCACTTTAGGGAAAATTTTACTGAGAGCTAGTAACGGAGTGACGTCATCACAAGATGAAAATCTCCCCCTAGCGAGGCGCTGCCAAAGGCTACGCGTGACGCGTTAGCGAGCGGACGCAAAACGGTGACGAAGCCCGTAATGCAGTCGGTCTCGTGAATAGCTCTCAGTAAAACTTTTTCACGTGAAGAATAGAAAGTGTCACACTTCTGTAATTATATTATACACTTATGTTATTACGTAAAGTAAAGCAAATCGGTTATAGCGGAGGAAAGTAGATTTTACCATAGCGAAACCGGCGAGTTATTTGTCCATTATCGTTTTACTCGTGTTCCGACAAAAGAAAAATTGGACCGGTTCCACTAAGGCAAAAAAAAACTGGTTAAACTGAATTTGAGGTTTCCAATATCGGTGTCAATCCGAAAAAAGGGGAGAACCCGAAATAGATTTATTTCAAGAATGATTGTAAGCCGCGCGATGCGGGGGTCCTACATCCCAAAAAGTAGCCCGCCACTTTCAGGTGCGTTATCTAAAATTATAGGGTAGTCGAGGGCTCAATCTGCGGTACAACCAAACCAGCCGGACAAGAAAAGGGTTGCTCCAAAATACACGATGATAAAGCTTTAACCAAAATTGTTTTAACGCAATATTTTTCAAAAGATACACCTTTAAATGATAAATTATACCATTGTTCTATTTCAGATTTTTATTGGTCCTTGTTATTGATTATTTCAATTACTACCAGAAGTTAATTAAGTATATCTCGCGAGAGAAGTATTAATCTCACTACAGAGTAGCTTTGAGATATGGCCGCCATTTTCAGGGACAATGAGAAAACCTGGTTTATAACTAAATGACAATGAGAAAACAGGTTTATAATTAAATGACAATGATAAAAACAGGTTTATAACTAAATGAAAATGAGGAAACCTGGTTTATAACTAAATGAGAATGAGAAAATCTGATTTATAACTAAATGACAATGAGAAAACCTGATTTATAACTAAATGACAATGAGAAAAACAGGTTTATAATTAAATGACAATGAGAAAAACAGGTTTATAACTAAATGACAATGAGGAAACCTGATTTATAACTAAATGACAATGAGAAAACCTGTTTTATAACTAAATGACAATGAGAAAAACAGGTTTATAACTAAATGACAATGAGAAAATCTGATTTATAACTAAATGACAATGAGAAAACCTGGTTTATAACTAAATGACAATGAGAAAATCTGATTTATAACTAAATGACAATGAGAAAAACAGGTTTATAACTAAATGACAATGAGAAAAACAGGTTTATAACTAAATGACAATGAGGAAACCTGATTTATAACTAAATGACAATGAGAAAAACAGGTTTATAACTAAATGACAATGAGAAAAACAGGTTTATAACTAAATGACAATGAGGAAACCTGATTTATAACTAAATGACAATGAGAAAACCAGTTTTATAACTAAATGACAATGAGAAAACCAGTTTTATAACTAAATGACAATGAGAAAAACAGGTTTATAACTAAATGACAATGAGAAAACTTGGTTTATAACTAAATGACAATGAGAAAACCTGGTTTAGAACTAAATGACAATGAGAAAATCTGATTTATAACTAAATGACAATGAGAAAACCTGGTTTATAACTAAATGAGAATGAGAAAATCTGATTTATAACTAAATGACAATGAGAAAAACAGGTTTATAACTAAATGACAATGAGAAAAACAGGTTTATAACTAAATGACAATGAGAAAATCTGATTTATAACTAAATTACAATGAGAAAACCTGATTTATAACTAAATGACAATGAGAAAAACAGGTTTATAATTAAATGACAATGAGAAAAACAGGTTTATAACTAAATGACAATGAGGAAACCTGATTTATAACTAAATGACAATGAGAAAACCTGTTTTATAACTAAATGACAATGAGAAAAACAGGTTTATTACTAAATGACAATGAGAAAACTTGGTTTATAACTAAATGACAATGAGAAAATCTGATTTATAACTAAATGACAATGAGAAAACCTGGTTTATAACTAAATGACAATGAGAAAATCTGATTTATAACTAAATGACAATGAGGAAACCGGGTTTATAACTAAATGACAATGAGAAAATCTGATTTATAACTAAATGACAATGACGAAACCTGGTTTATAACTAAATGAGAATGAGAAAATCTGATTTATAACTAAATGACAATGAGAAAACCTGGTTTATAACTAAATGACAATGAGAAAAACAGGTTTATAATTAAATGACAATGAGAAAATCTGATTTAAAACTAAATGACAATGAGAAAAACAGGTTTATAACTAAATGACAATGAGAAAAACAGGTTTATAACTAAATGACAATGAGGAAACCTGATTTATAACTAAATGACAATGAGAAAACCAGTTTTATAACTAAATGACAATGAGAAAAACAGGTTTATAACTAAATGACAATGAGAAAACCTGGTTTATAACTAAATGACAATGAGAAAATCTGATTTATAACTAAATTACAATGAGAAAACCTGGTTTATAACTAAATGACAATGAGAAAATCTGATTTATAACTAAATGACAATGAGGAAACCTGGTTTATAACTAAATGACAATGAGGAAACCTGGTTTATAACTAAATGACAATGAGGAAACCTGATTTATAACTAAATGACAATGAGAAAAACAGGTTTATAACTAAATGACAATGAGAAAAACAGGTTTATAACTAAATGACAATGAGGAAACCTGATTTATAACTAAATGACAATGAGAAAACCAGTTTTATAACTAAATGACAATGAGAAAATCTGATTTATAACTAAATTACAATGAGAAAACCTGATTTATAACTAAATGACAATGAGAAAAACAGGTTTATAATTAAATGACAATGAGAAAAACAGGTTTATAACTAAATGACAATGAGGAAACCTGATTTATAACTAAATGACAATGAGAAAACCTGTTTTATAACTAAATGACAATGAGAAAAACAGGTTTATTACTAAATGACAATGAGAAAACTTGGTTTATAACTAAATGACAATGAGAAAATCTGATTTATAACTAAATGACAATGAGAAAACCTGGTTTATAACTAAATGACAATGAGAAAATCTGATTTATAACTAAATGACAATGAGGAAACCGGGTTTATAACTAAATGACAATGAGAAAATCTGATTTATAACTAAATGACAATGACGAAACCTGGTTTATAACTAAATGAGAATGAGAAAATCTGATTTATAACTAAATGACAATGAGAAAACCTGGTTTATAACTAAATGACAATGAGAAAAACAGGTTTATAATTAAATGACAATGAGAAAATCTGATTTAAAACTAAATGACAATGAGAAAAACAGGTTTATAACTAAATGACAATGAGAAAAACAGGTTTATAACTAAATGACAATGAGGAAACCTGATTTATAACTAAATGACAATGAGAAAACCAGTTTTATAACTAAATGACAATGAGAAAAACAGGTTTATAACTAAATGACAATGAGAAAACCTGGTTTATAACTAAATGACAATGAGAAAACCTGGTTTAGAACTAAATGACAATGAGAAAATCTGATTTATAACTAAATGACAATGAGAAAACCTGGTTTATAACTAAATGAGAATGAGAAAATCTGATTTATAACTAAATGACAATGAGAAAAACAGGTTTATAACTAAATGACAATGAGAAAAACAGGTTTATAACTAAATGACAATGAGAAAATCTGATTTATAACTAAATGACAATGAGAAAACCTGATTTATAACTAAATGACAATGAGAAAAACAGGTTTATAATTAAATGACAATGAGAAAAACAGGTTTATAACTAAATGACAATGAGGAAACCTGATTTATAACTAAATGACAATGAGAAAACCTGTTTTATAACTAAATGACAATGAGAAAAACAGGTTTATAACTAAATGACAATGAGAAAACTTGGTTTATAACTAAATGACAATGAGAAAATCTGATTTATAACTAAATGACAATGAGAAAACCTGGTTTATAACTAAATGACAATGAGAAAATCTGATTTATAACTAAATGACAATGAGGAAACCGGGTTTATAACTAAATGACAATGAGAAAATCTGATTTATAACTAAATGACAATGACGAAACCTGGTTTATAACTAAATGAGAATGAGAAAATCTGATTTATAACTAAATGACAATGAGAAAACCTGGTTTATAACTAAATGACAATGAGAAAAACAGGTTTATAATTAAATGACAATGAGAAAATCTGATTTAAAACTAAATGACAATGAGAAAAACAGGTTTATAACTAAATGACAATGAGAAAAACAGGTTTATAACTAAATGACAATGAGGAAACCTGATTTATAACTAAATGACAATGAGAAAACCAGTTTTATAACTAAATGACAATGAGAAAAACAGGTTTATAACTAAATGACAATGAGAAAACCTGGTTTATAACTAAATGACAATGAGAAAATCTGATTTATAACTAAATTACAATGAGAAAACCTGGTTTATAACTAAATGACAATGAGAAAATCTGATTTATAACTAAATGACAATGAGGAAACCTGGTTTATAACTAAATGACAATGAGGAAACCTGGTTTATAACTAAATGACAATGAGAAAATCTGATTTATAACTAAATGACAATGAGAAAACTAGGTTTATAACCAAATATCCCTATGGATTGTAATTTTTACATTTTACATTTTTCAGGCGGAGCAATATTCGCGATAACTGCGAAAAAATAAAAACGAAAAAACGAAAATATTTAACATTAGAAATTGTTAAAAGAATATACAAATAAATAATAATAAATAAATACTAAGCTGCGCTAATACCCAAGGTACCACCCAATGTACGAAGTCATCTAGCGACTTTTATTGATTTTAATTCAGGTGGCCGGGTTTCAATGAGTAGGGGGTAGTTGGCAAGCCCTTCATGCCACGCGAACCAATAGATCCCTACACTTACTTGTACCGTTAACCTCTACAAGTTTTTATGGAAAGGGGAAACCGAAGAACTCCGGGGAAAACCCCTTTAACCGAGACAACGTAATTGCGGGAAGGCTGAAACTCAACTAACACCTCAGACTAAATTCATTATAGCAGACTTAGTACATTGTTCAATGTACATTGATTATGGGTCCATGGTATGTCTTTATACTCGCACATTTTCAACCTATAAATCCCATCAGATTTAAATAAATAACGAAATCTTAGCTATCCGTAGATGGCAACAAAAGCCGTATTATAGAAGCTCGATTACGAGCGCCGCAGGTGTCGAAAAAGTAAAACACGACAGCTTCTAAAAAAACCGCCTCTCGCAATCGCCTTGTAAAGGGCAAAAAGTGACCATCGCCAAGAATAAGATCAACACCGATGGTCAAAACGACATTCAAACCGCCACAAAAGGCGAAAAATAATAAATAAGAAATCGAATGTCTTTATACGCGGAGGCAAATCGTCACGTGCGTGCTTAGAACCAAAGATGGCGCTAGAAAGGTTTTTACAACCACCTCGATTTCTTTATTATAAATGGGAAACCCGCAATTTTGGTATTCTGTAAATCCGATTAGAACGTTCCTGACACGGTTTGTATCGGTCTCCTGTTCGGAGATGACCGCCGACAAAGGCTTCAGCCGGACTCGGACAATGGGAAGGGTCCTTTAGAAACGCCAGGGCGATGGAAAACATCCCTCTTTGACTTCCTTTCAAAGCTGACCATATACGGCGTTTGTGGATGCTCTTCTGATATATTCGCAAAAAATGGAGCGGCAATATATCAATTCGAGAGAGGACCACGTCGACGCGGGAGGCACCGATAGATGGCACTCTACCAGGAGGTGGGATTATTACGGAAATTTATCGTACGGGCTCCGTTTCGTAGCGAGGGAAAGGGTTAAGGACGTATTTTGGTTGGGCCCATAAAGGGACCAGGATCATTAAAATATTGCCCGTACATTTTTCAAATTTATGGTCGCGAATCGACACTCGTAAATGGTTCCGTCGGGACTTGTTAAAATGAAATATGGCTTCGAGTACTTTAATTGGACCCGATGGTACAATTCGCCGCGTGGTATTGGAAGGCAGCGCGCTCCGAATAAGAAAAATATAAGATGACTTTCAACCCCTCGCGGAGGTGCTGTATAATGTTAAAATATTTTATATTTGGATTACAATAGAATATAGTTGAATCTACAATACAACTACAAGGTCGAGAAAGGTCATTGGGGGAATTTACGTGAAAAGTAGCTACAATAACCATTGATTGATACGTCTTGTTCTGAAACTACGTTGAAATGTTTTCGACCCGCATATAAAGCAGGTTGGCCAGACTATATAAAACCACCCTGGTTTAAGCCTGTTTTACCAACGAATAAAATCCATGGTTAAATTCACTTTTTTTTATTAATTAAAAATTAAGAAATTAATTAGAAGTATAGAAAAAACTAAAACTTAAAGGCCTAGGTTTTTTTCAGCCTGTCCCCCTTTACATTAACTTAGTGGAGCACAAATACCCTGGTGGTAGGCCAACCGCCTAATTTAAAGGGGGACAGGCGGAAGAAAACCTAGGCCTTTAACCTTTTAATAATATAATAATGTTATTAGTCAGGAAAATAAAGTGAAATATTGAGCCCTGAAACACGAAATATACCAAAAAAACTTCACTTTTTGTCGCAAGTAATATTAGAGCTAGATATAAGCAATTAGGTGATCTTAAAATCCATTTTGCGCGTGAAAATACGCCGCCATGTTAGGGTATAAAAGCAGGTAAATAAGTAATGTAAAGGTACAGTCACTCGCAAAAACGTCATTTTGAAATAGTGCAGTTTGAGTATTTTTTACTAACGGTTTTAACCGGTTTAAGCCACCGGTTACAACCTGTTTTAACTATACTAGATTTTTAATTATTTGAAAAAACCCGTTTTTTGCCATACCCTGGTATAAAGACACATCATGGTCTAGTTTCAATCACGTCACAAGACGTCTTGGTATAATTACAAACGTAAAAATGACATTTCCGGTAGCACTGGCACCGTGGCACGAAGAAACAATTTTCAAATTTATCGATGTTAGGACAAAACCGAGTCAAACGGAACATTGGAATAATGATGCGGAACCGACAATATCTAGTAAACAACTCGTTTCCTGTTACTCCCAGCGAAATAGTTTTAAATTTAACCAGCCTCCAAAAACGCCCAACACTGACGACGACAATTCTCCACAGGCCGGCCCACCATCTTTAATTATTCCCAGCAGCCGCGCGGAGAGAATGGGACCATCCAAGTTTTCATAAATAAATTTGAAATCGGCAGCCCCGTCCCGATCCCCACCCACCAGGCGTCGCGTCCTCCAAAAACAGAAATGTCTCAATCGGCGTAAATAAGACGTTTTACAGCCTTCCAAGAAAGCGGGAGATACAGCGGCCATAAAACGCGAAACACCAAAGGAGCCAAAATCAGCTATAAATTTCGACGTAGAGAAAGTTTATTAAGATACGCCAAAGCCCAGCCCAGAACGACGACAATGGGGAAAAGACATTCCACCCGATGGCAGCACCGGTAGCCCATTTTTTAAAATTCCCCCGAGTTCGAAGCCTAAGCCGACGCTACGATCGCCCGGGACCAAGAGGTACAGTTTATATATAAACGAGTCGAAACCCGGGCGTCAGGTGAGACGCGAACGTACGGATAGTAGGCAAACAATGAAATACAAGCGTCCGCTCTCCCCCTAGCGGCGGGTGGGGGCATTTTTCGAGACCAATTTAAAGACGAACAGTAAAAAGACGCGGCCCAGTCTCTCACGCTCGCGGGCATTCGGGACGAAATGCACAACCCGAAGAAGCTTCATTAGAAGATTTCGAACGGTAATAAATCAAATAGTTGGACACCGCCTCCCGCGAACGGGATAGCAGGGTCGTAAAAGATGCTTTTCCCGAAAAGTTGTAAAACTTTTCACAAAGGCCCTAACAGAGTACGCGCCGAATGATCTTCGGTCAAAGAGAGTCGACCATTGGACACGGTCAATTTACCAGGTCCAAAATCTAGGGTCAAAACGGAATGGGGGGTTATATATTAGGCATGCGAAATTGGTAAAACGATCCTGATCCTTTATTTCTAGTAAAACGCTACAAGGTACCGTTTAGCGCCGGAAGATGCGGCTGCCGTTCCGTGTGAACGAGCGGATTTTTCATTGACGCGTTTATTTTTTTGTCTCCGTTCGGTTTTCTTTAGACGGCTGCCGAGGCTCAACTGGACACGTTGAAGTTGATACGAAGTTGATTTATTGGGACTGTCCTGTAGGTAAATGAGGTTCCCCTGTTTTAAGCCTTAAATTGTTTCCCACAAGATTGTGTGGCCGCCGTGACGCGTTTTGTTCACCAATTTGCAAAAGGTTGTAAAGATGGGAGTGCTTACATAGGGCCAAATATCTTGACAAGCCGCGTTTGTCTACGTTTTACGAGGACATAAACGGCAAATTAGAATGTCTTTGGCTTAGGCTCAGTAATCTAATATATTACTTATTAGTATAAGCCCAATTTCAGTCACAAAACTAGAGATAAGTATTTTCAAATTCCCTGACCTTTCCCTAATCGTTTTTAAAGATTTTCCTTGACCTTTTTAATTTTTAACTTTGTATTTTAATAACTTCAAGGCCTATCATCCAAAGTACCGCGTATCAGTTTTAAGTAAATAAATATCTTTAAGTTTCCCCAAACGCTCTTTTTTTACTTTTTCGGCGTTGTTTAATGTTATTTTTACATAGACCAACGTGGTGGTTCTCGATTTTCTAGAAATATATTATGTACTTACCAATAAATAAATTAATTTCCGCCGTGACGCCAATATATTTGGAAAACGTTATCACTAATTATTTCGACTAACTGACGCACTTAAGGGGGAAGAATACAGTAAAGGCCTCTTTCTCGTTCAAGCTGAACGTTTCTGTTTTAACAAAAACATAATTTAATTATCTTTTTCTTATTTGGCTGAACCTTCCTCTAGTCCTTAAAATAAGTTTGATAATTATAATATTAATAGTTAACGAGATATAAGGTCCTAACTAAAGGGTAGTTTGGGCGCCTGCCCAACTTGTTTAGCTCCGGGGGTCCGAATTAAAACGTAATAACTTAATTATTCTTAAATTTAAAATTGTCAAAATTATTTTAAGCATTAAACAAGAGGCTGTTCTACACTTAAATATTAATTTTATAAGTTAAAATACAAAATTACAAGAGTTCAGCTTGAAATAGCGCGAAAGTAGACAATGGCCACTGTAGTCTTCCTCCTTAAGAACTATAGTTATAGACATTTGGTAATTTACATTTTTCAGGCGCTTATAAATTGCTGAAAATTGGTTGGATTTTTACGCAATTGTAAGATATGTGAGGTTTTGAAGATTTTCTAAAAAAATTAATTGATAATTTTTGACTATGAAACTACCGTTCAATTATTATTTATAACTAAATATAAATTAGTGTCCAAAAATATTTAGGTATATACTACTTGGTTGGGCGAAACACCACACCATGTATACTCTACAGTATCGTAGCCTGGAATTCGTCAAGGGGGGATATGTCAGACCCTGTAAAATAATAAAGGGTGCGTCGAGTAGGAGCTGAAACTTTAATACAGTCAAAAAATCAAACGCAAAACAATTTCGCCTATATTTGACTAACCAGCCCCTGTAGAAATGTTCGAACCGCATCAGAGCGAGGCAATGCGGGTAAACCAACCCGTAAAAATTCATCCCGTAAAAATTAAAATAGGAAAAACTAAAAACTTGAATATCGCGCTTTCAAAACGCCCCAGATAACGGAAATATTTTCAAAGACACCTTGTAAAAGTAAAACATAACATTTTGACGTTGAATCCCCCCAGGCGGCGCCTTCGAAAATGAGGCGTTAATCCGGGAAAACGCGCGGGGGTAGAAACGCTAAGGGGGGATTGAGTGCGCGCAATCTGGTAATAGACGCTAATTGAAAATTGAAGCCATTACTGGAGGCCCTCTTCACGGGGAAGGCAAAAGAAACGCGCAAATCGGGCGCGGCCTTTCTTCGCCTTCAACGCCAGTAATTTCTGGCCGACGCCAGCGCCCCCATCCGACTCTGCCTTTTAATAATAGAGAGAGAAAAACGTCTAAAATTGAGTCGGCCGTAGCTCGCTGAGATGTCCTTTTCGCGTAAGAGGCGGAGACGAGCGTTTAACGGTAGCGACCAATAGCCTGCCGAAGCCGCGATCGGAGCTCCACCTAGTCGACGGAATCGGCGCCCTACACGCCACCTCCGCGTCGAAGGGCAGCGCGCGCTAAGGCGGAGCCTAGGCCCGTCTTTTTCGCGTTAGCGGGACCGTCGACGATCGGAGAGAACCAGAGTATCGCTATAAACGTTTTCTCCGAGTTTCGGCCCGAAGCGCGAGAATGTTTTCGTGACTAGCACTCGCGGGAGAAAGTCACTTCGCGTCACGGACATAGCACGGGACAGCGTGTCCTCGCCGAGATTAGCAAACGGCCGTCGAAAGAATGCAACCAAGTCCGGCGATGGTCGAACGACTCGAAAACGCGGCTCCCAATAAAGCGCGCAATCCCAACGAACCTTCGGCTTTCACCGTCATGACGACGTACGGAGCCTTCAAGAGACGCGCCGGAGATCGGGACTCGCCGCCGATTTCGCCGCCGCGACCCCGATCGGCCCAAACGGGCTCTCCGTCGCCGACCCCGAGTTCCAACAGCCCGCCGCCCGTCGTCAAACAGTCGATTAATTTGTGCCGCAAAGACTTGTCGAAGACGATTTCCTTCTCGGTGGATTCCCTTTTGTCGGACGATCGACGGCCGAGTAGCCGCGGAACGGCCAACTTCCACCCGATCAGGTACCCGAGTTCGCCGCCTCGAAGCTCCCCGGACGAACAGAGACCCGACTCCCGGGAAGACTCGTCGCCGTCGCCGCCCAGCCACCACTCGCACCAAATCGGACTGCAATTCCTGAGCCACAACCATCACAATCACCATCACCACCATCACCACCACGGTTTGTTGCAAACGGCCAGCGGCGGTAAGCGGTTCACCGTCGACGGGCTGTTGGACAACGCGGTGGCGGCGGCGGCGGCGGCCGCGTATCATCACCAGCAGCAGCACTCGGCGATCGGTGGCGGAGGCAGCGCGGAGTCCCCGGAACTGAGAGGGGTTTTCGGCCCGCTGTCGATCGGGGTGAAGGCCGCGGTCGACGCCGACAACGCGGCCCGCAACGGAAGCGCGCTGGGTGCCGCGGGAAACGCGCAACAGGCGACGTCCTCCTGGCCTCCTCACCACCCTCTCGGCGCCCTGCCTTGGCTACAAGCTACCAGATCGCTCTCTCCGTCACCCAGTAAGTACCCCCTTGCATTTCAACCCTAATAGCTTCGTTACGAATCATTTATCGTAGACGCTTATAAATTGATTTACGAGTTTAAAACAATGCACTTTTTTTACAAAATAAATAATAAATGACCCAGAATTTGCCGATTCCTAGTCCAGAAACACCCAATTTCGGCCCTAAATTTACTGAATCTGAAACATACAGAAATGCTACCGAATTTGAGTCGAATGTAAGACGGGCTAACTCCACCCCTATAATATAGTTTTATAAATTAAAATAACATATTCACGTTATGAAGTACGCTTTTGTAAAATACTCTTTTTTCAATTGGTGTTTTATCATCTCCAATATCCTATATATTGTAAAAAGCTCGCGTAATTGTACTGGCGTCAAATACTGGGACCCCAACGCCCCCTTAGCACCCCTTAATGACCAGACGAGTACTTTCCCTCTAGTCTTTTTGACAACTAAAACATGAAACGTTTTTCAAACACACCTAGCAGGTAATTTTCAAAATTATTTGTTTTACGCGATTAGTTGAACCTCTATACGCAACGCGTTAAATGCAGGGTACCACGAACGTAGAAAAATATTCCTTTACAACAGCAAAATTAATAGCTCGGTAACTATAACCTTTCATTTACAACCAAAACATGTGTCAAAATACCGTACACTCGACGGTACAAAAATAATTGGGTTTTAGAAGCTTCAAATCTGGCCGAAAATCAATATCAAAATAATTTTAAGATTTCCGAAAATCACCTTGAAATTCCAAATCCAAAAATCGCGTCAGAATTTCAAAAATAAAAATAATAATTGGATTTCAGAAAATTATTACGTTCAAATTCAAAATTACAAAATGTTCTTCAAAATTACTTAATTAATTATCGGATTTCCGGAAATTATTATTTAAGATTCAAAATCCCCAAAATTGCGCTTCAAAATCTAAAAAAAAAAATATTTCCGAATTTCCGGAAATTACAATTTAAGATTCAAAATCTCATAAAATTATTTTCTTATTTCCGGAAATCATCTTTAAATAGCAAATCACAAAAATTACGCTGAAAAAATCTCAAAATAAATCTTAACGGATTTCCCGAAATAACTAAATAATTTTAGTTTTTCTGAAACTCACAATTTAAGATTCCAAAATCTCTAAATAATTTTAGTTTTTCTGAAACTCACAATTTAAGATTCCAAAATCTCAAAAAGAAACCCGCCCAATAATCGTATTTCCGCAAATCACCTTGAGATTGAAAATCCAGTGGCCAATATTCGTCTTCAATTTGTGTCCCGCTCGAAACAGCATCACGCGATCCCAGTAGCAATTACAACGGTTTCTCGCCATCACTTATTAGGCCAAATAAATAATACCCCCACCGGTGAAACTAAACCCCTCAATATAATAATAACGACATCCCCTCGGTAATATCCCTCTAGCGGTGACAATGAGAACTTTGTATGAGCGAAAACCCTCGACTGTACGTTCCGTTTAAACACAGCCAATTTCTGTTTATATCGCATGCGAGCGCCAATTTGATAATAGGTATTTAGGCAAAGTTATAGCCCGGGGGGAGGGGGGGGGGCAGGGTCGTAATTAGGGGACATCGCTTTGTTCGCCGCGACCAGAAGAAAAAGTCACGCGTGACCGGCCAACCGTGTGTCTGTCGGTATAATAAAATGTAAGCCGGGTTTGCACCTGCTGTCGCTTGCTAGAAGAGCTTCCTCGTATATCGAGGCTCGAATTAGCGGAGATGAATTATTGAGGGGGACCCCATCCCGCGGGCTCAAATTATCCTATATCACACCGTCCGTCAGGGGTCAAATTTCGCGAAGGTCATACACGTTGAAAGGTATTAAGAGAAAACAATTGTTAATGACTTACGTGGTTTGTACATAGTTGGGCTTGTATTCAGATGCTGGGGTATGTACGCAATTTTATTTTAGGTTTTCACGGAAGTATAACTTTTACGAGAAAGGTGCGAATGTTATTATACCAAAAGTTCAAATATTTTTGCAAAATAACATTTATAAATTGGGTTGATTATACCAAAAGCTAAAATATTTTAGTAATTATACAAGGTGTAAATCCCAAGCGGTAAAATTTTACATCCACAATTTTTCCGGTTATCGGACCTGCGAAAGTGTTTTTTTTTTTTAATTAAGAGGGTAATTATAAACTTATCATTTCCATGATATTGTGTCGGCTAATTTTTGTATGTAAATCGCTTTGATTTCGGTGTTCATTAGAAGTTAATTAACGTCAATTAAGGTTTTGTTGATTATCCGCCTGTAAGTTAAAGGGAATATAACCTGCTTCAATTTTTCAAATTACCATGTACAGCGGCGCCAACATTTTTAAAGCACACCTAATACCTGAGGTTATATATTCTCTTTAAATCAAAATTTATTTCGCAATCCAAAATATTACAGATTTGCTATTTCAATATTTTTCGAATGCAACGGAAGGTATTCGTTAGTTCGTTAAAAATGGACGAGTTAATTTGACGTTATTAGCTACGTCATAAACTTAGATCTACTAAAGCAAAATCTATAGACGACTAAAACTACTGGACCCAAATTTAGATTGCGCGTTTGGTTCTTATAACAGCAGCGCCACGGTGTCCTATATTGGAACCATTTCCAACGCACTCGCTTTGTATTTGGGTGTCAAAATTTCGTGATTTTATCGGTAGGAGCGCTGGCGCGCGATGTAAATTTGAAAAATACCGTTTTGCGTAAGATTCGGGTCCAGTAGTTCATTTGTCGACGAAGAAACAAACCAACGGTTTCTCGTAAAGTTTAGAGAAACACAATGAAACTAACCGTGACAGCTCCAGCCAAAAACATATCCTCAACAAATGTAGGACAAATCGAAACTCGATCTTCTGGTAATATTCGTGACGAAATGTTGGAATAATAATAATAATACTAAGCCGAAGATTATACCCCGGGGATAAATTCTATTACAGGAAGAAACGCGTGGATATATAGGCGCCATTTAAACACGCATTTCCTAAACTCGCCGCCAGGGTGGAGGGAGGGAAGCGCGCACGCGATGCGACAGCTTAAGAGCGAGGACACTTTCAAAATTAGCCGCCTGGGGGCACATTTTTATTACATCATCTAAGCCCCGAAAGAGAAATCGCTCATAATTGAGCGCGTATTATTAGTTAAAAGCTTTATCGGCCTAATCGGAGACGTCACACAACCGGAAGCGAGTCGTGGCGCCGCCTTACGGTGCCCGTGGGAATCGTAGGCCGATCAGCGCGTCGCTCTTACACGAAACTAATTATCATTTAATTGTTAAAAAAATATATAATATTTTTACCGTACCGCTTTTTTATTTTCGAAAATGAATCGTCGGCACGAAAAGCAATTAATTGCCGACTAAATATTCCATCTATAATACCCACCACCGGGGTTAGCTTTTTAAATTATTCCAGTGGTTATTCTGTCCCTAAAATTGACTATTCTCTATAGGGTATAGTGGTTTTTATCGAGGCAGATGCTGCGAAATTAAGTTAAATAATTGGTGGGAGTCTTTTGGCAATTTCGGTTAATTGCTTTTTACTGGTCTTTCATTTTACGTATTCAGTAGGCAAATTTTACGATAATTTGGAGAAACGTTTTAACATAAGTAACGTAATAAAATAAGTATGACACTTCCTATTCTCTCATCGCTAAGATCTTTAATAGTGTTGTTTATTTTCCGGAATAAAAAATTGAAACATAAATTACTTTTTAAGGGTTTTTAATGTTTTTAACTTTTTATCGATGTAAATTGACTAATATCAGTAAACATACTACAAAACATTAATAGTGTTACATTGTTAATCAGTTTAAAGCTAGTCTAGAGGTTTAGTTTTACTTTCAGATTCGAAAAAATGATGCGAAAATGCCGCAGTATTTAAATTTGCAAACAATATATTAGACTAATCATGGAATGGAAACTCGGTCATTTTCCGGAAATTTTTCCGTTTCAGTCTTCAGTAACCCGTGGCTAACCTTCCAAAATGGAAGCTATTTCTCGGGAAACGTTACCTGAAACTGCCAAAGACTATAGTAACAACTCGCGAATAGTTGTCAGTCCTTAATCTACGTAATGATTAATATTGTCATTTCAAAATATTATCGTCGTTATAAGTGTCATACTTACGGTTTGTTATGTTACTTCTGACTATAGTAATTGTCATACTAGTTTACTTAGTCAAAGGACAGTTACTTTCGCGTTGTTATGTTACTTATGACTATAGTAATTGTCATACTAGTTTACTTAGTCAAAGGACAGTTACTTTCGCGTTGTTATGTTACTTATGACTATAGTAATTGTCATACTAGTTTACTTAGTCAAAGGACAGTTACTTTCGCGTTGTTATGTTACTTATGACTATAGTAATTGTCATACTAGTTTACTTAGTCAAAGGACAGTTACTTTCGCGTTGTTATGTTACTTGTGACTATAGTAATTGTCATACTAGTTTACTTAGTCAAAGGACAGTTACTTTCGCGTTGTTATGTTACTTATGACTATAGTAATTGTCATACTAGTGTCCTTGGACAAACTACCGTTACGTGCGCAGTTTACCCTAATAAATGAAAATCGTGAAATAACACCAAAAACGACCATAAACAACAACTAAAAAATATTAATTTTCTATTTGTTTTTTTCGTTTGAATCCGCGCGTTGAGCAGTTAGTTGTGGACCACCTGAGTGAAAATAGGCAGGGAACGCAAAATTACAAGCCACGCCACTTTTACGAGTGTGAAAAAAGCGGATAAAAACTTAAACGCCAGAGATGAAAAGACTTTTATGAAGACATAAGCTAAGTGTTCTCTCTCGCCAAGGAAGCGACGGGGGAGGCGCATTAAAAGAGAGGAAAGCGCGGGGGGGGGGGGGCGAATACCACCTCGTCGAAAGGTTACCACCCCCCTGGCATCCCCATTAGCCTCCGTACATTAGGAGGAAGAGAAGTCAGCCGTCCTCCCACCGAAGGCTCAGAAAAAATTGCCGACCCCCACATCTCCAAATCAAACACTTTATTTCAAAAGGAGGCTTGTTCGGATTTCAATTTTTGATTCGCTCGTGGAATTAATAATAACTTTACTAATAATATTAATTCGTTCGTGGAATTCATAAAAAAATTATTAATAATATTAATTTGTTCGGGGAATTCAAAATGCATTTATTAATAATATTAATTCGTTCGTGGAATTCATAAAAATTTTATTAATAATATTAATTTGTTCGGGGAATTCATAATGCATTTATTAATAATATTAATTCGTTCGTGGAATTCATAATATATTTATTAATAATATTAATTCGTTCGTGGTATTAATAATAAATTTATTAATAATATTAATTCGTTCGTGGCATTAATAATAAATTTATTAATAATATTAACTCGTTCGTGGCATTAATAATATTTTATTAATAATATTAATTCTATCGTGGAATTAATAATAAATTTATTAATAATATTAATTTGTTCGTGGAATTCATAATAAAGTTCGTAAAATGAATAATAAATTAATTATTTATATTTAGTATTTCAGAAGATTAAAGTGAGACTAATTTTCAATTTCGAAATTTATTTTGAGTACGCTAACCTCTCATAAATATACCAAAGAACCATGCACGGACGTAGGAAGATAGTGCAAAGTTTGGGTTTATTAGGTTTGGATAGAAATGAAATCAAATTTATTAAATTGTTTTAAAAATAACTCGTGTTAATTTTGTTTATTAAACAACCGAAAGTTAAAAATTTCAAGTTGCATTTAACTATCTGCGGTTAAATTTGATGATATAATTATATAATTAATACGCGAAAAACCAACACCCACCGCACCTAAAAAAAACATTCAATTAAAATTAAACCAGGCTAAATTTTTTATTTAATAAAGATGAACTAAATATTGAATTTATCGCGCGGAATCTAACTGCGAACGGATTCCGAACAATAAACGAGATAGAACAAACGTATTTTTTTGTGATCTTACCCTTTCACCTGAAATAAGACAATCGCAGAAAATAACCGCGTAGACATAATACCGAGATTCCCTTTGAAGTGTTACCGCGCTGCTTGGGAAAATTATATATCGGCATGCACACCTATTAAGCTACAAATTGCAGACACTCTTTGCCCACTGGTCCCAAAGAAAGTTGACAGCATCCCAATTCGTCTTATATAATATCATAAGTAACATATTAATGATAAGTATGCCACTCGCTATTGTTTTGTAATCGAAACTTTTTTTTCGACATTGACACTCGCACTCAGACTTGGAGTACAATAATATCATCCTTGATAGTAGTCTATTTTAGTGCTCGGAATTGTTTATTCATTATAGACAAATTTTCCGATTTATTTAAAAAATGTTGGTAAAAAGAATATCATTTTAACTTATTTAATTGTGTTTTTTACGCGACCAAGCATTTATTTGAATAAAAGTGGTATTTATTTAAATAATTGTTTGTTTTATTTAAATAATAGGCTTATTCACTTTCGATTATTTAAACATTTTACAATTTTTATTCAACTATTGGTTATTTAAATAAATATTATTTAAATATCGCCGAGCTTATTTTATTCATGGATAAAAGTTAATCGAAATCCGAGCACTAGTCTATTTCGCCTCAGGTATATTTATACACTAGGGGACTCTGTGTTCTGCGCTTGATTGCGCGGTAACTCCGAAAATCAGTTCCGTGATTATTATTTCCTAATTGTAATAGTGAGTGTAGGGAGCTGTTGGCTCGCGTGGTACGAAGGGCTCGCCACCACCCTCCTAAGCATTGCAACCCGGCCACCTGAATTGATGGCTTTAAATGTCGCTTGATGACTCAGGCCTAAGGTGGTGCCTTGGGTATTAGCCTAGCTTAGCTAATACTTATTGATATAACGTTACTTATGATAATACATTTGATAGAATTTGAACAGAAAAGCACTTATTGTATTCAATTCAAAGCTATTGTACTTTTAAATACAATAATTATATATTTTTTAAAAACGTGGAATTTATTTTCAAGGTGTCTTATTTTGAAACTTAAAATATTGATCAATGACAAGTTTGATTTGGACCGATGTTCGCTGAAAGCGAAAATAAGTTGTATTGATCGTTTCTCGTATACGTGTAAATTATAGGGTGTGAAAGTAAACATAGACCTATTACGATGATTATTTGATTTGGCAAAATCCAGGCGGCGAATCGATACACTCGATAATTTCTGGGATTCTGAATCCAACAAATACAAAACAAAATACAATTGAATTTGTAAGATAGGAAAAAATAAATATTTGATAATAGTCGTTTTATTTGAAATTAAAATTTTCGAAAACAGAGCAACACGCGCTAGGTTCAGCCGTAGTGTTATAGCGAAATATTATATTTAAGTGGTTCGTAATTTGATTTATGAAATAAATTGATCACTTATAAATTGTCCCATACCGAAGAATATATACGTTTATTAAAACAATAGTACGACTCACAAATTGGTTACGGGAAAACAAATATATAGAGCGAAGCCATTTTGGGTTCCATTTTTGCCGCTTTTATTTATACTAGATGGCGCTAATTTACCCTTTTTGATGGTAATGGAATAAATACTGATTTATTACGAAAAACAAACAACGTAAAGACTATCAATAAAATGTAATAGTTTTCGCGGTTTTTTTATAATTGTTTTTAACGTTCCCTACGCCATCTGGTAAGACTTCGGGTATTAAAAAAATAGGCCTCTAATGGCGTTACCCCCCTGAAAGTATCTTCACCCTTATCATAATTTGTATCGGTTAAATGAAAGTTAATTTTGTCTAATTTTTGTTAAATTCAAACTAATAAATCTTAAAGGATTTTTTTTAATATCGAATACCCCAGTTTGTGAAAGTATCTTAAATTATAATTTAAATGGTTCCCTCCCTGATTTAAAATATTTAATAATATTCGTTCATTGGTCTTTTAATACAGTAATGTAACCAAGTTTGCGATCCTAAGATCGTTTTCTTTATACTATAAATTTGTTATTATCATATTTTAGTATATTTTTAAAGGTCATGCAAAAATTTGAAGGAGTTGTAGGGGGTGAGGTGAGAAGTATGCCTGTTTTCTTCCAATTTTCCTGCGATGAGTTAAAAGAGCGCCAGAGAGCTTCAAAGTGTGGCCTACCAGCCCCTGGAAGTAGGCTGCAACAAGCGCAAAACCAAGCAGCAGGGACTTTAAATGCTGTTTAAGTTTTCTTTTTTACGCTGGTTACCTCGATTTGTTTACAACGTCCTTTTTTACCTTAATGTTCGCGTTTCCCTGCTGCTTGGTTTTGCGCTTGTTGCAGCCTACTTCCAGGGGCTGGTAGGCCACACTTTGAAGCTCTCTGGCGCTCTTTTCACTCATCGTAGGAAAATGGGAAAAAACAGGCATACTTCTTAACTCACCCCTTACAACTCCTTCAAATTTTTGAATAAACTTTGGAAACACCCTGTATACTAAAATATGGTAATAAAAAATGTTATTATAAATATTATTTTCGACATAAACATTTTGAAGGTCGAGATCCACATTTACTAAAGAAATGTTTTAAAGGCCGACTACATAAATCTTCGGTTTACTCTGTCTTTCACTGGAAGTAGGCTGACTGCATGGCACAGGTGTATTGCAGTAAGCCTACTTCCAGTGAAAGACAGAGTAAACCGATGATTTGTGTAGTCGGCCTTTAAGCACTTTTATTTTTATATAATTGGCTATGAATCTTTCTTTATAATCGCGATTTAATTAATGAATATTAATTATCTTTCTTTGTGTTTGATAGAATTGGGGGAAGGTCCGAAGTTGCCGGCGGTGAAATGCCAGCTCCGGAAACACAAGAGCAACCGGAAACCGCGGACGCCGTTCACGACGCAACAGTTGCTGGCGTTGGAACGCAAATTTCGCACCAAGCAGTACCTCTCGATCGCCGAACGCGCCGAGTTCTCCAGCTCGCTCAACCTGACCGAGACGCAGGTCAAGATTTGGTTCCAGAACCGGCGCGCCAAAGAGAAACGGCTCAAGGAGGCCGAGCTCGAGAAACTGCGAATGGCCGCTCGACCGCTGCTGCCCTCTTTCGGCTTCGGACTGCACGCCGGACACCACTTCCTGGCGGCGGCCGGGTTGCCGCCTCCCGCGCACCTGGGCTCGTCGTCAGGGTCCAGGCCCTTGCTGGGCTCCCTCATCGCGCCCTATCCCATGTACAACACTTCGTCGGTGCAGGTCTCGTGCACTTCCACGTCACCCATCACCACGTGTCCTCGCTGAAACCGAAACTAACGCGAAATATTAGCGAGTCAATTTTGCGAAAAAAACCCAAAAGTTCCTCGAACTATAAAACAAAAAAACAATGAAATTGGTGATGCGAACTGGTCTGAACCGAAATGAACGGACACGAACTGCACCCTGAACGTTTACCGAACTGCGGTTGTAATTAAGATGTAAATAAGGGCCACCCCCTCTCCTAAATTACGGACAAATTTTCAGGCCAGTGAAACATCTTTTACGTATCATTTTTTGTTTTTATGATTTTATAAAATGAAAAATCCTAATTTATGAAAACTATCACAAAAAAAAACATTTGAACTATTCTAAACCTGTCATTGTGAATGAAGCCCCGTACTTAAAACTAGATAGTCTTCCACATTAACAAAAAAAAAGAAAACTATATATGAGCGTATATTACTATAAAAACCGGTTATGCAAAAAGAATCCATATACTTCCTATACTATTTACTTCTGGTGGAAATTATCGCTTACACTCTAGGATTGTTCGGTGTAGATTAAGCGCGCGATTACGACGTCATAGGTTGGGCGCTAGTGTAGCGTATAGTTTCTACCGAATAATTTTAATCCCTAACAAAAGCCGGTGTATTTTATCTGATATTATATCTTTATTATTATTGTCTTAAATATTCCTTTTTTCATTTTGAACGCACAAGATATTATAATTCTTTTTTTTTTGTATTAATTTAAAAATATAAAATGTTTTTTTTTCTAATCCAAGTGAAAATGCCAAAGAAATATTTAATAGTCCTTTTTATTTAAGATTGTTTTCCGTTAATTTTTAATTCTAAAACTTCACTTGCCCCCCCCCCCCTTCTAATGATTTATATTTTGTAAATTTTAACTTACAATTACTCCCCTAACAAAAATGTATATGAAATGTATATATTTAAAATTAATAATTAAATTTGTTCGATGAATAATGATCAGTTTCGTAAAATTTTAATTAACTGTAAGCCTACTTATAGTTATTTTGTAAGACCAATGTATTTACACTCATGCCTATGTTGAGATGATAAGCGGTAGGGCTGTGCGAGTATTCGAACATCATCGAGTACTCGGTCATTTTTGAGTACTCGAACTCGACCTCGAATAAGAAATTGGAGAATACTCGTTGATTACCGAATACCCAAAATTTGCATAGTCGGGTACCCGATTACTCGAATAAGCTGCTCTCTAAACTCGTCGAGTATTTGTTTTTTTTCTATCCTCGTTGCTTCAAAGTTCAAAGAGGGGTTTTACAACTTTAAACGGGGCAATAAACGGGTGGGGTGGCGGAGTGGTTAGCACTTTCGCCTCGCAGCAAGAGGAGCCGGGTTCGATTCCAGCTTGTGGCACTGGGTGAAAACTCGGAACAACTCCTTCCGCGTTGAGTTTTGCAAGTTCTCTCCCCACTGGTTTAAGGGGTTTTCCCCCGAGTTCTTCGGTTTCCCCTTCCATAAAAACTTGTCTAGGTTAACGGTAATAGTTAGTGTAGGGAGCTGTTGGCTCGATCTCGTGGCATGCAGGGCTTGCCACCACCCTCCTACGCATTGTAACCCGGCCACCTGAATTAAGGGCTTCAAAAGTCGCATGATGACTTAGGCCTAAGGTGGTGCCTTGGGTATTAGCCTAGCTGATTATTATTATTATTATTATTATTATTATTATTATTATTATTATTATTATTATTATTATTACCTACAAAGTTTTGTAAACTGGTTCATTCGCTCGGGTTCATTTAATTTAGAGGAATATTTTTCAGCATTGAAAGTTACTTTCTAATCCTTTTAAATTTATTTTATTAAGTAAAACCAGCTCCTAATCAAGTACTCGATAAAACGACTCGTTAAAGATATTACTCGTAATTTTTTTTAGTTACTCGACTCGAATAAGAGAAAGTTTCCCCTTAATCAAGTACTCGATTACTCGACTCGACTTCAATATTACACGACTCGAATACTCGATAAAAAAAATTGATACTCGATAACTGACTGGTTGAAAACTCGGAACAACTCCTGCATTGAGTTTGCAAGTTCTCTCCCCTTTGGTTTAAGGAGTTTTCCCCGAGCTCTTCAGTTTCCCCTCCCATAAAAACCTCTAGAAGTTAACGGTAATAGTTAGTGTAGGGAGCTGTTGGCTCGCGTGGCGTGAAGGAATTGCCACCACCCTCCTACGCATTGTAACCCGGCCACCTGTTTAAAGGCATAATAAGTCGCTAGATGACTTGGGCCTAAGGTGGTGCCTTGGTTATTAGCCTAGCTGATTAACCACTAATCGCACAGCCCTAATAAGCGGGCATCACAGTTGAGTGTTACCAGTGCCGTAGCTAGCTTTTCTTGGGCCCTGTGCAAAGTTCAATTTTTGGGCCGCTTATTTTTGGGTTAATTACTAAGACAAACACGGAACGAATTGTGCAGGGAAAATAATTAAGATCTGAAATTTTATGGTACAAGTTTGTGGGCGTGATGTTCGACGGTGAGAATAATGGTGGTTCTATGCATACACATTTTTATGTCATTTTTAACCGAGCTCCAGGCCATTTGGCGTCTATAAATTCAAATTTTAGAGGGGTATACTCTATACGGGAGTGGAATTCCCTTCCGCAGTACCTAAAGGACATTCTCGGCCATGCTCAGTTCCGGAAGGCCCTTGCTACGTACTTGGACCTGGTTTTTAACCATTCGGGCTTTAATCGAACTAAAGAAATATTTACTAATTTCATTGCCCTTTTTGGATATTTACTGAATTTAGTAAATTATGGACGTTTATTGGCCGAGCGAGCGAGGTGTTAGGCTTAAATAAAATTCATAACTGATTTTCAAGTAGTGCTCGGCATTCGATTAATTTTTATCGATGAATAAAATAAACTCGGCGGTATTCAAATAATATTTATTTAAATAACCAAAAGTTGAATAAAAATTGTAAAACGTTTAAATAATCGAAAGTGAATAAGCCTATTATTTAAATAAAACAAACAATTATTTAAATAAATACCATTTTATTATAAATGCTTGGTTGCGTAAAAAACATAATAAAATAAGTTAAAATTATATTCTTTTTACCAACGTTTTTTAAATAAATCGGAAAATTTGTGGATAATGAATAAACAATTCCGAGCACTATTTCCAAGGGCCACACCGACGTTTACAAAAATCTGGATACATATTCAGTAATTCCTCTTGAATATTTTCGCACTTTTTCAGAACTATTTCCAAAGGGAAACCCGAGGAGCAGATGACTTCCTGGACTAAATCATGATTAAATATAGTTGAAATCAAATCTTTAGCTTTGTCTGTACAAAAAATTATTTATAAATTATTCAATTTTAAATTATGATTATTAGGACACCCTGCAACAGAGTGACCCGCACCTCGGGAAACCTCTAAGATTCCTTTTCAAATATTTGACAATGTTTGAACTTCCAATTTGGACTCAAATAATTAAAGCAGACTACCCGAGGTGTTACACACCGATTTTGTTCAAACTCGGGGCAATTGTAGACCTTCGTGTAACTTGAAAAACCCTAAAGGGATTTTATTCAATGGGCAACGGTTTTGCCGTGGCAACGAAAAATGTTTTTGACAACTTAAAATGGAAATTTTCCCATTGAAAATAACATGGGATTTTGACCGATTCCAATAGTCCACCCCCCCCCCTGTAAAACATTTTACAAAATTGGAAAAAAATTAAAATACCAAAATTATAAAAAAAAAATTGATAAAAATTGACGAAAAAAAAAACAAAATTGGTCAAATTTTTTATCAATTTTTTATCAATCTTTTCACAAGGAAATCGGTCAAAATCCCATGTTATTTTATGTTGTCAAAAACATTTTTCGTTGCCATGGCAAAACCGTTGCCCATTGAATAAAATCCCTTAAGGATTTTCCAAGTTACACGAAGGTCTACCAATCCCCCGAGTTTGAACAAAATCGGTGTGTAACACCTCGGGTAGTCTCCTTGTGAGTGTTCCCCCCGCCCCGAAAGGGGGAATAAAACACGTCACCGGCTTGCGCTTCAATGCAATTTGATTTGATTTCTTTAGGTGAAGGAGCATACTGAATTGGAAACAACCCTAAATATCATCTCAACATAATTATTCCATATAATTATAAATAATAAATTGATTCTTGGCAAGATCTTATTAGGAATGTTTGAACCGAACCAAGGATTGAGAACCAAAACAGTTTTTTAACAATTTATCTTCAACAAAAATCCCGTATATTGACTCTAAAGCGTATGGGCATTTACGAGGCACGGAAAACATCTCTATTACAGAGCCGTTTCCCTTTTTAACTTCAAAGTTCACGCCTAGATGTCGATACAAACGCTATCCTCGGCATTTTAGGCGACACAATGGAGTAGAATTGAAAGAAATCGTAACAAGCTCCACACCAACAATAGAGCTGGCTTTTTTTGTACTCTATATAAAACTCGTCGATAAAACGTCACAAAAACGCTTTTCGGCAGAATTTCCAAGCCGTAACAAGCAACCATCGATACAATATCACGTAAAGATTACTCGAGAGTGGGGGAGGGGGGGGGTTAGAGGGCACTTTGGGGTCTTCAAATTGGCCAAGAAGACCGCCCGCTCGCAGTCCCGCCATTAAAAGAGTGAGAGGACCCCTAACTTTTGTGAAGAAAATTCGGTGAAGAAAAAAACGGTGACAGATTCCAGATTGAAATGACTTTTTAGGCAACAGCGGCCTAATGTTAAAAGTCCGCACCTTCCTACGTAATTTTCTCTCTTTTTACCCGAAATTGTAAAAAAAAAACCTTTTGTTGTAGCAATCTTATCTTCTTTTTTTTGCTTTCGTAAAAGGAAAAGTTCCAATCTCGACTTGGCAATGGATGAAGTCGGAGATTGATTTTTAGATCCTCCGAATCTTTTCCAAAAGCGGCCCGATTCTAGCAATGGACCTTCAATTGAAGAGGGGAGTGTTTAAATTTTTCAAAAGAAGCCGAAATTGTACGCGCTAGTTTTACGGGGGTTTTCGTTCAAAAATAGGGTTTAATTCGTGGAATTTGATCGCAAGCGTTTGGAGAATTCCGTATTTTTACTTCAGCTTATTTATCTTTTTTTGATAAATAAACATTTTAGCGTCGATTGAAAAAAAAAACGATTTTAAAGCGGAAATTATGAATTGATAAAGTAGTTGTTGAAAATTCTGTAAGCACGAAATTTGCCAATTTGTGTTCCTCAGAAGTTCTTCGGGGAAAGTAATAGATTTCTACCTAAAATTAACAATTAACAATTTGTCTATTAAACAATAATTGAATATTATTATGAAATTTAGAAAACTTTAAGTATTTCTAAAACATTTAGTTTTAGTTAGGACAAAAATTATTGGCATACGCTGGGGTAAGTTATAAATAAAATATTGATTTCGTATTTTATTTAATTTTTTTCAATTCATTCATTTATTAACATACTTATTAAAATTTTAACTGATAATTTTTCCAATTTGTAATTTTTAATATTATTAATTTATTAACAAACTTTATTAAAATTTTAATCGAGAGGTTTTCCTATTCGTTATTTTTCATTTTATTAATTTATTAACATACTTTATTAAAATTTTAACTGAGAGTTTTTCCAATTTGTAATTTTTCATTTCATTCATTTATTGATATACTTTATGAAAATTTTAATCGAGAGGTTTTACAATTTGTAATTTTTCATTTCATTCATTTATTAATATACTTTATGAAAATTTTAATCGACAGGTTTTACAATTCGTAATTTTTCATTTAATTCTTTTTATTAACATACTTTATTAAAATTTTGACTGAGAGTTTTTCCAATTCGTAAATTTTCCTTTCATTTATATTTTATTCGTAATTATACCAATTTAAAAAATAATTAGTATTTTATAGTAGTAATTTGATTGAAAAAACCTCTATAAATGTTCAATGATGTAAAATACCCTGAAAAAATTAAAACGAATTAGCCTATTACCAGAAGTATATAATCTAATCTTTTAACAGAGTATCTATCGAGGTATCTATCTAGACTAATTTATAAAAAATATGAAATATAATTTTTATAAACTATTTTTTTACTCGAAACACCTTTTGAAGCCTGTAAAGGTACATGTTTCAAGCGAATAACAATAATAATAAAGGAGAGAAGGATACTTATTTCGTAAGAAATAATTATATTCTTCTGTTACAACTCAGGCGCTCTTACAATTGTTAGATGTATGTATGAAAAATATCCTTGACACCTCATTTGACGATTCCCAGCGAAATTCAATTCATTTAATTTTCATTCAAAATTATTTAAAGACAGCGCGTTATGTTCAATGAAACCATTTTATTCCCAAAACAAATTAATTTTTAAAACCACACCAATACGTTCTATACATCCGGACATCTCAATACTTGAAAAAAAAAAAGTAGAAATGTTTTTTTGGAGGCCATAGAAAATAATAAAAAATATATCTTTGTATTATAGACTGTTTCGGTGCATAAACTTCACGAGCTCTGAAAGCCTAAAGGTAAAAGGGGGGGGGGGGGGTCAGCGAACAAGCACTAAAAAGTCAAAAAGCTATTTTTCCAACAAAAAAGGCAGATCGGGACGCCCCCTGGAGACATGATCCTGAGTTGTTTTTAAGTGGTACCCTCCTTCAGCCGGGGTTGCTACGTATAAATATATCTTTCTTACTCGAAAGAGTGGCACCTGACGGCTTTATTTGCGCGAGGGCCATTTCTTTTAGCGCTGCCAAAACTGCCCTTTGAAATACGGCCACTTTCAAAAATTTGAATCCGTTACTCCTAACCGGATAGTATACCTTCGAGGCTGACGAAACGGTACGGGTGACGTTACTTCGCGCTAAGGAAAACCTTCAAGTAACCCTAATTCGAATTAAGTGGGGGATTTTTAACCGTAACATTTTGAGGCTTTTAGGAATTACCTTGTTTTATATATATTGAGAAAATGTTTTAAGAATAATTTTTTTCTTCTACATTTCGCTTAGAAATTTTGCGAGCAATAAAAAAGCCAAAGAAATTTGTATGGCAAGCCAATTTGTAAGATATTTTTTTGGGTAACCGTGGTTTTTTTATATTTCCAGTTGTCAGGAAATGTATTTTAAAATATTTTCTTCTACTAGAGAGAGAAATCCAGCCGGTTTGCTTTCAACTATTTGGATATTTTTTTTAGGGGGCTGATTTAAATTGATTTCATTCAATGTTGATTTATGCGGATCGGGCTTAAGTTTATAGGATCTGTCATCGTATAATTGATTTGGGTTTTTAAAATAGGATTTGCTTCTTTAATTCCTAAATTGAAATAGAGATAAATGTACAGCCTTTTTTTGGTCTTGTTAAAATACGAAAATAATATTTATGCAAATTCGCGACTACATTGGTGTTTTACGAAAACAAAATCCGGGTTTAAGACATAGGATTACCCTATTTTTTAAAAACAAAATTAAAATGTATTTAGATAAGGTATTGTGGGCTTGATGGGGAAATTTTGGGCATTAGGGTGATCACAAAAATTGAGCTCGTCAACAATTTTATTTTTTAAATTGAAAAATACAAAATTGTATCTGGAAATCTTTGAAATAAATGTTTTTTTTTCTCCCTTGCTTGTTTAAGAGGTCAGGTTGGAAAACGTTTGACCTTGGTAACGGATAGAGTACAGTGCCGCGTTTATATAATAGAGGGCAGCACAATGAAAGTATAAATCATTTTTCACCGCCATCTATCTCTGTCTCCCTTTTCAATTTCCACTCAGACCCTCGACAATAAAACAACCGATGGCGGAGCACTACAACATTTCAGCTAGTTCGTCCATAGTTTCCGAAAAATTAAATATATAGGTTTTTTATTCCGGTGCATTCTAGATGGCGCAATCTATCATATTATGATAATGGGACAATAATTTTAATAAATTTCGTGAAGGTTGACACCATTGACCAAGGTAGAGCGGTCTTTGGATATCTGCCAATTAGCAGATATAGAGGGCATTTCTCTTCGCTTCGTCGCTGTCTGTTTTTAGGAATATGTAGCACTCTAGCTAGTAGCTATTGGGGCTGGAGGTTGAACTTGAAGGCGTAATTTAAGAATATATGAATAATAAGAATATAAAATGAAATTAATATTTCATTGAAGTATAAGAATTAAATTAATATTTCATTGAAATATAAGAATTAAATTAATATTTCATTGAAATATAAGAATTAAATTAATATTTCATTAAAGTATAAGAACAAAACTAATATTTCATTGAAGTACAAAAATGAAATTAATATTTAATTGAAATATAAGAATTAAATTAATATTTCTTTGGAGTATTAGAATTAAACTATTCAAATTAATATTTCATTGACATGTAAGAAAAAAATTCATATTTAATTGAAGTATAAGAATTAAATTAATATTTCATTGAAGTATAGGAATTAAACTATTCAAATTAATATTTCATTGAAATGTAAGAAAAAAATTAATATTTCATTGAAATGTAAGAAAAAAATTAATATTTCATTGAAATGTAAGAAAAAAATTAATATTTCATTGAAATGTAAGAAAAAAATTAATATTTCATTGAAATGTAAGAAAAAAATTAATATTTCATTGATTTCATAAGAATTAAACTATTAACATTAATATTTCATTGAAGTATAAGAATTAAACTATTAACATTAATATTTCATTGAAGTATAAGAATTAAACTATTAACATTAATATTTCATTGAAGTATAAGAATTAAACTATTAAAATTAATATTTCATTGAAGTATAAGAATTAAACTATTAAAATTAATATTTCATTGAAGTATAAGAATTAAACTATTAAAATTAATATTTCATTGAAGTATAAGAATTAAACTATTCAAATTAATATTTCTTTGAAGTATAAGAAATAAATTAATATTTCTTTGAAGTATAAGAATTAAACTATTAACATTAATATTTCATTGAAGTATAAGAATTAAACTATTAACATTAATATTTCATTGAAGTATAAGAATTAAACTATTAAAATTAATATTTCATTGAAGTATAAGAATTAAACTATTAAAATTAATATTTCATTGAAGTATAAGAATTAAACTATTAAAATTAATATTTCATTGAAGTATAAGAATTAAACTATTCAAATTAATATTTCTTTGAAGTATAAGAAATAAATTAATATTTCTTTGAAGTATAAGAAATAAATTAATATTTCTTTGAAGTATAAGAAATAAATTAATATTTCTTTGAAGTATAAGAAATACATTAATATTTCTTTGAAGTATAAGAAATAAATTAATATTTCTTTGAAGTATAAGAAATACATTAATATTTCTTTGAAGTATAAGAAATAAATTAATATTTCTTTGAAGTATAAGAAATAAATTAATATTTCTTTGAAATATAAGAAATACATGAATATTTCTTTGAAGTATAAGAAATAAATTAATATTTCTTTGAAATATAAGAATGAAATTAACATTTAATTGAAATTTAAGAATGAAATTAACATTTAATTGAAATATAAGAATGAAATTAACATTTAATTGAAATTTAAAATGAAATTAACATTTAATTGAAATATAAGAATGAAATTAACATTTAATTGAAATTTAAGAATGAAATTAACATTTAATTGAAATATAATCTTATATTTCAATTAAATGTTAATTTCATTCTTAAATTTCAATTAAATGTTAATTTCATTCTTAAATTTCAATTAAATGTTAATTTCATTCTTAAATTTCAATTAAATGTTAATTTCATTCTTGAACGAAATTAACATTTAATTGAAATTAATATTTAATTGAAATTAATATTTAATTGAAATTAATATTTAATTGAAATTAATATTTAATTGAAATTAATATTTAATTGAAATTAATATTTAATTGAAATTAATATTTAATTGGAATTAATATTTAATTGAAATTAAGAATTAAATTAATATAAAATTAGTTTAATATAATATTATAAAATAATTATTG
This sequence comes from Leiobunum rupestre, assembly GCF_980474605.1. NCBI lineage: Eukaryota > Metazoa > Arthropoda > Arachnida > Opiliones > Sclerosomatidae > Leiobunum > Leiobunum rupestre. Next base: position 55,011,104 of record NC_143387.1, read on the forward strand.
TTCTTCTCTTGATAAATGTTCGTTTTCTCGAAAATAGATGGCGACGTAAGCGGCGGACTTTATGTTGCCCTTCGTCCATTTGTTTTAACTACACAGCACCGGCAATTGAAGGGGAAATGGAACTTATAGTTTATCACGTGTACTGAAAAGACCTCAATGACAATTCGCAACGTTTAATATGTAAAGGACCGCTGTCGACCGCGTTTAAATATAAAGCGAAGGTGGATGTAAACGCGGGGGGATTCCGTCATCTTTTAGGTACGCTGCGTGTAAGAGCGATTAGGACGAATTTTCGAACTATTATTGACGACGAAGACTCAGATCAGAGACAAAGATTGTTGCGCGGGGTGCAGACGGTCCTACTTCCAAACAATTTATCTTTTACAATTCTCTTATCTCAAAATCGAGTCGGAGCAAAATATATGAATGATCCAACGACCAAAAAAAACCTCTGCATTTTGGACTTTTTTTTCGGAATTGCTAATTTTCTTGAAATGATTTTGAGATAGTCGCTTCGAAACTATTTTTTCTTTCTCTCAAACGGATGGTTTTATTTTATTTTTCAATGTTTATTATCGTGTTGAGAATATTACTAAAAATTAAATTGTTAAATCATCATTCATATTGTTAAAATCATTCTTGTATTTAAACTCTCTGCATCAATAAATTAATTAAAACAAAATATATATAATATTTTTAAATTATAGTTTCTAGTGAGGAATTATCAGTTAAATAAATAAAATTTCCGTAACTAGAATAGATGGCGTTACATAATTACGAAAATGGAGTGGCAAGAATATTTTAATTTCTACTTCAAAATCCCAGTCATACTCGAAGAGTATGTAAGCAGAGTAAGCGCCATTTTCCTTACCTCCCTCTCATTGCTGAGAAAAAATAGGCCACGTTCTTGGTTTAAGTTATAGTAGATGGTGATAGTTGATCTGAAACGATTTTGAAGGAACACTCGTACGTTCTCAGTAACACCCAAATACGTTCCCGATCAAACCGATTCTTAAAGCCGTCAGTGCAGTAGAAAAGGAAAAAAAAAGTTAAAATATTTATAGCGTACATTTTCAAATTAATAGGTTGTAAAGGCATAAAATCTGTCAAGTTAAATAGAGAACCCGAATCTGTGGGCAATTTCGCGAATTAGGAACATTCCCAAACGCGGCATAGCGACCCAAAAGAAAGAATTTCTAACCATTACCACGCGGTTAATAAAAAAAATATAAAACAAATTTAATATAAAGTATTTTGTATTTGCTAAATTCTTCGGCAGGGTCCTAAGAAGCGAAAAAAACCGTCCGTGAAATTCCAGCCTCCCTCGGAATGGAGCTCGCGGGGTCGGTATGCGTCAGGCGCAGCGGGGCGCCACCTATTGCCGTGTTTCCGACTTAGAAAAAAAATAGAAACCCGCGGGAGTTCGCCTCGTGATGGCGCTGCACGTGCTAAGAGAAAATGGCGGAACGTTATTCGAGAAATTTCGAAGCCTTACGACAAACCGGAGGATTGCAACAAAAAAAACAGCATTCAGATTATATTATATATATATTATATGTATTAATATCAAGTCTGACGATAAATAAAGAGAAGGACCCGGAACCCAATGTTTATTATCGGGTTGAAAAATCTTCAAGAAAAAAATTATAATCCTCGAAAGAAGTCAAGTTTTCATTTCTTAATTTGAATTTAGGTAATAGATGGGCGCTTTTTTTCTGAAATAGATTTTTTTTTTTCCTTTTTGGATTGAAGAAAAGAAAAAAGTGACTAAGCTAGGACTGTGATTTAGTGTTTAGAATGTACAGTATCCGTTTACTCAGATTACTTTGTGTGGAAATTTTAAAGCCGAGGTATATTTAAGGGTCTAGCCCCATCTTTCAACTGTCTGTAATGGAACGAATTTTTATTGGGATGTTCACGTGTTGGCTATGTCAAATGGCTCTCACCGTAGTCAGAAGTAGTACGTAATGCGTATTTTAAGAGCTCAGTATTCATCAGATAGGATTAGTGCTCGGAATTGTTTATTCATTATCCACAAATTTTCCGATTTATTTAAAAAATGTTGGTAAAAAGAATATCATTTTAACTTATTTAATTATGTTTTTTACGCGACCAAGCATTTATTTGAATAAAAGTGGCATTTATTTAAATAATTGTTTGTTTTATTTAAATAATAGGCTTATTCACTTTCGATTATTTAAACATTTTACAATTTTTATTCAACTATTGGTTATTTAAATAAATATTATTTAAACATCGCCGAGCTTATTTTATTCATGGATAAAAATTAATCGAAATCCGAGCACTAGATATAGGAACGTGGTCGCGCGCAAGCTGGCATATAGCCTTAGGTTCGCGCTATTTTTTCCTTCAAAATGTCTTTTGAACAATAAGCGGCACTTTTTTGATTTTTTTAATTAAATTAGATTTTTTGATTTTATTGATTTTTATACAATAATGGCTCTTTTCCTGTAACGTTTATTTTACTTTTATCAGTAAGCTAATCTTGAATTAAATTTAATCTTAATTAAATTTATTATTCAATATTTTAGTTTGCTCAGATTTTCTATGTATTTTAATTTTATAAGACCCTATTTGTTTGTCATTTTTTATTCCTCCATTGAAATGCAGTGGGTGATTTAAATCAACGATTTAAATAAAAATCACTTGATTTAAATCTTGCTCTAATTTTACAAGAATATTTCGTTTTTGAAGTACGAACTAAATAAATTAAAAACTTTACTTAAAGTTTAAGTAGATTCTTAACTTCACAAATAACTTCAAAGTTTAATTTGATGTGGACAAAAACGTTAGCTCTACTTAGACAAATATAATATTTAGAATTTCAATACCTCATATTTGGTAAATTTCAATTACACTTTAAATTATGTCAAAACCAATTCCAAAACTGATTTTAGACTAATTTCAAAAAGGTCCTGAAAATAAGGCAGTGTCCAATTCATTTTGGTAACCAGTTAATTATTTTTAATCTTGGCACCCAAAAAAACGTTTTACAAAAATTAATGTTCAAAATAAAGTTGATTATTTTTTTACCAGGAAGGTTTTTGAAAAAGCTTATTTCCAAGTCTGATACCAAATACAATAAATTTCCGATGTAGCCAGGCCCGACAAGAGAGGGGGAAGCCGGTACAAATTACCGGGGCCCGTGCAGACTACGGGGCCCGTCATTAAATGTTGTTGAGGCTATTAACGCCATCTCTATTCAGTGATTTCGGTCTCACGTGACACGACGTCATCCATGCTTTTTCGCCGAACAAAATGGCGGCCATGGCCAAAGCTACTAAGTGAAATTCATCTTTAGTCGTTGATTTCTAGCAGTTTCTAGAGTATTTTACATAATCTTGTTAAAAAAAACAAAAGCGCCATCTCCCGATTCATCGCGGAAGCACTAATTAGCAGACGACAAAAAAGCAGCCATATTGTAAGGTAGAATCGATTTATTAAGAAATTTTCGGAATAACACAATTATAAACGGTTTTCTTCGAGCACAAATAGTTGGGTGAAATGGTGGAACTACGGTATATTAAAATTCACCTTGTTTATCGTAAGCGTATATGAGGAAATTGAAAAGCGTATAACCCCCCCAAAGTAGGTTCCTAAATACCTTTTGAGTATTGCCATGTGGCTTTTTTAATGCGCGCGCCTACCCAAGTGATGCCATGGAAGAAAACATGTTCCGTCGACTCCGCACCATTCTTTCACTTTTTTTCCGCGAGTTTCCGCGATTCGTTTTGCATAATAACGTTAGATTGTGAACCGCGAGAGCGATAGAAAATTATCCTCCATTCAGAATTTTCAACGTTAGGAGCTAGACTTCTTTTTCGGACGCGCAAACGCAAATCTTTCTCTTCTGAACTTTAATAATGTAACAGGCGTAACATTTAGTTGGATTGATCACCGCTGGTGGCGCTGTTAATGGAGAGACCCCCATACCGCGAGACCATTTTAAAAGGGGCGCCTTTTAAGGGGTCCGAGTCGGTTACCGCCCAAACTTTACCAATGGGAGATGGGGTGTCCCTAAACTCCCCGTCATTCAATAGGGGTTGGGGTTAGCCACAGTTTTTTTTTATTATCTACGGGACAATTTAAGCCCATTCTTTGGTTATAAAGTGAAATTAATTATCAAAAATATGCTTTTCATTTATGATTTATACAAAGCTCCATCAATAACGCGAATTCTAACGTAGTCACCGACCATGGGTGTAAGCGCGGAAGTAAATAATGTGTCTCTTACGAGAGAAGTATCAACCTACGACGTAAAAACTAAATATGTACCTTAGCAGGCTTTCGAGGAGCAGTGCTGTTTTCTATAGACGCTATTTTCGCCACTAACCGCGGAAGCATACACCGCATCACGGCTGAATATTTTCCGCATGTGTTCCTACGCCAACGATGTAAAATATAAATATATAAAAAAATTAAAGTGAATAATAAATATGTCGCTTATCATTCTATAAACTAGGGGTGTGCGAGTCCTGATTTTTGAATTTCGAGTCGAGTCTCGAGTCCAAATATTAAGGACTTGATCGAGTCCTCGAGTCCAAATATTAAGGACTTGATCGAGTCCTCGAGTCCAAATATTAAGGACTTGATCGAGTCCTCGAGTCCAAATATTAAGGACTTGATCGAGTCCTCGAGTCCTAAAGATCTAGTTTTTAAGCTTTCGAGTCCAATACGAGTGGGGAATTTTTTTAACGAGTCCAATTCGAATCTTAAATTTATTTACCGCTGTTTAGCTGTTTAAATAATCATTAAATTTGTAAATTTATTAATAGTGGTTGCTAATTAAAAAGAAACTAAAACTAAAACAACAGGCAACCCGAGGCACACTCGACGCCATGACTAATGGCGAACAAATCGAGAAATGCAAAACCGCTACGGCAGCGCCATTTCGGAATTATTTGAAAGCCGTATGAAAGTAACCAAATATCAAAGTGATTTTTTATTTATTCATATTGGACTCGCCGGGTAATTTTCAAATTATCTATTTACTCGAGTCCGCTTCGAGTAATTATTTACCGTTTTCGTGAGAATCGGATACTCGGGCGAGTAATAAAATGACCTATTTCGAGTACTCGCACACCCCTACCAAGAATGTATTTATTTATACTCAGGGAGAATGAATATGTCGAGACTATCGACGGACACGTTGAGGCCCTAACCACGTCACGCTAAGAGAGGGGGGGGGGGGGAAGGAGGCGGTCTTATTTTTTGCGTCCTCGCAGCGGCGTTAATCGCGTCGAAAAACGTAGTTTTTAAGAAGCAATGAGATTGCAGTATTATTTGATTTTATTAAAGCGGAGGAGCATACCGGGGGCCCCAACGGGTGGAATTGGAGAAACACTAAAAATAATCCCGACATATTCATTCTCCCTGAGTATAAATAAATACATTCTTGCCCCTACTATAAACCGTATATCTCCAATTAAATAGTTTTACAAAAACAATATATGACGTACTTTACCTCTGAAGTTCTGAACTAGTTTATTCTTGAAATCGCATTTTGGAAAATCAGCTAGGCTAGGCTAATACCCAAGGCACCACCTTAGTCATCAAGCGACTTTTGAAGCCATTAATTCAGGTGGCCGGGTTACAATGCGTAGGAGGGTGGTGGCAAGCCCCGCATGCCACGCGATCGAGCCAACAGCTCCCTACACTAAAACTATTACCGTTAACCTCCACAAGGGGAAACCGAAGAGCTCGGGGGAAAACCCTTCAACCAGTGGGGAGAGAACTTGCAAACTCAACGCGGAAGGAGTTGTTCCGAGTTTTCACCCAGTGGGAGATTTAGAGGTAGCTTGCGAAAGTGCATGTTTCAAGCGAATAAAATAAGGAAAATATAACTTTTCTTTAAGATAAATATTATTTACTACTGGTTATAATTGAAATAACCAACACAATAACATCGTTTTGAAAAAGTGGTTTAATAAAAAATTTCATTTATACAAACGTAAAATTTCATTAACATAGAGAGATGGAAACTTTGTTCTTAGGATATATATTATTTACTTCTGCCCGTAGAAATAAAAATAGTCGATAACAACTCCCCTGTTTGACGAGTAGATAACGTTTTTTCCATGGATTCCAATAGATTCTTCAAGACAAAAACCCACAAGGACATAATTAGCAATTAATTTTTCGCAATTCATCTGTGGAAATCCTAGAAGTCGAAATAAAGACATTTTCAAAACGTTTAAACGCGGCTTATCTCCGCTAGAGGCATGACGGCAGCGAGTATTATAGGGCTCGGTTCTTGGATAACGAAACGTATGCAGCGACAAGATAAACGGGGCCTTTTACCTGAGAAGCGTTGATGTCAGGGGCTTCGCCGAATGACTGATCGCGGCGCCCTCGGCCGGCGACCCATCAAAGACTAAAAGTTGACCCACTCTTTTGAACCGAGCCGCGAGCACCAATACGCCGAATGAAAGATAGCACCAGTTCCAAGTGTAGAGGTGGGGTTCCTCTTAAGAGACTAATAGTTACCGCGAGGGGGCGCTGCGCTTATTCCCCGCCGCCGTTTTCCAACAGGGTCACGCCGGTTAACAGTATTAGGGCTCTTTAAAAAATTACCACCATCGCGTCAATTTAAACCTATCTTTGAAAAATTTATTTTTTAACGATACACCAAAGCGGTTCATTATCTTTTAACCGCGAGGCATTTAAAAAAAGTTGAATTTGTCGACGAATGTGGAAGTCCAACTACCGTATTGAGGTTTATAATTGACGTATCAAGATATAGATATTCTCTGACGGAGTGCTGAAAGCTATCATTTAACTCGAATATTTAAAAAAAAATAATTAAATGCTATAGAATGGTAGATAGCTCACTTGCTCAGTGATGGGTGCGCTCCTCTCATTTCGAGCATTTTTTTTGTGATTTTGAACCAAATTAAGCGGTAATTTTTTTTTAAAAGCATGAAATGAAAATTAGAATAGCGCATTTTTTCGCCTCTCAAAAAGAGCGGAAATTTCGCAGCTCAAAAAGAGAGAGCAGCCCAAAATATTTTAGCTCAGAAAAAAACTATTAGAAAGAAGCCAAAAATATTTCAGCTAGGAAAGGAGCTATTAGAGAGGAGCCAAATATATTTCAGCTCAGAAAAGAGCGAAAAGAGAGGAGCCAAAAATATTTCAGCTCAGAATTAAAGAGCGAAAAGAGATAAGCCAAAAATATTTCAGCTCTGAAAAGAGTGAAAATAGAGGAGCCAAAAATATTTCAGCTCAGAAAAGAGTGAAAATAGAGGAGCCAAAAATATTTCAGCTGAGAAAAGAGTGAAAATAGAGGAGCCAAAAATATTTCAGCTCAGAAAAGAGCGAAAATAGAGGAGCCAAAAATATTTCAGCTCAGAAAAGAGCGAAAATAGAGGAGCCAAAAATATTTCAGCTGAGAAAAGAGCGAAAATAGAGGAGCCAAAAATATTTCAGCTGAGAAAAGAGCGACAATAGAGGAGCCAAAAATATTTCAGCTCAGAAAAGAGCGAAAATAGAGGAGCCAAAAATATTTCAGCTGAGAAAAGAGCGAAACTAGAGGAGCCAAAAATATTTCAGCTGAGAAAAGAGTGAAAATAGAGGAGCCAAAAATATTTCAGCTCAGAAAAGAGCGAAACTAGAGGAGCCAAAAATATTTCAGCTGAGAAAAGAGTGAAAATAGAGGAGCCAAAAATATTTCAGCTCAGAAAAGAGCGAAAATAGAGGAGCCAAAAATATTTCAGCTCAGAAAAGAGTGAAAATAGAGGAGCCAAAAATATTTCAGCTGAGAAAAGAGCGAAAATAGAGGAGCCAAAAATATTTCAGCTGAGAAAAGAGCGAAAATAGAGGAGCCAAAAATATTTCAGCTGAGAAAAGAGCGACAATAGAGGAGCCAAAAATATTTCAGCTCAGAAAAGAGCGTAAATAGAGGAGCCAAAAATATTTCAGCTGAGAAAAGAGCGAAACTAGAGGAGCCAAAAATATTTCAGCTGAGAAAAGAGTGAAAATAGAGGAGCCAAAAATATTTCAGCTCAGAAAAGAGCGAAACTAGAGGAGCCCAAAATATTTCAGCTGAGAAAAGAGTGAAAATAGAGGAGCCAAAAATATTTCAGCTCAGAAAAGAGCGAAAATAGAGGAGCCAAAAATATTTCAGCTCAGAAAAGAGTGAAAATAGAGGAGCCAAAAATATTTCAGCTGAGAAAAGAGCGAAAATAGAGGAGCCAAAAATATTTCAGCTGAGAAAAGAGCGAAAATAGAGGAGCCAAAAATATTTCAGCTGAGAAAAGAGTGAAAATAGAGGAGCCCAAAATATTTCAGCTGAGAAAAGAGCGAAAATAGAGGATCCAAAAATATTTCAGCTGAGAAAAGAGCGAAAATAGAGGAGCCAAAAATATTTCAGCTGAGAAAAGAGCGAAAATAGAGGAGCCAAAAATATTTCAGCTGAGAAAAGAGCGAAAATAGAGGAGCCAAAAATATTTCAGCTCAGAAAAGAGCGAAAATAGAGGAGCCAAAAATATTTCAGCTGAGAAAAGAGCGAAAATAGAGGAGCCAAAAATATTTCAGCTGAGAAAAGAGCGAAAATAGAGGAGCCAAAAATATTTCAGCTGAGAAAAGAGCGAAAATAGAGGAGCCAAAAATATTTCAGCTCAGAAAAGAGCGAAAATAGAGGAGCCAAAAATATTTCAGCTGAGAAAAGAGCGAAAATAGAGGAGCCAAAAATATTTCAGCTGAGAAAAGAGCGAAAATAGAGGAGCCAAAAATATTTCAGCTGAGAAAAGAGCGAAAATAGAGGAGCCAAAAATATTTCAGCTCAGAAAAGAGCGAAAATAGAGGAGCCAAAAATATTTCAGCTCAGAAAAGAGCGAAAATAGAGGAGCCAAAAATATTTCAGCTCAGTAAAGAGTGAAAATAGAGGAGCCAAAAATATTTCAGCTCAGAAAAGAGTGAAAATAGAGGAGCCAAAAATATTTCAGCTCAGTAAAGAGTGAAAATAGAGGAGCCAAAAATATTTCAGCTCAGAAAAGAGTGAAAATAGAGGAGCCAAAAATATTTCAGCTCAGAAAAGAGCGAAAATAGAGGAGCCCAAAATATTTCAGCTCAGTAAAGAGTGAAAATAGAGGAGCCAAAAATATTTCAGCTCAGAAAAGAGTGAAAATAGAGGAGCCAAAAATATTTCAGCTCAGAAAAGAGTGAAAATAGAGGACCCAAAAATATTTCAGCTCAGAAAAGAGCGAAAAGAGAGGAGCCCAAAATATTTCAGCTCAGAAAAGAGTGAAAATAGAGGAGCCAAAAATATTTCAGCTCAGAAAAGAGTGAAAATAGAGGAGCCAAAAATATTTCAGCTCAGTAAAGAGTGAAAATAGAGGAGCCAAAAATATTTCAGCTCAGTAAAGAGTGAAAATAGAGGAGCCAAAAATATTTCAGCTCAGAAAAGAGTGAAAATAGAGGAGCCAAAAATATTTCAGCTCAGTAAAGAGTGAAAATAGAGGAGCCAAAAATATTTCAGCTCAGTAAAGAGTGAAAATAGAGGAGCCAAAAATATTTCAGCTCAGAAAAGAGTGAAAATAGAGGACCCAAAAATATTTCAGCTCAGAAAAGAGCGAAAAGAGAGGAGCCAAAAATATTTCAGCTCAGAAAAGAGTGAAAATAGAGGAGCCAAAAATATTTCAGCTCAGAAAAGAGTGAAAATAGAGGACCCAAAAATATTTCAGCTCAGAAAAGAGTGAAAATAGAGGACCCAAAAATATTTCAGCTCAGAAAAGAGCGAAAAGAGAGGAGCCCAAAATATTTCAGCTCAGAAAAGAGAGAATTCGAGCGCCTGCTTATCAACACCACACTTAATGTTTTTGGTATACCTGTATACTCCAAGGGTATACGTCATACCGTGTATTCTGTATCTTATACAAATGGTCGACAATAACGCGTCACAAAATATATAGGTTAATCTCGTAATTATTTGTAGAGGATTCGCGCCGTAATAGATATTTGCATTGAACATGGCGAAAATAATTGGGACTGTCAACGTATATTTTGCGAAAATTGTTTACCAGATCTGGGATTAGCCGTCTAGAAATTCCGCCCAAAGCTAAGGGACGAGGTCAACGGATCAGCGCAATAGCGAAAACGCGGCTATCGCCATCTATCTACCGCAACGTAATATAGACAAAAGAAGGAGCTGGAAATAAGTCGGAGAGACGACGCGCGTGGCTTTTCTTTATTCTTTTTAACCCTACTCCGTAAAGAGTATGGAAGTCACGTCCCAATCCCAACAAATGCAAGGAAGATTGCCCGTTTAGTTTCGCAGAAGGCGAGAGGCGGCTTTTTATTGCGCGCCAAATACGCTCTTTCCCGCCAATATTTTTCGCGGGCAAAAAATAACCGGCAAAAGAAAGCGACTAAAGCCCCGGCCTCCGACTACTTCTCCCTTTCGCCGGCAGGGGGCATTATATTACCGGCTTTTCGGACGCTAAAACTAGCCAGATATCGGTCCATTTTATTTGTAACTTATAAAACGATTCTTAGGGCGGCCTACGGTATATCTTAAGTCGGAGGCTGGGAAAAGCCGAGGCCCATCCGAGGCTTACGATAGGCGGGTTCCGGGCCTTGGCGACGAGCGATCTATAGAAATGGGGATATCGTCTATTCCGGTGAGCTTTTCACGGGGTTGTCGGACCGTCTATACGAGCTCGGACTTTCAATGAGTTTCCAGGCCGCCTTTGTTTGGTCCTTCTCGTATATACTTAGAACACTTTTTCACTCTTATTTGCAAGATTTCCGGTTACCGAGGCGCGACGGGGTCCGTCCACAAAAGAACCTTCCCCTTTCCCACGTAATCGATTTATTAAATAAATTAATACCGTTAAACGTATAAATAATGTTATATAATAACACCTCTAATTCAAGCTTTCAATAAAATATCATTCAAACAGCCGTAGTTTACAATTTCTACGTGGACTCGGACACGTAGCGCCATCTATCTAGCTTAGGCTGTACTATTTTTCATTTTAAGCTAGATAAAATACAATGCAAAGGTGTGTAAAAAGCGTATTTCTAATTTTTCTGTCGAAAATGGGTATTACCATAAGTGTATAATATTATTACATAAGTGTGACACTTCCAACTCTTCACGTGAAAAAGTTTTCCTGAGAGCTATTCACGAGACAGACTTCATTACGGGCTTCGTCGCCGTTTTGCGCCGCTTGCTAACGCGTCACACGTAGCCTTTGACAGCGCCTTTCTAGGGGAGATTTTCTTCTGAAGATGACGTCACTAGCTCTCGGTAAAATATTCATATAAGTAACAACCTTAAGGAACAATATTATAGAATTATGATATTACTAAGAACGCATTCTGGTCAAAAAAAATCTAAAGCAGACGTACTTTCGCTACAAAGTAGAGGAGGATTAGGGTTAAAATCTTTGGCTGACTTGTGACTTCGTCACTTCATTCTTAATATTAGCTAATTCACAAAGAAGTTCACGTTCCAGTGGTCACCAGGCGATATGCGAAACAATTCTTCATTACTCAAAAAAGATGGAAACCCTTAAAGCCGGAGGGGTCACTATTTAGAGAGGTAAGGCCGAGGGTTAGGCGTGCGGACGCGTTATAAATCCCGTGTTTGAACAGCTAAGCGGGCGACCACAAGTCGGAGCTCCCGGCCCCGCGATCCCTAATCCGCCGTTGATCCTCATTCAAAGCCCGCGTATATTTCCCCGATCCCCTTTTTCAGAGCGTGGTAACGCTGCCGCATTAGATCCCATATTTACATTGAATCTTCCGTATTGTGAAAGTGAAATTTATTTCGGGGATAAAAGACCAGCTTGTCAGCTAACATTGTGGTTCAGTAAAACCGCGACACATATGACAATAAAAAAGTCAAAAGTGATTCCGTTTCATGCGTCGATTATCATCGCGGTGTGTGGCTAACAACACGACACTTTTTAAACATTTTAATGAAACGACAGGTTCTCTTGGTGACAATTTTAAAGACGCCATTCTAGCAGATTATTTAATATTTAAGGGATTTTTAAACTGTGATGACGACAAAAACGGCTGTTATTAACATAAGTAACATATGATATTCTTCACAGAGATGCCAAAAATATCGAAAAAACGATTTCATTATGAAAATCAGCTTATCATTGTCATTTTCCTGAAGTATAAATTAATAAACTATTTATAAAATTTAAAAAGTTAAAGAAATTCTAAAAAGTAGTTACCCTAAAAGAACGCCTCCCGAATCCCAATAGGCCCTTCAATAAAACATCTTCAAGGAAATCGCCAAGAAGTAATGTTTCCGACAACCAGAACTTGCAAGTTACTGTATATATAGTGCTTGTTGAAATAATGGACACTTTTCACCTGCACCGTATTCAACAAGTGTTTTTTTTTACATATTAAGCCTTTTTTACTATTCGCCACTGAAACAAGTCTAGATGGCGTAACGGTAGCGCCCATGATCTAGCATCTGCTACAGAAAAATTAAAAAGGCCTAAAAACTGTATTCTTAAATAAACTTAAAATATAAATTAAAATATAAACAAACGATGCAAAAATTAAATTCAAATAGACGCTTCAATAAATCATCCTCCAAGGAAATCGCCAAGAAGTAATATTTCCGAGAGCCAGGACCCGCAAGTCACTGTTTATATAGTGCTTGTTAAAATAATGGAATTTTTTCACCTTCACGGCAGCAACAAGCGTTCCCTTTTAACCAGGTACCTTTTTTGACATATTGAGGCTAGGTAAAAACTCGACGTTCTGTGTCCTGACTCTCGGAAATATTACTTCTTGGCGATTTCCTTGGAGGATGATTTAGTTAAGCGTCTATTCAAGTATCATTATTTAGAAAATCAAGTTTATGAATAACGATGGATAAAAAGTAGGGCTGTGCGATTAGTGGCTATAGGCAATCGAGTCGGTTATCGAGTGCTAAATTTTTTTCATCGAGTATTAGAGTCTAGTAATATTGAAGTCGAGTCGAGTAATCGAGTACTTGATTACTAGCTGGTTTTATTCGAGTAATTATGAAATTGAATTTAAAAGGAGTATAAAGTAACTTTCAAGGCTGAAAAATATTCCTTTAATTTAAATGAACCAGTTTCCAAAACTTTGTAGGTACTGTTTATTGCCCCCCCCCCCCCCAAGAAATTATAAAAACCCCTCTTGGAACTTAGAAGCAACGAGGATAGAAAAAAAAATACTCGGTGAGTTTAGAGAGCAGCTTATTCGAGTAATCGGGTACCCGACTATGCAAATTTTTAAATATATAATAATATATTTAATAATCCGCTAGGCTAATACCCAAGGCACCACCTTAGGCCTAAGTCATCAAGTGACTTTTGAAGCCATTAATTCAGTTGGCCGGGTTGTTACTCGGTAATCGACGACAGCCCTAAATTAAAAAGTAATCGCGTCTGCTTTCGCCTCAACCTATCTAGGTTCCAATGACGAACCAAAGGGGGCGTAGCGATAGTTAACGGTCGCGAATATAAACAGTAACTTGCAGTTCCTGGCTATATTACTTCTTGGCGATTTCCTTGAAGAAATTTTATTGAAGCGCCTATTATTATCACACCTGACATAAGTGAAAAATAGCCTCATTATGAACGCTCGAATCCAAGTCGCTATAATTGTTTATGGCGCTAAATTGTTTTCCAGAACTAAAAATACCCGCCAAAATCCATCTAACCGCCGTAAAACCCAGAGTGCCAACATTATTCAACTAATCGAGCGTGAAAAACAAGCCCAACTTTGCAGAACATTGCTAAGGGTGCTTTGTTTGGGGGGGACAGCGGCACCACTGCCTATATTTATAATCCTTTTCCAATTATCCCTGGTTATCAGTGCTGCCAGTTTCCTCCCCGAATAAATTCCATTGTAGGCCTAATCGGGAAGACGAGCCGTGGCTGCGTTTAGGCGCCAAAATAAAAAGGGAGGCAAAAAAAAATAAAGAAAAAGGGTTACCCCGTTTTTACACAATTAAGTAATTAGTTTTCGTCCTTGCCGTTCCGCGGCGCTTCCTTCGTTATAAACCCCTTGGGACCCTCAAATGAGTTTCCGATACGCTGAATTAATTACTAATTATTTGGAGATAAGAGTCGAGCCGAAGCGTGGGCCATTCGCGCGACGGACGCGAAAAAGGGTTAGGCCTAGCGAACCATCGGAGGACGCAAAAAGAATAGACGCGAAAAAAATTCTAATTCTGTCAAATCGTTTTCGGCGCTAAAATAAAAAATAAAAGGAACGCGTTTTCCAGTTTGGCAAAAATAAAACATTATAATCAAGGCAGCGCCTTCCGTCGTTAAAAATGACAATTAACCTAATCAGCGAAAGCGCCCCATTCGGGCCTCGAGGTGGCGCGAATTACGTTATTAGTCGGAGTGAGGTCGGGAGAAAGAGGCGTGGCTTACCGTAACCGCCACACATCAACGCCAGACTACCGGAGAGAGAGAGAGAGCGTTGGGTGCTCGAGGGGGTGGTCGCATCAGGCTGGGGGGAAGGGGTGGAAAATAAGGTTGGAGAGTCGTTAGAGCGATTAGAGGCGATAAGCGGAAAAAGTACAACAGCGACGCCAAGCGGCGGGGGAGTGCGGAAAAAACTTAATGGATAATTAAAAATCATTCGCGCCGAGCCTAACGGCCCCGGTTATTCGTCCCCCGCCCCTCGCCGTAGAAAAGCGTGCTCCTTTTTTGGCGAGTCCTTATCGAGCGAGTTGGAAGCTTTTTCGACTGTTTTATGGATCGGCCGAAAGATCCTAATAACTCTCCGGAGCTTTTTAATATGAACGATAAGGCCCGCGATATAACGCAATAATAGGAGGCGCTCATTACCTACGTGTTAACTACCGTTTTTTAATGAAGCCGACTGCGCAAAGGGAAGCCTACTCTATTCGGACTCTTCCAGACGATGAATTATTCTCGGTCTCGTCGCCCTCTAGCGGTTAGAGGGCGTAATTAGAATCTCACGTGTTACGGGCGCATTTAGGAAACATTAACTTGACAACTTCATTTTTTTGGCGAAAGGAGGCAGAGGAATGGTGGCGGTGGATATACGAGAGGAATTTAGATGTTAATGTCTCGGGTTAAGCCGCGGAATACAGGGTGCTGCGTCGCCCCTTGGGCCAGATTGGGCTTCCCCGTAATACGCGGGTGCATTGTAAGTTTTGGGGACGAAGAACCACTAGGCGTATAAGACCGCCCTCTGAGGCGTAAATAAGATCTCTGCGGCACACCCATTTGGGCCCGTTAAGAGGCGTAACTAAGGTCTGTGGGCCCACCCATTTGAGGTCCAATCGGGTCACGGGACCCCTTATTATTTGGGGCTCGTTCAGAGGCGTAACTAATTAAGGTATGTGGGCCCATCCATTTGAGGTCCAATCGGATCTAGGGGACCCCTTATTATTTGGGGCCCATTCAGAGGCGTAACTAAGGTCTGTGGGCCCACCCATTTGAGGTCCAATCGGGTCACGGGACCCCTTATTATTTGGGGCTCGTTCAGAGGCGTAACTAATTAAGGTCTGTGGGCCCACCCATTTGAGGTCCAATCGGATCATGGGACCCCGTATTATTTGGGGCCCTTTCAGAGGCGTAACTAAGGTCTGTGGGCCCACCCATTTGAGGTCCAATCGGATCACGGGACCCCTTATTATTTGGGGCCCATTAAGAGGCGTAATTGAGGTCTGTGGGCCTACCCATTTGAGGTCCAATCGGATCATGGGACCCCGTATTATTTGGGGCCCTTTCAGAGGCGTAACTAAGGTCTGTGGGCTCACCCATTTGGGGTCCAATCGGATCACGGGACCCCGTATTATTTGGGGCTCATTCAGAGGCGTAACTAAGGTCTGTGAGTCCACCCAAATTTTACTACAAAGTGCCTTAAACGCACGTGCGATTTTGTGGGGCCCAGTTTCACCCACTCGAGGGGGGGATGTTGAAAACCAGGCCCCACCATTCCACCGCGTCCAGGTAGGGCCCCAAGTGATATAAACTAGCCTCTTAATCGTTTGCCTCGTTCGTACAGGGTTGCCACACGTTAGGGAAATCAGGAAAAAGTCAGGGAATTTAAAAATGGGCCTACAAAGTCAGGGAAAAGTCAGATAAATCAATTTTCTCTTGACACTTTTTGAAATTAATTTTACTCTAGACCTATGATTACCATTTATTTTCTTGAAAGTTTGGCTAATTTTTTAACATTGCAATATAATTTTTACTGAACTATAAGTTAAATTAAATTTATTAACTTCTGATAAAAGTAAAATATAAAATACTAATTTTGGAAAATCTATTAGAATGGTCGGGGGAAACAGGTAATAGTCAGGGAATTTGAATCTAAAAATGTTGTGGCAACCCTTACAATACACGGCCGTGTTACGGGGAAGCATGAGGCTGGCCAAGGGGCACAGGCGTCACCCGGTTTATTAACGATGCGTTCTCATTTGCATATCTCGCCCGCGCGCTGGAATTCACAAACAGCGACGCGTTCGTCTTTGCAAATGGAACGCTAAACGACGCGCCATAAAACCGTGACGTCAACAATAATATTATATCGAGTCTGCTAGAGTTAATAGTCGCTTACGCCTGAATGTAACGAGCCTTAGTGTCATTTTGTGAAACACAGACATACTAAAACCCTTAGATTTCTTTATTGAAGTATTTTGGATAATTGAAGACTCCAACTATGCTGAAGTGGATTAAATTTGTATTTAATAACGTTCGGCTGTGTCACTTGCTAATTGGAACGTGTATAGTAACGCGTTCTAGTTAATGTTGTTAATTTAAATACTAGTAAAAATAAAAATTAAAACTTAATCCTGATAAATATATTTAAACAAAATAACAAAGTTAATAAAACTGGTAAATTGGGAAATATTTTTAAACAATGGTTAAAAGATAGTGTTGTAAGTCGGAAAATATTTCTCAGAAACTTTTCTGGAAAAGGACCGAGGCCTTTTTTTCCGGAACATTTTCCGTATTTTTCTGAAAAAAAAATTAAAAAAAGTTTTCAATCGATGATTAGTCTAATATTTTGTCAAATATAAATAATGCGGAATTTTCGCCTAATTTTTTCGAAGTAAAACTAAACCTCTAGACTAGCTTTAAACTGATTAACAATGTAACACTATTAATGCTTTGTAGTATGTTTAATGTTAGTAGATATTTTATATCAATAAAAAGTTAAAAAAATTAATAACCCTTAAAAAGTAATTTATTTTTAATTTTTTTATTTTTCCGATTAGCGGAAATTTTTCCGGAAATAACGCAGGCAACGGTTTACAATTAGTTAAAATAATTTAAATTTCATGATTAAATTAAATTCCAAACTTCAGTAATCAAACCGCAAATTTTTGTAAAATAATATTATCAATATTTGAGGGCCGCTAAGATTCAAGAGAGTTCGATTTAAATGATATCCGCGGTCGCTGTTAGAGATCGTGATGGCGAATCGTGTTATCCATTTCCGGTCCATCCCCGAATTAAATCTAAAATTGGTCATAATTTGTGGCAAGGAGTATCTCTCGTTTCTAGCTTTCGTTAATAAAAGTGATCGCTAACTTAATCAACCGCGCAAAAAACTATGCTTTCTCAAAATGTTCGAATAATGGCGTTATTGGTTTTTCAGGGGCGACACCCTACTTTGTCGTTAGATTGCTGAGAAACTAATGATAGCAGTCACGAAGATGCCGTTTTCCCAATGCCAAAAGGAAATACGCCATATTTGGTGAAAGATTATCAATACTAAATTGTATTCGGAATTGATTATTTTATAAAATTAGACGAGCATCATTATTTACGGAGTAAAAATAAGAAACAGGTGAAGGTTTGTTTGCTGAAATATTAATTTACGAGAACTGCGAAGTATCGGTTATTTAGGTTACGCCCTTGCATTTTTATAAATTTACTCAGTATAAACTACAAAATATTATTTCAATAAATATCAGTGCCTTAAATAAATTAAATAAATAAAGTTAAGAAATAAAAAATAAAGTATTAAAATAAAATAAAATAAATAAAATGAAGTAAAGTAAATAAATAATAAAGTAATAAAATAATGTAAATAAATAATGTATTAAAAAATAATGCATTAAAAAAAATAATGCATTAAAATAAAACATAAATAAATAAAGTACATAAATAATGTATGAAAAAATAATGCATTAAAATAAAACATAAATAAATAAAGTAAATAAATAATGTATTAAAAAAATTATGCATTAAAATAAAACATAAACAAATAAAGTAAATAAATAATGTATTAAAAAATAATGAAAATAAAATAAATAAATAATGTAAATAAAATAAATAAATAAAAATTAAATAAATAAAGTGAATAAATAAAATTAAATAAAAATAAAGTCAATAAATAACATATTTAAATAAAAAATAAAGTAAATAAAAAAAGTCAATAAATAACGTAAAGTAAATAAATAACGTAAAGTAAAGTAAATAAATAACGCAAATAAAGTAAA
The DNA here is from genome assembly GCF_980474605.1 of Leiobunum rupestre. Classification (NCBI taxonomy): domain Eukaryota; kingdom Metazoa; phylum Arthropoda; class Arachnida; order Opiliones; family Sclerosomatidae; genus Leiobunum; species Leiobunum rupestre. Next base: position 55,029,561 of record NC_143387.1, read on the forward strand.
GTAAAGTAAATAACTAACGTAAATAAATAACGTAAATAAATAACGTAAATAAAGTAAAGTAAATAAGTAACGTAAAGAAAGTAAAGTAAATAAATAAATAAAAGTAAATCAAATAAAATAAATAACGTAAATAAAGTAAATAAACAAAAGTAATTAAAATAAATAAAGTAAAGTAAATAAATAAAAGTAATTAAAATAAAATAAAATAAAATAAAATAAATAAATAAATAAATAAATAAATAAATAAAGTAAATAAATAAAAGTAATTAAAATAAAATAAATAAATAAAGTAAATAAATAAAAGTAATTAAAATAAAGTAAAGTAAAGTAAATAACTAACGTAAATAAATAACATAAACAAATAAAGTTAACGTAAAGTAAATAAATAACGTAAATAAATAACATAAACAAATAAAGTTAACGTAAAGTAAATAAATAACGTAAATAAAATAAAGTAAAGTAAAGTAAATAACTAACGTAAATAAATAACACAAATAAATTAAAGTAAATAAATAACGTAAATAAAGTAAAGTAAATAAAGTAAAGTAAATAAGTAACGTAAATAAAGTAAAGTAAATAAATAAAAGTAAATAAAATAAAATAAAATAAAATAAAATAAAATAAAATAAAATAAAATAAAATAAAATAAAATAAATAAAGTAAATAAAGTAAATAAATAAAAGAAATTAAAATAAAATAAAATAAATAAATAAATAAAGTAAATAAATAAAAGTAATTAAAATAAAATAAATAAATAAATAAAGTAAATAAATACAAGTAATTAAAATAAATAAATATAAATAAATAAATAAATAAATAAATAAATAACGTAAATAAAATATAAAAGTAAATAAAATAAAACAGTAAATAACGTAAATACAAAAGTAACTTAAATACAATAAAAGTAAATAAAGAACGTAAATAAAATAAAAGTAAATAAATAACGTAAATAAAATAAAAGTAAATAAATAACGTAAATAAAATAAATAAAACAATGGCTTTTACCAATAATTAACAAAATAATTAAAGTTGAAAGTCGCGAAAAGTTAAACCTTACTTGTTAAGTAATTTTCTCAATACGGTAGTTCAGAAGGATCGCTTAATACAAATTGGGAAACCTACATGGAGCTTTTCAATGCACGCGCGAAACCCCATAAGCAAGTAGGGAGATAATTCGAACAATATCGAAGCCAAGATAGATATTTGCAATATTAACAATAACGTTCGTCGGGCCCATATTATGTATATCAGTTTGAAATTTCATCGGCGACAATTTCATAGGTGACACTCGAAGTGGTAAACAAATAAGTGGTCCATTAGAAAGAGGGGAAGTGAAGGGGGAAACCAAGATTAGACGGGGGGGGGGGTCTGCTCTTTGAGGCGCGGGCGCATTAAACACGGTTCGTGGAAAAATACATTTGCGGGGTGTCTTGCCGGGCGTGGGGACTCACTTAATAAATGGCAGGCAATATCGCCACGATCGGTCCTTAGCGCCATCTATAAGCGGCGGCGGCGGCGGCCCAAAACCTATTACCATAATCGCCGAGATTAGAGCGCGCGTAGGTCCCCCCCTCCCCCTCTTATTAGCATATTAACGGCGCCGAAGATCGACAACTCCACCGACTCCCCCCCTCCCTTCGCACCGTATAAAACTGTATGGATTGGGTCTAACGCAACTCCGTAACGCGTGGCCAAAGTTGGCAGTCTTATAAGAGCCAATCGACAAGTTGGATTGGGAAAATTGTAACTCGTTTTGGACGTTTTTACCAGAAAAGCTAGCTTTTATATAGTTACGATATTTTGCGTTTGAATAATTTAATATATTCTAAAAGGGTTGCTTCATATAGCGGCAATTTTCTTGGTTTTTATTACCTTCTAAAGTCACAAGGAAATAATTCGTCAAAAACACCGGGAAAAATATCCAGTGTGAACCAGGTTTGAATAGTGTTATACCAGATTTCCGACGAAAAAAAATACATTTTTGAAAAACATCGTATATCCTAGTTAGGCTATTTTTGGTCTACATTGTCAAATCGCGCGGCGTTATTACAATGCATCGACCGGCTAGTACACTAGAGGGGGGGGGGTAACGAAAGAGGGGGGCTAGAGAGCGATGGGAGAAGGAAACGTGCTAAGTCAATGCGGCGTCACGTGACCTCGTCGATTCATAGATGGCGATAGTAGTCGACCTAAATATATATATATATATACTCCCGCGTCAATTCAAAATGGAAAAGCCGGCGTGGGTGAATCTAAAGAGATGGAGAGAGAGAGAGAGAGATAGAGAGTGAGAGGAGAGAGAGAGAGAGAGAGAGAGAGAGAGAGAGAGAGAGAGAGAGAGAGAGAGAGAGAGAGAGAGAGAGAGAGAGAGAGAGAGAGAGAGAGAGAGAGAGAGAGAGAGAGAGAGAGAGAGAGCACCCGAGCGCCCTCAAACGACGGAATTAAAGTGTCAAATCTTTCAATAAGGGCGACGTTCAACGTCAATGTACTTTTCTGGTGTTTAGGAGAGACCAGCTTATAATAGGCAATTTTAACAACAATGGAAGTTTTCCCCCGCCAACTTATAGGGACGCGTGAGTGTTTGCGACTGGGGGGGCTCAATTTTACTTAAGCCTATCTCGAACAATCTGATAGAGTCGTTTTCGTATTTAAATAGGATTTTCCCTCTCGATCCTTTTGTGATGTAATAGGCTTATTTACATTTTATTCGCCGTCCTTCAATTATTTCACTTATTCTCATCGGGCGCCCGTAATCGATAAAAACTTACTCAATAACGTACCGGAGATTTATACACCAAATTACATTGTTAATAAAGACTAATATAAAAAAATCGTTTACAATAAAAGGATGATTGATGGCGATTCACGGCTGTACTTATTTATTTATATGTAATTGCCCACCCCCCACTTTATGCTTGGTTTTTGTATCAAAATAAACTTGAAACTTACTAAAATTTATCCTAATTTTATATTAATTATCAATTTAAATTCATCTATAACATTTCCAAATGCAAAAAATAATAAATGAGGTATTAGTTTTGTATCAAAATAAACTTGAAACTTACTAAAATGTATCCTATGTTTATATTAATTATTAATTTAAATTCATCTATAAAATTTCCAAATGCAAAAAATAATAAATGAGGTATTAGTTTTGTATCAAAATAAACTTGAAACTTACTAAAATGTATCCTATGTTTATATTAATTATTAATTTAAATTCATCTATAAAATTTCCAAATGCAAAAAATAAATAAATGAGGTATTAGTTTTGTATCAAAATAAACTTGAAACTTACTAAAATGTATCCTATGTTTATATTAATTATTAATTTAAATTCATCTATAAAATTTCCAAATGCAAAAAATAATAAATGAGGTATTAGTTTTGTATCAAAATAAACTTGAAACTTACTAAAATGTATCCTATGTTTATATTAATTATTAATTTAAATTCATCTATAAAATTTCCAAATGCAAAAAATAATAAATGAGGTATTAGTTTTGTATCAAAATAAACTTGAAACTTACTAAAATGTATCCTAGGTTTATATTAATTATTAATTTAAATTCATCTATAAAATTTCCAAATGCAAAAAATAATAAATGAGGTATTAGTTTTGTATCAAAATAAACTTGAAACTTACTAAAATGTATCCTAGGTTTATATTAATTATTAATTTAAATTCATCTATAAAATTTCCAAATGCAAAAAATAAATAAATGAGGTATTAGTTTTGTATCAAAATAAACTTGAAACTTACTAAAATGTATCATATGTTTATATTAATTATTAATTTAAATTCATCTATAAAATTTCCAAATGCAAAAAATAATAAATGAGGTATTAGTTTTGTATCAAAATAAACTTGAAACTTACTAAAATGTATCCTATGTTTATATTAATTATTAATTTAAATTCATCTATAAAATTTCCAAATGCAAAAAATAATAAATGAGGTATTAGTTTTGTATCAAAATAAACTTGAAACTTACTAAAATGTATCCTATGTTTATATTAATTATTAATTTAAATTCATCTATAAAATTTCCAAATGCAAAAAATAATAAATGAGGTATTAGTTTTGTATCAAAATAAACTTGAAACTTACTAAAATGTATCCTATGTTTATATTAATTATTAATTTAAATTCATCTATAAAATTTCCAAATGCAAAAAATAATAAATGAGGTATTAGTTTTGTATCAAAATAAACTTGAAACTTACTAAAATGTATCCTATGTTTATATTAATTATTAATTTAAATTCATCTATAAAATTTCCAAATGCAAAAAATAAATAAATGAGGTATTAGTTTTGTATCAAAATAAACTTGAAACTTACTAAAATTTATCCTATTTTTATATTAATGATCAATTTAAATCAAAGTTCGTAAAATTGCTCGCCGTGAATTTAAAATCATCTATAACATAAAATAAAATAATTTTGGGTTTATATTTTTCTTATCGACCGCTTGGTTTAAACTGCTTACCCCCCCCCCCCCTTTTTAAACGTTCCTGCTTAAAACTGACAGTCAATTAGACGAAATAATTATTGATAGCTATTAGTAACCGACTTTGTTCACTAGAACGACTTGGCAAAAAGGGTTTTAGGCCTAATGAATTTGTCGGAAGTCGACCCTCTAGTAATGGCTCTAAGTAAATATTATTTTAACAAGCACTATATAAACAGTGACTTGCGGGTCCTGGCTCTCGGAAATATTACTTCATGGCGATTTCCTGGGTGGATGATTTATCGAACCGTCTATTATGTGAAATATATTTATAAACTTGACATTGTAGAAAATTTTGGGATTTTGGAGACTGGTGGCACAATTATGTGAAATTTAATTGTAAAGACTGTGTAGAAAATGTAAACCTTTGTGATATATATATTTATATATGAACGTATGATATTTCTTTAAATAAAATTATTATATTATATATATATATATCATACGTTGATATTATAAATGAAAACTTTATCCGCGTACACGAAAAACCCCCATAAGAACCAAAGAAAGACAGACCGTCGTTTCCTGGCCGAAATTAGTAAGAAAAGTGACCCCTCCTACTGGTCCCCAAACTATTGTCAACATATAGACTCTCAGAGTATCCCATTTCAATACCCGTTTATAGATCAAATTACGGAAACCCGGTCGAACGACATTTCAATATCAGTCGCCCAAAAATAATGTTTCATAAAACCATAAGTTCCCCCCCCCCCTCGGGTGGCACCACCAATGAACCCGCAATTCCCGCCATCACGCGGAAACTGGCACCCACAATGACACATTACGGACTTGGCGCGTATAAATCCGCGTTTAATCGCAATTTCAATCAACAGAGGGCGCACGTTGACGCATAACAATTCCTATCCATCAGTAAAGCGAGAGAGCACGTCGCTAAGGGGGGGCAACACCCCCAGCCCCCCCCCCCCCCTTCAAGAGAGAGAGAGAGAAAAAGGCTCCAAATCAGGCGGGGGTGGGTTGGGGGTGTACATCTCGCCCCAAAGAACTCCCTTTATCAATTGGTCATTTGGTGGACGTGGCGGCGCGGCGTAAAAAAAACAGCGACTGACGTCTAGGTCCCCCGCTAGATGGCGATATATAAAACACCACGGGCCTTTTATTTTTCCAAAACTCGGGGCTTATATCCGCAGCCTGTCCGCCGCGGAAGGGATAAACATTAGGCCGGTAGAGTACGAGGGTGGGACCTCAGGGTGGGGGGGGGGGGGACCTCTTTTAGAGATAGCGCCACTGGCTGCAGCTTATAATAGATTTGCCCGTTGCTGCCTTTATTATTGGTTCTGGCTGCTGATAAAAATGTCGGTTCCTGCTAGCTTAATATCAGCTCTCCCGTATCGCCTCTCAGTATTCGATATTTTGGTCCACCCGGCTTCAATTTCGGGCGACCGTGTGGCTTCGACTACCACCGCGGTGAGGCGCTCTAGGCCGAGTTTTATTATAAATGATACTAGGGTTGCTAATCTGATAAAAAAGGTCTCGGCAGTCTTTTTATAAGCAAATACGTCAATGGTTTCGTATCTCTACCTCTCACGATGGGGGATTGGAGAGACAACCGAAATAAATTCAAATTAAGAGGGGGTAGGTTGGTTTTTGGACCAGCTTGTATTACGCACGAATAGAAATCATAATTTGATATACACGTTATAAAGTGTCAAAGCTATTCGTCGGATTTAGACAATGACATCCACGCGTAATAATAAATAAAATTGATCGTAGTTGCTTCACCTTTATAGCAAATAAACAGGACTGAAGTGGTATAGAGTAATATCGGCGTGGCGTACGTCGATGTCACCCAGGCTATAGATAAATTACTACCCTTCGAAATAGCGGCCAGAGCCCGAAGCTACAGAGCGATACTACTCTATTGCCAAATTCTTAAATGAAATTGCAAAACAGTGGCGTGGGGAAACCTACGTGGCTGAATGCGCAACTAAGTCCTACAACAGTTTTCTCCTATCCAAAATGTTAACCTTCCATTGGAACCAAAAATAATTAATTCAATTTAAAATAAAATTTTATGTTTAAAATTACTAAAAATAGGTATTTAAATTTAAAATAACATTTTATGTTTAAAATTACTAAAAATAGGTATTTAAATTTAAAATAAAATTTTATGTTTAAAATTACCAAAAATAGGTATTTAAATTTAAAATAAAAATATGTTTTGTACTATCTGAATTTCATTTTCTTACGCATTTTCTCGCTATTTCTCGTTTAATTATGGCTGCGTTCAGTAGCTCTCAACGAAGTATCTGAAAAGTTATTATCGTTGAGACCGTTGCTAACGTGACGTAGGATCTTGTTGAACGCTTTTTACGCTTGTTGTAAATTTTGTAAAATATAGTCTGTTGCGGCGTCTGCATCTAGCCTTACTCCGTTCTGCAAGGTCATGTGACCTGCTCTTACAGCTCTGGACTTCGTTGCTCAACGAACGGGCACCGTGACTTCAAAACCGGAAGTCCAAAAACCCGTTCAGTAAAACCCCACTGACCGTTGAGCGCAGCGCTGAGCTTTTTTAGAGTTACTGAACTCAGCATAGTATACTATACGGGCTTGCCACAATAAAATTTTTAGAGAATTAACTTTATATTTTACATCCAAAAGAAAGTTCAGGAAATTTCTTTAGTTTAAACAGGGTTTTTCAAAAGGTTATGCAAAAATTTGAAGGGTTTGTGTTGAGAAGTATGCCTGTTTTTTTCCCATTTTCCTACGATGGGTTAAAAGAGTGCCAGAGAGCTTCAAAGTGTGGCCTACTAGCCCCTGGAAGTAGGCGGCAACAGCGCAAAACCAAGCAAATACTGTTTAAGTTTATTTTTTAAGCTGGTTACCTCGATTTGTGTACAAAGTCCTTTTTTACCTATCACACAACCCAAACCTTAAAGGGAATATAACCTGCAAAGCAATCTTTACGGAAGACCCCTTCAATTTTTCAAATGTCCCTGTACAGTGGCGCCAAACATTTTTAAAGCCAAAGGCAAGAGCGGCCAGAGCTGCAAGCGTTGGTGTTCCACACCAAATACCTGAGGTTATATTCCCTTTAATGTTCGCGTTTCCCTGATGCTTGGTTTTTCGCTTACGAAATTATTAAAATTCCCATTACAGACCCATTTTAACATTATCTGTTTTTCCTTACCTATGGAAACCCTAGGCGTTAGTAATAGTTATCATGCGACTTTTAAAGCCCTTAATTCAGGTGGCCGGGTTACAATGCGTAGGAGGGTGGTGGCAAGCCCTGCATGCCACGCGTTCGAGCCAACAGCTCCCTACACTAACTATTACCGTTAACCTCCACAAGTGTTTATGGAAGGGGAAAAACCCCTTAAACCAGTGGGGAGATAACTTTCAAACTCTACGCGGAAGGAGTAGTTCCGAGTTTCCACCTAGTACAACGGGCCGGGATCGAACCCGGGGCGAAAGCGCTAGCCACTCCGCCACCCCACCTTCAACAATGCCTGATGAATTTTATCGTATTTTCTTATACGGGCATCCCCCCCATTTAATGAAATCCTGGTGACGCCACTGCCTTCGTCAGCCTTCATGGCGATCACACATTATCGAATCGGCTACTCTAAACCGAATACGGTCGAAAACGACCTTTATTCGAGCGGGCGTTGAATAAACAGACCCTTACAAACAAAAAGGGCAAGGGTTAAAAGGGGGGGGGGGGCTAAAAGTAAAAAAAGGGCGCCCTCGCAACCCCGACTGCTTCACCAAAACTGCAGTAATAGGAACGAAGGAAATTACTATAAACGGTCAAACTAATTATAGCAATTAACGACTTGGTAATTGGTTCTTTACACCCCACCCTTCCCCGGCGTCGCAACCCTTTCAACCTCATCCTCGCGGAGAAAGAGAGAGCTTCTTTTCTCTCTCGCTAGATGGGGCGACCGGCCGCTGACGGCGCCCTCTTTTAACGAGCCACCGGAAAACTAAAGGCGTGAAAGAGGGAGGAGGGGAAGACGCCGAGGCTTAGCTTTCCAAAGAATTCGCCCTAATTAATTACCTAACGCTCCCAGATTTAATTTGTGGATGCGATAACTTCAGATTAAAACGAAGAAGACTGCGCGGGGGGGGGGGTTCCCCATCCTTTGCCCCCCCCCCCCTCGCGCCTCCCGATTTGGCTTTTGTTCCGAGCTAAATAATGGCGGGAGTTGGTGGGTCCGCGTGAACGAGTGTCTTCCTCCGCCAGGGCTAATCTTGACACGTAGCGCCATCTCTTATCCACCATCGTCATTAACTAATTCTCTCTTTTACTGGCGACCGGCTATCGGCGAGTTCCGCTCGCGCTCTTTAGCGATGACAGCGCCTCCACTCGGCTAATTTATTAAGACAATTATATTAAAAGGGGTCGACTTTTACATCCGCCATTTCTACCCCTTCTCGCTTTAAACAGTATTAAATGCGCGAATACCAAATAGTTGTTTTCACGCAATTAATTCGCCAATCCGAGTTACTTTTCTACCGCTATATTTTGCATTGCGGTGTTTTCATTTCTTAGCCGCCTCGCAGATTTGTATTTGACATTTATAACACCGTCAGCCTACGTTATTATAATTACAATTTTACTAATGTTCTTTTAATTATAAAGGTCCGTGCACGGGAAATTTATTCAATTCATTTCTGGAATTTAAGTTCGACAATTCCGGCCACTAGGTTCTTGCAACATCAAGGTTTCAACTTTCGATAATCAAAACCCACAAAAATATGCTCTTGCAAAGGACATTTAATTTTCAGAATTCAATAGAACATATTAATTTAAACGGTTTAAATAAAAATCATTGTTTTGCCTTAATGGGAAAAGTTAAGCCCAACGTTTTGAAAACCCCTTATGATGATGGAACCTATGAGCAACAAACACAGCACCCCACATAAGGAAAACGCAACCCGTCAAAAGTCGTGGATTTTCTCGGAAGGGGAAAATTCGGAAATTGTCTTCCCCCTTTCCTTAAAACGCTCAGCGTAAAGGCTCGTCCAATGAAATTTGTACACAACACTGTGTTAGCGTGTTTAAAGGCTAGCTGCATTCTCCTCGTGTTTGTTGCTCCTATATGGAACCAAGATCCAATCTAGGTTTGCTGAGAACTTACAGACGCCAGAATGAAATTCTCAGTAATGCCCGTAGCGAGGCGCTGTCAAAGGCAACGTGTGACGCGTTAGCCAGCGGACGCAAAACGGCGACGAAGCCCGTAATGCAGTTTGTCTTGTGAAGTAAAAATTTGGCGAGTGAAGAATAGGAAGTGTCACACTTATGTAAAAATATTATACATTATGGTTAGACCGTTTTCATTTGAAATAACTTGGGCACATACGCCTTCGAGGTGAAGATCTTAGGATCACGCGGTATAACTTCCAATTCCCAAAAGAGACTTTCAAATTGAAATAAATATACTTTTGCATAAAGTTTTAGTTATAACACCCTTAGAAACGATTTAAAACAAAGCTGAAAATCAAAATGTTGAAAACGGTTTCGAGCGAGATCGCGCGGCGTATTTTGCGGACGATCCCCGGAGCGGAGAGTCCTATAAAATCCAATAAAGAGAAATAGAAAGCTCGTTTGAAGCATCCAGTTGGAAAAATGAATGGAGACGCGGGCCTGCGATCGCGCAGCGCCATCTCGTGGCTGGAAGGAAGAAAGACCTCGTTGCAAAAAGGGAAGAAAATCATTTTCTTCTCAGGAGTCACTTCGCGGCCAATCTCTCCCCTTTCTGCCGCCTCCCCCCTCCGCTAGGGGGGGAGGGACGAGAAAAAGGCGCGAAATTCAGTTAGTTTTATTTCCTATAGGAGAAGACGTCAAAAATCGTCTTCCGTGTAATATCGAAAGGCCCTGTTCGTATTGAACAAGAATCTTTGTACATTTTGAGAATTACTATTTTTAGCGTTGCTCCCAATCCACCTCACGCTTTAACACTAAGTTCTTTATCTCTAATTAATAGACATATTTGAAGTTTTCAACCATAAAATAATAATAATAAGCAATGCATTTTTTCTAAATTCCAATAGTTGACGCTCTTTTGTAGAATTTATGAGTCGTCTACTCAGTTTTCGAGCCATATAGTTGACAAACAATCATTAACACGATATTCCTTTTATTTAATTTCATTTCGTTTTTTTTTTATTTTGTTTTTAATTTTTTATTTTTTTTATTAAATTTATTTTAATTTAATTTAATTTTTTTTAATTTATTTATTTTGTTTTCTTTTATTTTAATTTAATTTAATTTAATTTAATTTAATTTATAAACAAAAAACAAGAGCGTAGTGAACTGGAAATAGACGATTCACGCAACGGAATAAACTATAGGGAGCTGTTGGCGTGGCATGAAGGGCTTGCCATCACGCATTGTGACCCAGCCACCTAAATTAATGGCTTTAAAAGTCGCTTGATGACTTGGGCCTAAGGTGGTGCCTTGGGTATAAACCTAGCTAGCCTAGCTATTGTGATTTGACGCTGACGCTTAAAGGCCCTAAAATCTTCATATACATAGGCGAAACACTATACTTCAGGTACTTATCTTTCTTAACCAAATAACTACTTGTGAAAACACGCTTTTGATTTTTTCACAGAAACGTTTGCGGGCTTCTTATTCTTCGAGGGCCCATATTTACACCACTGCCTTTTGATATCAAATTTCAAAATGAATGCCTTTAGAAACGAACCAAGTGCTAATTTTAGTTAAATTTTATGTTATTATTCAATAATTTATCATTATTTTGTTGAAGTAAGTTTTATTTTTTCTGCAAGCATTTTAATTTTCAATTGCCCTTGCTGTCAAGTAAACATCAGCTGCCAAATGAGACTATAAACTCTCTTGTCTTTACTTTAACACAACGACAAGCTCATTATGTCGGAACTACATAATCATTAATCAAGCCACATTCAACTTTATCCAATCGTGCTGGCGCCATGTGTTTCTATCAGCAGATACTTTTGCCAAATATATTAAGGTTTAGTTGTCCAATAACACGATAGATGGAGCCAGTACGATTTGATTAAGTTCATTTCCTAGGCCTAACTCTCCAACTCAACAAATACTGTCCCGCGAAACGGTAGGTACTGGAAGGCGGATTCGTATGATCGTATCTCTATTTATTCTACCTCATTGATACTACTACGATATTGAAATCAGACTTTTTCGGCGAACGTAGGTAGAGCCATCTATCGCCTAAACCGAGAAATTAACCTAGCCCAAGTATTATCGTCTGCTTTGCGTTTAAAAACGATCAAACCTTTGTTTAGCAAATAAAAATCTACTACTAGAGTTGACCGCTAGGCGTCTATAAACTATAACTTCTTTTTTTTTTCAATTTTAAATATGAACAAGGTTTTATAGGGCCTTTAAAACTAATATTATCAACGCATAGATAAATTTCAAACTACCAAAATTAACGTAGTATAAGTGTATTTAATTAAATACCTCAATTAATTTTTTTCAATCCAATTTACCTCGCATTGAAGAAATGAGCCAGCAACAACGTTGATTATACTTAATTAACTTCAACCAATTAGTGTTGTAAGTTGGAAAATGATCGAAGCCTTTTTTCCGGAAAATTTTCCGTATTTTTCCGAAAAAAATAAAACAAGGTTTCATTCCATGATTAGTATAATATATTGTTTGCAAATTTAAATAAAGCGTCATTTTCGCCTCCTTTTTTCGAATCTAAAAGTAAAACTAAACCTCTAGACTAGTTTAAACTGATTAACAATGTAACACTATTAATTTTTTGTAGTATGTTTACCGATAATAGACATTTTATATCGATAGAAAGTTAAAAACATTAAGGACCCTTAAAAAGTAATTTATGTTTCAATTTTTTATTTTTCCGATTTGCGGAACATTTTCTGGAAATTTTTCCGCATTTTATTTTTCCGGAAAATTAACAACACTAGTTTAAATACTAAGCGAAAGAGGTGGTTGATTTGTGATGTTTAAATGCGAGCAAGTCCCTGGATGGCGAATTGTACGATAAACGACATCCAGGCGCGCGAAAGGGGGAAGGCAAAAAATATGGGCAGACGGTTGGGGTCGGGTGGCGAACAATTTCCTGGTGCCACCCCCAAATAGAAAAGCCAAGGCTGGGTATTTCCGGTTTAAATAGACGTTTTATAGAAAAGGCAACTTGAAAGCGCCGCCGAGCGGACAGAATTTTAAAAGAAGCGTTCCTTTTTCCATTCACTTTTTTATCACTCGGGGAAAAAAAAATCATTTTTTAAGCCTTTGTCGAAAAAATGGACGGATATTTATTCGGAAAAGCAGCGAGCCGGCCTAACAAATAAGATTTTTCCGACTCTATAGTCACAAAACGCCCGCTGACGTATTGGTGACGTCACGGATCACGTGATGTAGTAGAAGGTTTTTTTTAAAAAAAGTCTATGTCAAAAAAAATAATATTTAGATCTATAACATTTTTTATTTTTTAAAGAGAGATTTTGGTCTATAGATAGGGCTTCGAACTGTTATTTTGGCTGCTAACTGCGAGAGGTTTTCGATTATATCAAAACTGAATGTATTTTAACCATTTGCAGATAACATTTATTAAACCGAATAAAAAGTAAAAATATATTCATTACTTTTCCGAATTTCAATGCTACTTCTAATAATAATAAGATTCGTTATTAAATTCACATATTTAATTAAATGTAAGTGGTATTTTCGATCTGACAGATCATTCTAAAACAATTAAAAGTACAAATTCAACGAAGTTTTTTTTATCAATTATAATTAAAAATATCACGTGAGATAAAGCTCTTAAAAAGTTGTTTTCAATAATTTTAAATTGAGCATTCATATTTTAACTAAGAACGCATTTATTTATGTTGGAACGATCATGGTCTAGTTTTATCCCGCCACCAGAGGGGGGAAGGAAAAACGCGACCGGCGTATACTTCAATCGCATCGGAAGTCGTTAGATTTAGGGAATCAATGTGATTACAAACAACGCCAAAAATCGTCCCTTAGTATAAATATATTTATTATTGCTTAAACCTAAAACAACGCCCAAAATCGTCCCTTAGTATAAATATATTTACTATTGCTTTAACCTAAAACAACGCCAAAAATCGTCCCTTAGTATAAACCTATTTACTATTGTTTTAACCTAAAACAACGCCAAAAATCGTCCTTTAGTATAAATATATTTACTATTGCTTTACCCTAAAACAACGCCAAAAATCGTCCCTTGGTATAAATATATTTACTATTGCTTTACCCTAAAACAACGCAGAAAAGCGTCCCTTAGTATAAATATATTTACTATTGCTTTAACCTAAAACAACGCCAAAAATCGTCCCTTAGTATAAATATATCTACTATTGCTTTAACCTAAAACAACGCCCAAAATCGTCCCTTAGTATAAATATATTTACTAATGCTTTACCCTAAAACAACGCCCAAAATCGTCCCTTAGTATAAATATATTTACTATTGCTTTACCCTAAAACAACGCCAAATATCGTCCCTTAATATAAATATATTTACTATTGCTTTAACCTAAAACTACGCCAAAAATCGTCCCTTAGTATAAATATATTTACTATTGCTTTACCCTAAAACAACGCCAAAAATCGTCCCTTAGTATAAATATATTTACTATTGCTTTAACCTAAAACAACGCCAAAAATCGTCCCTTAGTATAAACCTATTTACTATTGTTTTAACCTAAAACAACGCCAAAAATCGTCCCTTAGTATAAATATATTTACTATTGCTTTACCCTAAAACAACGCCAAAAATCGTCCCTTAGTATAAATATATTTACTATTGCTTTAACCTAAAACAACGCCAAAAATCGTCCCTTAGTATAAACCTATTTACTATTGTTTTAACCTAAAACAACGCCAAAAATCGTCCCTTAGTATAAATATATTTACTATTGCTTTACCCTAAAACAACGCCAAAAATCGTCCCTTGGTATAAATATATTTACTATTGCTTTACCCTAAAACAACGCAGAAAAGCGTCCCTTAGTATAAATATATTTACTATTGCTTTAACCTAAAACAACGCCAAAAATCGTCCCTTAGTATAAATATATCTACTATTGCTTTAACCTAAAACAACGCCCAAAATCGTCCCTTAGTATAAATATATTTACTAATGCTTTACCCTAAAACAACGCCCAAAATCGTCCCTTAGTATAAATATATTTACTATTGCTTTACCCTAAAACAACGCAGAAAAGCGTCCCTTAGTATAAATATATTTACTATTGCTTTAACCTAAAACAACGCCAAAAATCGTCCCTTAGTATAAATATATCTACTATTGCTTTAACCTAAAACAACGCCCAAAATCGTCCCTTAGTATAAATATATTTACTAATGCTTTACCCTAAAACAACGCCCAAAATCGTCCCTTAGTATAAATATATTTACTATTGCTTTACCCTAAAACAACGCCAAATATCGTCCCTTAATATAAATATATTTACTATTGCTTTAACCTAAAACTACGCCAAAAATCGTCCCTTAGTATAAATATATTTACTATTGCTTTACCCTAAAACAACGCCAAAAATCGTCCCTTAGTATAAATATATTTACTATTGCTTTAACCTAAAACAACGCCAAAAATCGTCCCTTAGTATAAACCTATTTACTATTGTTTTAACCTAAAACAACGCCAAAAATCGTCCCTTAGTATAAATATATTTACTATTGCTTTACCCTAAAACAACGCCAAAAATCGTCCCTTGGTATAAATATATTTACTATTGCTTTACCCTAAAACAACGCAGAAAAGCGTCCCTTAGTATAAATATATTTACTATTGCTTTAACCTAAAACAACGCCAAAAATCGTCCCTTAGTATAAATATATCTACTATTGCTTTAACCTAAAACAACGCCCAAAATCGTCCCTTAGTATAAATATATTTACTAATGCTTTACCCTAAAACAACGCCCAAAATCGTCCCTTAGTATAAATATATTTACTATTGCTTTACCCTAAAACAACGCCAAAAATCGTCCCTTAATATAAATATATTTACTATTGCTTTAACCTAAAACAACGCCAAAAATCGTCCCTTAGTATAAATATATTTACTATTGCTTTAACCTAAAACAACGCCAAAAATCGTCCCTTAGTATAAACCTATTTACTATTGATTTAACCTAAAACAACGCCAAAATTCGTCCCTTAGTATAAATATATTTACTATTGCTTTACCCTAAAACAACGCCAAAAATCGTCCCTTAGTATAAATATATTTATTATTGCTTTACCCTAAAACAACGCCAAAAATCGTCCCTTAGTATAAACCTATTTACTATTGCTTTAACCTAAAACAACGCCAAAAATCGTCCCTTAGTATAAATATATTTACTATTGCTTTACCCTAAAACAACGCCAAAAATCGTCCCTTAGTATAAATATATTTACTATTGCTTTACCCTAAAACAACGCCAAAAATCGTCCCTTAGTATAAATATATTTACTATTGCTTTAACCTAAAATAGATAATTATTATTATTTATTAATTTAACGGATTGAAAAATAAAAAAACACGCTATTTTGAGAATTGTTTTGAAAATTTCTGAGCAATAAAAATACGCCATCGTCGATATTATACGCTTGTCAAAAATGCGAGACAAAATTCGGCACAAAAGTGTGCGAATGTGTGAAGTTGATCACGGAGATTTTCAGCTGCCTTTGTCGATTTTTGCTCCTTTCACGGGCTAGTTTCAATAGACTTCCACTTATGGACAATCTATACACGCGCTTAAAGCGAAATAATAATACAAAACAAGTTAGCCATCGCTTTAACTTTGCACAAACACCAACTACAAATATTAACTACACGAAAATGAGCGTTTTGAATAAATAAAATGAACTACTTTGTAAATTATTTTACAAATAATGTGATTCGGAAAAACTTTTAAGAATAAGAAAATTCTCGATTAACTAACTAATGATAATATTTGATTTGATTGGCCGCGCCACGTACGCCAGACTTCAGAAGCAAGATCATATCTTTTTTAGACAAGGGGTTACGAGTGTAAAAAAATAAAAAACAACGATATTCGATTTGTGATAGAAAATATGAATCAAGTAAAATGAAAAGAAACATATTCGGATATACTCTTGCAAACTTCTTTGAATGAAGAATTAGAATAAAATGGTATGACAATGTACTTAACCGTCTTTTACAATGATTTTATCATATACACTATATACTGTTATGATAGATAACTTTGTTAATATCGGCCGATTCACATACTTAAAACTTGAGCAACTAAATTTACAGCTCTAAATCTTTATTACTATATATTTTAAAATTTTAAACATGAAAATAACTCATTAAATACGTTAATTATTCTTCTACAAAATAGTGAAAACCGTTTATTTTTAACTGTTTTAGTTTTTCCGCAACTAGTTCAGAAATTACTACTAGCTTCCCCCTTAAAGTGTTTTTCCTCCGTCAAGGAAATCATTGATAACAAAATTGAAGTCGATGTTTTCCGAAAAATATCAATAAGCCTTTTTAGGCCAAATACATTACGAAAGTATTTAGTCTATCTAACATAACTTAGTAAAGCAGGGTACACGACGACGCGATTTTTGTTTGGACGAATCTATCGAAATAAATTTTCTGCTAGTTCATCTTAATGTTACTCGCATCTACAATATCAAAATAACTTTTGTAAAAAGACCGAATTTGGACCAAAATAAAATCAGTAAGCTTAGGATTTTTTCACTCAATTTAATTTATGTGGGGGCTCTGCCCCCGTATGTTTTTCTCTGTGGGGAATTAAGCCCCCACGGGATCGCCGCTTATTAATTTCCTCTACGTCATCAATCTAAACAATTTCTTCAAAACCTAACATTTTTCAGTTTCGCAAGGATGATTTTTAAATAAGATAGTAGGCTACAACGATTTTAAAATGTCAATTCTAAGCGACTCCCACCACAGCTACGATATCAGGATTTAATAACTTCGGTCAACTTAATAAACTATAGTCGCCAAACCGAACCAGAACTGAGACTACCGGAATATACAATATGTCAACCTCTTATAAATAAGAAAGACGGGGGGAGGGGGTCAAATCGCGAGTTCATAGAGGCAGAAAAACGAGCAATATCCCCCTGGTGGCGAGAAAAGACGGATAAATCATACAATGACCGCGCCGAGGGAAATTTTCGGAAAATTGTAGATTTTTTGTGTTTTTTTCCCCCCGCTGGCTTCCATATAGAAGACTCTACTAGGACTACCGCGACAACTATAAACGGCGCCACCAAGAAAAGAACTATGCCGTTTTTTCTTTCCAAATAAAGTGCCGTGTAAGTTGGGCCACAATGGCCCACCTATCCTCCCCCCCTCCCCCCTCCATCCTTATACATTGACTATTATTGGTCTTGTAGCCAAAGCCGAATAAATGCTCTTCGTTCGATTCTTACACGCACAAAAAAGAGTCAAATTCTTCAATCCATAAGTCACAGTTGATATCTTTTTTATCCCCAATCTACGGCTCGGATCCGTTCGCACCAACTCCAGTTTTTTCATTATTTTTATTTGTTAACTCTTACTTTAATACTAACAAGGAGAGTACCCGAGATGTTTATTGCTGATTTTGTTCAAAGTCGGGCAGATCTATATGATATATGAAATTTCCCAAAAGGAGACGTTGCACTACCCATTCGTTTTGCTATAGCAACCGAAAATGTTTTTGATCACTTAAAACGATAAAATCTCCATTTAAAAAAGCTTGGGATTTTCTCGGTTTCACAGGGTCCTAGCTACGTAAATTTTGAAAAATTTTGAAAATCACGAAATGTGTAATTTGGACCACATTTAGGTAAATTTCATCAAGTTTGGGTAAATTGAAACATTTTTAGGGTAAATTTGTAACAAATTTTGGGTAAAATAAGGGAAAAATCTTATTTTGGTTGTAAGTGGTCAAAAACATTTTCGGTTGCCATGGCAAATCGAATGGGTAGTGCAACGTCTCCTTTTGGGAAATTTCATATCTCATATAGGTCCACATTACGGCCAACTTTGAACTAAATCGGCAATAAACACCTCGGGTACTCTCCTTGTAAGTAAGAAAATTTCAACCGCCGATTTTTTTAACACTGGGAAAATTAATTTTGATTTTTATAGCTGTATTATCTATTTTATTAATTCATTATTATCTATTTTATTAATTCATTATTATCTGTTTTATTAATTCATTATTATCTATTTTATTAATTCATTATTATCTATTTTATTAATTCATTACTATCTATTTTATTATTTCATTACTATCTATTTTATTAATTCATTATTATCGATTTTATTAATTCGTTATTATCAGTTCATTATTATTTATTTTATTAATTTTATTAATTCATTATTATCTACTTTATTAATTAGATTTTATTAGATAATTATTATTAATAGTATTAATTTATTATTATGGATTTTATTAACTCGTTATTATTAATAATATCAATTCATTATTATCTATTTTATTAATTCATTACTATCTATTTTATTATTTCATTACTATCTATTTTATTAATTCATTATTATCGATTTTATTAATTCGTTATTATCAGTTCATTATTATTTATTTTATTAATTTTATTAATTCATTATTATCTACTTTATTAATTAGATTTTATTAGATAATTATTATTAATAGTATTAATTTATTATTATGGATTTTATTAACTCGTTATTATTAATAATATCAATTCATTATTATTAATAGTATTAATTTATTTTTATTGATCGTATTAATTCGTTATTATTAATATGAATTCATTATTATTAATAGTATTAATTTATTATTATTGATTTTATTAATTCATTATTATTAATATTATATTAATATTATTATCAATTTAATTCGTTTATATTAATATTATTATCAATTTAATTCGTTTATATTAATATTATTATCAATTTAATTCGTTTATATTAATATTATTATCAATTTAATTCGTTTATATTAATATTATTATAAATTTAATTCGTTTATATTAATATTATTATAAATTTAATTCGTTTATATTAATATTATTATCAATTTAATTCGTTTATATTAATGTTATTATCAATTTAATTCGTTTATATTAATATTATTATCAATTTAATTCGTTATTATCAATTTAAAATTCGTTTATATTAATATTATTATCAATTTAATTCGTTTATATTAATATCATAAATTCGTTATTATTAATATCATTAATACCCTCCTTCGCGATGAACTATGTACCCAAGTCAAAAACCCAGACTAGCGAATGCGAAAGGAAACTGGCCTAACAAATGCGAACAAGCGGTAAATCCTCGATTATTCAGTAGAAAATGCCACTATATAAGTATCCGATCGGGGGACAGAAAGGTTTCGCGGAGGAGAAACGGCCGGGAAGAGGCTGAAAGCACCCATCGTTGCGTTGATTTCTTTCGGCGTTGCTGTGGCGGACGCGGATATCAAGTTAGCGCCGACACACTCCAGTTGATATTCTTACGCGTGACTAGTTGGCCACCCCCCGGCCTACCAGCCGACAAAGGCCCGAACCGATGCCCCCCTCCCCCCGCTAGTGAAACCGATTCCCGACAGGAGCTGACCCTAAGTGACTGGAAGGCCCTCTCCACTGCGCAACTACCAAATTTATTACGCGTTTCATTGTAAGAATATCCCTCCGCGACACCAATAGACTTACGCCGTATAATGTCACACCAGGACCCTTATCAACTGCCCCGAAAAATAACGTACAGAAGTTCATTTCGGAAACCGATACTCTCGAGTACTATTATTCGAGAAATAGCTATGGAAATTTTGAGGATGTTTTCAGGGGTTTTTTTTTTATATGGAGGGTCAAATGTACGCTGAATTCCTTATACCGTTCTGAGATTACTTTCGTAATATAATCAGAATTAAAAATGGAACTCGCCATTACACCGAGGAGAAAGTATAGTACTGGGATAATGTAGATTTATGTTGATAAACTAAAAAAAACGCATTTACATATGTAATGTGAAAAATAATAACCTCCGGTGACTAGAGGTCGGGGACGGTTAATCATTATCCATGTTTAAATGTAAACCAAGAAATTTACCGGTTAATATTTCGGAAAATTATTAAACAACTGTATTATTCGTAAAATTTTAGCTTTTTATCGAAAAAAAAAACGTCGTTTTTCTGATTAATTTTACAAATTTATCAAAAAATTAATCGGATAATACAGAAATATAAATTACTTGATCAAAACGTTTTACGAATAATTTTGAGAGCTTTATCTATTGAATAAAAGTTAATCATCCCCGATCTCTA
This sequence comes from Leiobunum rupestre, assembly GCF_980474605.1. Lineage (NCBI taxonomy): Eukaryota > Metazoa > Arthropoda > Arachnida > Opiliones > Sclerosomatidae > Leiobunum > Leiobunum rupestre. The sequence continues at coordinate 55,050,351 of NC_143387.1, forward strand.
CCGGTGATTTAAATAAATAAAGTCCTATATTTTTGGGGGGTAGGTACATTTGTTCGAATTTCAATCGTCCGAACGGTGGAACAAATGTTCGAATTTCATTCGTCCGAACCGCCGAAATAACAAATGTTTCAATTGTTCGAATTGGTCAACTCGTTTGTTTCATTCGTCCGATTCGGTAGCATCACTTGTCCGAATTCTGTCGCTAAATTAGTATTTCTTATTGCCGTTTTTTTTGGTTAAATTCAAAATAAAATGAAATGTAAAATATTTCAATAATAAACGGAAATAAGTATTATAATGTCTAATCATTTTATCCTATTATGTCCATTTTTCCTTTGGCCGATATAGTAAGTGGGAATCGCGTTGAATGTTGTGGATATTTTAGGTTAGGTTAGGTTAGGTTCACGTTAATGTTACTATTTTCTTATAGGCCTATTAACAATATTTAAAAAAAAACAATTCCTAATGTTCGAAAAAACGGACAAACGATTATTCGAACAAATGAAATTCGCCAGTAAAGTTAACATAAATTGAACGACTAAATCACCAACAAAAGTTGTGATAAATTTTTCGGGCAAATGAAATACGTTTTCGGACATACGATCCTGTTTTCCAGAATTCGGACAAATGATCATTCGGACAAATGTACCCAAAATGTTTTTGGAAATATAGTCTTATAAAGTCCAATATTTAAAAAAATATAATCCTATTTTCCGTAAGATTTGAGTGGGGGCCCTGCACATTGCAATAAAGGCGGCGATATGCGGCGGCCATATTTTGGACCCGAAAACCAAGTCAAACTTTTCTTTTTCACGTCACGTGACGACTTTTTATTAGTCGATTTGGCGTACTTCTGAGAATATAAATAAATAATCAGAATTCTTATCGCAACATTTTGAAACGTACTCTCGTAATTAGGCCCGTACCGCTAAACGAGAAAAAGTTGGATCAAAAACACGCCTATCTTTAGCCCAAAAAAAGGGGGCAGGGGCTCAAAGGGGGGAGGGCCAACTCCGAAAATTTGTTGCTCCCCAAAACTTTATACGCGTACTTTATTTTTTTAAGCGTAATTAAGATAAAACTTGATTTTTATTTCCCTCTCCAGCTATTAGGGGGCGTTTTTGAGTAGCGGTAGAGAGTTTACGGCCTAGTTACACTCATCGGCCGCTGGGGGGAGCCAGTCGTTTAATCGTTTTCGGAGGCCACATTCGAGATAGGCCCCAAAAGGCGGCAAAGGCTTAAGCGAGGGGACCTCCCCCCCCCCTTGGTATCAGCGTCTCGGCCGAAAAAAAACCCCAACGATCGAGTCTCCTGATAAATCAGCCGCAGTCGGAAAAATAATTCCCGAAACTCCTCGTCAGATGGCGGTAAAAGTCGTTATTAGTGAAACCTTAATGGCCGTAGCGGCGGTGTCGCCCTCTTTCGGTTATTGTTCTCAAAGTGCACTTTCCGCGTTTATTAGCCAATCAGAGACGGATTTTTAACGTTTATGGCAGAGCGAGGGTTATCGAAAAATTGGGCCTCCCAAAACGGCCTACTTAAATTTAAGCCCGGGTCTAACCGAGTACTCTACTCCGAGGTCTAAAAAGGGAGTAAAGTAGGCGCTTTCTAAGTCAAGCCAAAAAGCGCCGGTCAGGTAACGGTCGTGGGTGTAGTTTAATTACGAGTGAAAATGATTTTTAATAAATGGTATCGCCGCTAGGGGAGAGCTATTTTGGCGTGCTCAGTACAAATGGCGGTGTGGGCTATTTGAGGGAGAAGTTAGCGGCTGATTTTAGCGAAAGAATTTAAAATGATTTTGGGTAACACCAGGGCTGTGAGGCCGTAATAAAACCAGAGTCGCGAAAACGTTCCGCGAGTAATAGCCGCCATTTTAGGTGATATTATCGAAATGATACTTCTTTTTATCGTTTCCTGCACTCGTTTCCTCCTAGCGGAATATTCTCGTTACGTCATACTTACGGACTAGAAATGTGTCGTGCAACACTTGTGTATACGACTAAAATATTTTACTATTTTACACGATAGGTAATTTTCTTTAAAAAAAATTAAACTAAAGTTAGTTTACAGTACTGTAAAAGTAACAAAATTTAACTTCATTAACTTCAAGCGACTTTTAAAGAAATTAATTCAGGTGGCCGGGTTACAATGCGTAGGAGGATGGTGGCAAGCCCTTCCAGCCACGCTAGCCAACAGCTCCCTACACTAACTATTAACGTTAACCTCAACAAGTTTTTTATGGAAGGGGAAACCGAAAAGCTCGGGAGAAAAAACCCTTAAACCAGTGGGGAGAGAGCTTGCAAACTCAACGCGGAAGGAGTTGTTCCGAGTTTTCACCCAGTGCCACAAGTTGGGATCGAACCCAGCTACTGTTGCTGCGATGCGAAAGTACTAACCACTCCGCCACCCCACCATTAACTCTCACGGACTAAGAAATGTATAAAGGGATTTGCCACTTTACTTTATCACAGAAATACGTGGTGAAATCAAAGTCAAGTTTGTTAGCGTTCTTTCAATACTCACAATGTCAGTGTGAAATATTTCTAATGTACAGTATAATCATTTCTAAACCTCGATTTCCTAATCTAATGAAATTAAAGTAGTGAGTCCCTCCAAAGATTTCTTAGTTCAGGCTTCTATGGATAGGATAAATTTCGTTTTCGATCCTTGGAACAGTCAACCAGCTATTGCTTTAATGTAAAATAATACCAATAATTATGGAAATTAGCAAAATTATCACAGAACCGATTTTCATAGTTATTTCTCAATCAAGATTTATAGAGCCCCCTAGTGTCAAAACATGCCCAAGACCAAATATAGTATTTCCAAGGACGATAATATACTAATCAGTTCGATTGCGTGTCCGAATCGGAGCTGGACAATAGTGCCAGTGTTGGAAAAAAGGTTGGGTAAGAAAATTAGCATTAAAATGCTTTAATTAAATAAAAGTAAGACCAGAAATTAAAGCATTTACGCTCTTCAAGTATGCACGAATACAAGAACGAGTCTATGTCTGTTCAGTTTGTAACCAGTGCTGCCAGGTATAAGTGAGGTCTTGCAGCCCAATCGAAAACTACACTAAAAACGCCAACCGTCAAAAATGTTTTTTCGAATGATAGCAAAATGTTTGCCCATTTTATAGCCAAATTTTCACAAAGTAAAGTTGAAATTTTTAAAGAAGAGTGAATTTTCAGTCAAATAATTTTAATGTCAGGACCCCCAGATGTCCTATAATTCCTATAAAATCCTATGTTTTCAAAAATGTCCTATAACATCCTATATTTTTCGAAAAATCCCCAAAAAGTCCTATAAATTTGATATTTTTCCCATGTCAAATCCCGCCACTCGGTTAAATTTCTATATTTAGCCATAGGATAAATTCCAATACCAAATCATTATAATCTATACTTTTGTTATTGTTAGCATGGTTAGTTACTAGTATATTTCTGTGATAAAATGGTTTCTTTTTTTTAAGTGAAAATCAAAGATTCATTTCAGTAAATATAGATTTGGTTTTTAAATGCATAAAGTTAGTAAATTAAATAGCATATATAGTCCTATAAAATCCAATAATTTTGAAAAAATAGTCCTTTAAAATCCTATAATTTTGAAAAAATAGTCCTATAAAGTCCTATTTTTTTATGAAAAAATTTAAGATTTGACTGGGGCCCCTGTACTATATATAAGCAATAATGTATTAATAAATTATTATTATTATTACGTTTTATGTTGAAAAAGATGTTCTGTATAAACAAATGTTTTTTAAAATTGTATCTCCCGATAGTGGAAAATACGTCTATCCAAATTTAACTGGTCGTTGTCCTTTTTGCGATGATCCTAAAGCCTCTAATCTCCATATTTACTCTAAATGTTCTAAGGTGTTTGCGGTAATAGTCGTTTTAGAGAAATTTTTAAATAAATTGATTCCAAGTTTTAACTTAAAATGGCAAAATTTCTGGCTTAATAATTTTGATGAATACAAACCTGCTCCCCACGAAAATAAACTTGTATCTACTTGGTATATATATGACGGGATAAATTTTATGAAAAGTGTTGTAAAACATGTTATCTTACAGGAAATAAAAAAAATTTGAATTGAATTGAATTATAATAACAAAAAATATAATTTTTATTTTTAACATAATTTTGTCTAATATTAGGGTAGTCACGCGTAATCTGGACTTCCGCGATGCCGTTATCGCCTCGTTTTCGTTCAACTTTTCCTCCGTTTTACACATTTTACGGTATAATTATTCCCTCAACAGCTGCTATTTGGGGGAAACAATAAAAACAAATCAAAATTTCCGCCTCCCGCCCAAGCCATTTTCCCCGCAAATCGCTTCGAAAACAAGCCCAATCGGTCGGGAAAAGCTCCTATCTGGCAACTCTGTTTATAACTATTTTAAACCATGTTCTCCCAGTTAATAATAACAATTTATTATTAATTCACCGAAACCGCATCTCGAGAAAAGGAAGAGGGGGATGCGGTGAAAGGGGGGAAGAAATCTTCTCGTTGATTACCATAAAATATGTCGCCATCTGGCGTCAAGATCGTTTATTCACAGTCCATATACATTCAGTATATTCCGGATGAAACTGCGGGTGTATAAATAGCTCAACCACTTACGCGATCAAATAAAGCCATTTCCACCCCCCCCCCCCTGCACTCCCAAAAGGGTCTCGCCCAATCGCCGAGCGCCCCACCAATATATAAATGAACTTGTCAACACTAGACGGCGCTCTCTACAATCTCAGCAGAGCGCGAGCCGAAGAGAGAGAGAGAGATGGGAAGGGGGGGAAGGCAGTAGAAAGAGAGGGGAGGGGGAGGGAGAATCATCATCGCGACCGGGGCGCCCTCTGTATTAAGGGAGCGGCGTAAATCGGGCCATTTACTCCGGCCAATTTCCAAAACGCTTTTCCCATTTTGATCCGATTTTCGCTTCCTCGATTCCATTGTCCAAAGACAATTTCCATACTCGGCGGCGGAGGGCGGGGCTTCGGCCAAACGCGTCATCGAGCGAAAGGACCAATCGCGGGGGCTCGGCGGGTTCAAATGGCGAACCGGGTCTGTTTAACAGGCTGTGAAAAGGGGAGCAGTTTAAGGGGCCGCCTGCCCTAATAGGTCTTTGTCAGACCCCAACACTGACGCCGGGACTTCGAATTTTTCTCTTTTTGCGCGTCTTGCCCGCGCGATTTCTATTTAAATCTATTTTGGCAAAATGGCTGAAATTTCCATCGTTTCGCTCTAGCAGCCAAGCTGCAAACTTTGTTCAATCTCAGTGTTCTTTTTTCGATATGTATTGAGAAATTCGGTTCACTTTAAACGCGTGCTATTGAAGGGGGATATTTAGGCGATCAACCGTGGGATTTTGCACTCGTATACATAAAAGACCGAGCTCGATTTAAGCGGCCGTATTTCGCTAGAATAGATTATGGACCCTATTATACACGAATATAAACGGATGTGTGGAAATTTTCAATTTTAAACACTCTGAAATTATATTTGTCGTATTTTCAATTGAATTTTAGTTAGTGGCGTCACTAACAAGGAGACATCCCGAGATGTTTATCCCCGATTTTGTTCAAACTCGGGGGATAAGTAGACCATTGTAAGGTCTCTAGAGCCTTTCTTATCACGAATAATACCATTGTTTCGGAATCCTTTGGGGGCACGTTATATTCGCCACTAATTTTAATCGACGAAACTTTTCAAATGTTCACTCGTATAGGTACTACCATTGTAGGTCAAAAATAGGCTATATGCCTGTAGAAGTGTTCAACCCGCAGCGCATTGCTGTTCGGGGTAAAGTCGACTATCAGGATTATCCAAAAACAATCATATTCTTTTTTTAAATAATTAATATAATAATAATAATAATAATAATAATAATAATAATAATAATAATAATAATAATAATTTCTTTTTACCCTAAAAAAATGTAAAATTTATCCACAAAATGAATGATTTTAATCACGGATAGTTTTTTCCGCAAAACGTTTTTAAAAACCACTAAAAAATACCATAGTTCACAATTATCCTCAGATTTAAAATATGTACTTTAAAAGTAAATAAAATTCGAATAAGTGGATAAAGGCTATGGGATGCCACTCAATTGGAAGATTTTTTTGAAGTCGCGTTTAATATTATTAGAGTGTGGTCATATGGATCGTACTGAAGCAAACGTAAATCTAAAACATTTCATCAAAAGTTGGTGCAAGTTCCCGAAGAAGCCAAAAACGTCAAAGGCTAAGAAAGCTTTGATTGTTCAATAAATGTTCATGTTTTTATGGCAATAAACTTTTGGTCATAATTTCTTTATTTGTGGACATTTGTACCTATTTAGTATTGTTTTTATTGGACGTTTGTGGTAAATTATACCCTTGGATAAAATTATTCGATTTGTGGATGATTTTATCATTTATTTGAGGACACTTTAATTCCATGCCTAATATTAATAATAATCGTCATCATCAGCTAAGCTAATACCCAAAGAAGCGTGGTGGCCAACAGCCCCCTACACTTACTTTTACCGTTAACCTCAGCACGTTTTTATGGAAAGGGGAAACTGAAGAGCTCGAGGGAAAACCCCTCTAACCAGCAACTTAGAAACTCAACGCAGGAGGAATGGTATCGAGTGAGAAAATGCAGAAAAATATTTGGTTCTATGGCTGCTTTGGGGTCTAAAAATGGATGCTATGTTTCACTTTTATGCTTATAAAATGTCATACCAATAAGAGGATTTAAATTTCTACAAATACAGATTTCGTGTTCCTTTAGGACAGAAAGTGTGTGGTATTCGTCAAGCGAAAATACTTTTTAATTCTAAAGAATAAGAACTATCTCTATCGCGTTAATTCGCAGCGGGTGCTCGGTTTCATAAAAATGTGTCTGGTTTTCTCTGAAGTAGAAACTGATCTGATGGCACGAAACCAACGCTTCGTGAGTGCGTTGACAGATTCGTGCGAGAAAATTCAAATTTTCTTCCTCTTTTTAAATATTCGCGAATTATTTCTCAACAAATACTTCAAAGGCGCGCTCTTGAATCCCCCTTTTTCCATCCCCCGACGTCAATCAACTTTGCACTTTTGCCCGTAAAATATGACGAGTTTTACAATACGTCTTTTTCACGTGAAAGCCAATTGGCATTAAATTCTTTACCGTGAATTGAATTCTAAAACAGAATGTTGCTATCGAAATAATGCGGTTTTTTTTTGGGTAGAGATCAGTCAACTTCCAATTGATCACGAAAATTCATCGCTAGTTGCGCAATATCTCTAATTAATGGAGTTCCCGGGACAATGGCCCGCCTCTAACGAGATCTCTTGCCAATTTATTTTGATTGATGCGTCGTGTATACCGAGCTCTTGCGAAATGTTAAAAAAAGAAGTTGATTTATTGTATTATGTATATATCGACATTATTAATTATAATTCGTTTCAAGATTTAATTTTCCAAAATAAAATAAAATGAATTGAAATTTAATACAATGAAATAAAATACAATGAAATGAAATAAAATGAAATAAAATGAAATAAAATGAAATAAAATGAAATAAAATGAAATAAAATGAAATAAAATGAAATAAAATGAAATAAAATAAATTCTCAGAAATGGAAAAGGAATGTTTCAAAAAATATAACATATCACTCTACCCAGATTTTATATCCAGTGGCTTAGTTAAAGAAGAAAATGGCGTCCCCTTCTTGAACTGTAAACTATAGTGTTAGAAAAAAGTTGTTGAAAATGTTGTTTGTTGTTTTTTTATTTCATGCATTGTAAATTAAAAAAAAGGTTTTTTAAATAAACGCTTACTGCAAAGTGAGTAAGCTTAAACTGAAAAAAAGAGCTAATAAAAATCAATGTACACGTAAAATTTTTTATCACACGGAACAAAAAGTCAGTTCTAGCAACATCGATTATAGCAGAGCTTTATTTGTATTATGTAAAACTTTTTTATTCAAAATTTATTAAAATGTATACAAGTCAAAAAAAATTAAATAAAATGGAATATAATAAAATGAAATAAAATGAAATGAAATAAAACAAAATGAAATAAAACAAAATGAAATAAAATGACATAAAATGAAATAAAATGAAATGAAATGAAGTAAAATGAAATGAAGTAATATGAAATGAAGTAAAATGAAATGAAGTAAAATGAAATGAAGTAAAATGAAATGAAGTAAAATGAAATGAAGTAAAATGAAATGAAGTAAAATGAAATGAAGTAAAATGAAATGAAGTAAAATGAAATGAAGTAAAATGAAATGAAGTAAAATGAAATGAAGTAAAATGAAATGAAGTAAAATGAAATGAAGTAAAATGAAATGAAGTAAAATGAAATGAAGTAAAATGAAATGAAGTAAAATGAAATGAAGTAAAATGAAATGAAGTAAAATGAAATGAATTAAAATTAAATGCAGTAAAATGAAATAAAGTAAAATTAAATGAAGTAAAATGAAATGCAGTAAAATGAAATGAAGTAAAATGAAATGCAGTAAAATGAAATGCAGTAAAATGAAATGAAGTAAAATGAAATGAAGTAAAATGAAATGAAGTAATATGAAATGAAGTAAAATGAAATGAATTAAAATGAAATGAAGTAATATGAAATGAAGTAAAATGAAATGAAATGAAACGAAAAGCAATGAAACGCAATTAATTATTTAATTAATTTGTGTTTTTCAATGTAGAAATCACCCTACTCAAGATTGAAATCGCCAGGCTTTTACTAGTTATTTTTATTTTATGAATTGAATATATTTTTAGATAAACATTTTGAATGCCGTGAACGCCATTAGTTAAGATCACCTATGACATCAGAATATAAATGAATGTGTGAAAAGTTTTTTTTCTAATACTAGGATTTCAAATTTATAATATAAATCTAAATTATGTTTTAATTTTATCGAATTGGTTGAGTTTGACTCACCGATATTAAAAAAAAAATAAAACACATAAACCACTTAACTTCCAGACTTTAAACTTACTAATCCTTCTACTTATCTGTCGTTGGTGAAAATAGTTTGCGTTAAGAAAAATAAACGTAATCGCTTATAATTATAATACAATAATTATTTTACTTATAGTTTAATGTATGCATTTTTTTATTTTTAGAAATTAAAACCAATCACATACAGAATTCTTAACGGTGGTCACCCTTCCTGATACTATAATTCAAATGAATTCGGAATGGCACCAGATTCAAACGTCACTTGTTCTCGAGAACATGAACTCATTAATCACTACACTAATTTCTTAAAACAAAGCCAATGTTTAAATAAGTACGACTATTTCGCGATTTGATATTATTTTAAATAATTTCCCGAAAATACCCAAAAAGTGTGTTCCGAATCCTGTCATAAAAATTAATTATAGCTTTTAAAGCGGTTCAATTATCTTTCCCATTAGCATTTCTGATGTGCCCCTGCAGAATCTTGAGTATAAGGGGGGTTAAACTGCCAAAAATGACCGATCATTCGACTCAAATGCGTTCATGCGTTATAAACCGAAGGCGTATACTATAACTAACTGGGTCTATTAAGGCATACTCATTTTTCTATAATTCGATAATTAGTCATCGGTTAATTACTTCGGGATTCCATCCCCCTGCACGGAGTAATAGCATTTTATTGTCTTCGGCGTTGCCTGAGAATAAATCGAATTTCTGCGGGGCTTTTTTGTTGGCCTCTGCGCCATCTGCCATTAAATGCTAATTTCCAAAGACTCAATTATACTTTGCGCCCAATTATCTTGTTTGTCTTTGACAGCTACTATTGTTTTCAGAAATGGAAAAGAGGGGACCCCCCCCCCCCCCCCCCCCCGCCGGTGCCGTAACCTCGACGTGCGCGTCTGACTGATTTGCCATTTGTAACGTTGCATTTTTCAAATCGCTTTCGTTTGGCGAACAAATGAGGTTCCAAGGCTACGCTTCGAAGATTCACATTTTTAGGCATTTCTCTAATTTGAAGTTGAGTTAATTTCACGCAACGGCGTGGAATTAAAGGGTCGTCAAATAAATGATAAAATCATCCACTAATCGAATAATTTTATCCAAGGGTATAATTTACCACAAACGTCAAATAATAAAAAAACACTAAATAGGTACAAATGTCCACAAATAAATAAATCATGACCACAGGTTAATTTTCATACATACGACGGGAAAAGTCCTTTAAATAAAAGATCATTCATAGCGGATTATAGTGCGACTGGACTTGTAACTGAATTGTCTATGGATTCTCTTTATACTGCCAAAGCTGAGACTTTTCTACGCATAGATCTGGCAGCATTTTTCAACCGGGGGGCTAGACAGTCAGAAAGCGCCTATAGAGATTAAATTTCAAAACTATTTCCTGAAAATGTTTTATATTATTATTATTATTATTGTTATTATTATTATTATTATTATTATTATTATTATTATTATTATTATTATTATTATTATTATTATTATTATTATTATTATTATTATTATTATTATTATTATTATTATTATTATTATTATTATTATTATTATTATTATTATTATTATTATTATTATTATTGTATGATTGTATGTTATATTATATTGTATAATATCAATTATTGTAATTTTTTCCTCCTTTTTAAAACGAAAAAAAATCCCTGTAAAGTTGTTAAAAGTGTTAAAAAGCCCTGTAAAGTTGTTAAAAGTGTTAAAAAGCCCTGTAAAGTGGTTAAAAGTGTTAAAAAGCCCTGTAAAGTTGTTAAAAGTGTTAAAAAGCATGTTACTTTGCAGGAAATAGACCCTGTTTCAATTCAATTCAATTATTATTATAACGTAATAAGTTATATTATTTCAAAGATATTTTTTAAAAATCTCTATATCTAAATTTTCTAATTTGGATAGAGTTAATTCATTAACTCTAACAGAAATTAAGATAAATTTTCGAATTGTTTCGCGAAAGTTCCTTTATTATTATCATATGTGAAATCTTACAAGAACTTCGTTATTGCAATATTTCATACATCCCTTTTGCATCAATACCATATTTATTCTGTCAAAAAATATCCATTTCATTTCAATATAAAACATATAACACAATTGCACAAAACTCTAGTCTATGAACACAATATTAGAGAAGCTTATAATCAATGGTACTGACTTTTATTATTTTAGATAATGATAAATATAGCTTTATATCTGAAGTAATTTATTAATATGGTTAAAATAATTACTATTTGATTCGGGTTTCCATCAAATAAGTTAAACCATACATTTTTTCCTACTACCATACGTATTTTTAAATCTAATTGTGACCCAGAAAATACACTAAAATGCCACAATATATAAAAATAAATTAAAGCCGTTGAAAAAAAGCAACCCACTCCGCAGAAAGTCAATGGGAGGTATGCAAGAGGAAAACGACAAGAATCCGTGGGATAAAATAAAATATTTGGCGCACAGTCAGCTAAAGAGAACAAGATGCTGTAGACATTTGATTACGCGCTATCCCGTCTAAGTATATTTTGCATATTTTATATTACGTTCACTCACTCTATACATTAACGTAATTAACATAGTTCCTTCAATCTACCTGGACATTATAATAATGAAAACCCTATGATAAGCTACCTCATTCACCCTGTCCATTCATAAACGTACACATTCACAATCTCCCTGTCCATTCGTAAACGTAAGCTTTCTCAATCTCCCTGTCCATTCGTAAACGTTTGCTTTCTCAATCGGCCTGTCCATTCATAATGACCCATTCCGATGGATATTTTATATTAACGAAATACAGTAATTAGGATTAAACAACACACCCGTAGTTCAGATACTCTATAAACGCTAACAGTAATTAAATGGTACCAGAAATATAATACACCTTTGTGACAGCGATGGTTTGAAATTTCAAATCGATATCATAGCCCTATCGGAAAATTATGCAGGATACGTTGAAATCACAACAATATTCCCATGCCCAAGTTCTGGGCCCCCAATAAGCGATATTATTATCGTACTGTTATTTCCTATCGATTGATGTATCGTTTACCATTTGAACCCTAATGATTGAAAAGTTGCGTACGACACGGCGGCGGCGGTGACGGCGGCAGCCTACGTGCTACTCGAATCTAATACGTACAAATCCCCAATTGGGATGACGCGTAAAAAAAGTGGCTACTTTTGACAAGCTAATCAAGTTGTTAAAAAAGCTGTCAGAATATGCTGCCGGTTAAATATACCGCCGAAAAGAGTCCCATATATTTTTTCTCAGTTTTTTTTGAAGTCGTGGAAGCTAGGGGCCCCCCTTTCCGCGATAGAAATGTAAGTAGTACGTTTTTACAGCTAATAGGTACTTTTAAATCCATGCCCTAAAGCTATACCACCTAGGTAAAATGTACTCCGGAAAAAACCACACGCCTGTCTTCCGATGAAGATAATAAAAGATTCGAAGGCCTTCGTCTTAGTCTCGGATTAACAATAGAATTGAAATTTACTTTTTTATTTGAAAAAAACAGTATCTAGTTTCATTGGGTGGCCTTGTAGACACGATTCCTATTATTAATATTGTGTGGATACTATGTTGAAGAATTAAAATTGAATGCTTGGCAATCTCGCCTTCAAGTTCTCAAAAGTATATTTTCGTTAATAATGAACGAGTACTATAAAGTATTACCATAAGTTTATAATTATGTTTCGAGTAAGTGTGTCAGTTTCTTATATATTTATTGACAGTTATTTCTAGACAACAAGTTTTCGGTGAACTTCAGACAAAGTAATTAGGTCTAAAATGTGGTCTTTGGCTCATAGTCATAGTGAACTTGTGCGGGTTATTTTTGCTTATAAAGATCCTATTTCTATCTTGGGTATGACGTCAATTCTACGTCACCCCATACATCGTTATCTTAGTTTAAAAATATCGTAACTCTATCTTTAATATGGCCCGAGTTACGAGGTTTTTAAACTCAGGTAATGACAATACTATCACTTATAATTTCGGTCAAATTAATAAAATTTCTAATTCAGAATTAAATGCAATTTATAATAATTATTCAATTCAATTCCATTTAATTACTATAAGCTTTTCTCACTTTATAGATTAATAAAAATAATATTAATATTAGTCAGTTATTGTATTTGCAAACAATTAAGATATAATTAGTCTATAGGTGGGGTGGCGGAGTGGTTAGCACTTTCGCAGCAAGAGGAGCCGGGTTCGATCCCAGCTTGTGGAACTGTGCGAAAACTCGGAACCACTCCTTCTGCGTTGAATTTGCAAGTTCTCTCCCCCACTGCACTGGTTCAAGGGGTTTTTCCCCGAGTTCTTCGGTTTCCCCTTCCGTAAAAACTTGTCGAGGTTAACGGTAATAGTTAGAGTAGGTAGCTGTTGGCTCACGTGGCATGAAGGGCTTGCCACCACCCTCCTACGCAATGTAACCCGGCCACCTGGATTAATGGCTTTAAAAGTCGCTTTAAAAAGGCCTATTGAGGTTATTAAATATAATTATAAATTCATGTAAAATTAATATTAAGTGTGAACCTCAACGAAAAAATATAAACCATTAAAACCAGTGCAATATAAATAATAAATATTTAATCTCGGACTTTTTTCCCAAAAAAGCCTATTAAATAATAATAATAAACAGTAACTAGCATTTTAGGTTGGCTATCGATGTCTAGTTTGGGATATGAAGTAGACAACTTAAAATAATCAGTTAAAAAATCCGGTCAAAGTAATAAAAATTTGTCATAATACTGACGTCGTGATTGTAACACAAAATCCCCAGGTGGAAAAAAAGACCCATTCTAGACATTCTATCGGGATTACAGACTTTCGAAGGAGAAAATAATAAAATATTGGCTGTAACTAATTTGGCCGCTAATTCGACGCGCACAGTGAACTTGAAGAGACGAAATATTCTTCGGATTTTTACGATTCTTTCCTTCGGAGATAATCTGTAAAATTTCTCTTTACTGGCCTGTCCAAATTGGCCACACACACCGACTATAACGAGACAAATTTAATGCCAAACACTTAAAAAGCGGATGACGGTCAAATGGGGTCAGCCTGCTTCACCGAAATGACCGATAATATGATGGCAATCGCTCGAATGGAGAACCAACGCATCCAGCTGGAATTCTTTCATTTTCTAAATTTTTATATAAAATATGTTAATACATAATATGTCAAAGTGCCTAAATTGGTTTATTATTGAAATGTATAATAAATAATAAAACATATAATAAATAATAAACATAATAAATAATAAAACATAATAAATAATACACATAATAAATAATAAAACATAATAAATAATAAAACATATAATAAATAATAAAACATATAATAAATAAAAAACATAATAAATAATAAAACATATAATAAATAATAAAACATATAATAAATAATAAACATAATAAATAATAAAACATATAATAAATAATAAACATAATAAATAATAAAACATATAATAAATAATAAAATATAAAAAATAAACTTTTTATTAAAGGTAAGATTGGTAGAAAAAGCAGTCTCTTGAGGAAACAATAAACTAATTTCTAAAAATATTATTCAATTAGTATTAAATAGTAGAAATATTGTTGTACAGTCTTGAAAGTTTTGAAATTATATTTAAAAACGTGTGCGGAATAATTAAATGGTGCAGTAAAAGGAAGTTACCAAAGTAGAACCGTTTCGGAGATAAAACCCTTAATTAGTTCCTCAAGATTGTTAAAATTAATCGTAAAAAAAAAGGTTCCCAACGAGAGAGAGAGGAATCGAAGTAAAATTTGTATTTTATGATCATTGGCGAGGCTACTTCGAAGTTTTACAACCACCGCTCGCAGCATTAAAAATTATACATCATTTCACTAAGGTACTTTTTGGGCATATTATTCAAACAAGTATGTATTTATTTCAACTTACAAGTGGCGTCACTAACAAGGAGACATCCCGAGGTGTTACACACCGATTTTGTTCAAACTCGGGGGATTGGTAGACCTTCATGTAACTTGAAAAATCCTAAAGGGAATTTATTCAATGGGTAACGGTTTTGCCATGGCAACGACAAATGTTTTTGACAACATAAAATTGAAATTTTCCCATTGAAAATAACATGGGATTTGGACCGATTCCAAGCCCCCCCCCCCCCCCCCCTGTGAAAGATTTTAAAAAATTTAAAAATTTTAAAATACCAAAATTATAAAACAAAAATTTAAAAATTGACGAAAAAAATCAAAATTGATCACATTTTGATCAATTTGAACCAAATGGGTGAAAATGGACCGATATAGCTTAAAAAGGCAAAATTTCAACTTTATGTTGTCAAAAACATTTGTCGTTGCCATGGCAAAACCGTTACCCATTGAATAAATTCCCTTTAGGATTTTTCAAGTTACATGAAGGTCTACCAATCCCTCGATTTTGAACGAAATCGGTGTGTAACACCTCGGGTCGTCTCCTTGTTAGTGAGAATGAGTATATTGGGACCAATAGGCGATAGCGTAAATTGCAAGGTATACTCAAAGTTGGTAGAGATGCTGCTAATATAAGGTACAACTGCCAAAATTTCTTTCGGGAAACAATTGAGCGCCATCAAACGGTAGAAACCTTTAAAAATAGTCACGTGGTTATAAAATTGCTCAAAGGTTTATTGTTGAACACCGACTTCCACCTTCATTAAATAAATCTTTCGGAGTTTAACTTTTAAAAATTTGGTGGTAAGTTAAGTTTTTAAGTATTTATACTTTATTAATAAAAAAAAGATTCATTTGTTAAACTTAATTCAACGACGACTCGCAGGGGCGCGCCTTATCCATAAGGCAGACTAGGCTAACTGCCTAGGTTCCTACGAAAATGTCTGGATAAGTTAGGGCCTACAATTCCATATTAAAAGGCCTACGAAGGTCCGGAAAGTCTGTAAATTTGAGATTTTGGCCTAAAACCTACTGAAAGGCTAAAACGGCCCTGACGACTCGGACATAAGTATTATTATTGTGATGTTAAGCCTCTAACTAGAAAAAAAATTAAAGGCTTATACTCTTTACAGACGAGGCTTATAAACCCGGGTTTAGATCCCGTTTTTGTAACCAGAGCTTATTTAGCTATACTGAAATGTGCTATAAAAATTTAACTTTGGTTTACTGAACCCAGTTTTATTAGCCTCGTCTGAATAGGGTATTAGACCAAAGAGTATAAAAACTATGTAACCTAGAGATATAATGACGGTCGAAAGCAGTAAAGGAAGTTGTAGCAACCGGGAGGGAAGGCACTCAGTGAATTTGCACTTCAAATTTCGGTACCGCAGCGCCACTACGGCAGTTTTTAGTACAATAAATAATAATACCGGAGAAAAATGGCAGTTACGGTGTTGCGGAGGTGCTAAATTTGGCATTTTGGATATTTAATTGTCTAATATCTGTCAATTCAAAAAAGTGACAGTAATTGGTTACTGTTTCGTGATTTTTTTAGTTAGAATTTGTGGATTCGTTGTTTCGGTGTTTATTTTCAAAAAGTGAAGAATAAGGCGTTTGTTCTCTACCGTTGCCAAGTCCTTAAGGAATTTTCAAGGATGTTGAACTAAATCAAAATGATTGCCACTTAAAACTGCCGTAGTGGCGCTGCGGTACCGAAATTTGAAGTGCAAATTCACTGAGTGCCTTCCCCCCCGGTTGCTACAACTTCCTTTACTGCTTTCGACCGTCATTATATCTCTAGGTTACGTAGTTTTTATACTCTTTGATTAGACTAGAATACCTTTTTTAACCTAGGCTTAGTGAAGCAGCCCCTATGTTTTGACCACGCGTTATAGAAGTTGGCCATACTATGACGAATTTCCGGGAAAATTTTAACGAATTAGCTACGACCAAAACAATATCATTCCCCTTTCGTGACGGAGGATTAAAAATTTTATTAGTGACTTGTACAGATAAAAAGTTTCTTTTTAATGAGGCTCACCAAATGAAAGCACAGTCGAGGGGGGAAAGAATTACAAATAAAACTAAAAGTGATTTACAATTGATACTGGGAGTGACCTACAAACAATAACACTGAGAATAACTTACAGATAATATTAAAAATTACTTACAATAGTCCTTTAAATAAAAGATCATTCATAGCCGATTATAGAGTCTGTGCTGCTGTGACTGGACATATAACTGGTTTGTCTATGGTTTATCTGAGAATTTTCTATGCATCGATCTGGCAGCATTTTTAAACAGGGGGGCAAGACAGTCAGAGAGAGGTTTATTTAACCACCTATAACACTGAAAATGAACTTACAAATAATACTGAAATGATCATATAAATTTAGATTTACAAATAGTACTAGAAATGACTTTTGTTTAAATTTGAACATTGCGGTAAAGGTACAGTAGCGTCACTTATTGACAACTTCCATTCAATACTTCTTTCGGTAGTTAAACATATTATTATTATTTTTTATTAATTATAATTTATAAAAATAATTATTTACAGTTACTTACCCCGATAGCGTGCATACCTTAGTTTCAAAAGCAGGTATCTAAAAAAAAACAAATTTAAGTAAAAAAATCCTTTAAATTTTACAAAATAATATTATGTAACGCTTTTTATCAATGGTGAACATATCAATAACATTGAAGCTATATTGGCGTTAGATTTTAATGTACCCCGATCGCTTGCCGTAGTTACAAAATCAAGTATCTAAAAAAAGACAAATTTAAGTAAAAAATTCCTTTAAATTTAACCAAATAATATTATGTAACGCTTTTTACCAATGGTGAACTATCAATAACATTGAAATTATATTGGCGTTTTAGGGAACCAATGATATACCGTTCAGATTTGATTTTTTTAGGGAAAACAACTCACAGTTTAAGCACGAGGAGGATTAGGAAACACGCTAAAAATCGTCTCAAATAATAAATAGTATAATTGAAGATTGAAATATTCTTTTTCAAATCGCGTAGATCAAATTACCTGGTTTTGTAACTAAGGTAGCGAATCAATTTGTGGGTAGTCAGGTCGTCAGTGAAATGAAAATTTTCAAATTATTCACCGTAATTAGATTATACGTATACTTTGAGGCGAAAAATTAATTCTTTAAAAAGAGAGAACGATGAATCAGAATTCAATTACCCTTTTCAAAAAGCACTTGAAAAGAGACTAATTGAAGTATAGGGTGGTTGGGTGGAATGGCCAAAATAATTAAAAACCGAGTAATTATTCAAATTTAAGAGTCATTTCAACTCGAAAATTCGAAAGCGCAAAAAGGACTCCAACCATGGCTAGCAAAGGGGGGGGGGGTGAAAGGAGGGGGTCGCTAATAGGGCGCTCTCTGACGGAGATTTTTCCCACCAAAAATTGAAGTCATATGCAAATGATGAGAGAACGAAGGGGTGCGGGTGGGGTGGGAGAGAGATAAGGGTTCGGAATAGACGCGCGCAAATAGAGCGTCAGAGATGATCGCGGACGGGCCTCCAAAAAGCGGGCTGAATTTCCTAAGAAAGGAATTATACGCTTGAAAAATTGGGAAAAAATTACCAAGGCAAATTAATTTTTAAAAATTGACGTTTTAAAGGGTTTTCGCTTGTTGGCGCCATCATTTTACTTTTCCAACAGTTTTCTATCCATATCTCATCCCTCCTTTCAATTGGAATTTTCGATATTATAGATTATCCATAAATAAAAGCGACTACATACAACACAATTTGTATCTTCCATTTACCTTTCGAAGCGTTTCGAAACTTACAAATCATCCAAACGTAATGCAAAGTTCTAAATTGTATATAAGAGTTTCTGGTCACATTCAATATTTTTAATTCAGACAGTATATTTACAAATTTAACTTCCATTAATTAACAGATAGAAATACGACAAGGGAAGAAATCATTTTACGAAAGTAACGCCATTAGAGTAGGATTTTGTAATACCCGAAGTCGTACCAGATGGCGTCACTAGTAGGGAACATAGAAATTTGAATATATCTCAGAACTACAAAAAAAATATTGTTTTTTGTTTTTTATGGCGAATTCATATGTTTTTTCAATAATAATAGTAAAATAAATTGGGAATATCTATTATTAAAGGGGAACGGTCAAGCTTTAACCAGTTAGATAGCCCTATAGCCCGTTAAAAACAAAAATTTATGGTGAAAACCGCATCAAAAAATATTAAGCGGTTAATGTTTAATAAAATAAAGAAATTTCGGGAAATTGAAAAGCGCGTGTCCGCTGCGACATCTGGAGTGAAATAGGTGAGACACTCCTTGCTTGATTAAAATTGAAAAACCATATAAAAGCGGAATACGCGAAAGATTTTTTTTTATTTTGCACGCGCGGCGCGTTCCAGTTAATTATACGAGACGTAAGCCTAAATTGCGCGATTTCAAAAGTTAGGATAGTTCGCAAATCGCTCACTAAGGTCGATCTGGCGCTGGCGATACACCTTATGATGCCGGCGAAAATTCAAACCCAAATACTTGGCGTTATTTTGCGTTTCAACTTTTTGGGCCCAAAACAATTTTTTCAAGACAAAATAAGGTAGGTGTAAGTATATTGAACGTCTTGTTGATCTTTTGATATGCAAATTTTTAAGGCGATATTTGGAAAAGCTTGGCCGTTCCCCTTTAATAAAACCATTAGAATCGCTCTAAACGTTTGTTTTCCCGTAAGCAATTTGCGCTTTGGTCTATTTCCTTTTTTAAATAAACTAAAATATTAGCTCTATAACAACCTCGGCTAGGATCACAATCCAAGTTTTATTGGTAGGGCCCAAGCTTGCCGTAAACAGATAAGCGTAGATGGCGAGGGCAAAATCCCCGGCACAAGGTCAGTTTTAAAGGTTTCTTATCGGAGTCGGGTGATTAGGATTCGGGATGGACTAGGCTTCCGAAAGCAATCCGAAGATAACCGAAGTGCCATTCCCACAAATAAACTTTAGCCGCTGTCCTCCGGCGATTGGGAGGAGGACAAGACCCTTCGGGCTTCGAGGGAAACTTACTAACGCCTAAGAAAAGCTATCGGAAAAGCTGGGCTTCGAAACGTTTCGGGAGTCACTCGAAACGTGAGAATATTATTTTCTTCGCGCGCCGATAAGAAACTTGTCTTATTTTCGTAGATTATCCACTTTTAAATTGCTTTTTGGGTTACGACCGTCATCGGGGAAAAAGGGTTATATACGTTATTACAACGGACAAAATAACCAAAAAAGTTTCTCGATTATTACATCGCCCACAAAAATAGACCTGCCGGTCCTTTTCGACTTTTCTCAAAGACCCTATAAACCTCGTTGATACCTAAACAAAATTATCGATCTGATTATGAAGTTCGCGCGTACGCCACCAGCGAACTCGGCGCTGCGTGTAACTTCCATGGTAAAGATGGCGGGGATTCTCCTTAGTTAGATAATTGTTTCTTGAGACTAAGGCTTATTGAAGATTTAAACGATTTCATCGTTAAAAATGCCCTTCATTCGGCGAAATAACGGCGAATTATTTAATCGGAATTTAAAATTTACTATTCGCGACCGAAAGCTATCGCTACGCCCCCTTTGGTTCGCCATTGAAACCTAGCCAAAGCAGACGCTATTAGTTTTTCCTCATCGTTATTCGTAAATTTTATTTTATAAATAATGATACTTAATATAATTTTTGCATCGTTTACTTATATTTTCATAATTTTATTTAAGAAAAAAATTTCTTATGACTTTTTATGCTAGATCATAGGTGCTATCTCGGAGAAGCTACCGCCGTTACACCACCTAGACTCGTTTCGATCTCGAATATTCAAAGTCACTGTTACTTTCAAGCACTACCAAAGGCAGGGATTAGATCTATGTTAAATATTATAAGATTAGGGTTAGGTGAAATTTATTATCTGCCACTAATACACTCTTTTATATCCTTATTTGTGAGAGCTGTCATTTTATTACACGCGGTCAAGTGCACGCGACGTCTCGAGCTGATGAGCACGTGCAGGCGCCCTTGCCTGTACTATTTTAAATTAGGCCTGTAATGAAATGGCCGACTTCGTAAAAGAGTGTATAGGAAGAAAGGGCTTGTAAATAATTTATATTTTCATGAAAATATTTTCCCACTTCAAATTGGAAATACCTCAACCCCCGTTATTTGTAATAACAGCGGCTTCTACGTTAAAAAGATCGTGGCAACCCGTATTTTAAAAGATTTTACAACTAAAGACTAACGATTGGACGGAAAATGGCTAATTTTTCTAGGTAAATTAACACAATTATTTTTCCGCGCGAGCTTGAGTGCAAGGTCCGTTTGGAGATTATTTTTCATCATTTGAACAATTTCACCTTTAACAAACGGAATAGGACTAAGGCCATCTATTGATCAGATAATGAAGTTACTCGGATGTTATTAATGCTAAATGCCGACCATTTAGTTGTCTCAAGTAACAATTATTTCGAAAACACGGTTCGTTTTCGCAGGTACTTATTTTGAAATTTGACATCAAAAACACACATTTATTTGTATTTGTCGCCATCTGGTTGTCATTATGTAGGAAGGAAACGTTGAACGCATTTCTCGTGATATAAGAACTATTCAGTGCCATCTACTGAATCGAACTAATGTTAAATATGTCAAAAAGTGAAAAGTTCCATTGCAAAATGGATGGAAATTCGGTGGGCCTGCAGTTGATTTTTTTCCCTTGATTCTCTTTGGAACAATGGGTTGGCGAAATCGTTAGGAATCCTGGTTAATTAGGAAATGAGTTGAACGAGAGAAAAGTGAAATAGTTTTTATTTTCAGAGAGGAAATGGAAGTCATTTTTGCTTCCCCGCTCTATTTCCTTAATTAGCAAATTAATTACAGCCAAATTAACGAATCGCTTTTATTTCCTCTCTCTCACATTTTCGGGACCAATAAGCCATCATTGTTATTATTTCATTCAGGGTCGCGTCAGCAGTTTTCCGGGGCCTAGGCAAAGTCTTCTAACCGGGCCCCAATGTAGCATTTTACGGGCCCTAGGCGAAGACTTCTAACTGGGCCCCAATGTAGTATTTTTACGAGAATGTAGCATTTTACGGGCCCTATGCAAAGTCTTCTAACTTGGCCCTAGTGTAGCATTTTTACGGGCCCTAGGCAAAGTCTTATAACCGGTCCCCAATGTAGTAATTTACGGACCCTAGGCAAAGCCTTATAACCGGTCCCCAATGTAGTAATTTACGGGCCCTAGGCAAAGCCTTTTAACTTGGCCTCAATGTAGCATTTTCCCGGGCCCTATGCAAAGTCTTCTAACCGGGCCCCAATATAGAATTTTACTGGCCCTTAGCGAAATCTTCTAACTTGGCCACAATGTAGAATTTTTACGGGCCCTAGACAAAGTCTTCTAACCGGGCCCCAATGTAGCATTTTATTTTCCCTCTAAAATAACTGTAAATAAACATAACTTTAGAATTCGGGCCCTTCGAAAGTGCGGGTCCTAAGCAATTTCTTACATTGCCTAATCAGTAACACGGCCCTGATTTCATTGTAAATACCTAGCAACCATTTTTGCTAAGAAAAGATATGGAACAAATACAATTTTATAAGCAGTTAAAATGTAAAATTAATATTTTATATGTTCAAAAATACAACCAATTCAGCAACATATTAACCATAAGTATGTCCTTTTTCACCTTTTCCACGCATTATTCTCATTACTATTTTTCTTCGCCACTATCGTACTATCAAACCCATAATTTATTCATATTCGTGGGTTTAATATTTTCCTATTGGAAAACTAAATTCAAATTCCACTGATTCAAAATACTGGGATAATGCAGATTTATATTGATAAAGTAAAAACAAACGCAATTACATCTGTAATTAGAAAATAATAACATTCTGTGACAAATTTCACAGGCCATGGCGTCAAATTTAAAAAAGTAAAGTAAAGTTCCCAAAGTCGCTACAGTGTGGCGCAATTTATATTATTAAAAGTCTCTTGATAATTAGGGCCTATATTATTAAATGCCTCTAGATAACTAGGGCCTATATTATTAAAAGTCTCTAGATGACTTGGGCCTAAGGTGGTGTCTTGGGTAATAGCCAAGCTGATTATTATTATTGTATATTTTTTGTAGGAAAAAATTTATTGCCCCCCATACCGTGCTTCTTTCATTATGTTACTTATGACAATACTAAAGTAAAACAAATGGCGACTAAATTTAGTCGTCCCTATATGTTTTAATTACCGGTTCGCGAAATAAAATAGAAAACGTATCATAAAACATCCAATCTCAATCGGGCGTATATTATAATTAAAATATGAAAAATGCGGAAACCGTAAAAAAAAAATGTGACGGGGAGGAGCCGATAAAAAAACCCCGATGACGTCATTGTCCCTCCCCCAAATAAAAAAAAACAAAAACAAAAGAAATATAAGGAAAAAAATGTCCCAGACATGGCAGATTTTTATTACGGAATTCAGCCGAGCGAAGGAGGAGAAAAAAACTATTAAGAAACGTTTCCGCCGATGCCAGTCAGTAATCCGCCTATTATGAAATTCAGCCAATCACAATCGACGTCCACACCCATTGATGGGGTTCCCCAACAAAAAAAATGCCAGGAGAGGGGGTAAAGGAGGTTTGTGATCTGAGGGGTACTCCGAAGGGGGGGATAAGTCTTTGTGCTATAAAGATTTTGGGGAGAGGCACTGGGGGTGGGGGTGAGAAAAAAGAATATGAAACACATTAACGTTGGGTGATAATAAAAAATGGGAGGGGTATGGAAGAGGGGGGGGGGGGCAACTCAAATGGAAAAGCTCGGATGAAGATGACGGGTTGTCAGCGAGGGAGGGGGCCGATATCCCTCTCTCTCCATCCTGCGCAGTTTTTGTCTCTCCACTCGCCCTCCCCCCGTCACCCTGCGATAGGGAATATATTGGGCTGGCTTATGGGATGTGCCTTGTCACTGGGAACTCTACCGTTTCTACTAACAAGGAGAGTACCAGAGGTGTTTATGGTAGGGTCGTCTTAAGGCATGGGCTAAATGGGCTACAGCCCAAGGCTCCCTGCGAGTTTTGGGGCCCCGGAAAGTCCAGCCAAACAGCTTCTACTCTAGGGATAAGGGTTTAGTTGGTTAAATATTATTTATGCTACTTTAATATTATGTATCTTTTAGTTACGTCTAAATTTATTTGACTCATCGCCACATCGCGTATCATACGTTACCAACAATTTCAAAAACCTAACAGCGAGTCACTGTCAGCTAGGAGCAACAAACACAGAACCCCACACAAGGAGAACGCAACCCTTCAAAAGTCGTGCATTTTTTTGCGTACATTTTTCATTGGTTAGTCGCTTTAGCACCGGCTGTCGTCGGAAGCCCCTGGGAAAATTCGGAAATTGTTCCCCCCTTTCCGTATAACGTTCAGCGTAAAGGCTCGTCCAATGAAATTTGTACACTGCGTTAGCGTGTTTAAAGGCTAGCTGCGTTCTCCTTGTGTTTGTTGCTCTTAGATGGGAGCTCTACCCTTTCTACTATGGCCGATTTTGTTCAAAGTCGGGCGTAATGTAGACCTATATGAGATATGAAATTTCCCAAAAGGAGACGTTGCACTATCCATTCGATTTGCCATGGCAACCGAAAATGTTTTTGTCTCCACCAGAATTTCCAACACCCTTAAGACGTCATAAGATGCCACTTTATATTCTTACTCCAACTAATAGACTAGATAACCCGCGAAGGTGCGTGTTCAATTTTAATAGCCTAGATGCCTAAACAGATACTCTTCTCGTACACACTATCCCGTCTGCACCAGCATTTCCAACACCCTTAAAGGGGAATTGTCACCACCCTAAAATTGGTTAAAAACCATTTAAATGGAGAAAGGACGGCCGAAAATGGTTATACAAAAAATTTCATGTTAATATTTACAGTATTTGATTTATTATTAGCAACCAAACTTCGTGTTTTATCCCCCCGACTCGATTTTCTCAGAACCGCTAGGTTGAACCTACCCGCAGCGCCATCTTGGAACGAAATATTATTTTCCCCGGTTTTATCGTTTTTCGGTCGGAACTGTCGTCTACTACGACATTCTCCTTGGCTTTTTAACCGAGTTATACTCGTAGATTGTAGTTTATCGTGTTTTTAAAATGCCTTACACGCCGCCCTTACTCAAATTTTTGCCGCTTCATTCTTTTGGCGCTGCACGTAGGTTCAACCGCGATTTCTGAAATTTTTGGAGCCGTTTGATGTAGGTTGCGGAAAACGTAACGTAACTTTTTAAATAGTTTTCCATTTATAATCATTAATATATTTTCTATCATTCTCTAAAAAAAACCTCGTAAATTTTGGTTTTGGTGACAATTCCCCTTCAAGAAGAGAATTTGGAGAGGCTGCGTGTAAACCTCCTCGCGACGTCTTGTTCCCATTCAATCCCTGCCCCCCCCCCCTCCGTTCTTGCATCGTCTCATCCCCCCCGTTGATGATGTATACGAAAAACGTATTATACGAGTGGAGAGGAGTCGAGCCGATAAGAATGTCGGCTGGTGCGGATCCATCGGCCGTTACGCCACCAGAAAAGGAAAAGAATATAATAGCGAAGGCAGCGCGGCGCGGCGGAGAGAGCGCGCATTATATAGAGACGGGGAAAAGGCTGAGAAGCCCATTATACAATTCATCCCTTCCCAAAAGATAAGAGTTTACACGCCAATTTCCTGGCCCTAATGGAGTTTTATGACTGGGCAAGCACGCTTCTCTCTGGCTCCGTCTCGCCTTCTTCTGGCCAAGGATCCCGCGCGTCGCGCTTCGCCCCATTGCTCCCGAGGATCACCGCCGAGACCAACCTCCAAAAACTGCGACGCAGACACCCGGGGAACGGACCTAAAAGAAACGAAGCTGTTCTATCCAACACCCCCCAAATATCCACATACCCCTGGTCTACCTATGTTTAATATTCGCCCCATCTATATAATTCTATCCTGGGATTCTTTGAAGCCGACAGTGCGAAAATATTTCGACTTTTCCCGATTTTATCTTTGGCGATGGATAACGAGCTTGTAAAAAGTGCCGTTTTTAATGATAATATATGGGTCAATGTATGGTTTTTTCTTTATTTTTTTTATCGTGTCCTGTTTTATTTATCCACATTTTCACCTTAAACATATTCTAATATTTCCATAAACAAATATAATTTTTTGTGAAATTGCATTGATATAAGACAGGTTATTTGGACCTTGCATGGCGATAAGGAAGGTTTTTTGGACCTTGCATGGCGATAAGGAAGGTTTTTTGGACCTTGCATGGCGATAAGGAAGGTTTTTTGGACCTTGCATGGCGATAATTAAGGTTTTTCGGACCTTGAGTTATGATAAGGAAGGTTTTTAGAACCTTACATTGCGATAAAGAACGTTTTTCGAACCTTGCATCGCAATAAGGAACGTTTTTCGAACCTTGCATCGCGTTAAGGAACGTTTTTCGAACCTTGCATCGCGTTAAGGAACGTTTTTCAAACCTTGTATTGCGATAAGTTTTTCGAACCTGGCGTTGCGAAAAGGAAAGTTTTTCGAACCTGGCGTTGCGGTAAAGAAAGTTTTTCGAACCTGCATGGCGTTGCGATAAGAAAGTTTTTCGAACCTGGCGTTGCGATAAGGAAAGTTTTTCGAACCTTTCATGGCGTTGCGATAAGGAAAGTTTTTCGAACCTGCATGGCGTTGCGATAAGGAAAGTTTTTCGAAACTGCATGGCGTTGCGATAAGGAAAGTTTTTCGAAACTGCATGGCGTTGCGATAAGGAAAGTTTTTCGAACCTGGCGTTGCGATAAGGAAAGTTTTTCGAACCTGGCGTGGCGTTGCGATAAGGAAAGTTTTTCGAACCTGCATGGCGTTGCGATAAGGAAAGTTTTTCGAAACTGCATGGCGTTGCGATAAGGAAGGTATTTCGAACCTGGCCATGCAAGAAGGAAAGTTTTTCAAACCTTGTATTGAGAGGAGAGAGGGAAGGTATTTCGAACCGCAAGTTGAAGGTGGTGATAGAGTTTAGGTAATTTGGATGGTACGGAATCAGAGTTACCAGCTTGTCATATATTATTAAATGTATAGTATTTTTAGCTTATTTTATTTTTTAGAAAAACAACAAGTTCGTTAAATTAATTGCTTTTAAATTTTAGTTGTTTCTGCGGAATACATGAAAAACCACCAATATCTGTCAGTGTTGCCAACCAAAACGTAAACGTAATTGAAAGGGTCCCACGCGTGACGTGGCGGAAATGGGAATTCAGGTGTTACCGAAGCTTATACTCCCTTTAAGATGTAAACCAAACGGATAAACGGAGCAAAATCGGATCAAATTTCTGGTGGTCGTTAAGGTTGAAAGAGAGGTGTCGATTTGAAACCAATACGCGTATCAATGGAGAGCCCCAAAATATGTCCAATCTGGAATAATTTCCAGCGCCGAAAGAGACATTGACACGAAGGAAGTCGGTAGTTTACGCGATTGAATTGAACTGAATCGCCGCGATTAGCACTCGACCACGGATTTCGTCGCGGACTCCGCCCGCGAGAGTCGTGGCTATTGGTCGCGAACGAACCCAATTGGCAACCAATCCCAAAACAATCGGGTGCGCCGAATAAAGGGCCCGGCCAGCGATCTAAATTTTGAATAATTTCACGCGGCGTACGTAGCGAGAGGGCGCCACCGTCTATTCCCCGTTGAAATCCCTTTTAATGATGATTAGCATTACGGCGTCGTTTATACATTCGCTTCCAAATCCCCTTTCTGACTCGGGAGGCCGCCGGAGAATAATAGGCCGCGGTTTACGGCAGGCTGGCCACGCCGGGGAAATGGCGCCTCGCTCCATTAATTACCGCCATCTCTCGGACGGCGCCTCTCTCATTTGTAATTTAAATTGCCTATCCCCTTAATAAGGGGCTAATTTTAATTTTAAACCCGTTATCGCCGTTAAGTATTAATTACACTTTATTGTCTTTAAAGTAATTAGAATTATCGGGCCTCTCTCTGTCCGCCGCCTGGCGCGCCACCTTTCGCTCGCAAAGAGAAGTAATAAGATTCTTAAGCGTAAAAGGCGACATCTACGAAGCGGCGGGCGAAGCATTCTGGTGGAACGGCGACCGATAAAAGGCTTTAGCGGCTTTCTCTCACTCCTGGCTGCTCTTTTGATGGCAGCGCCTCCTGGCTACGAAAATGCGGATAAGACGACGAGCGCCGACTGGCCTATAACGGCGGATACCGGCTCGCCTAATCCTGCGGGGAACGATAGCGATTGCCGCTCCACCTATCGGCCACTTACGGCGATAGATATGGCGGCTCAACTACGACAATTCCGGAGGCTGAATAGGCCTTGATACAAATACGGAGGGAACGAGAGAGGGTGCAAAAACAAATAAAATGACTACAAACGAACCAGAGTGGGCCGTAATTAACTCGGGAAGCCTCGGCCGATACGAGGCAGCCACATTTTTATTACGCCACGGGACAGAAGACGAACTATTTTATTCGATTTTACCAACAACAATTATTTCAATTAGTCTTTTCAGTTTAATTACTACATAGGGCCAGCTAGGAGCAACAAACGCAGCACCCCACACTAGGAGAACGCAACCCGTCAAAAGTCGCGCATTTTCTCGCGTACATTTTTCATTGGCTAGACGCTTTAGCGCCTGCTGCCGTTGGAAGGGGAAAATTCAGAAATTGTCTTCCCCCCGCCCGTAAAACGTTCAGCATAAAGGCTCGTGACGCTCGTCCAATGAAATTCGTACACAACCCTTCGTTAGCGTGTTTAAAGGCTAGCTGCGTTCTCCTTGTGTTTGTTGCTCCTAACTGTCAGCTAGGCGCAACACAGAACCCCACACAAGGTGAACGCAACCCATCAAAAGTCGCGCGTTTTCTCGCGTACATTTTTCATTGGTTAGACGCTTTAGCAATTAGCACCTGCTGCCGTCTGAAGGGGGAAATTCGGAAATTGTCGTCCCCCTTTCCGTAAAATGTTCAGCGAAAAGGCTCGTCCAATGAAATTTGTACACAGCACTGCTATAGCGTGTTTAAAGGCTAGCTGCGTTCTCATTAGGCCAAAACTATTCGCTCGCTTTGAGACGAAAATAGTACACTTTTTACCCCAAACTGCTAACTTCTTCCATACAATAACAGCCAAACTGTTATTTTGAAGTTACTCGTTATTTGCTAAAAATTACTCCAAATCTAGCGAATAGTAACGGCTAACACGTGAAGCTACTGGATTTTCGTCGGCTAAGCAGACGATTTTTCATGTCGTCTGCTTAGCCATGTGGTATACTGAATCCCATTAATTGGACATTTTTCGAAAATTATTTTTGAATGATACAAATACAAATTACAATCCCCAGCGCGATAACAATAAAATTAAGATTTTATCAGAGTCAAAGTCAATTAACCCAAGTGGGCGGGTGGGCAAAATACGACTGGGCCACGAGGTTATTATGCCCAGCTGATTAATACGTTGCCAGTTAAATTCTAAAACAACCTAATTTTGGAAACCATTTCAATGCGATGGTAACGCTCGGATGGTAACAACTGTGTGAAATATTAAAGGCCGATTACATAGTTATTCGGTTTACTCTGTCTTTCACTGGAAGCTGGCTCGCTGCAAGACACATGTGCTATGCAAGCAGCCGACTACCAGTGAGAAACAGAGTAAACCGAATAAATATGTAGTCGGCCTTTAACCTTATTTCTAACTAGAATTGTAAATTGGAAAATTTTACCAGAAAATTACCGAGGCCTTTTTTCCAGAAACATTTCCGTATTTTTCCAAAAAAAAAAAGATAAGAAAAGGTTTTCATTTAATGACTAACCTTAGCCTAATATTGTTCGCAAATTTAAATCTCGCCTCATTTTTTCCGAGTCCAAAAGTAAAACTAAACCTCTAGACTAGTCTAGAATAAAAACTCTTAAAAAGTAAAATATGTTCCAATTTTTTATTTTTACAATTTCCAGAAAAGTTTCCTGGAGATTTTCAGGAAAATATCCAAATCTACTTCTGATCGTATTAAATAACTTAAAAATAAATATATATGTTTTAAATTGTAAATTAACTTTATAGCTTAAAATAGCGCAAGTAGCATAATAGCTTAAGTAGCATAATAATAAAGTATGATACTTCAAAATGTTTTATTGATAACCTTTTTTGCAATCGAATAGCACATTATCGTACTTGGAAGTAGTATATTTATCTTTGAATATATTTAGACACTAGGGAGCTCTGTGATTACGAAATAACAAATTTTTTGTGATTGTCATACTTCTTTGTATTATTTTACTTATAATTAAAGTGAACCCTTCCAATTTCTCCTATCCACGGAAACGTGAACTAAGAATTCTTTGGATGGACTCACTACTTTAATTTCGTTAAACTCGAGAGGCGTGGATATTTGACAAAACTCGTGACAATAGTAACACGCTTAAGTCGTTTAAATTAAATTATCCATTTAAACAATATAATTAAAAAATACCCCTGGCCACCGAAATTTCATCAAAGAACGAAAAGAAAAATAATTGAATTACGCGACAGGGTGTATTTGGGTAACAAATTACGTCTATTAAAATTCTCGCTCGAAGGGACTGAGAGAAAAGCGGGAGAACATTAAAAATTTCGGAGATAAAAAAAACCTCGGAATAAAGGAAAGGAAGGGGAAAAATAAATTAGGTTTTTTTCTCCCCAAAAAAGACCTAAAGCATTTTCCCTTCCCTCCTCATTTAAATAAAACGACGTTCAGAATTAAGACACCAGTGTCATTTCCAATCCCCCCTCCCTCCCAAAAAGGCACCAAAAAAAAAGTGGAAATTTCCTGAAACCCCCGTTTTCCTAGAGATTTGATACGATGAAATTTGGGTATTTCCAGCCCCTCCGCCGGCAAACTTAAAAGTGTCCGAAATGATTTATCATAATAGGCTTGAGAGTATAAAGAAATAAATCGCATTGTCTGACTGCGCCGAAATAACCTTTTCCAAATATCGTCATTATAATGTTAACCAATCGAAACGTCGAAAATGGATGAAAATGGGGGATATATCTTCTGACCCCTCCTCCCAACCTTTATTCCCCCCCCCCTCCCCCGGGTTGGAAGAAAATCGTTTTTCTCGGCAAAAATAAGATTACGACGACAATCGTAGAAAGAGGGATGAAAATGGGGGGTGGTTGACAAAGGAAGCTTAGCGGGAGGCGCGTAGGAACGGGAGGGAATTCTCTTCCGAAATTTCGCACCGGAATCTTTGAAAGGAAAATAAATTTTGATTTCCTTTTCCGCCAAATACCCCTTTCCCTATATATAATCATCGCCATTGTCACCAGATGGTTGCCTTTAAGGCTATCGGATCCGGTACAGGCTGTATAGGTCCATAGCGCCGCGGAATGTCAAGTTAGGTCGGGGATTTCGATATAGCCACGGAGAAGGAGGGATGAAAGAAGCTCAAGATGAGGTGGCGCCCAGTTTTCCAGGAAAGGGAATTTCACGCCAAGTTCGGCTGTGAAAGGGCGATATTACTCGGCGACGTCCGCCCGTATATTATCTATAATACGTTTTATTTGAAATGGAGGGAAACACGCGCGTCTATTGGAAGTTAGGGTCCGAGCGCCCACCTAAAACTCTATTACGTTTCTTTTCTCCTTATAGATTGATTTTTAAGAAGCCCAACTTTCCCCTCCCCCCTCCCCCTTACCCCCCCCCCCTTCACTTCGTTTTGTATATTCAACATGTAACGAAAAATGTAAGGCATATACGCTAGATATCAAATTTAATCAAATAACCCCTTGCAATTAAAATATAAAATAATATGGTTTTAAAGTCAGTGACAGTGCTTCCAGTTTCCTGCAGGTGCACGTGCTGGTAGCGTAGGCCTGCCGGCGACGATGGTTCCCATTGTCGCTGCCTTTAGTTCGTTTCGCGAAGAGGGACCCCCTGGCCAGAGCCCTTCCTAAACGATTCGGCCCAAACAATATTGACTCGCTTTCCATTTCGGGATTGGCGGGTTAATCCCCTAATCCCTTCAGTTGAAAACACGATTCCCATCATTTTCCTTTTTTTTATTTAAGAAACCAAAAATAACGAGGGTGCCAAGCCTCTTTTATACCATACATGAATATATAAAAACTTTTCCAAAATGTACTGTATTTTGTAAAACGGATATTGGTGTGCGCGAGTTTTGTGGAATGTGTAGTTGGGATTTTTGAAGAAAAACCCGATGACGTAGGGGTGACGTTTTTCATGAACGACTATCTTTCGGACTCTACGGAGAGACGGTAGATCGGAGTGACCGGCCCAGAGGAAGGTGAAGGCAAAAATCTCTCAGAGCCTTTTGAGTGTCGAGCCGCGATTTAAAATATGCGAGACATCCCTGATTAATGAGCGTCGCGTAAACGTCTTTCGGGTGAAATGTGCAATTCTTAAAAAGATAAACCAAATTACCGCGGTCGTCCCCAGTGAGTGCCGTACCAGCCAGAATCGGACGCCGGCTCCAAGCATGGACACCATCAGCAAGCGCAACTCGAACGTTGGAAGAATGGACCGCCGCCGATATAGAGCTTCGCTCGGATAATATAAGTATATTATAAAACTTACAAAACTCAATCTCTGATTGGTTTGGCCTTGCTGCCGTTAATGTAACCTTCGAACGGACCCATATGGGCCGTTATCTTGTTTTAAATAGTGCTAGTCTTGGTAATGCTCATAAAGCGTTAATATATTCCCCCTAATGTTTAAGTGTGCACACACCACTGAATGTGGTTAAGATTAAGGCCCCCTATTCGTTTAAAGAAAATCATTTCATTAAAATTAATTAATTTCAATGTCAGTTATGCAATTTGATTCCATTAAATGTGTGAATGTTTTTGGCAACCCTCTAAAATCTGGTTTACTCCTTATTTTAATTAATTAAGTATTTAAAAATTCCCCTAGACAACGTTTTCCTTTAATTTTGATACCGCTAACCCCGAAAGTTAAGCGAGTTAACCCGGGCCATCATTTTTAATGTGGAGGTTAAAATATTCGAATAAGCTTATTGAGCCTAACGTGCTCTCATTTACGTACCCGACCTATTGGGCTTAATGCCCAACTTTTACGAACCGAATAGGCTTATTCATGCTGTTAAGTTATAATAATTATTAATTCCTCTACATTTTGGGGATCCGTCCGGGATTTAGCTAGTATGTTAGTATGATTTATATTTTATGTTTATTGCCATTTTATTGAAACTCTCAGTTAAACACCTGGGTACCCTTTCAACCTTTTTCAACTTTTGTTGTTTAGCTTGTTGGTAAGCTTATATTTAGTTTTGTGGGTATATATTTCTATATTTGGGTTCCCCCAGGTCGATTTTCTTTTTATTAATATTTGGCGTAACATTTAATTAATATCCAATTAATTCGGATCAATAGTTTACCCGAAAACCTATATTTTCCCATTTAAAAAAATAATATATTTTTTTTTATGAGTTATAATCGTAGCTCAGAGTATATAGCTTATCAGAATAAAGCTAGGGAAGAACGTCTAGCGACACGTAATTTAAATAGATCTATTCCCGTTTTGCCCGTCACAAAGGCAACTTCTAAAGTTCCTCAAACTCGTAAAACAATCCCCTCCTCTCGAGCTTCCCTTGGCGCTAAAATGAATTCTAACGACCTTGGCGGCCAGGCTAATCTTATTCTGCCCCTCTCCGGAGCGCCGGGCCCGAGTGGTCCAGTTACCCTACCGGTAACCTCCGCCGTGTTACCGCTCCCTGTTAACCCCTCTTTACTAAGTAGCGTTGCCGCTACGCCCGTAATGAGCGTCCCGTCGACCACTACCCTTTTCACCCCTATGTTACCGGGGTTCTCGTCCCAAAGCCAGGGCCAGGGCGCGTTTACGCCTTCTCCAGCGGCTAATGTTTCAGTTCCTTCGGATGTCTTAACGGCTATTTTAACCCAACTTAATCAACTGGCAGCGCAGACTAATCAATTACAGATTGCCCTTAACCAACAACAGGTTCAGTTAAATAACCAAACGCTAGTTCAGAAAAATTCAGCTCCCGCCCCAGTCCCTAGTAGCTCAGCGCAGGGCCCAGTAAATAATTCCGTTCAGTTACAAATTAATCAGCCGCAGGCCCCTCTACCCACCTCAATAGTTAGTCAGGGTCCGCGTCAAGCCCAATATCAAGCGCCGCAATATTCAGGCCAACAATTAGTAATACCCAATCAAATTCCCGCCCAGCTGCCGGTTTCTTTTGTTCAAAATAGCGCGCCGATGCCATTGCAACCCTACATGCCGTCACTTTCGGCTCCCCAAACATTTTCGAATAGTAGTCCAAGCGCGAGTGTAGTCTACTCTGCACAGCATTCAAACCCCATTAGTAGCGTTATTTCTACCCCGCAGTATGGGTCCCAAGCTAGTTCTGCCCCGGCGTACGTAGCCCTCGCTCCAGCGCCGTTTCTCTACTCAAACCCGCTGCCTACTCCAACGTATACGGGTAACCCCAAGGACCCCGGTCCTAAAGAATTTTTGCGCAGGGCTAAGCAGATGCAATTAACGGTTAATCTTAGCGATTCCCAATTCCTGCAACAATGGGTGCCCACCTTACTTAATGGGACGGCTCTAGATTGGTATGAGGAAAATAAACCCTTCTATTCGTGGGATAGTTTCGAAATAGCTATTAAAACGCGTTTTGAACGCAAGGATAATGACGAGAATATTAAGGACAAAATTAGCGAGAATATTCAGCGTTCCCAAGAATCCGTTTATGAGTATTCGGAACGATTACAAAAACTATTCGGTCAAATGAATAATCCCCTTACTGAACGTGAAAAGATTCGCGCTGTCCATCGCAATTTACGCGACGAAATTAAGATTTTCCTAGTTAATCGGGAGCATGATACATTGCGAGATTTGTTAGACCACGCGGCAGGAGTAGAGCGCATTGCGAATAAACAGCGCCGAGATAAAGAGGATAGCGGCTCCCAAAACAATAAAAGTCGCAATAACAACAATGGCGCCTCTAGAAGTAACTTCCCAGACAGAAATCGGTCAGCCCAGCCTGGCGGATTTAGTTCAGGGAATAACGTAGGCGCGCGTACCTCTAACCAAAACAATAACGGTCCTTCTGACAGCGCGAGGCGAGGAAACTTTACCCCTGTATGCCATCATTGTCACCAAGCTGGTCATATACGGCCAGAATGCCCTAACCGTGATAAAACATTCCCCCCTCCGGGAAACGGGAGGACGGGCGGTGCCATTCCGGTTCCGCCCGTGTCGCGAGCTTAGATACCACGCGCTTTAAGAGTGCGGAATTGCAAAAACCAGGGAATCCCACTAATCTTAGCGAGGGTCAGGATTTCATTAACATCTTATTAGGTACAATTCCGTGCTTGGCACTCGTTGACCCCGGTTCAACTCATACAGTTATTCACAGTAGTTTAAAACCCCTTATTGAAAGCAACGGCTACACCACCGATGGTTGTACTCTTGCCCTTCGTCAGCCAGATGGCACCCTATTAGCTACTGAAGGCGCGGTCACCATTCCCTTCTGTTTACCCCGTAAACAAATTAATTTTAACGCGGTTTATCTGCCCGATATTTCGTATTCTTGTATTTTAGGAAAAGACATTTTAAGTCAGGCGGGAATGGTGATTGATTATAGTTTAGGTAGCTTTAGTTGGAAGGGTGCGCCACAGCATCATGGGTTCATGAACTTTAATCCAGGCCCCATGAATAGCATATTTAGTTTAGCGGGCGTTCAAAATTTAATAGATGAGGAAGGCATTTTCGAGGCACTGAAAGCTGCCCCAATTAATGTTGAGCAAAGGGAGGTTCTAGAGTCCTTAGTGACCCGATATAAATCTATATTTACTACCGTCCCGGGTCGTACGACCCGCGTTGAACATTATCTAGATGTGACAACTGACCGCCCCATCTCTTGCGCCCCTTATAGGTTCTCCCCCCCTAAGAGAGAGATTCTAGACGGAATTTTGGACGAAATGTTAAGCCAGGACGTCATTGAACCATCGGGGGGTGCGTGGGCTAGTCCAACCATATTGGTAGGGAAGAAGGATGGTACATCACGATTATGTATAGATTATCGTAAGTTAAACGCTGTAACGCGCCGAGATGTTTACCCCCTCCCCCGCATAGACGACATCCTGGAGTCATTACATAAACCCAAATATATCACCACCCTCGATATGCGGAGTGGCTATTGGCAGGTGCCCCTTTACAAAGATCACAGGGATTTCGCCGCTTTTACTACCCATAGAGGGCTTTTTAGACCAAAAGTCCTTATGTTTGGATTAACCAATGCCCCGTCCACTTTCCAACGCATGGTTAATTCCCTTTTCATGGATTTATCCAGCCGCGGAGTGTGCGCCTACCTAGACGACATTATTGTCGCGTCCGCGGACTTTGAGTCCCATGTAAAAATTTTAGAAGAGGTTTTTAATAGATTATTAGATGCGGGATTGACTGTTAAAGCGTCCAAAACGCAATTTTGCAAAAACGAATGCAATATTTTGGGGCATGTTGTTTCTGAGTCAGGGATTATGGTAGACCCCGACAAAACCGCCTCTATAGGTAAGATGTTAGCCCCGAAAAACATTCGAGAACTAAGGACTTTCTTAGGAATGGCCTCATATTACCGAAGATTCGTCAAAGACTTCGCAAAAATAGCGAATCCCCTAACCGCTCTTTTGCATAAAGAAACTAAATGGTCTTGGGGTGCGGATCAGGCAACTGCATTCAATTTACTTAAGAACCACCTATCTTCTGCCCCCATACTGAAAACCCCGGATTATAGACATAGCTTTCAGATTTACACTGACGCTTCAAATTACGGACTTGGTGGGGTTCTTGGTCAAACCATCGATAAACAAAAACACGTGATCCAGTATGCCAGTCGCGCTCTAAGCGCTGCGGAATCTAAATATTCCACGACTGAGCGCGAGCTTTTAGGCGTTGTTTTCGCGGTGGAAAAATTTCGTCCTTACATAGAAGGCGCGCATTTTGAGGTCTATACCGACCATAGCGCGATTAAATGGCTATATAGCGCCCCTGATCCCACTGGCAAGTACGCCAGATGGAACGCGCGCTTACAGGCGTTTAATTTCACCGTTCATCATGTCCCCGGTAAGGACAACCCAGTAGCCGATGCGCTATCTAGAATCCCCCTTGACGGTCAGGTAGCCGCGTTAGCCGCGATCGAAAGTTCTTCCCCTGTGATTCGCTTTGATAATCAGGAGATCGTAGCTACCCAGCGCGCGGACGATCAACTTGGCGCTTTATTCAGATATTTTGAAGAAAACCAGCTTCCCGAAAATACGCTTTGATCATCAGGAGATCGTAGCTACCCAGCGCGCGGACGATCAACTTGGCGCTTTATTCAGATATTTTGAAGAAAACCAGCTTCCCGAAAATACGCTTTGATCATCAGGAGATCGTAGCTACCCAGCGCGCGGACGATCAACTTGGCGCTTTATTCAGATATTTTGAAGAAAACCAGCTTCCCGAAAATACGATAATAAAATCTTGGGTGGAACGCGTTGCCCCCTCTTGCGATATTAGGGAAGGCATACTATATCGGGACATGGGAAAAATTGACCCCTCGGGTTGGGATAATTTTAAAGTTTTGGTTCCCCCCGCTTTGCGGCCGCGAATATTGCATCTTAGCCACGATATTCCTTCGTCTGGTCACTTCGGCGTAAAGAAAACCATGAAGCGCATCCAGAGTCAATACACTTGGGAGGGTATGACCCTGGATATAGTTAATTATTGTCGCTCTTGCACCGTGTGCCAAACTCATAAGTCATCGAATCAGCTCCCCGCCGGGTTAATGAAGTTAAGCAAAATTCCAGAGCCGTGGGAGGTTATATCCATGGACTTAAAAGGCCCTTACCCTAGATCTAAAAGAGGCCATCGCTATATATTGGTAATTACCGATACATTAACTAAATGGGTAGAAGTGTTTCCGCTAAGAAACGCTACCGCGCCCCCAATTGTCCGCCATTTGGTAGATGACGTGTTTACGCGTTTCGGTTTACCCACTACCATTATTTCCGATAACGGAAAGACTTTTGCGTCCAAAATTATGGATCAAGTTTTTAGAAAATTGCGAATTAAGCAGAGGTTTACGTCATTTTATACTCCTCAATCTAATATGACCGAAAGGTACAATCGTACGATTGGTACCATGATCGCCTCCTTCGTTGAGGATGACCACAAAGAATGGGATAGCGCGCTTCAACAGTACGCGATGGGTTTAAGGTCTGCCGTTAACGATAGCACCGGTTTTAGTCCAGCTACCCTAATGTTTGGTCGCGACATTCGAACCGCGTTGA
Organism: Leiobunum rupestre; assembly: GCF_980474605.1. NCBI lineage: Eukaryota > Metazoa > Arthropoda > Arachnida > Opiliones > Sclerosomatidae > Leiobunum > Leiobunum rupestre. The sequence goes on from NC_143387.1 coordinate 55,088,597, forward strand.
GCGTCCAGAAAGATCACGACCCAGATTATTATTTAGACAATGATGTGGAGAAGGCGTATGGGTTAAGGGTACTCCCAAAGGTAATTGAAACCTTGGCGAAAGCTCGCGCAAATATAAAGCAGGCCCAGGTCGTACAGAAGACCCATTATGATAAGCGCCATAGGGAGTTCGAATTTCAGGAAGGCGACCTAGTCGCCAAAAAGGCTCATCACCTTTCCAGTGCGGCTGATAATTTTGCAGCCAAACTGGCGGAAAAATACGACGGTCCATTCAGAATAGCTCGAAAGTTTTCCAAGTGGACCTATAAGTTAGAAACGATGAACAAGAAGGTTCTGCCTGGTACTTATAATGTCCGGCAGCTGAAACCATTCATAGAACGCTCAGCTAATATATTGAGCGATTCTGACTTAGATCAGGGTGCGGGTCAACCGTTGACTGATATATTGGATGATGATAGCGAAATCCGAAATCAAAATTTTGGTGGTCGAACATTGCGACCTCGCGACCCAAAGACTGGAAGGGCCCAAATCTAGTTTTGTGGGATTATAGTTTAAGCGTTTAGCTTATTTTAAGTGTTTTCTAAATTACACCCCGGGACTTATGTCCCCATTTTAAATTTTGGACTATGTCCACACTGTTTCTTATAGGCCTTATTATTTAGCTGATTATGGTACCTAGTAGTTTTTTTGGGAGTTTCAATATACCCCTCACGATTTTTTTTTTTGTAATTGTTAATTTTGCGCATTGTATATATCTCAGCTGAGTGTTTAATTTGTTCCTGTACATAGTTTTCTTGTAAATAGTTATGTTAGTGTAGTGTCGTACGAGGGCATCCGACTTAAGAAAGGGGAGGATTGTAACGAAAAATGTAAGGCATATACGCTAGATATCAAATTTAATCAAATAACCCCTTGCAATTAAAATATAAAATAATATGGTTTTAAAGTCAGTGACAGTGCTTCCAGTTTCCTGCAGGTGCACGTGCTGGTAGCGTAGGCCTGCCGGCGACGATGGTTCCCATTGTCGCTGCCTTTAGTTCGTTTCGCGAAGAGGGACCCCCTGGCCAGAGCCCTTCCTAAACGATTCGGCCCAAACAATATTGACTCGCTTTCCATTTCGGGATTGGCGGGTTAATCCCCTAATCCCTTCAGTTGAAAACACGATTCCCATCATTTTCCTTTTTTTTATTTAAGAAACCAAAAATAACGAGGGTGCCAAGCCTCTTTTATACCATACATGAATATATAAAAACTTTTCCAAAATGTACTGTATTTTGTAAAACGGATATTGGTGTGCGCGAGTTTTGTGGAATGTGTAGTTGGGATTTTTGAAGAAAAACCCGATGACGTAGGGGTGACGTTTTTCATGAACGACTATCTTTCGGACTCTACGGAGAGACGGTAGATCGGAGTGACCGGCCCAGAGGAAGGTGAAGGCAAAAATCTCTCAGAGCCTTTTGAGTGTCGAGCCGCGATTTAAAATATGCGAGACATCCCTGATTAATGAGCGTCGCGTAAACGTCTTTCGGGTGAAATGTGCAATTCTTAAAAAGATAAACCAAATTACCGCGGTCGTCCCCAGTGAGTGCCGTACCAGCCAGAATCGGACGCCGGCTCCAAGCATGGACACCATCAGCAAGCGCAACTCGAACGTTGGAAGAATGGACCGCCGCCGATATAGAGCTTCGCTCGGATAATATAAGTATATTATAAAACTTACAAAACTCAATCTCTGATTGGTTTGGCCTTGCTGCCGTTAATGTAACCTTCGAACGGACCCATATGGGCCGTTATCTTGTTTTAAATAGTGCTAGTCTTGGTAATGCTCATAAAGCGTTAATATATTCCCCCTAATGTTTAAGTGTGCACACACCACTGAATGTGGTTAAGATTAAGGCCCCCTATTCGTTTAAAGAAAATCATTTCATTAAAATTAATTAATTTCAATGTCAGTTATGCAATTTGATTCCATTAAATGTGTGAATGTTTTTGGCAACCCTCTAAAATCTGGTTTACTCCTTATTTTAATTAATTAAGTATTTAAAAATTCCCCTAGACAACGTTTTCCTTTAATTTTGATACCGCTAACCCCGAAAGTTAAGCGAGTTAACCCGGGCCATCATTTTTAATGTGGAGGTTAAAATATTCGAATAAGCTTATTGAGCCTAACGTGCTCTCATTTACGTACCCGACCTATTGGGCTTAATGCCCAACTTTTACGAACCGAATAGGCTTATTCATGCTGTTAAGTTATAATAATTATTAATTCCTCTACAAACAGAGAAACCCGGTCGAGTTCGCACCAGGGATTTCTAGGATAAATTGTAGGTCAATTCAGGGGCGTAGGAAATATTTACTGGGAGGGGGGCACAAGTGGCGTAGCTAGGAACATTAGGCCCCAATGCAAGATAAGAAAATGGGCCCCCAATTTCCTATAAAATATACATGTATACGGCGTTCTTTCGTGAGACAGGCAATCGCCGATCGGACAGTCGGCTAAGTAAAAGTTTATGGGCCCCATTACTGGGGTGGGCCCCAATGCACCGCTGCTCCAACGCATTGGCTGCATGGGCGTATTTACGCCACTGGAGGGCCGACTTATGTAATATCCACCTTCCAACGTTTTAGTCAGTTTCAAATTTAAAATTGTATTTAAAAGTATGAAAGCGTTAATGAAACCTAATTTAAAACTATACGTTGTTTAATTTAATTTAAATTAATTAATTAAATTAAGTTATGAAATTAACGTTTATTTTACTACTAGAAACGTTAATTTGATAATCGGCGCTATGGTTTTAGTTCTGAATTGAATTTACTTATATTTAAAATTCAATAAACTCTACCCAATTTTTCGTAGAAATTATCAACTTAAATGCGTATAAAGATTTACAAAAATGCGGGGGGAAATATTGGAAGTCTTCGGTTTTAAAAAAAGTGAATAAATCTAAACTTTACCTTAGTTTTTGTGTTAATTATCACTTTAAATAAGTAAAATAAAATTACAAAAAGTCAACAAAAAAAACAGGTCGTTTTGGGCTTCTCGTACACCATGGTTTGGCAATTCAAATCAAATAGACCACGCACCTGTACAAGTGTTCGACCAGCAGGGCGCCGGTGCCTAGGGAGAAGTTGACTACCAAAGTTTATTTATTACTACTTTAATCGCGTTATTTTTACGGAAATAAATTAATCCTTTATTGACTAAGGATAAAATATTCAAATCCCTATCACGTTTCTAATTCGAGTTGATTCCATTGAAATATTATATAATAGATCGATTAATCACGTTACCACCGATTTCGATCAATCGAAAAAAATCGAACTTATTTTAGAATGCCATTTTAGAATTGGCATTGGAAAATTGATCAATATAAATATTTTTGATCAAACTTTGATCCGAATTGGTCCAAATTTGACTTGATCAAATGTCATTTGATCAGAATATGATAAAATTTAATGTGATCAAATACAAGTTGATCAAAGTTTGAAAAAAATTTATTTGATTAAATACCATTTGATCAGAATATGATAAAATTTAATGTGATCAAAGTTTAATTGTATTTGATAAAATTCTATTTGAACAAAATCTGATCCCAGTGCACATTGATTCTGATTTGATCAATTCTTGCAGCTATGATATTGAATTATTTTAATTTTGATTTGATAAATTTTGATAACAAATATTCCCCCCCCCCCCATTTTATCGGCCCAATTTTTGATAAAATTGGATCAACCAGTTTTGCAAGGGGCGTTTAAAGGGGGTTGGAAGACGTCAGTTTTAGGGAACCAATTAGATATCAGGGGGAGGAGCTTACAGCTAGAGCGTGAGGGGGGGGAAATCGGGGTTCATGATATGATTTTTTTAATCCCGAGCTAGTGTCTTTCGGTCAATAAAACTTAGTTTAATGGTATCTTATTGCGCGGGCAGTCTAAGGTCGTTACCGCCAGCTAATGGCCGATCTGGCCGGTCACCGCCTTATCTCTCACAGAGCGCTCTGATGCATCGTCGCGTAAAAATACGGTCTTTTATTGGGTCCCGTAATCCCCCGACCGCCCCGGCCGACCACGTTCCTTTTTGCCGACCACAAAAAAGTGAGATTTTTACCACGAAAGAGAGAGACTGTTAACGATATGAAAACACATTTAGTTTTCCTGATAAATTTCTTATCGGCGTATATTACCGAATGACTATCAATATCCACCGCGAGATGTCTCTGACTGATGAGTTCAACCCATTTTCGGAAAGAGAGGGTGGGGGGGGGGGGGAGGTCACCCGCCTTAGCCTTGATTGAACCAATTAAGGAAACTGGCGTCGTGTGAAATCATGTGCCTTAATTGACCATACGAAGCTGCTAGGGTAAAATTACACTTTTAAATTCGTTACATCTAGGAGCAACAAACACAAGGAGAACGCGGCTAGCCTTTAAGCACGCTAACGCAGTGTTGTGTACAAATTTCATTGGACGAGCCCTTACGCCGCTGAGCGTTTTATGGGCGGGGGGTAGACAATTTCCGAATTTTCCCCTTCCGATGGCAGCAGGCGCTAAAGCATCTAACAAATTAAAACTGTATGCAACAAAATAGAAGACTTTTGACGGGTTGCGTGCTGTGTTTGTTGCTCCTAGGTTACATAAATTAATTTTGTCTGGTCTGGATAACAATTAAACCAAAGCCCAAGTTAATTTTCGGGCACAAAATTGAACAAAAATATTTAAAAAAATTAGAAGGTCAGTTCTGTCACCAGATGGCGCTTCTAAAAAAGTTTCATTAACAACGCACTCGGGTTACATCCGCAAAGGGACGAAAATTAAAAATTAATAGTTGAATATATTAAAAAGTTATATTTTTTAATTTAAAAATATATTATTATGAGTCGCAAACAGAGGGCATAAACGCCACTTAGAAACAAAATCTAAGTAAACATTATTTAAAAATTACTTAATTGATTCATTAATTAGGTTTGCTGTTTCTAATTTAATTTAAATTTAGAGAGCTATCCATAACCTCTATTATTCCAATCAATCGTGAAAAAATAATGAATGTGATTGAAAAATGAATCTCCTCTACGAATAAAATTGGTTTCCAAATAAAATAATATCAACAATTTAAAAAGTTTTGAAATGAAAATGATTTAAAGTAGGACCTGTACCATTATGATAAATTTAATTTTTCCACCTTCCAAATTGCTTGTAATATCATTCGCAAATGTAAAAATTATATATTCCATATTGGGAAAAAGCGCAAAATTTTAAATAATTATAAAGTTAAATTTCGTTGGTCACGTTTCTAAACATTTTTGGGAAACAATGAAACTATACATTTCAAAATTCTAAAACATCACGTCGTAATACCTTTAACGAAGAATGTATTTATTTATATTTAAATATCTTAAATATCATATTATTGTAGAAATAAAATCATTGGAATCAGCGAAACATTAAAAAATCCTGGAAAACCGGGCAATAAATCTGGAAATCATTCAGGGAAATTCAAGATTATTATCGAATTCCTTAAATATCATTGGGAACCAAAATAAATCTTTAGAAATCAGGGAAATCTTTGATAATCAGAAAAACAATCAGGAAATCATGGCTTCGACAAAAAATATATGGAAAACTTTCATTTAAATTTAAAAAATCCAAGATTTTTCTCAAAATCATAAAATAACTGGGAATCGAAAACGTTTTAGAAATCAGGGAGATTTTTGCTAATCAGTAACCTCCCCCCAAGGACATATATAAAAAAAAAAGACTTTCCCTTTTTAAACCAAAAAATAATTTTCAATTATTTGAAACAAAAAAAACCCAGCTCGCTAGTAAGAACAGTTATAATAATAATATATCTCAACAATCTAAAATTTGTGTAGAGCGGAATTTCTATCCCTAACGGTACGACGGACAACCAATGACATGCAATTTCCATTGCATGTTCAATTCAATTTGTCATCGTCGGACTTCGTCTAATCTTCGTCGTCGTCAAAAAAACCTGTCTTCAAGACGCATTCGTCCGTCTTCAAATCGTCTTCGTATGTCCTCAAGTCGTCAGCGTCCGTCTTCATCGAACCTTCGTAAAAAAAACCTGTATCTTCAAGTCATCTTCGTCTAATCTTCGAAAAAAACACGTCTTCAAATCATCCGTATCTTCGTCTATCTTCAAGTCGTCTTCGTGAAAAAAAAACCTGTCTTCAAGCCATCTTCGTCCAATCTTCGTAAAAAATACGTCTTCGAATCATCCGTATCTTCGTCTATCTTCAAGTCGTCTCCGTGAAAAAAAACTGTCTTCAAGCCATCTTCGTCCGTCTTCAGGTCGTCTTTGTCCACCTTCGTCTAATCTTCGTCACAAAAAAACTGTCTTCAAGTCGTCCGTATCTTCGTCCATCTTCAAGCGGTCGGTGTTTTCGTCAATCTTCGAGTCATGTTCATCCGTCTTCAAGTCGTCTTCGGTCATCGACCATCTTCGTCTACTTTTCGTCAAAAAAAACCTTCCCCTGTATTCAAGTCATCACTGTTTTCGTCCATCTTTAAGTCTTCTTCGTCCGTCTCCATCTAATCTTCGTCAAAAAAAACCCTATCTTCAAGTCGTCCGTATCTTCGTCCATCTTCAAATCGTCTTCGTCCGTTTTCAAGTCGTCATCGTCCATCTTCTTCTACTTTAAAAAAAAGAAAAATCTTCAAGTGATTAACTCTCGTCTTATATTCAAAATTCTTTTTTCATAAAAAAATATACTGTCTTCAAGTCGTCAATGTCATCAAGCGTCTTCAAGTCGTCAATGTCTTCCAGCGTCTTCAAGTCGTCAATGTCTTCGAGCGCCTTCAAGTCGTCAATGTCTTCGAGCGCCTTCAAGTCATCCATATAGCCGTTCATCTTCTACGTCTATATAATCTATTGCCATAATCAATATTCAAGTTTATGCTATTCATTGTCTATAAATTATCAAAATTACTATATACAACATCCAACCTTCGTCTAAATTACTATACAACATCCAACCTTCGTCTATCATCAAGTTAATATTATTACCAGCCGTCGTCCATCATCAAATTATCATTTGTCTTCGAGTTCATCCAGTTATGTATTTAGTTAGTAATCATCTTTCTTCAATTTAAAAGAACAAGAAACCATTTTTATCAACAGTGCCGACACGTGGCAAGTTCTAGGATGGATCCGATTATGGCGCCCCCTTGCTTGTACCTAATATAAAAATATTTTTTTCCTTTATTTTTCATTACCACTGACTAGGCGCCCCCTGCGACTTTACTCCGTTCACCCTGTGGTAGGGCCGGCCCTGGTCATCAAATTATCGTTAAATTATCATTTAAATAATAATAATAATAATAATAATAATAATAATAATAATAATAATAATTCATTAATTTGCTTTCTACAATTTGCATTATGCGTTATTTCAATCTTTCTCTGCATTATAAAATTGGTAATTTAATAAACTTCATCGGCGACTGCTTGCGGGGTCCCGTTTGTGCTGTGCCTCTCGTGTCTCTTCGCGGGGTTGAGGTTGGGGTTCGGTTCGGTTGGGCTTTCTTCCAGTGGCGTAGCGTGGGAGGGGCAAAGGGGGCCATGGCCCCGGGCGGCTTAGATGTAGGGGGCGGCCAGTGGCCTGGAAAATTGAAATGAACGCGGCTGGCCGAGATCGTGTATCAGAAAAATTATAAAAATGATTAAAGGTCTACAATGTGCATGTTGAGATGAACAAATCTGGGTTTCTTGGCAATCGAACAAGAGGTACCAATTCATATTGACCATTTCATTAAAGAGTTCGCGTTGCTAAAAACACGCAAAATAAAATTTTTATTTTTAGATGACTTGAATCCTTTTGCAATCAACAGAGCAACAGATTTTTCACCGATTTTTTGCTTAGTCGCGAAAATAAAGGGGGGGGGCGGCAAATTTAGGGTTTGCCCCGGGTGAAAGAAATACACGCTACGCCACTGCTTTCTTCACGGCGGTTGTCCTTCCATTGGCTGTGGTTTTGCTATATCTTAATTAGTTTCAAAATTATTCTAAATTCGGCTTTTATTGACAAATTATAACTTAACTACACCCCCGGTATGTTTTTTTTCTGGTATACGGGGGTATACAAACCAAATAATGAATGCATGATAAATTAAACGCTGCCAAGATCGGAGATCAAATATTAGGAGATAAATCCGGTCTGTGCATGTATTGGATAAAAAACCGTCTTGATGCAATTATAAACTTAGGGAAAAGAAGTCAAGATCTAAGGGAAAATAAAACTTTCAGCCAAATCTAACTTAATTTCAGAAATGTGTGTAGATTTCAAAGCAAAAATCGTCAAATATCAGTTAATAAATGGACAAATGAGCTACTTTCAGATCCCCGATCGTCCAAGTTAATATTACAATAGAGAGGGCATGCTATTTCCTATCAATTAACTTATCATTTTCCCTTTTGACCCGAATGGTTGAAGAGTTATGTAAAATACGGTGGCGTTCGATACACACTATGTTGATACTTTTCGATTGTTCAACCATTCTTTTTGTTTGCTCGAAGACCTATCGGTACGAGCTATATTAGTAAGTTTTTAAATTTCTTCAAATTTGTTTATGGTTTAGCTTTATTATCCATTTTCATAATGGACTAATCTACTTATTCGCGTATTTTATCATCCTTGATATTATAAGTAAATTGATAAAGTCGTCTGTTTATCCAGAATTTATCTGTAAAATCGCCTACAGCAGCCATTTTGGAAACACAATTTTATTCCGACTCGAACCACACAGTAAATATATATTAGACTATTCATGGAATTAAAACTTTTTTATTTTTTTTCCGGAAAAATACGGAAAATATTCCGGAAAATGACCTAGGCCTTTTTTCCGGAATATTTTCCGTATTTTTCCGCAAAAAAAATGTTTTCATTCCGTGATTAGTCTAATATATTGTTTGCAAATTTAAATAAAGCAACATTTTCAACTCATTTTTTCCGAATCTAAAAGTAAAACTAAACATTAACAATGTAACGTTAAAAGGAACCACCTATGGACTGCAATGCAAAGGATGAAAAAATTAGCGAATAAGTAGATTAGTCCATTAATGAAATGGACTAATCTACTTATTCGCTAATTTTTTTTCATCATTAACAATGTAACACTATTAATGTTTTGTAGTATGTTTACTGATGTTAGACATTTTATATCGATGAAAAGTTAAAAACATTAAAAACCCTTAAAAAGTAATTCAATTTTTTATTTTCTGGAAAATTTTCCGCATTTTTTTTTCTCGGAAAATTAACAACACTAAAAAGGACCAACAATTTTTAAAACAACTTTGTTGACGAAACAATTTCGTACTTTGACCGACAGCAGAAGTCAATACGACCATTCACCGTTTTTATAGGGGCTAAACATGTTCATGGCTCTATAGTTCAGTCATGGACTAACTGTGTGAATTACTTTAATTAGTCCATCGTTCAGACCATTTAGCAAAAATTTTTATAGATTTTGGGCTATCTTTGTTTTAAACGAAAATACCCTTTAAAAAATAATTAAGTATCAATAAAATTAAAATTTTCATGCCCCGTAAAAAAAGTGATAATAGTTTCAAATTTATTCCGTTATATTCACGATGATATTAAAATTCGTTACGGTTATGTTACTAAAAGTACTTAAACGTTAAAGGTCGTAACGAAACCCGAATTTAAAATTTCAATACACGAGGTCATGAGAACATATTTTCCTGGTTTTAGAAATACTTAATTTTCTTATTAATAATTCATTATTATAAATAACTGTATGTTAAATACACAGATTTTTGTAATATTGACCCGCCATTTTCCAAAATGGCCGCGAAACAAAGGCGGCACAACTCTACACGTGAAAAATTTACATGCCTCTATTTTTTTTTTCAAATTTATTACGTTTAAAATTATAAAGACATCTATTTTGAAAAAGTGCACAATTATTTCCTAGTAAGTCTTTAGAACGGTAGGTTTAATCACGGCCGTTGGGTACAACCAAGGAAGGTACAACCCGGGAAAGGGTATAACTTTGGTTTTTCATCTTCATTCCTTAGAGTCTCGAGGGACTGAGTTATTTTGGCGAACAAGACGACACTGCGCAACCAGAGATGCAGGGGGGATGAGAGGGGGGAGGGGAGGAGACTCTTTTCTAAATGCAACAAATTGACCTCAACAACTCGACGGGCCGACGCGTGAAACGGGGTGCGGGGGAAGCCCCAGCAGCGATGGGAGGCTTAATCCTAGCAGGCAGGCCCCCCGCGCCACCTAGGGCCCGTTAGCCGTCATTACTCGCGCCATAACGAGGCTAATAACGTCGCCGGCCTCCGCATCAACGCCACCGGTTTATTAAGGCCAATAGAATCGTGCTAGACTTAAGAGCGACCCCTAGCGGCGGCGGTGCCAGATATAAAACAAGGTGGGACACGCCGTATTAAGAGTTTCACCTCGCATTATTTTAGGAGCAGGGCCGGATTAACACCTTGCGGGGCTCAAGGCCTAAGCTAATTTTGGTGCCCCTTCGTTCCCAAATTTTATAATTGACTAATGGATGGAAAATACAATTTCAATGTAGACCTAGCGGATATTTTAGTGACGTTAATAAATAATTGCTTTATATGATATCTAAAAATGTGTGACGCATTTACTAAATTTATTTCGGAAAAAAAATTGTGAAAAGTAAATTATAAAATTTTTGTACTTATATTTTCGAAACCTTCTGGTGCCCCTTGTAGGATTGGTGCCCTAGGCACAGGCTTAGTCGGAATATTGGATAATCCGGCCCTGTTTAGGCGATACAGAGCCTTAGGACCGGTGGAATTATTTCACGTTTTGATGCCATCTTGGAAAATGGCTCCTCAAAACTATTACTTTCTAAAGACGCATGCACTGAACTGCTTCCAATGAATTTCAAAAGATATTGTTGTACATGGTAGAAACCCCCGTTATGGTATTTGAGAACATATCTCAACGATATGAAATCAGCTTTGTGGTTCAAACTCCACCTAGTAAACTGTAGAATAGAGGGTTATTGGTTTTACGAACCCAAACAAAACCAAACTAAATTAAGGAATCCGTTGCCTCCACCAGTTACGTCATAACGTTTCTTAGAATGACTATTTAAGGAAATATACACGGAACTAATTCGAACAAAGTCACGTTACGCCTACGACTACGGAAATAGAAATATAGTAGTCGTCCTCGCGAAGTGAAAGGGGTGTAGGGTGAAAAAGGGAAAGGAAAATGATACAAGCAGCAACGGCACCAAGCGGGAAGCCCGTACACTCATCGTGTCTGACGGGGAGAGTGGGGGTTCAGTCTAGCGCGCATTAATAAGTACTCGGAGTGGTCAGAAAATAATAACCAACGCGCCAGGGGCGCTATTAGGCCATTTACCCGGCAACTACGATTTCCTTTTTTATTAGAACTCATACGCCCGCTCCGGGACTTCCCCGCACAACTCCAGCTCGAAAGAGGGGGCCTTTTTTTTTGGGTGTCGAGGGGGGGGGACGCTTTTTCATGGATAATCAATCCGGAATGTGATCCCAAAGTACTATTTATACGTATTCATCAAATTGAATAGAATGCACGGAGGACAAGGGACACGGGTCAGGAGGCTATTTGCAGCTTTAGGCCTTGATCCCACTCTTCGCGACTGTTGGGTTCAAAGGTCATTTCATATTATTCCAATTTAAAGCGATTCAAATTTAAAACTATTGGTATTTAACATTATATTACGATTTAAAACTATTGGTATTTAACATTATATTACGATTTAAAACTATTGGTATTTAACATTATATTACGATTTAAAACTATTGGTATTTAACATTATATTACGATTTAAAACTATTGGTATTTAACATTATATTACGATTTAAAACTATTGGTATTTAACATTATATTACGATTTAAAACTATTGGTATTTAACATTATATTACGATTTAAAACTATTGGTATTTAACATTATATTACGATTTAAAACTATTGGTATTTAACATTATATTACGATTTAAAACTATTGGTATTTAACATTATATTACGATTTAAAACTATTGAAATTTTATACTATTAAAATTTCACACGATAAATAATTAGCACGATTAATATTTAACAGGATAAATGTTTACCACGATTAATACTTAACAGGAGAAATGTTTAACACGATTAAAATTTCACATGATTAAAATTTTACATTATAAAAATTTTACACGATCAAAATTTAATAGGATAAAATTTTAATACAATAAAAATTAAACAGGATTAAAATTTAATAGGAAATTAACACAACTAAAATTTAATAGGATAAAAATTTAATAGAATTAAAATTTAACAGGATACAAATTTAATAGGATTAAAATTTAATAGGATTAAAATTTAATAGGATAAAAATTTAATAGAATTAAAATTTAATAGGATACAAATTTAATAGAATTAAAATTTAATAGGATCAAAATTTAACACGATTAAAATTTAATGTGATTACAATCTTAGATATTTTAATTTGTGTCGACTTAATTGAAATCAAACCTCAAAAAGCGTATATTGAAAATCACCTTTAATTTTAATCTATAACTAAATTAATGATAATTTTTATCATATTATAAACATTATCTTTAAAGCGACACTAACAATTTAAGAACCGTTATTTATTATTTCCTTATTAAATTAACGTAATAAATTCTTCGATTTCTTCTCAATTTGGATTGAACCTCTTCGGCTTAACCTTAACCCGACATCTCTCGGCAGTTTTTTGACGTCAAGCCCGCAAATATCAATCGAGGGATAATAAGTTCGACCCAACCGGGGCCTAAACCACAATAAACTCCATATTATTCCCATCAAATCCTTCATCAACGCCATCTACAATAAAAACCCGGCAACTGATATTCCCATCCGCGGAAGAGAAAAAACCCCCTAAGACTTTAATCCTATTGGACCCCACGCGGCGTTATCCAATCATTCTCCTAAAAGCGGGGCAAAGCGCCTCCAAAGGCGGGAAAAAATTATCGCGGTACCCCCCCCCCCCCAACGCGCACCCTGGGGAGAAAAAAGTGAACTATAATAAAGGCGCGATCTCGACACCGTGGGGCGCCATCTATCGGGAGCTCACCCAGGCGATAATGACGTCACCTTCTAATAAATCAGAAAGCCATATTGTTTTTATGGCGAATTTCCTCAGGCCCCAAAAATGGGAGGCCCTACTTCGATTACGGGGGGCCTTTATTCTTCGGGCCAAACACGTAATGATGATAAATTATTAACGACGACAAAAAAAAATATTTTTTTCTTTCATACTTCATTGCATATTTATTACGAGTAGTTTAATTAAACGAATCTTTTTTATCTTTAAAGCTTTGGGGGGTAAATCAATTGTGAAGGAGGGATTTTTTTATTCCGAGGGAGAATAATTTAAAATGATTAGGTAGCTAGCGCCGTTTATATTGATGCGGAAGGAAAGGGAAGCTACGCTTTCTACTTTCCCGCGAGGGGGGAGGAAGGGGGGTGAGAAAAAGAGAAAAAAAAAATCCTTTGTCGATTTTTCAATAAGTGTAAATAATAACGTCTCTTATCGGCAAATTTCGCGAGTCCCCCGTTTTCGACCCCCGACAATTTTTCCTAAGAAATTGGATGCAATTTCTAAAGGCGACTCTGATTAAATGATCAAAAAATATTTATTTCTTGGGAAGACGTTACCTGCGGAAATTAACTGTTTTAGTCTAGGTTGGATCAGAAGAAAATAAGATTTTTAGTCCGAAATATCCGCCTTTATTAGGTCTAAAAACATCGTTAGTTCATCTTAATTTTAGTTTACTATTGCTAGGTTTTTTATTATCTGTTTTACAACTAGAACATTGGATTTTAATTTGTCCGATACAAGATTACTACAAATATAATCTTAACCAAAACCCTGCTGGATTTGACCAACCAACACAAAACTTTTCAGCCAAATCACCAAAAAAAATACAGCAGTTACTGCTCAAAGGTCAATTTTTATCCGCCATTTTTCAAGATGGCGTCGGATCTTAACCAAAAATAAAATGTCTTATCTGCTGGATGTGACCAACCAACGCAGAACATTTCAATCAAATCAGCTAAAAACTACGGCAGTTATCACTTAAACAACAAATTGTTTATCCGCCATTTTTCAAGATGGCGTCGTATTTTAAAGAAACGCATTAAGTCTCATCCGCTGGATTTGACCAAAAACACAAAATATTTCATCATACCAGCTAATTAATCATTATAACCGTTATCACGTCAGGAAAATTTTATTACTAACTAACAGACAAAGGATTTTCTGGTAGTCCTTGCAAAATACGACATACAAAAATGATATCAATAAGTTTTCAACTAGTTCAATAAAAATATTATTTATTATTACAAGAAAGAGGGGTTTTAAACTGATTAACTCCACCGACCTAATCAAATTATTTTTAAAAATAGAGAAATTTATATGAAAATACTTCATAATTCAAGGTTAAAATAACAAATATTATTTTGAGTTATTTCGGAATATTTACTAAATAAAAACTAGTTTGACTAATCGTCTAAAATATTATACTATTCTGATACCTTAGGCTACCTGATAATTACTTTAAAGAAGTTTGAAATTAAATTTATCAATCGCGAATTAATCAGGCCTTCAAACTAGGAGAAACTTTAAACAGTAGATTCAATAAGAAAACCATCCGAGGAGATTACTAAATAAATTTCCTGAAGGTGGGAACTTTGACAATTTTCCACTTAGAAGGGGCAAAAAAAAAAAATAAGAACGACTCAAAGAAAGAGAGAGAGAGAAAAATTGCGCTAAAATACGTCGCTAGGGGGCATAAAAGGCCGCTATTCTTGTCCGCAGTCCATATATTACGGCGGCATCGTCAGGCGACGGCTCTGCCACCCTGACTGCTTTCACAATTTCTTTCAAAGCGAAAAGAACGGAGTGATTTTTGGGGGGTGAAGGGGGTCTTCGGGGGTTGAACGGGGCAATTACCAATTTCAGATGTTTCCTATCGAATTTTCGACCCCGGCACCAGGGGGCGGGGGCGAGGGGTTTCACCCCGCGCAGATTTTCTTCTAGACTTTCTTTTTCAAAATCGATTAAAAAAATCGTTGGGTGCTGAAGGAAACGGTAAATTCACGGCACACTCGCCCCCCCCCCCCCCTTCCATTTATAAAAAATGCGCCCCTGAACAAAAGATAAAAAAAAAGCTCGCGCGCCAAAGTCGATTGAAAAAAAGGAGACTAGCCCAACCTCTCCGACGTAAACTTAAAGCACCCTGCCTTCTAACACGCTTTGTTTCTGTTCAGAGTGAGGTTACTTGGATATTCCGTCTGCGATATCTTTGGCAGCGGCTTCCAAAGGCTGCGTATACTTTCCCTCACATTTACCGTCAAGACAAGGCTCTAAGTTGGAAAATAAAAACTCATTTTGGATTAAATAATGGAATATAGCAATTTTAGAACCTTCAAGCCATTTCTATTGGCTTAAATGAGATCATTAAGTTACCACCAGATTTAGCAGAATTTATTTAAAATGAAATTAAAATATAAACTACGTTATTTTTTATTTAAAATTATATTAAAGGCAGTATCAAGTTTAATATTCATGATGGATCATCTAGTTTATAATTTTTGCCGCCAGGTTTAGCAATAGCTAGGGGTGATTGGCGCTAGTTACGTTAGAAACAAGTCTAATCTAATATTAGCAGTTTTAGTTTCTACTCCCTTTAACTACGCCGAAAATACACTCAAAAAATAGCCAAATTTATTATTTTATTTTACCTCCGAGTTCAGTTCGTAAGAAATGGAACCATTAAATATTGTTTTTAATTAAATCGCTAAACGCGATATGGGTCGATTAAAATGCCCCAAAAAATGCAAACCATCGCGGTATAATTGCCGTAAATAAACGCGAACGCCATCTCTCGACAATTCTGGAGAAAAGTAGTCAAGCGTTCCGCGCGCTGCCAATAATGGCCGCGACGAAGTATAGAGGGCGTAGTAAACGTAATATATTGGAAAGAGGGCTAGGGCCCTTTTTCTATCGCAAAGTTAAACGATTTCGATCAGATTTTTAAAAGGCGGGCGTCCCCGAAATAAAACAGTCCCTGGCTCTTATCGGTTGGCCTGTCTCTCTTTGGCGCCGGAAAGAAAAAAGGCCTGTGGACAGTTTTAAAATGAATTTCCAACACCCGTCGAGAGAGGGCGCTCGTGGCGGTGGTGGAATCGGGGGGGCAGGTCGCGGCTGATCCTGGCGGGAAACTCCTCGGGGATGGACGGGGCTCGGAGCGCTTTGGAAGGGCCTAGTCCGATAGATTTATGTCGTTAGCCAATGGATTAAGTGAAAAATGTTTCTTCTATAGCCCGATAGAGGGCGGCTTTTTCTTCTCTCAATAAAAGAAAGGCCGGTTTGAAGTTAAACGAGCGCCGGTGTAAAAATTTCGGATCTATTTAAAGGTTTAAAATGATAAATTTATTTCTTAATTTAGCGATAGTTATCGAGATCAATGGGGTTTTAGGCTGATCACCGGAAATAATGGCAAATTGTAGTTCATTTCGAAGTTTCTCGGGGTCGCTGTAGTCGAATGCTAAGCCTAGGTAGTTTAATTAAAAAACTGGCCACTGGCCAATTTTAACCTTCAAAATCAGGCTTTCATCATTTATGGTCAAATTATCCATTCTTGACAATATGTGCTATAGACAGGGCCGGCTTGGTGTTTTGCGGGGCCGGGTTCGAAATATACTTGCGGGGCTCTCGACTTTCGGATTTCATAACCCCTATAGCTTTACCCTCCAGTTTACACACCCCCGTTTCCCCCCCCCCCGTCGTTTTATTGATCAAATATTGCACTATTTTAAGTTTCTAACATTGGGAGACATTAATTTTATTTTTCATAGTTCATTTACAGTTGTAACAGTTACTTGTTACCTTTACCCTTTAAAATGACATCTAGATCTTTTGGCAGAAAAATCTTTTATTACGCCATCAAACTCTAAGGGTTTCGCCACTTTATTTTCGATTGACAATAAGGCTAGTGATGACAGTCTCTCTTGCCTTATAGTTGATCTTAGATAGTTTTTAATTAATCATTAAAGATCTTTCTGCTGAGGCTACTGAAACTGGAGTGGGCAACAAAATTTTCAAAGCTATTGCAATATTGGGGTACAACCATGTTATTTTTAGTTATATAATTTGAAGTATCAATAGCTGTCAAGACTGTTACAGGAATAACATTTTTAAACAACTGAAACTCTTCAAATAATTCTTCTCCGTCTACATCGTCAATTAACGTCGTTTCAAGATTTTTACAAGAATTTTGTAGATGTTCTTCCGAAATGTTTTTTATTGCACCCCCTCCATATAAGAAGCCAAATACATCTTTGTGCTCTCTGTACAGTTTAAATCTATTTTAAATGGCGGATAACGCATTATCAACTAATTTTAAAAAATAATTCGTTTTAAATTGAACTTCACCATTGTAAACTGTTTCATCGGGACCTTCATAACTAAACATTTTCTTTTTTTTTCGTGTCCTAACTTTCCTAAAAATGGTTGTATATCCAATTCCACGATAACTTAAAAAAAAATACAATTTCTGCTGAAATGTTTAGTCGCTACGTCCATTGTCACTTTTTGGTTTTGCTGACTATATTAACTTTGGTCAACATTTCGTACCAAATAATCAAACTAACGATGAAATCAAAAGACGTAAGATCTTGAAATAAACCCTCAGCCTCGATCCAAATTTTCACATCTGAAGCTCTTTCTGAAATCTCGCTTAGGGCTTTTAAAAAAGCCGGAATTTGAAATCTAACAGCTCTAACCTGGCCACCACCCTCCTACGCATTGTAACCCGGCCACCTGGATAGATGGCTTTAAAAGTCACTTGTTGACTTAGGCCTAAGGTGGTGCCTTGGGTATTAGCCTAGCTGATTATTATTATTATTATTGATTGGTGACAAAGTTACGCGTTCGAACGATGATTCAATCGCGCACACAATTTTATCTTTTTCGACACCCGATGACTGAATGTAGTTCTCTCTTAATTCTTCGTTAACCCTACAGATTTCGTTGCTTATAAGTGTGCCAGTATATTTGCTTTTTTCGAAAAAGTTTGAAGGCGCATCCTTCTATTTATCGTCAATTTCTTCATGCTTTCTTTTCTGCGCCGCTCGTATACTTTCTTCCCATATATTGGATATTGGAAATAGACATTGGACACCTGCATTTTTGTTACCTTATCTTTAACTGGGTTTTCCAGGAATTTCCCGTTAAATGCTTGAAAGTGTGAAAAACCGAGCGGGGGGCCCGCTGGCCCACTACGCTGCGGGGCCGGTTTATTACAAAAATAGTCACCCGCTTCGTTTAATGGTTTCTTAGAAATTTTAGATGCATAATAAAATAGGTGAAAGGGTCCCACAATTTATTTGAAAATGAAAAAAAAATGGTTGTCAAAATCATTTATTTTCTAATATAAAAGGAAATTAGCGAGCCCCTTAAATTCTAGCTAGCGCGGGGCCGGGTGCGACCGCACCCTTTGCACCCGCATCACGCCGGCCCTGGCTATAGACCCGACCCGAACAAGCCTACTGAGAGAGAGATTGTAAATCAGGGGCGTAGGAACGTTCTAGAAGTTGGAGGGGGCAAAGATACACGAAAAGGGGTCTGGAGAATGGTTTTTAATTTTTAATGGAGTGTAGCTTCTCCGAATGCGTGTGTACTTGTTACTACTATGTAAATTGGCGGGAAAAGACTGAAATTTAAACACAGTTTGAGGTTCTATAAACTGTATATGCTTTTAAAATGATAATTTGAGCCTTTTGAAGATTTCAACTGACCAAAGGTTGGAGGGGGCAATAACATAAGTTGCCCCTCCCAGCAAAATTCTAGGGAGGGGCATTGACTCCCCCCTGCCCCTCCCGGTTCCTACGCCCCTGAGATTGTTTATATTTCTTATTTTCTAAATTCGCTTCTTCTATACTGTGTGTAGAGTGTAGAGCAGACAGACTCCGGACACCCAGTCACCCACCCATACACACAATTGACACAAGGCCAAGCACACAGCATAGAAGCAAAGACCAAACAATGTTAGGGATTAATATAGTGTTGTTTTTAATGAACTGAAATCTTGTAATAAAGTAAAATTAAACATAATAAAGTAAAATGAAACAAAATAAAGTAAAATAAAATTAAACAAAAGAAAGTAAAATGAAATTAAACAAAAGAAAGTAAAATGAAACAAAAGAAAGTAAAATGAAACAAAAGAAAGTAAAATTAAACATAATAAAGTAAAATTAAACAAAATAAAGTAAAATAAAATTAAACAAAAGAAAGTAAAATGAAACAAAAGAAAGTAAAATGAAACAAAAGAAAGTAAAATGAAACAAAAGAAAGTAAAATTAAACATAATAAAGTAAAATTAAACAAAATAAAGTAAAATAAAATAAAACCAAATAAAGTAAAATTAAACAAAATAAAGTAAAATAAAATAAAACCAAATAAAGTAAAATTAAACAAAATAAAGTCAAACAAAGTAAAGTAAAATAAAATAAAACAAAATAAAGTAAAGCAAATCAAAACCAAATAACGTAAAATAAAAATAAAATAAAACCAAAAATTAAATAAAACAAAATAAAGCAAAGTACAACCAGAAAATAAATTGTCAATTGTGAGGCGTGAGCGAATCGGTTGGGAATGCGGACGCGACCAGAAATGAATAAGAGATGACGTGACTTGTCTTAAATAATCAGCGTGCATCCGTCGCAGTCAATTCGGGGTCGCGCCAAGTTGCGAAATCGGAAGCTATCAGGATCTTTAGCAAAACAAAGAAGCAGTCTTGTGCTCGCGGGGCCCCGGTAAATAAGGAGGAGTGCCGGGAGGATTAACGGCTCTTACACCAGATAAATCACCGACTTCGGGAGTGTCACCTCCTCCGAGGGAGGTCAAGCTCAACCACCCCAGTCAGAGAGCGCACTCGCTAAATCATCAACGCCCATCACGACAATTGCTAAATTGCGCAAACAATTTCAAACGGAAGAGTACAAAATTATTAAGACAGTGGCGTAGCGTAAAAGGGGGATCCACAATTTCGTGAATAGATGGGCGCGCCACGAGGTAGTATTGAGTGCTATCGTTAAATATCATTATTCATTTTATATAAAAAAAATAATTTTGGCTAAAAATATAGGAGGCAAATCGGTAAGTAATAATTTCAAGATTATATAAATTATTCTTTTATGCAGAAAAAATCTAAACTTAAATATGGTTTTGATATTTTAATTAAAAATTAAAGGCAGTTTAAATGTCTTTATCTCCTAATTTCTGAGTGCTAGCATATGATTTTTCAATTTCTAATACATTCCTTTTAAAGAGATAAATTATAACCTATAACCATAAGTGTAATATTGTTCCATAAGTTTGTCACTTTGGGGAATATTTTACTGGGAGCTAGTAACGGAGTGACGTCATCACAAGAATAAACTTTCCTCCTAGCGAGGCGCTGTCAAAGGCTACGTGTGACCCGGGAGCAAGCGGACGCAAAACTGCGACGAAGCCCGTAATGCAGTCTGTCTCGCGAATAGCTCCCAGTAAAACTTTTGCGTGTGAAGAATAGGAAGTTTCACACTTATGTAAAAATTTGATACACTTCTAACACGGTTTTTGTAGCTTAGTTTGAATCAAATATTACATTCCAGTTTTTTTTTCAGTATTTAAATGTTTCAAATTACGGAAAAAATAGTATATTCAAGTCGACCCCTAAATTCCAATACAGCAAAATTAGAAAAGCGTAAAATATCGCCGAAGCAAACATTTGAAAGGTTTCCCATTGATTAGAGCAATGAAGAGTCCATATTTCACGCGTAATCAGAGCGGAAGGTGACAGGGTTGACGTCACGAACGCCCCCTCGTTTTGACCCCTGTGACTAAAAAAAGGAACGCTATTCACGCCGGATTCGTGTTATTTTAGAAGATACCACGGACGCTAGATGGCAGTCTAATATTAATAGCCTTCTCCTCGAACCAATTGCCCTTTCTCGACGCTAGAGCTATTGACGGGAAAAATAACAGAAGTAATTTCAGCCCAACAGAGGGCGCTAACAAGTGTTCTTGTTTTTCTAGGGCTTGTTTTTTTTTCGTGGGGTTTTGCCCGAGAAAAACTCAATGTTTACACTACTAATCAACTTAATTAGTATTGCCATAGAGAGCGATTTCGAAGCGCAATTGAAGGCAATTGGATTTCTCAATGCGATTTTAACGAGGGAATTCTGCGTTGACGCGAGTTTGTTTTCTATTCGCCAGCTGCACCACTTCGACGAATGCGGTATACAACATTCTTTTTACGAGCCTTGAGATATTTAAAATCGTTGTAAAAAATACATCTTTCTATACTATTGTCACTGTTCAGGGGCGTAGGAACCGGGAGGGGCAGGGGGGGCAATGCCCCTCCTTAGAATTTTGCTGGGAGGGGCAACTAATGTTATTGCCCCCTCCAACCTTTGGTCTGTTGAAATCTTCAAAATGCTCAAATTATCATTTTAAAAGCATATACAGATTATAGAACCTCAACTGTGTTAAAATTTCAGTCCTTTCCCGCCAATTTACATAGTAGTAACAAGTACACATGCATTCGGAGAAGCTACACTCCATTAAAAATTAAAAACCATTCTCCAGACCCCTGTTCGTTTATCTTTGCCCCCTCCAACTTCTAGAACGTTAATACGCCTCGGTCACTGTTAATTTAATTTAATTATGTACAAGCAATTAGAGGTTTTCGTTGTTGTGATTTGATGTAGGTCATTCTACCTTGGCAGTGAAAAATATAAATATAAATAATCGTCATTTATTCCTTTACCGTCCTTGTGGCGCCATCTAGTATAAACCTCTAATGTTTTCCCCCTAACTGTTTGTTTTCCCGAAAGGATTTTTGCGAATCGGGCTAAAAATGTCGTTTTAACGTGAATAAATCATTTATTTATTTAACTTGAGATGGCTTAAGCTTGCTGGAATTTGGAAAAATATTAAATAAAAATAAATTAAATTCAGAAATCAATTTTTACTAAATTAATATGAATAAAGCACAAATATGTCATATAACCGGGTTTTATCTATGAAATTTAATTTACTTAATATTACTGTTGAAACACATAGGAGGTTTTTCCTTGCCAAAACATAAAACTTTAAACATAAAATAGAAAACATTAAACATCAAATATCTTGAAAAGAAGCACATTTGCCACTCTTCTAGGTTGCATTCATATTGTTCAGAAGCTTTAGTACCATTCGACCGAAATCCCATTCGACCGAAGGCGGTTTTTGAGGTGTCCCATTCGACCGAATTCCGCCGAAACGTGCGGTTTTTCTGTGTCCCATTAGACCGAACGCTTTTATGTGTCCCATTCGACCGAACGCTTTTATGTGTCCCATTCGACCGAACGCTTTTATGTGTCCCATTCGACCGAACGCTGCTATATAAATTGGCTTTTGCTATGTTTTCAATTTAGTTACTGAAGTGGTTTGCAATGGAGCGGATAGCCATTTTAATATCTTTGTACTATGCATTTATTTGAAAATAAAATGGAATGAGCATGAATTATATTTTTATCTTCACCTAGTCAAGAAAAGTAACTGAACCAAAACTGAAATAGTAAACTTAACCAACTCTAACCTAACCTAACCTAACCTAACCTAACCTAACCTAACCTAACCTAACCTAACCTAACCTAAACATGGATCTTCGATAGTACATACCTTATAAATAAAATACCAAATCACCCCGCCAATTGGGCTACATTTTAAAATTCTTTCGGTCGAATGGGATTCGGTCGAATGGGATTTCGGTCGAATGGGAATAAATGGTTCAGAATCCTCCATTTTTGAAACTTAAAAATTATAAATTGAGTTAGGACACTTAAACAATAGTTTACTAATATGTTAACCCATGAATAAATTAATGTACATTAATATTTACTAATATGATAAACCATGAATAAATTAATGTACATTAATATTTACTAATATGTTAAACCATTAATTAATTAATGTATATTGATATTTACTAATATGCTAAACCATTAATAAATTATTAATTAATGTACATTAATATTTACTATTATCTTAAACCATTAATAAATTATTAATTAGTGTACATTAATATTTACTATTATGTTAAACCATTAATAAATTATTAATTAATGTACATTAATATTTACTATTATGATAAACCATTAATTAATTAATATACAATATTTACCGTTATCATACACCATTAATTCATTAATTTACATTAATATTTACTATTATGTTAAACCATTATCAAATTATTAATTAATTAATTTACAATAATATTTACTAATATGTGAAACCATTAATAAATTATTAATTAGTGTGCGCTACTATTTACTATTATGTGAAACCATTAATTTATTAATTAATATACAATATTTACCATTATCATAAACCATTAATTAATTAATGTACATTAATATTTACTATTATGTGAAACCATTAATTAATTAATATACAATATTTATAATAATAATAATAGACCATTAATTAATTTACTTTGATATTTAGTATTATGTTGAACCATTAATTAATGTGCATTGATATTTAACCATAAATAAATAAATTAATGTGCATTGATATTTAACCATAAATAAATTAATTAATGTGCATTGATATTTAACCATAAATGAATTAATTAATGTGCATTGATATTTAACAATAAATTAATTAATTGATTAATGTATGTTTTGTTAAACTTCGTATTAATATTATGAGACACGAAATTTTATTAAAATTAAATATTTTTACGTCTCATTATGATGTGATTATCGCACGGTTAATTAAAATTTCAACAAGCCGTGTCAAAACCTTTTAAATCATAAATGACATTGCAATTTGCCTTATAACATTTGCCAACTTCAAAACGCGCACAATAAACCCAATTAAATTGGAATATACCAACAAACTGTTGCCATAAAAATACAAAACATTTCCACCAACGCCACCAGAGAGAAAAAAACTTACACCAGGCAATATATTTTACAGCATGATAGAAAGGCGGGAATAAAATATAAAACTTGTTAAATTATTAAAAAAATACAGCCTGGAGGATAGTAGGGTGTTGGAGGTAGCCGTTTTCGAAGTGGTTTGACTTTGGACTATAGAAAAGAGGCTATTTTATGACGGAGGACGGGACTTGATTTACGCCCCACACACGCGACAATGGCCCAACTTCATCTTGAGCCCTCCCACCCGCGACTGCCTCCTGGACCAAATTAGGGTCCCTTTCACGGAATTTTACCGCTTACTCATAGCCCCGGGGCCCCCGTGGCCCCTGTCGCCATATTTTTAAACGAGGTTGGCGTCAGCTACTACCACCTACCGAAATCTAGCAACTCACGCATCGACTCTCCCAGAGATATTGCATTACCATACCAACGCGTGTCCGCAGTTACGTCGAGCATGTTTTTAATCAAAATGAAACTGGACCATTTTGGACGGATATCCGACTAAGATACGCTTTCACGGAAATGACGTAAATCTAGGGATTACATTACCATATTTTTGCGGATTGGAACTGAGTTTCAAAAATTAACTATTTTTATAATTAAACTTACATTGTTTCGTTGTCCAGGAACAAGAATGTTATAATTTGTTTTTTAAATTGCACATTTTAAATAAATAATTTTACTTACGCATTAAATTCGTGGTTTTTTATTTTTTATTCAATCGATGAGTCCTTTGCTTTTTTACTATGACGTCCATTCTAAGTCACTACGTAACTACTCAGCATTAACATAAAAATTATAATAATACGCATCGTTTTAATGTTAATTTTCTGACTGAACCTTTTTTCGATACTGACAATGCGCCATTACTTTGAAAATCATTGTCAATTTTTGATAATTTTGATATTTATTGTTATTACGTTACTTTACTTATGCTATCAGTAATTATTTCGACTAACTGGCACACTTAAAACCCCAAATTATACACTTTTGATACTAATTCATCATGAAATTTGCGATTGCGATGAAAGTGGTATGTCAAAATCAAATAGAGTAGTATCAGTGTGACGTCACGAAACGTCACAAATCCTTTTTCCTGTAAGGGAAAAACTCCCAAATTGGCTAACATTTAAAGTAATATTACTCCAAAGAAGTTGGAATTTTTGCGTAATAAAGATTGAGCAGTTGTCGAAACCCTGTACATCCTAGGTATCCGTAGCCGCTATTGTTAAGAAATAACCAATAAAATCTGTTTACAAGCTGCCCTATTTGCCCCGCGGATGAACTGGCACCAAAACGAAAAGTTAATGAAAAAATATGAAGCCAGCAAAAATAAGAAGCAATTTCTTACTTAACCCGGCGAAACCAAGTTGACGTTGACAAGTTGCAGTTGGATTGGGGGGTATGCGGGGGGGAGGAGTTTGCCATATTTCCGGTAAGTAATTGGACTTCATGGGCGAGCATAAACAACAGATTGGTTTCGTACGCGGCTGCCAAGACCAAAGCTGACCCCTTTCTAATTTATCTGAAGACTATTTTTTTTCCGCGGGAAATTCAGGGCCCCGGGGCCCACTCGGATCGACCCCGATGGGGAAAGGGTCACCGAGACTATAATTTGCCTGTCTTGTCAAGGTTTTAATTAGGGACAGGCTGGTAGCTTCTTCTTGAACGTTCTTACTAAGTTATCGAGAATAATATTTACGGCTGATCGGATTTTCATTAAGCAAAGAACAGATGGTAATCGGTCAATGGATGAAATAAATTAGTTAATTTTGTGTAGATTAGATCGACTGCAGCGCCACGCGGTGGTCGAGGTGTCAATTAGTGACTGTGAAACGTGGGAAGTTAATTAAATCGTGTCTTGTAAAATCTTACAACAACGAATAAGAATTAAATTGATGGAATTAATTTCTACTTTAACACTTTCCTTAATCCTCTGTTTTCACTTAGGATTTCCAATTTTAAATTCAACGTTTGATCTTTAAATGACACGTTGGCGTTATGAAAAAAAAAGTGCATATGGCTCAAAGCATCTCGAGCAGGATCTGTTTACGGAGAGGTCAACGCAATCCTGATTTGTTTCATCAATTCGTTCGTCAGTCTTAAGTAGGGAAAAAATCTTACGCCATCTATGTTGCTATCGCAAACTACAATAAGTTATATAAATTAATTTAAATTATTTTAGAGTACCAATATAATTATTTTGACATCTTAATTATTTCTAATAATATATTCAATTTTTAAGAAAATGTATACAATATATTAAATTTACTACTATACGTCAAGCGTGAAAAAAAATGTATATAATTAATTAAATCTCAACAATCATAATTTTTTTAATAAAATAATCGTAGTAATTCAGAGCAACAAATGTTCTACACCAAATTTTGAAAATAAGAATTACAGATTAATAATTGGAAACATAATTAAATACTTTAAAAGAAAAAACTCAGACAGCGAATTAAAGTATATTTGAAAAAAAAACTGTAAATACAGTTATCAATGATTTTGAATATGATCTATCCTCCATTGCGTTATTTAACACAATGATTTTTCTAAAAAAAAATAACTAGATTTAAATCAGCCAAAAGTAAAAGTAATTGGTAGATCGAACCACTACTTCTTTCCTTAACCTAAAAATATAATCGTGTTTTAATAAAATTTTAAAATTTCAGTTTGTAATTAAAAAGACAAAATTATTAAACATTCTATAGCTCAGTAATGCTTCAGCACGTAGGATAGGATTATGATTATATTTTTTAAAAATATAGGACTTTATATGACTATTTTTTCAAAATTATAGGATTTTATAGGACTATATAATCTATGCTATTTCATTAACTAACTTTATGCATTTAAAAACCAAATCTATATTTAGTGAAATGAATCTTTGATATTAATTTAAACTATTTAACTATTTTACCACCAAATATACTAGTAGCTAACCATGTTAACAATAACAAAAGTATAGACTATAATGACTTTGTATAGGAATTTATCCTACAGTTAAATCTAGCAATTTCACTGAGTGGCGGGATTTGCAATGGGCCAAATATCAAAATTATAGGATTTTTTAGGACTTTTTGGGGATTTTGCTAAAAATATACGATTTTATGGGACTTTTTGGAGATTTTTCTAAAAATATAGGCCTACGATTTTATGGGACTTTTTGGGGATTTTGCTAAAAATATACGATTTTATGGGACCTTTTGGGGATTTTGCTAAAAATATACGATTTTATGGGACCTTTTGGGGATTTTGCTAAAAATATACGATTTTATGGGACTTTTTGGGGATTTTGCTAAAAATATACGATTTTATGGGACTTTTTGGAGATTTTGCTAAAAATATACGATTTTATGGGACTTTTTGGAGATTTTGCTAAATATATACGATTTTATGGGACTTTTTGGAGATTTTGCTAAAAATATACGATTTTATGGGACTTTTTGGGGATTTTGCTAGAAATATACGATTTTATGGGACTTTTTGGGGATTTTGCAAGAAATATACGATTTTATGGGACTTTTTGGGGATTTTGCTAGAAATATACGATTTTATGGGACTTTTTGGGGATTTTGCTAGAAATATACGATTTTATGGGGATTTTGCTAGAAATATACGATTTTATGGGACTTTTTGGGGATTTTGCTAGAAATATACGATTTTATGGGACTTTTTGGGGATTTTGCTAGAATATACGATTTTATGGGACTTTTTGGGGATTTTGCTAGAAATATACGATTTTATGGGACTTTTTGGGGATTTTGCTAGAAATATACGATTTTATGAGACTTTTTGGGGATTTTGCTAGAAATATACGATTTTATGGGACTTTTTGGGGATTTTGCTAAAATTATACGATGGGACTTTTTGGAGATTTTGCTAGAAATATACGATTTTATGGGACTTTTGGGGGATTTTGCTAAAAATATAGGATGTTATAGGACATTTAAAAATATATAGGATTTTATAGGAATTATAGGACCTCTGGGGGCCGAGACCACCACATTTCGAGGATCTCGGCCTGGTTGCGGAAACATTTTGGCGTGTGGACGCGCTTATTTGGGGCATCGTGTGGAAAGGGCTTTACGAGTGTAACTAAATAATTAACATAGTTTTACAAATTAAATAAAAGTAATTACCAACAAAATAAAAATCTGATACATCAAAATGGTCGACCTAATCTATCCAAAATGTCTTCGTGGGTAGAGCATAGCGTCGATTTGATTTCGGTCGGCGGCGGCGTTGATTTGTTTTTCGGCGGCGGCGCGAAGGGGAAAAAATGTATCTCCTCTTTTAGAAAATTAAATAAAAAATTCCAAAATGTTTTGGAAAAAAAATAAAGTGAGGTAGAAAAACTAAAAAAATTTCGGCGGCGGGATCAAAATTTATCGGCGGCGGCGGCTCGGCGCCAGAGAAAATATCGGCGACGGCGGCGTTGGAACGGCGGCGTTATGCTCTATTCGTGGCTATTTCACGAAATGTCTTCATCTGTAAGCTGATCAAACGCGGAGTATTAACAATCGACCATCTAACACGGCATGGGGGGGTATCATGTTGAAATTAATCAACTTGGAAACGCTGATTAATAGAAGAGGCCTGCAAAATTCCAACTTCAAAAGGAGCCCGGTCGGGAGGAGCCCAGAGGTTGCCCCCCGCCCTCTCGATCCATGCCCAGTCAGCCGGTTTTACTTCTAGAAAAGAGACGTGAAAAATTGCCGTAGATATTTTAACCGGAGCTCTCGAGTCTCTCCCCGCGCGCGCGCACCGTAGAAGTAGAAAAGATAAGGACTAAATTGGCCGTAGCTTCGACAAGAAAATTAAAAAGATAAGAGTTTTCGCCTGTCAACGGCCAACTTCGACGACCCTATTAATATCGGTCCCGTTCCCGCCTCCCCTTCAAATAAATTTGCAGCGCTTAATATAGTAAACACGAGCCATACTGTTCAAAAACAAGTTATTCAGGTGACACCGTAAGCGTATAATATTAGTCCATAAGTAGGACACTTCCTCAGGCCCGACTAGAGGGGGAAAAAACCCTTATACGTCTAATATTACTAGGGCCCGCGCCGCTTAGGGGGGGGGGGGGGGGCTTTAAACCCTTCTTCCGAAATCGTCACACTTGGGGTCCAAATTATGGTTTTATTAGGGCCCAGGCCCGGTCTCGGTGGTACTGCACTTTCTCTACTTTATATGTACGATGTTAACCAAGAGGACGACTTTATTTAACTGATGACGTCACCAAGGACGCCCAGTTACTTTTCTGGGCCCGAAAGAAAATTTGTAGCCGCGGGCCCTTCTGATTGAAGAAGATTGGCGCGAAATGCGCGTCTGTGGGCCCAGTCGTAGTATGCCTCTTGAAAGCACATTTGTTGCCTATTTTCCGCCGGGCCATGGGAAATTTTCCAACCCTACACGGCTGTGGAGTAGACTCTGACCAGTTACTTACACTTACTTCCTAATAATAGACTTGTGGTTGCACGTTACATAGCATTATAAAAAGTATGTGAAGAAATATAAACCACTGCTTCGAAACAAATTTAAACGTATTCACCACTCGTTTATGAAATTACAAATAATGTTTCTTTTCAAACCAATTTTTCACCGATAAAAAGAAGCAAAATTCGCAGTCTTTTCGTCAAAAAAAAATAAACCGTAGAAAATATCCGAAGGGGGCATTTTGCGGTTGACTAGGATGAGACGCGACATCTTTGGGCGGATTAAGGTACTAAGACGACGGGGAATATATTGCCTAAAGCGATTACCGCGTCGGCGGTCACTTTCAATAGAGGAATTAAGCCGATGTCAAAAAGGTGGCGCTTCGGGAATCGCGTCAAACATGGCAGATTCTTCCGCGCTGTTTACAAAAGACCCCGAAAAGTTAAAATTATCTCTCGCCTTTGAAGCAAAATGATTGACAGAGCCTGGGAAAAACCGTTCAAATTTTCCTTTAACATTGGGCTCTATTGGATTAAATTTAAGGATTCAAAAAGCTACAAAAAGCAGCCCTAGTATTATTTTTTTAAGGGAAATACGGTATTAATGCTAACCGGATAACCAACAGACGCGAAAAAAGGACACAAGGTTTTAAATAGAAAACACGCTGACTTATTGAGGACGAACAAAAAGTTCAATTTAAAACAGATTATTGACCAGAAAATGACCTCCAACATCGAAAAAATCAACTTGGGAGGTCAAGACGAACCCTTTCCCTCAAGCTGGTCCCTTTTAACGCCCGTTAACTGGCTCGCGAATTTTCACACTTTATCGAAGAAGGAGACGCCGACGGAGATGCTAGCGCCATCTGTGTACGATAATATCGATTATTCCCCCAGTGCTTAAAACGCGTCTAACCTGATAGTACGGTGGAAAATACCTCAACGGATAGCTAGCGTTGAATAAATTATCAGCTTATGCTGGACTCTTTTCGCGACCGGAATTAATTTGTATGGGCGGCCGGCCCTCACATTTGTAACCGATTATGAAAAAAAACTCTTCGCCGTTGCACTTCGAATTTGGTCAGCGCTTTCGCCATTTTGGAGCGCAACCGGATGCTCTTTACTCCTAGACCGGAAATAGAGCAAAGTTCAACACGGAGACGTAATTTGGACTCCCCGTCCTCTTCGCGGACGCATTGGCTATTCCGGGAAAAACTCGTACTTTTAACGGTTTTTATTTCGCCTAATTGCCGAGTGTGGCGCTAGCAAATTACCGGTGTTTCGGCATTACTGGCGGCCGACTAATAGAGCTATTTCCATAACGATATTTGAGAAGGGGCGGCCGAAGCTTTATTTTTATACGGCGTTGCATGTATTAATGCGGCGGGATGGCAGAAAAGATCGGGAACTTTTAGGCTGCCCTCGCGCGACAGGAACTAACGAAATTAGTGCCCAAAATGTCTCAATTTAGTCGAGGGGATTTTTTTTTTATCTTTCTTTGGTTGATATCTGATTGAAGCTTAGCACGCAAAGTGAGGGTTCCTCGATAATGGTTTTATTAAGTTAAGATTGCGGTACGTTTAACATTTGTTAGGTGTACTTAATTTACCTATTCGGTTAGTTAATGGTTTGTTTTTTTCGTCTACCTTATTCAGCTGCGTAGCTAAGATTTTTGGTTGGACTCGTTGGAGTTCCCTCCCTCCACACAAAAATACTAGCACTATTAAAAAAAACTTTTGCTTTTAATATAGACAAACTGTTCATTTAACTAGGGCTATTCAATACCCGTCACAATGTCCGCCCACCCGGCCCCACCGATTACTTGGGTGAAGATTCTGAAGGGGATTTTACATTGATTTGTCAATATCGCCCTCTATTTCGGATAAATAGAAGCTTGTGAAAAAATCAGTAAACAATGGCGGGGTAGATTATGAATTATGAAAATAATTTAATAACATTTATAACCTAAAAATAAATCAATATTTTCGGTAAATATTTATATAAAGATAATTGTGGTTATCTTTATCTAGATGGCGCTCCAGTGTAATAACGATAAAGGATGGAAAATTTGAGGAATATGGGTGCCATTCGAAATATTCCGTAATTAAATATCCTTGATTCAACCATACATTTCTGGGGCAACATGCCTTATGAGCTTCCCTGGCTCTTGGTTCTTGTATTGTATCTAACGGGTCACACCGGCGTTTGAATTTTAGGCGTATGAAATAGGTTGGGAAAAAATGCAGAAAATATGATTGGAACGATCTGCTATAACCAAAAGTGGATAGAACCACTTTTGCTATAACTAGGTGCGAAAAAGGTGGAGCTTCTCAATGTTCTTCCATGTTTTTTGAAACACCGGTGTGACCCTTTCATTAATGGGGATTTAAAATAACAATTATTAGAATTACACACCGGATATTTTAAACGGAAGAGGGCGCTAGTTACGTAGCCAGAAATTAATCAACATAGTCCAACTATGTTAAATTACAGATTAAAGTTAGAGGTACAAGACCCCGGGTAAAAGGTGGACAGCTCCAAAAAGTGCAAGTATTATTTGCAGAAGGTGTACTTTCTAAATTGGAAGCAATGCTTCAGAAACGTGAACAGGAATATCTGGAAAGATTCAAATGAAAGTGACGGATCTATTGAAGATAAACTTCAGGAGGATTTAAGGAGGACCAATTTACTCCTATTAAATATCCCAGAAGACACCCAAAGCTCGAATGATGTTTCGCGCCGCTTGCTTGTTGCTGAGCTTCTACAACAATGTAATCTCTCTACTGACCTGCACTATTTTCGAGATCCGAGGAGCCCTTTCATAACTCCTGGTCACTACCCTAGACCCTTTAAAAATATTTTTCCTAATGATGATCAGAAAATGCAGTTTGCACAATATATTTCGTATCGTCATCCAGATCCATATTTTGAATTAGTTACAAGTCCTCACCGCGCCAAAAAACAACAGTCTATGTATCAGGCGAGGGGTAAGACAGTCTCAGATAATCTGTACACCGAGTTCATGCATTTAGCACTGTTAAAGGTACATATTTTCAAGAGTTCGCGAGTTCGATTTAGCACCGTCAAAGGTACGGCAGTGTACACCGAGTTCGCAGAGTGTCTTACCCCTCGGTATCAGGCGGTGGTCCAAGAGCTTACCGGTCGGTGGTCGAAGAGCTTACCAGTAGGCGGTCCAAGAGCTTACCAGTCGGTGGTCCAAGAGCTTACCAGTCGGTCGTCCACGAGCTTGCCAGTCGGTGGTTCAAGAGCTTACCAGTCGGTCGTCCACGAGCTTGCCAGTCGGTGGTTCAAGAGCTTACTAGTTGGCGGTCCAGTATCTTACTAGTCGGTGGTCCAAGAGCTTACCAGTCGGTGGTTCAAGAGCTTACTAGTCGGCGGTCCAATATCTTACTAGTCGGTGGTCCAAGAGCTTACCATGTAGCGCGGGTGTCGAATGTTGGAGATCTCAACCTAGGGACAATCGACTTAAGCGAACCCCTAAGGTACCCGTCTACAATTAATAATAATGACTGAATACGCCCGGGACTACTCGCGTAACGTGATATGGTGGGGTTAGCGAGGGTCCTCAGTATTAAATTGGTGTCTAGGAGAAATTTGTTATTAAACGTATCAAGCCAGTTGTTAGATTGCCAAACACTAATTGATTTAATTTAAACTCAATATCCTAACCAAACATTTAAGCTAACTTAAAACTACCTAAACACTAATTAAACTAAATGAAATATTATCAAACTAAGCAACTGGCCAGTGCTCGCGGCATTAACGAAATGTAAAATCTAGGTTGCAACCATTACTTAACAAAGTTCATCCCGAAATGTTCAGTTGAACTGCGGAAACTTTATCGAAGTGGCAGAGTCCGGTTGGAGCCGTGGAAGAATCTGAGCGACGTTGTTGACGTTTCGGAACAGCGGAACACAGAATTTATGTTGGTGGCGATGGTATCTCGTACAATATGTTGAATGTAGCCGCTGGATGGTTGGGCATAACGAATTGGCCAATATAGATTGTTCCTGTCCTTATCTTGAAGTCAACACGTTTACAGCTCGAAGGTTAAACAAAACACGACTTTAACGTCCAAAATTAGTTGAAATATCAATTATTTTGCTCCGATCATAAAATGGAGTCCTTTTCAAATCAAATTCCGAACCGTTACTATTTCCTTTTTTAGCTCGCGTCCGAGCACGCGTTATTAAAAAAACTCGCGTTATTTATCTCGCGTATTATTTTCCAACTCTTCAATTTTGAGAATAAATATAAACGTAAAAATATGTATAATACATGTAAGCATATTTTAACACAATAAATAATTTATAATATATATAATGTATAAGAAATATAAATGACTATCAAACAACTGGTCTCAGACACGTCGGCATATCAATAAGGGGTCAAAGGGGCGCTGTGATCTCCTCGCTATCCCCCAAAAACAAAGATCTCCCGGTAAAAGGACGGGCCCTTCCCTTACCTGGGGTAAAACACCAACAACCGAATCACCCAATCACCAAAATCTTCGACCAGCAATTATTTTGGGGGAAAGGGGATGGTATATTTCTTATTAATTTGATATTTCGCATTACAACCAGTCTATAAAACTAATGCCTCAGTAACTTTATCCACCTCGGTTTTAAGCCTTGTGCATCGGTGCCTTTCCCCACACTTAACCCCAGTGACACAAATTTCGTTCTTATGGCTAGTAAATCTGCATCGTTCTTGACCACTAATATTGAGTTCCTAATAAGTATGTTGGTTTGGGAACTCATTCCTGATTACGTCGCAATTACGGATACTTGGTTAAAAAGTGATATTAGTCCTACCATCTACCATTTTGAGGGCTACGACTTTTTCCGTTCTGACTGTGATACCACGAATCGTGGTGGTTGTGTCCTTCACGTAGGGTTGGCTCTTAGTGCCTCTTTAAATCGCTCTCTAACAACTCCAAACCACCACGAATCGTGGTGGTTGTGTCCTTCACGTAGGGTTGGCTCTTAGTGCCTCTTTAAATCGCTCTCTAACAACTCCAAACCACCACGAATCGTGGTGGTTGTGTCCTTCACGTAGGGTTGGCTCTTAGTGCCTCTTTAAATCGCTCTCTAACAACTCCAAACCACCACGAATCGTGGTGGTTGTGTCCTTCACGTAGGGTTGGCTCTTAGTGCCTCTTTAAATCGCTCTCTAACAACTCCAAACCACCACGAATCGTGGTGGTTGTGTCCTTCACGTAGGGTTGGCTCTTAGTGCCTCTTTAAATCGCTCTCTAACAACTCCAAACCACCACGAATCGTGGTGGTTGTGTCCTTCACGTAGGGTTGGCTCTTAGTGCCTCTTTAAATCGCTCTCTAACAACTCCAAACCACCACGAATCGTGGTGGTTGTGTCCTTCACGTAGGGTTGGCTCTTAGTGCCTCTTTAAATCGCTCTCTAACAACTCCAAACCACCACGAATCGTGGTGGTTGTGTCCTTTACGTAGGGTTGGCTCTTAGTGCCTCTTTAAATCGCTCTCTAACAACTCCAAACCACCACGAATCGTGGTGGTTGTGTCCTTCACGTAGGGTTGGCTCTTAGTGCCTCTTTAAATCGCTCTCTAACAACTCCAAACCACCACGAATCGTGGTGGTTGTGTCCTTTACGTAGGGTTGGCTCTGAGTGCCTCTTTAAATCGCTCTCTAACAACTCCAAACCACCACGAATCGTGGTGGTTGTGTCCTTCACGTAGGGTTGGCTCTTAGTGCCTCTTTAAATCGCTCTCTAACAACTCCAAACCACCACGAATCGTGGTGGTTGTGTCCTTTACGTAGGGTTGGCTCTTAGTGCCTCTTTAAATCGCTCTCTAACAACTCCAAACCACCACGAATCGTGGTGGTTGTGTCCTTCACGTAGGGTTGGCTCTTAGTGCCTCTTTAAATCGCTCTCTAACAACTCCAAACCACCACGAATCGTGGTGGTTGTGTCCTTTACGTAGGGTTGGCTCTTAGTGCCTCTTTAAATCGCTCTCTAACAACTCCAAACCACCACGAATCGTGGTGGTTGTGTCCTTCACGTAGGGTTGGCTCTTAGTGCCTCTTTAAATCGCTCTCTAACAACTCCAAACCACCACGAATCGTGGTGGTTGTGTCCTTTACGTAGGGTTGGCTCTTAGTGCCTCTTTAAATCGCTCTCTAACAACTCCAAACCACCACGAATCGTGGTGGTTGTGTCCTTCACGTAGGGTTGGCTCTTAGTGCCTCTTTAAATCGCTCTCTAACAACTCCAAACCACCACGAATCGTGGTGGTTGTGTCCTTTACGTAGGGTTGGCTCTTAGTGCCTCTTTAAATCGCTCTCTAACAACTCCAAACCACCACGAATCGTGGTGGTTGTGTCCTTTACGTAGGGTTGGCTCTTAGTGCCTCTTTAAATCGCTCTCTAACAACTCCAAACCACCACGAATCGTGGTGGTTGTGTCCTTCACGTAGGGTTGGCTCTTAGTGCCTCTTTAAATCGCTCTCTAACAACTCCAAACCACCACGAATCGTGGTGGTTGTGTCCTTTACGTAGGGTTGGCTCTTAGTGCCTCTTTAAATCGCTCT
Organism: Leiobunum rupestre; assembly: GCF_980474605.1. Lineage (NCBI taxonomy): Eukaryota > Metazoa > Arthropoda > Arachnida > Opiliones > Sclerosomatidae > Leiobunum > Leiobunum rupestre. The sequence goes on from NC_143387.1 coordinate 55,124,635, forward strand.
CTAACAACTCCAAACCACCACGAATCGTGGTGGTTGTGTCCTTCACGTAGGGTTGGCTCTTAGTGCCTCTTTAAATCGCTCTCTAACAACTCCAAACCACCACGAATCGTGGTGGTTGTGTCCTTTACGTAGGGTTGGCTCTTAGTGCCTCTTTAAATCGCTCTCTAACAACTCAAAACCACCACGAATCGTGGTGGTTGTGTCCTTTACGTAGGGTTGGCTCTTAGTGCCTCTTTAAATCGCTCTCTAACAACTCCAAACCACCACGAATCGTGGTGGTTGTGTCCTTTACGTAGGGTTGGCTCTTAGTGCCTCTTTAAATCGCTCTCTAACAACTCCAAACCACCACGAATCGTGGTGGTTGTGTCCTTTACGTAGGGTTGGCTCTTAGTGCCTCTTTAAATCGCTCTCTAACAACTCCAAACCACCACGAATCGTGGTGGTTGTGTCCTTTACGTAGGGTTGGCTCTTAGTGCCTCTTTAAATCGCTCTCTAACAACTCCAAACCACCACGAATCGTGGTGGTTGTGTCCTTTACGTAGGGTTGGCTCTTAGTGCCTCTTTAAATCGCTCTCTAACAACTCCAAACCACCACGAATCGTGGTGGTTGTGTCCTTTACGTAGGGTTGGCTCTTAGTGCCTCTTTAAATCGCTCTCTAACAACTCCAAACCACCACGAATCGTGGTGGTTGTGTCCTTTACGTAGGGTTGGCTCTTAGTGCCTCTTTAAATCGCTCTCTAACAACTCCAAACCACCACGAATCGTGGTGGTTGTGTCCTTTACGTAGGGTTGGCTCTTAGTGCCTCTTTAAATCGCTCTCTAACAACTCCAAACCACCACGAATCGTGGTGGTTGTGTCCTTTACGTAGGGTTGGCTCTTAGTGCCTCTTTAAATCGCTCTCTAACAACTCCAAACCACCACGAATCGTGGTGGTTGTGTCCTTCACGTAGGGTTGGCTCTTAGTGCCTCTTTAAATCGCTCTCTAACAACTCCAAACCACCACGAATCGTGGTGGTTGTGTCCTTTACGTAGGGTTGGCTCTTAGTGCCTCTTTAAATCGCTCTCTAACAACTCCAAACCACCACGAATCGTGGTGGTTGTGTCCTTCACGTAGGGTTGGCTCTTAGTGCCTCTTTAAATCGCTCTCTAACAACTCCAAACCACCACGAATCGTGGTGGTTGTGTCCTTTACGTAGGGTTGGCTCTTAGTGCCTCTTTAAATCGCTCTCTAACAACTCAAAACCACCACGAATCGTGGTGGTTGTGTCCTTTACGTAGGGTTGGCTCTTAGTGCCTCTTTAAATCGCTCTCTAACAACTCCAAACCACCACGAATCGTGGTGGTTGTGTCCTTTACGTAGGGTTGGCTCTTAGTGCCTCTTTAAATCGCTCTCTAACAACTCCAAACCACCACGAATCGTGGTGGTTGTGTCCTTTACGTAGGGTTGGCTCTTAGTGCCTCTTTAAATCGCTCTCTAACAACTCCAAACCACCACGAATCGTGGTGGTTGTGTCCTTTACGTAGGGTTGGCTCTTAGTGCCTCTTTAAATCGCTCTCTAACAACTCCAAACCACCACGAATCGTGGTGGTTGTGTCCTTTACGTAGGGTTGGCTCTTAGTGCCTCTTTAAATCGCTCTCTAACAACTCCAAACCACCACGAATCGTGGTGGTTGTGTCCTTTACGTAGGGTTGGCTCTTAGTGCCTCTTTAAATCGCTCTCTAACAACTCCAAACCACCACGAATCGTGGTGGTTGTGTCCTTTACGTAGGGTTGGCTCTTAGTGCCTCTTTAAATCGCTCTCTAACAACTCCAAACCACCACGAATCGTGGTGGTTGTGTCCTTTACGTAGGGTTGGCTCTTAGTGCCTCTTTAAATCGCTCTCTAACAACTCCAAACCACCACGAATCGTGGTGGTTGTGTCCTTTACGTAGGGTTGGCTCTTAGTGCCTCTTTAAATCGCTCTCTAACAACTCCAAACCACCACGAATCGTGGTGGTTGTGTCCTTCACGTAGGGTTGGCTCTTAGTGCCTCTTTAAATCGCTCTCTAACAACTCCAAACCACCACGAATCGTGGTGGTTGTGTCCTTTACGTAGGGTTGGCTCTTAGTGCCTCTTTAAATCGCTCTCTAACAACTCAAAACCACCACGAATCGTGGTGGTTGTGTCCTTTACGTAGGGTTGGCTCTTAGTGCCTCTTTAAATCGCTCACTAACAACTCAAAACCACCACGAATCGTGGTGGTTGTGTCCTTTACGTAGGGTTGGCTCTTAGTGCCTCTTTAAATCGCTCTCTAACAACTCCAAACCACCACGAATCGTGGTGGTTGTGTCCTTCACGTAGGGTTGGCTCTTAGTGCCTCTTTAAATCGCTCTCTAACAACTCAAAACCACCACGAATCGTGGTGGTTGTGTCCTTTACGTAGGGTTGGCTCTTAGTGCCTCTTTAAATCGCTCTCTAACAACTCCAAACCACCACGAATCGTGGTGGTTGTGTCCTTCACGTAGGGTTGGCTCTTAGTGCCTCTTTAAATCGCTCTCTAACAACTCCAAACCACCACGAATCGTGGTGGTTGTGTCCTTTACGTAGGGTTGGCTCTTAGTGCCTCTTTAAATCGCTCTCTAACAACTCAAAACCACCACGAATCGTGGTGGTTGTGTCCTTTACGTAGGGTTGGCTCTTAGTGCCTCTTTAAATCGCTCTCTAACAACTCCAAACCACCACGAATCGTGGTGGTTGTGTCCTTTACGTAGGGTTGGCTCTTAGTGCCTCTTTAAATCGCTCTCTAACAACTCCAAACCACCACGAATCGTGGTGGTTGTGTCCTTTACGTAGGGTTGGCTCTTAGTGCCTCTTTAAATCGCTCTCTAACAACTCCAAACCACCACGAATCGTGGTGGTTGTGTCCTTTACGTAGGGTTGGCTCTTAGTGCCTCTTTAAATCGCTCTCTAACAACTCCAAACCACCACGAATCGTGGTGGTTGTGTCCTTCACGTAGGGTTGGCTCTTAGTGCCTCTTTAAATCGCTCTCTAACAACTCCAAACCACCACGAATCGTGGTGGTTGTGTCCTTTACGTAGGGTTGGCTCTTAGTGCCTCTTTAAATCGCTCTCTAACAACTCCAAACCACCACGAATCGTGGTGGTTGTGTCCTTCACGTAGGGTTGGCTCTTAGTGCCTCTTTAAATCGCTCTCTAACAACTCCAAACCACCACGAATCGTGGTGGTTGTGTCCTTTACGTAGGGTTGGCTCTTAGTGCCTCTTTAAATCGCTCTCTAACAACTCCAAACCACCACGAATCGTGGTGGTTGTGTCCTTTACGTAGGGTTGGCTCTTAGTGCCTCTTTAAATCGCTCTCTAACAACTCAAAACCACCACGAATCGTGGTGGTTGTGTCCTTTACGTAGGGTTGGCTCTTAGTGCCTCTTTAAATCGCTCTCTAACAACTCCAAACCACCACGAATCGTGGTGGTTGTGTCCTTTACGTAGGGTTGGCTCTTAGTGCATCTTTAAATCGCTCTCTAACAACTCCAAACCACCACGAATCGTGGTGGTTGTGTCCTTTACGTAGGGTTGGCTCTTAGTGCCTCTTTAAATCGCTCTCTAACAACTCAAAACCACCACGAATCGTGGTGGTTGTGTCCTTTACGTAGGGTTGGCTCTTAGTGCCTCTTTAAATCGCTCTCTAACAACTCCAAACCACCACGAATCGTGGTGGTTGTGTCCTTCACGTAGGGTTGGCTCTTAGTGCCTCTTTAAATCGCTCTCTAACAACTCCAAACCACCACGAATCGTGGTGGTTGTGTCCTTCACGTAGGGTTGGCTCTTAGTGCCTCTTTATATCGCTCTCTAACAACTCCAAACCACCACGAATCGTGGTGGTTGTGTCCTTTACGTAGGGTTGGCTCTTAGTGCCTCTTTAAATCGCTCTCTAACAACTCCAAACCACCACGAATCGTGGTGGTTGTGTCCTTCACGTAGGGTTGGCTCGTAGTGCCTCTTTAAATCGCTCTCTAACAACTCCAAACCACCACGAATCGTGGTGGTTGTGTCCTTTACGTAGGGTTGGCTCTTAGTGCCTCTTTAAATCGCTCTCTAACAACTCAAAACCACCACGAATCGTGGTGGTTGTGTCCTTTACGTAGGGTTGGCTCTTAGTGCCTCTTTAAATCGCTCTCTAACAACTCCAAACCACCACGAATCGTGGTGGTTGTGTCCTTTACGTAGGGTTGGCTCTTAGTGCCTCTTTAAATCGCTCTCTAACAACTCCAAACCACCACGAATCGTGGTGGTTGTGTCCTTTACGTAGGGTTGGCTCTTAGTGCCTCTTTAAATCGCTCTCTAACAACTCCAAACCACCACGAATCGTGGTGGTTGTGTCCTTTACGTAGGGTTGGCTCTTAGTGCCTCTTTAAATCGCTCTCTAACAACTCCAAACCACCACGAATCGTGGTGGTTGTGTCCTTTACGTAGGGTTGGCTCTTAGTGCCTCTTTAAATCGCTCTCTAACAACTCCAAACCACCACGAATCGTGGTGGTTGTGTCCTTTACGTAGGGTTGGCTCTTAGTGCCTCTTTAAATCGCTCTCTAACAACTCCCAACCACCACGAATCGTGGTGGTTGTGTCCTTTACGTAGGGTTGGCTCTTAGTGCCTCTTTAAATCGCTCTCTAACAACTCCAAACCACCACGAATCGTGGTGGTTGTGTCCTTTACGTAGGGTTGGCTCTTAGTGCCTCTTTAAATCGCTCTCTAACAACTCCAAACCACCACGAATCGTGGTGGTTGTGTCCTTTACGTAGGGTTGGCTCTTAGTGCCTCTTTAAATCGCTCTCTAACAACTCCAAACCACCACGAATCGTGGTGGTTGTGTCCTTTACGTAGGGTTGGCTCTTAGTGCCTCTTTAAATCGCTCTCTAACAACTCCAATCCACCACGAATCGTGGTGGTTGTGTCCTTTACGTAGGGTTGGCTCTTAGTGCCTCTTTAAATCGCTCTCTAACAACTCCAAACCACCACGAATCGTGGTGGTTGTGTCCTTCACGTAGGGTTGGCTCTTAGTGCCTCTTTAAATCGCTCTCTAACAACTCCAAACCACCACGAATCGTGGTGGTTGTGTCCTTTACGTAGGGTTGGCTCTTAGTGCCTCTTTAAATCGCTCTCTAACAACTCAAAACCACCACGAATCGTGGTGGTTGTGTCCTTTACGTAGGGTTGGCTCTTAGTGCCTCTTTAAATCGCTCTCTAACAACTCAAAACCACCACGAATCGTGGTGGTTGTGTCCTTTACGTAGGGTTGGCTCTTAGTGCCTCTTTAAATCGCTCTCTAACAACTCCAAACCACCACGAATCGTGGTGGTTGTGTCCTTTACGTAGGGTTGGCTCTTAGTGCCTCTTTAAATCGCTCTCTAACAACTCCAAACCACCACGAATCGTGGTGGTTGTGTCCTTCACGTAGGGTTGGCTCTTAGTGCCTCTTTAAATCGCTCTCTAACAACTCAAAACCACCACGAATCGTGGTGGTTGTGTCCTTTACGTAGGGTTGGCTCTTAGTGCCTCTTTAAATCGCTCTCTAACAACTCAAAACCACCACGAATCGTGGTGGTTGTGTCCTTTACGTAGGGTTGGCTCTTAGTGCCTCTTTAAATCGCTCTCTAACAACTCCAAACCACCACGAATCGTGGTGGTTGTGTCCTTTACGTAGGGTTGGCTCTTAGTGCCTCTTTAAATCGCTCTCTAACAACTCCAAACCACCACGAATCGTGGTGGTTGTGTCCTTTACGTAGGGTTGGCTCTTAGTGCCTCTTTAAATCGCTCTCTAACAACTCCAAACCACCACGAATCGTGGTGGTTGTGTCCTTTACGTAGGGTTGGCTCTTAGTGCCTCTTTAAATCGCTCTCTAACAACTCCAAACCACCACGAATCGTGGTGGTTGTGTCCTTTACGTAGGGTTGGCTCTTAGTGCCTCTTTAAATCGCTCTCTAACAACTCCAAACCACCACGAATCGTGGTGGTTGTGTCCTTTACGTAGGTTTGGCTCTTAGTGCCTCTTTAAATCGCTCTCTAACAACTCCAAACCACCACGAATCGTGGTGGTTGTGTCCTTTACGTAGGGTTGGCTCTTAGTGCCTCTTTAAATCGCTCTCTAACAACTCCAAACCACCACGAATCGTGGTGGTTGTGTCCTTTACGTAGGGTTGGCTCTTAGTGCCTCTTTAAATCGCTCTCTAACAACTCCAAACCACCACGAATCGTGGTGGTTGTGTCCTTTACGTAGGGTTGGCTCTTAGTGCCTCTTTAAATCGCTCTCTAACAACTCCAAACCACCACGAATCGTGGTGGTTGTGTCCTTTACGTAGGGTTGGCTCTTAGTGCCTCTTTAAATCGCTCTCTAACAACTCCAAACCACCACGAATCGTGGTGGTTGTGTCCTTTACGTAGGGTTGGCTCTTAGTGCCTCTTTAAATCGCTCTCTAACAACTCCAAACATCTTACAATGTTAGTGTGTCAATTTATTATTGATGGCAAGTTATCACTAGTAGTATGCTGTTACCACAGCCCTTCCTCGTCTTTAGACTTTTTGAAACATTTGGTGAGAGTGATTGAGAGAGCTAGTAAGCTAGTGGGTCGGTTGCTCATAGTTCTGGAATTCAATGCGCTTTCCACTAATAGGGGTGTGCGTTCGTTTGAGTAAATACTCTTGGACACTATTTATTCCTCGAAACTACGCCAGCACGTCGTCGACGTCGGGGAAAATGTTTCCTCCATTTTAGATCTCGTTATTAATTTTGATTGGGACTCACTGTCAGTGCATGATCTACTACACCTCCCCCCCCCAGTGGCGTAACTAGGAACTCCGTGGCCCCCCCGCGAAAAACGACTCGGGGCCCTTTTAAAAAGCACCGATTTTAATCATAATCGTTTGGGGGCCCCTTAGTTCTCGCCCCCCCCCCCGCGCCGCGGGGTCTGCGGGGGCGCTATTTACGCCACTGCCCCCCCCCCTTGGTTAAGAGTGACCATGATGTCCTCTATTTAAAAATGGATTTCTATGCAATCTTCCCACTGTTTCAAGAAAACTTGAACAATAGCTGAGTTTTTAAGGGGGAGATCGTAGCGAGTTGTTATGGGTGGTACTCGCTCTACCTGCTGTGAGGTAACGAGTAGGTGTGTTTCTTCACCCAGTGAGTGATTAACCACTTAAATATGCTCCCTGCAGCAGTCAAAGTTCAATTCTCTGCATCTGCCTTTAAGTATAGACGACAAGTTTTATAGCTGGCCCTAATTATTATTTAACTATTTACTTGACCTTTACTACCACTCCTTTAAAACTTTGATATTTCTTGCACCGGCAATTAGTGGTCTTTCCTTAACTGTTCAAATTTTTTTTGCTATCTGTTGATTTAATCTATATGCAGGGTGTTAAAGGGAATATAACCTCTGGTATTTCTGTCGCCCTCCGAGGGTTCCAAGCTGCCTCCCACGGCTTTTCACACTTGTGAAGGGAATAAAGGAAATTAATGGAGTCTTCCATAAAGAACGCGTTGCAGGTTCTATTCCCTTTAATTAAAAAAACGTTACAGGGTCAATAATTCAAAATGTGTTTTAGCTAGGAATTTGATATTTTTAGGACATAGAACGTGCAGGGAGTCACTTGAAAACGGAAATTTCCAAGACTTTGAACCATGTCTTCAAGGTCATTCAAAATTTATCTCGAGAACCATTAGAGATACAAAGTTGGTTTCAATTAGTAATGTGTTCCCAGTCACATTTTAGGAAAAAAATAGCTTTGAGCCCAACTAATTTGACGAATAACAAGTTGAGGGAGTTTAGACTAAAACCGGTAGGGCGTGATGAAAATAATGTACCAGAGACTAGCTTGAAGGGCTAAACACTCGAAAAGTACTAATGCTAGAGTACCAAAATTTGCTAGAAATACTCATCTGGTGGGGGGTCTTTAGAATTTTTAAATATTGTGTACTATTTCGCTATACCCCATTTTTCCCTTTGAAGTGTCCTTTCTTATTATTTTAGTAGCTTAGATAGCGGGATCTCGTCTCCCTCTTTCTAAATACTACTGTAACTTTCTGTTTTTGTCAAGGCACAATAAGTGTAAGCTTTGTATCACCTGAAATAAAATGTATTATTATTATGATTATTTTGGAATTAAGACCCGCTAGGCGAACATCTAGGCTCCTAGGATCATCTCTATTGGCATTTTTGGGAAAGTCTAAGTTCCTGACCAGCAGCGTAACTAGCCTTTTACGCGCTCGATGCGAGCTTCTATAACTGCGCCCTAAAAAAATGTTCTAATATTAAACGGCTCTGACAATAAGATGAACTTCTGCGCCTTTCCAGGGTCTGCGCCCTGTGCCTGGGCAGCGTTAGCACCGCCCCAGTTACGGCACTGTTCCTGACTCTTAGACCTAAAATTTGTCCCAGAATAGTACTGGATATAAAATTAAAACACAAACTCTAACGGATTTAGTTTAGAGCGAAAAATTGGAATTTTAAATTTGCATACGACAACGAGGGTCACTGGCCACTTTTAGTTGAGAAATGCGACTTTACAGATATTATTTTATAGAGGAATTTAAGTGCTAGTGATTGTTTGATAGTCCAGCAACGCTGAGGCTAATGGGAAAGCAAACCGGACCCCCTGAAAGGAAGGGTAAATAGCTTAAACTTAATTGTTTCCTTCCTGGGGTTTCCGTGAGCTCGGCGTACGAGGAAAGAGTGCGCGGGCTTTTCCAGCATTACACATTTCAAATTACCAGCTAGGCAAGAATGTATATATTTATACTCAGGGAGAATGAATAAGTCGAGACTATCGAAGGACACGTTGAGGCCCTAACCGCGTCACGCTAAGAGGGGGGGGGGTGAAAGAGGCGGTCTTATTTTTTGCGTCCTCGCAGCAGCGTTAATCCAAGGATTCTAAAAATATAGAATCCTTGGTTAATCGCGTCGAAAAATGTAGTTTTTAAGAACCAAGGAGATTGCAGTATTATTTGATTTTATTAAAGGGGAGGAGCAACGGGTGGAATTGGAGAAACGCTTAAAATAATCTCGACATATTCATTCTCCCTGAGTATAAATAAATACATTCTTGGCTAGACTAAAACTTGTTTCCAAGTGAAATATTATATGGCAAAAATTAAGGGTGTGAAATTACGCATTCACCCAACACACCGGACTTGGTTCTAGAGAGCGCGTGGCCCGGCCAAGTTACAACTAATATTCAAATAACCTCCGGGCTTGCTGGTTCGTGCCAATGAAAAAATAACCACCTCTCTTTCGTTGCACTGCTATATCTAGCATATGCTTAAAATCTGCGTGGCCAGTGCAATTAAGTGAAAAAGTAGTCCTGCCGTGTTAACCAGTACGATGTCCACTCTGGTGTCGCTCATAATGCAAAAGTCTACTTGTCTATTTTAGAGTTGCAGCATAGAGCCGTAAAATTAATGCTCAAAAGTTTTATTTTCTTTCGCCGCTAGTGGCGCGACCGAGCTAGAAATCCTCTACGCAAATGTCGCAAATGGGTCATGATTATTTGATAGTCTTGACCAAAGATAATTTAAACTCGTACCCTAGATTCGAATACTGAGAGCTTTCCCATTGACGGTTTTGTTACGAAGCATTTACCCTTTTCCGGCATGTGACCTCAGAAAAATCGGGCTCCATCGGTTGCGGTAAGCCGTAAACCATGGAGCGATTTTTTTCTGAGTTCCAGCGGGAAGTGGGTAAACGCTATCGGCAACGCGCGAGAGAGTGATTTCGAATCTAGGGTACGAGTTTAAATTATCTTTGTCTTGTTTTTAAAACCTAAACTAAGTGCCGTCTGCTTAGACCTACTTCTAGCTCAGTCACGCCACTAACGGTGAAAGTTTCTTCTTAGAATGCATTAACCTCAACCATGAATATCGTACTATATCATTACCTTTGTCCCCTTCTGGGACTAGGATGGACGGTGCCTACACTGCGTTTTACATATTAATCACTAAAGTCAATCAGGAGACAGGAGTTTGTCGTTATCTCGCATCACAAAACGTTTCCGCGATTTTGCATTTTAGGTGGCAAAGAAAATAACTTGTAATTCTTAGAAAAATATCTGTACTACCACAAAACCCGTTGATAAACCTAAATTAAGGTATGTGCTCTTAATACTTTAATATATTTTCATTCAATAATAATAAATTAAAAGTAATAAAATTTTGCAAATTAAATTACGCGCTAAGCATTGTTAATAAAACTAGACAATAGACGCTTGAGTAAAACATCTTCAAGCAAATTGCAAAGAAGTCATATTTCCGAGAACCATAACCAGTGACGTAGCTGATGGTCCGCAGGGCCCGCGGCGCGGTGGTCCCGAGCTTCCGGGGGCACCGCTCACCATAATAAAATTGAAAAGGGGGGCCCCATAGAGAGAGGCCTTTGAGTTCTCAGCTACGCCACTGGCCAGAACCTGCAAATTACTGTTCATATAATGCTAGTTGAAATAATGGAAACTTTTCACCTGTACGGTATGCAACAAGTGTTTTCTTTTGGCATATTAAGGCTTAGCAAAGAGACGACGTTCTAATAACAAGTGTAAAGTTTCCTTTATTTTAACTATCAGTGACTTGCATGTCCTGGATCTAGGAAATATTACTGGTTAGCAATTTCCTTGAAGATGTTTTATTGAAGCGCCTATTTGAATTTTCAAAACATTACCGATCAAGACAATTTTTATAAAAGTCAATTTTATGTTCCGATTCAATAATCTGCGATTATGTAGCCTAGAAGTAAGTGGGTGACCAGGGCCGCTACACTCACGTCGTCAGTGTTGCGAAATCTCTAAACCACCGCACTGGAAACGAAATAAAACTTCTAATTTACTTTTACAGGTACCTAGCGGCCGATGTGATAATTTAGCTTATCTGTTGGATTTTTACTGCTAAGCTGACGCTTTGTCCAAAAGTTCAATAACGACACAGCTTCTTTTTAGCCATGGGCCAAATAATGATAAATCCAGGACATGACTTGTCTAGGTTAACGATAATTGTTAGTGTAGGGAGCTGTTGGCTCGATCTCGTGGCATGCAGGGCTTGCCACCACCCTCCTACGCATTGAAACCCGGCCACCTGAATTAAGGGCTCCAAAAGTCGCATGCTGACTTAGGCCTAAGGTGGTGCCTTGGGTATTAGCCTAGCTGATTATTTATTTTATTTTACCTTCACACGTACTAAATCGGTCGTCCACATATTCGACGACCAAAAGATACAGGCGGCCATTTTAGTAGGGGGGGGGGGGGAGAGAGAAGCAAATAAAAAGATTGGGAGCCAAATCGAGCAGAATTTCTGGTTTCCCGAACGCCATCTTGTGTGAGCCACCCTGTTACAAAAAAACCGTAAGTCGGAATTCGAAAATAAGTGGCGGTTGTAATTCGAAAATCCTGCCATGTTTGTCCACTCATTTTTATATTAATTTTAACGATTTTAGGAAAGTATATGTTTAATATTATATAATTATATTAATTATGAACTTAGTACCAAGAATGTATTTATTTATACTCAGGGAGAATGAATATGTCGAGACTATCGACGGACCGTTGCCTCCGTTATATCAAGGCCTGGGTACGCTTAGATTTTCGCCCCCCCACCGTGGATTTCTAATACGCCGCAATTTCTCGCTAGAGGCACTCTGAACCATTGTGAAATTTGAAATTTAGAGCGTGCGCATTTCGTTTTTTGCAAAGTTGTTCTTTGGATCTTTCTTCCAATGATTCGCCGTGGTGGTCATTAATAAGTAAGTATTTAACTAATTGTATTTTATTCCACATATTAACAAACGTTTAATTACATTTGTAGTAATATAAAATGGTTGTCTGCTCAGTTCCTAATTGCAAACAAAGTGATTGGAAGAGAGTAAAGAAACGCCAAATTGGTCAAGAGGAAAATATAAGTTTCCATTCATTTCCTAAGGAAATGTCAATGAGAAAAAAACGGATTTGTGCAATTTTTAACGTCCAACAGGATGACGATCTTTCATTTCATGAGGAACTTATATCAAATAAAGGAGATGCTAAAATCTGTAGCAAACATTTTAACAAGTCTGATTTTAGTATATCAACTAGTCGAAAACGTCTTTTAAACTACGTTGTGCCCCATATTTCGCTAAATGAATTTGAAATTTCTGATTCTCATCCCCAAAAGATGTTTAAGAACTCTTGCGAAAGAAGAATCCCTCTTTCTCCAGTGGGAAATATTCCAAGGACTGATGTACAAACCACACCTGTTATTTCAGCTCGAGAAAAGCTTAAAAAGGCTTTGTTCAGAGTATCAGATATTATTCATTCCAAAGTTAAAAAAAAAAACAGTGCAATGACAACACATCACATATTCGAACCATGGATATGCAACCTGTGATGAATAAAACTTACGAATACACTTCCAGCCCTCAAGTCATTTGTCAAGAGAAAGCTAGTCGTCGAGAAATAATAGTTCCTCAAGACGTAGTTGTTCCTCGAGACATAATAGTTCCTCAAGTCGTAGTTTTTCCTCGAGACATAATAGTTCCTCGAGACATAATAGTTCCTCGAGACATAATAGTTCCTCGAGACATAATAGTTCCTCGAGACATCATAGTTCCTCGAGACATAATAGTTCCTCAAGACATAATAGTTCCTCAAGACGTAATTGTTCCTCAAGACGTAATTGTTCCTCAAGACGTAATTGTTCCTCAAGACGTAATTGTTCCTCAAGACGTAGTTGTTCCTCGAGACATTATAGTTCCTCACAACAAAGTCGTTCTTCAAATAGAAACAACGTCTCTAGTCAAAACTACATCCCTAGTCCAAGCTAAATCTGTGATTCCAGAAAAATCTACTCTAGCTGAAGTTGTCCCTTTAATTTCATGTAGAGATGCCACTACTCAAGCGTCTCCTGTTGTACGAAAGACACCATACGTAACTTCTAAACGTAAATATGTAAGAGACAATTATAAATTGAGAAAGCAAGTTGTAGCTCAAAGGAAAATAATTGCAAGCTTAAAAGAAACAATCAAGGAACAACAAGAAGAGAACCAAAGAAAGGAATATACCCAACTGCGAAAGATTATGGGCGAGAGTATGAGTGGAGATGTAAGAGCCAATTTTTTAATTGAACAAGTACTCGCCTACGGTAAAAAGTCTTTACCGTATAAACATTCAACCTTGAAGATTTGTTGTTTAATTTATAAGAAATCTACAGCTACGTATAACTTTATCCGAGATTTGGATATTTTACATTTCCCGGAACGTACAACGTTAAGAAAATTTCTGGGCAATTCAAGTGGAGCTGACGGTATTACACAGATTGCCAAAGACCGTCTCATTGCCGAGGTTTCCAAATTAAAGCATCCAAATGAAATATTAGGATCTTTAATGCACGATGAAATGGCCATTAAACCAAAGTTATTATATGACAGAAAAATGGATCGATATTTTGGTGAAACAAGCGCAACAGATGAAGACGGTTGTGTTTTGTGTTCCAGGGTCTCTCAACCAATTTTAAACTTCCCGTGGCCTATTTTTTTACCGCCAAATTGACAGCGGAAGAGCTTCACAAAATTACATTGGAGGTGATTAAAGCGGTGGAAGACTGTGGATTCGTTGTTGTCCGGCTTGTTTCAGACAACGCAAAGATTAATACTGCAGCGTTTAAGAAATTTTCTAGTGACAGACAATTACATCACGAAATAGTACATCCCTTAGATCCAGCTAGGAAAATGTTCATCGCCTTTGATCAAAGTCATATAATAAAAAATATAAGAAATCAATTCCTCGACCGTATTATGGTGTTTATTGCCCTTCTAATTAACCCCAAATTTGTCACGGACTTATATCTCGCTCAAAGCAATGCGTTAATGAAACCAGTAAGATTTCTAACTAGGAAAATGGTTTTCCCAACGAGCTTTGAAAAAATGAATGTAAGAAGAGCAGTACTATTATTCTCTCATCCTATGACAGCAGCTTTAAAAACAATTACATTATTGGCCCTTGTAACGGAATTTGTGCAATCCTCACTCCATTTGTTTCCTCGGGTACAAGTGCTTCAATCATATGTAAGAGAAATTCTACCTTACTTCGAAAAACCCCTAATGTGCAACGAATGCAAGAATTTCTCATCACGGGAAAGTCAAGATTTACGGAAAATCCTTCTAGAGAAGTTCTTGAGAGCTCTTTTAGATAATCACGCTAAAGATGCCTCAGATCGAAAAGAAAAAAAAATTAAACACCAAGCCCTTATCTAGAAAAGTTCTCAAAGTTTGAAATACTAGGAAAATACTGATATGTATGTGGGTGGTCGATATGGAAAATATCTTTCTACTCCCATTAGTGATATTTTGGAAAACAAGTATCTGATTTCATGTTCCAGTATTAAAAATGTTGATTTTAAAATTTTAATAAACCAATTGAATCAATTATTTGACCATCATGAAACTATCAACTACACATAAACTATATTCTATTTAACATAAGCCTTAATAAGAGTAATACATTTATTAATTCACAAATTATTAAAATTAATAAACTGAAGTTGGCTAATATTGGCCGTGTAGATGAACTAATACATTTTCAGGACCAATGTGAACAAAACTTAAAATTTAAACGCAATGGAAACGAACGCCATCTATTGGGGAAAATAGGAAACTTCAAACAGGGGGGGAATAACTCGTAGTACAATGCTCAGGAAAGAGGGAACCCAGGCCTTGATATAACGGAGGCAACGGTAGGAGCATACCGGGGGCCCCAACGGGTGGAATGGACGCTTCAATAAAAGATACTCGGTTTCTACTCCCCTCTCCAAATTCATCTGGGAAGAAGCTATTTCCGGTCGGTCGGTTAAACGATTAGAATGGCTAGTCAAAAAGTCATATTTAAGCCACTTTGAGACGCGTTTTGCCCTCATGAGAATTTTGCGTCAGATAAGAAACGCGTCGGCTCACGTGTATAAGGAACATACTAATGTTCATTTTCGATAATAGTAGGCGGAGCTTATAAGCCTTTGTTTGTCACTGAATTTGACGTCATTTAAGGCGGTATAAGCGTTTTTAGCCCCTCCCACAATGTTCCGCCACAAAATACCACAGGGGATATGGGGAGATACTCATTCCAAGTAGCGTTATGGATTCCTGTCTTATGGTATAAATAATTAAAATTATATGTAATATTTTTATAATACCGGGCAATTTTAAAGCTTCTCATGGAGGCAGAGTTAATTCCTTTCGTATAAAATTATCTTTTGGAAAAAGATGAAAACTCATTCCTTTAGAACTAAACATATTACATTTGCAGTACGGTATGCAATAAGTGTTTCCTTTTAACCTGGAGCACGTCAAAATTCTAAGAATTCTTCCCTTGATAGTTAGAATTCTCACTTCTCAAAATTTTGACGGTCCTTCTCATAGGAGATGACGTAATCTCTTTTCACGAGTTCTCTTGAGAAGAGTGAGAATACCTCCGAGCATTCTCACTCGGTCAAATTACAAATAAAAATGGCAGCTAATATTCTAATAAGTTTGCTTGATGCTGAAGAAAATAAACATTATGATATTTTTGTCGACGAAAATTAATTTCAGATAATATAGAATGGTTAGTTAAATTTCCTATGAAACCTTTCCTTTTAAATTATAAATAAAATCTTTCCTTCCTTCATATATTGTCGTGAAATACTGTAAAAATAATATTTATTGTCAAAGGCTTAGTTTATTACGTTCGTCACGTTCGTGGGATTATCGTAACTTCGTAAGCCGCCATCTTTAGAAGAATCATTTTATATTTGATGCATTTTAGCGAGTTCTCACGGGGAGAAAAATTCTTACGAAGATTCCTTCTCAGAATTTTGACGCGGCCCAGGTAACTTTTTTGGCACGTTAAGGCTTAGCATAAACCGATGTTACGTTCGAGAATGTTTCCAGCTTTCTAATATTTCAACAAGCACTATATAAATAATAACTTATGAGTCCTGGCTGTCGGAAATATTACTTCTTGGCAATTTCTGGGAAGATGTTTTATTTAAGCGCCTATTGGAGAAACACTAAAAATAATCTCGATATGATAACTGTGAATAAATATTCCAGGATATTTACTACGGCGACCACTTGTATTATTTTTCAAAACTGTCCCTAAAAAATTTGACCCCAAAATGACGTAGGTCCGCGATCGCGCGTTTTTCCAATAGAGTGTTGTCGTCTGAAACCCTGCGACGTCACCATTGTAATTTGCCTATTGATAAAAAACGGTAACTGTCATGGTGGCCACTATTATCACTACAGCTGTGACGTTACAAGTTTTCAAAATCGTATCAGACGACAACACTCTATAGAGGGCAATAGTGGTCGAATGTTCAATGTTAGCGCTGTTGGAAGGGTTTTTCGCATAGATAGAGTCATGTCCTGGATTTATCATTATTTGGTCATGGAGGAAAGTAACAGGAGAATTTTTGTCGAGGGAAGCTCTGATTTGACCCGTGATTTGAGTATCCCACAAGTGGTGGAGTGCGGTGGATTGAAAACGTGGGGAGCGCATCCTGGGAAAATCTTCTTACCAAGCAGTCCCCTTTAGCTGGCGCCATCTAGATTTAATTTTTCCTTAGCGGTGTGTTTTCTTTTAAGTTTTGTTTCAAAAACGTTTTATTAAAAGAAATACCTGGAAATAAAAAACTTAAATTACTAATAAATTTAAATTATGCATTAGTAATTAAATAGTCTTACCTCTTTCAATTCTTCTTTGCTGCACCTTGGTAGGTCTTTTTGAAATTTTCATTTTGTGATAATTATGATCGCTCAGCTCCATAACTACTATAACTAAATTTCTTGAAATATAAAAAAAATTTAAAACTTCTGAGAAACCGTTACACGTTTTCAAACAACGCGTTATTTATTTTCGTGGATCACTTCTTTTAGTTGTGGAGAGATGGCGTGAAGTCGCGTTACGAACAACCCGCGTGACAATCCGGTACCAGGATAACCCCTTACTCTCCCGTTTGTGGGAGTAACTTGTTACGGATGGGGGCCCAGAATCATAGAACAAAAGTCCTCCTGTTACTATTCCTCCATGATTTGGCCCATGGTTTAGCCATAGACTAAGAAACCTTTTCTTAGTCTATGGTTTAGCAGTTGAAAATAAAGCAGCTACAGGCTAGTTCCACTCGAAATATATTTGATAAAAATGCCTGCTAAGTTGGTATTTGCGAAAAAATTATTATTAAAAAGTATCTGTATAAATTATAGTTGACGACTTTTGAATCGTCGACAAAAAGACTTGTTGAAACGATACGGCCATCTAGCGGACAAAATTAACTTTATTCAAAGCGGGAAATTTAAATGGTAAAATCGTGGAACTGAGAAAAGCCAAGCGAATAAAACATCTTTTGGGCGGGAAAACTTCCTTAAAATAAATTCAAACATTAATTTTAACAAGCACTGAATTTATATTTTCTTTTAAATAAGCTAGGTACATTCAAAAAAATAATACAGAAATTCTATACCGGTATTCTTTGTACATAAATTTAGCAAATAGTTTACCAAACAAACTACTGGTTCTAAAAACCTCACAACTTTTTCCTTTTTTCCATATCTAAATGTTTATACAGGGAAAAAATGGGGAAGGATAAAGATGTTTCTTTTTTATCACTTTCTAATACTACAAATTCATTACCAAGATTTTTTTTTCAAATTCCAATTCTCGCTTGATTAATAATATTAGAGCTTTTTTATTTACACAATTTCTTGACAAAACAAAGCAGCTAGATTTTTCTTAAAAAAGTTCCATTTATAAGAAATACTACTAAAATTAGATTGATTCCCTAATAAATAGATTAAAAACTAATTCTAAAAATAACGAAAGGAAAACGGTAGTAAATTTCACAACACATTTTTTTTCCTTTCGCCTATCAAAAATTGTTCCAAGAAAATACACATAAAAGTGCATTATTTAAATGCTAATTTTTATTTATAATCATTGATTGAAATATATCAAACTAAAATACAAAAATGGACCTAACCACGCACAAAACATTGCGTTGATTTTGAGTTTCGGTCATTTGATACTCGTATAGTTACACAAAATGTAGCAAATGACAAAGACCGGTGAGTTCTGATTAGTTAAATATGTGACAGAAGTCAAAACTAAACCAGAGTTTAGATCACAACAACATGTTGAAACATGCTTAAATCTCACATTATTGCGTGGATACTAAGGTCCATTTAAAATATACCAGGTCATTATGGTCACTAACAATTTATATAAAAAAAATTCAAGTAAAAATAGAAATCTAGCAAAGATAAAGACTAGAAATTTTGTGCCAAGACAAAGGAACTTTTGAGTTTAAAATTTTAGAAAATGTAGCGATAGTTTGAAGAGCTAACACTAAAACCAAATTATTAAATAAATCAAATATTTAGCGGACTTAAAAACACTATAAAAGATTAATATGATTAATGACTACGCTATATTCGTAAATTTCAACACTCTCATTATAGTCCAAAATAAGCCTCTTTTCGCATGCATATTTTTTTGAAACGAAATTATTTCATTAAAACATCCTTTTTATCATATAAAAATTTCTGGTTCTTCATAAATCCATACTGTAGCTTTGTAATTCCACATTCGATCTAGGCCAAATAATCGCCTATTCATTTAAACTTTAGTTAAAAGGCATTAATAGTGGTATGAAACAATAATTAAATTATAAGCAACTGAGGTTTAAACCTGATTTCTGGAAGTTAATAGTAGCGTAGCCAGAAATTTATCAAAGGGTTTTAAGGGTTATCAGACTGTGTAAAATTACAGAGGCAGTTTGGAAAAGGGTGCAAAAATGTAGTACAGTTTATGTCATAATGCAAGGGAGGATTTTTTAACAGAAAGCCCCTTGTCTACGCCACTGGGTGTTGAAAATTAAACGCTACCATATTTGCTATATTAGAAAACATATACAGAGACGACAAATTTCAGTGAAGGTTAATTTTTAGGGAAAAAAGGAATTTGCAAAATGGCATCTCAATAACACCCCTTTGAAAAAAGGTTTAAATTAACTTTAAAACACACGATATTTCCAAGTTGTCAATGAAACTGAAACCATTTATTGTTGGATTTCTTTTGTCATCCTTAACGTAAATTAAGATCAAAACTCATCTTTACCACATGAAATTAAACAAGAACTAAAAGTTGTAAACCAAAAATTTTCATCTCTTTGGTTAGTAAATACACGTATGCAAGTATATATATTTTTTAACGATACTAAAGGGCCTACTAATTCGTATTCAAAATGTAAACATCTCAAAACGTTTTCTTTCTCAAAAAATCATTAAAATTAGAACATTCTCAATAATTTTTCTGAATACAGCAATGTTCCAACATTGTCTGATCATTAAAAAGCAAAAAGCAGTCGCAACTATTCACAGAAGGCCTTTGTAGAACTTCTTACACGTTTCGCGGCTATTTTTGTACATTTAAATAGCCATATTTATCTAGTATATTGCGTATGTTACAACATAAAGCTTTAACGATAAAAGCTTATTGGTTCTTTCTCAATATTCAAAAAACCTAAACAACTTTCTGATTGTTAGGTTATATAATTTTATGGAAAGCAATACAGGGGCGAGCTGGGCGAATTTCATTGTTAACGTTATCAGAAAATGGCAGTTTTGAAAGCTTAGGGAGATTAGTTTTAATCACTACCATGGCTGTCTTATGCCACGTCTCAAAACATTCCTCCAAAATTAAAAGGCACAATCTAATGTATATGTTTCTACTTATGATAACTAATAAAATGTAATTTTCTATCCGGGAGATCTAGAAAATTTGTAAACAAAAAAGGGGTACTCTAAAATATTTGTAAAATAAGGGGTGAAGATGCCTTCTTTCATAACGAAGCTTTTTCTTAGTTAAATAAAGTCGTTACTTTCATTTTTTTAGAAAAGTCTAGCTCTCCGTTTTAAATCTCCTCGTTTCCATTCAGAAAGGCGGTAAAATTGGAGTCGATTCATGTGAAAGACAGCATGAAATTCTTCATTCGACAAGTGTCGCTGAAAATATACACTTACGTAAGTTTGAAACAACTTAAGACATTGAATATTTCAGAAAGCCTAACAAAAAAATTAAATTCCTTATGGGGAAAATGGGATTATATTTTTCCATTTATAGGCTTACACAGGACATATTTTGATATAAGGATTGAAATTTCTCAAATACAGGATATTGCAAGCTAAATTTCAGCTTAAAAAACGCAATGATTCCAAAAACTTAAAGGGCAACAAAAGTGGCCATGCTGGGGGGTAAATTATCTTAACGATAAAAAGAACAACTGCGCATGCACTATCTGCCATAGCCTTTCCCTCTGTAAAACAAGCAGTACCATATTCGCCGTATTTATTTTGTATAAATGCACCTCTCACCAGGGTTTGTACAAAATTTCCAAAATGAAATTCATTGACATTTCCAGGTTTTCCCTGATCATTTTTGTAGAATAAATGAATGGTTTAAGGTAAAATCTTGAATGAATTTTTAATACATCTTTCAAAAATTTATTTGATTGATTTTTTTTGGGTCATTTTAAAACTCCCTTACGTTTTTGGACCATTTTAAAATTCCTTGACTTTTCCCTGACCCTAATTTTGGAATCATTTTTAAATTCCTTGACTTCTCCCTGACCTTTTGGAAACATTTTCAAATTCCCTGACTTTATCAGGTTTTCCAGGTCGTGTACAAACCCGGTCTTGCGGTTCTTATGCGATAGCTAAATCCATGCATTCTTTATGCTTTATAATCTTTGGTCGCGAAAGTGGCAGAGGGAAGTGAAGCTTTCGAGATTACCAACAAATTGGATCCTTTATACAAAAATTCTAGGGCAATTATTCCAAAGAATATAATAAAACCAAGATAAATATTCTGTCACGGTATAATGATTGGGAGACTGAATATAGGGCCAAGTGCGGGAGGCTAGCGGCAGAGAAATACCACGTCAAAGTGCTAATGTTTCAACCTCCATAATTGAAAATATAATAAATATTCAATTGGCAAATAAAACATTGTTAAATCAAAAATATCAACGTCAAAATCTCGGAATCTAACTCAGTTCTTTTCTCCATAATAAATATATTATTATTATTATTAATGAAAGGGGAGAAGGGCCATAGTGCAACACCAAACCGGATGACTTAAAAAGCCTGATATCCGACACAAAACGGAGAATCCTCTTGGCCAGCATATTATGGAAATCAGAGGTTTCCAGCTGATGCATACCAAGATGCTCAAATCTTTGGGCCGCGTAATAATCACACCTACAAAGCACATGAGAGGCCATTTCCTCCTCAACCTGACATGCCCTACAGATTGGATATATATTAAGCTAAGCCAAAAATCCTGGGTTTATTGGAGGTGAGCAAAGTAGCCCCTCCCCCCCCCCCCCCCCCCCCTACATGGCCACTTGCGTTGCCAACATGATTCAACAGAGAAAATTAAGGAATTACGTCACTAAATAACAAAAACTTTTCAAGAATTTACAGGATAATATAGGACTTGTTTAAATATATATGATTTTATAGGAATTACTATCTAGAATTTAGGAATTATAGGGCCGCTTCCTGATATTATCTAGAATTTACCTCAAGATGGCAACGGTCGACATCAGGCGGTAAACGGTAGTTGGTAGTTACTAGGAGGTGATATGGGTACATCTATAAAGAAAATGTTAATGCATAAGCAATTTGTACGAACCATGATGTTTGTTTCCCAAATCGTACCTTTGGTGGTTCACCAGTCAAATGCTGTAAATTAACATTCGGTAGAGATCTTCTCATATGAGGACTATACGACGAATAATGATGAAATCCGCGATAACCGTCCGAATATGGTGTGGATCTAAAATTACCACTGTTACTGTGGTTCTGATAAGAAGAAAAATTTATTTAATCCTTATTGAGATCGTAACCATATTCTTAAGCTTACCAGAAGTCTTTCTTGGTCAGAAATATTGGAAACTATAAAGCAACATTATAATTAAAGTTAAGCCTTGTTTAAAATTAAATTCAAAGAACACCTTACTGTCAGATTTTCCACTTCCAAATTCCGAGCTCTGGCCTTTTTCCAACTTTCCAAACCCAATATCGCCTCCCTTGAAAAATAATAACTCTATATTAAACACTCTGTAACTAAAATTAAACAAAACTTGATCGCATTACCCCAAAACCATCTCTCGTTCCAGGTGGTAAAGTCGCAGACTTAGTTCCAGAAAACCCATACCCAGGTTTTGGAACAGTTCGTAATGAAGAAACAACTTTAAAAATAAATATACAATTCAAAAACTCATCATCATGCCAACTAAATTTCAATATAAACATTTTTTCAGACTACTAAAAAAAATTAAGCTTTGCAAAAAAATACTGCCAAAAGCCAGCAAAATAAAAAATACCATTGTAATTGGGGGTGTAGGCTGAGGATCTACCTAACGACGATCGAATACCAGAATTTCGTTCAAATTCTTCCTCTTCCCAAGGTTTAGGCCTATCTACATCTCTAGAGGGTGCTGCAAAATTGCCAAATGAAAACATGGAATGCCAAATAAGCCAAAGATCATTAAAAAAATTTCCAGTAATGAAGTAGATACTGACAGGCATTAACTGGATTTTCGTATCTAAGTCTACAAGGTAGTTCCTTATTCGCTGATGGAAACCTTGATGAATTTCTCGGATCGGGATTGTTCTTATGATAAGCCCTAATTTTCTCCCTTTCTTTAACAGTCTTTAGAAAAACCTAACAGCGCAAAAAATTATTACTAAAAACTATCCTAAAATAAAAATTTAAATACTGAAACCTACTTTTCCAATTCCTGTAGCAATTTTCGATAGTTCTTCCTCTTCTTTCTTAAGTTGTGGATCTTCAATAACTTCATCCTCTCCGTCAATTTCATCTTCTTCCGTTAGTTCGTACTCCCGAGATCCCCCACTCCAGCGTCGCCTGCGCTCAGGGTCTGTGTAAGGGAAGGGAGGTGCTGGAAAATCATCCCTATCAATGCGAGCAACTTCCGTAGCTCTGGGCTTATGCGCTCCTGGATAGTGAGCCAATTCAATTGGTTCTTCATTATTCATGTGGGGGGATCGAGGTCTGGGTGTAGTTGACTGAATCTGATCCACTGATAAATTAATTAAAACTGATTTACAGTATCACATACAGAAAGTGCGGAAATTAATTATCATCGAAAACCAAATTTTGTACCTAAAACTTGCATTCCTTGTTTGTTCGAATGAGATTTAACAACGCGTCTTCTATTAGAGCCTTCAGGTGGTCGATGAAACTGGGGAGATTTTGGAGGTCTCGGATCAATTGGTCGTCTGAGATATCCTTGAGTGGGTTCAGCAGTCAAGTAGCTATAGGTGTAAACTCGACTGAGGTCATTTATGAATGAAGAATCTCGATCTATGAAACTCCCAGGGCTGTTACGGCCATACTAAAAGGAAAGGTTAAATTTATACTAATGAATAATTTGTATCTTAAAGCAGGAAAAGTCTGACAATTAAATAAAAGTGGATTTCGTTACATTATTCATTACCTGTTTATGAATCGAACTGTGAGGACTCGCTGAACGAGAACTACCCAAGCTTGAGGAATAAGGTATATACATCTGCATGCCCGAGGTGGTTTTTGGCAAAATTTAAAACGCACAAAAGCACCAAAAAAAAATGAAACAAAATTCATGCGAATAAAACTCAATTTCATAAACTCAATACTCGTAAAAAAAGGGGGTAGTTTTTACGAACAAATAAAACGTAGGTTTATTTTTAAACTTTTCATGGCAATTAATAAAATGCACTAAAATTAAATGTGCAGTTCATGCTGGGCTAGTGAACTCTTTAAAATCTGCGATAATGGTGGAAATAATATTAAAAATATTAACCTGCGTATCAATAATAATATCTCTTTTATTATTATCTAGGTCGAACGAGATGCTCTCGTCTACTTTTCCATCTGGACTGGGTCCGCACCGAGGATGCCATATTGCACCATCCTGAAGGTACATTTCTTCACCATCTCCAAAAGGATCCCCGCACTTGGAGCAACGAGCGCAAGTAGGGTGAAAATGGTGACTATTGCCAGCCTGTAAAACCTTCCCCGTAATATATCGCTCGCAATGAGCGCATTGCACACCAAACTTCTTTTGATAGTCCTTTTCGCAATAAGGTTTGCCATCTCTAAAAATGCGATTAAAAATTAAGTTTTGCTAAAATTTAAAAACACTAAGAAACAAAGGACAAAAATGACTCACTTCCCCATATATTCCCCGTGTAATAAGGCCCCACAGACGTCACATTTGAAACACCAAATATGCCACTGTTTATCAAGAGCTATCAAGGCATCGCCCTTCTTTAGTTCCTCCCCACAACCTCCGCACACTATATAAATTAAACGCAAGGCTTAACTAATAACAGTAAATTAAATCAACCCTAATTAGCCAAATTGCCGTAGTAAGAAGGGTCCTTACTTTCTCCGGTTCCGGCCGGAGTATGCGGACTGACAGGAGACTGAGAAGCAGTTACGATGGGAATTTGGACGCATTTGGAACAGAGGCATTCTTTGCCAGTAAATGTAACTTTTTCACCAGTAGGAAACGGTTGTCTACAACGGCCGCAAACAAAACATTTTTGATGGTACGTTTGGCCTAATGCCGTTGCAACTTCCCCTTCCACAAATTCTCCGCAAGCTGCGCATTTGGTTCCGAACGTTTGTTGATAGTCACTAGTGCAGTAGTATTTACCATTTTTAAAGAAGAAACCTCCTTGTGCCAGTGATTTCTTACAAACTAAAAACAAAAACAATCAGAAGCTTTAAAAATATTTTAAGGTGTTAATAGACCGCATTCACAATCAACACCACCACTGTTGTGTAAAATACTATAGGAACACTAAAACAACACAGCCTTGGTAAACGTTCTAGCATAGTAGTCGCAAAAACAATGGTGGCTATGATCAGAAAAATGGCCTTATTAAATAATTACCAGCACACTGAAAACACTCAACGTGAAAGTATTTATCTTGAACGCGTAAAGCATTTCCAGAGCATTTTTTCTTACACGCATCACAATGCACTTTACCTATAATTGGAATAAGTTTTATTTTATTATAATCAAAGTTTGAAAATTGTGATATAAAAAAGTTGTATGGCTGTAATAATATAGTGCAAATTTGAAGTATTTCATCCCAATGTATAAACTTTATTTAATCATATTTCATCAGTGGTGTAGACCTAATTCATTTTTATTAGCCACTATTTTTGCAAGCTAAATGAGAGAGGGAGCGTGTGACAGGTTGTCATCCAGCAATGACAGCCAATTTGTCTTCCAAAAAACATTATCTCTGATTAAAGAGAGGGGGCCCTGCTTGTACTGACCAATCAAATAACGAGTGATACATTTTTTATACAACGCTATGTTATGCCACATTGGGGAAATTCATTTTGCTAAATATAATTTATATTACAAATTAAAATGTACATAAATTTATGAACATTTATGTATAATACCGAAATTATACAAGCCTCTTTAAATGCAAATTTGGAATTTTGTGTTTATTTGTATTACAGAAATTCAAAACACATTTTTTATAACCATGGACTAATGGTTGTTAATTAGTCCATGTTATAACAGACAAAAGCGTATACTTTTGGTGTAAAAGGGACTTGGCAGCATCACGTATATAATACGTCACCCATTCTTTTTAAAATTGTAAAAAAAAAAGATTACCAGGTTCGTAGAGAAAAATACACTAGCCAAAGGTACGGCGTGATAATAAAATTACGAAAACGCCAGAACGGAGTGTTACTAATTTCGCAACAGATGGCGCGAGTGCATCGCAATATCGCCTAAAAACTGGCCGGTAGGGCCATAACGGCCAACTTCGATCTCTCGCGCTACAGCTCTAGCGCGAACAGCGCGTTATCAAAGTTGGCCGTGGGGCCACAGACCAAGGACCATCCTTGCACAGACCACCTACCCCAAGAGGGATATTTATAGCTGGTAGTGATGCGAGTTTTTTACGAAAGCTCCATCTCACGGAAAGTAGAGGCAGTTTTGAAAATAAAAGGATGGGCACGCGCTATAATAAAAAATGTATTGTAGAAGCTAGCTCGCTCACAATTTTTTTATTTCGTAAAATAAAGAATTTTCACGCGCTATTTTCTGTTTGCTGTAAAAAAAGCAGCATAATTTTGGTGACATTTTTTCGAGGTTGATGCAAGTCCTTCTTGGGGAACGTGGTCTGTGGTAGGACCAAATTAAGATGACTATCCCTTTGAATAATGAAACCTCATTAATTAGGGTAGGGTCAAAGCTACCGAGCGATTTTTTAAACCACTAAACCTCGTATAGTTAAATAATTAATTAGCATTTCTTCATAAATATAAATTTATAATATGCAATTTAACTTATTAATAGTATTTTAAAAATAACGAGTTGTTAAATTTGTACGCACTATGTGATTATGTTACTAAGCGCTTTTGATAAGGTGAAATTTATAAAAGCAACACATTTTTAAACGCTACTAATTAACTATTATTTAGTTAAGTACCAAATAAAAAAAAGACGTTTAACCAGAAACATATTAGAAATACATGGAAAAAAAAACAAATTTAATAGCTCACAAAAATAATTTTCATACCAGACTTTTTACGTTCGGCTTCCGTGTAAGTCATGTTTTACGACTATTTGAGCTAGCTACAATCTGCTAAAAACGAAAGCTGAGCGATATCAAAAATTAAACCAATGAGTCATTACGAGTGGCCAATGGGCAAGCCGCGTCTGACCGCCGAGAAAGCGGCGTCGTAAAATGCCAATGCGCTCGCTCGAGAGCAGCCCCACCCAAAAAAATATTCCTCTATTTTCCCCATCAAGTCTATTGTTTATTCTACAATGCGTAAAACTTCGAGAAAAACGTCACGCAGCTAGGCCTATTCAGGCCATTTCACACATTACTATTTCCGCTACAAACTATTTTAGTATTTTTTACACCAGATTTGTTCCCAAAATGTTTTTATTTTTTATTTAAAGGGATAGCGACAATATTTTTCCATCAAGATTGGTCTTTATAGAGGGTTAAGGATATTCGAACGCGTGTGAGTTAAAACAATGTGTTTTGGTTCCACATTTCCAGTAGTTGCACTTAGAAGTGTAAATGCGTTTTGTTGCAAAGATATATCGTTTTCTGTAGATGTAGTCCCCCAAAAATAGGTCACATTTATGTCCGCGAAACTGCGAACGTTTCAACAATGAGGCTGGTGATATATATTTAAAATTGGATCCAAATTTTATTTTTGGAAATTTGAAGTTTTACGCATTAATAATTAATTTATTTATGAGTTATCAAAAATAAAATTTAACGACGGGTTAACGCTTAACTGAAATTTATTTTTTTAATTTAATTTAATTTTATTTAAAGTTCGATCTGAAATAAATAAAAAATTAACAGTTCTAACACATGTTTATGGATTCGGTAGAGACCTATCGTGGAATTGTTTCGAGTAAGCGAAATTATGTAGGTAGCGTCGACTGCTAAAAATAGCTTTAAACTCCACAAATATGCCTACTTAAAAGTATTAATGACTCGTGATAAATTAGCAAACTTTATAAAAACAACTATCTAGTAGCATTTTTCTCTAAATATTTAAATTAAATAATTATTAAATCAGAAAAAAAATCGAGCCCGAGGTCCAGTTCAGAAACGTCAATTGTAAAAACTAAATAAAGCAAATCATTTCCGGTACAAAAAGTCAAAACGTCATATTCCATAAAAAAAAACTACAAAAATAAAAAATAGAGGTACTTAAGCGTAAAAAACCCCGGTGCTTTTCAATAAAATTTCAACTCTTAAGAAACCCCTATTAATATAATTTCGCGGTTATTACACGAAACAGTTCAACCTTGAACGTACTTTTTTTTTGAGTCGATAATTTGTAAAAATAAAATTTCGAATTTCAATGACCAAAATTACCGCATCGCTGATGACTCATTCTCAAACATCGCCACAGGCGCGTTTAAAAAAATCGTCGCTTGAAAACGACAAACACGTAACGCGATTTACATGGTTTTTCCTTTAAAAAGTTATTTATATGGTACGACGAATTCTGATACCAGTGGTTAAAGTGAAATTTTTTAAATATAAATATACGAGAAGATACACACTTTTTTTATGATAACGCACGTGCCTTAGCTATCGCCAACTCCGTTTAAATATATTTGAAAATACCATGTTCAAAGTTACGTGACTTTACTTTCGAGTGACCCGTTACATTTTACGAAATTTTGGTAAACGGAATCCAGAAAATATAAGTATCAAAATAAAATATTGTCGAGGTTGGTTTTAATTTTGTGAATATTATTTATCGGTGCCACCAAGAATGTATTTATTTATACTCGGGGAGAATGAATACGTCGAGACTATCGACGGACACGTTGAGGCCCTAACCACGTCACGCTAAGAGAGGGGGGGGAGGAAAAAAGGAGCCGGTCCTATTTTTTGCGTCCTCGCAGCAGCGTTAGTCCGTCGAAAAACGTAATTTTTAAGAACCAATGAGATTGCAGTATTATTTGATTTTATTAAAGCGGAGGAGAATACCGGGGGCCCCAACGGGTGGAATTGGAGAAACGCTAAAAATATTCTCGACATATTCATTCTCCCTGAGTATAAATAAATACATTCTTGGTGCCACTTAGAAAAAAAATCGCGTCTTTTGTGAAGTAAAAAAAAACGGTATAACCGCCAAAGAAAAGCCTAAGGCCTAAACAGCGTTTTAAATATTTAAAACAAATACATTGGTAAGTGGCGTGAAACCAGTAAATGATCTTTGATTGTATGTGAAATCCCAGTAACGAGGAACCGCGACGACGTATGGCGCCAAATAAAAAGGCCTCCAGCCAGAAATTAATAGAAATTTGAGTTCACGGCTCACGAAAATAAAAAGAGGGTTAATTTGGTTTTTCTCAAAAATTGTGAGTTAGCGAGTCTGAGGAAATGAAATAATAATACGATAACGGTTATAAATATTAGCAAGGAAGATAATCACGGCATCTCGCTAATGAGACGAGCGACTTTTGGACGCGTGCCATTGGTCAATAGAGAGATCTGGGTCAAAATGAAAAGGTACCCGCCGTTTTTGCCCGCATGACACCGTTGCTTGGTCGGGAAGCCTAACTACGGTTTTGGCCTACTTTCCTTGCGTAGCAGTGTCGAATGAGGGCCCCTGCTTCAAGTACGCTCCATTACCTCCTCGAGAGCGGAACGAACGCACTTTTTCAAAAGGCTCGCTAACCGTGGATTTAAAGTTAAAGAAAATTATAAAAGTTGAAAAACTTTCCATTTTTATTTTTTTAGAGTTTTTGGTCTGTTGGATTACGATGAAAGAAATGGTTAAAGTGGTTAAAAATTATAATTAAACTATCACTTTTTGTCCGTTAAAAACTATCGACGATTTAAATTTCGTTAAAAACTATCGACGATTTAAATTTCGTTAAAAACTATCGACGATTTAAATTTCGTTAAAAACTATCGACGATTTAAATTTCGTTAAAAACAATCGACGATTTAAATTTCGTTAAAAACTATCGACGATTTAAATTTCGTTAAAAACTATTGACGATTTAAATTTCGTTAAAAACTATCGACGATTTAAATTTCTTTAAAAACTATCGACGATTTAAATTTCGTTAAAAACTATCGACGATTTAAATTTCGTTAAAAACTATCGACGATTTAAATTTCGTTAAAAACTATCGACGATTTAAATTTCGTTAAAAACTATCGACGTTCAAAAATTATTGAAAAACTATCGACAATTTAAATTACGTTAAAAACTATAGACGTCTAAAGTTCGTTAAAAACTATCGACGTTTAAAATTCATTGAAAAACTATCGACGATTTAAAGTTCGTTGAAAAGCTATCGACGATTTAAAGTTCGTTGAAAAGCTATCGACGTTTAAAGTCCGTTAAGAGCTATCAACGTTTAAAATTCGTTAAGAACTATCGACGTTTAAAGTCCGTTAAGAACTATCGACGTTTAAAGTCCGTTAAGAACTATCGACGTTTAAAGTCCGTTAAGAACTATCGACGTTTAAAGTTACAAAAATCTTATTTCATTAACACTATAATAGAGGAGGTCGTATCGCAAATATAATTATAGGAGTCGAAAGTAAAACCAAAATTAAATACGCCACAAAAATGTGTCAAATGCAACCCTATAAGAAAAAGTCTCTTAAAAGCTAAGGCCACGCTAAAAACTTTAAAAACATTATATACCATCCACGTAAAAAACGAATTTTTTTCTAAAAGAGAGACAAAAGCCATTGTCTGGAGCGTGAGACAGTTACGCAGGGAGGCTTCGAAAAAATTTCCGAACGTGCCCGCACTAATATATTTAACAAAACGCCAGATCTATTATTACTATCTGGTAATCCGATATCCTTGGTAAAGGCGATATTCAAAACTGTCATGTCTCCACAATCAAGAATGCATTTAGGTTAACGGAAAATATGGGCGTAGTATCCAGTATCCCCCCCCCCTCCCTGATTCCCGGAAGATAAACCACGCCCTTACGCCTTTCCTCGTGTAATATTTCCCACTTTATTTCCGTTAAAAAAGGGAAGACACTGGTCTGCAATTTGAGTCCCCCCCCCCCCCCGTATAGGCGGAGAATACTTTCAGTGTATCATGAAAACAAGAGGCTATAGTTGGGGCTACATATTCTCTATCAACCATAATACATTCTTGTTATGATATAGTACAGTTTATTTTGGATAGTGTACCTCCAAGCTCTCCGTGAAAACGTAGGCAACATAGGAATACCAGTATCACGTGACACGATATCGCCCACACTTTTTCCTATTGGGTTAAAAAAAATTCCCCCCATAATGGCGGCCATGGCAAAAGCTACGATATAATTCAAGGATTTCTACATATTTTTGGACGCAATTATGAATTTGACACGCTAATTTCATTTGACGATGGGGAATTAAATTCCTGTTTATTTTACGATAAAATTCGAGATAACAGTTGTTAATTCGAACTTGCACCCATTTATTGAAAATAAGTGCGTGATGTTTTGATTCGGGATTTCCTGATAAGCTAGTATCCAAATGGCTACTATGAAATGGAATCTATTCCTAATCGTGACGGCTGACTTGTTTCAAAAGATATATATCAATTTTAATCGAATATAAATTGTAAATCATAACAGGGTTGCCACAATATTTTCAGATTCAATTTCCTAGACATTTTCCCGACCTTCATCAGGCGAAAATATGGGTTTCCATAAAATAAAGCAATAAAAAAATTAAAATGTAAAAATGTTTTATCTACGCTTTGTAACCACCACGTATAGGCTTTGCCTCTGTGGTTGCCTGCAAAGTTTGTTTCTTTGCGAAATAAAAATTATTATTATTATTAATTTATTATTATTGTAGTACTTTATTGGCACGCGCGTTTCGCACGTAGACTTTCACATACCAAAATCTTTATCGACTCGAGCGCGCTCTCCATCTTCAATAACTATAGCTTATCGTATATGTATTTTTTATTTATATGTTTATTTTGAATTGGGTTTTTGGCGGGCTTTATTTCTGCTGTAAAATTCTGGATTGGGTTTTTGGTATTTCCTGGATTTTATTCGATGCTGGTTTTGTGTATGTATTTTTATTTTTTCGACTGTGCTGCTCGTTTGTGAGTGAGCCGCCCTGTTCCAAAAGGGTTGTTAATAAATAATTATTAAATCTTAAATAGCTAGTGACGTAGAAAAACATTTACACGTGACCTCCCGTATTTTATAGAAACATAATATTATACAATTTTCAACTTCAAATGATACTTTTATCAGAAGGTAATGAATTTACTTTTTTAGTATACGTGTGATTTCTTCAAAATATATTTTAACTTATGAAAATTAATTTACTTCAATGTATATTTTAGTATAAAGGTTATGTTTAAAATTATTGCAACGTTTATGGATCTAAATATTATTCACAAAACTATAGTAAAATCACCTTCATAAAAATTTCCCCGACTCTTTAGGCCATTTTTAAAATTCCCTGACTTGTGGCAACCCTGTATAACCGTCCCATAGTCTACTTCTAGTGGTTTCAAGCTTTATTTTCCGCGGAACCCTTCGCTATCAGCAACAAAATCCGCAGCACCCCTGAAATTTTAGGAATTAAATATCATATTAGCAAAGCCCCCAGCGTTTGGAAAACCAATTTTTGAAAACCGAAACACCCCAGATTTCAAATATATTATTTTTTATAAAAAATAAATCATTTATAATAATAATTTAACTATGTACATAAATAATTTATTTATTTATAAAAAAAGAAATTATTGTTTATAATAATATTTTATAAAAAAAATAAATTATTATTTATAATAATATTTTATAAAGAAAAGAAATTATTTATAATATTTTATTTATAAATAAAAATATTATTGATAATAATACTTTTTTAAATTATCATTTTTGTTTAATCAAAACCACACAAATATGAAGTAGAATAGGCTAGATTATAAATTTGTTATTTGGGTTTTTAACTCTTAAGAGTCTTAAATATTTTTAGAAATGTTTTCGCGGAACCCTGGTGGTTGAAAACCACTGGTATACGTTGTCGAGGTGCTAGATACTTTGGTATTGCTAAATTTGTAATCAGTTATGTAATTACTTTAGTACAGCCAAAGGTACGATCTTGTAAACCAATTACAGGCAGTGATCGGCCCCTCTACATTGTAGACAGGTCTATCATCGAATAGAATATTATCTTTTTAAGAAAACAACTTAAGGGCCTCAGTCACTCACGTCTAGAAATTGCGTTTCAGGTTGGATTACAAATAGAGCCTATTACGTGACAGCTCCCTTGTATGACGAAATATTATTACCTTGGTTTTCAAAAACGTCTACGTTCTAGAAAACCAGGTATTTTCGGCGCTTTGTTCCGGGACACTAGGCGATTTTGCTTATTACCCAATGTCGATTCTTCACACCTGCCCGTTTAACTTGGCGTTCTCCGTTTGAGCGGGCAAAAATCGTGGGCGACACTGGGTGAAAATCGTGCCAGAAACTTTTCAAAAACAATTAGAGGTCTTTCGGTACAGTAGCTCTCGGCTAGTATAATTCAAATTTAAATAGAAAAATTCAGCGAGTAAAGTGCTTCTTAAAAAACTGCTTTGTAATGTTTCAATTACGCCAAATTAATTAGGTATAAAACTAACGAGTCATCAGATAGCCTAAAGGGCTTTGACCTCTCCTATCAGGGGTCGCGGTGGGTCCATTTTTCCCACTTGCATCGAAAAGAAAAATACCATCAGGGAGAATAAAATTGATTCATATCACTACTCGGAAGACCTAACCTGTTTTTGGCCTATTTTGTATACGTTGTTATGGAAGTTTAAAAATTATAAAAAAAAGCGAGTTTTAAAACCCACGCATTTTCTAAGCTTCTCCATCGTTGGGCCTTGACCAACATTATTCATCGAGCACGAAAGTGCACGGTTATAAAAAGTTTAACAAGCTCGTCCTATCTTTCCTGGAACCTCGTTATCGTTTTTATAGTACACCCCCGCGAAACGATTGCTATAATTGTTACTTTTGGGCTGTTGTTTAATTATGGGAATGTCTTCATTTTGTTGAGAACTTATAAAGCTTCACCTAATTTATTAAAGTTTTTCCCGCAAAAATGGGGAAACGCCAAAAACCGTATTTCAATTTTGAGCAGTCGGTCCACTATGATACCAAAAATTTGCGCAATTCCCCTCTCATAATGATTGACATATCATACAATCGTCATTCCTAAACGCAAAAATATATAAGAATGCAAAACATAAGATTTTCATATCTAATATTTCGTAATTATAATTGAACAAAAAGCCGCGCCCTGCGGCTGGCTGACTGTCTGTCTCCCTATTCAACCTACTGAACCTAGGCTTAAAATTATCGCCGGCTTCTTGGTCTACACTACAGATCAGGCTTGGCTTTCACAAATAAGTTTTAAAAACAAAGAAAAACTGCTCACCCATTTTACTATTAAAAGTTGTATTCCTCTGTACACGAACTTCCTTTATCACACCTTTACAGAAAGTATCTCACAATCAGCTGAAGCCAAATTCACCAAAAACTCGCGCTATCATCTTTCCGCGACAGCGCAAAACTCCGCCATATTGTTTACTATTGCCCGCATTAATGATCCACGAGAGGCGCTTTTCCAAGCCCGTATCCAATTTTTTCGCTTAACGGGCTCACTGACGCCATCTACGGAACAATTAAAGCGACTTTCAAAAAATGACAGTACCATAGTTTGCTTTCCGTAAGACCCAAAATACATGTATTTCTGATTTTATTTTACTGAACGCAGTTTTGTTAGTCCTTGCCGCGTATTTGAATGAATTACCTGAAATTAACACTTAAACATATTGCAATTTTATTTAAAAAATACTATTATAATTAATCCATCGCTTCCATTATCGCTTTTAGGACTGTCTGATTTAAATAGAGCCACGACGCGAGATTTTCGTCTGTTTAGAAGATGAAAATCCAACGTATGAGCTTCTCGCGTTGGCCGCTACCTTTGAATTGGGAATAATACTGCTAGAATTACAATTACGATAGCGCCATCTATATTTTGTACAGATATATGGCTAAAAATAAATAATTATTAGCTAACTCACCGTAACTTGTGTTAAAAAGGATCGTGTTGACAGATTAAAATTATTTTTAAACATTTTCAAAGGTTTGTTTGTTACGAGAAATCATACATTTCAATTTCGCGTCAGATTCGCCCAAAAATTCAATTGCCATATAGTGGCCACCACCAGCGACAGATGCCGGCCCGGTAGAACGATAAAGTTGATAAAGTTCCCTTATTGAAAGAAATTGGCCCCGCGCCAGCCAGATTTAGTTGTACCCATAGAAATCTCATAGGTAACTAGAATGCTGCCGCCTACGGCCGAGCTTGACGCCAGTTCGCCTTGAACCTTCAGCCAATGAGAGGCCGTAGAGTGGTTCCGCCAAGGAGGATAATAATCCTCCTTGGATCCGCTACTATAGCGGGAGGGAACGACTCATAATTTCGAAAATCACAACTCCGAATACAAAATTCCCATAAATTCCCATATCGCCGATTCCCATTTTTCCGAATTCCCATAACTCCGAATTCCCATTACGTAGAATTCTCATATCTTCGAACCAAAACCCCGAATACAAAATTCCCATAACTTCGCATTCCCATAACTTCGAATTCCCATAACTTCGAATTCCCATAACTTAAAATTCCCATAACTTCGAATTCCCATAACTTAAAATTCCCATAACTTCGAATTCCCATAACTTAGAATTCCCATAACTTAGAATTCCCATAACTTCGAATTCCCATAACTTCGAATTCCCATAACTTCGAATAGTAGTTTTTTGGGTACGGAAATGCTAATTATTATTCTCAACTCAATGGTGAAGTTTGTTTTCGTTGTAAAGCTCTCTTGCGGAAGTGAATAGGAGAAAGCGTGTTGATTTCAAATAAATGATGAAAAAAGGACTATAATTAACGGAAATAATGGAAAGATTCAATAGGCCATATCATAAGTAACATAATAACAGTAAGTATGACAATTAACGAGATTTACAACGGAACTGATTTTCATAGCTATTGCGAAATCCAGATGTTTTATCAGCACAGAGCCCCTAGTGTCTAAAACACGCGAGACTTCCGCCTAAGCCAAAATATCTGGTTTCCGATAGATCGGCGGAATATTACACTTAATTGATAAAATAAAAAATAAAATTCGGCGGCACGAGCCCAAATATGTTTTTTGGCACACGTGATTCGCACGCGGGTTTCAAAACAAAGGCAAAGTTCCTCACGACTCCAGAACGGCCTCTCCGATATTAGGATTATATTCTTAAAGAAAATTATTCACCAAGGACGGTAACTTCAAGAGAGTATCTTTGTCGCAAAAAGGTTCTGTAAGGAAATTAGAATTAAAGCAATAGAAAGTGTCCTACTTATTGTAGTTATGGCACCTATGGCTATATCTAGTTATATATTTGAAACTCAGGTATTATAAATATCATACGTCTATAATATTTTTCAATAAGTATATCACTTTGGAAAATATTTTACTAACGTCTCGTAAGAGCTAATCACAGAGTGACGTCATCATAGTACGAAAATCGCCCCGCTAGACCCGATAACGAGCAGAAGCAAAACGTCACCGAAGTCCATTATAAATTCTCTCGTATCTAGCTCTCAGTAAAAGTTTTGCATGTAGAACATAGGAAGTGACAGACTTATGTAAAATATTATAAACTGATGTAAATATGTACTGGTGAAATAACATCACCCGAGTT
Organism: Leiobunum rupestre; assembly: GCF_980474605.1. Classification (NCBI taxonomy): domain Eukaryota; kingdom Metazoa; phylum Arthropoda; class Arachnida; order Opiliones; family Sclerosomatidae; genus Leiobunum; species Leiobunum rupestre. Next base: position 55,161,014 of record NC_143387.1, read on the forward strand.
CAACTGATAAATTACCTATACTTGAAAATTATCATTAATGATTATTTGTAATTTAAGATTAAATCTTGTCACATCAGGGCCGTGCCGAGCTTTCGTGGGGCTTCGATTTGCACCCCCGCCCCCTTGAACTTTTCCCGTGGGCACCTTCAACTTGCGGGCCCCCTAACAGTCCCTCATGGGCCCTTTTCAACGGGACAATGCGGATTTTGCCCCCCCCCCCCTTCCACTTTCCCCCCGTCTGCACGGCCCTGGGTCCCATATCAACTCAATCTAATTATCACCCCGATAATCAACCCCGATCATTGCCAATTTATTTGTTGATAATTTGGAAGACGTTTTATGGACGATATTTTCTTTGGGTGGTCAGGCAATAGACAAAATTTAGACGCTTTTGACCAATCTATTAATAATATTAATTCGAAAATTAAATTTACTTTAGAATTAGAAAACTCTGGTTGATTATCATTTTTAGATATTAATATTGAGAAAAAACAAAATGGCTTATGTTTCACGATGTACCAAAAACCAACTCATTCAAAAACGTTTCTAAATTTCAATTCCAATCATCCTCACCAGGTGAAAACATCAGTGATAAAGGGTCAAAAAAGCCACATTGAGAAAATATCTGATAATCCCATTTTAGATAAACAAATTATAACTAATCAATGAACAAGCTCGGACTATCCTAAAAATTTGGTGACTTCTATTCTGAACCAAAATATAGTTCAAAATTTAAAACCAGTTGATTCGGAAAAATTAAAAACATTGGTTCTCCCATACATGAAGAACACGACGGAAAAATTAAAACGTATTTTAAAACCATTTGGTAGAAATCTAGTTTCGAAAACCACTATCACATTAGGAAAACAACTTTCAAAATTAAAACCAAAAATTTCCGAAGAAAATTTACGAGGTGTAATTTATGAAATTCCCTGCTCGTGCTCTAATGTATACATTGGAGAAACCAAACGTTCAATTACCGATAGAATTGAAGAACATAAAATTTGTATAAAGAACTGTGATTTGACAAATGGTATTGCGAAGCATATTTGGGAAAATTCTTAGAAGGCATATTTATTCGAAAAAAGGGTACTTTAAATTTAGATAGAGGCTGTTCAGAAATAACTTAATAGGTAGTTTTTTTTCGCCTGTCCCAGGACAAAAAGTGTAAACTTTTTACCCTAAAATGTTTTATTCGCCTGTTCTCGGGGTAAGATTTACCCTGTTCCGAATTTTGTTCGCTTGTTCCAGAGCTCAAACGTTACACTTTTTACTCCTCCTCGAAAGGAGGTGTAGAGGGACTAATCTAGCTTAAATATAAAACTAGCTGAGAAGCCCGCCTTACAGGCGGGCCCTCAGCTAGGGAGACCTTAAGTGTGTACCTCCGTGTACCTTCGGCGACGCCACGTTAGAGGCGCTTATATAGATTCGTCTGCTTAAATTTCATTTCACGAAAACATAACGGGTTTTGAAGCTTTTAATAACGAATATCCAATTGTTAAATGCTATTCAATGACTATAAAAGTTGCTTGATGACTTAGACCTAAGGTGGTGTCTTCTGTATTAGCCTAGCTGATTATTATTATTATTATTATTAAATAAATAAGAAAAATGAGTCCTATATTGATGATCTCACCACCGGTCGCCATCTTAAAAACAAAACAAATATATAACCTTTAACCTCTAACTTATCCCTTCTTACTCCAACTCGTTTTTTTCGTCAAGATAGAATTGGAATAAAATGACGTCATAGGGTTACACTTTTGAACCTGCTCAAAAAACCCAGATCAGGCGAAAAAAAACCACCTAATGTTATATAAAATTATATTTTTAATAGGTGGTTTTTTTCCCCCTGTTCTGCGTTACGTATTATTTTGTACCCTTTGACGTTTTCAGTATAGGGACGTCACCACTGCCTTAATTAGCGAAAACGCAACAAGGACCGAAAGTCCATTTCGAGAAAATCATTGAAATTCATTTGGAAAAACCATTTAATACGTTTTTGCTTAATTCATTCAAACAAATGCTATTTGCAAATTTGTTACTATCTAGTTTATACCAATTAATGTGTTAATGCACAGTAATTTTAAAATATCATGACTGATGACGCGTCTATATCTAAAAAATATTCAAGCTAGAAAGGTTTGTTGATTTAATAATAATAATATTTCGCAAAATAAAACTCTGCGGGCAACCACAGAGGCCTATACGTGGTGGTTAGATTCCATACAAAAAAGGTTTAAATAGATAAAACCAAATTTTAAAAAAATTAAATTTAACATAAGAAATTAAGAATTTTGCGGAAGCCAAATGCCAAAAAAGAATTCCGATACTCAAGAACGAAATAGCGGAATTGAATTCTGAGTGACATTCTCCCGGATTCCAGCCCAGCACCGTAACCAGGATTTGATTTCGGAGATAGCACACAATGGGAAACAAAAAAAGCCATACGTTTCGGGGGAGGTGGACTTGCCCCTTGGCCCACCCATCTGGCTATACCACTGCATGCTCCTCTCTATTTGAACTCTGTTTGAGCCCAAAAACCAACCTTTTTCTATTTGACTAGGCAAAAACCTAACTTTTCACCCTACCCCTCTAAGACCGAGGGGTAAGACAGTCTCATATAATCGGTACACCGAGTTCGTGCATTTAGCACTGTTAAAGGTACATATTTTCAAGAGTTCGCGAGTTCCATTTAGCACTGTCAAAGGTACGGCAGTTTACACCGAGTTCGCAGAGTGTCTTACCCCTCGTCTAAGACGAAGCACTTCATTACATACGTTCCTGATTTCCATACGTGACAAGTCACAACGTAACTAAAACCAAAAAAGAAATGCCATAGCACCCACTTAAAGGAAGAAACAACTGGACCATGATTATCCAAATTATAGTTCGACTATTCAAATTTGTTTAATGCTGGGAAAAGGGTGGGGCTACTACCTCTCTGCTGAGCGGCCTGACACGTAGTCACAGAGTGGATAAGAGATTGGCTATGTAAGGTTACAAGGTAGTCGATTTGGTACGGTTTTACCTCTATAGATCACCGTAAAACGAAATAGAGGCTACGCGGTACCGTATTTCGACTTACTCGAATTCGTTTTTTAGTGTTTTTCGAAAGAGTATTTCATATTTCGTTTATACTATAAATATGAAAAATAGAATCAATATAGTTTCAAAGTTATTGGTTGTTTTCATTTTGAAAAAGCATGGGGTAAAACTGTTATTCAATTTAAATAAGCTTAATGTTTTTTTTTGAACTAGCGTATTGACGTGGGATCTTTCGGGGCCCCCTGATCCAGGAACTCTAAGTCCGCCCCTTTGCGTCTTTGCGTAATACAGCAAACCGGAAGCTGTCAAACATGCATTGAAACCGGGTAAATCGATATTGTTTCCACATATTACAATTAAAGATTTTGTAAAATTGCGATGTTTAAATCGGGCGTCGAATTCGTGAGGCTACCGGCGAGCCGCGATCGGTGGAATTTCTCACGCAAAGAATTGCTATTGCGGTTCAAAGAGGGAACGCAGCATCAGTTCTTAACTCGTTCCCCCCAGGTGTTTCGCTCGCCGATTACCTGGCAACCTTGTGCTAATTTCTTTTATTTTATTTTGGTTCATCATAAACATTCTATGTAACTTTGTTTAAGTGCTTAAAGTGAATAAATCTATTACTAATAGTACGAAGCGCTCTTCTATCACACGTTTAAAGAAGAGTAAAAAATTCGCCATTTTGGAAAATGACGACCAAAGTTATAAAAAAGCTACGTATTCACAAACTGCTTAATACCATAAGTAACATAATACTGTAAGTATGACACTTCCTATTCTCCTAATGATAAATTTCTTGATGATAGTCTGTCTCGGCATGACCATATAAATCATTAATAATAATAATAATAATAATAATAATAATAATAATAATAATAATAATAATAATAATAATAATAATATTTATTTCGCAACACAAAGTTTGCAGGCAACCACAGAGGCAAAGCCTATACAGGGTGGTTACCAAAACAGTACAAACAATTAAAATAAATAATTTAAAAACAAATACACAATATAAATTATACCAGATATTAATTAAATTATAAATAAATAAATTAAGAATTTTGAAAAAGCCAATCCGAAAAGAAGACCAAAAATGTTGAATTGAATGAGAAGTGGCATTCTACCGGATGTCAGCTGGCAAAAGATTCCAAATCCGTGCACTTCTGAAGAAGAAGGAATTTTCTAAAGCCAAGCATCTAGCAAACTTTAGATTATACGTAGGGCAGGTCTTCCGGGTGCATAACGTCATTTTGTCATCTGTATTAAAGGTCGGTGACTTGACAATTTTCAAGAGTGTGACCATATCCGAAACACTTCTACGAACGGAGAGTGGCCAAAGGTGAAGATTTCGTAAGCGTTGGCTATAAGGAATATGACCAGGCAAATACGACCGAGGCTACTTAAGGTAGTAACTCGGGAAATTACGCTGTACGCATTCCAGTGCTGCAATATCCTTATTGAGATAAGGATTCCAAACTGGAGACGCATAGTCCAGCACTGGCAAGCACATCGAACGAAAGAATGTGGTAGATGCAGGCGTAAAACCAGTGGTTCTACGAATAAGACCACAAAAGCGGTGAGCTCGATTGCTAGCGTAATTAATGTGGGAGGTCCACTTTAGATCTCTTGAAACGACGACACCGAGAATCTTCATAGAGTACACACGGTTAAGTGGAACGCCATTAATATTATAGGAGACATCATCATGGGACTTCCTCCTTGTAATTACCATGACGTTGCATTTTTTAATATTGAGGGAAATGTTGTTGGCCACACCCCAATTGAAAATACTAGTGATGTTATCTTGCAAGTTCAAAAGATCCGCGGAAGATCTAATTGCGAGATATATATAGCTGTCATCCGCATACTGATATAGATAACATTTTGAAGTCAACACAGATGGCAGATCAGACACAAAGACGTTGAAAAGTAATGGTCCCAAAATCGAGCCTTGAGGCACTCCAGAACGCGCTGGAAGGTACGTGCTGAATTCACCACGATAGGTCACTCGTTGAAAGCGATTGGATAAAAAATCCCGAAGCCAAAGCAATACCTCACCAGTGATCCCGATTCTTTGAAGTTTAAAAATAAGCCGCTTGTGGCAAACGGAGCCAAAGATTTTGACCAGTCAAACGACACCACGTAAATGTCAGTTGGGTTACGCTCATCGAGAAAGGAAGACCACTCGTGGAAAGACTTCAGAAGCTGGTGCGTGCAAGAGCAACCCTTCGAAATCCATACTGCGAGGTAGGTATTAAGGAACTGTCTTCCAAGAACTTATTCAGCTTCTCGTAATCAATCGATTCCAGTAATTTTCCAACGACAGACGTGAGTGATATAGGTCGATAATTTGAAAGATCGTTGCGCTTGCCCGACCCTTTGAAGACCGGCATAACATTAGCAAGCTTCCAACCAGAAGGCAGAGAAGACATCGATAGTGATAACTTAAACATTTTCACCATCGGGTCAAATATGGCAGGAGACATCAATTTAAGAAGCCTAGGATGTAATACCATCTGGCCCACAGGCCGATCCATTCTTCAAACGTTTCAAGGCGTTTTTTCTGGTGTCGAAACGGATGGTAGAGATAAGGCAGTGTCTGACGTGCTAAAGCTTCGGTAGAAGAATTCACCAAAGGCCTTAGCTAAGGCCAAAGGACATGATATTTGCCCATTCTTTACTTTAAACGAAGACGGTGGAGGGAGTTGGGACTTTGAGCGGATGAAACTCCAAAACCGCGTAGGATAAGTAGCAATGGTATCATGCAAATTTGACACAAATATTTCATGTGCACCTCTAGTCTTAGTTCCCAAAGTGTTGTTAAAATCCCGATACTTCTTCCAATCAAAATCTCTTCCCAACCATTTGGCCTTCCTAAAAAGAGAATTCTTCACGTGGCTCGCGTGAACAAGACCAGCCGTAATCCAGGGCGGCAGTGGCGGCGCCAGGAATTTTCGCGAGGGTAGGCAAACCAAATAAATGGGCCCCCGATCCGGGACCCCCTTTTCTCAACGAAATGCTTCAATTAAATAAAGTAGTGATGTACATGACGAACAAAAAAGTTCTAACAACAGTAAAACGAGTCCAAATATAACAGAACTGGCTTTATTTACTAGGAGATATATCAAAAATTTATAATTACATTATCGACAATTGTTTCATTGTTATTTGAGTAAATTCGGGTTTAGAAAACGGGAACCAATTGCACTTTACTGCTCCGGCCGGGCTTCTCAGCTAGTTGAGTAAATTAGGGTTTAGAAAACGGGAACAAAATGCACTTTACTTTAAATATGCATATTAAATAATTTTTTTTTAATTGCAAACGTTTAATAGTGCAGAATATCATATCTTGTAATATTAACATATATTTGATTTCTTTGATTAGTTTAAGATGTAATTATGATAAAACGTTTTTGTACACAATATTTTTATTAGATAGAGAGGGGAGAGGTGGGCTGAGAAAAGAGAACGAACGCAAGCGAAAAGGGTCGAAGGTCGTGCCATGCAGCAGCTAAGTGTGTCTCTTAATACCCGCATCTCTTGACAGCGTGAGGTCAGGGGTTTCGGTCTTGCGGTCACCGGTTATTGGTCCCGTGGTCAAAAACTACGAAGGTTAGCAATCTCAAGACGCCCCTAAAACCTGACGGCAGGGGCCACAATACCACTGGCCAAATTTCGTGGGAATCGGACAATTATCTTGGGCGTGCATAGAAGGTAACAAACCAATATATATATATACAAACATCAGATTTTATTTATATAGATTTTATCTCTTGGGACAATTTTGAGACCCTTTCTAGATCAATTTGGGGCCCCTTATAGGGTGATTTTGGGGCCCCTCAAAAATTTAAGGTAGGCAGTGGCCTACCTGGCCTACCCCCTAGCGCCGCCACTGCAGGGCGGACGCTTCTTTCCATGAATGTTTATACTCGGAACATTGTCCCTAACTCAATGCCCAAAAGAGATCAAGCCAAAGTTCCTAAGTCACATCAATATCACTTGAAGAAAAAACAATGTCCCAAGGAGCGTAGTACAAAGTGCCTGCAAGATCATTTTTAGACCGATCTTTGTAATTGAGAATAGTTCGATGAATTCTCTGAACAAAATACCGAGGTAAGTTCAGGCTTCCAGCAACCGCAAAGTGATCACAACCTGGTAGGCTGTCTCTAGTGTGAATCTCAGTGAGGAATCGTTCGTCATTTATGAAAACCAAGTCAAGGAAGTTATTTCCGCGTGTGGGATTTGTTATACCGTCTGTTGAAGTCCAAGGCCAAACACAGTATTGCAAAAAATTTGCTCCTGGGCTGTACAAAGGGACGGATTCGACCAGTCAACATGTAGGTTAAAATCTCCCATTAAGATGAAAACATCGTGCGGTGGAAGAGTCTCGTGTAAGAAACCAAGAAGGTCACTTACATCCTAAGGACTGACAACTCTCCGCGAGTTAAATCGGAACATATTTTAAACTTTATTTTTGTTTCTGAAGGTAGTTTTGTTCGAATTTGAGACCCAAACCTTGCCCAAACGTGCTTTGGCTCTTATATACAGCCGTAAAAATAATCTTTAGACGAATTTCCGGTTAGGAATCCTCCGATTACGCAATCACCCCACGACAGACCATCATTAATATCATTAACGGATGTCTTTCAGTTTCATAATAATGGTTATTATGTTAGTTATGATATTATATATGAAATGGTATATTTTATTTTTAATAATAAAAATATTTTGGTACGCCCTTAAAGCAAAGAGTGTTTATGTAGTATCAGGGGATTTTAGCGTATTTTACAATTGTTCTCTTTCTGTAAAATGAATAGCATCGCTCTTCGATTAGGAAAGCCCCAAAATTTGTCATAATTTAGAAAAAAGGCTCCGTTGAAAATTCGTAGTTTTTAGGTTTGGCCCGAGGGGCAGTTCACTCCCATGATTAAATCTGCACTCTTGGTTGATTAAATCTGATTAAATTTGATGTCTGTAGCTTTGGCTGTATTGAATTTAATCCGATTAAGTTTAATGTCTGTAGCTTTGGTTGTATTAAATGTAATCCAATTAAATTTTTAACCTTGATTACTTCTGCACTCTAAGAAGGAGTGAACTGCCCTTCGGTTTGGCCTCGGGTTTGGCCCCGTTGGGCGCATTTCATTTCGCCGTCTAGCTTACCTGCAAAAAGTTCCGATTCCTCGTCTGCTTTTATTTTTGTTGACGTGCTTCGGTAAAGCTAAATTGTATCCAAAAAATTCCAAATTCGATTTCAAAGAACAAAATGAGCAGAAATGTTTGAAAAAATTAAGACTCGATGCAATGAAGTGAATAAACGACTACAGGCCAGCTCTTATTTTCAAGGAGTCGGATTCGACCTAACCTAACCTACATAATCTCAGAATGTTATAGAATTTTAGGAACGTGTGAAAAGTATGGGAGACGTCACACTGATACTACTCTATTTCCCATTTTCTGTATTTCTGCTTGAAATACTTTAACACAGTAATAATAATCTAAACTACTAACGCCCCCATTTCAAGTGAAAATGGACTGCAATTTCTTGAAAACAATATAATAACTTACGAAAGTTAGTTCCTCCATTTAGATCCCCAGATTTAATTTTCATAAACCATGGTACGGATACTAACAAGGAGAGTATCCGAGGTGTTTTTTTCTGATTTTGTTCGAAGTCGGGCGTAATGTAGGCCAATATGAAAATTGAAATTTACCAAAATGAAACGGTGCACTATCCATTGGTTTTGCCATGGCAACCGAAAATGTTTTTGACCACTTAAAACAGAAATGAGATTTTTTCCTTATTTTACCCAAAAATATTTACAACTTTAACCCAATAATGTTAAAATTTACCCAAAAATGTTCCAATTTACCTAAAAGTGGTCGAAATTACCTATTTCGTGATTTTAATTTTTTTTTAAATTTTCGTAGGTAAAACCGAAAACATGCCATGCTTTTTAAAATGGAGATTTTTTGTTTAAAGTGGTCAAAACATTTTCAGCTTCCATAGCAAATCGAAAGGGAAGTGCAACGTCTCCTTTTGGGAAATTTCATATCTCAGATAGGTCTACATTATATCAAAGATAATTTAAACTCGTTGTTAAGAAACTGTTAAAACTATGTAGAATGTTAAAAATAAGAATTAAAAGTTTCAAAACTAAATGTCAAAAAGATAAAAATTAAAGGTTTTCTTAAAAAGTATTTTGTATTTTTAAACTTGTCTTTCTGTCGTTAATGATGAATTCGTACACGTGGTCGAGTTCGACAAGCCCTTGTAATGGCTGCCAGATGAGACCGGGGACCCCCGCATTGTTCGCGGATGCTCCTTTTCTAGAAGGCCCAAGACACGTGTTAAGTGTCATCTCTTGGGGGGAGCGGAAAGCGAACGAGCGGGGTTTAAAGGGTATCTTCTGGCATTCAATGAAAAAGAACCACTGGAAATCGGAGAAAACTAAAGCATTGTAAAAAATAAAAGTCCTAAAAAATAAAGCAATATTTCTCGGTTTTAAATAGACTTTGTTTCACTAGTTATTTCACCAATTCGATCAAACGATAGTTTAGTGGATTGTTTCAGTCCGATTTGCTAAAATCAAACGCTCTCCTAAAATTAAAATTGTTACGAGAAGAAATAAACCGAAATTCTTCACTCGTACCCTAGATTCGAATACTAAGAGCTTTCCCATTGACGGTTTTGTTACCAAGCGTTTACCCTTTTCTGGCACGTGACCTCAGAAAAATCGGGCTCCATCGGTTGCGGTTAGGAGCAAACCACGGAGCGAATTGTTTCTGAGTTCCAGCGGGAAGTGGGTAAACGCTATCGTCAACGCGCGAGAGAGTGATTTCGAATCTAGGGTACGAGTTTAAATTATCTTTGATTATATACGCCCAACTTTGAACAAAATCGGCAATTAACACATCGGGGACTCTCCTTGTAAGTGCCCAGTTTGTACCCTTATTAGAGACTCTTATATTGGGATTATGGGATAATTACTTAGGTGGGGAATGAACTAGTGGCGACATGGAAAGTAATCATCGCCGATTAAGTTCTATTTCGTCGCTAGTTCAATTCGCCACGTAATTATTCTAATTGTACTGCTCTAGCTTGTACCAAAATATTTTTATTGTTAAAAATTTGTTATTAAAATAAGCTGATTACCACTCAACTGAATAAAATATATGATTTAATATAATATCATAATTAACATAATAATCATAAGTATCACTGAACGACGTCGGTTAATGATATTAATGATGATCGGTCGCGGGGTGATTGCGTAATCGGTGGATTAGAAACTGCAAATTCGTCGAAAAAATGACACCTACGTATTATGTACTAGCCAAAGCACTTCCTTCAAACACCTGGGTAATGTTTAAAATTTGTCCCGATTTAATTTGCAAAAATCTGTTCGTCTAGAGGATGAATGGTAATCGCCGAGACAGACTATCATTAACTAACGTAGCATTGGGAGAATAGGACGTGTCATACTTATAGTTATTATGTATTAATATAAAATTGCAATTTTAATTATAAACTAAAATTATGTTACGTTTTTTTAAGGCTAATATACTTCTCAATAATAATATGTTAGATATACAATACGTTCTAAAGTATTACTCGTTATGTTAAAATGTAGCTTTTTTCGCTTGACTTTTTCATAGTTTAGGTCGCCATTTACCAAAATGGCGATTTTTTCTCTCTTCTTGCTATTTAAACAGTTAAATTTTAACAAATTATTTAATTATAGTATGTGGAATTTTGGATTTCAAGAAATTTATCGATTGACCCTGTTTCAATGCATGTTTCCCACCTTCCGGTTTGCCTGTACTATAAAGGTACGATTGTCAGGAGCCACGACAGTCTGCCCGCGCGATTTTAAAAAGTCGTAGTTTTTAGGGTCTTGATATTGGTGTTTTTTATTTAAAATTATTTATCTACCGCAATTTATATTGTCTTAACATATTCTACTTACAAAACGTTGACATTTTTTGTAAGAATATTTTTGAAAGCTGATTTATTCAGTAACCGCGGAAGTACTCCATGACTAGCTCCTCCTAGGCTCCTACGACTAAAGTATAAAGAGCCCTACATTACCATGCAAAATGCGGGTGCATTTGGCCCTACCTGCCCCCCAATTCCGCGGCTCCTGCTTTTATTTAATTGTGTACTGTAGCTGACATGGATATTGAAAGCTTAATATGTGTTTTTATATTAAAAATTCATTCTTCTGTCCCCTTCTGACAGAGGACGTAAAACACAATGACATCTACATTTTAGAATTTGTATTGTAACAATAAAATATGCTACCAAACAATTTTCTTATACTGTAATAAAACATCATATTTAATTACGACCAAAAATTAAAATAAAGGGAAAACTTCAGTCAAGATTATTTAATTTCAATAATCTTGCTTTAGCCACAAGCGGGCGTGACACGTAGGAGGTTTAACTCTGCATAGTGTAACTAAATACATTTCGGAGAAATGGGACTTCGGTGATATGAGCTTTCGGAGTAAAAGCAAGAATATGTCAATTCGGTGAAAAGGGAATTCGGTGATATGGGAATTCGGTGATATGGGAATTCGGAGAAAGGGGAATTCGGTGATATGGGAATTCGGAGAAATGGGAATTCGGAGAAATGGGAATTCGGAGAAATGGGAATTCGGAGAAATGGGAATTCGCAGAAACGAGAATTCGGAGATGTGAGGTCACTAAATACATTTCGGAGAAATGGGACTTCGGAGATATGAACTTTCGGAGTAAAAGCAATTCGGAGAAAAGAGAATTCGGTGATATGGGAATTCGGAGAAAGGAGAATTCGGCGTTGTGAGGGCGACCCTAGCGGGAGATAGGTGACGTCATTCTCTCTGGTGACATTAAATTCTTGGCAGAACCACTCTTTGAGCTCTGATTGGCTGAGATCTGGCTATCGTCTGCCACGGCATTTGGCCCATTTGCCAGTTACACGGCAGCATTCTAGTTACCTATGAGATTTCTATGGTTGTACCTCTATTTATTCCCAACTCAATGGCCGCTTCAAACTTAAAAGGCTAAGTAAAGCTGGCGCCATTTTGAAATTTGTGACCTTATTATATTACCGTGACATGTTTAGAAGGCAAAAACTGGTGGTAACCGTATAGCAAAAAACCAATGAAAAATTATTCAACGGATTCTGATCGTAATAGTTCTTTTTATAAACTAACGTGGCCTTCTTGTTGAAATGTTGCTCTTACGTCACAGTCTCTTACTTTGACAAGCCTACGAGCGCGCGCTACAGTCACGAGGAATATAGCTTTTTCTAGAGCGCGTGCAAATCGCTCGTGCGAGGAATACACTAATAAAGCTGGGTCTTGTGACGTAAGAGCAACATTTTAACAAGTTGGGCAAGACCACTTTTTATTTTATAAAATCAACTATTAGCAGAATTATTCTGCAGGGTCAAGCCTCTTCTTGGAGTGCTGTTGACAAGGGGGCCCCCCAGGCAGGGACGTACCTTTGGGGGAGGGGACAGGGGGGAGGCTAAATCGATAGTAAACAAATCATTTAGAATTTCCCAGCAATTTACTTCCCTAAAGTCATTAACTATATTTGAGATTTCTATGTAGTTGCTTCTCCTTATGTATAACTTACAAGACCTGATTTCTTTTTTTTTTACTTCGGGTAAATTAGGTAAGTCGTGAATATTATAGTGATATTCTTTAGGAAAGTCAAAATTTAACAAGCCAATATTCCTAAAGTTGCGTTGGGTAAAGATAACGTGTGATCATATGGTGTGATACAGTGTCGGTTGTTCTTACGTTAATATTTCAGTAATAAGTGTTTGAATTTCTTATGTTATATTTTTGTATGAATAATTCCAGTTATTCAAAGCAGTTCAGTTAAACAACAACTAGTATTCGTCAGGATGAAATATATATATTTTTTACTACAGCGGGATACACGACGAGAAAATAGTAAGCGGGTTTGATGGGATTTTTAAATTGCTGTAACATCGTTCAATCTCTGTTTTCTACTTCGTGTATCTCACTTTATATATAAAGAGAGTACGCAAATGCTTCACTCAATATAACTAGACGCCGAGCGGTTTTCGCCATTGAATTGGGAATAGTGCCGCTAGAATGACATAGGCGCGTTCGGTAGTCGTGGTTTCGCGAAACAAATTCTGAAATTTCCAGCCGTCAACTCTATCATAATACGGGTGGCGCCATCTATAACTTCCAAGGTACATTATTACCATTAATTCAATTGTATAGTATATAGTTCCCGCCGCTAACAGCGGATGGCGCCACCGATTATAATTTTAATGAAACATTTAAATTGAAATCTACCGTAGCAATCCAAACTTAGACGACTTGACAAACTTTGGTTTTTACTTGGCAAATTTCACTTACCCCCCCCCCCCCCAAACGTACACTCTTCGGTACGCCCCTGCCCCCAGGGTTCTGTTCTTGGTCCCTTGCTTTTTAACATCTATAATAACTCTTTGCTGTTGTTGTGTCGGTCGCATTTGGTATTGCTTTTTGCTGATGACACTAAGCTTTCCCATAAAATCAAGTATTCTTCGGATTTTCACGCGCTCCAAAATGACTTAGAAGCGGTGGACCGTGGATGGCTGGGCCGATTCCCATGATCTCTCCTTTAATGTTAAGAAGTGTGCTGTCCTCCACCTAGGTCGCAAGAACCCCAACTTTACATTAAAGGGAATAGAACCTCCAAAGCGTTCTTTATGGAAGACCCCATCAATTTCCGTAATTCCCTTCACAATCAGCGCCGCAGGTTGTAACGATTTTATGGTCAGAGCCCAATATTCCGCCCCGGCCAACTTATTATATACCGTTAGCATTTAAAATTAGACTAAACTAAAAATTACTATACATAAAGATTTAATCTAATCTCAATGATACACTTAAACCTATGATTTAAATTTAATAATCAAGGATACTACGAGTTTGGATGAAAATTAAGAAACGTTTAATTGAATACTAAAAATTGTAGTACGGTTAAATACTAAATACACTAAGTTATCTAAAATACACTAAATACTTAAAATATACAGGACTACGTCTACTGGCTCTCAGGATAATTAAAAGGGGAATGATTCGAATCATTTAATGAAAACGCTCTATTGCTCTATAGTCTTATACTTAGCTACTATGCTCTATTACAAGACTCTATGGCGATAGCGTTCAAGTTCTATTGTTCTTAGAAATTCATTCTACTTATCTCTCGGCGAGTGACTTCTCGGTGGCGAAGACTTTGGTGATCACGGACACGCGGCTCTCCTTGATGGATGGCCGGGCGATTTTAGCATCGGTCCTGCTCTTCATGGTCGGGGTTCCCGGTTGGGTAGTACGGCGAGCGTCCAATTTCATCGCGCGTCCACGATGGTACTTTTAACGGCACTCATAGCTACACGTATTAACGCGGAAACCTTCAATCTATTACAGCTAGTCCGAGTTCAATTCCACAACCTTTCGGCATCGAATGGCACGACACAATCTTGCATTTTCCCGCGCATTCTCGGTTTTTAACATCTCGTCTAGTTCTCTGTTTCACAACCGCATCGAGAATGTACCAGGGGTACCGGAAATTAGCAAAGGGGGAAAACCTTTTCTTGAGCCAGTATCAGGGGGTACAATACTATTGAGAGCCAGCGAATAACAAAAAAGGATATTCTTTGGAAATTCCCTATCTTGGAAAACATATTTTAACAATGACCTCGCGGAATTAGCTGGCCGGGGTGTATATTGGTCTCTAATACATTTAAGGAAACAAGTAGTCGCGTTAAAGCGCCTAAATATTCGTTATAAGGTGTGAAAAGCCGTGGGAGGCAGCGGACAATATTGGAACCCTCGGAGGGCGACCGAAATACCAGAGGTTATATTCCCTTTAAGGGTGTCCCACTCTCTTCTTCCCTCTGAGAGGGATTTAGGTATTATTGTCTATCGACTATTGCCGGGCTTATTCGCCGTAACTTAAACTTTCGTTCCCCACGTTTAATTAAGCAACTTTACAATTCCATATTCTTGATTATTGTTCCCCTATTTGGACCCCTCATTTAACTACGGACCTATCTGCCCTACAAAAGTCACAAAATCGCGTAACTAAACTAGTTACTAAATTGCAAAATTTCCCTGCCCCTACTCGTTTAAATTCCCTTGGTATTCAGCCTGTTGACTAGCGTCATAAAATAAATAATCTTTGTCTGCTACATAAATTCTTGTATAATAATTTGGATCTTAACTTTAATAAGTTTTTCAGCCCCCAAATCAATTCCCATACTCGTGGCCATTCTTTAAAATTGTGTAATTTAAACCGCACGCCGCCTATGTAAACATTTATCTGCCTGGTCATGATATCATAATTATTATTATTTTTTTCATTCGTTCATTGTTTTCTTAATATTGGCTTTGCTTTTTTTAGATATTTGTACGGATCTCATTATTATTATTTTTATTATTTTTTACTTTTTTTAAAAATAATTTATATTCTGTTCATTTTTAATCCCGCGATTCTGTGGTAGATTTGAGAACCGGGCTGAGCGCGGGCCCGTGGCATGTCAGTTTACTTAAACAATTCTATTGTAGAGATCCCGATTGCCAACCTTCCCAGTGAAGTAGTTTGGACTAGGCTAATCATGACAAGTAAGTAGAGATAAAATATAGTCATGAATATATCTAGCTATGAATATACAATAGCAATAGCCTCTCTAACCTCCCGCTAAAATTTGGGTTGGGCTTATCTAGTCACGTGATCAATCACATCTGCTCCGACCGAGTGAGGAGCATGCCGTCATTTCCCTCAGTCTCCTGATTGGCTGAAAACGCTTCACTGGTCTCGAAAGTTGCCACCCAAATCAAATCGACATGATAGAAGGGCTATATCGTAGGGTTGGATATTCATAGCTAGATATATTCATGATATAGTTTATTACATGACTGTATAACCCTCTCTTATACCGAGTTACATTAGTTTATATAGCTATACATAGACTGATAAGCGGTTTAGGCGGGAAGCACGTTATCTATATAGGCGGGAAGCGCCATCTATTATAACAACCTTTTTTTTACGACCAGACCTGGTTGTTTGTTCCTGTGTAGGTGATACAGCTGGTGTGGGAAATGGTTGGACTTTCGAAGGAAATGGTGACGGAGGAATGTAGTTCTGCTTCCTTGAAGTGAACGGAGTTAAATGGAGGCCCATTATCCGAAACCAGTCGAAGAGGAGCGCCATATCGTGCGAAGTGAGGATCTAGGAAATTGATAATTGCTTGTGAGTTAGTTGTTCGTAATTCTTTGGCCTCGATAAATTTGGAGAAATAGTCAACTAAGAGGACCAGTTTCTTGTTCTGGATTTGAAATATGTCCGTTCCGACGGTTTCCCATGGTAATTTTGGGACTGGATGTGGGTTAATTTGTATAGAGGAATTGGCCGGGTCCCTTGTCCTGCAAATGGTACACGATTGAATAAAATAAGTTATGTCAACAGTCATTTGGGGCCAGTAGACATGCATGCGAGCTTTAGATACACAGGCGCTGACCCCTTGATGTATGGAGTGGAGTTGCTTCATTACTTCCGGACGTAGTATCATTGGGACCACGAGGCTGTTACCTTTGTAAATGAGGCCATCAGACTCGTGCATTTCTTCTTGGTACGGCCAGTATGGGACGATGTCTTTGGCTAACTTCTTTTGCGAGTTCGGCCAACCGTTATAGATGTATGTACAAAGCGTCTGTAAAGTCGAGTCTTGTTTTGTAGCCTTCTGAAATTCCCGTTGCCTATCTTCAGAGAGAGCTGTCATGGAGTAAAGGGTTGCATGGAGTCCCTCCATTTCAGTAGTATCGAGGACTGTCTGTTGGAGGGCTGCACGGGAAAGAGTGTCAGCAATTTGTAAATTTTTACCAGGGACATACGTGAGACCATTCGTTGTAATCGAGGAGAGAGGAGGTGCATAGGTTTGTGGACAATTGCTAGGAGAGGCTTGTGGTCCGTTTCAATGAGTACATGAGTCCCTGCGATGTACCGCTCGAACTTCTCACATGCGGAAAGGACCCCAGCAAGCTCTTTCTCAATTTGTGAATATCGTTGCTGTGTCGTAGTGAAGCTAGTAGATGCATATTCAACAGGTTTGCTATTCTGCAGTAGGGCTGCCCCAATTCCTGTAGAGCTAGCGTCGACAGTTATACAGCATGGAGTCTGGGGTTTGTACATAGTCAGGACCGGAGCTGTTGATATTAGTAATTTTAATGAATCATATATAGCTTGCTTATGTTCGTCCCAGTAGAAAACCGCATCTTTCTTCAGGAGGGCACGCAGTGGAATAGCCTTTTCAGAGTACGATGGTAAGAAACGTGTAATATAATTGAACATGCCCAGGACACGTTGAAGCTCTACGGGATTCTTGGGTGATGGTAAGTCCATAATCGCCTGAACCCTGTCCGGATCAATTGAGATATTGTCTGGAGTAATGATGTGGCCCAGGTACTTGATACGTGACACAGCCAGTTGAAGTTTTCTAGAACTGAAAGTCAACCCGTTGTCACGAGCAGTCTGTAAAATGCGTGTCAAAAGTTGGTTGTGATCGTTATTATCGGTGGCAGCGAGTAAAAAGTCATCAGTCGCAATGAATGTGTTCTTAAATTCATCTAATGGGAAAATGAGCGACATTACTTGTTGGAATACCTCTGTAGCGGTACAGATGCCATATGGTAGCCTCAAGAAACGGAAGGTACCAAATGGTGTGGCAAAAGTGCAGAGGAATGAGCTCTCTTCCGTTAACTCCACTTGCCAGAAGGCACTCTTCGCATCTAGGACTGTAAAGACAGTACATCCGTTAAGTTTGGAAAAGATATCCTGAGCTGTGGGTGAGGGAAAAGGTTGGCGTAGTATAGATTGGTTCAGTTTTCTAGGGTCTAGGTAAAGACGGAGATTTCCGTCAGTCTTCCTCTCGACTACCAAGGGATGAACCCATTCTGTTGGGCCATGAACAGGGGTAATTATCTTATTCCGAAGCATCAGTTGCAATTCTTCGTAGACTGGTTGTTGTAAGGCATGTGGGAGTTTATGAGCGACGGAGACTGATGGGACTGCGTTTGGCTTCAGCTGAATATGGTACTGTATTGGCAGTTTTCCTATCTTGTCGAAGACATCTGAAAAGGTGTTGATTATTTTTTGAGGATCAGTATAAGTGGTGAGTTCATTTAAAGGTGCCACCCAATTAGATTGACAGCTTAATGGTACGGCACACGGTCGTGGAACACGATACAGCAAGCCCAAGGCCATGCAAGCCGAAGCACCAAGGATTGGAGTGGTGTGTGCCGGAGTTATGTAAAAAGCCAGGCGTTGATGGGCCGCAAAGGATGCACATGCAAAGGAGCCCATGCCTATTACGGGAACTATATTACCAGTATAGGCAACTATCCGACGTAATGGTGGCTGTAATGGAGGTTTTGTTGGCATCTGGTCATAGATGTGTTGTGGTAAAACGTTCACGTGGGATCCAGTGTCTAGTTTGAGAAGAACGGGAGGTTATTCAAATATATATGCTCATACCACAAACTGTCCCTCTGTGAGATTGGACTGCCATCAAAGTGTGCAGCAAGAAATCGGGTTCGGCTTCTTGATAAATTGTTGATGGATCAAAGAAAAATTGCGTGTGAGCTGAATAGTTGGCCATATCCTGATGCAGGTGGTCGTCAAAGAAATCCTGGTTCGTGTATTCACCTTCTAGGCGGGCGGAATAGTGATCACCAGGTAAGGAGTCCAAAGACTGTAGTGTATTTGATCGGCAAAGGCCAGCCCAGTGACCCTTGCGGTGGCAGTTGTGGCAAAGGGAAGCAGCAGCAGGGCAGCGGCCCGGGTATCGATGCTGGAGTCCACAATTTAAGCATCCTGGTTGTCGTGAAGACGAAGAGGAGGGTCGCTGCGATGATGAAGAGGTCAAAAATCGTCGTCGTTGCGCCGAAGATTGAGACAGATTTTGCGAATAACCCCGGCCCCGATAGGGAGACGGATGTCTTGGCAATAAGGCACGTGGCTGGAAATTTTGAGGTGGGTGTCGAGGACGTGTACGGTTTTGTTGAAACACTGCGTCTAGGCTAGTTGACGAAGGACCCGTAGTCTGAAGAGACGTAGGGCGTTGCAGGGCGGCATGATGTGAGGAAGTTTCGTCCGCTTGACAAATCGCTATGGCTTGGAGCAGGGTGAGATTGTGACGAGTAAATAAATTTTTGCGTAATTCATCTTTGTAGACACCGGCAAGGATCTGGTAACGGATTAATGAGTCGTGAACAGTGTCAAACTCACAATTCTTGGCCTGAGAGCGGAGGGTGGTCAAGAACTCATCGAACGGCTGGTTCTGTTTTTGTATGGTATGAAAGAAAGCATATCGGTGAGAATCTGGATTGTGATATGGTGCATAATAATTATCAAATGCAGTATAAATATCTTCCAAAGCAGGGTGTGCTTGCTCTGGTGGTAATGGAATCACCAAAGCATCGTAAATCTTCCGGCCAGCTGGGCCTAAGGTATATAAAAATATGGCAACTTGAGTACTTGCAGTTTCAGTGGAGAGTTTCGTCGCTGTAGAAAAAATCTTGAAGTTCTCTTTGTAAGCAGCCCATGCAGAGGCAGGATTGACAGTCCCCGGATCGAACTGGTCTGGGGCGCGAAAAGACGAGGCTGTAGCCATACTGAGGCCTTATGTCTAGGCTAAATATATCTGTTAAATTTTAATACAATAGATACATATCCCACTTCTGACACCATGAAGTAGTTTGGACTAGGCTAATCATGACAGGTAAGTAGAGATAAAATATAGTTTATTACATGACTGTATAACCCTCTCTTATGCCGAGTTACATTAGTTTATATAGCTATACTTAGACTGATAAGCGGTTTAGGCGGGAAGCACGTTATCTATATAGGCGGGAAGCGCCATCTATTATAACACCCAGTAATCGAGGATGGAGAGGATGTCGACGGTCAACCCCAGCTATTGGGATTGGAAGCCTTCTCTGGGTTATTTGGGGACGAGGGAGATGCTGGTGTTCCCCCTCTGGAGGTATCTGACGAGGGTGAGTCCGACGGGACCGTCGTGAGTGAGACGTCCCCGGGTGCTGATGGTTGTGCGGAGGTTTTGGCTGATACCGACCACCTCCTTAAACCTTTTTTGCATGGCTGGTATAGGGCTGTGGTGCATCGGGCCAAACCGTCCGTCACGGGTATCGCGTTGGACATTTACTATTTTTCTCCTCGATCCGCCTGGGTCGGCAGGGTGGTCAAGTTACGGTCGTTGAATGACGTTGCTTTGGAACTGGAGACTATGAGTAGTTTATGTCTACCTACCCATGATTTAGCGTTGGACAATTTTACTTTTGCTAAAAAACCTATTTTTAGGGAACCACATGAGTTCGTCCGTTCAGCCGGCGAACCCAATCGTTTCTTGTAATTAATCCTTTTTCTTTCATTCCAGGATGCCTTTCCTAGGGGCCCTGGCTTGAGTTTCTTACGAACTAGGCTAACCGACAATAAAATTGAACTTCCAGTTGATCTGGGGTTTTCTCCAGTTCCCCGGATTACTTCGGCTGGTGTCAGATGTCTGTGCGTCCGTTATAATTTGTAGGATGATGCCGAGCTGGACTACTACAGTAATTGGCCGAATATTCGTTTCGTGGGCGTATTGCTGGACATTATAGTTTTCTGGTCGCAGTCCGATTTCGTGTTGCCGTACCTCTTCGTACAAAAAGAGGACACGTCACCGCCATTGGTTACTTTTGATCCTGGAAGTTTGGCACGTATGGGTTTACTTATGGACTTCCGCAAGTGTACTTACCGACTCGAACCCATTCCCTCGCTTCCTTCGTGCGTGACGCCTTTCACGTTTGTGCCATTGCCGCGTCGGGTCCTGTGTTTCAATTGCAAGGGTAACCATAAAGTACGTGTTTGCCCGTCACTGCCCCGGGATCGTGGACCGTCACGCGTAAGCGGGTCGCTTACCAGCCTGTCCGTTGCCGCCACTCAGAACAGTGCCGTGCCTCATCCTAGAGTCAGCCCTTCTATGGTCTACACATAAGTCGGCCTTTTCGGCTTTGTAGATAACCTCTCTATATCAGGGGCGTAGGAACCGGGAGGGGCAGGGGGGCAATGCCCCTCCCTAGAATTTTGCTGGGAGGGGCAACTACTGTTATTGCCCCCTCCAACCTTTGGTCAGTTGAAATCTTCAAAAGGCTCAAATTATCATTTTAAAAGCATATACAGTTTATAGAACCTCAAACTGTGTTTAAATTTCAGTCTTTTCCCGCCAATTTACATAGTAGTAACAAGTACACATGCATTCGGAGAAGCTACACTCCATTAAAAATTAAAAACCATTCTCCAGACCCCTTTTCGTGTATCTTTGCCCCCTCCAACTTCTAGAACGTTCCTACGCCCCTGCTCTAAATAAATAAATAGACCATTAAGCCATAGACGAAGGTTTACCCGTTCATGGGTTAAGAAACACCCCTTTCTGAACTTGAAGGGGTAGGTTTTCATAATGCTTCCCCATTAACCTAACAACTATAGAAAATCCTTATGAATATCAAAATCTACATGTGCGTGATACAACACAAAATATTTTATAAATAAGATCATAAGTAACATAATAAAAAACATAAGTATGGCACAGAACGAATTCGGTTAAGGATAGTCTGTAGTGGAGTGATTGCGACATAGTAAGTTTCCGAACAGGAAACTCGTCCCTTTCTACTCTTTCCGTTGGCTAGTTTGATGGCGAGAAATACGAGCTTACACGCGTTTAGGTTTGAAATTCGAAAATGACTAACTTCTGAAATGGAGCCAGTGTTTATAATACTAGGAGCAGTTCGCGGAGAGTTGTCAATCCGTCGGTATGGTTTACGTTGTCATTGGCGAAACAGACTATCATAAAAAAATTGGCATTGGGTGAATAGGAAGTTTCATACTTATGATAAGAGTGAATAAAAACAACTTTCTTTCAATATTATGTTTATAAACTAAAAATTGTAAATTTATAATTTTCTATCCAATAAAATCGAATTTCTTTTCATTAAAAGTACACATATAAAGCCACCCTTTATATTGGGAAATATAGGAAATGACAGTCATAATTTTAATAAAAATAGTTTTTATACAAAAAATGTCTAAGAATTTACAGGCCAAATGGTAGTAGTTAATGATAATATGGGCCCTGATATTTTTAAAATCTGATAACTTCTATTTCTATGGTGTCATTTCCCAAGGCAAGAAAGTAGCACTTAAAAATTATTTGACACTTTGTGGCTAGATTAAAATACAATAATATCACAAAAGATAATCATATCACGCATAACGCTTGGAAAACTAGGTTTTCTGGCTTATCTAATATTAAAACTGCCTAAATTTAGATTAATATTTATATAAAACCAAAAGATAGCGTAAGATAAATAGCTAAAGTAGGTTTTAGTCATTTATTACAAAGGTGTAGAAATGTCTAATTTAAAACAAATTTTTTTGGGATGACAAACCAAGGCTTAAAATTACCTAGTCAACCTCATCTAAGATTCTTAATTATACATAGAAAAAAATGAGATTTTTTTGTTTAGCAAATCTTAGTCAATTAAAGAAATATTTAAAATAAAAAGGGCAACAAATAAAAGATTCATTTTTCTAAGAAGTCATCAATGCACGCTTATAAAGCTCTCCAAATCAATTGGGACTTCGCCAAAATAACAGATCCGTTTTTCAACAATCTTCCTCGCTGCTAAACATTTTAAAGTAATGTGATCTAAGGGATTAATTATAGTAGGCTTTATTCCAGCTAGCATTCGGTGCGAAGAATTTCCATTCAGATTTCTGCGGTCCAGATGAGCGCCTCTCTTTAATAAAATTAGGATAACCTCGGGTCGATAATTTAACCTCATAGAGGCTATGTGTAATGCAGTACTTTGGTTATTGTTGACAGACTAACAAAAGAAAGAAAGCTGTGTAATTCTCGAATAATAAATGATTGGACCAAAAATTTAAAAATCCTTACTTCAATGTTAATTCCGCAGTCTAATAGTAGCTCTACAACTTCTACATTTGGGAAAACGTCGGTTAACGCATCTTCAAAGAAATTTTGACTCTTTAACGTATTATCTCGGGAAACTGCCAAATGTAGTAGAGAATCCCCGGCAGAATTAGTAGGGGTTATTCTAATAACCCTATGTATTAACCTAAAAAAGGTCTTCCATTAGTTACATTCCAATACTAATTTAAAGCATTATTAATACCTTCGACTTTCAAGAATTTGTTCTTCAGTCTTGGGTAGTTGATTAAGGATGAAAAACAAATGAGTCATAATCTTCAGGATTTTGTCAAAATTATCTTGCTGCTTTTTAAACACGGGTCGAATGTTGAGCAAGTGAATGCAGTACTCAAATTGGTTGACTAGTAGCTCAATAATACCCATAACATCTTCGTAATGGACTTGTTCCCGCAACAGACCAGCTGTGTGTTTCTCATTTAAATCGAAGAAAAGGCGCACAAGAGTTTGAGCGTTAAACCAAGCTTCTCCGTGAACTAGAGTATCCTTTTGAACCCTAAGTTCCAGAGCATAGCGCCATAGATCAATACACCGTTGATGTTGTAGACTATCGGCGTAAGCAGCTCCTCTGTTAATGAAGAAATAATAAATGAGTGAGGGTGGCACAAATTTAATTTTGTGGCACACTAATAAACCCTGATTTTGACAAAACTGACCTGTACATCAAACGAAAAATCATGTCTTTATGCGTTGTTCCTAAAACTCTTTCCGTAATGAGCAGTGACTGAATATGCATGGCATCCAAATCGTAGGATAAGTTCTCAAGCTCTTCAAACGATTCAAACTCTTTCCTGAAGAGGTAAGCCGCTTTTGGAATGACATTTTGAGGTTTATGTAAAGAGTCGGGACCAAAGCCGTGCTCGGTAATACGTCTAAGTTTTAACCCGTTTTTCCAGCAACTAATTGCGATTTGTATATTATGATGCTCGTCTAGAAAAGTCGCCCCTAATAGTTCTTGAGCTTCAGCTTGTCGTTCCAAGCTATAGTCCAAGTTATCCAACAAATATTGCACTATCTCGGTCGCGCCTTTAAGACACGCTGTTTGCAGGGCATCATCTCCATAACGGCTTTTTAAGTATGGATCAGCTCCGTGTTTTAAAAGTAATAACATAGTTTCTGAGCGATGTTCTTGAATAGCTGAAACACGAAGTAATTTTAATTATTTTAGAGCTTTGAAATGTGGGTAATGTAAAAAAACAAACAGCCCACCATAATGAAGAGCGGTTTTTTGCTGGATGTCCTGGGCATTCACATCTGCTCCGTGCTCTAAGAGGAACCTACATAGATTAACACTTTGGACAGAGTTGATGAGGCAAGTTCCCCCATTATGATTTGGTTTAAGAATATCAGCTCCATTTTCCACAAGGTATGTAACTACATCCAAATGTGTCATAAAGCAAGCCGAGCGCACAGGTGTGGAACCAGTATCAGAAACTGTGTTGACATTTGCTCCGTGTTTAATCAAACATTGGACAACCGCTAGTTTTCCAGCCACACTAGCTGCCCACAAGGGACTCACATAGTGCAAGGTACGGTCATCTGGAACTTCGTACATCCCTCTCTGCTCAACATCAGCATTGCACATGCTAATCAAATACTCAACCACTTCAACATTTCCTAAAATGAAATTTGGAGTTTAGATAAAAAAAAATTGGGTTTGAAATAGTAATTGTACCTTTTTTACAGGCAAGAAATAAAGGACTGCAGCCATTTTTTAGCCTGGAGACTATTTCTTTCCTATCATCACGACTGAACCTTTCTATCTTGCTTCTAAGAACGTAAGTCAGCTTAGCACCTGGTGCATTCATACGACATTCTGTGTACAAATCATTGAACACCTTTTACCAAATAAATGAAAGAAAAAGAAAAATTATTCATGAGTAATTGAAAGTGAATGATTTTAGCAATATATCAAAAAACCTGATCTTTCAAGGTAGCTTGCTCTTGCTTTGTTGGAGAAAACATTTCCACTAAGCCTTTGCTTATCTCAACTATAATATCAGTGGTTTAAAAAAAATGAAATACACTTAAAATTCAGTTAAAAATATTCTATTTCGAATATTTAAATGACTATTAACGTGTAAATAACTAAGCTTTGAAGAACATTTTCGCGTTTTGATCAAAGTGAAAGCAAAAAATACCACCCAGCTGGGCTAACCATTTTACTTGACAAAGCTTAGCAAAATGAAAATGCAAACTTGTTGAGTAGAAGCGCGTATTTTACTATTTTTTTCGAGTACACTAAAATAATAAGCTATAGTTTATTTCTCGAAAAATTTACTATTAAACTATAGTTCGAATGGTTTAATTTTCTTAACTATTATCATAGTATAAATAACGAAAAATTAATATAATTTTAATAGTTAAATTAAACTATTTTCTCAAGAAAAATGAAGTATACCTTTAATACATTTATAGTTTAAATAAATCATAGCAAAGGCTATTTTAATTCTTTACGATAATAGGTTAATTAAACTTAATAATAAATATTTCAACTATTTTATTTTTGACAAATTTTGAAAAAAAAAATAACTTGTAGTTAGTACACGGGACATATCTAAAAAAATCGAGGGGTCCGACATTTGGAATCTCAGTGATTATAGAAATCAGAAACTGATTTTGAGATGTCATAGTACAATATTTTCGTGTTGATTTCTGTATTTCTATGCTGCTTTTGAGATTTGGAAATGATTTTTGCCCAGATTTCGAAATATTGAAGTTGATTTCAAGATTTCTATAATCATTTTTCTCTAGTGTAGGGGATATGTAGGAATGTGGGACCCCCCTCACAAAGCAAAACAGTCACATGATAGTGTGATGATAATTTTATTATTACTTTCTTTGCCTTACATGAGTTATTTTACAGAATTGCTTTGAATTTTATGAAATAGGTGAATATATACCGGTTTGAGAGCAAATAAAATGTACTTATCTAAATAGGTTATATGGCAACAGAACTAAATTAAAAGATATCACTTAATTTAGGTTCTTGATGGTCTCACTCTCTCTACCCTGAAAAAAATGTTAAAAAAAGCTTTAAAAATATATTTAGGCTCCAGTTCATTCACTGATAATTTTTATATTATCCCTCAAAGCTACACAAAGGCACAAACCTATTTAGGGCTACAATTTTCTTAAGTACCTATTAAATTATCATAAAGAAAATTTTTCTATATAAAACTTTCAAGCATAAATTTGCCCAATTCCAGTGGAGTTTTGTATCGAATTATGGTGATTGGAACTAGTTAATTGCGAAGGTGTCTGCGCGTAAAACCCTCTTGCGGCACTGTGTAATTTTTCAACAAAATCTGGAACGCCCGTTGATGCCATCCAATTATAAGCTGGAGCTGGGAAAGCAGCTTCGGGATCGTCAAAATATGTTAGCAAATAATCAAATCCAATCTGTAAATAGGTAGTTTTTTAGCATACAAATTGTGATAATTTTATAATACCAGATAATTTTACATCATCAAAGTTTTTGTGTGGTCGGATGACCATTTGGGAAAAATATTTTTTTACACGAACAAATTTTTGGTCAACAGGACACTCGGGATGGTCAGTAGCTCTGGACATCAAAACCATAACTTTGTTGTCAGGGTCAATCTAAGAAAAAATTGTTTATGCTTGTATAATGATATCAATTATAACAATAAAACATTATCATAAAAAAATATACCATATATTTCCGTATGTATACATATTCTCTGCTATACATTGGATACTAAAAAAATGAAACATTTGGTTTTTAAATTTAAAAAACAACCTTGCGTTTTTTTCCCAAAAAATATGAACATTAAACAAAAGAATCACCGGATAATGCATCACCCAATGAATAACTTCATTTCCATTTGACTCATCTTTATCAATGACGTCCAGTTTAATGACTAATTTATCCCACTTTTTACGGTACTCTGTATCCACCTTCATAATATAAAAAGTTGGTTCTCAATAAATTGTACATTCTATAGAGATAAAAAAATTATAAAAACCTGGACATTGAAAAAAGCTCTAGCTGGTATATCACGGAAGGACCCAAAAACTGACATCACAATGAAAACCAAATTACGAAACTTATTGAGTGATAAACTATTTTTGAATGTAACTATTTACCTTTGTATTCATAAAGGTAACTGCCAGCCACAGCCTTTCTCCAAACATGAAGGTTTTCTTTTGATATAACTGGTTCCCAACCTCCGTTGTTTAGTAAATGAGTGGACCACGTGTTTTCAGGTTTCTGACAATTGGTTCCATTATTTCTACTGCTATTTTGAAACTGCTGAGACTGTTGAAGTAGCCTTTCAAATTCAGCTACGCAACTGTAATGTAAATAACATTATTTCTTTTATTTCCATTAAATTGGATGTTTTTGCACCTTTTCATTTCATTTTCCTTAATGCCTTCTTGTTGCCAATTGAAAAGCGAAGCTCCAAGTAAAAAACCCAATGATTTTGTGCGACTGCTTTGCCATTGTGTAACTAATCGCGACACCATTCGCTGTATAGCGCGTTCAGTATATATGCGACGATATAGATTGATTACTTGAGTCAGTCTTTGAACTCTTTGAGCAGCGTAGAAATTGAATTGATGTGTTAGAATTTCACCCAAACAAACCAGCTTGTCGTTACACTTTTGAGACATTGACTTCCACAGAGCTTCTTTTTCAATGTGCTTGACAAACCTTTTAGATATAAAACTTCTACTTTGGCCAAATAAATTGAAAAGTTTGGCAACATTAATCGTTTTGAATTGTTTTGGGACTGTCATGATTTTTGGGATATTTTGATTGAATTTAGCTTGATTAAATTTGCTTCCAGGGTTTTATAGTTCATTCCTCTGGAAAGATAAAGATATTTACTACAATTTATAATTAAATTATAATTTAGTTTTCCAATAATAAACCTTTAGGCTTACCAGTCATGCCAGACGTGTTGCGTAAAGCGGTGTGCTTTGCACCCTTGGCCTACATGCACGGTTATGGACGTCTGCATAGATAGAAGGCTGACATTGCCGGTAACCTTGCCCGCCATTTCCGGTAAGCTAGCCTTCTACAATGTTTCGAATCGTCACGTCTTCAAAAATGTCAGCTTTCATCTGTGAGGTCAATGAAAGCGTAAATAAACGACCGTGAACTCCAACGACCCTTTATGACCTTAGGCTAGGGCAGGGTTGTCAGCCAACAAGGGACGAGACGAGTCGTGAGCGTTTCCTTTCTGTAGACGATTTGTTGTTCCTTGTATTTATCGAGGAACTTGAACTTCAAGATGAAAGTTATGAGTAATTTAGACCGAAATATTGTATTTTGAAATTAAATTAGTAAGATTTCATACTTCGAAGATCCATAAGATGGAATTGAAGGTTTGGGTGGAAGGAATTCAAAGAGTGGTCTGTGGTGTAAGTGAAACAACGACTTGTCAAGACGTGGTCTATGCTTTGGCTCACGCAACTGGACAAACTGGGAGATTTACTTTAGTGGAGCGATGGAGACATAATGAACGACTCCTCCCACCACAAGAATATCCTCTAAAAGTTTTAAACAAATGGGGTGAATATGCTAATGATGTTCAGTTTATACTAAGACGTTCTCACAGTGACAAGAAGAAATCTTCTCAAGGATGTGGAAATAATTTTTGCTCGAGTGCGATACCCGTAAATCCTAATACCAGCGCTACAAATAAAAGACATCATGAACTGCGATCGTTTTCACCAACATCCCCGCCACCGCCAAATATCCAACCTTCTTCCGCTAATAAATTGGAAATTAAGAAATCGCTTACATTTAGCGGAAGTCACGGAGGAAGTAGCAGCGAGAGTGGCCAATCCACACCCAATAACCATCCAGCATTAGCTTCACCCAAAGTTGAAGAATACCACAGAAACAACAAAAATAGAGGCGATGTACCAAAAGGGGTTGTAAAAGGAGTGCCACAAAAGAGTTCAGATCACTCTCACGATTCCATTGTGAAAGTCAAGAGCGACAGACCAAAACAGCCACCCTCGTACGATGAAGCTGTTTCTCGGTCTTCCAGACATGCCCAATCTAGTCAAATGCATTCAACTGCACCACCCGCTGCCCCATCCCCTTTATTGTTAAACCCCAATATAGGTAGTGATGAAGACTCTCCTACCAGTAAAAGACGCCACGTTGCTCATTCAAATTTATCCCCAACTCGTATCCAACCAAATAGAAGTCTTGACAGATCCAGTTTACCTCGAGAATTATCAAATAAAAGAGAAAGTCCCATTGTGGCTAATATTTCACCTAACCGTGGACGTGACTCTCACAAACAATACAGCCCCATACCAGACTTGCCCAGCCCCACAAAGAATGTCGGTAAATCACGAAAAAATATCGCAGTTCAGTTAGACAGAGATGAAAGCAAACAAGATCAAATGGAAAACCAATCAAACGAGCCTGTAAATGATCCCCAGTTTCGAGATCTCATTCGTCTCGTTAACTTACAAAGGGAAAAATTAAACAGCCAACACGCGGAGTTATCACAATATGATTCAGGTTGTTATAAACAAGTCATTTAATTAAAGTTTTCAATGGTTAATTTTATTTCTTCAAACAGAAATTGTGTATTGGGAAAGTAAACTTCAAGAGCAAGAAGAGCGTTTAGCAAATGTCGAAGATGAATTACACCTCTTAGAGAAAAAGAATTCGGAACACGAAGAGGAATTATCACAATTGGAGGAACATCAGCCCCTAATTTTAGATTCAATAGAACGAGGCCGACAAGTAGCTTTTGAATTGTTAAATTTAAATAATATAGTAATTAATATATATTTTTTTTACAGGAGGATAGATCGCTACGTTCTAAGTTATCAGTGATTAGGGCTCAGTTGGCAAACTGCGAGACTGAGGTGTTACAATGCAGACAAAAAATGAGGCAACTCTTGGAGGAATTGGCTGAGGAAAGAAGAAGGGGTGTCGCAGAAAGAGAGGAACAAGAAAAAGAGAATAAACGACAATTACAAGATTTGGAGGAAGAATTAGTTAAACATAACGTAGAGACTGACAAACAGGTTAAAAATTTACCTAAAACTATCCTTGAGTAGCTTTTTTTTCTAAAATCAAATTTTTTTGGGTAGCAATCTACATTGGACAAGCTAGAGGAGGAGTTAAAACAATTGGAGAACAAAATTGGTGAAAAGAAACATGAAGTTGACAAAGTTACGGAAGATATGCGTGAAGCCAATTTACATTCATTATCCATGACTACATCAGAAGATATCAAATACGTTGCTGATGGTAAACGAAAAACCTAACTTTAAAAGTAAGTTCTTATTTAGTAATTACCTGATTTATTGCAGGAAATTTTCACAATCGTTCAGGAAGTATGAGACGCATCATGGGTTCTCCGAGGCAGTTGGAAAATGCTGTACCAACGAGTAAAAACCCTCACGGTGTTTGGGTCTAGAGATAATTTTTGTTGCAAATTCTATGTATTAAAATATTTGTAAAATTTAATAGAATGTTTTAATAATCGTGCCGGAAATATTCGGTTTTTGTTAATCACATTAGTATCATTTTATCTTTCACGAAAATCAAGTTATTTGCAAATTCAATAAAATTTACATAGATAAGCATAGTAGTTACGTGTGTTTATCGTATGCTCAAAAAAAAATTAAAATGCTTCAAAGTTATAAGATAGTATTATGTATTTGAATTTACAGTATTGTTTGTTAGTACAATATAGCTTGTAAACGTAGCATTTATTGGATTATTAAAAAGTTTATATTATATAACGTTTTTGTTTTTTGATGTTACAGTTGTGGCATCAGGTCCTAGGGTGAATTCTAGGGTTGTGCGAGTACTCGAACATCATCGATTACTCGGCATTTTTTTAAATCGAGTACTCGAACTGGGGGCTTATTCTGTAAATATTCGAAATCCAATTTTCGATCGAAAACTAGATTTCGAAATTCGAGATCTCGACGAATGGTATTCGGTAAAGATTTCGAATAAGCATAAATCAATGCAAATTGTCGAAGTCGATTTCGACATGGTATAGGGTATCGAGATCGAATTCCCATTCGATTTTTTACAGAATCGCCCCCCTGGATCTCGAATAAGTAATTGAAAAACACTCATCGATTATCGAGTACCAAAAAATTGCATAGTCGGGTACCCGATTACTCGAATAAGCTGCTCTAAGTTCAAAGAGGGGTTTTTGCCACTTTTTGGGGTGGAAATAATAAACGGTACCTACAAAGGCTACAAGACGTACAAACAACAAATGCTTTGAATGACCTTGGGGATGGATCACGGTTTTTAATACGTAGGGCACCTGCGCTGTTTTTCTTCTAACAATATTATTAAGTTATAGTTTGGAGTGTCTCTTAGCGAGTTTGGATGTCGGCCGGCGTTAGAACTTAGGAGTCTTAACTTCCTAAGCAATATACGGACAGACGATACATTCATAATTTAAAAAAATATATATTGTTTTGTTATTTTACTATTAATTACTATAATTAGGCTAGTAGCCTAGTATACTAGTGTTTTATATCCCACTAAGGTTACTAAAGTTCTGGAAACTGTGGTTCGTTTAAATTAAAGGAATATTTTTCAGCATTAAAAGCAAGTTTATACTCATTTTAAATTGAATTTCCTAATTATTCGAATAAAACCAGCTCCTAATCACGTACACTCGATAACCCTACTCGTTAAAAATATTACTCGAGGTTTTTTCTGAATTACGGTCGAAGTTGCGTTATAATAATCGCTTGATGCATTTTAGGTGTTTCCTAGTTTCAACGAAAGTTTGTAAACGCGATAACTTCTCAACCGTTGGTTCTAGAGGGATAATTTTTCCACTTTCTAAATATGAACCGACCATTGTGAATTCAAAAACGCGCGAGTCTATGCCGTAGAACCAATATTTAAAAAATTGTCAAAAAATTAGTTTTTAAGGTTCCCGCCAAACTATTAATTTTTGGCGGACGAAACCGATAAATAACGAAAGATATTGGAAAATAAATAATAGTTGCAATTGGTTTCATCGATCTATCTATTATAGTTTCCTAGCAGAATTAAAAAGAGAGCAAAAATTTCACATGTCGAAGACTTTTTAAACAGAGTGTACAAACACAGCCACCGTTACACAGACCTTCAAATCCAAAGACTAATAATGTAACATTTCGACCTATTCAAGCAGAATCACTTCAAAAAAATAAACCCCCTCGAATTAATTAAGTGGTCCAGTGGACTACTAACCCCCCTCCGATTTAATTAATAAACTGGTCCGTGCAATTTTTAAACTGGTCATTTGCCCACTGCCACCGCTTTGTTTCTCTCGCTGGGTTAGACGCTCTAGCGCCTGCTGCCGTCGGAAGGGCAAAATTCGGAAATTTGTCTTCCCCCCGCCCGTAAAACGTGCAGGGTGAAGGTTCGTCCAATGAAATTTGTACACAACACTGCGTTAGCGTGTTTAAAGGCTAGCTGCATTCTCCTTGTGTTTCAGTGTTTGTTGCTCCTAGGTGCCAGGAACAATGGCCGTTCCATGGAACGGCGAAGATGAAGACGCCAAATGGCCGGATAACACGGAGAAGGATGAACCGAGTAAAGGAAACGGCCCACTGAGAGTGAATGATAACGTAGAGATTAGGAATTCTATCAGGCCTTTGATTTCTTGTAATTCTTCTAACGCTCCATAGACGGCGATAATGTGTCGCGGAGCGGTAAAAGTTTCCCTTCGATTTTTTTCAAAGAAAATATTTTTAAACATTGGAGCATATTACAACCGTAGACAGATGAAATAGCATAGATATCTTACGGGCCCGTGGGAAAAACACGGGAGTGACAGCTAGCAGAAGACCCTTATTTTTTGGATGTGCCATCCTTCGGGGACAAAAATTACTATTTGGAAAAAAGAATGCGGTAGTTTAAGCCTAATAATAGGTGGTTTCTTTTCGCTTGTTCCGGGATTTCGGAGTAGGGTAAGAAGAGCAGTGTGTCAGAATGTATAGCCCGGTGTACAGTAGCGGCGCTAAGGTTTTTTCACAAGTGGGCTAATTATTTTGTGGCCCCTAAGCATTTGGTGGCCCTTACAACTTTAGTGACGCCTTACAAATTTTTCAGGAAGCAAGAAGAGCAAGTTCGTTTTATTGTTGCGGCTCTCGTCCCTTTTACTGGACCCCCTACTGACCTTGTATCCGACCTGGAGGGGACACGTGCATGCCCGGGGTATTTCCCTAAATTCCATTAAGCCCTTTTTTGTTTCTATCGTCCATTCAACTTTCTCTCAATTTCTGCCCCCTTCATAAATTCAAATATGTGGCCTCTTAATTATAAATATATGGCCCTTTTAATAAAAATGTGGCCCCTTTCAGAAATGCATGGGGGCTAAAGCCCACCTCAGCCCACCCTTAGCGCCGCTACTGCCGGTGTACCTAGTAACAGAGACCATACCACCGGAGGCCTATCATCATAGTGCCCTACGCCAGCGTCCCACTAGCCCGGACACGTGACAAATCCAGCATGGGTAGCAGAACCCTACTACTGATGGTCTCACCTTTGACGCAAGCCACTCAACCCAGCAGAAGGTGCAGCAATGGGTGGACCAATCCCCACTTCGCACACAGCAGTGGGATTAAGAATGGATGCTATAGCAACTCCAGCCGACACCCTACCTATGAAGGTAAGGAGCCAAACCCTTTGGAGAGAGCTCCTAATGGGGAACGACGAGCACACAGCAGCCCGCATAACCCGGCACAGCTGGCACCGGAGATCCCGGTGGGAGTCCAAAAGGCCGGGAGATGGGTCCGCCGTGCCCTCATACGGAGGCTCGCCGCCCCACAGCAGGCTACCCAATCCAGTTTGCCTGGACCCTCTCCGTTAGCCTGAACCGAAGTTCAGTATCCAGCCCAAACCTGACCGAAGTCGGAGGTGGAGATAGGACCATTTGATCAGAGCTAACATCTCCCAGTGCGCCACCGCCCTTATGGGTTACAAGAGCCGGACCCCGACTCCCCGGTAAAGCCACCAGTTATTGCACACTCTAACCCATTTAGGGCCAGGGTAAGAAGAGCAAGGCTAAGACGTCATTGTACTCCGATTCTGTGATGGCGAACACTTTGAGTAAGAGTAAAACGTTTTTCCAAAATGACTGCCTGTGGCCTTTTTAGTAGATATATTCTGGCTAGCAGACGACCAAACCCAATTTACTCCTTTACACCTCCTTTTCAGAAGGAGTAAAAAGAGTAGCCCTAGTACTCCGGAACAAGGGAATAGTTTATAGGGCGGAGTACTTCTCATCCCCGGAAAAAAACGTTTTAGGGTAAAAAGAGTACACTAAAGTCCGAGAACAGGCGAAAAGAACCACCTAGTGGTGATAGCCCTAGACTAGAATAACGTAACGTGGAGTTGAAAGTCACGTGTAATTTTTTTGCTTATGGTGGAAAGATGGCGCTATAACATAGCGCATCCAGAAAATACACGTTGTCTGCTAGTTGTCGCTTCCGTGTCAGTCCCTTGTAGAATTGACGATCTATAATATTTCATATATCTAAGATTCAGGGTGAGAAATACGGTTTTTTTTTAAACTGGACCTGTGGCCAGTAGAGCCTAGGTAGTTTAATTAAAAAACTGGCCACTGGCCACTTACCATTTTTAACCTTCAAAATCAGGCTTTCATAATTTATGGTCAAATTATCTATTCCTGACAATATGTGCTAGGGCATAGGCTTACTGTAGGTTAGTTATTATGGGTATTTCAAAATTTTGGAGTGTTAAATAAAGAACTATAAATCTGCTTAAGCAATACGTAGAAACATCTTTATCTCCAGGTTATCTTCCCATAGACGCTAATACAGTCAAAGGCAGCAAGCTGCCGTTCCCCTATCGACCCCTATTTTTTTTTTTTGCTAACTGCTGAATTCTCTTCTTCTATTCTGTGTGTAGAGTGTAGAGTAGACAAACTCACGACACCCAGTCACCCACCCATACACACAATTGACACAAGGCTAAGCCCACAGCATAGAAGCAAAGACCAAACAATATTAGGGATTAATATAGTATTTTTTTAATGAACTAAAATCTTGAAGGGAAAAAACTTTGAATGAATTAAGTGGTCACCAGGGCCACTAACACCCCAAGCATTTAATTTTTAAACTGGCCGGGAGTAGTGGCGTACTCCTGTAATCCCAAGCATCTAGGAGGCAGAGTTTGTGGATGGCCGTGTGAGAACGACCACCAATCCCCCAACGGGTGGTCGGAATACTTCCGCCACGGGTGTCCCCACCCCTGTCCCCACGTATCCCCCCGTTGGCCCCACACGTTACAATCGCATAAAAAAAACTGGCCCAGCTAATTTTTAAACTGGCGATTGGCCCGTGATAGTGCCTTATTTCTCACACTGCTATGATTACAGCAAAGTACATTGAAAATAGATTTTTTTTTCGAAATAAAAAGTTTATTATTGGTGTATGTGGCAACAAGGCCTTCACACCATACACACCTTAAAGGAAATGTGAAATTTTGGGGGAAATTTCTTTTTAAACGGAAACAGATAAAATACAAAAGAAAAAAAAACCGAACAAAACAAGGCACATAATCACAAAAAAAAATGAAGTATTAATATTAAGCTCCTGACGGGAAACGTATTAAGAGATTATTATTAGCTGCTCTGAAAATATCACACATCCGAAATGATTGCCAGATCACCGGTGTGAATTGCAGTTTGTACCAGTGTTTGAATTAAGCTTTTAAATAGTACTGGTCAATGTGATCACTATACCCCGAACCTAAAAATGTATTTACTGGTCATGACCAACCTTTTCTGCCCCACTTCTCTCCTTCCCCCTTTCATTTTGCCTTTGAAAGTAAATTGTCAATAGCGATTAGGAACTATAATGAGTTTTATTTATCACAAACAAAAGAGCTTTGATATTTATCACATTTCTTAACGAACTTTAAAAAATATTTCATCATCTTCGAATAAAGGCTAATTCGTATTTACAGTTTCTCCTTTTTGACCTTTTCGTTTCTAAAAGCCGTAATGCTGTCTGTCTTGTTTAAGGGGTTTTTCCCCGAGTTCTTCGGTTTCCTCTTCCATAAAAACTTGTCGAGGTTAACGGTAATAGTTGGTGTAGGGAGCTGTTGGCTCGATCTCGTGGCATGCAGGGCTTGCCACCACCCTCCTACGCATTGTAACCCGGCCACCTGAATTAATGGCTTCAAAAGTCGCATGATGACTTAGGCCTAAGGTGGTGCCTTGGGTATTAGCCTAGCTGATAATTATTATTATTATTATTATTAAATAGCTTTCAGTAAAACTTTTGCGTACACGTGAAGAATAGGAAGTGTCACACTTATGTAATAATATTATACACTTATGAAAATAGTTATATTTTTTATTTAATTTTCGATGTCGCCCCTTTTCAAAGGGTTGTACGTTTGAGCGAGCCAAAAATAAAATACTTAAACCTTTTGCACTGCCTTATTCAGTGATACATTTTTGAAACCGATAGATGGCGGTAATGTTATTGAAACTGGTAAATTATATAAATAGTACAACTTTTAATGAAAAATAAACTGTTCATTATGAACAGTGTACCCCCCCCCCCGATACCATTTAAATTACTGTTCGTAGCCCAAATTAAACTGGCGCTATGTAATATTAAGAATTTTATTTTGATACTAGATGACGCCACTCACCGGCGCACACTTTTCACAAAACGGTACCATACAAAACAATTTTTTGTTAAATACAGACATTATAAGCAGTACATTAACTCAATTATTTATTAATAAATAAATCTAAGCAATACTACGTTTGATAAAAAAAAGATGAAAAAAGTTGATAATCGGCGTAATACAATAGCCGCTGTCACACGCACAAGAATACAGCACTACCTTGTGGCATGTGCAGCAACTGTTAGTTACGCCATGAATACCTTCTCATTTAACATTCTTCGAGGTATGTTAAAAAATCCCACGTATTTCTAACATCCTGAAAAATGCGTACTTGAGAACCAAAAAAAATGTGCAACGACTGTAAAAGTACGTCATTGGAGACTTCCTGGTTATTTTTATTTTCACTGGCGTGACGTGTTGGCGCATTCGTTAAAAACATCCATCCAATCAACGCGATACGGAGTCACCAGCGGAATAATGCGGTACAGATTTAAATTTAGGCGCCGTGTACGAAAGCGCAAGGATCGAAGACCCGCTTTCCGATTTTTCTTAAATCTAATAACGATTACATTTAACTATAAGGAAATGATTACTCGCCGTATAACGAAATTGTCGATCCCGTTCGGTCCTAGAAAGAAGTCTCTAGAGAAGGTGGAGGCGCGGTGGAGAGTCGAAAGTCTGAAATTTAATGAGACGCGTTTTCTCGGCACAGACTTTTCGTGTCAATTGTTGTCCGTCGAGCGTTTGCTGTCATCTGAAACCCCGCCGCTTGAAGTTCCACGCTACCAAATTTCCCGTTGTCGATGGAATGCGGTTATTTATACCCTTAGCAACCAACGCTATAAAAAAGAGAGAATAAAAGAAAACAGATTTAATTAATGACCAATAACTCCGTTAAGAACTTAATAAAAACTCTAACGAAAAACAAAATTAAAATGGGGACAACTAATTGCCATAAAAGCTTTTTGTATCACATCGTAAGACGATTGGTTATTTAATACTTACTTTTGAAGAATATTCATAAAAAATGACGCAAAAAGTTCGTGTAAATATTATCGGTTCAACGGCCTGGTCAGAAAAAAATCTACAAAAAATTATTAAAACTTTATATCTTCAAACTCCGCATAATTTAAATAAGTGATTTTTTATTAATAAATTTCGATTCATTGCGGGGCGGATATTACAAAAGTGTATTTTTCAGATGGCAAATAAAAAAAAACCTTAAACCTTAAACCTAGACCAAATTTCATTGAAAGACTATTAGCCCCCACCCCCTTTCGTAACAGCCACTTATTGCACGCCCACTCGAACCAGCATGTGCTTAGTCCTCGCGCATGCGCGGCGACGATAGAAAAAAAAGCACGGCAAATTAAAAGAATGTAGTAGTTTATACTATGACCATTGACAAGAAACACATGAGAAACGTGCGTACTTAAAAGGTGTACCACGTAGTCTACGTTGTGTTCAAAAAAGTCGTTACCTTTAACGGAGCTAAAGTTACAACTTTTTAAAATTAAGATTAGTATATATTGTTAGAAGAAATCTACTTTGCAATCCGAAGTTCAATATTCTGAATTATTTTATTATAAACATTACAGGGCCCCCCCTCAAATCTTCAATTTTTTATGGAAAAAATAGGATTAGGATTATATTTCTAGAAATATAGGACTTTATAGGACTATTTTTTCAAAAATATAGGATTTTATAATAAATTTATAGGACTATATATGCTATTTAATTTTCTAACTTTATGCATTTAAAAACCCAAT
This sequence comes from Leiobunum rupestre, assembly GCF_980474605.1. Taxonomy (NCBI): domain Eukaryota; kingdom Metazoa; phylum Arthropoda; class Arachnida; order Opiliones; family Sclerosomatidae; genus Leiobunum; species Leiobunum rupestre. Next base: position 55,199,548 of record NC_143387.1, read on the forward strand.
CTATATTTAGTGAAATAAATCTTTGATTTTCACTTAAAAAATAGAATCTATTTCACCATTTTATCGCAAAAATATACTAGTAGCTAACCATGTTAACAATAAAAAAAGTATAGACTAGAATGACTTTGTATAGGAATTTATCCTATGGCTAAATCTAGCATAATGTACACCTCCACGTACCTTAAAAAACCTGCAAGGGAAAAGCTGCGACGGGCTTTAGTTTTGTCATGGCAACCGAAGACGTTTTTGACAACATGATTTCAAAATTAATTGAAAATAACATGGGAATCTGAAGGATTTTTAGGGTCCCCCCTGTGAAACCTTTTAAAAAAAGAATTAAAAACGTTAAAAATACATTTAAATTGATTTTAAAAATTAAATTTGATCAAGTTTAAATGCAATTTGGTCAATTGGGGGACCCTTAAAATCCTTCAGATTCCCAAAAAAATCCAAATCATGTTGTCAAAAACGTTTTCGGTTGCCATGGCAAAACGAAAGCCCGTCGCAACTTTTCCCTTGCAGGTTTTCCAAATTACATGAACGTGTACATTATACCCGAGTTTGAACAAAATCGAAGATAATCACCTCGGGTCGTCTAATTGTAAGTGGAGAGATTTGAAATGGGAAAAATATCAAAATTATAGGACTTTTTGGGGGGTTTAGCTAAACATTTAGGATATTATAGAACATTTTTGAAAATATAGGATTTTGTAGGAATTATAGGACCTCTGTAAGTTTAGACTAAATAAAAGATAAAATTTTAGTCAAAAAGTATTTCGTGAATAAAACTAAATACTAAATTATTTATAATTTTATTTATTAATAAAAAAATATAAACAAATTTATAATTTAGTAGACCCAAATATAGAAAATATTAAATAAATTATCCGGTGGGAAAATAAAATGGTTTTTAACTTCATAAGTTCATATCATAAGGTCAGGTAGAATTATACTAAATTTCATCCTATTACAACGGCGCATAGTTCAAATCATTCTAAATCCCACACCTGGACAGTAGAGAATATACCATTACCTTGTAGACGTGAAATATTTTTACTTTGATTGAGGTGGGTATAATCCAAATCTCGAATTTAAACGGACTCCAAAATTAAAGATTTTTGAACACCAACTATCCAATAATTCGGTTAAATCCAGCCGCGTTGAAATAGTAAACAAATTTGAATGCACTTTTCTTAACGACATCGAGAAATCCTCGTTGAAGTGGTTATATTTAATTCAAAAGAAATCGATACGTGGCTCTAGCACGTGTTAAAGAGCGCTTTTACAACTTGAACGTTTACCGCAGTTTGATTATATTCATTCATTACATTCCGTAGACGTAATTCTACGGGGGAGGGGGGAGATAAAGGGGGTTAGGACGTCGGATAAAGAGAGCTTAGACTACAAAAAAAGACTGACGCCGACGGTTCTGATGACGCGCGGCGTGACGTGGAAGCCGGGTTTTCGTAGTCACAAAAACCGTTCCGCAAAAATATCATTTCCATTGTTCGACAAAACTGAGAAAGACAATGTACCCGCTAATATTTCCCACATTAGCAAATAGATACCGTATCAATTTTATTTTCGCGAAAAAATTAAAAATGTGCCGATTCTCTGACGACAAACGGTTTATTTATTCAGTAAAAAAAATTATTAGAATTCCAAAACTTCGTTTTCAATTCGGAAATAGATTTTAATAAACAATTTAATTTATTAATCATTAGTTAAATTCCCTGATCATTTTAAGAGATAATCCCTGATCATTTTAAGAGGGTTCGTACAAATTTTCCGGAATTAAATTCCCTGACATTTCCAGGTTTTCCGTGACCAAATGGGCAAATATTCCCTGACCATTTTGTAGAATAAATGAATGGTTTGAGATAAAAATCTTGAAAAATATTTTCTTTCAAAAATTTATTTGCCTGAATTTTTTGTGTGATTTTAAAATTCCCTTACTTTTGGGGACCATTTTCAAATTCCTCGACTTTTCCCTGACATTTTGGAATAATTTTCAAATTCCCTGACCTTTTCGAAACATTTTTAAAATTCCCTGACCTTTTGCAAACATTTTAAAATTCCCTGGCCTTTTGCAAACATTTTAAAATTCCCTGGCCTTTTGCAAACATTTTAAAATTCCCTGGCCTTTTGCAAACATTTTAAAATTCCCTGACTTTTCCAGGTAGTGTACGAACCCCGTAAACGTCAATCTCGTTGGAAGACTTCAGTTTTAGGGAACCAATGAAATACTGGGACATTTGATTGATATTTAAGGGGAGGTACATACTGACAGACGGTGTCAGGTGGATTTGGAAGAAACGCTAAAGTATCGTCTGAAAATAGTAATTTATCCCTAAATAGAAATAAATAAATCAACTATTATATACTTTTTCATTTTAAGGTAAATTAAAATTAGTATTAGAAATAAAATAAAATAACTGGAGGTATTAAATTAGTTAATTCTTAATAATTAAAACTTATTTTCAATACAAATTAACAGAAAAATAAATAGTTTAAACCATACATTTCATATTTTTAATTATTTATTTTTAATAATAATTAGTTCTATTAAAAATTCATCCTGGAAGCAAACTTCTCCCTGAACACGGGTGTAAGGCGGGTCGTACACTGCTACAGGCGTAAATAATTAAGCAGCTAAGTCTACCTTATTCGTAATTTTGTACGAAAAAGGTTACTAAGGTAGTAAATTTCAGGAAGGTATTGAAAAAAATCATTTTGTCAAATAAATCCCCCCCCCCCCCCCCCAGTCCCTCCTGATCGGCTGGGGCCATTGTTCTAGGATTTAGAAATTGACTAGTTGTCAAATTTTTAAACGAAAATCCTTCCAAGATGGACCGGAAGTGCGCTCGGGTGGGCTTCGAAATATGAATAGAACGGATCGAGCCCGGGGGGGGGGGGAGGGGAAGTAAGTGTTCAATCATGGAGAACGGGAACATGATTGGACGCGACATGATCGGGGCGGGGGGCGTCGGGAAAAAATTAACTTTTCAATTTTCCCTTTTTGTGTCGACGGGCAAACAATAAAAAGCCGAAGAGTGCCAAAAGATCTCCCCCACCCCCTCCGCGGTATGTTTTTTAATTCTTTTATCTTTTCAAAAATAGCGAGAGAGCAGTCTGCTCTTCAAAACCTTAAATATTTCCTTTAAGAGCCATCTAGCGGCATTATAACAATCGGGGTATGTCCATAAAAGTATTCAGTCAGCGCAAATATTTTTTTACCCCTTCCAACTACCATTATTCTCGTACATAGAGACGAATTTAATACAAATGTATAATTTTTCTACATTAAAGTTATACCAAAAGCATATAAGATTCCTTACGAGATAAGTGTGCCTCTCCCAATACCGCTAATGGATTTAAATTCGCTCGATGACTTAGGCCTAAGGTGCCTAGCTTATTATTATGATATTCCTTCTCAGCACTAAATCCAACATTTACAAAACTTTCTAAACCTATTACGTAAAAACCACATTTTATCCGTGTAAGTAAATATATCTACGACGTGTTATTTTTACAATTACAAACCGCTAGTCAGCGTAATAAACACGGCAAATTGCGAGCCGTGATGCGGTAAATTAGCTCCCATGGAAAAGTGCCTAAAAATGAAAAACGTTTCATTTTAATGGTCCTAAATGGATACTTCTCATTATAGTATATTATATACTTCTGATTACACTTAAAAAAAATCGTAATAAAAAAAGACGATCGTACTACGTCTACTTTTCCGAACAGACCTAAAAATTCACATTAGGCGGGGGTAAGTTTGGTAACCGGAAGTCGGAGTAAAAATCGATCCAGCTAAAAGACCCAAATGAAAAACTTCAATAACGTTTAACTACGCCCTTTGTAGCCAGAGAAAATAAGTACGAGACATTTCAAAAAGATAGCAAAAAAAAAAACGCATTGTCAATAATTGACACGAAAGTTTTACGTACGTCCCCTCCCGGCAATTTCGTGATGTTTTTTAAAAGAGAAAGGGTTGAAGAAGATGCCGCTAGGGGGCGAGAGGATGCGGGCTCAGAGAGAGAGAGAAGTGCGGAGGGGGGTCGGAAATCGTCTAGTCCCTGTCTAGCCCCTCTAATTTGGTCGACGCAAGATCCGCAAAGATCAAATGAGGGTATGGACGACCCATATGGCTCAATACCTACCCCCCCCCCCCCCCCACACACACACACACACACACGCCCTGCTAAAGAAAGAGCCCTAAATTTTTTAAATTTTCGTAAAAGGTAACAGCATTCTTTCCGATTACGGGAGTTCGTATAGCCTGGAGCTTTTACATTATTATAGAACCTTTCTTGATCGTATTCAATATCATTCTTTTTTCAAAAGGTCGAATATTATTTTGACAGAATTGAAAGGAAGTTGTCAATAGATTATTTGTGTGTGATTACTAAAAAATTGTAAATTAATATCAATAATGATTGATTTGTAAAAGAAAATAATATATAATTTAACTTTTTTCTGAAACTTATTCGGCCATATTAATTTAAATTTCATTTCAATAGCAATATTCATTTTAAATTTCAAAAGCAAAATTCATTTTAAAAATCAATAGCAATATTCATTTTAAATTTCAATAGCCATATTAATAATTGAAATAATACTAGCTACTTGTGCTAATACTCTAATTAAAAAGACAAAGACATTAAAAAGTGCACAAGAAAAGTGAAAAACAAATAAATATTAGACCCGAGTAGTTTCGGACACGTTATTGCGGCGTCATCGGGGGTATGGACCGTATACAAAGTTTGCTTATAAATCCTTTAAACAGTTTTTCCCAGTTATCGAATTGATCAATACCAGGTCCATAATCACGGTTCAAAGTGGTTTTATCATCCATAACTTTTTTGATTAAGTAAGTAAGTTTCTGAAATATCTAATTCCCTAGGGTTATTACTACGTTTTTTTTTAAATAATAGATTCAAAATTAATTACATGATTGGTTTGTGATACGTGCGTTGCTAAGACTGATTTTTCATTTTTTCATTTCATTTTATGTTAATATCAATTTTTACTTTCATTTTATGTTAATATCAATTTTTACTTTCATTTTATGTTAATATCAATTTTTACTTTCATTTTATGTTAATATCAATTTTTACTTTCATTTTATGTTAATATCAATTTTTATTTTTATTTTAATATCAATTTTTATTTTTATTTTAATATCAATTTTTATTTTTATTTTAATATCAATTTTTATTTTTATTTTAATATCAATTTTTATTTTTATTTTAATATCAATTTTTATTTTTATTTTAATATCAATTTTTATTTTTATTTTAATATCAATTTTTATTTTTATTTTAATATCAATTTTTATTTTTATTTTAATATCAATTTTTATTTTTATTTTAATATCAACTTTTAAATTAATTTTATTTTAATATCAATTTTAATTTTATTTTATTTTAATATAAATTTTTAATTTCATTTTATTTAATATCAATTTTTAATTTTATTTTTAATTTCATTTTAATATCAATTTTTAATTTCATTTTAATATCAATTTTTAATTTCATTTTAATATCAATTTTTAATTTCATTTTAATATCAATTTTTAATTTCATTTTAATATCAATTTTTAATTTCATTTTAATATCAATTTTTAATTTCATTTTAATATCAATTTTTAATTTCATTTTAATATCAATTTTTAATTTCATTTTAATATCAATTTTTAATTTCATTTTAATATCAATTTTTAATTTCATTTTAATATCAATTTTTAATTTCATTTTAATATCAATTTTTAATTTCATTTTAATATCAATTTTTAATTTCATTTTAATATCAATTTTTAATTTCATTTTAATATCAATTTTTAATTTCATTTTAATATCAATTTTTAATTTCATTTTAATATCAATTTTTAATTTTATTTTTAATTTCATTTTAATATTAATTTTTAATTTGAAACTATAATTAATTAATTAAACTTACGAGATGGCGATTTTGTTAACATTTTTATTTATTAAAAGAAGGTGCCACCCCCGGGCTACGCCACTGATTCCGCGCGTCGTCTATGTGAACGTCAATAAACAGTCCTTATCAATACAACTCGCGGCATTGAACTTATTGAAGGAATTCACATCGGATTTCGGAATATGATTAATAAGTTCAGAGATAAACCGCTTTTCAAGAAGCTGTATATTCTCCTAGGAGGAAAAATCAATATTCCGATTTCAGAGCTCCTATTTTGAACGTTTCAATATTCTAATCGCCGCGGGTGGTCGTATATAAGAGCAGGAATTGAGAGATTTCACTGTTATAGAACACATTCACAAATTCTTCAACTTCCCAATTTTGAACTTCTTGCATGATCACCTTCGAGAATCTTTTGTATCTCAGATTAAATTCCCTGCCCTTTATTTAGAACCCGAAAATTACCAATTTTTAAATTATATTTTAGTAAGAGGATACCCTTGAAAATATTTTTTTCTCAAATTTTGTTCCTATTTTGAAATTCCCACACTTTTCCCATTTTTGTTCCTATTTTGAAATTCCCACAATTTTCCCCTTTTTGTTCCTATTTAGAAATTCCCACACTTTCCCCCTTTTTGTTCCTATTTAGAAATTCCCACACACACTTTTCCCCTTTTTGTTCCTATTTTGAAATTCCCACACTTTTCCCCTTTTTACTTGGTCTATATTGAAATTCCCACACTTTTCCCCTTTTTTATTTGGTCTATATTGAAATTCCCACACTTTTCACCTTTTTTATTTGGTCTATATTGAAATTCCCACACTTTTCCCCTTTTTTATTTGCTCTATGTTGAAATTCCCACACTTTCCCCTTTTTTATTTGGTCTATATTGAAATTCCCACACTTTTCCCCTTTTTTATTTGGTCTATATTGAAATTCCCACACTTTTCCCCTTTTTTATTTGGTCTATATTGAAATTCCCACACTTTTCCCCTTTTTTATTTGGTCTATATTGAAATTCCCACACTTTTCCCCTTTTTTATTTGGTCTATATTGAAATTCCCACACTTTTCCCCTTTTTTATTTGGTCTATATTGAAATTCCCACACTTTTCCCCTTTTTTATTTGGTCTATATTGAAATTCCCACACTTTTCCCCTTTTTTATTTGGTCTATGTTGAAATTCCCACACTTTTCCCCTTTTTGTTCCTATTTTGAAATTCCCACACTTTTCCCCTTTTTACTTGGTCTATGTTGAAATTCCCACACTTTTCCCCTTTTTGTTCCTATTTTGAAATTCCCACACTTTTCCCCTTTTTACTTGGTCTATATTGAAATTCCCACACTTTTCCCCTTTTTTATTTGGTCTATATTGAAATTCCCACACTTTTCCCCTTTTTGTTCCTATTTTGAAATTCCCACACTTTTCCCCTTTTTACTTGGTCTATATTGAAATTCCCACACTTTTCCCCTTTTTTATTTGGTCTATATTGAAATTCCCACACTTTTCCCCTTTTTTATTTGGTCTATATTGAAATTCCCACACTTTTCCCCTTTTTTATTTGGTCTATATTGAAATTCCCACACTTTTCCCCTTTTTTATTTGGTCTATGTTGAAATTCCCACACTTTTCCCCTTTTTGTTCCTATTTTGAAATTCCCACACTTTTCCCCTTTTTACTTGGTCTATATTGAAATTCCCACACTTTTCCCCTTTTTTATTTGGTCTATATTGAAATTCCCACACTTTTCCCCTTTTTTATTTGGTCTATATTGAAATTCCCACACTTTTCACCTTTTTTATTTGGTCTATATTGAAATTCCCACACTTTTCCCCTTTTTTATTTGCTCTATGTTGAAATTCCCACACTTTTCCCCTTTTTTATTTGGTCTATATTGAAATTCCCACACTTTTCCCCTTTTTTATTTGGTCTATATTGAAATTCCCACACTTTTCCCCTTTTTTTATTTGGTCTATATTGAAATTCCCACACTTTTCCCCTTTTTTATTTGGTCTATATTGAAATTCCCACACTTTTCCCCTTTTTTATTTGGTCTATATTGAAATTCCCACACTTTTCCCCTTTTTTATTTGGTCTATATTGAAATTCCCACACTTTTCCCCTTTTTTATTTGGTCTATGTTGAAATTCCCACACTTTTCCCCTTTTTTATTTGGTCTATGTTGAAATTCCCACACTTTTCCCCTTTTTTATTTGGTCTATATTGAAATTCCCAGATAATTTCTTTATTTTAATGATCCGTGGGAATCCCGGGTAAAGACCACTGAAGCACTATTCTATAAGATTTTATGGGAAATTTAAATAGAATCCTAGGTAAATTACGTCGAAAACCATACAAATGATTAAAATTCCCGAAGGGGTAGTCACTCGTAAAAATTTTGTCACATGATTTACTGATTTTCGGGAGACGTTCTGTGATTTCCATCGATTGCCATTATTTTTCTGTGATTGTCAGCGATTTCCCACAATAGTTTGGTGATTTCCATATGGGATTTTTCGTGATTACCTACAATTTGTAAACCTGATTACTTAAGTGATTATACCCTCGAAAATTACCTAGAGTTTTAGGCCTTATTTACAAATTCGCTAATGTATGGCAACCCTCTATAAAATATCACGAGAAAAGCAGACATTATCGTACAATATAACACAGACCTTTGCGACTTAAATTAAAATAGGAGTCTATTATCACTTGAGTTACATTATGTGATTTTTTAAATAAAATGGGATTGATGAATTAATTTAAGATACGCCATCTTCACCATTATTTATTAATATCTAGGTAAATTTTTCACTAGCAGGGCTGATACTCAAATTCATAACTAATTTTAGTGGAAATAGTAACTAACCTCTTCAAAAATAGTAACCAAAAAGTAACTAAGAAATAACTTAAAAACACGAATTTAAAGTAAAAATCAGTTTATCACGAGGTTTGTGATAAATTAAGCAGACGATCTTTAATACGAGAAAAAAATGTGGCTGCCAAAATAGGAGTAGACATAAGTTGACTTAGGGAGCGGCCGTTACATTTCTAGGGAAATGGCCGCTGGCGGCCTCTCCCGCTAGTTTTGTAGCTAAACACGTTTCCCTTCGTTACGAATAAAGGATTTTGTTAAAAGACGGCATTTTTGATTTCTATGGGCAGTACTAAAATAAAATATGATACAATTAAATATGGTAAAATATTTTTTCGTAGATATAATAATCAGCTAGGCTAATACCCAAGGCACCACCCTAGGCCTAAGTCATCGAGTGACTTTTAAAGCCTTTTTAATTCAGGTGGCCGGGTTACAACGCGTAGGAGGGTGGTGGCAAGCCCTGCAAGCCACGCGAGCCAACAGCTCCCTACACTAACTATTACCGTTAACCTAACAAATTTCAAAAAAGTAACTTTTAGTAACCAAATTAGACAAATAGTAACTTTTAGTAACCGATTTAAAAAAAGTAAGCCAGTATCAGCCCTGCACTAGTCAAGTTGACTGGTGAGCCCCCAGATTTCGATTTATTTTAGTAGTCAGAGCATTTCTTTTAATAGTCAAATGCCGCGACTAGCGCCTTACGTCCAGCCCTGATCGCAATTAGGATTATTTATTATCCCAGTGAAACTGCGAGTTTGGTAAACAACACACCGGCACCAAGCAAAAACAGGTAAAGGACAGATATCCCAAAATGAAGGGGAGGGGGGTAAAACAAGGGGGGGGGGGCGGGGTAGGGGGTCTGCATCTCTCTCCGCATGAGTGAACACCGCCAAATATCCTATATTTTTCGGCGTGTACAGTACAGGGTCCAGATTGCTAATCTACGGGAGAAGCCCTCAAAGTATCTCTTCTCGAGGGTTAGCATAATCTACAACAGTATAAGTATATAAATATATATAAGTATATAAATATATATGATCGCTACGCAGCGCAGCCATGCGACGACCCCAGAAACTATTTTTAGCAAAATGACAATTAGAAAAAAAAGGACGATACAGCGGCAGTGACAGTGTAGGGTGGGGCCCCTTTGAAACAATCGCGGTTGAGACTAGCTCAAGTGATCTATCGCTCCACTGACAAAAAGACATGATTCGACTATTACTGACTGCAGCCGAGAGACACTTTTACCCCTCCGAAATTATTTAAGCCCCCCCCCTTCCCTCCTAAAGTAGCTTCCCAATGTATCGCCCAGTTACGTTTAATAATTAAGTACTCCGTATTACATTGTGATTAATGTACGAGGCGACAATAAAATGTATAAAAATATATACACCGACGACCTTATCAAGCTTTTACGAAATTAAGTTTTTCCAAAAAGGTGTCTTTTTAAAATCATTCTTTTTAAAGGACTCTACTATAATTACGGGTTAGATTTTTCAAAAATCAAATATTAAAATTATACACATAATGATAATATTATAATATAATATAATATAATATAATATAATATATAACATAACATATATACATTATTAAATTAATTGAGAGTGAGAAGACAACGAAGATCAAAAGTGCACAAAAATGTTTATTTTAAAAATTATAAAATTAATAAGTTATATTACATATGTTATTGTGTTATATATATATGTTGTTATTATGTTATAACATAACATAAAATAATATAATGTAATATATAATATATATAATAACATAATATAATATATAATATATAATATATAATAACATAAAATAATATATATTATAATATATAATAACATAAAATAATATATATATATTATAATATATAATAACATAAAATATTATATATTATAATAACAAAATAATATATATATTATAATATATAATAACATAAAATAATATATATATTATAATATATAATAACATAAAATAATATATAATATATAATAAGTTAATAACCAAAAATATATACAATAACATAATATAACAAAATAATATATAATATAATATAATATATAATATATAATAACCAAAAATATATACAATATCATAATATAACAAAATAATATAATACATAATAACATATCATAACATAACATAATATTATTATAATCGTAATATATAATAATAAAATATGATAATGTTCACGTTTAATGTGCACATAACCATTACAAACCTTCTAGGATATAATACACAGCAATAATATAATGAAAATGAAATATAATAAAATATAAACTCAAAAATAACTCCAAATTATTGCCTGAATATATAAGCATTAATACGAAAAAGTAAAAAAAAAACTGAGTTATTAGTTCAATCATAAGTAACATAATAACAATAAGTATGACACTTCCTATTGCTTTAATGCTAATTTTCTAACCGAACCTTTTTCGGCACTGATATTCTCTTCAAGCTATGACTTGGACTAGCGACTTACCGTTTTGGATGACTACGTTTTGATAAAAATTTAAGCCTAATATCGGAGAGCACGTTCTGGAGTCGCGAGGGGCTTTGGCTTTGTTTTGAAGCCCGCGTGCGAATAATAAAAAAATATGAGCTTGTGGCGCCGAGCAAATCGTTTTTAATATTTTATCATTTTAGACTAATATTCCGCCTATCTTTCGGAAACCAGATATTTCGGCTTAGCGGAAGTCTCGCATATTTTAGGCACTAGAGGGCTCTGTGCTGAGAAAACATCTTGATTACGCAATAACAATGAAAATCAGTTTGGTTGTAAATCTCTATAATTGTCATACTTATTGTTATTATGTTACATATGGTTCAATTAAAGATAATTCCTCGAAATAATTTTGCTTTATGACTTAAAAAAATGAATTTTGTTCCCCGTGTATTTCAGATTGACTAGCAATTTAAAGGCTAAGATATAAAATAATAAAAAGGCATTCATTAAGTACAATGCCTTTCGCCATAGGCAAACTATTCGTCGACACTAGATTAGCATAATACTTCAGTACGAATATAATCCATCTATTACATCAAAATTGTCCACAAAAAAAAACTCGAATTTTCACGATAATAGCGATTCAATCTTACCATTTCGAATAAAGTCTTATCACTTAATAAAGCTAACAAATTGGATAAAACAGCGCTTAAATTAACCTTCGCTTGAAATATGGCTAATAAGGCCTAATCCACTCTCCGAGGCCGACCTGCCTGGCTGGGAAGTCGAGTGGAACCCCTTAAAAGAAAGGTTATTGATTAAATCCCCAAATAGAAGCGATACTAGTTCCGCTCGCGCCAGGGGAGACGAGCGAATTAATGAACTAATGTTTTAAGCTAATTGTACCCAAAAGATGGACACCGTGGCTCTGCAAAACGTGAATTGGAAGTCAAAATCGGCGAGGGTCTAAATTCGGGGTTCTGATACGCCTCAATACCCCCAAAACGTCAACGTTGAAAAACTGGAGAAACGCGTCGGGAATTATTAATGATTTACGCGCGCCAGATACAAAATGACTATACCACCGGTCAGACTATTTTTATTCATTTTAGTCACAGGCTTAAACGTCGTTTAGACTGATTAAATGTACTAAGGATTTATTTTTTAAAGAGACTTTTTTCACGGTAGGATCGGTTCCGTTCGGTTGAATCAAGACTTTATACTCCCCTAATTGCTTAAATTTGCGGCACGTTGTTAAATTGATTACTAAATAATTTCAATATTACAATGACGAAATTTAATTGATGATACCTTTTATTATTATTTGGATAATTTTATAAATCGTAAATTCCCAATTTGTTCCAGATTCTCATCAACTGATCCAATTTTGAAATTACGCCAATTCCCTTCAATATCAAGCATCGATGGGCGCCGCTCCTCTCATTGTGAGCGCTTTTTCGGAAAGAGAGGAGCGCTTATTTTACCGCTCAAAAAAAGAACGGAAAGGGAGGAGCGCTTATTTTACCGCTCAAAAAAAGAACGGAAAGGGAGGAGCGCTTATTTTACCGCTCAAAAAAAGAACGGAAAGGGAGGAGCGCTTATTTTACCGCTCAAAAAAGAACGGAAAGGGAGGAGCGCTTATTTTACCGCTCAAAAAAGAACGGAAAGGGAGGAGCGCTTATTTTACCGCTCAAAAAAAGAACGGAAAGGGAGGAGCGCTTATTTTACCGCTCAAAAAAGAACGGAAAGGGAGGAGCGCTTATTTTACCGCTCAAAAAAGAACGGAAAGGGAGGAGCGCTTATTTTACCGCTCAAAAAAGAACGGAAAGGGAGGAGCGCTTATTTTACCGCTCAAAAAAGAACGGAAAGGGAGGAGCGCTTATTTTACCGCTCAAAAAAGAACGGAAAGGGAGGAGCGCTTATTTTACCGCTCAAAAAAAGAACGGAAAGGGAGGAGCGCTTATTTTACCGCTCAAAAAAGAACGGAAAGGGAGGAGCGCTTATTTTACCGCTCAAAAAAAGAACGGAAAGGGAGGAGCGCTTATTTTACCGCTCAAAAAAGAACGGAAAGGGAGGAGCGCTTATTTTACCGCTCAAAAAGAACGGAAAGGGAGGAGCGCTTATTTTACCGCTCAAAAAGAACGGAAAGGGAGGAGCGCTTATTTTACCGCTCAAAAAGAACGGAAAGGGAGGAGCGCTTATTTTACCGCTCAAAAAGAACGGAAAGGGAGGAGCGCTTATTTTACCGCTCAAAAAAGAACGGAAAGGGAGGAGCGCTTATTTTACCGCTCAAAAATGCATGAGCGTGAGCGGATATCAGGCTAGCGAGTGCGAGCGGTAAGTGAGCTGAGCGGCTCATGACGAAAATGCCCAACACTGATATCAACTACCTCTTCCGATAAAATTAATTTCCGTGGTTAAATCGTAAGTTTGATAAACGTAAAAAGCTGATTGTCAAATTTAATCAAAATAATGCGAATATTGATGAAACTTTATTTTTAACATACATTTTGCCTTAAATAATTGCCATAACTATGTTGAGATGATTTTTAGCGTATTCAAATTTTAACCCAGTATCTCATTGGTACCCTAAGCTTGACGTCTTCCGACGCGATTGGAGCACTCGCCAGTGACGTATATCCACTCGTGCGGGGGGGGGGGGGGTTCGACCTTGACGTCCGTGTATCATCTCAATATAATCATTTTCATTTACATTATAAATCTCAAAATGATTTGTTTCGAGGTTAAATATACCCCTGTTTTTTTAAATTAAACAAAATTGTCGACAGGGGCGTAGGAACCAGGGGGGCAGAGGGGGCAATGCCCCTCCCTAGAATTTTGCTGGGAGGGGCAAGTAATGTTATTGCCCCCTCCAACTTTTTGGTCTGTTGAAATCTTCAAAAGGCTCAAATGATCATTTTAAACGCATATAAAGCTTATAGAACCACAACTTTGTTTAATTTTGTCTTTTCCCACCAATTCACATAAAAGTAAAAATTACATATGCACTCGGAGAAGCTACACTCCATTAAAAATTCAAAATCATTTTTTAGACCCCTTTTCGTTTCTCTTTGCCCCCTCCAACTTCTAGAACGTTCCTACGCCCCTGATTGTCGATCTAATTTTAAAAACGTACTATTTTGCTACATACACCTTTAAAGGGAGAAGGACGATACGAATTTCACGTTTTGGTCGTTAGGGGCGCTGTTAATTGACCTTCGGGGTAATAGTTTAATATCAGCCTCTATTCCTATGGCCGTACAAGCTACCATAGTTAGGTTAAACTGATATTAATTATTGAAGTTACTGAAAACTCATTGACTATATACTTTTAATAAAATGTATTTAAGATTTTCCGAATTGTTTTAATTTTGAGGGTTGGGCTAAATAATAACGTTTTTTGGAAAGGGTGAATGTATAACCGAGTAAAGCCGCGGGAAGGGGAGGAGCTACCTGAAATTCGGTCCGAATTTTTCAACGATTCCGTGGCCCTTTAAATCCTAAATATAAAGTTTCTAAAAAACTTAAAACTACTCGCTATAATGTCGAAAACCTGGAAAAATTATTGATAAAATGATTACATAATATTTCAGGCTCGAATGGCAATCTGACGTGTATACTACACACCAAAATAAAATTATGCCACGTAATTCTCCTGAAGCAATTGCTAATGGGCTAATGGCCAAAACCCAAAGGCGTGGTTTGTGGTACGGAAAGGAGGCTGATCATAGCCTACCACTATACAAATGGTGACGTCACGTGGAAGCTACCTTACCTCTCAATGTTTAAACCGGCGTTTCTAACTGGAAACGCGTCCTCTGGTGGGAGAGGTTTGAAACATATCTACCCGAGTCACGTGATCAGCCCCGAGCTTTTTGACGATTTATGACGTAGTTTCGTTTGAGTAGACAAATTTTGGTAAGTCTCCACCACAGCGCTGGCGTAGCTTTAAGCTAATACAGGGTTGCCACAAAATTTTCAGATTCAAATTCCCTGACTATTCCCTGTTTTCCCTGACCATTTTAACAGATTTTCCCTGACTTATTAAGACCAAAATTATTCTTTTATATTTTACTTTTATCAGAAGTTAATAAATTAAGATGAACTTATATTTCAGTAAAAAGGTTATTGCAATGTTGAAAAAATTAGCCAAACATTCAAGGAAATAAATGATAATCGTGGAATTTGTCATAGATCTAGAGTTAAATTACCTTCAAAAAGTGCCAAGATAAAATTGAATTCCCTGACTTTTCCCTGAATTTTTACCAATTCTTAAAATACCCTGACTTTTTAGGCCCATTTTTAAATTCCCTGGCGTGTGGCAACCCTGAAATATTGATGTGTACAGACTCGGGCTCACAGAATGAGGCCGAGACCGTTTCAGGTAAGTTTCCGAGCAAGGGTTTCGGCGCGCGAAAAGGTACCACCCAAAAACAAAAGGGCAACGAAAGGCTCATAAGTAGGTTCTATAACCAGCTAGTCTCAACCAAACCATCACCCATTTAAAAAAATCCGTTAAACTAATACCCAAAAAAGGCACTTTTTAAGATGCTAAAATTAAATTGTTACTTTCATAAGCCTGATATGACTAAATAGATAGGTAAAGTCAGACCTAGATAACGTGATAGGTGGAGCTTGTAGCAGAGTAGATTGTACAGAATAAAGCTAACTAATATATTTTATTGTACAATTTTTTATCGTATGAGTAGATTCTTCGACAATTTAGACATGTGGTTTAAAGGGCCCCACCGGTGTTTGAAAAATTCACCCAGAAAATCAGGTAGCAGACGACGTGTCGTAGCTTTCCCTATGTCCGCGATTCGCGCGGGAAACTGACGAATTTCAAACGCCGGTGGGGCCCTTTAAAGATATTTTCATAAATCTGGGTAAAAAATGGATAATCCACATTATATTTAATTAATTAATTTAAAAAGCAATATTTTCCAATGAAGCAGGAAAGTGTCTCGAACAATAAATCATTTGCTGTTAGGTTTGTTGGTTTATTTGATTTAAATACAATTTTTATTCATTTTTTTAATTATTAAACATTCTATTCCGCTTTATTTCTTGAGAAATTTATTAATAATTTGAGACCATCGGCAATGTAAACTAAAAATTAAATTAATTTTAAATTTATTTTGCTCTGAATTGGCATTACTAAAGAACATTTTTCATAAATACATTTTAAAATTGATGATTTTTATATCACTTTTAAATCGTGGTTTAAACCCAAATAATTAATTAACTAACATCAACCTATTATCTTTTAGAAACATAACCAGAAGTTTAGGCACTAGAGGGCTCTGTGCTGAGAAAACATCTTGATTACGCAATAACAATGAAAATCAGTTTGGTTGTAAATCTCTATAATTGTCATACTTATTGTTATTATGTTACATATGGTTCAATTAAAGATAATTCCTCGAAATAATTTTGCTTTATGACTTAAAAAAATGAATTTTGTTCCCCGTGTATTTCAGATTGACTAGCAATTTAAAGGCTAAGATATAAAATAATAAAAAGGCATTCATTAAGTACAATGCCTTTCGCCATAGGCAAACTATTCGTCGACACTAGATTAGCATAATACTTCAGTACGAATATAATCCATCTATTACATCAAAATTGTCCACAAAAAAAAACTCGAATTTTCACGATAATAGCGATTCAATCTTACCATTTCGAATAAAGTCTTATCACTTAATAAAGCTAACAAATTGGATAAAACAGCGCTTAAATTAACCTTCGCTTGAAATATGGCTAATAAGGCCTAATCCACTCTCCGAGGCCGACCTGCCTGGCTGGGAAGTCGAGTGGAACCCCTTAAAAGAAAGGTTATTGATTAAATCCCCAAATAGAAGCGATACTAGTTCCGCTCGCGCCAGGGGAGACGAGCGAATTAATGAACTAATGTTTTAAGCTAATTGTACCCAAAAGATGGACACCGTGGCTCTGCAAAACGTGAATTGGAAGTCAAAATCGGCGAGGGTCTAAATTCGGGGTTCTGATACGCCTCAATACCCCCAAAACGTCAACGTTGAAAAACTGGAGAAACGCGTCGGGAATTATTAATGATTTACGCGCGCCAGATACAAAATGACTATACCACCGGTCAGACTATTTTTATTCATTTTAGTCACAGGCTTAAACGTCGTTTAGACTGATTAAATGTACTAAGGATTTATTTTTTAAAGAGACTTTTTTCACGGTAGGATCGGTTCCGTTCGGTTGAATCAAGACTTTATACTCCCCTAATTGCTTAAATTTGCGGCACGTTGTTAAATTGATTACTAAATAATTTCAATATTACAATGACGAAATTTAATTGATGATACCTTTTATTATTATTTGGATAATTTTATAAATCGTAAATTCCCAATTTGTTCCAGATTCTCATCAACTGATCCAATTTTGAAATTACGCCAATTCCCTTCAATATCAAGCATCGATGGGCGCCGCTCCTCTCATTGTGAGCGCTTTTTCGGAAAGAGAGGAGCGCTTATTTTACCGCTCAAAAAAAGAACGGAAAGGGAGGAGCGCTTATTTTACCGCTCAAAAAAAGAACGGAAAGGGAGGAGCGCTTATTTTACCGCTCAAAAAAAGAACGGAAAGGGAGGAGCGCTTATTTTACCGCTCAAAAAAGAACGGAAAGGGAGGAGCGCTTATTTTACCGCTCAAAAAAGAACGGAAAGGGAGGAGCGCTTATTTTACCGCTCAAAAAAAGAACGGAAAGGGAGGAGCGCTTATTTTACCGCTCAAAAAAGAACGGAAAGGGAGGAGCGCTTATTTTACCGCTCAAAAAAGAACGGAAAGGGAGGAGCGCTTATTTTACCGCTCAAAAAAGAACGGAAAGGGAGGAGCGCTTATTTTACCGCTCAAAAAAGAACGGAAAGGGAGGAGCGCTTATTTTACCGCTCAAAAAAGAACGGAAAGGGAGGAGCGCTTATTTTACCGCTCAAAAAAGAACGGAAAGGGAGGAGCGCTTATTTTACCGCTCAAAAAAAGAACGGAAAGGGAGGAGCGCTTATTTTACCGCTCAAAAAAGAACGGAAAGGGAGGAGCGCTTATTTTACCGCTCAAAAAAAGAACGGAAAGGGAGGAGCGCTTATTTTACCGCTCAAAAAAGAACGGAAAGGGAGGAGCGCTTATTTTACCGCTCAAAAAGAACGGAAAGGGAGGAGCGCTTATTTTACCGCTCAAAAAGAACGGAAAGGGAGGAGCGCTTATTTTACCGCTCAAAAAGAACGGAAAGGGAGGAGCGCTTATTTTACCGCTCAAAAAGAACGGAAAGGGAGGAGCGCTTATTTTACCGCTCAAAAAAGAACGGAAAGGGAGGAGCGCTTATTTTACCGCTCAAAAAAGAACGGAAAGGGAGGAGCGCTTATTTTACCGCTCAAAAAAGAACGGAAAGGGAGGAGCGCTTATTTTACCGCTCAAAAAGAACGGAAAGGGAGGAGCGCTTATTTTACCGCTCAAAAAGAACGGAAAGGGAGGAGCGCTTATTTTACCGCTCAAAAAGAACGGAAAGGGAGGAGCGCTTATTTTACCGCTCAAAAAGAACGGAAAGGGAGGAGCGCTTATTTTACCGCTCAAAAAGAACGGAAAGGGAGGAGCGCTTATTTTACCGCTCAAAAAAGAACGGAAAGGGAGGAGCGCTTATTTTACCGCTCAAAAATGCATGAGCGTGAGCGGATATCAGGCTAGCGAGTGCGAGCGGTAAGTGAGCTGAGCGGCTCATGACGAAAATGCCCAACACTGATATCAACTACCTCTTCCGATAAAATTAATTTCCGTGGTTAAATCGTAAGTTTGATAAACGTAAAAAGCTGATTGTCAAATTTAATCAAAATAATGCGAATATTGATGAAACTTTATTTTTAACATACATTTTGCCTTAAATAATTGCCATAACTATGTTGAGATGATTTTTAGCGTATTCAAATTTTAACCCAGTATCTCATTGGTACCCTAAGCTTGACGTCTTCCGACGCGATTGGAGCACTCGCCAGTGACGTATATCCACTCGTGCGGGGGGGGGGGGGTTCGACCTTGACGTCCGTGTATCATCTCAATATAATCATTTTCCCCAAGTATATATAAATACATTCTTCTTAATTGAAAATAAAATATTAATGATTCTGGAAGCGAGGGCGTAGTCACTCGTAAATATTTTGTACACCTGATTTCTGATTTTCGAAAAATTTTCGTTTTTTTTTCGTAAAATATTCGGTGATTTCCAGTGATTTCTAATTTTCGTAAAATATTCGGTGATTTCCAGTGATTTCTAATTTTCGTAAAATATTCGGTGATTTCCAGTGATTTCTAATTTTCGTAAAATATTCGGTGATTTCCATTGATTTCTAATTTTCGTAAAATATTCGGTGATTTCCAGTAATTTCTTATTTTCGTAAAATATTCGGTGATTTACAGTGATTTCTAATTTTCGTAAAATATTCCGTGATTTCCAGTGATTTCTTACAATATTTCAGTGATTTCCAGTGATTACTCCCAATATTTCAGTGATTTCCAGTGATTATTTTAATCCCGCGATTACCAATGATTTGTACACCTGATTACTTAAGCGACTACCCCCTCATCTGGAACCCCTAACCCCTAATATGTAAAAATTGGAATATAAAATAACACGTAAAAATACCTCAAAAATTAAGAAACCAGAGTTGAAAAATTTGAATAAAGAATATAATAGCATACCCGAATTGAATAAAAAAATAAATTGGTCTGGCATAAAACTGAACAGTCTTCACGGATGATTTGGCTAAAAAAAACCCCGCGGCATTCCGTCCGCAAAAAGGCGCAGAGCCCCACCTATGAACAAATACGATAAAATATGTTGGGCTCCGCAATAGACGGCGGAAACACTCGGCGGTTGGGTCAGTGACCTACACGCAAAGCCAGACAGAACAGAGGACCCCCCCCCGTAAGCCTCCTTTGCTCCCTAAATTCCAACGAAACTCGCCAGGGGGAGACGTTCCCGTAGTCAAGGATGGAGGACGTTCGACGTCCAGCGCCAAAAGCGAAGGGTTGCGTCGGGGGGGGGGGGGAGAAAAACATTAAGAGGCTAGACGGGTTAGAAAACAAAGGTAATATTTTGGTAAACAGGTCTTGGATGCAAAATTCCAGAGTTGGCGGAAATTACTCCCGACGTCGAATGTCTCCAAGGGTATTCGCTTTAAGAAAAATTAAGTCCGATCTCGGTTATAGAAGAAACGCGCAGACTTGGCGTTTCGTCAAGAATACAATAGGGGGCCGCGTCGGTAGAAATCCCCCCCCCCCCGGTTCGTACCTACAGCGTCTTTCCCCGTGAATGAATTTAAAAACGTCCTACTGTTCTGCCTGCCTTGATTTATGAACGGCAAACGGCCCGAATTATAGTTTGCTAATGGTGGAACTTTCCGGATACATTATAAATCTCAAAATGATTTGTTTCGAGGTTAAATATACCCCTGTTTTTTTAAATTAAACAAAATTGTCGACAGGGGCGTAGGAACCAGGGGGGCAGAGGGGGCAATGCCCCTCCCTAGAATTTTGCTGGGAGGGGCAAGTAATGTTATTGCCCCCTCCAACTTTTTGGTCTGTTGAAATCTTCAAAAGGCTCAAATGATCATTTTAAACGCATATAAAGCTTATAGAACCACAACTTTGTTTAATTTTGTCTTTTCCCACCAATTCACATAAAAGTAAAAATTACATATGCACTCGGAGAAGCTACACTCCATTAAAAATTCAAAATCATTTTTTAGACCCCTTTTCGTTTCTCTTTGCCCCCTCCAACTTCTAGAACGTTCCTACGCCCCTGATTGTCGATCTAATTTTAAAAACGTACTATTTTGCTACATACACCTTTAAAGGGAGAAGGACGATACGAATTTCACGTTTTGGTCGTTAGGGGCGCTGTTAATTGACCTTCGGGGTAATAGTTTAATATCAGCCTCTATTCCTATGGCCGTACAAGCTACCATAGTTAGGTTAAACTGATATTAATTATTGAAGTTACTGAAAACTCATTGACTATATACTTTTAATAAAATGTATTTAAGATTTTCCGAATTGTTTTAATTTTGAGGGTTGGGCTAAATAATAACGTTTTTTGGAAAGGGTGAATGTATAACCGAGTAAAGCCGCGGGAAGGGGAGGAGCTACCTGAAATTCGGTCCGAATTTTTCAACGATTCCGTGGCCCTTTAAATCCTAAATATAAAGTTTCTAAAAAACTTAAAACTACTCGCTATAATGTCGAAAACCTGGAAAAATTATTGATAAAATGATTACATAATATTTCAGGCTCGAATGGCAATCTGACGTGTATACTACACACCAAAATAAAATTATGCCACGTAATTCTCCTGAAGCAATTGCTAATGGGCTAATGGCCAAAACCCAAAGGCGTGGTTTGTGGTACGGAAAGGAGGCTGATCATAGCCTACCACTATACAAATGGTGACGTCACGTGGAAGCTACCTTACCTCTCAATGTTTAAACCGGCGTTTCTAACTGGAAACGCGTCCTCTGGTGGGAGAGGTTTGAAACATATCTACCCGAGTCACGTGATCAGCCCCGAGCTTTTTGACGATTTATGACGTAGTTTCGTTTGAGTAGACAAATTTTGGTAAGTCTCCACCACAGCGCTGGCGTAGCTTTAAGCTAATACAGGGTTGCCACAAAATTTTCAGATTCAAATTCCCTGACTATTCCCTGTTTTCCCTGACCATTTTAACAGATTTTCCCTGACTTATTAAGACCAAAATTATTCTTTTATATTTTACTTTTATCAGAAGTTAATAAATTAAGATGAACTTATATTTCAGTAAAAAGGTTATTGCAATGTTGAAAAAATTAGCCAAACATTCAAGGAAATAAATGATAATCGTGGAATTTGTCATAGATCTAGAGTTAAATTACCTTCAAAAAGTGCCAAGATAAAATTGAATTCCCTGACTTTTCCCTGAATTTTTACCAATTCTTAAAATACCCTGACTTTTTAGGCCCATTTTTAAATTCCCTGGCGTGTGGCAACCCTGAAATATTGATGTGTACAGACTCGGGCTCACAGAATGAGGCCGAGACCGTTTCAGGTAAGTTTCCGAGCAAGGGTTTCGGCGCGCGAAAAGGTACCACCCAAAAACAAAAGGGCAACGAAAGGCTCATAAGTAGGTTCTATAACCAGCTAGTCTCAACCAAACCATCACCCATTTAAAAAAATCCGTTAAACTAATACCCAAAAAAGGCACTTTTTAAGATGCTAAAATTAAATTGTTACTTTCATAAGCCTGATATGACTAAATAGATAGGTAAAGTCAGACCTAGATAACGTGATAGGTGGAGCTTGTAGCAGAGTAGATTGTACAGAATAAAGCTAACTAATATATTTTATTGTACAATTTTTTATCGTATGAGTAGATTCTTCGACAATTTAGACATGTGGTTTAAAGGGCCCCACCGGTGTTTGAAAAATTCACCCAGAAAATCAGGTAGCAGACGACGTGTCGTAGCTTTCCCTATGTCCGCGATTCGCGCGGGAAACTGACGAATTTCAAACGCCGGTGGGGCCCTTTAAAGATATTTTCATAAATCTGGGTAAAAAATGGATAATCCACATTATATTTAATTAATTAATTTAAAAAGCAATATTTTCCAATGAAGCAGGAAAGTGTCTCGAACAATAAATCATTTGCTGTTAGGTTTGTTGGTTTATTTGATTTAAATACAATTTTTATTCATTTTTTTAATTATTAAACATTCTATTCCGCTTTATTTCTTGAGAAATTTATTAATAATTTGAGACCATCGGCAATGTAAACTAAAAATTAAATTAATTTTAAATTTATTTTGCTCTGAATTGGCATTACTAAAGAACATTTTTCATAAATACATTTTAAAATTGATGATTTTTATATCACTTTTAAATCGTGGTTTAAACCCAAATAATTAATTAACTAACATCAACCTATTATCTTTTAGAAACATAACCAGAAGTTTACTTTGAAAAAGGAAAAATACCTTTTATAAATAATCTGAAATGATATTGTTCAAATGGGCCACTGGATGGCGCCACACGGAACAATTCCATATAATATTATATAATATTAAACCAAGGACACGTAATTCTCTTCCATTTTTTGTATCAAACCTTAAAATACGTTGACTAGCGAGCCAGATATAAGTCATTAAAAATTATCTATCGCCGCCATCTTGGATAGCCAGACAATAACACCCCCCCCCCCCACATCAACTTTTTTCCTATACCTCAGGTTTATATAACATTTAGCCACCTGGCTCCATGGACTATTATACGAAAATTCTCGGAAGAGGCTAATCATATCAAGGTAAACGCAGTTACTATATACCAGTCGAATACATTTAGTCACCAAAATATGACCCCCCCCGATTTCCCATAGCCGGACAAAATAGCGTCGTCTGCTAAACCTGCGCGGTTAGCCGTTGTCTGCCCCCCCCCCCCAAAAAAAAAGCCTGGTAACCTTGGCCACCGACTAAAATAAATAAACAAAGATTTAAGTGATATTAAACCGTAAACATTTACCCTAACCTAATAAAACCCGACAGTTTTAAATTTAATAATACGTAAAGTGAAGTTTTATCTTCTTTATTGGGAGTAATAGCCGGATTTTTCCGTAAAGGATGGGCTTGGAACTTTTGACATATTTAAATTACAAATGAACCTGACGATACCCTCCTAGTCTGGCATTTGAATTTGAATGCAGGGGGGATGACCCGCCCACACGCCGAAAGTGGAAGGGCGGAATTTAAACAACAGCACCTACCCCCTATTTCGCCTCTTCAATATAAAACCTCTTTTTTTTGCGAAAGGAAATACAAAGTATAACATTCAACCGTTGAAATTTATTTAAAACCCAAATACCTATCATCACGGTAGAAGAGAGAGGTTATTTAAACACTTTTAACACGGTTTTAACTTTGGACTCTCCCGAAAATTCATAGCTTGTAAAATAAAAACCTGGCTAAATTTACATAAAAATTCCCTTCAAAACGCGTTAAAAGAGGGGACATAAATTAAATTCTTAATTCTAGGTCTACAGTTTTTTTTCCTTTAGCGCGCGCGAACGCGAATAAAGGAAAAGGCTTAAGATTAGTCCCCCTGGTTTCATTTAAGATGGAAAATTCTTAGAGTGGTCTTTTAAGTGCTGACTAAATGACTGAGCGAATAAAAAATATAAAGAGAAAATGTATGTTCCATGGCCTGATGGTCGCGAGTAGAGACTGAGAGGTTTAGAAACGACTGGAATTTAATAATAGGGACGTTTTCTTGGCTTTGCCATTGGGGCCCAGTTGAAGAAGTGAAGGTCGTTCTTGGCGACTCCCCTCTCTCTCTCTCTCGGAGGCCCCATTTAACCCTCGCCAGATATATCAAACTAAAACCCTCCCCTCAAAAATGTTGCCCCCTTTCCTCAATAAAGATTTATGAATAGGCCAATTATTATACATAAATTCGACGAGTCTAAAAAAATCTACTCGATCACGTGGTCCGCCCACAGCCAATTAAATTTAAACCGTTAACGCGCCGGTCTTTTATTATATACGATTAAAATTAGATCAAAAATATAATATTTTTTTTCATTTATTCCTAATGGTATTTTAATTTAAATGCGAGGAAACGAGACATCAAACCTACTTGCTACGACGTTTAAACTTTCGATAAGCCTCGGCGTATAAACTGTCAACCGACGCGTTTTTTGACGACGCAAAATTATATAAATATATTAAATTAGGCAAAGGTTTCAGTAGCGTCGGAATTTAACAACGGACCAAAGAAAATTAAAAAACAACATACCTAAATTCCTCCTAAAAACTCGCGTGCCAAAAATGTGTCGTAGCTGTTTTTCCGTGTTTCCATAAACGGTGTTTTGGAGCGAGATCAGATGATGATGCGACGCGTTTTTCGAGAACAGCCGTCTGCGCATTTTAGCGAACGCGAAAAATCCGCCGGCGAAGAGAGGGGAAAAAAATAGACGTTACCGTACGAGGCTTAACTTTCGGGGGACACCCGAGACTATTTTCCAGTTACTATGACGACACGTGCTTATCCGTTGGCTTTACGGATCCACTCTACGGCCGCTACTGGCACTGGATTCGTAGACGCGCGCGCGAAGGCCAATTTTCGCGAATCGAACAGAACGATGGGCTGGCGAAACATAAAGGGGGCGATCATTGCCGGTAGGGGCGACAGAAACGGCGCAACTTTTGCGTCAGAGCCCCCAGTGCTCACCCAAACATATCACCCCCGCCAGGCCCGCCACTGTCTGCTCTTCCCAGGAGCAGCTCAAGGCTGTCTGGACAAACTCTCTCTCTCTCTTTCCCTCGTTCGAAACTCGCAGACGCGACTATCCCTTGGAAGTTGGGGTATTGACCCGTCAACGTTGCGGCGCGAACCCCAAAAAGATTCGAAAGGCGACGAAATCATTTTGCCTACTACGCCAGAAAAAAACGCCTTGCAAAAAAAACTACGACAGCCTACGTGAAATAAAAGGGGCCTCGGCTCGAAACGTTTTTGACTGTCTGTCAGTCCGCACCTACCGAAACTCGGCTTTCCCTCCCCGTTTTCTACCATTCCCTACAATAGACATGTTTTTCAACGCCCCCTTTTATTAACATTGCGCGTTTAACCACGTAAATTTAAAAGCTTAACCCACGTAGTAATAATTTTTTTTAAATTAAGTTAAAAATGCCTCTTACCTCAATAAGTTGACATTGGTTTGCGACCTCAAGTGTCGTATTCCACAAACGATGGTCACTCAATTCGAAGGTTGGACTGGAGTAAATGACGGTGTTGCCGGTTCCGCCGGAGACTTTATAACTTAACCGAAAGGGGGCAGTAATGCATTTAAGACTGAGAAAGGGGAGCAAAAAAAACCAGGGGCGACATCGCGACTTCTACCCTCCCCGGATCTTGGCGAAAGATGTACAATAATATAAAACTTTCATAATAGGTTTACCGCTTCTTAAAATACATATAGCGCGCGCGTGTTATGCATTAGCCTAATGATGCCGTACAAAAGTTTCTTTTAAGCCTCGGCGATTACTCGCGCACCAGCGTCCGCTATTTGTCCGTCACGTTCAAAAAAAGAAGAATCGTTGCTGCTGTGGAGATTCTCTGGCTCCACAGCTACCGGAAATCCGCAGCCTTTTAATGAAATCTTTCAAAAAGTTCTGTCACACGGCTTTAAAATTGGATGCGTACGCGAAACTGCCAATAAGCGCTTAGCGCCACTCAGCGGGGAGACTGGCATTCTTAAAAACAAAACCGCTCGAGCGATCGAATAAAATTCGAATCGGTCTATAAAATTCGAGTGTATTTATTTTAATCGTGAGACTCGGGGTAATTTATGCGTAATTAGGTTCGATATTTAATTTAAAAATCTGAATATTCTTTAAAAAAAAAGATTTTATCTTCACGTTTAGCGTGTCAATAATTCGCGAAGGGCTTTGGCCCAGGCGAGACAGAAGTCAATTTGCGCTTGAACGCTTTTGCTTTTATCAAACATTTTTCGAATTCCCGAGTATTGGTGGCCGCTACTGGCAGAAAAACAACCGAAAAGAGGAAACCTTGAAAGTTTGAGAGGTTTTATCGCGACATGACTATATGTAAAGTTGAGTTCAAGGTAGTCCCTCGCGAAATCTCTCGATTACGAGTTTTTCCCCCTCTCTCTCCCGAGAGGGACTGAACGGGACAGACAACTCTATCAAAATTATAAGGTTCGATTTTTCCACGCCCAAAAAGGGTTTCTAGGACTGTTGTTTATCCCACACTTTTAAAATCTTGCCCAAGGCTGCGGAGATTTGACTAGAACGATGCTGGAACAAAGTTAGGCGTACTTGAGTGAATAAAAACTACGTTCTGGGTTTTCCAGACAGAATGATAACTTTATTAGCGGCGGTGTGGTTAAAGGGCCTCAGTGTCGTTAGAATTTTGACGCTGGGCCTACGGGAAGGTATCCTTGAGTCACGTGACGGACGGGGAGGAGCCACTGGTTAAATTCGGCTCGAGGTTTTCAAACAATTCTGTGTACCTTTAATGGATGTATTTTCTCCGACTTGTTTTTAACGTAATTAGCGCTGTAACTACCGTAGTTTCTAATAAACATGGTAATATAAATTTTAAATTCGTTCATAAAGCATAAATATGGAATTTGACACTTCCTTTAAAGGCTGAAAACTCTAAATCGAAAAATCGTCTGCTATGACTGGTTTTAACGTAACTAGCGCCAGCTAGGAGCAACAAACACAGCACTGCCCACACAAGGAGAACGCAACCCGTCCAAAGTCGTGCATTTTCTTACAGTGTACAATTTTAGCGCCAGCTGCCGTCGAAATGGGAAAATTCGGAAATTGTTCGGAAAACGTTCATCGTAAAGGTTAGTCCAATGAAATTTGTACACAACACTTCGTTAGCGTGTTTAAAGGCTAGCTGCGTTCTCCGTGTGTTTGTTGCTCCGAAGTGCCAGTTAACGTCGTTTCTAATAAACATGGTGCTAGAAATAATACAATTCGTTGATAAAGCATAAATATTGGGGTTCATAATTCCTTTAAAGGTAGAACATTCTAAATCGAAAAATCTCTGCTACTTGTTTATCCTCGTTTCTGATAAATCTGGTGGCGGAATTGGGAAATTGAGTGAGTATTTTGACGATAAAGTTATCTATTAAACGGAAAGCTTACGCAAAAACAAACAAAATTTAGCCCTTAATTCTAGGTAATTTCGGGTAATTTATCTTCTTCAGGTCACGAATAAATTATACTCTAATATTTACAGTTATAGCAAAGTGAGGAAAATTAACAGTTGGTTAGTATTACCAGAAGTATATCACATATTCCTACGAGATAAATATTGATTTACATATTTTGTTTATTCATTTGAAACCACGCGGGTTTTCGTTATTTTTCCAAAACGTTTGGGAAGAAAAAATGGTGCGGGATGAAAAGTGTCATATATTAATTTTCAAATACTATTTCATTGGTTAGTTTCCAATGGGGGCGAATTTTCCGACACGTGACACGTAGCTTTTGACAGCGCCTCGCAAGGGGGAGATTTTCTTCTTGTGATGACGTCACTCCATTACTAGCTCTCAGTAAAATATTCCCCAAAGTGACAAACTTATGAAACAATTTTATAGACTTATGTTATTAATCATCTGATTAAAATTAAATTTGTAGCTTTGACTATATGAAGATTAACTGATTAAAGGGAAGTGAATAATATTCTCAGTAGTGTAAGATTGTATACTTTCCTAATACATATATTATATACTTCTGGTATTAAGTAGTCTTGTTTCAGTTTAAAACTTTCGTAATATAAGATTAATTATTAGCATTTTTTTCTATTCCCGACCGAAACGAGTTTAGGTGGGGTAACAGCGCTACTTTCTCTGAGGTAGCGCCTATGATCTAGCATCTGCTACAGACAAATTAAAAAGTCATAGGAACGTTTTTCTTAAATAATCTTATCGAAATATAAGCAAACGATGCAAAACTTATATTAAAATGCGATTATTATTATTGTTTATGAATTCAAATTTACGAATAACGATGAGGAAAAACTTATAGCGGCTACTTATCTAGGTTTCAATGCCGAACCAAAGGGGGCGTAGCGATAGTTTTCGGTCGCGAATTCTCGAATTTCTAGTCCCTTGGGGGTTCGTATTAACTATCAAATTTCGTTCTCGGAAGATTTATCAAGTAGTTTCGTTTGAGTAGACAAGTTGCCGAAAGACGCCACTAGAGCGCTTTCGTTAGGCGTGGCTAATGTGCCGTCCATCACGGTTGAAAAAAAAAAACGTTTTTTTTTATTATAAAAACCCAAAAAAACGTTTTTTTTGGTTTAAACCAGGTTTTTTTAAACACTGCATTATTTTACTTTTAATCTAATTTTCGCGTTTGTTTAACCGTGCATAAATATTAAGAAGCAATTCAAAATTAATATGAGTATTATTAGAAGTCTCACGTGACCAGAACCAAGTTTTAGTTTCGTTTTTTGCAAGTCTCACTAGAACGAAGTTTTAGTTTTAGTTTCATTTTTGATTTTGTATAAATGCAGGGTGACCGGGAAAATACCTCGAAAATTTTATAGAAAAAATAGGAAATTTTCAAGCGAATTAAAGGAAAATATAGGAAACACCATAAGCAGAAATAAGGATTATTATCGAAAAACCGTAGATAAAATAAAGTGAAATATAGGATGAAGAAGGGTACACGACGATACGACGGGTTATATACTACATATGAGAAAATCTAAGGGGTGGATAGGAAGGTATTGAAAGTGTAGGAAATGTGGTCACCTGAGAAATGTAATCTTTTCGGTAAGAAAGGGTACAAACATTTGGAATAACTTTTAGTTAATTAAAAAATAAAAATAAAAAAACCATTGGTTTAAAAAAAATCACTTCGTTTAAAGCAGTGTGTGGTCTAAAGAAATAAATTGTTCACACTAGATCGCTTAAAAAGTTAAAACGACTTTTCATGGCGCTTTTATGCCAATTGGTTAAAACTGGCCAGTTTAACCGGGTTTTAAGGTTTAGTGTGACCGTGGCTTAAGTTCGCTGAGGCATCGGGTCTATCAACCCCAAATAAGTACCGGAAATATAATAGTTAATACAGTCACTAAACGAAGCCCCAATGCGAACCTACGGCCTAAGCCGCGGCTCTCGCCAGCCAGAAAAAGTCGAAATATTGAAAGCGAAAGCTTTTTAAAGGTTTCGCACGCCGAATCAGCTTCCCCTTCCTGGTCATGAGGACTTTGTAATTGGATTACGACGAGGGAAAAGTAAAGGGATAAATATTTCGCGGCAACTAGGCTCGAGCTTACACTCAGAAAGGGAAAAAAAAACCTTTCCTAATGGGAAGACCTACAACGGGCTGATGCTAGAAATTCTAAAATACTAACGCTACGCCTAAAATGTATTCAACCTTGATCGTTAACGTTACACCGGAACGAAACATTTTCAGTTTTGGGTTTTTTCAAATTACTCGCTTATCAAATTTAAACTAACATAAAGTACGTACTATTAGCAAATTAATATTTCAATATTTATCTACTATCTCCACATTTGATGAAGACGAAAGTTGGCCATTTTCGATGTCTTTCCAACAAAATAATACGAATGTGGTAACACTGCTATCTTTGGCCGACCGGAATCCATACCTCTACTTGGTAGCTTATCCGGGCGTATCGCGTATGGTAAGATCACTCTGACGGCTTTGGCCCCACCTACGAGAGGAAAAATCCCCTCTCACGTTGTTGTTTGTTAAGTTAACATAGTGACGTCAAAAAAACCTTCCGCCACATCGAGACGAAAATCTGCCGCGATAAGCATTCCAAGTAGAGGTATGGATTCCTGCCGGCTAAGAATTATTTTGTCTGGCAGCGTAGTTTCTACACACCGAAAATGGCGAACGTTTGTACCGCAGGAATATTTTCCTAAACTGGTTGGCGGCTTTTAATACTGTTATTATCAATTATCGACTAAGACAAAATTGATAGAGTTTTGTGTATTTAGTAAGTTTGATGTTACACTGTATACTCGTGCTTGATGGCCCTTCACGGGTCACTAGGAGATGTTAGCAGTGATCAAATGGTCCTCTCTCCACCTTCGGTCAGGTAGGGAGGCTAACGGAGAGGGTCCAGAGGACCTGGTAGCCCGCTGTGGGGCGGCGGGTCTCCGTGTGAGGCGCTTTGACCCTGTTTCCCGGCCTTGTGGACTCACACCGGGATATAGTACTAGTGTGCCCGTCGTTCCCCTTTAGGTGCCTTTTCTGAAGGTTAGGCTCTCTACCTACGTAGGTAGGGTGTCGGCTGGCTGTTGGTAGAGCATCCACTGTCTATCCTACAGCTGCGCGCGATGTGGAAGCTGGTCGCCCCATTGCCGCGCCTTTTGGCGGGAAGAGTGACTTGAGTCGAGGGTGAGACCGTCAGTAGTAGGGTGCTACTGCCCATGGCTGTTTTGTCACCTGTCCGGGCTGTGGACGCCGGCTTAATTAGGGCATTCTGATGAGACCACCGGTGTAGTAGGCTTTAAGAGCTTTACGCTCTGTTTGCAGCACCATTATATAAATTTTCTGACCACAGACTCGTGCTCGATAGTAGACGCAACCGGTTTAAATAGGAAAGAAGTACGCCTGATCACACAAAATCATTGAAAAATATATTTAATAAGACCCACCAATGGACTTCATTGCAAAGAGTGATAAAATTGAGGTTTTCACTCGAAGATCTATTTGGTCCGAGATTCGCGTCTTTTTGTTTGCTCGAAGACCTATTGGTACGAGCTATTAGTAAGTTTTTAATTTTCTTCAAATTTGTTTAGGGTTTAGCTTTTTTATCCCTTTTCATAATGGACTATTCTACTTATTCGCTAATTTTTTCGTACTTTGCATTGCATGCAGTCCATAGCCGTGGTTCCTTTTAAAGCCATTAAATAGCATTTAACAATTGGATGTTCGTTATTAAAAGTTTTTTTTTTTTTTGCTCGTTATGAGCCATTGTAACGGGTGGGACAATACAGTCCGCTCGTCCATTTAATTAAACAGGTGCGAGATATGTGTTACGGCCACGCCAACGGGGGGATACTTGGGGATAGGGTTGGGACACCCGTGGCGGAAGTATGACAACCACCCGTTGTGGGATTAGTGGTTGTCCTCACACGGCCATCCACAAACTCTGCCTCCCGGACGCCTGGGATTACAGGAGTGAGCCACTACTCCCGGCTTATTAAAAGTTTGCCACATGTTTTCGTGAAACGAAATTTAAGCAGACGAACTTTCTATACAAGCAGACTACAAAGCTAGATTACTCCATCTACACCTCCTTTCGAGGAGGAGTAAAAAGTGTAACCTTAGAGCTCTGGAACAAGCGAACAAAATTCGGGATAGAGTAAATCTTACTCCGAGAACAGGCGAATAAAACTTTTTAGGGTAAAAAGTTTACACTTTTTGTCTTCGGACAGGGGAAAAAAACCACCAAATAATGAAAAAGTGTGACATCCTTTTCTCGGAAATGACCAAAGAAATGGCGAAAGGACTGCTCAATGCGAGCGTAGTAATCTTTGTTTAGGGTTTAGCTTTTTTATCCCTTTTCATAATGGACTATTCTACTTAATTTTTTCGTACTTTGCATTGCATGCAGTCCATAGCCGTGGTTCCTTTTAAAGCCATTAAATAGCATTTAACAATTGGATGTTCGTTATTAAAAGTTTGCCACATGTTTTCGTGAAACGAAATTTAAGCAGACGAACTTTCTATACAAGCAGACTACAAAGGTAGATTACTCCCTTTAATTTTTTCAAATTTGTTTAGGGTTTAGCATACGCTATATTAGCCGGATAAGCGAATAAATTCCGCCAGCTACTACTAATATTAGTGAAGATATTACATACACCCTTTTTCGTTGAATTAATTTGTGTTTATTTGGTTTTTTAAATTTTCAAGATTTAGAAGCGATTCATCAAAAAACTTAATATATTACCAATATCAGTGATGGGCAATTTCAGAAACAATTGAACGGGTCATAAAAGTTACTTTTTAACTAGTCATACAATCGCTTTCTGCTGACAATTTCAAGTTTACAACAGAAGTGGACGAAAAAATAACGGATTCTAGGTGAAATATTAAAAAAAAACACATTTTTGAACTAACGTAAGACTCACGATTAACGAAATATAAGTCTACACTTTGTAGACTATACTAAATAATAAAAATAACTGTACATTTTTGTTCAACAAAAGTAGCCCACAGAATTACGACGATGGACCCAATAAATATTTAACTAGACGCGGGTCAAATAAAATGACGGGGTAGGTCACAAAAAGCCCATATTTGCACAAATTGCCCATCACTAAGCAATATAATACACATCTACTCGCAACGTGGCTGCAGTGAAACATTTGAAATTGGTGGGGTTTCCTTTGACGTTAAGTAGATCAGTGCCGAATATAAATCGAAGAAATTTCCAAGCTTTAAAATGTATCTGTCCTCTGCTAGCGTGGAATTTCGTCTTTCAAATTTGTACCTAATGCTTTCCGTATCGCCAAATGCGTTCTCATTTGGCACAACTAACGTTCTAGCCCGAAATATCTATAGCTTGGTCGTATAGTTGGCGGGACGATTTTAGTATATGACTCGTAGTTATCGGTGGATAGAGATTCCGTACTACGTTATCAGAAAGGGGACAACCCCGAAACGATCGATCTGATATATCAGAGAGATTAAGCGCGACAATAAAACGTGTAAGGAAAACGCGTAAACTGAGGCGCAATTTCTCGATCAGGGTTGGACATAAGGCACTAGTCGCGGCATTTGACTACTAAAATAAATGCTCTGACTACTAAAATTTATCGAAAGCTGGGGGCTCACTAGTCAATTTGACTAGTGAAAAATAAACCTAAATATTCATAAATAATGGCGATCGTAAATTCATCATTCCCATTTTATTTAAAAAAAATGTGATCGAAAAAAAAATAAAACTCGAGTGATAATAAATTCCTATTTTAATTCTGAAGCAAAATGTTGGCTGTCCTTCTTGTTTTTATACCCCCATTTTTACCCCCACTAGTCAGTGACTACTAAAAAAAAATTCAGATAGGAGGCTGACTACTAAAAAAATATCCTTATGTTCAACCCTGTACTCGATATTCCGATTTTAACGCGAGATTTCGTGAACACGTATATTAGTAAACTCGTTTCGCTAGCAGACGACAGAAGTAATTTTCTTTAGCAACGGACAAAAATCAAGTCCAACTACTTCGGGGGATTGTATCCTTAACTTGACAGGCGAATGAATAACCCACTTATTTAAGTGTGTTGGCAATGGTCAGTAGCACTCCTGGACATTTTAGCCCCCAAGACTTTTTGCCCCGCCTTGACCACCCTGGCTTCAACGGCCTGGATGAGTTGCAGGTTGAGACTCAAGTCGACGTGACTTTGCAAGCCTTGGTGGTACGCTTCACGACGCATATTGCAAGATAAAATGGTGTGTCCGTTTTGCTCAAATTGGAAACAATCTTGACCTGAGAAGGGGATAAAAAAATTAGGACCCGTCCGACGGATCGCAACTATCATTTAGGAATGAAAAAGTGCTCTCCCGATTGTAGTAGTTACGGCAAACGGTTACATCCAAATCTACTCTAGAAGAACGTGCAAAAAATAAATAAGCTAGCCACTAAGGGTTATACTATAGTTTTCGCCTTGGACAAATAAGCCACTGGACGCGAATCTAGAGCAGAGCCACGGTGTCCGTTATTGGAATTATTTCCACCCAAATATTGAGCGAACGACTATAAGCTTAATATATTTACCTCTTCATCTACCGTTTTTAAGCATGCGCTTTGTACTTGGGTGGAAAAGGTTTCGCGGTTCTCTCGTTAGGAGCGCTCGGTAGCGATGCAATTCGAAGAGTGGGGTTTTTTAGCTTACGATTCGAGTCCAATAATTTAATCGTCCAAGATTTTACACTCTCTTAAGAGAGGAGAAAATAGAGCAAGCTAAAATCCTAAAAATAATTTATCGAATAAAGAGATCATGCTTCGTAATAATTAGACCGTGTTTAAAATCCGTTTGTACACCTTTTACCGTGACGCGGCGGATTGAGAAGATTTTCGTTTAGGAACATAAATTAACATAAGTTAGGCCTAATCGTATTGGTTGGCGCTGCCGGTTTGTCGGGGATACGAAAAAACCAAGTAAAATTAATACAATGCCTCTTGTGAAAAAATGCCAATGTTAAAGTCAAATTGTATAATAACCACGAATAACTCACCGTACAAAAAATGAAAAATTCATACGATCACCATCGATTTAAGGTTACGTTTCTGCAAACATTTCAAATAATGTCTAATTTTGTTAAAAATTAGGATTGTTTCTGCACGGATTTTAATCAACTTAAAAGTTATAGAAACTCGACAGCAATCTTACGATTAATATTAAACGCAAAACGCGGTTTATTTTGATTCAAAAAGTTAGAGAAAACCACTAGGTCTACAATTTTAAGCCTACGTTAACAACCGCAATTGTGCTAGTGGCGCCATCCATTGAAAATTATAAGACTTATTCGGCTAGAGATTTTCTACTGACACTGTTGAAACTCTTGAAGTATGAACTACAGTGGCGTAGCTGAGAACTCAGAGCCCCCCCCCGAAAAATTCCCAATGAGGACCCCCTTTTTAATTTTTTATGGTTAGCGTGGCCCCCCCGAAGCTCGAGGCCTCACCGCACCGCGGGCCCTGCGGACCAGCAGCTACGCCACTGATGAACTACGAAAAACATAATTTTTGTTTCGGACAGTGTTACCAGATAGGCCAAATCTGTACCGAAAGAACTTATAATAATCTTTTGGGTGACGCAAAATGAAATAAGATGTCAAACAAGTGCGGAAATTTAGAGACAAAAAAGACAAAGACAAAATGGGAAGGGTTGTGAAACACAAATTTAATTTCTTTTTCGTCTATTAGCAGAAACCATGGTCTTGTCTTTGCTTCGACATTCTGTGAAGCTGTGTTTTTTAAAGGAGGGTAAAAAATAAAAATGGTGCAAAAAGGTAACAAAAAAACACGGAACATGGAAAGGCAAGCAAATAGAAGCGTAAAAGCGAGATGAATTAAGCCTATTATAATGAATTCTATTCGCCCTTTCGGAGTACGCTCAGAGTGCTCTGAGCTAGCGAATATGCGAGGAGTGGTCACATTTTTGAAATAAGAAGTTTATAATAAACCTCACTTCGAAAAGAAGTATCTAAGTACATCATCATCTTGTGAGCTGTGATTCGCGGAGGTGACAGAAGAGGGGCTAAAAAAAGGTCCCTTTTCTGTTTACTCCGCGCGTGCGCGGTTAACAATAAGCCAATCCTACCCTGATAAAAATATAATAGAGAATCAATCTACTGTCATAGCAGACTGAATTTTGTAATTTCACTAACGCCATCTAGATTCAAACTACTATTTAACAGACGACCGTTTCAAAATCTTGCGATCTTGACTAAATTAATATTTCAGCAATGCATCTAAGCATGACAGGCTGGGATGGGCTTATTCAAGGACAAAGTTACGACAAACTCCCAAATTGCTAGTATCATAAGTAACATAACAATAAGTATGACACTTCCTATTGTTTTAATGATAATTTCCTGACCGAACCTTTTTACGACACTGACATTCACGCCAAGTTCCGACTTGGACTTGCACTCGAATTAATGTAGCGTGTTATCATCCTTGGTTGTAGTATATTTCGTCTTCGGCATATTTAGACACTAGGAGGCTTTGTGCTGATAATTAAACCTAGATTGCGCAGTAGCACTGAAAATCAGTTGGATGATAATTTTTCTTAATTGACATACTTATTATTACTATGTTACTTATGCTAGTATCAAACGTCAAGAGTTAAAATATTTCAAGGTCAAGAAAGACGTATTAACACCTTGATCAGTCCATTATTTATAAAGTTATTGCTATAGTCATTGTTGTAAAAAGGATGATACAAGATTTTAATGTTGGTCGAATAGTGATCATGGATTATATTACTAGCTTCGGTAAAGGATGTACTTCAAGGTCCTTAACCCTAGATTTCTAGTTCGTTATTTAATTTACCAGCAGTTTAAAAAACCCCTTACTAGAGAAGTATCCTTGTAGGTTTTTAAAATGATCATGTACCTTCGCAGGCTCGAGGCACTTTTCGAAGCTAATTTCATAGTTTCCCACCAAATTACGCATGTTTACACAGCATCACGGTTCAAACTTTGCTGTGTGTATCACTTTAGGTTGGTGTAAGTTGCATTATTCCTATCACATTTAATTTTGCATCAATATTTACTTAAAACGTGTTTCAAAATTAAAATAGGAAAAGATTGTGTGTTTTTTTTTTTAAAATAAGATTCTACAAGAATGCCATAACTCTGCTTACAGCACCCATGGAAATAAGTGCTAACCCCAGTCCTAGATGTAATATAATTATTATCCCGCTAAGTGATTTTTTATGATTTCCTTTAAGTTAATGTGTTTAGTACATTTCCCTTAAGCGTTTCAGCAGCTATCTAATGACAATTTATAAAATTATAGGGATTTATAGGAACAATTTGAAAATATAGGAATTATAGGTACTCCGGGAGCCCTGTCAAGATGATCCAGAAAACAACATATTTCAGTTTGTTATTTTTGGAGCGATTGGGTCCACAAAGCTAACCAGTTTCTTCACATTCAGGTACATCCTTCAGTAAAGCTAGTTGATAAATACATGGCCACGTACTTCTGTCAAAGGATTTTCCTAATAAACTTCTGCTCAAATGCTGTAGCGCCTCAAGAGTACCGAAAGGAATTCGCTCTTAGTTTACAATAATTTTAGTGGATGCTCCAGCATTATGTATCAGAGTAGCTTCTTAAAGCATAGTAATTTCTTTAAACAACCCAGGTTTCTAAGATCCTTAAAGGGAATATAACCTCTGGTATTTCTGTCACCCCTCTAAAGGGTTTCAATATTGAAGGCTCATTGCTATTTCTTAGGACATTTTTGGTG
This sequence comes from Leiobunum rupestre, assembly GCF_980474605.1. Taxonomy (NCBI): domain Eukaryota; kingdom Metazoa; phylum Arthropoda; class Arachnida; order Opiliones; family Sclerosomatidae; genus Leiobunum; species Leiobunum rupestre. The sequence goes on from NC_143387.1 coordinate 55,237,356, forward strand.
CTGCTTCGTGGTTTTCCGTTATATTATTTTTAACTTATAACAGTAACCGTTTAAAAACTACTTGTCTTTTAGTTTGTGGTTTTATAGCACGGGGTTATACCACTATCACCCTTGAAAAGCTACAACCATATTGCTGCACTATGGACCTCTGTGGAAGAGCTAGGTTGGGCTTGTCCCAACCACACAACCCACTAATAATAATAATAATAATACAACCATATTTCTCTAAAGAATTAAGACCAATTTTTAAACGTGCAAAATGTTTCGTATGGTTAATTCCTTTCATTACACTACCTTCGTCCCTGGTTTTTTTGTTGAACCACTTTTTAGCAGATAAGTTAAAATCCAGAGAAATCTTGGAAATAAGCTTAATGCAAGTGTCGACTCGACGATTCATAGCCATCTCTAATAACATGGGCCTTATCATATAATGATAGAGCCGACAGTTGCTTTAATCACGGCCAACTTTGATCACGCGCTGTTCGCGCTACAGCGGCCAACACATTCGTCGAAATTCCGCGAGCAAGGAGTTTCCCCCTATAAACTGTACTATAACGTGTAGGAGTTCAGCGCCACGCTCGGTTTTTATATTGACTTCAATGTAAAAACAATTCTAAAAATAATAATCCGCTAGGTTCGCTGACGTCATACACATCTTTTGCTCATAGGTTAACACAGAAACGCCAACGAATGAGATGGCCGCTGTAGCGCGAGAGATCGAAGTTGGCCGTGCTTTAATCCAAGCTTCAATAAAGAAGAACTTTATTCCGACTATGCTGATGGCGCTTGGCAACACTAGGGAGCTATCGGGTTTCTATTTAATAGTGGCGCGCCACGTATGCTCAGTGGCTCTTTCCAATAGGACTTTCTATAAATTAACGTGGCCTTAGTGTTTACTGTTTTTTTCTCACTTCTACAATGCTTCCCCAGCTCTCCCACTAAAGAGAGCGAATGGATTCGTCCATAGGTTTGACTGCACAATTTCAAGAACAAGTTGGACAGTCGTAGCGAATTTATGGAAAGGCCTATTAACACGTGACACCAAGCATTCATCGAGCGCCATTATTAAATAGAAGTACTGCGCCTATAGAGATATGAATCTCCCAATACCCTCCACAACCCTCTATTTTTGCCGACGGTAGCGCCCCTCGACGTCTGGGAGAAAGCTATGGCGATGCCATAAGCGAAAAATGGGTTTTCTCCCGGCCGAGCTGATGCTTGAATTTTTCTTTACGCATTTTCGTGAGAGTTTCCTGTCTCTATAAGCGCAGCGACTAACAGGATCACTGGACGGTGAGAACGCCCCCTAGTGTTTTGTAGCGCCATCTTCTGCTCCCACAAAGAATACTGGCGATTCCACTCTCATGGCAGCCTTCTAACTCGTACATTTACAATCTAATCGTGCTTCTAGTCTAATTTCTATTTCTATGGTGGGAACGCTTATTCTGCTCAGAAGCAGCCTTGGAAATAACAGTGGTCAGGTGGTCAAAGACCAGTTAATTAATTGTTCAGACCAGTTTATTTATTCAAAATTTGGGGGGTCACTGGTCACCGTTTCCAGTTTATTAATTCGAAATAATATCAAAAAAACAGAAGTTGACCAGTTTAATAATTCCAAATAATATTAGATTAGTTAAAGGTTTATATCAATTTGGATTTCCCTATGTACAGCGACTCCTCTTACTACCGCCGGGGCCGCACGTCGAGGTTTTATGTAGAGTCCCTTGGCTCGCATCCCTTGAACGAGTCAAACTGTCTAACCCCCCTCTGGCCTCAAACCCTCAATCCTCTAGTCTCGTTTTCCCCCGAGTACGGTAGGCTACCTGGCTACGCTGTAACGGACCGGGGACTCTGGAGTTACGGGGCCTAGAGAAAGAGAGGTAATACGGTAAATTAAGAGGGTCTTCTAGGCTCTGGTAGTAGTCTTAAATGAGATAGTACTATATTGCACTATTCTGGTGGTACTCGTAAAATAAAGTTAACTATTTTGAATTCGTGCAAAGTTAATGTTACCAACATAATCTAACTTCTAAACATGTAGTATATGTTTTTTAAGGCATATAAATGACATTGGCACATTTTATATAATACCAGTTTAATAATTCATAAGCTAGGGGGTCACTGGTCATAAGGACCAGTTTAATAATTCATATGCTAGGGGGTCACTGGTCATGAGGACCAGTTTAAAAAAAAACTATTTCCAAGGCTGCTCAGAAGCACCAAAGACTTAAAATTATCAAAGCCCTCGCCATCTTGTGATGAAACCATAAACTAATAGCTACAGTCATAGATTAAATATTTATAATTTATGAGAGAAAATCTATCTACACCATAAAAATGAAACATGTAACTTTGTAGGCTCAATGAAAGCAAATTTAATGTCAAAATGAGGAAGCAAATACACTGAGTTGCAAATGAAAATGTACAGTGTGTATTTCTCCACCTAACAATGTAAAATGTAAAAATTACACTGCGTTGAGATATTTACATTTATAAACATTTTATCAGTAATAGCTTTAGTAAATCACTGTATGTGTATTTCAAACCTAGCTATTTTTTATTCCAAAACGTATTTAAGAAAAATCAGCAAGAGCCGGCAATTGTACATGTTTCAATGAAATGTAGCGAGATGGATCATTCTCTCTTAACAGATGTATTATATTCATTCAGGCCCGACATTAGGGGAAGGCTAGTGAGGCTTGGATCCCATGCAACTAGGCCATAAGTGGTAGCAATTATGTATCGTATAGCCAAAAAAATTAAGATTATTAAAATAAATTTAATTTTTTTAATGGTGGGGCCAATGAGTAAATTTTAAGATAAAAAAATTCAACTTTGCAAAAATACGGTTCAAGATATATTACAAAATTTGTTGAATTTTGAATTTTATCCTTCAACTTAAAATTCTTGTAAAATGCTCTTTTCTTACTTATAGTAGGTGAATTAGGAGCTAAATTAAGAGATGGTTTCATAAACTCCGAGGTTTTCAATATTTTTTTGGGCATTTTACATATTTGTGGGTGGTTCTAGCAATTTCTAACTTTTATGCAGTTTTTAATATGTGAAAAATTCCAATAGAATGCGGTGAAAAGATAAATTTTGATTTAGCATTAATTTAAAAGCTGTGTTATTGCAGAATACTATATTTGTAGCTAATTGCTTTTCCAATCCAATTTGTAGGAACCCCACATTGCTTGCGGTATAATGCCGGGCCTGTAACGTCTGCTACTTTCAAATAATTATAATACGATTGCCAAAAATCATTACACAAAATTAGGGATGCACTGATATGGGTACAGCCGATATTTCGGTTATTCGTGGCTGATATTAACAAATTTATCTATCATAACAGTAGTGTATTTGATAAAATCATCGTAAAAGACAGTTCAATACACTGTCATACCATTTTATTCTAATTTTTCATTAAAAAAAAGTTTGCAAGAGCATATCCGAATATGTTTCTTTTCATTTTACTTGATTCATATTTCCTATCACAAATAGAATATTGTAGTTTTTTATTTGTTAACACTCGTAACTCCTTCTAAAAAAAGGTATAATCTAGCTTCTGAAGAGTGGCATACATGGTGCGGCCAATCAAATAAAATATTATCATTAGTTAATAGAGAATTTTCTTATTTTTAAATGTTTTTTCTGAAAATATCCGCTTTGTTATTAGAAAAACAGGTCAATATCGACTTAAATATTAGAAAAATAGGCCAATATTGGCTTAAACGAAGCTGATATTGGCCGATACTGAAATTAGAAAAATAGGCCAATATATCGGTGCATCCCTACACAAAAAAAATATAGATCACCAATCTAATTAGAGCATAAGTGGCATAATTACCCTAAGTGTGTCAATAAGATAAATTTTTCAATGATACCTTGTTTAACGGAAGTGACGTAAATTACGTAACTTTTTCCAGTGACGCAATTTAGGTAATGTGTTCGCGAAGCGGCGACTGCGGCGGGAGCATTATAAAGACCATATATGGTAGTAGAACGGAATTCACGAGTCCTACGTTTCTTTCGCATGTGTAGAACAAGCTCTCATTGTAGATTTTCTATGGGAAAGGCTCCTATTGGCACACTTAGGGTAATTATGCCACTTATGATTATAGTAATAACCTTGGAATAAGTTTCAATAAAGTAGATTCGAAATATGTGAATTTTAAAAACTTCAAATGAAACTGGGAACCATCCTCAAAAATTATCATACACATTTTGAGCAAGCAGCAAGCAGTAATGAAAAAAGAGCAAAATACACATAGCCAAAACAAACCTTTCCCATCCCAACTTTGACGAATTTTGTAGTTTTCGTAATGCAACTGTTGCTCAAATTTGGTGGCGGCTGAAGCCTGCTCGCTCAGTAATTTCTCTTGCTGTTTTAAACAGTACTCCTGTTGTTGCTGGTATTCGTGAAGTTCCGCTAATGTTCGTTGTAAAGAGCTGTCGAGAATAGAAACATTTATTATATTTTCTGACTATAAGATAAAGTAAAATGTACTTGTGATGAGCTTCCAGCGCTTTTTCAAGTTTGCTCAAACAACGTACGGCTCTCAAACGTTGTTCAGCATTTTTTGAGTTGCTTTGTAACTTCAGCGTGTTTTCAAAACATACCACAGACTTATTGTAGTCAGAGAGAACCTGTAAAATAGAAATAAATCTTACAATTAACTTTAAAAACTTAATTTTTGTATAAATTAAATAAATGATGCTGTAAAAATCTTACCGCATATATGTTTCCCAAAGTGAAGTGACAGATTGCATTGTCTGGAGAAATGTCAATCGCAGCGTGCACTACAACCGCAGCTTCCTCGCAGTAATTGGCTCTATGCAGTATATTTCCAAGACTAATCAAAGAGACATCTTTGTATTCTCTGGGAGAAAAATGAAGAGCCCTTCGAACACATTCAATTGCGTTGTTCGCGTCGCCTTTCATTCGCCAATAATAGGCAGCAAGATTATATAAAACCCACGAAGTTTTATCCTAAATTGAACATATAGTATAAATTATATACAACAGTAAAAAAATTAATTAAAATTTATGCGACGTGTATGTACTTGTTTAAGAGATTCATAAACAAGGTGACCAAACAGATCAACTTTTTCAATGTGAGTAACAGCGTTACTTAGACCTTCTTCCGCAGTAATGTTTAAATTTCTCCGCTCTCTAATACCCTATGAAATAGGAACAAAATTACACGGGTATAAGAGACCAGCAACTTTATCGGAATATTTTATAAAACATACCAGTAAATGTTCAAATGCGTGCATGCTGAATTCTAAATCGTATATTTTAGTGCAGTAGGGTTTTTGATAATCCTTGATATCTTCGACTTTTAAATCAGAGGTAAGAAAAGCATTGGCACTGCATTTGATTTTAAATTATGATTAAATGTAAAATTCATAAGTTTTTAACTTGACATAGAATTTTGTTACTCACTTCAAGCCTTTAACATCGAGAGGAACAACTGTGCTTAAGTAGAGATCAAATTCAGTTAAAGGCTTTCCAGCAGCCATGCAATCTGCATCTGTAACATAAAGTTTTTCTTCTAAATTGGTTTCCTTGTCTTCATTACGATCTATTTCTTCTTTGCGAGCAATCAACTGTTCCTTTAATTCATCTACGAGCAAAGCTCGCTGCTCTTGTTGAATTAGAGCAACCAAATCGTACGGATGACGCAGAGAAAATGCAGAATCCATCTTGAAATTTTAAAATAATTTTATAAGTTAAGATTAATTTTGATAGTGCAAGGTTTACATTTGACATTATACGATTAATCTAAAAGTACATAGTATTTGATCGATTCTTTGCCTCCATTAAGAAGGAAAAGATTGATTTATAACCACTGCCCACTGGTGACTGCCTATTGTAAGCCTTGGCGTAAAACATTCCCGTTCTATTAAATAAAATATTTTAAAGTACTCTAATAATTTAAAAACTAACCTGCGCTTGCACTTTTCCATCTTCAGTCACAATCCAATGGGTTGAACATTGAGATATTTCAACCCAAACCAAAAGAAATGAAACAATCCATGGAATACGAAACGTAAACCAACCCACATCCGCCATTTTCATTCAAGCAACGCATCTCAAGGACATGAAGAATACCATAAATAGGTTATCATACGTGTGACGCTATGGTAAAATTTTACTAGTAGCCTTCACTGTCTGTGACCATATTAGTGAAAATCTCCAGTAACTTTGTCTGTGACGCCAAAAAAAGTAGTAATAATCCAACCTGATAGCGATTTCGGGAACTATACTACTGATAATGTCATATCCTCTGTTCCCTGGTTTACAATTTTAGGACAAGGATTTAAATGCTTTCAAAATGAAAAGAAAACCTTCGCTTACTTTGGTAAATTAATGATCACTAGGAATGGTAAAATGGTTTTCTCACCATTTGTCCTTTCTCCCCCATTAGGATTTTTTTAGCCAATGAAAGGTTTCTATACGTTTTATCAAAAATAAATAGACATATCTATTTATTTTTGGTATACATATATACGTTCTTGTTTTTTTGAATTATTATCAGACTAAAAAACGGAACCCCAAATCCAGACGGAAATCGACCTGATACTATTTCTATTTCCTAGGTTCCATGTACCATGGGCCCATGCATGTACAAGGCAACAAGTGTCTCACTGAGAAAATCAGTTCGGTGATATTTTTCGCTAATCGTCATACTAATTTTTATTATGTTACTTATGGAACTATGGATAACCAAAAGTATCAGTCGGCTGACATATTTTAGTTCCCAAATTGACCGACAGGTGGCGCTGGTCCGACAACCGAACTTTCGATCAATTTCAATGTGGCCTATGATTGGATAAATTCAATTGACTCGGTTTTTTCAAGGATCCAATATCTTGGAGGAGGGAAGTATTCTGGAGTGGAAAATCCCATAGCGGTAATAAGAACGTCCTTTCCCGCCTATTGCTGTTAGAATTACCCAGACTACCCCGGTTAAACCGGTTTTTGGTCGGACGTCAGTTTTATCTGACATCATTCTGGCTTGATGACGTCCGACCAAAAAGAGCATGATGGGAATTTTACAAAGCCGCAGGTGGCGCCCGACTTTTCCACTCCAGAATATTTAGCTCTTCCAAGCCAATATGATCCTTGGTTTTTTCCCACCCACCTGTGGTAATCGGATTCGGATCACGTCCCGACGTGCACTAGCCTTTTCTACGAACCTTGGCACTAGCCAACAGTACAAATGTACACTCCCCAGATATCATCAACACAATTTGATCACAATACCTTAAGCACACAGCACTTGAACAACACCAGTAATTGACAATATGTTATATCCAATAATTAACACACTAATTCCTTGCCCTAAAAAAAATGTCAGTAATTATTTGATCAAAGAACATTATTGAATAGTAACATTTATATTTATCGATCGCTTTTCGAATATAACCATAGATGTCACTATTTTCCTAAATCATGTTGCGAAATGTTCACTACAGATGGCACTATGGAGCAGACTGGGCGATATTGATCAGACCAACATTTAATACGAGAGTACTAAACTAATTTCACATAACTAGCTGATAATACGACTTATTGCGATCTTTTCAATTGGATCAAGAGCTAGTTTTTAAATACATAATTATACACATGAATAATAACCCCTATTTAAAGTGGTTCTTGGTAATTAGCAGCTTATAAAATTATTTCATAATTTATGGCACTATCTACGTCGAAATGATGGGAGAAAAAAACTAAAATATTTTTATGAGCAAAACTTCTTTAATTTCCGAGAATAGTTTCGTGGAAGGCACCCTTTAATCGTCGTCTCAAGAAATTCTTACACCCCCCCCTTATTAAATTCTTTGGGAAAACGCCTAGAGAAAGAAGCGCTAGGGAAGGGGGGGGGGGGGAGAGAGAGAGAGAGAAAAATTCCTCAGGACTAATTACCGCTGCTCGCCGCACCCTGAAAATAAATTGATTTTGGCCCGTTTCGAATTTTGCGGCCCATGAATTTTAAATCAGGATTCACTATACGTTTTTTGATAAAATTCTCATTAGCGTTCAAAGCGGCGAAGAGATGGTTATCTCCCCTTTTTTAATTTTTAATAAGTGATGAATAATGTTCTTAATGCGTCTTGTACAAAAATTATCAAGCATTTTATTTGTTTTTGGTTTTAAAAGTGACATTTCTACTTTGGACATTGCGTCTAACAGGCTTATTTACCTTCATTAAGACCCTAACATGTAATGTAATTTTTTACGTGTAAAATTAATGCGTCTTGTACAAAAATTATCAAGCATTTTATTTGTTTTTGGTTTTAAAAGTGACATTTCAACTTTGGACATTGCGTCTAACAGGCTTATTTACCTTCATTAAGACCCTAACATGTAATGTAATTTTTTACGTGTAAAATTAATTTCAAATTATATTTACAATCAGGATGGGTTAAAGTTGCAAAAAGAAATACAATCCTTAATATAATATTACTGTCGAAAACGTTGGCATTCAACATTTATTTTTAGAGACACTTACAAAGTTACAATTTCCCTTCGTCGTTAGTCCAGCCTCACCTCTATTTCATGCGATTTTAGTCTTTGACTTAGATAAGTTTTAACGGGACTTCAAAATACTTTGACAGTACTTTCAAATTGGTTTAATTTGTGGTGGATCAATTAATTTTACGTTTCTGCCACCTTAATAGGTGTAACAGGCGCTAGTTACATTAAAAACAAAATCCGTGGAACCCTATACAATATCATACGCGATGTTCGACTGTGAATCGGCATTATGTTCTATGCTAAGGCCCGAACACTAACTAAATAATAATAAGCGTCCACGCTTGTATCTATTCCAGTTCAATAAATTCTATTCTATTCTAAATAATAATCACAAAATACATACAATAAATATCGTCCTCAGGGGAAGTTTAAAATAAAAATAATTAGAAATTAGCCCTGCGCCAGTCGGCTATATTACATTCATTACGCGATTACTTATGGCAAGCCAGCCCCCATCGAAAACTAAAGACTGGCGATAATCACCGGCATCTTGAAGGCATTTAGCGACATCTTTTAAAAAAATCATCAACAAATTAACTATCAATGGCGTCGCACCAGCTTTCAGACGAGCTATCGAGTTATTTTGTCGTTAATGCGCCTTCCTCCTCTACGCTTCTTACCGTGATTTATTAGGCTAACAATAGGGGGGGGGGCGAGAAAGTAAAAGCCTTTTTTACACTCAATTTAGCTAGTCCTACGTAGGGTTGGCTGTTTCGCAGGGACGGAAGGCGGAATAGAGAGCACCGATAAAAGCTTCCATTTTTCTTCCATAGATGGCTCTAGGGGACCAGGGGCGAGAGATTTTTACTCGGTAATTAATCTTGGGCGTGGATAAGAACGTCGGTTCACGATGTTCGCGTCCTACGTCTAACCCCCTTACGCGCTCTTTTATAGCGATTTACGGCTCACGATCATCAGAAAGGAATGAACGTATAAACTCTTGTTACGGTCTGTGAATAGTGTTGGATGTATCGCTGTTGAGGGTAAATACACAATTTTCACGACATCATTCAACATCAAACACTGAAAACGTAGGGCCATAGAGCTTCCTATAGAAATCTTTCGGAACGATATCACTCCACGATGAAGTGAAGTTTTTTATTAAAAATTTTGATAACTTCGATTTTGCATCTGTTGCAAAACATTTTAAGCCGTTAAAAGTGTATTTGCTAGTGAAACGAATCTAGATGTCACTGTGGCGCCATGTTCTTATAAAGTAGCGCTTGTTAATTTAAAGCCAGTGGTGGCTTTATCAAAAAAGTAAAAAAAAAAGGGTTTCCAAAAATACTTTTAAAAGCGCTTCTAGGTGGCAGCACCTTCCGGGACTTAAAACGAAAGACGAGTTGTCTGTCATCTATTGGCTTCCCGAAACCACATGTTTAATAAGTTAATATTCACGTGATTCCGAAAAACCAATCAACACCTTTTTGGTTAGATTTTGATGCTTACTCAACTTGTTTTGATTATTACGCTAACGAGGTCTAGTGCGAGCGGATGCAACTAGACAGGAGCCGCCACTTGCTTTAAATAAAAATGCCAAAACCTGGGCGTCGAAATTGCTGTGTTACCATGGATGAACACAAAACAGTGTGAAATCGATGTTTCCATGAGTTTACGACAGTGTGAGAAATAAGGCACTATCACAGGCCAATCGCCAGTTTAAAAATTAGCTAGGCCAGATTAAAAATTAAATGCTTGGGGTGTTATTGGCCCTGGTGACCACTTAATTAATTCAAAGTTTTTTCCCTTAAAGAATGAAGTTCATTAAAAAAATTATATATTAATCCCTAAAATTGTTTGGTCTTTGCTTCTATGCTGTGTGCTTGGAATTGTGACAATTGGGTGTATGGGTGGGTGATTTGGTGTCGTGGGTCTGTCTACTCTGCACCAGTGGCGTAGCGAGGGGGGGGGGCGGAGGGGTGGACCGCCCCGGGCGCCACCATTAGGAGGGCGGCAAAATTGCCCCTTTTTACAAGGAGGATTTTGGCGCGTTCATCCCTTCTACTTCACCTCTCTTCCTATCCTCCTTGGAATTATTATTCCGCCCCGGGCGAAAATGGCCCACGCTACGCCACTGCTCTGCACTCTGCACACAGTATAGAAGAAGCGAATTTAGCAGTTAGCAAAATGAAATATAAACAATATCTCTCTCAGTAGGCTTGTTCGGGTCGGGTCTATAGCACATATTGTCAAGAATAGATAATTTGACCATGAATTATGAAAGCCCTATTTTGAAGGTTAAAAATGGTAAGTGGCCAGTGGCCAGTTTTTTAATTAAACTACGTAGGCTCTACTGGCCACGGGTCCATTTTAAAAAAATTCCTTATTTCTCACCCTGGTTTACGAACACGTTTTTCTGGTAACATCCTTTTTATGAGATGTGACTCGCGGACGTGCACATTTGAAAAGACTGAAAAACAGCCAAAAAACTAGATGTCACTGACATTCAAGTACACACAATACCCCCGATGAATTAAATTTATTTTAAATATTAAATTTAAATTTGAACAAGGTAGCGAAACGCGAACATGAACTAATTGAAATTAATTTTTAGACCATCTGAATTTTTTGAGTTACCTGGTTTTGGAAATAAGGTAACGAAACACGAACACGTTAATTTAAATCTATTTTTAGACAAAGCAATTTTTTTGAATTACCTCCTTAATTAACTTGATAAGTACACTATAACCACCTAAAAGGAATTATTAGTAGAATATCAACAATAAATTAATCAGCCTGTTCTTTAATATAGTACGGGACTTTCTCAACAACCTAGTGCATTAACAACGACCCTAATCACTTTGTCATTCAACCAGTGAAAAATCAGTTTTATCAATGAACATCATACAAACGCGCGGTGCCCTAAATAGATGGCCGAAAGTATCCAAAGTCCTGTAGAAGACAATGGACACAGTTCGTAGAGGTTTCAATGGTCGAAGGCCAAATATTTGTAGACCGCTTTTATTCTGAATCTTGAATTGGTACGAAATTAAAATAATTATATGACAATAATGCGTACGCGAGTTGTGGGGTCCCGCAAATAGACGCTTCAAGAAATCATCCTCCCAAGAAATCGCCAAGAAATAATATTTCCGAGAGCGAGGACCTGCAAGTCACTGTTTATATAGTGCTTGTTAAAATTATGGAAATTTTTCACCTTTACAGCAGCAACAAGCGTTCCCCATGGCGTTTAACCAGGTAGTGTTTTGACATATTAAGGCTTGGCAAAAACATGACGTTCTGTTTACAGATGATAAGTGTCTATTATTTCCACAAGCACTATATAAATGATCAGTACTATATAAAAATAAAATATTCAATTAGGTTTGTCTTAATTTAAAAACAGTGTGTAGACTTTAAGGTGAAACTCGCGAAAAACCAATAAAATTGGCAAATGACTAACGTCTTGGGCTCCAATTTCAAAAATGTAAAACGGGCTACCGAGGGCATGATATTTCCTTTCGATTGACACATCACTGCCCCTTCTAGACCCAATTGTTAAAGAGTTACGTGGAATACGGCGGCGGGGGCATCGGCTACACTGTACGTGAGCAAAGTACACACAAATCCTTTAGGGATTGTGTGTAAAAACGAGTTTTCCAATAAACAATGGGGATGTTAGCAAATTTTGTCCGCTAAGTTTGTAACTGAGCTAGGAGTCCTCTAGCAGAAAACATTCGTCGTCTGCTTCCAAGCTGGAAATTGGAATTGTTACTGGACCCGAAACCAAATACTAAACACGCGCCCAATATTACCGGCGCGTTGGGTATAGCGTTCTTAGCTCGTCACTGTCGTCAAAGCTTACACCTTTACTTCCATTTTGACTCGGTATTTCTAAATTTATAATCTATTTAAACCTTCACACAAACTATATATGCAAAAACATTAAAGCGAACTTCCTATTTAAATTAATTAAATCATTACCCTTTCATTTTTATTCCAATATAATCATTACTGAATAATCTAAAGCCTATTAAAATTCCAAAAGCCTCATTTCTATATTAAAAATAGCAGAGCAGACGACGGAATGCGGGTTATCTGACATTTTTACGCGCGTGTTTTGTATTTGGATATAAATATTTCGCGATTCTCTCGGTAGGAGCGCTGAAGGGCGATGCAAATTGTGGAACCGGGGAATTTGTTTAAGTTTCTAAATTATTCGTCCAAGGTTCCAGTCCAGTGCTTCCACTTTGAGGGTATTTTACCCTTTTTCACGTAAAATTGCCTTCGAGAGGGATTTTTTTTCGAGATTGAGGGTAATGGGTAAAATTAGGGTATTTTCAACATTTCATGGGAAATTTAAGGGTATTTAAAAATTTTTAAAATAATCTACCATGAAATATAATTTCCCTTTTCGACAAAGTGTAACTAAGTTGGCCGTAAGTGGAAAACTGGTTTTGCTTATGTCGAGACTTTTTCAGGTTCTTTCTCTGTTGTCAGCTTTGCAGATTGGAGCAGACTAAAATATTCTTTTCGTCCCTTTGTAAGCGAATTGCATACCTACCATTAATATGAGTGTCTTTTTTACCTCTCCGAGGGGACAAAGTCCCCTAGGAGGGGTTATACAACGACCGTGTCTGTCTGTGGGTGGGTCTGTGGGTGGGTCTGTGGGTGTGTCTGTCTGTCAGGACTGCGAACGCGTTCGCATTTTCGGTGCAAAGTGTAATCACTGCGTACGCAGTTTCTCAAAGGGTTGGCAAAACCACCGTGCGACGGTGAGCGTTAACGGATGCATTTGCGGTTTGGTTTGGATGGTGTTTTTTCGCTCACCGTCGTGACGGTTTGGTGTATTACGGTTTTTGTAATGTTTATGCGTAGGTTGTGAGTGTTGAATTTGTTGTGTTTGTGTTCTGATGGATGTGCATGTTGAGTCTGTTGTGTTTATATGGGCGTTTTCTCTCCAACTTCTTCTTAATGACTTTGGGACGGACCGAGTGCTGAGTGTAATGCTACCTCTCAACGTTCAATGGCAGGGTTTCCACCAGTTGTACACGGTATTCGTCTTAGTATCAATTTGCGATCGCATCGGGCGGGATTTGAACCCGAGACCTCCTGATTGACAGGCGGACGTTCTACCACAGAACCACCGACACTTGTTACGCCTTATTGAAAATTAGACCTTCAGCTTTATCGGAAGCGTATTTAATAGAGTACGAAATTTTGGTTTAATTGAAATAGAATTGAAATTGAAATTATTGCATCGAAGAAATTCTAATTTAGCGTTTCTCTATTGATTAAAAACAAATGCGCCACCCAGGTTTCGAACCCAGACCATTCGGCTTGGCAGTCGAGCGCTCTACCACAGAACCACCGATAGCTGCTTAGATTCACTGAAATTAAGACAGGCATCGTAAGCATAATAGGTAATAAAGTCTTTTTTTATTAATGAATTTATGAAGGCCTAATCTGGTATTTTTTAAAGGTTAAATCTTGTTTTAGCGCAGTCAGCCGAGATTAGAGGGTTAAAGGGTAGACCCTGTGGGTGGTCCACTTTCTTAACGACCTATATATAGTTCTGTTAATTCAAAGGAGATAATTTAACGTTAATTGCTTTAAAAGCTGGCGGTTAGTAAAGTGGCTCTCTGTGCTTTGTTTATGGTAAGGTTTTTGCTTCTTGTAAATACATTTGGTGTGGATATTTGGATATCTACGATTTCTTGGGTGTGCGAGTCATTATATGATATTGGAAATTGGACGGCATTGGTCTTTTTCATGTGGTATGCGTCACAACGTCAACAGGAAGTGAACGAGTCGTCCACTACCAGATATCTACGGTATCTTCATCAAGGGCGAGTGTTGAAATAAAATGAGCGTTAAAGATGCGGCAAGTATTTCGTAAGCGAGTAATTCCAAAAAGCCTCTGTAGATATTTCTTTCATTAAAATTTGCTTCGTATTATATTTAACTGATAAACTTGTTCTGTAAAAGGGTTTAATTCAATTGTGCATTGTTATAGTACGTCTAACTTACTGTTGTAACTACTTAACTTATGATATTCTGAATAAATTAAAATTGGTCGTTTCGTCTCAATTATTTTAATTATAATTAAAATTTTATACCGGGCGGGATAGAAATGGGTTAATATTTTTAACAAATAACTCTAAATTGCGGAGATATATCTTTAAGGGTTATCTCGAGAAATTAATACCACTAGGGACAATTCTTCCGAGGAGAGGTATATTTTGGCTTGCCAACTTGTCTTTTGTAAAAATTAAAGAAAAACTGATAAATAAACTAAATTGTTGTTTTTTATGAGAATTTTCAGGGTATTTTTAAATTTAAAATGAGTAAAGTGGGTATTTTATTGTTTGATTCTTGTGGGAATTTTAAGGATACTTTTGAAATTTGGAATGGTTAAAAGTGGGTATTTTTCAGCTTAATTCTGGGTAAAATGATCTTTTGGAAGTGGAAGCACTGTTCCAGTCTTCCAGATCGGGAAAGGTCTTAGCTTATTTCGAGGGTTATATCTCCACTAGTAGACGACAGTAGGATCTATGGTTTGAAGGCTATCAAAGATTACTACGCTCGCATTGAGTAGTCCTTTCGCCATTTCTTTGGTCATTTCCTAGAAAAAGATGTCACACTTTTTCATTATTTGGTGGTTTTTTTCGCCTGTCCGAAGACAAAAAGTGTAAACTTTTTACCCTAAAACGTTTTATTCGCCTGTTCTCGGAGTAAGATTTACTCTGTCCCGAATTTTGTTCGCTTGTTCCAGAGCTCTAAGGTTACACTTTTTACTCCTCCTCGAAAGGAGGTGTAGAGGGAGTAATCTAGCTTTGTAGTCTGCTTGTATAGAAAGTTCGTCTGCTTAAATTTCATTTCACGAAAACATGTGGCAAACTTTTAATAACGAACATCCAATTGTTAAATGCTATTTAATGGCTTTAAAAGTTGCTTTAAAAGGAACCACGGCTATGGACTGCATGCAATGCAAAGTACGAACAAATTAGCGAATAAGTAAAATAGTCCATTATGAAAAGGGATAAAAAAGCTAAACCCTAAACAAATTTGAAGAAAATTAAAAACTTACTAATAGCTCGTACCGATAGGTCTTCGAGCAAACAAAAAGACGCGAAACTCGGAACAAATAGATCTTCGAGTGAAAAACTAAATTAAATAAAATAGCCAGAATTTCCAATGGTTGACCGGTTTCGTCCTATTTGGGACTCTTCAGTACCGTGCGGGAAAGCTGGGTTGCGACTATTACACCGAAAAGAGAAACTAAGCCTAAACATTAAAAATTTCAAAACGAGTTGCGTAGCAACGGAAAGCCGAAAAGGGGGAGGGTGGTGGAGAATAGTATGTACGAAATGTATAAAAGGAACCACCTATGGACTGCAATGCAAAGGACGAAAAAATTAGCTAATTTTTTCGTCCTTAAAAGTTGCTTGTTGAATGAAAATGAAATATAATAAAATATAAACTCAAAAATAATTCCAAATTATTGCCTGAATATATAAGCATAAATACGAAAAAGTTAAAAAAAAAAAAAACTGAGCTATTAGTTCAATCATAAGTAACATAATAACAATAAGTATGACACTTCCTATTGCCTTAATTCTAATTTTCTAACCGAACCTGTTTCCGGCACTGATACTCTCTTCAAGCTGTGACTTGCACTCGCGACTTACCGTTTTGGATGACTACGTTTTGATAAAAACGTAAGCCTAATATCGGAGAGCACGTTCTGGAGTCGCGAGGGGCTTTGGCTTTGTTTTGAAGCCCGCGTGCGAATCACGCGTGATAAAAAAACATGAGCTCGTGGCGCCACGAAAAACTTTTTTAATTTTTATCATTTTAGCCTAATATTCCGCCTATCTATCGGAAGCCAGATATTTCTGCTTAGCGGAAGTCTCGCGTATTTTAGACACTAGAGGCAGTGGTGTAGTCGTAAAACAAAAAGAACCGGGGCGCTACCTGGGTACGGCCAACTTCGATTTCGCGCGTAATCGAAGTTGACTGTACCGGCCGCTATAAATGTACGTCCAACTTCGATTTTTATCGTGATAGAAGGCTAAAAGCTGGCCGTATCTAGGTAACTATTTGAAATTGTTATGCTATTTTCCGGCGGCCAAAATTTATAATAAATTCACACACCCTTTATTAGAGAAAAAATGATTTACGAATTATAAGCAAGGCGCGCCCTGGCAAGTTGAAAAAAAGAGGCAGGGCGCGCCCTGGCAAAATGGAAAAACCAAGGCGGGGCGGCGCCCTGCTTTTGAAAAAAAGCACCGGGGCGACGCCCTGCCCCGCCCTGGCCCGACTACACCACTGACTAGAGGGCTCTGTGCTGAGAAAACATCTTGATTACGCCATAACTATGAAAATCAGTTTGGTTGTAAATCTCGTTAATTGTCATACTTACGGTTATTATGTTACTTATGGCCTAGCTGATTATTATTATTATTAAATAAATGAGAAAAATGAGCCACATATTGATGACCACCGGTCGTCATCTTTTTTTTTTATTCGGGATTGTAACGTGTGGGACATCATTTAGTCCGCTCGTCCATCAGGGTAACGGCCACGCCAACGGGGGGATACGTGGGGACAGGGGTGGGGACACCCGTGGCGGAAGTATTCCTTCCACCCATAGGGGGATTGGTGGTCGTCCTCAAACGGTCATCCACAAACTCTGCCTCCTAGATGCTTGGGATTACAGGAGTACGCCACTACTCCCGGCCAGTTTAAAAATTAAATGCTTGGGGTGTTAGTGGCCCTGGTGACCACTTAATTCATTCAAAGTTTTTTCCCTTCAAGATTTTAGTTCATTAAAAAAATACTATATTAATCCCTAATATTGTTTGGTCTTTGCTTCTATGCTGTGGGCTTAGCCTTGTGTCAATTGTGTGTATGGGTGGGTGACTGGGTGTCGTGAGTTTGTCTACTCTACACTCTACACACAGAATAGAAAAAGAGAATTCAGCAGTTAGCAAAAAAAAAAAAAAAATAGGGGCCGATAGGGGAACGGCAGCTTGCTGCCTTTGACTGTATTAGCGTCTATGGGAAGATAACCTGGAGATAAATATGTTTCTACGTATTGCTTTGGATTACAGGAATACGCCACTACTCCCGGCCGGTCACCATCTTAAAACAAAACTACGGCTAATAAATAACCTTTAACCTTTAACTACTCCCTTCTGTCGTCAAGACAGAATTGGAGTAAAATGACGTCATAGGGCTACACTTTTTAACCTGCTCAAATGACCCAGAACAGGCGGAAAAAAAATAACCTTATAGACGGAGTAGACATTCGAGTCTTTTGGTCTCGAAATTTGAAAATGGTACTACTTTTCTAACGCAAAAGTACATAATATCAGAAGGAGATAAAGGGGAAGGATGGCACTGCCCATATGCTATAATGCTTTACGAGTGTAACAACAGTTCGACCAACCTCGAATTTCGTGATTTTTTCTAATTGGCTGACAAGCGTATGCCGTAATGATGACATACGAGGTCGTCAGAATCGTCAGCTCACGTGACTCACTGACGTCGCGAAAGACGCGAAAATAGATTGCTATGGCGGCGAATCTTAGTAAATCTGTTCAAGTTGATTTAATTTCGCGGGGTAAAAGGTTTAAATCTACCCAAGTTAATATAAAGCCAAGTCAAGTTAAATGTTTAAGTAAATACGTTCAGGAAAGCGATAGTAAAAAGAGGGAACTAAACGATTCGGTAATCCTTGTTTAATAACTAATTTTCTAACTTTGATGCTAACCCAAACTAGTCCTTAGTTTCCGGTTTTAATAATTTAATTATAAACAAATACTACTTTAAAAGGTAATAGTCAAAACTATTAATAGTTTTAATTAAAATCTGAGATAAAATACATACCTCCAGCTTTCCAAACAAACAAAGTCTACATCGTCCAGTTACTCGAGTCGACTTAAGCAGACAACAAGGCGGAATTGTACCGCGGAGATCTCTCGGGACTACGTTTATCTTTGGGAGTAAATTGGTTTGAAAAAGTGTGTACTCCCGCCATATTTTCGCGCCTTTTAGAGGTTGGTCGGACTGCCGTTACAGTAGAGAACCCTGGTGTCATCCTTCCCCTTTATCTCCTTCTGATAATATCTAACTACAGGTTTTTCTTACCATTTAAGGAAATTTGTTACGAACTTATGGTATTACGATTTCTTTAAGTTCCGACCTAGAATATGAAAAGAGCTGTCATCTGTAAGAGCATAATAAAAAAAATCAATGTATATAAATTTAATAAATAATAAACCAAGGCTTAAAACCTTTATAGTTCATTTTGACGCTAGTCGGGGGGGGGGGGGATGAGTAGGGGTAACACGCGCGACCTTTGAAAATAACATATTGCAGTAGCTAAAAATGTAATTAAGCCTAATGAGCGTTTTTACCTTTTCAAGAGGATAAAAAAACCGCGTCGTTTCTTTCATTAAGCCTTTGCCATATAGTAATGGAGGTAAAATAGAGAGGGAGACGCAAAAAAAGAGGGCCGGATTTGCCATCAGGGGGCGTGGTGTTCGAAACAGCTGCTGACGGCGTAATTAAGCGCGGATTAAAAAAGGCCCTCCTGCTGATTAGGCTTAGGTCCCAATTCCCCTTCCCCGCTTTTTTTGATACTATAACCCTCCAAGCGCCCCCTCCCAGTCGTTACTTGGCAGTAATAGATGCTACTAAAAATCCAATAGCTCAATAATGAAATATGTAAATTTTTGGGTAACCCCCCCCCCTCCCTATACGACCACTGGGTGTGTTTTTTTATCCTCCGGGAGTTTCGACGTGGTAATAACTCAGAGACTAATAATGGATACTCCATCACTTTCAAAATCACGATAGACCAGAAAATAAAATTTATTACGTACGATCGACGATGAAGCTTTGTTTCTCAATTATTATTTTTTAATTAAGTCTACGTCCGAGGCTGATCAGTGGGGGGTAAAATACGGGAACTAGATTTTACAAGTCCTAAATTGTTATTATTACCAAAAGTGACATAATTACCAAAAGTGTGTCAATCGGACATATTTCTGAATGATTGTTACGAGCGAAATACAAGTTGGGAGGTGTAAAAATATATTCCCCAAAAAGCAAAAATAGACTTAAAGTTGTTTTAAGTTGTTACTAAATTTGACTCTGTCCGTATTGTAAATTTAGCTTATTTAACGTAATTTTAATACTGGAAACGTAACCTACAAAAAAAAAAAGAGAGAATTAGGAAATACATAAAGTTTTGTCTGCGTCACGTGAAAAAGATTGAAGATAATGAGCACGCGCTGACAGTGGTTTTAAATAAAAGGGTGCACGCGCAAAAAATAAAAAAACAACGTACTAGCAACCGTCAAAAAGAAACGTATTTTTTCTCTCTCCGTAACCCTAATTCAATTTTTTGTATTTATCCGCATATTTAATCTCTTACTAACATTAAAAGTATCTATTTTAAACATAATTTTAGTTTTTTTTTAACTATTTTAACTAAATACGCGCGCAAAAATATTTCAGGAGGGGAGAAGGGAAAGTATGCCTTGGGAAGGGAAGGAAGTTAATACAAACAAATAACGCATCGTAGCGAGGAACGGAGGAACTAAGTAGCACTGGTCAAAGTTAGTGTATTTTTGGATTTTTCGTCGTTCTGTGGAGATGCTATAGCCATCTACCTACGAAATAGTACCATAGACTAAAAACGATTCAGATAGGCGACAATAAATAGTCTTTTATGTGGTTGATCTCGAGTCGAGCATTCATTAAACCTCTAGCATACGAAAGTACAGGGATTGTAACACTTTTGGTAATTATGTCACTTTTGTTATTACCTATACGCATAAGTAACATAATAACTATTAAGTATGACAAATAGCTTAGATTATCACCCAACTGATTTTCACAGTTCTTGCGCAATCCTGGTTTCATTCTGCACAGAGCCCCTTATTGTCTAAAATATGACCAAATAGAAATTTACTAAGGCCAAGGATGATAATATACTACTCACAAGGAGACGACCCGAGGTGATAATCACAGATTTTGTTCAAACTCGGGTATAGTGTCCATGTACCTTAAAAAACCTGTAAGGGAAAAGTTGCGACGGGCTTTCGTTTTGCCATGGCAACCGAAAACGTTTTTGACAACATGATTTGGAATTTTTCCATTGAAAATAACATGAGAATCTGAATGATTTTAAGGATCCCCCAATTGACCAAATTGCATTTAAACTTGATTAAATTTAATTTTTAAAATCAATTTAAATGTAATTTTAACGTTTTTGAAATTTTCAAAATTTTTCATTTTTTAAAAGGTTTCACAGGGGGGGGGGGGGACCTTTAAAATCCTTTAGATTCCCATGTTATTTTCAATGGAAAAATTCCAAATCATGTTGTCAAAAACGTTTTCGGTTGCCATGGCAAAACGAAAGCCCGTCGCAACTTTTCCCTTACAGGTTTTTTAAGGTACATGGAGGTGTACACTATACCCGAGTTTGAACAAAATCTGTGATTATCACCTCGGGTCGTCTCCTTGTGAGTAGTATATTATCATCCTTGGCATTAGTAAATTTCTATTTGGTCATATTTTAGACAATAAGGGGCTCTGTGCAGAATGAAACCAGGATTGCGCAAGAACTGTGAAAATCAGTTGGGTGATAATCTAAGCTATTTGTCATACTTAATAGTTATTATGTTACTTATGCGTATAGGTAATAACAAAAGTGACATAATTACCAAAAGTGTGACAATCCCTGTACTTTCGTATGCTAGAGGTCTCCTTGTCAGTTAAGTTGCGAGTCGCGGGAGTTTTGAAAATAGGTTCGGTTAGAAAATTAGTATTGAATGAAGTGCCATACTTAAGGTCATTAAGTTACTTATGCTATAAGGTGGTATAAAAATGATGTTTTTTTAAATTTGGCCTATTTATTGACTCGAAAATTCTTTAGAATTTAATTTAAAGGGTATGCAAAAGGATGAACCAAGTTCTATTCAAACATTTGTAAATAGGTATACTGTAACAAAAAAATGGTTTTGGGAATTGATAAAAATTTAAAAAATTACGCACGAATTTCCGGTAGCTACTCCCTCTCTGATCCTCGTGATTATAAATCTAATCTATCATATTTTGGTATTTTGTAGGTTAACTCCATGGGTTCCAACTAAAATACATAATTAATTTTTGGGGCTTTGCAAAATATTTGGTTACACCAAATAATTCTATCGAATACAAAATCGAATACTCGATTCGTTTAATTTGATAATGCTCGCAAGAATTCGTTTTCGCTGATCAAATAGCCGAATATTCAAAAGGGGTTGAAAATATTTGTTATGTCAAATAGTTTTCAAAACTGGTCGGTTAATCGCGAGGATTTTCTGGATTTCCAGGCCATCAAAAAGAAAGAATTTACAGAAAGTTTTCTTCATAAAAAATCTACTTCGCTTCAGTGGCGCTGCAATCGCGTAACAGCAAAGGCCTGTACGTCTCTTATTGGCTAGATTATTGCGCCTTGGCTTGTTTTGGAATTATCTAGAACATAAAAGTAACTTTGAAACGAAGACCTGTTAACTAGTTCTGTTTTTTCATTCAATTATATTCGACTAGACTGCATGCCGTCGGGTCGGGTTTTTATGTAACCCGAACCCGACCTGACCCGATAATAAACTTCCACTTGAGTAACTTAAATCGTCATCCGATAACGTAACCGAATCATTAGAGTTGGATAAAGATAAACAACGCCTATCCATTACTTATTTAAAAGATTTCCTTATGTGAAAACGGTTTCACTTGAATTCGATGAAATATTTACAATTGTGGTAAAGCAGGAACGATGACAAATCTAAAATAAAAAGTGTTTGGACGGTATTCGAACGAGATCCGAGTTAACTATAGCCTTTTGTATTACTGATTTACTGTCGGATGACAAGCATTGTCTAAAAAACTCTAAACAATTAATTTGTCTTCGTGTACCCGGGCTTACCAAAATTTTATATACTTGTACTCACTTCGTCTTCATTATACAAGATTTAGGCACAAAAAAAACTGTTTTTAGTCGGGTTGGTTTGGGTTGAAAATTGTAAACCCGAACCTGACCAGACCCGAAACCTAAAATTAGATAATCGATTCAATCTCCTAAAAAATGGTATTTGCACCAATCTAGCAGTCTTCAATAAATTAAACTATTTCAAGTGTAGATTATTTTAAAATAGTAAAACGATGTTTTTTATATATGGAAATGGAAATTTTTGGTCCATTTTTACGATGGTATTATTATGTCAATGATATTTGACCTTTTTTTACAGTGCTTCCGGAGGTTGGTTTACCACGTAATTTCCACAATTTTTCAAGATGGTGGTCAATCTCGGCTGAACAATTTGTTTCTTGTATCTTCAAAGAAATTCCGTACACTTTCCAAGAAATCCGAAATCCAGCCTGAATTTCTTCAAAATCCGGAGATTATTTAAAAATCTCGATATCCGGTAAGAATTCCAGTAATACGACGCAAAATCTCGAAATCCAGAAAGCCGACAAGAAAATGAGAAATTGCAAAATCGCGAAATTCGACGAGAAATCGAGAAATCCCGAAATTCGGCAAAAATCCTGAAATCTGACAAGAAATCGAGAAATTTAAAAATCGCGAAATCTGACGAGAAATCCGACGGGAAATCGAGAAATCCAGCAAGAAATCGAGAAATAACGAAATCCCGAAATCCGATGGTAAATCGAGAAATCGAGAAATCCGGGATAAAAGTTAAGATATCCGAAATAAAACAAGAATTCGGGAAATCGCTAGAACCTTACAAATTGCTAGATTTTCGACTGCAGACGATTTGTGATTTATAAATAATAAATCGTTGACTTAGCAGACGAAAATCTATCAGTTTATAAACTTCTCGCGTGGGCCGCTACGTGACTCTATCTGCACTTTAAAGGCTAATTTCAGCTAGCTACGAGACTTTACAAACGCCATCTATGGGCTTTTTTTCTTATAAAAATTTTAAAAAACGCCCGCATCTGTGGTACAACTTATCACACATTGACTGCCACATGCCAACTAAGCTAAACATAAGGTAAAACATTGCAGTTTCTACAAAATATCAATAACTCTGGTTCATTTACTTCTGGCGTTATTCAATCGAATAACTCTCAAAGCCTAATATTTGGATAACAAAAGGTAAAAGATCAAAAAGTCACCGCGAAAACCGAAGGTCTCGCGCGTGTTTTCAAAGTCATAAAACGTCAACAATAGGTGAAAACTATTCGCCCGCGCTAAGGTGTCCAGAGCGACACCACGACCAACTTTTTACATTCAGTCGCGGCAAAAAGTTGCTCAACTGTGTCCGCAAACGGTTCGGGAAGGGGCCAAAATAATAAGCCTATTAATATAAAAGGCAAAAATCTGACTTATTCCACTATTAAGCTATACCGCTAGAAGTCACTACCGCCGGCTGCTACGGAGCCAAAAAAAGGCGTGACCAATGGATTCGAAGGGAGCGCCCCCTTTTTCTCACGGTTACACGCATTGATGGAGCCGGCTGGACTTCAATCGTCCGTGTAACACCGCGTATGACCATTGTCCAAAAAAGAATAATAGTGACATTTAGGGGGATGCGTTTCGTATCACCTTTCAGGGCATTCCTTAATCCTGGATTTTAAATTTGGCACGCCAGTCAAGAATTCAATATCAATAAAAGCGTTAGATGTCACCCTAACGCGTTGACGTCATAATTTGACGAAATAGCTTCTTCACTAACCTTGAAAAGGCGACCGAAACCCGATTACAGCGCCCACTATCCTCAGAAAGCGAGGATTATTAACAATAGGTTTTATACCAAAGCTGAAAAAAAATATTTGAAAATGTTCTACGCCAATTTCACGGTTATATAGTAAGGAAATAAAGTTACGTAAACGAAAGAAAATAAATACAATTCGTGTGGTAGGTCTGATTGACTCCACAAGAGTTTAACTTCAAAGGTCTGATTAATGCCAAAACTTTCTCGTTAATGCAGTTTAACTTCAGAGATCTTATTAATTCAAACACCTAATTTTAACTTCAAAGGTCTGATTAATGCCAAAACTTTCTCGTTAATGCAGTTTAACTTCAGAGATCTTATTAATTCAATCACCTAATTTTAACTTCAAAGGTCTGATTAATGCTAAAACCTAGTTGTAACTGTCTCATTAATGCAAATTCTTAGTTTTAACTTCATACGTCTAAAAAATGCAAATTCTTGGTTATAATATCTGAGGTCTGATTAATGTAAAAACCTAGCTTTAACATCTGAAGTAATAATTAATGCAAACTCCTTGTTTTGACTTCTGAAGTCTTATTAATGCAAACACCTAGTTTGAACTTCTGAGGTCTGATTTAATAATTATAATAATAATTAACTAGGCTAATACCCAAGGCACCACTTTAGCGACTTTTAATGCCTAAGTACAGTCTCTTAGTACTTCTTATAGCAACGGCACACGGTGTAAACGACTCTGTCTAAATGCTAAGCAAGATTAATTAACTCGATAAAAATAAAACCAGTTTGATTATAATTTAACACGAAAAAAGGGATATAAAAATAAAAATCACTCAAATAAAATGAAGACATCAAAAAATTATCACGAGTTTTCTCCTCGGAGCCGCCATTTTGGATTAACCTTTGACCCGCGTATCTTGTTCCTTTTCCAATAAGGATAAAATCGTGCAATTTCAAACGGTTAAAGCGTTGCTAATAGGATTGCATAAGGATGGGGGGTTGATAGGGGAGAACTCGAGATAATATATACGTTGTAACGAAAAGCATTCGCTAAATGGAGGGAAAAAACTTGCCGTATTATATTGAAAAGAAATGACGCGTTTCCCATGACCAAGGCCCGACGCAAACTTTCTTCACGATTATCCCGCCACCCCGTAGCAGCGAGGGCAACTAAGCGGCCGGCCGGTAGAAAGGGGCCGAAAATAAGCGTGTAACGCTATAAAAGTTAATAATACCTTCGGGGGATTTTTATTCTCCGGGAATATACGTTTGGCGCCTTACAAATTTGAGGGAACTATTTGTACGTATTAATGTCAACACGTTGTAATATAGACATTCAATTTGTCTATTTCCAGGGGCGGATCTTTCGCATTTCGAAATAAGATTAATGTTTGCCTCCCGAGGCCACCGGGATTCAATTGGAAATATTAAACCCAACGTCGATTCGAAGCTGTTTGTACAGTGTCGCCATCTCTTTTCGTTTCCAATTTCTTCGAAGCTCACGCTTCCGTTTTATAATGCCATTATGTAACACAAATATAACACATTTAATTTTCCTAACGTAAATATTTTAAATGATGTTTATTTTGCCAATGACAACAGAAATCGTAACGTGGCTAAGGACTAACAACTCTTCAGCAGTTGTTACCAGTCTTTGGAACTGCCGGCCATTGACCAAGAATCTAAGGACACTCACTGTTCCCGATATTTGGACACGGTAGGCGTGGCCTAAATTGGAAGGCTTACTGAGGCAATTTAGCCGCTTTGAAGCGCCTCAACTATCACTAGAGAGTTAGTCGGGGCTTAGGCGACAGTACGTAAGAGAAAGTTAGGCTTACTTTAAGGATTCCAGTGAATTTGATTAAAAAAACTCAACCATATGCGACTTACTGTTTTTTTTACTTAACACAATGGTTAATTACCATTACTTAACCTTTTAAAGAACCAAATTCAAAGGTTCAAAACTTACTAAGCCTATTAATTTAACCGACAACAACGGCGCCATTTTGTAAAAATTTAATGTGAACGCTCCAGCTTTAAGAGCTTCTCTACGTAAATACGAGTCTTAGAGTCTACGTCGGAAATCGACTTCAGCGACGCCAAGTTTATCCGCATTGAACTAAAATAACCGTGATTTTCCCATTCCCAGTATTAACGCGTGCTTTTTAAAGCCTGAACAGTGAGTCCCCTTAGATTCTTGGTCCATGACCCGGCCAATCGCCACCAGAACATATTTACGGAGTCACCAAGGCCTACTGAAAATTACAACGCTTTTAACAGGAAAAAATGCGGTTTTTTTTGGGCAATATAATGATGAATTATGGATTCGGAATGCAAAATTATCTATTATAAACATTCGCTTCTTTTCTGAAGGTAAATATTTAAGAATTTCGGACCTAATTGCCTTTTATTTAATATTTATTGCCATCAAACTAACCTCGCAATGATTATATCAAAAAGAGAAAATGGAGTGTCGTGTTTCCTGCCCCACAACTTCCGATTTCCCAATCTTTTTGCGACAGACTAACATTAACCGTTATCGTTCAATGGCATACTTTTTGAATTATGTTACTTATGATAATATATATATATTTTATTTTTATAATAT
Organism: Leiobunum rupestre; assembly: GCF_980474605.1. Classification (NCBI taxonomy): domain Eukaryota; kingdom Metazoa; phylum Arthropoda; class Arachnida; order Opiliones; family Sclerosomatidae; genus Leiobunum; species Leiobunum rupestre. The sequence goes on from NC_143387.1 coordinate 55,264,204, forward strand.
TTTAAGAGTAATGTATAATACACATATCCATTGTTTTTGGATAATATTTCAAGAGTAATATAATTTTAAAATATACGGTAGAATTACAGTGCCAATTAAAATGCATGAGCATCGTGCGATGTAATTTTTAACACTTTAAATAGATTAGTTTCTAGTAAAAAGCGCGTTAAAGCCGTAACTAAGTTACACCGCCATACGTGTAAAAAATCTAATTAAAATGCACGGTGTATAACCTTACAAAAGTTGATAAAAATTACATAACCTTCACACCTTAATCCTCATTCTTCTCTCTTTATATAAAAAGGCGTTTATCCCTTAATTTCATACATAATAAAGAAAATGAAATTAAACAAGTTAACGCGTATAGACAGCGAGTACAGAAGAGCCAGGGCCCCCAGAGGTCCTGTAATTCCTATAAAATCCTATATTTTAAAAAGTGTCCTATTACATCCTAAGTTTATAGTAAAATTCCCAAAAAATGTCCTATAATATCCTAAATTTTTTGCAAAATTCCCAAAAAAGTCCTATAATATCCTATATTTTTAGCAAAATTCCCAAAAAGTCCTATAATATCCTATATTTTTAGCAAAATTCCCAAAAAAGTCCTATAATATCCTATATTTTTAGCAAAATTCCCAAAAAGTCCTATAACATCGAATATTGTTAGCAAAATTCCCAAAAAAATGTCCTATAACATCCTATATTTTTTATCAAAATTCCCAAAAAATGTCCTATAACATCCTATATTTTTAGCACAATTCCCAAAAAGTCCTATAATATCCTATATTTTTAGCAAAATTCCCAAAAAGTCCTATAACATCGCATATTTTTTGCAAAGGTCCCAAAAAATGTCCTATAAAATCGTATATTTTTAGCAAAATTCCCAAAAAGTCCTATAAAATCCTATAATTTTGATATTTTGCCCATTTCAAATCCCGCCACTCAGTTAAATTGCTAGATTTAGCTATAGGATAAATTCCTATACAAAGTCATTCTAGTCTATACTTTTGTTATTGTTAACAGGGTTTAGCTACTAGTATATTTTTATGATAAAATGGTTAAATAGTTTCTATTTTTAAGTGAAAATCAAAAATTTATTTAACTGAATATAGATTGGGTTTTTAAATGCATAAAATTAGTATATGAAATGGAATTTATAGTCCTATAAAAACATGATTTTTAAAAATAGTCCTATAAAGTCCTATATTTTTAGAAATATAATCCTATTTTTCCTATAAAAAATTTGAAGATTTGACCGTATCTGAGCAACAAATAAGGGACGGTAGACTAAATGCTAAACTAGCGTTTCTAAATGGCAACAGATCGAGAGGCTCATCTAGTGGCTGAGGTTTGAAGTATGTCTACTCTTGCGTCATTTGATCAGCTCTGAGCTCTTGAAGATTTATCACGTAGTTTCGTTTGAGTAGACGAGTTGCCAAAAGTCACCACCACAGCGCTGTCGTCAGGTGTTACTCTAATATAATATTACTTTCTATTGAGTGTACCGTTCCTTATTTGTTGGTCTAAAACTTAGGTTCCACAAGAGCGCGTAATCAAGAACGTATTTATGTGTAGCAAGAACGTATTTATGTATAGCAAGAACGTATTTATGTACAGCAAGAACGTATTTATGTATAGCAAGAACATATTTATGTACAGCAAGAACGTATTTATTTATATCAAGAACGTATTTATGTATAGCAAGAACGTATTTATGTATTGCAAGAACGTATTTATGTATAGCAAGAACGTATTTATGTATAGCAAGAACGTATTTATGTATAGCAAGAACGTATTTATGTATAGCAAGAACGTATTTATGTATAGCAAGAACGTATTTATGTATAGCAAGAACGTATTTATGTATAGCAAGAACGTATTTATGTATAGCAAGAACGTATTTATGTATAGCAAGAACGTATTTATGTATAGCAAGAACGTATTTATGTATAGCAAGAATGCATTTATGTATACAGGGGCGTAGGAACCGGAGAGAAGACAGGGGGGCAATTCCCCTCCAAATAATTTGCTGTGGGGAGACTAATGTAAATGCCCCCCAACTTTATGTTCGGTTGAAAATTAAAATTTAACAAAATATTGGTTTTGTATAAAAAAAAACCATGAAACTTACTATTTTTCTGTTAATTATAAATTTAAATTCGTCTATTAAATTTCCAAATGCAAAAAATAGTAAATCTGGTCCGTTATTGTGCGTCAATTTTTTTTTCTTATCGCCTGGGGACTGCGCCCCCCAGACCGCCGGGTTTCAATTGCTTTCCACCCCACTTCTCAAACGTTACTACGCCACTGTATGTATACCAAGAATATATATATTTATTTATGCTTAGGGATAATCACTATGTTGATAGGATTTTTAGCGTCGTTCCCAATCGCCTTCATGCAATATCTTAAAGGGATAATGAAAAGACTAAGGAACCTATAATATATTGCAAAACACAAAATTAACAATCCATTAATTTCGATAAAAACTTGTTTGAATGAAAATAAAGCGAAATTTCTGCGCAAGGCTTTTTAGACGATTTTTCTCGCCTTCCAAACTTTCGATAATTTTCGAACGAGATTCGCTCACACATTGGCCGATAGTTTCAAGTAGTGTTGTAAGTCGGAAAATTTTCCGCGGAAAATTTCCCACTCGGAAAAAATTCCGCAAAATGACCGAGGCCCTTATTCCGGAAAGTTTCCCGTATTTTTCCGAAAAAATAAAAAAAGGTTTCATTCCATGATTAGTCTAATATTGTTGCAAATTTAAATAAAGCGGCATTTTTGCCTCATTTTTTCAAATTTAAAAGTAAAACTAAACATCTAGACTAGCTTTAAACTGATTAACAATGTAACACTATTATTGTATGGTAGTATGTTTACTGTTATTAGACATTTTATATCGTTAAAAAGAAAAAAAAAAATTAAAAACCCTTAAAAAGTAATTCATGTTTCAATTTTTTATTTTTCCGATTTACGGAAAATTTTCCGCATTTTAATTTTCCGGAAAATTAACAAAACTAGTTTCAAGTGTTAGCTTCGCGGTGATTGGTTGTCTGTTGCTTACCGGAGTTCTAAATCGCAAAGACCCGGTTTTTTTAAAGTTTTTTAATAAATAAAAATTGAACTTAATCGAAAAAAAATTTAGATTATAATTTTCGTACTTTTTTTTGGATTAGAAATCTATACTATATATTATAGGTTTCTTAGGCTTTTCATTAGCCCTTTAAAAGTGACGTCTTCCTACGTCATTAACGAGCAAGCCGTGACGTGCTCTAGTGGAAACCAAGGACAGTAGATACAGGGACGAGAAAGCAGGAAAAAAATTTCGATTTTAAACGTCTTCATATTCCGGGGAGTTAGATGTAAACAAACCGCGGCCATTGTTAAGACGTGGTTCACCATGGACCGTATTATTGTAGTTAGTTTTTACCATTTTGATGTTAAATTAAAAATAAAACTACGAGCGTAAATAAAAAATGGCCATTTGTTTTGAACACTTAAGCCTCGTCAAGAACCGCTAAAATTAGGTGACCGCCATTTTTTTGGTTTACAACTAACTCTCCTCGCGTTTAGGTCGTTTTAGGTGATATATTCCAACAGAGGCCGCGAATACACTTTTTCGTCCCTGTATCTACTGTCCTTGTGGAAACTAATCAACAGACAGACCAAAAGACGGAGTGGCAATAAGCCCTACTTTCGTAGTTTGAAAATAGGCGGTCTAATAAACTTCAGATCCGGTATATTATAAAATTCATATTAGCTTCATATTTCATTGTTTTCACGGCGAGAATAAACGAATGCAGAACGCCCACTTCGGAACTTCGTGTAAGAGGGGGAAAAACCCGCAACCTCCGCACTCCGCATCGTTTCTCGAAAAACAAATTACTTAACTTTATTTTAACGTTCTTCAATCTGCTTTTATACGGTTAAGGGTGTGATAATTATATAGATTGAAAACAAGGTGTTAAAAAGACTCTTACCTTAATTATTAAAAACAAAAGTATATAAGAGAGAAGTAACCATAAAAACCAGAATTAACTGAAATCCGAACAGTAACCGAAACTTAATTTCAGATTTATGTTTAAATTAAATATGGATCTTATCATGGCGCGCCAAACCGCGAATGTCTATAATCAAATAATTTTTAGGTCATATATATTGTTATTTTTCACACAATAGTGACAATACTAAAGGATTAAACGTAAGCGCGTGAGAAACTTAATTTATTTATTTTTAATAATCATAGTTTATCATTATCTCACTTTGGCACGAAGTTTTTATCGTACATGATTTTTAGATATTTATACATTTTAAATTCCTACATCGATTTTATTTTTAAACATTTTTAATAGCGACACAAAGTCTGCTTCTATAAATAAATTTTACCGAATCATGGCCGAGCATTTAATACGACGATGCAAAATATCGAAATTAAACTGCGTACGAATATTTACATAAAATTACATGCCCCTCCCTAAAATTTTGCTGGGAGGGGTAACGATTGTTATTGCCCCCTCCAACCTTTTGGTCAGTTGAAATCTTCAAAAGGCTAAAATTCTCATTTTAAAAGTATATAAAGCTTGTAGAACCTCAACTGTGTTTAAATTTCAGTCTTTTCCCGCCAATTTACATAGTAGTAAAAAGGACACACGCATTCGGAGAAGCTACACTCCATTAAAAACTCAAAACCATTCTGCAGACCCCTTTCCGTTTCTCTTTGCCCCCTCCAACTTCTATAACGTTCCTACGCCCCTGGTCACTATACAACGCATTTCACGTATTTTGAACCTACCAAAGTACATGTTTCATCGAATAACATTAGCAATATAGGAAGATGGTTACTTCTGGTATAATCAAATCCTTCCCGAGATTGCGTATAAAAATTAAGGTATTAAAATGGCGCAAAAATGGCCAATCTATAAATTCCTTCTCACAAAATTCATTGACTGAACCGGGAAAATGAAGTCTATAAAATAAAATATTTGCCTGGAAAAAATACATATCTATAAGCGAAGAGGGCCACTCGAAGAGGCGACTGCTCCATTGGGCACGAGCTCAGTCCAGCGCTCTCTAATCGAAAACTATTTTCCTCCGGAGGAAAGGGAGGGGGGGGGGGGGGGACCTTCTGAATGTCCAGCTAGGGTTACATAATATCAAAAAGGGTCACCCTGAGAGAGTCAGGGCCTGTTTTGTCAGTTATTGCTTTACAGCCAAGACTTGATAAAAAAATATCACTTGACCCTGAAGTCGAGGGACCGTTCAATCAGCGCGCGAACCTCCGAGTCGCGAAGCCTCGGTCGTTCCTTAAGCCTCGGTCAGTCTTTATGATCATCCCTGGATAAATCCGGGGATATTGCCGGACTTGGTCAAGAGGAAGAGAACAAGTCAGGAGTAAATAATCGACGCGGGACGCAAAAAAGAGTCGGGCGAATGAGGGGGTGGTCCAGGGGGGCATCATGCCGGATTTTTTCTTTCCGCGTCAAGAGGGTCATGGCAACAAAATGGACGCATGGACGCTTTTTATTAACTCCAATCAATCGCCTTTCTTTCTCAATCAGAAGCCATCCATCAACGCGAGGCTGTATTCACTGCCTTGGCTACCAATCTCAGCGTTGTAGTCATATAAACCTCCCGGGCTTCCAAAGTGTATTTCACACCCTATTGGATGACGCGCCAGGATATCCCTCGGCTAACCAATAAAGAAAGGTTCGTAAACAAAGGCTTAAGTTTACGAAGTAGAAAAGACCGGAGGAAAGTTGCGAGAAATCTAATAAGTTTTAGTTTAGAAGTAAATCCGTGTATTGTACGCTTTAGAAGAGTTAAAGTTCGCAAAGTTAGGCTTATAAGCGCGCCCACCAGCTGGTAAGCAAAATTCGAGATTTTGAAAAGCGTAAACCAAGGCTTAACAAATAAATTTAGTACTGAAAAATCTTGAAAAGCATTTTAGCACCGTCTCGAGCGTTATTTTGTCACTACGTGTTTAGTCTATAAATGATTAAAAAATTTAAACCAACCACCGGGTAATTTTAACATAAGCGATCGCCAGATGGGGCGATTTTCGTAGGCCAACAATGGAGGCTGAAATAGGGGGGATTACCAACGGACATAACCGCCTCGTAGGCCGCCGCAAAACCGAAAACGCGTTGAGTGTTTTTGGCTCTTGAATCGTAATTAAGCAGCCGGGGCGGGGACTTGGATGGCGCTAATTACAGGTCTGACTACGTTGATTAATGAGCCCATTTCCGCGCAGCGACCCCGAGCCCGGCACTTCGCCTTTTCTCCGTGACCAAGACTCGAAGAGGGCGTCTTCCAGCCAGATTTTTCTTACAGATTCTCCTCCCGCGAAACCTAGCCTGGCTATTTAATATCTCTAATTACAACGGCATTGACCGCCACTCGCAGCCTACGCTATAGCCGAGACGCGTTTAATACTCTCCCGCAGCGACAACTAAACTTGCCACTAGATGGAGACGTCGTCTCCGCTTTGGCCACGCGGTAGACGGATAAGATGAATATCTTAACGAAACACGTCGTGCATTGATCAGGCCCGATCTCGTTACATATCACAGGTGTCCCTAGTTGCTAAAAGTCAATGATGTATAGAGGGCTTTATAGATAAATTCTCGATAAAGACCTTTCCCTACGAGACGCAAAAATGCCGCTGATACGCGTATTTACACTTCGGCTAACGAAGGCTACGAGCCCCCTCTATAAACTATACGGAGCGTATAATAATATTTAAAATAATCATTAATATTTTTATCTTTCATCTCCGTAAAAGACCAGTTTTTCTCTCTCGGCAGAAGAAAATTAAGTTGTTTGTTAGGTAATTCGTTTGAGTTGATAATTGGCGGGTTTAAACGTCCCTTCTACGTTTTAGTCCGCAGTTTCCCCCAGTTCATCGAGAAATATCGCATTTCCCGGTACTCAATAATGTTTGTATATGTAAAAAATTCTACGGAGATCGTTGAGATTAAACTGAAAATGCCCAATATTAGGTTTTTATATCATTAATTTTAAACGAAAATTTCGCGCTGGGGCGATTTTGGGGAGAAAATGGTTTAGATACGCTGCTAGCCTTCGCTATATAGTTAAAACTTGTTTTTTTAAAAGCCAATTATTTTATATTGGGAGACTAAATTATCGAGTTCGGTATATATTCACTAATATATCAGGTATATTTTTAAAACGTTTTTTGACATACTTTTTTACGGTGCTTGTGGTGATTGAATTATCCTAAAGTATAGCTATGAGAAGTAGTTTTAACCACCTTCCGAGAATGAGATTTTACCAAAAAAAATCAATATGGTCTAAAGAATTTGCTTAAAATGACTCTTACCCTGCACTAGATGGATATGACGTCCGATTAAAGATAATTACGTATGAATATACACTTTAATTTATTTTAATTAATTAATTAGGTTATTTTATGAATTGATTTATCAATTAATTAGTTCGATGGAATATTACCTCACACCACTGACACCAGAAGTATATTATATATCTTATTCGTGAAAAGTGTTCGCCTCTCTATCCCGCTAAAGTTATTATCTTGAAACGCATACCTTCGCAGACTCCCGCTGATTTTTTACACACTATGCCTAAGGGATTTGTGTGTACTAGTTTCACGTACAGTGTAGCCGCCGATGCCTCCGAGTGCGCCGCTGAATTCTACATAACTCTTCAACAATTAGGTCTAAAAGGCTCGATGATATGTCAATCGATAGAGAAAATCATACCCACTGTAGCTCCTTGTGAATTTTGGTGATCGCGGTTCGACAAGTGGGTCATTTGCTCATCCATTATAGTGATTTTGGACGATTTTCGGCTTGGAATCTACATACTTTTCTTAAATTAAGTTCGATTTCGTTGAAAATTATATTAATAATTAGTCCTTGTCAGTTTCCCACTACATTTATCGTTACATCAAGAAATTTTAATTTGGAGTAAAATATCAGGCTAATTTGCTGTACCCCACAATCCACGTATACGCACTATTGTGATATCGGAATTCAGTACCAATTTCTAGATTCAGAAATAAACGCTATCTGTCTCCAAATATTTGATCTTCAACCCTGGAAACCTATACGACCTGTGTACATCTTCTTCTACAGGTCGTTGGATACTTTCGGCGCCTTTTTAGGGCACCGCACGTTTGTTACACAGCACTGCTAGCTATGCTACCTTACGCTATCTTAGCTATTGCTAGATAAGGTGTTGGCTTTACTATGTTTTGCTACTTTCGAAGTATATTTTTAATGGTGCCCATTTATTATACAGGGTGTTAATGAACATTATGTTGAGTGATAAAATTGACTTGAATGACCAGGTGAATGGGTTCGTTGTTAATGCACTAGAGTATTCAAAAAATTCTGCTTTTGGTAAAAATTCGCCAAGTTAATGTACAGGGTGATTGAAATATGGTTCCTAATGAACAGGGTTTTTGATTATAATGAACAGGGTGATTGAATTATGGTTCCCAATGAACAGGGTTTTTGATTTTAATGAACAGGGTGATTGAAATATTGTTCCCAATGAACAGGGTTTTTGATTATAATGAACAGGGTGATTGAAATATGGTTCCCAATGAACAGGGTTTTTGATTATAATGAACAGGGTGATGGAAATATTGTTCCTAATGAACAGGGTTTTTGATTCTATTGAACAAGGTGATTGAAATATTGTTCCTAATGAACAGGGTGATTGAAATATTGTTCCCAATGAACAGGGTTTTTGATTATAATGAACAGGGTGATTGAAATATGGTTCCCAATGAACAGGGTTTTTGATTATAATGAACAGGGTGATTGAAATATTGTTCCTAATGAACAGGGTTTTTGATTCTATTGAACAAGGTGATTGAAATATTGTTCCTAATGAACAGGGTTTTTGATTATAATGAACAGGGTGATTGAAATATGCTTCCTAATGAACAGGGTTTTTGATTCTAATGAACAGAGTGATTGAAATATGCTTCCTAATGAACAGAGTGATTGAAATATGCTTCCTAATGAACAGGGTGATTGAAATATTGTTCCTAATGAACAGGGTTTTTGATTCTATTGAACAAGGTGATTGAAATATTGTTCCTAATGAACAGGGTTTTTGATTCTATTGAACAAGGTGATTGAAATATTGTTCCTAATGAACAGGGTTTTTGATTCTATTGAACAAGGTGTTTGAAATATTGTTCCTAATGAACAGGATTTTTGATTCTATTGAACAAGGTGATTGAAATATTGTTCCTAATGAACAGGGTGATTGAAATATTGTTCCTAATGAACAGGGTTTTTGATTCTATTGAACAAGGTGTTTGAAATATTGTTCCTAATGAACAGGGTGATTGAAATATTGTTCCTAATGAACAGGGTTTTTGATTATAATGAACAGGGTGATTGAAATATGCTTCCTAATGAACAGAGTGATTGAAATATGCTTCCTAATGAACAGGGTGATTGAAATATTGTTCCTAATGAACAGGGTTTTTGATTCTATTGAACAAGGTGATTGAAATATTGTTCCTAATGAACAGGGTTTTTGATTCTATTGAACAAGGTGATTGAAATATTGTTCCTAATGAACAGGGTGATTGAAATATTGTTCCTAATGAACAGGGTGATTGAAATATTGTTCCTAATGAACAGGGTGATTGAAATATTGTTCCTAATGAACAGGGTGATTGAAATATTGTTCCTAATGAACAGGGTTTTTGATTCTATTGAACAAGGTGTTTGAAATATTGTTCCTAATGAACAGGGTGATTGAAATATTGTTCCTAATGAACAGGGTTTTTGATTCTAATGAACAGATTGATTGAAATATGCTTCCTAATGAAGAGAGTGATTGAAATATTGTTCCTAATGAACAGGGTGATTGAAATATTGTTCCCAATGAACAGGGTTTTTGATTATAATGAACAGGGTGATTGAAATATGGTTCCCAATGAACAGGGTTTTTGATTATAATGAACAGGGTGATTGAAATATTGTTCCTAATGAACAGGGTTTTTGATTCTATTGAACAAGGTGATTGAAATATTGTTCCTAATGAACAGGGTTTTTGATTATAATGAACAGGGTGATTGAAATATGCTTCCTAATGAACAGGGTTTTTGATTCTAATGAACAGAGTGATTGAAATATGCTTCCTAATGAACAGAGTGATTGAAATATGCTTCCTAATGAACAGGGTGATTGAAATATTGTTCCTAATGAACAGGGTTTTTGATTCTATTGAACAAGGTGATTGAAATATTGTTCCTAATGAACAGGGTTTTTGATTCTATTGAACAAGGTGATTGAAATATTGTTCCTAATGAACAGGGTTTTTGATTCTATTGAACAAGGTGTTTGAAATATTGTTCCTAATGAACAGGATTTTTGATTCTATTGAACAAGGTGATTGAAATATTGTTCCTAATGAACAGGGTGATTGAAATATTGTTCCTAATGAACAGGGTTTTTGATTCTATTGAACAAGGTGTTTGAAATATTGTTCCTAATGAACAGGGTGATTGAAATATTGTTCCTAATGAACAGGGTTTTTGATTATAATGAACAGGGTGATTGAAATATGCTTCCTAATGAACAGGGTTTTTGATTCTAATGAACAGAGTGATTGAAATATGCTTCCTAATGAACAGAGTGATTGAAATATGCTTCCTAATGAACAGGGTGATTGAAATATTGTTCCTAATGAACAGGGTTTTTGATTCTATTGAACAAGGTGATTGAAATATTGTTCCTAATGAACAGGGTTTTTGATTCTATTGAACAAGGTGATTGAAATATTGTTCCTAATGAACAGGGTGATTGAAATATTGTTCCTAATGAACAGGGTGATTGAAATATTGTTCCTAATGAACAGGGTGATTGAAATATTGTTCCTAATGAACAGGGTTTTTGATTCTATTGAACAAGGTGTTTGAAATATTGTTCCTAATGAACAGGGTGATTGAAATATTGTTCCTAATGAACAGGGTGATTGAAATATTGTTCCTAATGAACAGGGTTTTTGATTATAATGAACAGGGTGATTGAAATAGGCTTCCTAATGAACAGGGTTTTTGATTCTAATGAACAGATTGATTGAAATATGCTTCCTAATGAAGAGAGTGATTGAAATATGCTTCCTAATGAACAGGGTGATTGAAATATTGTTCCTAATTAACAGGGTTTTTGATTCTATTGAACAAGGTGATTAAAATATTGTTCCTAATGAACAGGGTGATTGAAATATTGTTCCTAATGAACAGGGTTTTTGATTCTATTGAACAAGGTGTTTGAAATATTGTTCCTAATGAACAGGGTGATTAAAATATTGTTCCTAATGAACAGGGTTTTTGATTATAATGAACAGGGTGATTGAAATATGCTTCCTAATGAACAGGGTTTTTGATTCTAATGAACAGAGTGATTGAAATATTGTTCCTAATGAACAGGGTTTTTGATTATAATGAACAGGGTGATTGAAATATTGTTCCTAATGAACAGGGTTTTTGATTATTATGAACAGGGTGATTGAAATATGCTTCCTAATGAACAGAGTGATTGAAATATGCTTCCTAATGAACAGGGTGATTGAAATATTGTTCCTAATGAACAGGGTTTTTGATTCTATTGCACAAGGTGATTGAAATATTGTTCCTAATGAACAGGATGATTGAAATATTGTTCCTAATGAACAGGGTTTTTGATTCTAATGAACAGAGTGATTGAAATATGCTTCCTAATGAACAGAGTGATTGAAATATGCTTCCTAATGAACAGGGTGATTGAAATATTGTTCCTAATGAACAGGGTTTTTGATTCTATTGCACAAGGTGATTGAAATATTGTTCCTAATGAACAGGATGATTGAAATATTGTTCCTAATGAACAGGGTGATTGAAATATTGTTCCTAATGAACAGGGTGATTGAAATATTGTTCCTAATGAACAGGGTTTTTGATTCTATTGAACAAGGTGATTGAAATATTGTTCCTAATGAACAGGGTTTTTGATTCTATTGAACAAGGTGATTGAAATATTGTTCCTTATGAACAGGGTGATTGAAATATTGTTCCTAATGAACAGGGTGATTGAAATATTGTTCCTAATGAACAGGGTTTTTGATTCTATTGAACAAGGTGATTGAAATATTGTTCCTAATGAACAGGGTTTTTGATTCTATTGAACAAGGTGATTGAAATATTGTTCCTTATGAACAGGGTGATTGAAATATTGTTCCTAATGAACAGGGTTTTTGATTCTATTGAACAAGGTGTTTGAAATATTGTTCCTAATGAACAGGGTGATTGAAATATTGTTCCTAATGAACAGGGGTTTTGATTATAATGAACAGAGTGATTGAAATATGCTTCCTAATGAACAGGGTGATTGAAATATGCTTCCTAATGAACAGGGTGATTGAAATATGCTTCCTAATGAACAGGGTGATTGAAATATGCTTCCTAATGAACAGGGTGATTGAAATATGCTTCCTAATGAACAGGGTTTTTGATTCTAATGAACAAGGTGATTGAAATATTGTTCCTAATGAACAGGGTTTTTGATTCTATTGAACAAGGTGATTGAAATATTGTTCCTTATGAACAGGGTGATTGAAATATTGTTCCTAATGAACAGGGTTTTTGATTCTATTGAACAAGGTGTTTGAAATATTGTTCCTAATGAACAGGGTGATTGAAATATTGTTCCTAATGAACAGGGTGATTGAAATTTTGTTCCTAATGAACAGGGTTTTTGATTCTATTGAACAAGGTGATTGAAATATGCTTCCTAATGAACAGGGTGATTGAAATATTGTTCCTAATGAACAGGGTGATTGAAATATTGTTCCTAATGATCAGGGTTTTTGATTCTATTGAACAAGGTGTTTGAAATATTGTTCCTAATGAACAGGGTGATTGAAATATTGTTCCTAATGAACAAGGTTTTTGATTATAATGAACAGGGTGATTGAAATATGCTTCCTAATGAACAGGGTTTTTGATTCTAATGAACAGAGTGATTGAAATATGCTTCCTAATGAACAGAGTGATTGAAATATGCTTCATAATGAACAGGGTGATTGAAATATTGTTCCTAATGAACAGGGTTTTTGATTCTATTGAACAAGGTGATTGAAATATTGTTCCTAATGAACAGGGTGATTGAAATATTGTTCCTAATGAACAGGGTTTTTGATTCTATTGAACAAGGTGTTTGAAATATTGTTCCTAATGAACAGGGTGATTGAAATATTGTTCCTAATGAACAGGGTTTTTGATTATAATGAATAGAGTGATTGAAATATGCTTCCTAATGAACAGGGTGATTGAAATATGCTTCCTAATGAACAGGGTGATTGAAATATGCTTCCTAATGAACAGGGTGATTGAAATATGCTTCCTAATGAACAGGGTTTTTGATTCTAATGAACAGGGTGTTTGAAATATGCTTCCTAATGAACAGGGTGATTGAAATATTGTTCCTAATCAACAGGGTTTTTGATTCTAATGAACAGGGTGATTCATAAAGTGTTCCTAATGAACAGGGGATTTAAATATTATTCCTAATGAACAGACTGATTGATAAAGCGTTGTAATTAAATTTTGTTTTCTCGAAGAGGCTAGTTTGTTATTTTTTCAGTTGGTAACAAACGTAGGCCTAGCTCTCCCAACCCCGGAAGAAACAGTCCAAATTCTATACCCGCCTGTGACGTTTTCTCTCCCCCCTCTCACGACGGAGGATAACTGTACCATGATGACCACGGATCGTCCCAAAATATTCGACCAATTTGTTTTAACATTCTAAAAGTTTATTTACACGAGCCAATATTTTTCCTAAATATTATTGGCCAACAAGACAAGTTGTGACAGGCGATTTTTGTGACCGAGGCTTAGTTCCAAATATTTAATTCTAATAATTTTCGTACACATTCTTTTGACTGAACAAAATTAAATTATAAAATGAATATAAAACACTTTTATCATAAGTAAAAGTAACAGACAACAATAAGTATGTCAATTATGAAAAATTATCAGCGAACTGATTTTCAGAGCTTTTGCGCAATCTAGGTTCAGTTATCATCAGAGAGCGCCCTAGCGAGTTCCGGAGCTTAGCTATAGAATGTCAGTTTCGTAGAAAGGTTCGGTCACCAATTCAGCATTAAAACAATTGGAAGTGTCATACTTATTATTATGTTACTTATGCTTTTATCAATGTAAGTTGTAACCCGGCCATCTGAATTAATGGCTTTAAAAGTCCCTTGATGACTTAGGCCTAAGGTGGTGCCTAGCTGATTATTATTATTATTATTATTTTAAAATAATTGGGTAGTTTTTTAAATTAAGAGTAATTTTATTCATCGTTTAACGACCAAAATAACGTTTTTGCGTGTGAACGAAAATTGAAACGCGTTATACAAATCAGAGTCGAAAGCAACTTGGCCCAAAATTCTGACCATATAAGATAGTGTTTATAAATTTATAGCCCTAAACCTCTCTTGGACCGAAATAAAAATAAAATGTTTAAACGCAAACTAAACCATAGAAAACTCGTAACGATAAATCTAAGGAAACCTTAAACGCGGTAACCGCCAAAATAAAAAAAAATAATAAACTGCCGTAAACGCCCCGGAGTATTTAATTAGGAATTGGCTATTTCAATACGGGTCCACATCGACGAATACCACCAACGAAGACGACGTTGTAAGTCGGTGCATGCAGGTAGCGCACCTCGCGTTTAAATAACGTACTTCCCTTTTCATTATAAACCATTCTTTGTAAAACGAAGGGAGGGTTTTCTGGGTTTCTTTTAATCACATTCGCGGCTTTTATTCGGTTGCAACCCCCCGCCCCCCCCCGTTCCTTATACGAAAAAAAAATCCCCCCTTTATGAAAAGAATATATTACGAGCTTAAACCGAAAAATGGTCTCAGGCGAGCGTAATAAGAAGGTTCCAACCGTGATTTAATTACCGTCAAATAAATTTCGCTCGTCCCGATCGACCGAAACTAAATAACCGGCATTAATCGTGAAATTGGAGATAATTTAAAAATTCCTCTTTTAATAGGTTTTAATGGGAAAGTATAATTTGATCGGGGTACACGGTCTTCCTTCGGGGGGAAAAAGCTCGTATGACTAATTTATGTGTTTACTGATCTATTTAATTATTTAGTTACATAATTACGTTTAATGCAAATTTTTCTTACCAGAGGTTTTTCAACACTCTCGTCCAACTTAGACTCGCCACGGAACTCAGTAGTATATTATCGTACTTGCTAGTAGGATATTTCGCCTTGACCATATTTAACACTATAGGTGCCTATTTTACATTTTAATTACGCAATATCTCTGAAAATCAGTTCGATATTCATTTTGGATAATTGCATACTTATTTTTGGTACGTTATTTATGGAGATAGTCCAAAGAATAAATAATAGTTATTTGGCGCAGTGTGTTTAACCAATCAGGTGATAATTTAGAAACAATTAACAGGTATTTCAACAAAACAACTAAAATTATCGAATAATTTTAAGTGGAAAGTAGCCATAGTTATCAGTACTACAGAACTATATAAATATATTGTGAATTATCTTAATATCTTTAATTATTAGTTTTGGCGTTAAAGGGCCACAAATCATTTTTAAGAATTTACCCCAAATTTCAGGTAGGTTCTCCCAAAGCGTACCTCGGGATAGCAGATCCTGATAATTTGAAATTTGCAACCACTATTTCCGGAAGTTAAATTTTGGGCCTAATTTCGTTGCTCAAAAGGGTGGAACCAACAAATTTCATTGGTCAAAATGGAGGAGCGCCAAATTTCATTGGTCAAAATGGAGGAGCGTCAAATTTCCTTGGTCAAAATGGATGAGTGCCAAATTTCATTGATCAAAAGTAGGAACGCCAAATTTTATTGGTCAAAACGGATGAGCACCAAATTTCATTTGTCAAAATGGAGGAGCGCCAAATTTAATTGGTCAAAATGGAGGAGCGCAAAATTTCATTGGTGAAAATGGAGGAGCACCAAATTTCATTGGTCAAAAGGGAGGAGCGCCAAATGTCATTGGTCAAAATGGAGGAACGCCAAATTTCATTGGTCAAAAGTAGGAACGCCAAATTTTATTGGTCAAAATGGAGGAACGCCAAATTTTATTGGTCAAAATGGAGGAGCGCCAAATTTCATTGGTCAAAACGGAGGAGCGCCAAATTTCATTGGTCAAAACGGAGGGATGCCAAATTTCATTGGTCAAAACGGAGGGGTGCCAAATTTCATTGGTCAAAACGGAGGAGCACCTAATTTCATTGGTCAAATCGGAGGGGTGCCAAATTTCATTGGTCAAAACGGAGGAGCACCAAATTTCATTGGTCAAATCGGAGGGGTGCCAAATTTCATTGGTCAAAACGGAGGGGTGCCAAATTTCATTGGTCAAAACGGAGGAGCACCAAATTTCATTGGTCAAATCGGAGGGGTGCCAAATTTCATTGGTCAAAACGGAGGAGCACCAAATTTCATTGGTCAAATCGGAGGGGTGCCAAATTTCATTGGTCAAAACGGAGGGGTGCCAAATTTCATTGGTCAAAACGGAGGGGTGCCAAATTGCATTGGTCAAAACGGAGGGGTGCCAAATTTCATTGGTCAAAACGGAGGAGCGCCAAATTTCATTGGTCAAAACGGAGGAGCGCCAAATTTCATTGGTCAAAACGGAGGGGTGCCAAATTGCATTGGTCAAAACGGAGGGGTGCCAAATTTCATTGGTCAAAACGGAGGAGCGCCAAATTTCATTGGTCAAAACGGAGGAGCGCCAAATTTCATTGGTCAAAACGGAGGGGTGCCAAATTTCATTGGTCAAAATGGAGGAGCGCCAAATTTCATTGGTCAAAACGGAGGAGTGCCAAATTTCATTGGTCAAAACGGAGGACCGCCAATCGTGATCCATTTTTTTCTCGCGTATATTTTTTGTGGATCAACTCATCGAACCAACTAGTTGACTTATCTAGTTGGGTCAAAAAGTTGGCTCATATGAAAAGGCCTTTACATTGGTCAAAAGAGATGAGCGCTGATTTTATTTCTCAAATGATAGGTTAAAGGGATGAGCGCTGATTTTACTTCTCAAATGATAGGTTAAAGGTATGAGCGCTGATTTTACTTCTCAAATGAGAGGGAAAAGAGATGAGCGCTGATTTTATTTCTCAAATGAGAGGGAAAAGAGATGAGCGGTGATTTTATCTCTCAAATGATAGGTTAAAGGGATGAGCGCTGATTTTACTTCTCAAATGATAGGTTAAAGAGATGAGCGCTGATTTTACTTATCAAATGAGAGGGAAAAGAGATGAGCGCTGATTTTATTTCTCAAATGAGAGGGAAAAGAGATGAGCGGGGATTTTACTTCTCAAATGATAGGGAAAAGAGATGAGCGGGGATTTTACTTCTCAAATGATAGGGAAAAGAGATGAGCGCTGATTTTACTTCTCAAATGATAGGGAAAAGAGATGAGTGCTGATTTTACTTCTCAAATGAGAGGGAAAAGAGATGAGCGCTGATTTTATTTCTCAAATGATAGGTTAAAGGGATGAGCGCTGATTTTACTTCTCAAATGATAGGGAAAAGAGATGAGCGCTGATTTTACTTCTCAAATGAGAGGGAAAAGAGATGAGCGTTGATTTTATTTCTCAAATGATAGGTTAAAGGGATGAGCGCTGATTTTACTTCTCAAATGAGAGGGAAAAGAGATGAAAGGTGATTTTACTTCTCAAATGAGAGGGAAAAGAGATGAGTGGTGATTTTACTTCTCAAATGAGAGAGAAGAGAGATGAGCGCTGATTTGACTTCTCAAATGAGAGGGAAAAGAGATGAGTGGTGATTTTACTTCTCAAATGAGAGGGAAAAGAGATGAGTGGTGATTTTACTTCTCAAATGAGAGGGAAAAGAGATGAGCGCTGATTTTACTTCTCAAATGAGAGGGAAAAGAGATGAAAGGTGATTTTACTTCTCAAATGAGAGGGAAAAGAGATGAGTGGTGATTTTACTTCTCAAATGAGAGAGAAGAGAGATGAGCGCTGATTTGACTTCTCAAATGAGAGGGAAAAGAGATGAGCGCTGATTTTACTTCTGAAATAATAGGGAAAAGAGATGAGTGGTGATTTTACTTCTCAAATGAGAGAGAAGAGAGATGAACGCTGATTTTACTTCTCAAATGAGAGGGAAAAGAGATGAGCGCTGATTTTACTTCTCAAATGATAGGGAAAAGAGATGAGTGGTGATTTTACTTCTCAAATGAGAGAGAAGAGAGATGAGCGCTGATTTGAGTTCTCAAATGAGAGGGAAAAGAGATGAGCGCTGATTTTACTTCTCAAATAATAGGGAAAAGAGATGAGTGGTGATTTTACTTCTCAAATGAGAGAGAAGAGAGATGAGCGCTGATTTTACTTCTCAAATGAGAGGGAAAAGAGATGAGCGCTGATTTTATTTCTCAAATGATAGGTTAAAGGGATGAGCGCTGATTTTACTTCTCAAATGATAGGTTAAAGGTATGAGCGCTGATTTTACTTCTCAAATAATAGGGAAAAGAGATGAGCGCTGATTTTACTTCTCAAATAATAGGGAAAAGAGATGAGTGGTGATTTTACTTCTCAAATGAGAGAGAAGAGAGATGAGCGCTGATTTTACTTCTCAAATAATAGGGAAAAGAGATGAGTGGTGATTTTACTTCTCAAATGAGAGAGAAGAGAGATGAGCGCTGATTTTACTTCTCAAATGAGAGGGAAAAGAGATGAGCGCTGATTTTACTTCTCAAATAATAGGGAAAAGAGATGAGTGGTGATTTTACTTCTCAAATGAGAGAGAAGAGAGATGAGCGCTGATTTTACTTCTCAAATGAGAGGGAAAAGAGATGAGCGCTGATTTTACTTCTCAAATAATAGGGAAAAGAGATGAGTGGTGATTTTACTTCTCAAATGAGAGAGAAGAGAGATGAGCGCTGATTTGAGTTCTCAAATGAGAGGGAAAAGAGATGAGCGCTGATTTTACTTCTCAAATAATAGGGAAAAGAGATGAGTGGTGATTTTACTTCTCAAATGAGAGAGAAGAGAGATGAGCGCTGATTTTACTTCTCAAATGAGAGGGAAAAGAGATGAGCGCTGATTTTATTTCTCAAATGATAGGTTAAAGGGATGAGCGCTGATTTTACTTCTCAAATGATAGGTTAAAGGTATGAGCGCTGATTTTACTTCTCAAATAATAGGGAAAAGAGATGAGCGCTGATTTTACTTCTCAAATAATAGGGAAAAGAGATGAGTGGTGATTTTACTTCTCAAATGAGAGAGAAGAGAGATGAGCGCTGATTTTACTTCTCAAATAATAGGGAAAAGAGATGAGTGGTGATTTTACTTCTCAAATGAGAGAGAAGAGAGATGAGCGCTGATTTTACTTCTCAAATGAGAGGGAAAAGAGATGAGCGCTGATTTTACTTCTCAAATAATAGGGAAAAGAGATGAGTGGTGATTTTACTTCTCAAATGAGAGAGAAGAGAGATGAGCGCTGATTTTACTTCTCAAATGAGAGGGAAAAGAGATGAGCGCTGATTTTATTTCTCAAATGATAGGTTAAAGGGATGAGCGCTGATTTTACTTCTCAAATGATAGGTTAAAGGTATGAGCGCTGATTTTACTTCTCAAATAATAGGGAAAAGAGATGAGCGCTGATTTTACTTCTCAAATAATAGGGAAAAGAGATGAGCGCTGATTTTACTTCTCAAATAATAGGGAAAAGAGATGAGTGGTGATTTTACTTCTCAAATGAGAGGGAAAAGAGATGAGCGGGGATTTTACTTCTCAAATGATAGGGAAAAGAGATGAGCGCTGATTTTACTTCTCAAATGATAGGGAAAAGAGATGAGCGCTGATTTTACTTCTCAAATGAGAGGGAAAAGAGATGAGCGCTGATTTTACTTCTCAAATGAGAGGGAAAAGAGATGAGTGGTTATTTTACTTCTCAAATGATAGGGAAAAGAGATGAGCGGGGATTTTACTTCTCAAATGAGAGGGAAAAGAGATGAGCGCTGATTTTATTTCTCAAATGATAGAGAAAAGAGATGAGCGGGGATTTTACTTCTCAAATGATAGGGAAAAGAGATGAGCGCTGATTTTACTTCTCAAATGAGAGGGAAAAGAGATGAGCGCTGATTTTACTTCTCAAATGAGAGGGAAAAGAGATGAGTGGTTATTTTACTTCTCAAATGATAGGGAAAAGAGATGAGCGGGGATTTTACTTCTCAAATGAGAGGGAAAAGAGATGAGCGCTGATTTTACTTCTCAAATGATAGGGAAAAGAGATGAGCACTGATTTTATTTTTCAAATGATAGGGAAAAGAGATGAGCGGTGATTTTACTTCTCAAATGAGAGAGAAGAGAGATGAGCGCTGATTTTACTTCTCAAATGAGAGGGAAAAGAGATGAGCGCTGATTTTACTTCTCAAATGAGAGGGAAAAGAGATGAGCGCCGATTTTACTTCTCAAATGAGAGAGAAGAGAGATGAGCGCTGATTTGAGTTCTCAAATGAGAGGGAAAAGAGATGAGCGCTGATTTTACTTCTCAAATAATAGGGAAAAGAGATGAGTGGTGATTTTACTTCTCAAATGAGAGAGAAGAGAGATGAGCGCTGATTTTACTTCTCAAATGAGAGAGAAAAGAGATGAGCGCTGATTTTATTTCTCAAATGATAGGTTAAAGGGATGAGCGCTGATTTTACTTCTCAAATGATAGGTTAAAGGTATGAGCGCTGATTTTACTTCTCAAATAATAGGGAAAAGAGATGAGCGCTGATTTTACTTCTCAAATAATAGGGAAAAGAGATGAGTGGTGATTTTACTTCTCAAATGAGAGAGAAGAGAGATGAGCGCTGATTTTACTTCTCAAATGAGAGGGAAAAGAGATGAGCGGGGATTTTACTTCTCAAATGATAGGGAAAAGAGATGAGCGCTGATTTTACTTCTCAAATGATAGGGAAAAGAGATGAGCGCTGATTTTACTTCTCAAATGAGAGGGAAAAGAGATGAGCGCTGATTTTACTTCTCAAATGAGAGGGAAAAGAGATGAGTGGTTATTTTACTTCTCAAATGATAGGGAAAAGAGATGAGCGGGGATTTTACTTCTCAAATGAGAGGGAAAAGAGATGAGCGCTGATTTTATTTCTCAAATGATAGAGAAAAGAGATGAGCGGGGATTTTACTTCTCAAATGATAGGGAAAAGAGATGAGCGCTGATTTTACTTCTCAAATGAGAGGGAAAAGAGATGAGCGCTGATTTTACTTCTCAAATGAGAGGGAAAAGAGATGAGTGGTTATTTTACTTCTCAAATGATAGGGAAAAGAGATGAGCGGGGATTTTACTTCTCAAATGAGAGGGAAAAGAGATGAGCGCTGATTTTACTTCTCAAATGATAGGGAAAAGAGATGAGCACTGATTTTATTTTTCAAATGATAGGGAAAAGAGATGAGCGGTGATTTTACTTCTCAAATGAGAGAGAAGAGAGATGAGCGCTGATTTTACTTCTCAAATGAGAGGGAAAAGAGATGAGCGCTGATTTTACTTCTCAAATGATAGGGAAAAGAGATGAGCGCTGATTTTACTTCTCAAATGAGAGGGAAAAGAGATGAGCGCTGATTTTACTTCTCAAATGAGAGGGAAAAGAGATGAGCGCTGATTTTACTTCTCAAATGATAGGGAAAAGAGATGGGCGCTGATTTTACTTCTCAAATGATAGGGAAAAGAGATGAGCGCTGATTTTACTTCTCAAATGATAGGGAAAAGAGATGAGCGCTGATTTTACTTCTCAAATGAGAGGGAAAAGAGATGAGCGCTGATTTTACTTCTCAAATGAGAGGGAAAAGAGATGAGTGGTTATTTTACTTCTCAAATGATAGGGAAAAGAGATGAGCGGGGATTTTACTTCTCAAATGAGAGGGAAAAGAGATGAGCGCTGATTTTACTTCTCAAATGATAGGGAAAAGAGATGAGCACTGATTTTATTTTTCAAATGATAGGGAAAAGAGATGAGCGGTGATTTTACTTCTCAAATGAGAGAGAAGAGAGATGAGCGCTGATTTTACTTCTCAAATGAGAGGGAAAAGAGATGAGCGCTGATTTTACTTCTCAAATGAGAGGGAAAAGAGATGAGCGCCGATTTTACTTCTCAAATGATAGAGAAAAGAGATGAGCGGGGTTTTTACTTCTGAAATGAGAGGAAAAAGAGATGAGTGGTGATTTTACTTCTCAAATGAGAGAGAAGAGAGATGAGCGCTGATTTTACTTCTCAAATTAGAGGGAAAAGAGATGAGCGGGGATTTTACTTCTCAAATGAGAGGGAAAAGAGATGAGTGGTGATTTTACTTCTCAAATGATAGGGAAAAGAGATGAGCGGGGATTTTACTTCTCAAATGAGAGGGAAAAGAGATGAGCGCTGATTTTACTTCTCAAATGATAGGGAAAAGAGATGAGCACTGATTTTATTTTTCAAATGATAGGGAAAAGAGATGAGCGGGGATTTTACTTCTCAAATAATAGGGAAAAGAGATGAGCGCTGATATTACTTCTCAAATGATAGGGAAAAGAGATGAGCGCTGATTTTACTTCTCAAATGATAGGGAAAAGAGATGAGCGGGGATTTTACTTCTCAAATGAGAGGGAAAAGAGATGAGTGGTGATTTTACTTCTCAAATAATAGGGAAAAGAGATGAGCGCTGATTTTACTTCTCAAATGAGAGGGAAAAGAGATGAGTGGTGATTTTACTTCTCAAATGATAGGGAAAAGAGATGAGTGGTGATTTTACTTCTCAAATGAGAGGGAAAAGAGATGAGCGCTGATTTTACTTCTCAAATGATAGGGAAAAGAGATGAGCGCTGATTTTACTTCTCAAATGATAGGGAAAAGAGATGAGCGGGGATTTTACTTCTCAAATGATAGGGAAAAGAGATGAGCGGGGATTTTACTTCTCAAATGAGAGGGAAAAGAGATGAGTGGTGATTTTACTTCTCAAATGATAGGGAAAAGAGATGAGTGGTGATTTTACTTCTCAAATGAGAGGGAAAAGAGATGAGCGCTGATTTTACTTCTCAAATGATAGGGAAAAGAGATGAGCGGGGATTTTACTTCTCAAATGAGAGGGAAAAGAGATGAGTGGTGATTTTACTTCTCAAATAATAGGGAAAAGAGATGAGCGCTGATTTTACTTCTCAAATGATAGGGAAAAGAGATGAGCGGGGATTTTACTTCTCAAATAATAGGGAAAAGAGATGAGCGCTGATTTTACTTCTCAAATGATAGGGAAAAGAGATGAGCGGGGATTTTACTTCTCAAATGATAGGGAAAAGAGATGAGCGGGGATTTTACTTCTCAAATGAGAGGGAAAAGAGATGAGTGGTGATTTTACTTCTCAAATGATAGGGAAAAGAGATGAGTGGTGATTTTACTTCTCAAATGAGAGGGAAAAGAGATGAGCGCTGATTTTACTTCTCAAATGATAGGGAAAAGAGATGAGCGTGGATTTTACTTCTCAAATAATAGGGAAAAGAGATGAGCGCTGATATTACTTCTCAAATGATAGGGAAAAGAGATGAGCGTGGATTTTACTTCTCAAATAATAGGGAAAAGAGATGAGCGCTGATATTACTTCTCAAATGATAGGGAAAAGAGATGAGCGTGGATTTTACTTCTCAAATAATAGGGAAAAGAGATGAGCGCTGATATTACTTCTCAAATGATAGGGAAAAGAGATGAGCGTGGATTTTACTTCTCAAATAATAGGGAAAAGAGATGAGCGCTGATTTTACTTCTCAAATGATAGGGAAAAGAGATGAGCGTGGATTTTACTTCTCAAATAATAGGGAAAAGAGATGAGCGCTGATTTTACTTCTCAAATGATAGGGAAAAGAGATGAGCGGGGATTTTACTTCTCAAATGATAGGGAAAAGAGATGAGCGGGGATTTTACTTCTCAAATGAGAGGGAAAAGAGATGAGCTCTGATTTTACTTCTCAAATGCAGATAGCAGCTTTTAAGAAACGTGATTATTACTTCGATGCGTAGTGGAAAGAATGGTCTTGAGTGAGTTCAGACCATTCCCTCTTCATGAGTCTCCTCCTCACGCTCGACGAATTAGTTTCACTCACTAAAAAAACCCAAGTTAGCCCGGTATGTCATTGGTCCCTAAATCTGACGTTTTCCGACGCGTTTGAAACGTACGCTGATGACGTTTTTCTTCCCCCTCTAGTTCACCCCCTCTAGTTCCCCCCTCTAGTTCCCCCCTCTCTAGTGTCGTAGAAAACTAGACCACGATTCCCAAGCATTATCTTCCTTAGTATAAATAAATTCATTTTCGGTAGTGGCATATTGATCACGTCAGCTAGCTAGCAAATTTTTTAAAATTAAAAATTCTTATTACGAAATAACACATCTTTTAAATTAAATTCAAATTGAGCTATTCGAAAATATTTTAACTTATATAATAAATATTCCAGTTAAATTATACTGTACGTAACAGCTAAATTACTAAACGCGAGTAACATGTTAAAGCAACTGCACCCGCATCCCAAACTGGTTTCTGGATAAAAATTAAACAACTTTTAATTCAATCAAAATGGAAATAGCCCATAGGTACGCATTAAAATTGCAAATGATCCGTCTCCCCCTGCGCAGATACGATCGGGCATTGAGTGATAGCCCAGTCCGAAGACAAATAATAGACAGATACAACAGGGCGGAGTTTTCCAAATATTATCCCTTTCTATTCGCGTTCTCATGACCACACCGCGGCAAAAGCAGTTTCGTCAGAAACTAATTTAGCGCGTGGTCTTTCTTAGAGAGGAGTGCCTCCGCGAAACGTTCGAGGAATAATTTATATTCGTTCGGGAAAAATAAAGATTGGCAAAATCTAATAAGGGAAATTGGGTGGCTATGAATTCATGATGAATATTAGGTAACACCCATGAAAACATTATCATGGCGCACGTAGACAGTCTACGTTACGGGACAATTCGAAACAAGATAACGAAAAAGGCGAAATATAGTTCGGCGCTTAGGTTGCCATCTACATTCGCGAAACCGAACATGAGGCGAGAAAAATACGGTAACAATATTTTAATATGATTTTATTTAATTTGATATTACTTTAATTAATTTGATATTACTTTAATTAATTTAATATTACTTTAATTAAATTAATATTACTTTAATTAAATTAATATTACTTTAATTAATTTAATATTACTTTAATTAATTTAATATTACTTTAATTAATTTAATATTACTTTAATTAATTTAATATTATTTTAATTAATTAATATGCATTTTAATTAATTTTATATTATTTTAACTAATTTAATATGCATTTTAATTTAATTATTATTCTTTTAATTAATTTACATTATTTTAATTAATTTAATATTATTTTAATTAATTTAAGATTATTTTAATTAATTTAATATTATTTTAATTAATTTAAGATTATTTTAATTAATTTAATATTATTTTAATTAATTTAATATTATTTTAATTAATTTAAGATTATTTTAATTAATTTAAGATTATTTTAATTAATTAAAGATTATTTTAATTAATTTGATCAAAAAAGGGTATAAAGGGAAAATAGTACTAAGTGTCTTTTCGAAAATCTTCGAAAAAGTGGTGCATAATTATCTATCTAACTGGTTTAAACCATTAACAATCGATGACCAACATGTTTTCTACACAAAGCGTTCCACAAATACAAACCTATTGTCTTTTTTAAATGACGTTATACCGGTTATTGAACATCAAGGACAAGTCGACGCGATATATTTGGATTTTAGTAAGGCGTTTGATCGAATGGACCATCAAATTTTTCTTCATAAACTCGAGCAATATGGAGTAGGTGGTGCAATATTGAGCTGGATATCGTCTTACCTGGGTAATCGTCGAAATCTTATGAAGATCAACGGCACTATAACGAATGTTTCTTATATCTCCAACCTCAGGGTTCCTCAGGGTTCCTGTCTCGGACCACTATTCTTCATAATCTTCAACAAACGACTTAAAACCACAAGCGAACACGACTTCCAAAATCAAAGCATACGCCGATGACCATAAAAATTAGAATGTAATAAAATCTACGAGTGATTGCCGAATTCTTAACGACAGTGTCCGCCAAATCAATACCTGGGGGATTCAGAATCGTTTGCCTCTGAATAGTACCAAAACGGAAGTTATTTCTTTTACACGAAAACATAACAGCATAGTTTACCCATACAAAATTGACGGAACTATTTTAACCCGTAAGACTTCTGTTAAAGACCTAGGGCTCTATTTCAACCAAAAACTACATTTAAACTCTTCAAAAAATTTCGTATTATTATACATATCACTTGTGAGGACTAAAATTGAATATTGCTGTCAGTGTTGGTCCGGCGCTAGTCTTTACCTCCATAATATTGTGGAAAGTATACAGAACAAATTTGCTAAATTATATTGAAAGAATTTTCATCCTGTTGAAAATTATAGGTACAGAGTTGTTTTAGAAAAATGCAATCTTCCTAAACTAGCTAATCGACTTCGTTACCACGAAGTTATGTTTTTATACAATCTTTTAAATGGCGGGGTAGATTGCATTAGCCTTTTAAACAGCATAAATTTCAGAGCGTCTAAAATTAATACAAGACTGAATTGGTTATTTCAAGTGGCAGAGGTCCAATCTAAAAATCCACTATCCAAAATCATAATAGCAACTAATGAAATATGTAACGACATAGATATATTTGAAAATTCAAAAGCAAAATTTAAAAATACTCTGCAAAAAATACTTCTCAATATTGCTTTCCTTTGCTAAAAACTCGACATATGCCAAATCAAATAGATGATACTGAAATTTCGAGAAAACCTAATGTTACCATGCTTTAGAATTTGAAATCGTAAAAACTAATTAAAGAGACCCGTTTCAATTCAATTTGACACTAATAACTAGGATAAAAAAATTAACTAGGATAAAAGTTTTAATTCCACAGATTTGTATTTTATTTAGACTATGCTGTATCTTTATTGTATTTTTCTTTTCTTGAAGACTTCTAATTTGTATACCATCTGACAAGAACAATATGCTCACTCAAATGTTTAATATAAAACCAAAAATTACAA
Source organism: Leiobunum rupestre (assembly GCF_980474605.1). Lineage (NCBI taxonomy): Eukaryota > Metazoa > Arthropoda > Arachnida > Opiliones > Sclerosomatidae > Leiobunum > Leiobunum rupestre. The sequence continues at coordinate 55,291,353 of NC_143387.1, forward strand.
CCCTGTATAATTATAAAAAGTACTCAATTTGTATGTTATTATACAGGAAATAAACACTTTTTGAATTGAATTGAATTTGAATTTAATATTCATTTCATATTCATTAAATTATTTTCATATTCATTAAATTATTTTCATATTCATTAAATTATTTTCATATTCATTAAATTATTTTCATATTCATTAAATTATTTTCATATTCATTAAATTATTTTCATATTCATTAAATTATTTTCATATTCATTAAATTATTTTCATATTCATTAAATTATTTTCATATTCATTAAATTATTTTCATATTCATTAAATTATTTTCATATTCATTAAATTATTTTCATATTCATTAAATTATTTTCATATTCATTAAATTATTTTCATATTCATTAAATTATTTTCATATTCATTAAATTATTTTCATATTCATTAAATTATTTTCATATTCATTAAATTATTTTCATATTCATTAAATTATTTTCATATTCATTAAATTATTTTCATATTCATTAAATTATTTTCATATTCATTAAATTATTTTCATATTCATTAAATTATTTTCATATTCATTAAATTATTTTCATATTCATTAAATTATTTTCATATTCATTAAATTATTTTCATATTCATTAAATTATTTTCATATTCATTAAATTATTTTCATATTCATTAAATTATTTTCATATTCATTAAATTATTTTCATATTCATTAAATTATTTTCATATTCATTAAATTATTTTCATATTCATTAAATTATTTTCATATTCATTAAATTATTTTCATATTCATTAAATTATTTTCATATTCATTAAATTATTTTCATATTCATTACATTATTTTCATATTCATTAAATTATTTTCATATTCATTAAATTATTTTCATATTCATTAAATTATTTTCATATTCATTAAATTATTTTCATATTCATTAAAATATTTTATTTTCATATACATCTAATATTCGTTAAAATATTTTATTTTCATATACATTTCATATTCATTAAAATATTTTATTTTCATATACATCTAATATTCGTTAAAATATTTTATTTTCATATACATTTCATATTCATTAAAATATTTTATTTTCATATACATTTCATATTCATTAAAATATTTTATTCTCATATACATTTCATATTCATTAAAATATTTTATTCTCATATGCATTTCATATTCATTAAAATATTTTATTTTCGTATACATTTCATATTCATTAAAATATTTTAATATTCATTTCATATTCATTAAAATATTTTAATATTCATTTCATATTCATTAAAATATTTTAATATTCATTTCATATTCATTAAAATATTTTAATATTCATTTCATATTCATTAAAATATTTTAATATTCATTTCATATTCATTAAAATATTTTAATATTCATTTCATATTCATTAAAATATTTTAATATTCATTTCATATTCATTAAAATATTTTAATATTCATTTCATATTCATTAAAATATTTTAATATTCATTTCATATTCATTAAAATATTTTAATATTCATTTCATATTCATTAAGATATTTTAATTTTCATTTCATATTATTTTAATTAATTTGATGTTCATTTCATATTATTTTAATTAATTTGATGTTCATTTCATATTATTTTAATTAATTTGATGTTAATTTCATATTATTTTAATAAATTTGATGTTAATTTAATATTATTTAATTTAATTTGATGTTAATTTCATAATATTTAATTTAATTTGATGTTAATTTCATATTATTTAATTTAATTTGATGTTCATTTCATATTATTTAATTTAATTTGATGTTCATTTCATATTATTTAATTTAATTTGATGTTCATTTCGTATTATTTAATTTAATTTGATGTTCATTTCGTATTATTTAATTTAATATTCATTTAGAGCTCCATAATTATTAAACAGGCAGCGACGAAGCCAGTTTTCAGAATGATATCGAAGGGCGGATCTACCTCTGGCAATGATGTCAACCAAAACTGAATTTGCCTCTTAATCAGAGTATAGTTCCGGCGTCATCTACGATGCACCGGACTAAGAGGTAGTAGTATACGCGTTTATATAAATTAATGGTAGATGGTCGCTGTTGTACGGGCCGTTTTAATCCTGCTAGGCCTTGGTTGATGGATCACCGAAGACCGCCCCGACACCTAGCGGCCAGTAAGTCAATTAACCTTAGCAACAAAAGGTAAAAGAAATTGTGGCCGCGTCATACGTGGAATGGGCGACCTTTCTCGGACGAAATTTCCGAGCCGCCATTGTTCGAGAAAATGAATCGCGACGAGTTGTTATTTTGAATTACAGCCGATTTCGCCGGTGGTCTCTCTCGCGGCCGGTGGGTGCAGTGGCGTAGTCGGGGTCGAAAGGTTGCCGGAAACTCATAAACCATCGACCACGGACTGTGTCCCCTCCCGCGAGATACGTCATTTTCGGAATTTGCAATTACCACTACAAAACGATTAAATATATTTTTTTAAAAGTTAGTTTTTAAAGATATTAAATTGAAGTACGCGCAATGAGATTGGCGTAAACTATGTCACAGTATGATCATAAGCCTATCAACCATAAGTTTGAATCGAAAGGCAGTGTTGGTTCAAGCTAACGACTGTCGAAAGTACAGCGCTAAATCCACCCGGTGGCGGAAAAGAGAAAAGTAACGTGACCCGCAATGCATGATGCCAGCTGCTTTGGTAAGAGAGAGGCGCGTAGAGAGAGAAAGGGGGAAGGAAGAAGCTTCAATTTATCTCTACCAGGTGCCGATACTATCGCCTGATTTCTACTTTTTCGTCCGTCCAGTGGTGGTACAAAGGGCGCTATGCGCGTTTCAAACTTAGGGTTGATAGGCTTATGGTATGATCTATTTAAATAATTTACGGTTTTTGTTTCAATTGAGTAAGAAGATTTACGGTGTATCAACGAATTTCACGCTCACAGAAGCTAGGGGTGTTTGGCGCTAGTTGATCTACCAATACGTCGTAGGGCGTGTTTATGAAATATTTTTCGATTTATTTTCTACTCCCTTTAAGGATTAAGAATAACCCATAATGGTTTATAAGTATGCCTGTGAATAACATTGACGTAGAAAACTTATATTTAGACCATGTTTCACAAGGAACGTACAATAGTCGTAAGTAAATGGAAATTTCTGATATTCTTGGCGTTATTGAAAAGATGACGACATTTTCGTCATACCCCGTGAACCAGGTTTCAATAAAGAAAACGTTTACGTCATACTTATGACTAATTATGGTACATATGGTAACCGAGTTATAGTTCACACGAAATTGTAAAAATGCACGCATCACTCCATTAAAGGGCCACACCGGCGTTTGAAAAATTCGGTCCAAATTTAGCTCGTTCTAGCCAATACGACCGATTCTATTCTAGAAACTAGCGGTGAGGCCCTTTAATTCCCATGTTAGCTGATTGAGTGGTGGCATAACTTTATAATAACGTAACATAGAAGTATGTCAGTTCTGTATCTTCCGAGTGTTACATTTTCACTGAGAGTTATTTGTGGTATAACCACAGATGGACTTTGGACTACCGTCGTAAGTCATTACGTGCTCTTTGCGTGGTCGCCTTACTAAGCAGGTTATAATTTGCTTACGGGTATGACGTCAATTCTGCGTCATTAATTATTTTTAACTAATTGAAAATATTTCAAGGACATAATTATAGAATTAAAATAATTTTATATTAGATACACACGTCCAATTAATATTGAAATAGGTAAAAGAACTGTTAGGGAATATGACAATGTAGAAGTGAAAACCATAATAACTTGCAAATTAAATCAAAGGTCTATCGTATTACCTTTCTGTATTTAGAAAATTTAAACCACCAATTCCTTACATAGTTTTTTTTAACTTAAATTGAAATGTTAGAAGACACGCGACAAAGTATAATGAGCACAAACCATAATTTACATCAACCCCATGATCCCTGTCATATCGCCAACCTGACACTTATGTCGAGCGATTTCCTGTAGTTTAGCAGGTGAGGTGCCAAGACAGATTAAATTTAGTAATGATTGAAACTCCAGCTGCTCAGTCATGTCCACCAGGCTCTCTTCAATCTCCTTCATCGACATGGCTTTGTTTTAAGTAGGCCTCTACGTTGCATATTCGATAGTCAGGTGTTCACCTGGCCACCATTCTTGTTCATTGTTTTAAAAATCTTGTCGACTGATAAATTAAGACAGTTTTTGCAAACGTGAACGTTACAACGTTTAAATAAAATATTTTATACGCGCTTTAGTGTATTAGCGTTTATTATTTTTGTGGTAAAGCAGGTCACACGAAGACGAATTTAGTATTTAGACCATATTTGTGGATTTTTTCTTTAATATAGTCATATGTAACATAATTACTCATAAGTATGCCTCTGTATAATATTTCAATTGAAAAAAATTCAATGAGACCTTGTTTCACGAGGAACATACATTGAGCGGACCCAAAATTCTTATAATCCTTGCGCTATTGAAAAGGTTACCATGGAAATGAAATCATGTGCAATCGCGCGTGCTAAGATAATTCTACCAAAGCTAAGTCTTGTGACGTAAGAGCAAAATGTTATACTTCTTCTTTTAACAAGTTGGATAAGCGTAAAAAAATTATAGAAAGAACAATTTATGATAATAATAATTTAAAATTAGCTTAAACTGGCGCAAAATAATATATTTTAGAATAAAAAAACATAATATAATGCTCTGGTGCACAATGAAAAGTTAAACCTCGAACCAGGTTTCGGTAGCCTATATGGTACGGTTGTCAATATAAGGCCTGCTCTCAAAGTTACAAATATGAAATAGGAGGTATACATTTCTGTTGTAGTTTTTTCCACACAATTATTTATCAAAAGTGTAGAGGTGTAGATTGTTCCCAATATAGCTACGTCTACACTCACCTACAAGCTTCAAACGCGGGCTTAGCCTGTCTTTTAAACTTCCTAACATCCACTTACTTACCTTAAATCCAAGACCATTGGTATAGCTAGGAAAATTAGGCCCCAATGCTAGATAAGAAAATGACCCCTGTGACAATTTTTGGGTGCGTTGGCGTATTTACGCCACTGGCCAAGACCAGGTATCTCAAAAATTAAGTTTTTGAAAAATTAATTGAAATATTGAAAAACTTTAATTACGAATTCTTGTTAAAATTTATAAAGAATGGTAAGTTTTAAACTATACTATATAGCGCCATTTCATTTTTTTCTTGTATAAAATAAGGCTGAAATGTAATCTCGAAAAACTCTAATAAAACCAAACACACGTAAGTCGATTTACTTGATTTTTGAAATTAGGGTAACGTTTGAAACTAAAATTATCTTGAAACTTCTTATTATTAAAGTTTGTAAATTTTCATAGGCTGTAAAATCTCGGTATTTCCATGTGATCTCCTATATCAAACACAAGAGCTAATTGAGTTAATCGGCGCACTCTTTTATCTAAGACTACCAATTTTCATATTTAAAGAACCATTACTGATCAAGATATAAAATAATATGTGAATTAAATATGTAAAATTAAATGAATGTTTTTAAAAATTTTGCCGTTACTTTTAGAAGTAAATCAAACGTTTGGTTGGTATCGAATAACAACAAGGAATTACTCAACTGTCTATTTGCACACGGCCAGTTTTGAAAAGGTAAACCTTTCTATAGAGATTTGGGATTGCAAAGGAAATATAAGCTAGTCACGACCGAAACGAGTCTAGGTGGCGTAACGGCGCTTCTCCGAGGTAGCGCCTATAATCTAGCGTCTGCGAAAAATTTAAAAGTCATAAGACCGTTTTTTCTCAAATAATCCTATTAAAATATAAGCAAGCAATGCAAAAATTATATTAAAATGCGAGTTTCATTATTTATAGGTGGTTTCTTATCGCTTGTTGTTGGATTTCGGAGTAGGGTAAGAAGAGTAGGGCTATGACGTCATTTTACTCCGATTCTGTGGTGGCGAATAGTTTGAGTCGGAGTAAAAACGTTTTTCCAAAATGGCTGCCTGTGGCTTTTTTAGCGGATAAATTCTGGCTAGCAGACGACAAAATCCAATTTACTCCTTTACACCTCCTTTTCAGAAGGAGTAAAATGAGTAGCCCTAATAGAGTAGTATCACCTCGTAGCTTTGGCCATGGCCGCCATTTTAGGCTCGTTTTTTTCTCTATAGGAAAAAGCATGGGTGACGTTGCGCGAGGTAGCACTGACACTACTCTATACTCCGGAACAAGCGAATAGTTTATGGGCCGGAGTAATTCTCATCCCCGGAACAGGCGAATAAAACGTTTTAGGGAAGGAAGAGTACACTTTTCGTCCGAGGACAGGCGAAAAGAAACCACCTACTAAAGTCAAATTTACGAATAACGACGAGGAAAACTAATATCGTCTAGGTGTTGAGTAGGCAAAACTATTTTTAGTTTTATCATTTTATCTCGTTTATCTATAATTTGTAAATAAGTTATTTTATTTTTTATTGCGCCTAATTGTCTCGTATAAATAGAACCACCCGTTATAATTAAGTTAGCCCTTGCTTATCGACACGGGTACAACGACCATATATCCACGCACGTAATAAATTCTTTATTATCTTTTACACTATCTCCTGAAGTTATTTATCGAATTTTGAACATCAACACTAGGTTTCAATGGCGAACCAAAGGGGGCTTAGCGATAGTTTTCGGTCGCGGATTAACTTCAGCAAATTAAATATAAGTAATTAATATCAAGATTGTATTTATTAGGGGGGAAGGAAAACGCCACCAATGAGATACCGCGTTGATTTGATTTTTTTAGGGTGAAGGAGCTCAACACAGTCATTCAGGGGCGTAGGAACCGGGGGGGGGGGCAATGCGCCTCCCTAGAGGCTAGAGGGGTAACTATTGTTATTGCCCCCTCCAACATTTTGCTCAGTTGAAATCTTCAAATGGCTAAAATTATCATTTTAAAATTTCAGTCTTTTCCCGCCAATTTACATAGTAGTAAAAAGTAAACATGCATTCGAAGAAGCTACACTCCATCAGAGTTGCCAGAATAATATTTTAGATCTCGCACAAACCAACTTTAAAACAAGCCCAAATTCCCGCACAAGCCAAAATCGGATTAACCCCAAAAGAGCCCAAATTCCCGCCCAAGAAAAATTACCAATTTCTGCTATAGAACGGGAATTGGCGCGTTATTTGAAAATAATTTTGGAAAATTATTGAAAACATCACACTTTGCAAAGCTGGGTCCAGCTTATATTTTCTAGGAACGTTGATTCCCGTTATGAAGGATGGGGTTGAAAGGGGGAAAACCGGTACCCCGTTACTTCGCCTCGAATTTTGGGAACCAGCCCAAAAAACCGCCTCCCGCCCAAAGGTTTTTTCCCCGCAACAGCCTCCGCAAAGCAGCCCAATTTGGGCGGAAAACCGCCCATCTGGCAACTCTGCACTCCATTTAAAATTAAAAACCATTCTCCAGACCTCTTTTCGTTTCTCTTTGCCCCCTCCAACTTCTAGAACGTTCCTACGCTCCTGCAGTCATTCTCCCGAAATAAGTGAAATCTATCACAACCAAAATCGTCCAAACACAGGCTACTTAATATTCATTTTATATTAGGCTAAACTTAAAATTGAACATCATCGGCAGGGCTACGTAAGTGTGACAACAATAACGGGCTAATTTATAAAGAGCGCGGTACTCAGTGGGGGGAACCCGGAGAGTAAGTTGATCGTATCAGGCGAATAGATAGATACAGCGCAACTACTCTCGCTAAATACGTCAAATGAGCGCGAATAATGACTTTTCAATGGGCAACATATTGGGCCGCGCCGGAGTCATTAATTATCCGCTTTTAGAAATGAAAGCCCAATAATAATAAACTGTTACGCGCCATTATAAGGCGCCATCTAACGACAGAAAGGCCAACTAGAACCGTTGACAAAACACCCCGGCGCACTACACTATATATCGTACAATATAATAATATATAGAGTATATACGGGGAGAGGAAGGACCACCAACTGTCCCCGATATAGATCCCGAATGAATTATTCAATATTTCCCCGAGTCTCGCCAACTCCGCGCGGCCCTATTGTGGCCATAGACACGTATCGACTCGATATAATATATCTCTAACTATTCGGATTGCGAGCCGCCTCTTTGTGTCGGCCAGCAGCGGTTACGCGGAACTCGCTGGTGCCCCCCAATGGGCCACGAAACACCACTGAATACGCGCGACGGGGGACAGTTTGCCCAAACTATTCAACTCCAGTATTACATAATACCAAAACTTTGCCCTTTCACTAATGACTCTATAATATGTTGCCAAGTTTGCCTTCAGGGATTACCGACGAAATCGAGGAACTTTCATTTATATCTACCGTGGCTCGACTTCGACGCGTGACGTTACAAGGTGCTTATAGTCCAACCAAGATAATATAGACCTCGTACCCTAGATTCGAATTTAGAGAGCTTTCCGATTGAAAAATTGACCTCTATCGGTGGCTGATGGGCGCTATCTGTACCGTAGTAACTTCGGAGGTGATATTTTCGGAGTTCCGGATGGAACTGGGTAAACGACATTGCGCGTAATCTCTGGCAGCTGCCCATAGAACCCAAATGTTTAAAGACAGCCAGACACTATGATCTCTGACGTCTAAATGGTCCACGACAACTCAACGACAAAGTTTGGTTTTAACTTCGCAGCATAATAACTGACTCTGAGGTGGGGTGGCGGAGTGTTTAGTACTCTCGCCTCGCAGTAAGAGGAGCCAGGTTCGATCCCAACTTGTGGCACTGGGTGAAAACTCCTCCCGCGTTGAGTTTGTAGGTTCGCTCCCTGCTGGTTAGAAGGGTTTTCACATGGGCTCTTCGGTTTCCCCTTCCCATAAAAACTTTCTGAGTGTACCGATAATAGTAAGTGCAGGGAGCCACCACCCTCCAGCCTTGGACGAATAATTACTGGACCCGAAACCAACTGGCGCGCTTGCCAAGTATTCGAAAGATTTCTATCCAAATAATAAACACGTGCCCAATATTAGCGGACGACGTTAGCCTTAGCGTTCTTAGCTAGTAACAAGCGGTCTCGATCAAGAAGATGTTTGAAAAAATATCCGTACGAGTTAAAATTGATGACGTCACCCAGATGAGCCTCCGTTGATTTTCAATACGATCTCATCTGGGTGACGTCACGATTTTACATAGCAACGCAAAACCCGTAATATTTTGATAAAAAACCATGCGATAGAGGCAACCTTATAGTTCCCCTTTTTAAGAACCTTGAGCTAGTAACTGTCGTCAAAGCTTACACCTTTATTTCCATTTTGACTGGGCATTTTAAAAATTTTAATCTATCTATTCACACAAACTATATATCCAAAAACATAAAAGTATTTAAATTAATTAAATCATTACCCTTTCATTTTTATTCCAATACAATCTAAAGCCTATTAAAACTACAAAAGCCTCAGTTCTACTAAAAAATAGCAGAGCAGATGACGGAATGCGGGTCATCTGACATTTTTACGCACGTGTTTCGTATTTGGATAGAAATATTTCGAGATTATCTCGGTAGGAGCGCTGACGGGTGATGCAAATTGTAGATCAGGGGATTGTTCTTAGGTTTCGAGTCCAGTAATTATTCGTCCAAGCTCCAACCCTTCAACGTGATTTAACTCGGCCACCAGTAATTGGCTTCAAAAGTCACTAATCAAATCAAATCATAATTTATTAGTGCTTTAAAACAATATTTTATATAATTGGTATAGTTGACTTAAGCCTGTGTGGTTCTTTGGGACTTAGTTAGGCCTGTGTGGTTCTTTGGGACTTAGTTAGGCCTGTGTGGTTTTTGGGACTTAGTTAGGCCTGTGTGGTTCTTTGGGACTTAGTTAGGCCTGTGTGGTTCTTTGGGGCTTAGTTAGGCCTGTGTGGTTCTTTGGGACTTAGTTAGGCCTGTGTGGTTCTTTGGGACTTAGTTAGGCCTGTGTGGTTCTTTGTGGTATTAGCTTAGCTGATTATTATTATTACAATACGACCAGTAAAATATGTATGATTACACTTGAAATCTCTTAGGAAGACTATGGTGGCTCGTGCTATTTCACTTACGAACACGGTTTGACATTTATTTCCAATTGCCTATTGCATGTTTACATACTAGGCTAAGATATGTGATAACCCGGCCACCTGGATTAATGGCTTTAAAAGTCGCTCGATGACTTAGGCCTAAGGTGGTGCCTTGGGTATAAGCCTAGCTGATTATTATTATTATTGTTATGTCTTATATACTTGTGATCGTAGATACATTTTTTTAACAGTTACAATGGATTGAACCAATCAGTGCCGTGCAGAGACATTTAGGGCCCCTGGGAAAGTGATTTAAAAAAACATGCTCGCGCGGGGGGGGATTTGGTCATCTTTGCCCCCCTCCCTGCACGGCCCTGAAACCAATCTTTAATTGGAAAGGAACTCTAATTCCTCATTTTCTCTACATTCTATATACTATAAATCCATTAATCTACACCTCCCTACTGCCTTCAGTTCGATAGTGTTCGTTCAACACACACAAAAAAGGCCTCTCTGGCCTTATAAAGTGTTTTTTGCTAGTTTTTCCCGCTTTAATTTATATGGCATAGACCCATTCGGTAACAATAGTACAGTCATTTGTCAATAGGGGGAGCTGTCGCCGATTACGTCTATACTCTCGACGTGTAATGTACTACTTTTTAACGTTTAATACGTCATCTGGTGAACTATTATTGTACTTTTTTCCCGCAGAGAAATAAAGAGAACGTTGAAAGATGCCCTATATCCACTAAAACACGATGTTATAAAAATGACTTAAGAATCAAGCCCGAGACTTACCCAAAAGTAACCAAAATTAGCATAGGTTTGGAAATTATATACCTTTTTCAAAAATTTAGTGTTCAAAACATTTAGTTTTTTTACCATTACCCAAATGTCGGGACATTGGTGATAATATAAATGAGATGTTGAAAAACATTTGTTACAGACTTTCGCCTGACGATCAAACCCCTAGCGTCAGAACCTCGAGATACATTTTAAAATCTTACCAAAGTTAAAGTTACTATTCCTCTGTTATACTTTCTATGGTTACCCGTTCCTAGAAATAAGAAATTCAGTGACGAAATTCGTATTATATATGTTTTTAAATTGGTTAAAACGTAAAATTAAACGTTTTTACCCAAACTATAATGTCCATAAATAAATTAAAATGCGTTTGCTAGAGTTAATTTTACTTTTTCTATATTTAAAAAAGGTTTAATACAAAATGGTTAAGTTATAATACAAAATGTTTAAGTTATAATAAAAAATGTTTAGGTTATAATACAAAATGTTTCAGTTATAATACAAAATGTTTCAGTTATAATACAAAATGTTTCAGTTATAATACAAAATGTTTCAGTTATAATACAAAATGTTTCAGTTATAATACAAAATGTTTCAGTTATAATACCAAATGTTTCAGTTATAATACAAAATGTTAATTTTATAATTTAATTTTAGCATCATGTGTAATAAATAAATAATAAATAATAAATAATAAATATATTAAATCATAAGCTAAAAAACTAAAAGTTTATTGTGGAAATTTAAAATTGAATTTAAAATTAAATAGGATAAAACTAATAGTCTAAAACTAGTCCGAAACGAAACTTAAAAATTCCATTGAATCCTCTCATGTGAAATTGGTCAACACTGGTCAAACGTGGTCATAATTTATATATAAAAAAAGGTGACATCTTTAAGACCATTCTATAAAATACTACTTATTTAATTATTTACTTTTGTGTATAGAGAGGCAGAAGGTTTGGCCCGATTTTTCAGTTTTTCATGAACCAGGGAGGCTCAAAACAGGAATCTCTTGCAAACCTGCCAACTTACAAGGAGACGACCCGAGTTGTAACGCACCGATTTTGTTCAAACTCGGGGGTTTGGTAGAGCTTCATGTACCTTGAAAAACCCTGAAGGGAATTTATTCAATGGGCAACCGTTTTGCCATGGCAACCAAAAATGTTTTTGACAACCCAAAATGGAATTTTCCCCATTGAAAATAACATGGGAATATGAACAATTTTAAGGGTTATCCCCTGTAAAATACTTAAATTTTTGAAAATATAAATACAAAATGTTTACAGAGGGAACCCTTAAAATTGGTCAGATTCCCATGTTATTTTCAATGGACGCTTCAATAAAAGATACTCGGTTTCTACTCCCCTCTCCAAATTCTTCTGGGAAGGAGCTATTTCCGGTCGGTCGGTTAAACGGTTAGGATGGCTAGCCACAAAGTCATATTTAAGCCAATTGGAGACGCGTTTTTGCCCTCGTGAGAATTTTGCGTCAGATAAGAAACGCGTCGGCTCACATACTAATGTTTATTTTCGATAACATATTTTAAGGTAACATATATAATGTTTTTAAAACTAAGTATAAGAAGATAATATTATTATTATTATCATCCTCTTACGGTATAAATAATTAAAATTATATGTAATATTTTTATAATTCCAGGCAATTTTAAAGCTTCTCGTGGAGGCAGAGTTAATTCATTTCGTATAAAATTATCTTTTGGAAAAAGATGAAAACTCATTCCTTTAGAACTAAACGTATTACTTTTGCAGTACGGTATGCAACAAGTGTTTCCTTTTAACCAGGTAACTTTTTTGGCATGTTAAGGCTTAGCAAAAAACTGATGTTACGTTCGAGAAAGTTTCTGGCTTTCTAATATTTCACCAAGCATTATATAAATAATAACTTATGAGTCCTGGCTGTCGGAAATATTACTTCTTGGCAATTTCTGGGAAGATGTTTTATTTAAGCGCCTATTGGAAAATTTCAATTTTATGTTGTCAAAAACATTTTCGGTTGCCATGGCAAAACGGTTGCCCATTGAATAAATTACCTTTAGGGTTTTTCAAGTTACACGAAGGTCTACCAAACCCCCGAGTTTGAACTAAATCGGTGCGTTACACCTCGGGTCGTCTCCTTGTTAGTTGTCTGGATAAAAAGTAGATTTTTGATCAAAATCCTACTCATTTAACGGTTATAGTTTTATAAAAACCATTATAAATTGTTAATTAACTATATCTCATTGATTTTGTAAAAAGTTCAGTTAAATATACTATAGTCATCTAGGCTACCTAAGCTATATTTTGAAAACCGACTTTTTGAATGACGCTTCAGTTAATACCAACTAAATAGGACTAAACATAAGCAGATTTTTAAAAACCAAAGAATAAATAAGTTTGAAAGTCCAACTGAAATAGTGCTATGTGTTGTTGGTGAAAGTGTTTGGCCTGGTTAGCTAGGAATTTATAGAAAGTTCTATTGCGCCCGGACTTCATAAAGTAAAACAGACAATTGAAACTTGACAAATATACTTTACACGTACAGGGGGATAATAAATGTCACGCAATTGTGATATCCGCCATCTTGACGGAAGTTACGGAGTTAACACATAATTATAGAGATCTTTAGTATCCGTCGTTATTTCGATATTCCTAATCCTCCCCCCCCCCCGTTTGCTACGCCACTGAAGGAACGAAAATTTTATTCATATATTTTCGTAAACTATGGGAAAAAAGCTAAGTTAAATTCTATCAATGAAACTAGTTTTATTATGACTTATTTATTTAAAATTAATTTATGATTTATCGCCTATACTTAGCAGATGAAAATCCGCAGTTCAGGAACTTATCACGTTGGCCGCTACGTTTCTAATTGGGAAAACAGTCGCTTATCAAATTATTATATTTCAATAAAATCATAAAGCAGATTAGTTAAACGTGTATTAGGAATAACATCTGCAAACCATTTACTGCAGAGCTTTAAAGCAAATTCATGTAATATTCAATAAAATCTCAAATTTATGGATATTATTCCACCCATATTTAATATTTGACAGAAATTAATTCATTTTCTAAAAAAAATCCACCAGATGTCAATAGGTACCTTCGGGCCGCCCATTAGAACTGATCAGTACCTGGAAGGCCGCATTGTGGTCGCCATAATAGAACCCCGAGTCAATATTATACTTAAACATGTAACAGTTTGAGGGATAATTTATTATACCCAGTTTACGTAATAGACGCGAGGGGTAGACAACGCGACGTAGTCAACCGGGCCCCCAGACCCAATACCCCCTTTGGATAAAAACAAACTCGTAATAAAACTTGACATGTTTGAATACCAGAACTTTATTACGTTTAGTGCACCTTAAAAAGAATTTTAAACAAAACCGTTTTTTTTAGCTTTGGATTTAAGGCATGGAAAGGTGTAAATCTCCAACTTTTTCCCCCGCTAGGGTCCGCAAGGGGGGCGGGGTTGAGGGGTGATACTTGGCTGCCTACACCAGATGGCGCGTGCCTACGAACCCGCGTTCTATTGTTGTCAAATAAACCCGGTAGGTGACGCTGGGGACCGAACCGAAGGGGTGGGAGATATATTTTTTAACCACTGAACGACTGCCGCATTTATGCTACTGAATATAATATAAATATAGAGCAGGATCCACGCTGGCTATCAGTTTTATTTCGCTGGCTTTTTACAAAAGAATATTTGGTGCGTATTGGATAGCTGCACTGTTCTTCTAGCGTAAATTGGGGTAATATTATGATTTTGTGTAGGTCAAATTAATTATAAATAATATTAATAATAATAATCATCATCCTCCCAGGCACAACCTTAGGCCGAGGGGCTAGCCACTTCCTCAAATTCTGTACACCGATTACAGCGAGGACAGCTTTTGGTAGTGCTAAATGTGTAATCGATTACGGATAGTGGTCAGCCCCTCGCCTTAGGCCCAAGTCATCGAGTGACTTTTAGGTAGCGATGCTTAGGAGGGTGGTGGAAAGCCCTTCATGACACGCGAGCCAACAGCTCACTATTACCGCTAACCTATACAAGTTTTTATGGAAAGGGGAAACCGAAGATCTGGGGGAAAACCCCTCTGACCAGTGGAAGGAGTTGTATTCGTTTTGGCCAATTTCAATTTTCCAAATTTCCAAATCTATCTAAAATCTTTGTAAATTCTTATTTTATTCATTTTTGGTCCCCCCCCCCCTTCGAAGCAAAATCCTCGCTACGCTACTGATAATTAAAATTTTAAGTAACAACTCGAAAACGTGTAGGGCAAACTTGTACGAAGCTAGTTTGTACACGATAAAGCTTCGTCTACATTCAGCTCCAAGTTTTACCTACTCGTTGTTAAGGCGTGGCTTAACCTGTTTATTGTTATCGTAAAGGGAAACTTTTGGAAATAAATTCATCAAAACTAGTTTTTCTGTTTTTGGGTCAAACATTCTCCGAAGATATTGGGTGTTTTAAGGAGCGGAAAGAAAACGGGGGCGTAGCTCAGATGGTAGAGCGCTCGCTTAGCATGCGAGAGGTACCGGGATCGATGCCCGGCGCCTCCAATTTTTTTTAAATGATTTAAATAACTGATTAATATTAAATGTAAAGTATTCAATTTGATAAAAATTAATAACCACTTCTACCGCCTGAAATTTACTATAGTTTCTTTCTTGAGCTCTGGAAATATGGTTTGTGAAATACTACAAACTTATTGTTATATATTTGAGGTATTTCAAAAATGTCTTTTGAAAAATCAGCAAATGCGCAGTGTTTCAAAAATCCCAAATGTTTTCCAAAATTAAAAAATGATCCGTTACGAATAATATTTATATTTTGGTAATAAGGAAATAATACGAATAAACGTGGGAAGAATTATAGTTATCCACATGCGTCTCTCCGAATAAATCGTGTGTTAAAATGCTCCAAAATGGCCTTTTTCAGCCCTTAAACTAGTTATAAATAACTATTTAAAATTCTAAAATTTAATAATAGAAGATACAAGATACTTCGTGACCTAAATAAAGTAATGTATAAATTATTTAATAAAATAAATAAAGAAATGTATAAATTATTTAATAAAATAAATAAAGAAATGTATAAATTATTTAATAAAATAAATAAAGAAATGTATAAATTATTTAATAAAATAAATAAAGAAATGTATAAATTATTTAATAAAATAAATAAAGAAATGTATAAATTATTTAATAAAATAAATAAAGAAATGTATAAATTATTTAATATAATAAATAAAGAAATGTATAAATTATTTAATAAAATAATAAAGAAATGTATAAATTATTTAATAAAATAAATAAAGAAATGTAAAAATTATTTAATAAAATAAATAAAGAAATGTATACATTATTTAATAAAATAAATAAATAAATGTATAAATTATTTAATAAAATAAATAAAGAAATGTATAAATTATTTAATAAAATAAATAAAGAAATGTATAAATTATTTAATAAAATAAATAAAGAAATGTATAAATTATTTAATAAAATAAATAAAGAAATGTATAAATTATTTAATAAAATAAATAAAGAAATGTATAAATTATTTAATAAAATAAATAAAGAAATGTATAAATTATTGAATAAGGTAAATAGAGAAATGTATAAATTATTGAATAAGATAAATAAAGAAATATTTATTCAATTCAAATAAATTTTATTTCCTGCAATGTAAAATGCCAAGAGGCGCTTTTTACAACATTACAGGTTTTTTTATTTTTATATTATTGTTTCTCTTTTTATTTGAATTATTTAAGGTTTAAAAACACTTTACATATATTTACATATTTTTTTTTTAGTTTGGTACAATGAGGTAAAGATAATTATAGAGTTAAAAACACTTTTGCATATATTTACAAACACTTTGTCAGAAGTCTTAAAAGAGTTAAAAGATTTTTCTTTTTTTTTCCCTTTTGTAAAAGAAAATATATTTACAAGGTTATAAGTTTAAAAATTTAAATACCACTGTTGCATAGTGAAAATGCAACAGTGGTATTTTAATTTTTTAACTAATTTTAATACAGTAGAACAACAAAAAGAATACAAGATTATACTTTTAATTTTAATTTTCCACGGTGACGCGTTTACATTTCAATTCATAAAAACAAATTAAATTTTTAAATTTTTAGTACAACGTTACACAATTATATATATATACATTTTCTTTTTAGAAGAAACATTAATTGATTAATTGATTAAGCTTTGTGCAACACTTTTTTAAAATTGTCCTTATTTACTTCTGAGAATTCTAGATTTTTACATAAAGTGTTATATGTATATTGGATTCGTTTTATTGGATTTCTTAAGCTTATGTCGGATACGTAAAACCCTTAAAAAGTAATTTTATATTTCCGATTTGTGGGAAATTTTCCGCATTTCATTTTTCCCGTAAATTCACTAGTAAAATTCAAGTCGTCGTGTGGATCTTTAACAATACCTCAAAAAGTGTTTCTTCCTACTGTCACATGATGATTAATTATCAACGTGGGCGTAGCGCAGGTGGTAGAGTTACCGCTTAGCGTGCTATTACAACATATTAGTGTCATTATATCTAACCCAATTCTAATCTAATATTGCGTTATTTGACTAAAATACCTTTACGGAAATCATACGGACCATAACGCCTGTAGAAGTGTTCTAAGCGCCATGCACCGGTGCTCAGGGAGAAGTTAATTTTCGGGTTTTGGCCCACACTAAGGAAATAAACTGGATATTGAAACAAGTTGGCTTAGGGCGAAACGTGTTTTTTTCGTTTATGGGTCAGACATTTGTGAAAAAGGGATATTAAACTTCGAAAGTGTATCGGGGGCGTAGCTCAGATGGTAGAGCGCTCGCTTAGCATGCGAGAGGTACCGGGATCGATGCCCGGCGCCTCCACTTTTTGATGATATTTTACTTAAATAATCTAAACATGTAAACAATTAATTGATAAAATATTTAGTATTTACTCGCGTATGACTTGAACATGAAGGCTATTCAGTAAAAATCAAAAATGATATAGAAATATCAAACTAACGATTGTATAAGTTCAATTTTAATTTCATAATATTAACTTATCTAATCTAAGCATTAACTGATACATATTTAGTAATATCTTGCTTACGATTTGAACAGGATTTGATCTCCGCAGAGAGAACACACAACAGCCATCGGGGAGCACCATATCTTTATGATTACGTCTATCAGTTACTTTCGTGTGTGAAATTTTTACTAAGAACCGTTTCTAAAATGATCACACACGGCCTCAGCAGGCTCCTAAACTCCAGCAAGAGGAGCCAGGTTCGATCCCAGCTGGTGGCACTGGGTAAAAACTCGAAACCACTCCTTTTGCGTCGAGTTTGCAAGTTCTCTCCCCACTGATTAAAGCGGTTTTCCTCCGAATTCTTCGGTTTCCCCTTTCCATAAAAATTTGTAGATGTTAACGGTAATAGTTCGTGTAGGGAGCTGTTGGCTCACGGGCTACAACCCTCCTACGCATTGTGACCCGGCCACCTGTTTAAGGCATTAAAAGTCCCTAGATGCCTCGGGTATTATTAGCCTAGCTGACCACTCTCACACACTAATATTATATTCAACTGGTATTACTAATACCTTTTGCAATCTCAAAAATAATTACACTGGTATTCAGGGAAACAGCGTACACAGATTCTCGTATACCATTACAAATGTCTTAGTCTATGAGTAAACTATTTCCAAAGAATTTAATTTATCACCCAAAAATAGTTAGCAAAGGTTAAAATTCGAATTTCTATAGGAATATATTAAAAATAATGGACCAAAAGCAACCCATTTTCAAGTTCAAGAAAACAATTTGCTAAAAGTGCCACACGTCGTTTGAATAATCTGTGATGTAATTTCATGGAAATCACCTTGTGATGGCAAATCTGTCCCATCACATTTAAAGATGATAACAGCCCGTTTTCCGAAGAATTTTATTTAACAAAAATCTAGAAATAGATTTTTTCGTGCGGTCATACTACGACTAATCTTTAACAGAGCCGCATTTGAGACCGCGAGAAAAGTTGAGCTAAATTACAAAACATTTTTACTCGCGCAGTAAAGTAATTTACTGTACTTTTAAAGTTTTGGCTCCATATTGGGGGGAAACCATTTAAATATGGATTCACAGGAGTGAATGAATGAATATTTATTTTATCTTTAAAATACAAATCCCTTTTATAACAGGGGGGGGGGGGAAACCATTTACTGGATTCGCGGGTACAACAGTGCTCAGGGAGAAGTTAATCTACTGGGTTTGGTCAGCACTACGGATCCCGTAACAGGAAATAAAGAAACAAGTTGGCTTAGGCCGAAACGTGTTTTTTCTTTTGTGGGTCAAACTTTCTTTTAAAACGAAACATTACTGTAAAGTCTACATCGGGGGCGTAGCTCAGATGGTAGAGCGCTCGCTTAGCATGCGAGAGGTACCGGGATCGATGCCCGGCGCCTCCACTTTTTGACGATATTTTATTTATTTAATTTACACATTTACAAAATCAAATGAAAAATATTAAGTAATTTCTTCTACTTGATCAATTTTAGCACTAAATTAACTAGGCGTGTAAGCGAACGTTTCCGTCTCATCTTGACGTTTGAATAGAAGCAAAAGTCTAACGTAGACGTTTAGGTATACGCCTAGCTTATGATTTGCTAAAACTATCTAATTTAAAAAGGAAAGTTCTATTTGAAATGAGAATTACAAAAGTGGCATTTACCACATGTGGAAATAGCACGTGGCGATGTTTACTTTTTTTTCGTGGGAGTCGGTAGGAACCATGAAACGGGCCGCTTTCTTTGTAATAAGCCGCCGAAATATCATTTTTTTTACCATAGCTTTTTCCAGTATTAACAATTACGCTTTGTTGCTATTATAATGTACGCGTAAATTAAACATAAAGGGCAACGCAAGTAGCCATTCAGGGGGGTAAATTATCTTATAGATAAAAAGAACGACCACGCATAGCGTTTCCCTCTGTAAATAAAAGCAGAACTATATTTGCCGAATTTATTTTGTATAAATGCGCGTCTCGCGGTTTTTATGAAAAATCCACGCATTCTTTAGTCGCGAAAATAAACGAGAAAAGTGAATTTTCCTAGCTAACCGACAAATCGGATCCTTTATACAAAAGAAGTGTAATAAAACAAAGATAAATATTCTGTCGGGGTATAAAGATCGTTTATTCCCATTCGACCGAAATCCCATTCGACCGAATCCCATTCCACCGAATCCCATTCGACCGAAAGAATTTTAAAATGTAGCCCAACTGGCGGGGTGATTTGGTATTTTATTTATAAGGTATGTACTATAAAATTTGAATTTTGTTTCCGTGGTGGGGTGTTAAATACCGCTTAATAAGTTGAATTGTATTTGACCGATATAAAAAACTAAAACATTTTTATTTTTAGCACAACGAGGCTATTATGAAATTATTTTGAAAACAATTTTCAGAAATATATTTTGTTACTTTTTTTTTATCAAAATCTATAGTTTTAAGTCGAAAATTATTTTAAAATTAATTTTAATTAAAATGATTAACTTTAAATCGGTAAAATTATTATTATTCTATCATATTACTAAGATCCGAAGACGCATTTTGAGACCGGTTTCATCAAAATCGGTTAAGTAGTTCAAAAGTTACGACTACTTCCGGTTTAGCGCGCGCGTTCCAAGATGGCGGTGAAAGCCGGCTTCGGATTCTTGGGGACTTTTGGGGGATGATGTAGGACCACAACACTTTTAATTTCTGAAATTTTCAGAAACAGCATATTATTTTCCCTTCTTTGACCAAAAAATGCTTATCTACCCTGTACTAATTATATAATAGCTCTTTCTATAAAATAATATATACGCATACGTATAAAAAGTGTTATTTTTTGGAGCGCGCGCTTCCTAATAATTCCGTGTAGAGGGTCTCGTGCGTTTTCGCGCGAGCTCAACAAAAACGAAAATATTCGCGCGCTCTCTAACTGCACGATGAATCACGTGACCTCTCGTATTTTATATAAAGAGATAATTCTGCCGTTTAACATTATTTTGTCTAAATCGTGAAGTACACGTAATATTACGCAACAAATCTATTTCTAAATATTTTTTTTATAAATCTCAATATTTATATTACATTATTTCAAAATCGAAATACTAGTTGGCCTATATCTATTTGTCCATTTTTACAAATAAAACTAGAGTTGTAAATTGTAAGTCGGAAAAGTTTACGAGGAAAGTTTTTTCCGAAAAAAATAATAATAAAACTAAACCTCTCAACTAGTATCACAAAACATTAAAAACCCTCAAAAAGTAATTTATGTTTCAGTTTTTTATTTTTCCGATTTGCGGAAAACTAACAACTCTAAATAAAACTACGAACTATTTAGAATCACATAAAAAATAAAAATTTCTTAAGCCTTGGCTAAAAATTTCGAAAGGTTTTACTTGTAAAAATTGCCTAAATATACAACTTTAAACCATAGATATAGGTTAACTCAAAAAATAGTGAAGACGTAATTAATAAATGATTCCAATTAGTTATGCATAATAATAGACTAATTAGCTGGTGCCATCTGTTTCTAGACACTTTTGCCAAATATATTAAGGTTTAGTTCTCCAATAACACGATAGATGGAGCCAACACGATTTTATTAAGTTCATTTACAAGGCCTAACTCTCCAACACAACAAATACTGTCCCGCGAAACGGTAGGTCCTGGAAGGCGGATTTGGATCTCTATTTATTCTACCTCATTGGTGGACCATTATCCCCAATATTAGACAATTTTTACTTGAAAAACTTGGAAAACATGTTTTTAAAGGACCATAATACTAATAGTAATTATGTCAACAATGTTCTGTGACTTCGGTTCTCTATTAATGTTAGTGAGTGTAGGGAGCTGTTGGCTCGCGTGGCATGAAGGGCTTGCCACCACCCTCCTACGCATTGTAACCCGGCCACCTGAATTAATGGCTTCAAAAGTCGCTTGATGATTTAGGCCTAAGGTGGTGCCTTGGGTATTAGCCTAGCTGATTATTATTTATATATTAAATACCCTAAGTTCAATTAACTCTAAAAGTATAATTTAACCATATTATAAATTTAATAAAAATTCAAATCATTAATACTAATTAAAATTAAAAACTAGGTTATATAAACAAAACTACCCATGCAGGTAGATTTCTAAATTATCGCTCTTTCCAACTTTTTAAAATTTCAATTTAATTTAGCAATAAATATGCATAAACGTATTAATAAATCCAAATAGCTTCATCCAGAATTCAAGTTTAAATTCGAATGTTCATGCTTGTAAAAATAAACATAAGAATGTGTTTACCTAAAATTACCATATTTAGGCAACTCTAACAATGTATTAGTACGTAAATTTAAAAAGATAAATGTAAACGTAGTTTATAAAAGAGGTAGTTCTTTAAAAACCAACTAAAAATATTATTAATAAGGACATTATTAAACTTAATACCGATAGCAGCCTCTTCTACACACGCGCATTGTCATTTTTGACGAATCATGATTTTTTGTCATTTTTAATTTTTACAAAATAGCCTCCCCGTACAAACTAGATTAAAAGGATAAAAAACATAGACCTAAATAATAGTTTAACACAACATACATTTAAATCAGGTCATATTATCGATTTCAGCAATAAAAAAAATTATACAATGAAAAACATACTTACAAAGAATTCTCATAAAAAAATTAAGAAAATTAAATTTAGATAACGATGGTGAACTTTTACTAATTTGAAATATATATAATTTACTCGATTGTCTTCCAACGTAATAAGTTTTCCTTGCGGATGTTTTTTGACATCAAATTGTAGAAACTTGAATTGGTTTATTGTTCTTTTTAAAATGATTTTTTTTCCTTTTTTTATATTGTTAATAAATATCCAGAATGACTAGAAATATGTTAAACGTTGGATGATGTTAGTATATACATCACGACTAGGATATTTTAAGTAATTAAAATAGTAATGTACTCAAGAGTTTTTCGTAATTTATTAGTTTTTCTCAAGGTTAACTAATATTTCTATTTTAAAATAATGTAATATAAATATTGAGATTTATAAAAAAAAACAAAATACTTTAAAAATTAGTTGGATTCTTTAAACGCTGTCCCACGAAACTGCGATTCAGCCACTACCGGCCGTATAGCCTACGTGATTTAACCACCATTGCCTATGCTATAGACAAGGCCTGAGCAGTAGATTCGACGTACATGCGCACCTAGCGGGAATTTGCGGTGAATTCGAAAGACTAAATAATTAATTTTTTTCCCGAGCATGCACGGGCTTTAATTAATTACGTAGGTACGTCCCTATGAGTAATATATTTAGATATTAAATCAGGATAAAATCATGATCTGGCCAATCATATTTAGGGATTTTCCACCATATTTCCGAAGCGGGAAGCGGTTAATTTAAACACCAGTGTGGTCGTTTAAGAATAATATGAAACATATTTTGTTTACGTCATATTAAAATATTTTGGTTTACTAAATTTCATTTTGAGAAATAGGAAAAGTCCATTCCGTAGTTCCAATTTTACTAGTTTCCCTGGCGAGTTTTGGAAATAGGGCTTGAGAAATGAGTAAACTTTTTTTTAAGCGTTTCCCTGTACGAAACTAAAACCCAAAAGGGTTACCAACGGTCAAACTTCGAAGTTCTGTATTAAAGGCAATGCTTTAGAAGAAAACAAGTAGCTTAAATGCAACCAGTGTCATTTGAAAAATCTGGGTATAGCTCTGGGAGAGCTAGCTTGCAACGCAGAGCTATTTTTCGTGAGGACCATATTATATCGCCTGTAGAATTTCTCAACACACTATGAACCAATGAATTAATATTTATTGAACATACCCCTTTTGAATCCGGGGGGTGGCAAGCGTCTCGGTTACAAAAAAGTGTATTTACATATTTAAAGCGTAATTTAGTGTTATGACTTTTTCGTGGTAAACTAATAAGATAATACCACACTGTTAGAAATAAAGGTTTAATTTAGACCTCTGCTCTCCAATTTAAAGCCTTTTTAAACTTTATTTGCAGTACTTTATACACACTTATTGATTAAAATTCTTTAATTACTCACTATATAAAACGTTAACGTACCTGGATTACGCTGGGGTAGCAAAACGCGAGTAATAACTTCGTTTTGACCCTATTTGGGTACTCATAGTTTGACGCCTTAATCAATATCACCTATATTTTAAAATCTTGAATCAAACATTAAAAGATTTAACTGCAGTTAAATATTCCAGGTGATTGGAATATCTTCGCATTGTGTTATTTTAAAGAATATATTAAAAAGGGAAATAACGTAGTATTCAAATGCTAGTCTCGAAATTGGTACATATAATATTTTTCTTCGTTTAAGGGAATTAAATGGGTATTCAAAAGGACCAAATGTAAGAACTTAACGTTTTTATACCTTTACCACTAGGACTGGAAAAGGTTTAGTCTTAGAGCTACTTACCTTTCAATACCTCAAAAGGTATTGTATTCAACATAAAAGAGTAAAATGGGTCTAAAATAAACTATTAGACCTATAAAGAATTGATCTATTATATAAATAGTAGTACCTAAATGTTTCGAAATAAATTAAAAGTTCAAGTTTAGTCATTTTATAAAGCTTTATTTTTAACAGAGCATTAACTGAAGTAAATTAAATTAAATTAAGCACCATAGAACTTATTATTGGTACAGTCTTAACGTACAGTATAGTCTTGGTCATGGTCAGACTTGGTCAGTATATAGCGATTGAAGGGCCCGTTTCCGTAGAGGGCCAGAAGAGAAACCATGCTCGGGGGTGGTGGATTAGCCGCGATGTTTTCACTTAGTCAAAATGTCTCCATCTGTCCCAGTGGATCAGAATGTTCTTCACAGTTCTCCTCCACCGCTATGCACCAGTGCTCAGGGAGAAGTTAATCTACGGCTCCCGTAATAGGAAATAAAATGGATATTGAAACAAGTTGACTTAGGGCGAAACGTGTTTTTTCGTTTATGGGTCAAACTTTTTTTTGAAACTTTACATTACCATCAGACTTCCATCGGGGGCGTAGCTCAGATGGTAGAGCGCTCGCTTAGCATGCGAGAGGTACCGGGATCGATGCCCGGCGCCTCCAATTTTTTTTAAATGATTTAAATAACTGATTAATATTAAATGTAAAGTATTCAATTTGATAAAAATTAATAACCACTTCTACCGCCTGAAATTTACTATAGTTTCTTTCTTGAGCTCTGGAAATATGGTTTGTGAAATACTACAATTATTGATCGATGCCCGGCGCCTCCAATTTTTTTTAAATGATTTAAATAACTGATTAATATTAAATGTAAAGTATTCAATTTGATAAAAATTAATAACCACTTCTACCGCCTGAAATTTACTATAGTTTCTTTCTTGAGCTCTGGAAATATGGTTTGTGAAATACTACAATTATTGGTCGGATTTTAATTTACAAAACTTATTGTTATATATTTGACGTATTTCAAAAATGTCTTTTGAAAAATCAGCAAATGCGCAGTGTTTCAAAAATCCCAAATGTTTTCCAAAATTAAAAAATGATCCGTTACGAATAATATTTATATTTTGGTAATAAGGAAATAATGGACAGTGACTTTCCCTGAAGCAGCACAGGGATGGTGTCATTCGATAGATCTCAGCAAACTAAGAACGTTGAAAACATTCACAGTCATAAGTTATTTCAAACCAAAGTTACAACTAGTTTAAGTGTTGGAAAAAGCCATTTTTGAGCATGTCAACACGCGATTTATTTCAATAGACAATATAATTGTTCCGACGTTTATTAGTAAACGTTACAATTAGTCAATTTAATAGCTTTTTCAAGTCTCCTCTCGCAACCTTAGGATAAAATTTGGGTTTAAAATTTAGAGAATATTATAGAAAAGCTAAGCTAAAACCGCCATATTTGGCTAAAAATTGTATTAGCCAGCAATGAAAGGAATGTTTAATAAATTGCGTAAAACTAATTTACAAATGCAAATTAAAAGTAAATAAAGTTATCTGAAAGAAAAAAGTAACTTATTTTTGGATAAAAAGGTTTCAATATTTTTACACGTATTTTATCTCCTAAATGAAAGACTCTCTTCAAAAAATATATAATCTTTAAAATTATAAATTTATCTTTATCAATAAATATGTTTTTTTTTGTTCGAAAGGTATTTATCTTAGAATTTTTTTGTGTGCTCTAGTGATTACTGGTACCAATTAGATTAACTTAATATTGTTTATTATTAAAATTATGTGTGCAAATTAGGTATATCAAATGGTAACACTAGTTTGCGCAACGTTAGGACTATTCTGCTACAGTTATTTCTATCCAAATTTTAGCTAGGAATTTAGTTATTAATTTCTAAATTTTGAAACACAACTTTCTCCAAAGGTTGCGATGGGAAACTTAAAAAAATAATAAATGGCCTAATTGTAACGTTTACGAATAAACGTGGGAAGAATTATAGTTATCCACATGCGTCTCTCCGAATAAATCGTGTGTTAACATGCTCCAAAATGGCCTTTTTCAGCCCTTAAACTAGTTATAAATAACTATTTAAAATTCTAAAATTTAATAATAGAAGATATAAGATACTTCGTGACCTAAATAAAGTAATGTATAAATTATTTAATAAAATAAATAAAGAAATGTATAAATTATTTAATAAAATAAATAAAGAAATGTATAAATTATTTAATAAAATAAATAAAGATGTGTATAAATTATTTAATAAAATAAATAAAGAAATGTATAAATTATTTAATAAAATAAATAAGGAAATGTATAAATTATTTAATAAAATAAATAAAGAAATGTATAAATTGTTTAATAAAATAAATAAAGAAATATGTAAAAATTATTTAATAAAATAAATAAAGAAATGTATACATTATTTAATAAAATAAATAAAGAAATATTTATTCAATTCAAATAAATTTTATTTAATGCAATGTAACATGCCAAGAGGCGCTTTTTACAACATTACAGTTTTTTTATTTTTATATTATTGTTTATCTTTTTATTTGAATTATTTAAGGTTTAAAAACACTTTACATATATTTACATACTTTTTTTTAGTTTGGTACAATGAGGTAAAGATAATTATAGAGTTAAAAAACACTTTTGCATATATTTACAAACACTTTGTCAGAAGTCTTAAAAGAGTTAAAAGATTTTTCTTTTTTTCCCTTTTGTAAAAGAAAATATATTTACAAGGTTATAAGTTTAAAAATTTAAATACCACTGTTGCATAGTGAAAATGCAACAGTGGTATTTTAATTTTTTAACTAATTTTAATACATTAGAACAACAAAAAGAATACAAGATTATACTTTTAATTTTAATTTTCCACGGTGACGCGTTTACATTTCAATTCATAAAAACTAATTAAATTTTTAAATTTTTAGTACAACGTTACACAATTATATATATACATTTTCTTTTTAGAAGAAACATTAATTGATTAATTGATTAATTGATTAAGCTTTGTGCAACACTTTTTTAAAATTGTCCTTATTTACTTCTGAGAATTCTAGATTTTTACATAAAGTGTTATATGTATATTGGATTCGTTTTATTGGATTTCTTAAGCTTATGTCGGATACGTAAAACCCTTAAAAACTAATTTTATTTTTCCGATTTGCGGGAAATTTTCCGCATTTCATTTTTCCGGTAAATTCACTAGTAAAATTCAAGTCGTCGTGTGGATCTTTAACAATACCTCAAAAAGTGTTTCTTCCTACTGTCACATGATGATTAATTATCAACGTGGGCGTAGCGCAGGTGGTAGAGTTACCGCTTAGCGTGCTATTACAACATATTAATGTCATTATATCTAACCCAATTCTAATCTAATATTGCGTTATTTGACTAAAATACCTTTACGGAAATCATACGGACCATAACGCCTGTAGAAGTGTTCTAAGCGCCATGCACCGGTGCTCAGGGAGAAGTTAATTTTCGGGTTTTGGCCCACACTAAGGAAATAAACTGGATATTGAAACAAGTTGGCTTAGGGCGAAACGTGTTTTTTTCGTTTATGGGTCAGACATTTGTGAAAAAGGGATATTAAACTTCGAAAGTGTATCGGGGGCGTAGCTCAGATGGTAGAGCGCTCGCTTAGCATGCGAGAGGTACCGGGATCGATGCCCGGCGCCTCCAATTTTTGATTAAATTTTATTTATTTAATCTAAACGTGTAAACAATTAATTGATAAAATATTTAGTATTTACTCGCGTATGACTTGAACATGAAGGCTATTCAGTAAAAATCAAAAATGATATAGAAATATCGAACTAACGATTGTATAAGTTCAATTTTAATTTCATAATATTAACTTATCTAATCTAAGCATTAACTGATACATATTTAGTAATATCTTGCTTATGATTTGAACAGGATTTGATCTCCGCAGAGAGAACACACAACAGCCATCTTTATGATTACGTCTATCAGTTACTTTCGTGTGTGAAATTTTTACTAAGAACCGTTTCTAAAATGATCACACACGGCCTCAGCAGGCTCCTAAACTCCAGCAAGAGGAGCCAGGTTCGATCCCAGCTGGTGGCACTGGGTGAAAACTCGAAACCACTCCTTTTGCGTCGAGTTTGCAAGTTCTCTCCCCACTGATTAAAGCGGTTTTCCTCCGAATTCTTCGGTTTCCCCTTTCCATAAAAATTTGTAGATGTTAACGGTAATAGTTCGTGTAGGGAGCTGTTGGCTCACGGGCTACCACCCTCCTACGCATTGTGACCCGGCCACCTGTTTAAGGCATTAAAAGTCCCTAGATGCCTCGGGTATTATTAGCCTAGCTGACCACTCTCACACACTAATATTATATTCAACTGGTATTACTAATACCTTTTGCAATCTCAAAAATAATTACACTGGTATTCAGGGAAACAGCGTACACAGATTCTCGTATACCATTACAAATGTCTTAGTCTGTGAGTAAAGAATTTTCAACGAATTTAATTTATCACCCGAAAATAGTTAGCAAAGGTTAAAATTCGAATTTCTATAGGAATATATTAAAGATAATGGACCAAAAGCAACCCATTTTCAAGTTCAAGAAAACAATTTGCTAAAAGTGCCACACGTCGTTTGAATAATCTGTGATGTAATTTCATGGAAATCACCTTGTGATGGCAAATCTGTCCCATCAAATTTAGGGATAATAACAGCCCGTTTTCCGAAGAATTTTATTTAACAAAAACCTAGAAATAGATTTTTTCGTGCGGTTATACTACGACTAATCTTTAACAGAGCCGCATTTGAGACCGCGAGAAAAACTGAGCTAAATTACAAAAACATTTTTACTCGCGCAGTAAAGTAATTTACTGTACTTTTAAAGTTTTGGCTCCATATGGGGGGGAAAACATTTAAATATGGATTCACAGGAGTGAATGAATGAATATTTATTTTATCTTTAAAATACAAATCCCTTTTATAACAGGGGGGGAAACCATTTACTGGATTCGCGGGTACAACAGTGCTCAGGGAGAAGTTAATCTACGGGGTTTGGTCAGCACTACGGATCCCGTAACAGGAAATAAAGAAACAAGTTGGCTTAGGCCGAAACGTGTTTTTTCTTTTGTGGGTCAAACTTTCTTTTAAAACGTTACATTACTATTAAGTATACATCGGGGGCGTAGCTCAGATGGTAGAGCGCTCGCTTAGCATGCGAGAGGTACCGGGATCGATGCCCGGCGCCTCCACTTTTTGACGATATTTTATTTATTTAATTTACACATTTACAAAATCAAATGAAAAATATTAAGTAATTTCTTCTACTTGATCAATTTTAGCACTAAATTAACTAGGCGTGTAAGCGAACGTTTCCGTCTCATCTCGACGTTTGAATAGAAGTAAAAGTCTAACGTAGACGTTTAGGTATACGCCTAGCTTATGATTTGCTAAAACTATCTAATTTAAAAAGGAAAGTTCTATTTGAAATGAGAATTACAAAAGTGGCATTTACCACATGTGGAAATAGCACGTGGCGATGTTTACTTTTTTTTCGTGGGAGTCGGTAGGAACCATGAAACGGGCCGCTTTCTTTGTAATAAGCCGCCGAAATATCATTTTTTTTACCATAGCTTTTTCCAATATTAACAATTACGCTTTGTTACTATTATAATGTACGCGTAAATTAAACATAAAGGGCAACGCAAGTGGCCATGCAGGGGGGTAAATTATCTTATAGATAAAAAGAACGACCGCGCATAGCCTTTCCCTCTGTAAATAAAAGCAGAACTATATTTGCCGAATATAAATGCGCCTCTCGCGGTTTTTATGCAAAATCCACGCATTCTTTAGTCGCGAAAATAAACGAGAAAAGTGAATTTTCCTAGCTAACCGACAAATCGGATCCTTTATACAAAAGAAATGTAATAAAACAAAGATAAATATTCTGTCGGGGTATAATGATCGTTTATTCCCATTCGACCGAAATCCCATTCGACCGAATCCCATTCGACCGAAAGAATTTTAAAATGTAGCCCAATTGGCGGGGTGATTTGGTATTTTATTTATAAGGTATGTACTATCGAAGTTCCATGTTTAGGTTGGGTTAGGTTAGGTTAGGTTAGAGTTGGTTAAGTTTACTATTTCAGTTTTGGTTCAGTTACTTTTCTTGACTAGGTGAAGATAAAAATATAATTCATGCTCATTCCATTTTATTTTCAAATAAATGCATAGTACAAAGATATTAAAATGGCATAGCTAAATTCCTTTATTAGCTATCCGCTCCATTGCGAACGACTTCAGTAACTAAATTGAAAACATAGCAAAAGCCAATTTATATAGCAGCGTTCGGTCGAATGGGACACATAAAAGCGTTCGGTCGAATGGGACACATAAAAACCGCACGTTTCGGCGGAATTCGGTCGAATGGGACACCTCAAAAACCGCCTTCGGTCGAATGGGATTTCGGTCGAATGGGACTAAAGCATAATGATAGGGAAATTGTGAAGGGAGACGGGATGTAGGACCAAGTGTGTGGGGTCTTGGATTTTCTTAATCCAAGGTGAGGCTAGCGGTAGAGATTTAATAAAAATATTCAATTCGCAAATAATTTTATTCCAACACATTGTTAAATCGAAAATATCAACGTCAAACTCTCGGAAACTAAAGCCCAATTCACATTTTACAATTATTTGGGCAACTTAACTGTATCCAACTTATTAAGCAAGAAAATTGTATAGTGTGAACAGACAAATTGTAACAATTGTTCCCACTTTTTCTGTTCAGACTATACAATTTACTTGCTTACAATTAGTTGGATACAGTTAAGTGGTCAAATTAATTGTATAGTGTGAACTGGGCTTGACTCAGTTCTTTTCTCCATAATAAATAAAATAAGCTAATTCGCGATGTGCTACACCAAGGAGAATAAGGTTTTTGCGCTGTATAAAATCCTCCTTGGAAAACGACTTGTAGAAGAAAACATAGTTCCAAACCAAGCGCCACTTGCGTTGCCCTTTAATAGGCTTACCAACGGTTTCTTTTTGGAAATTTTTGATATGTGTAAACTTATTTCAATTCTACGTATTATCAAGAATGTATTTATTTATACCTAGGGAGAATGTCTATGTCGAGACGGTTTTTAGCCTTTCTCTCAATGCACCCGTTGGTCCCCCCAGTACGCTCCTCCGCTTAAAATAAAACGAATAGTCCCGGTATTTCATTGGCTGCTTAAAATTTACGTCACCTAACGCGATGGTAATCAAACGCCGGTGACGTTTTGTCATTCCCCCCGCGCGAGACGGGGGAAAGGCGTTCAACGTGCCCGGCGATTGTCGCAACATAATCATTCTTCCTAATAATAAATAAATACATTCTTGGTATTTAGTACAGGGTATATAAGCATTTGGAAGGGAAAAAAATATGCTGTTTCTGAAAATTTCAGAAATGAAAGGTGTTATGGTCCTTTATCATCCCCCAAAAGTCCCCAAGAATCCGAAGCCGGCTTTCACCGCCATCTTGGAACGCGCGCGCTAAACCGGAAGTAGTCGTAACGTTTGAAGTACTTAACCGATTTGGATGAAACCGGTCTCAAAATGCGTCTTCGGATCTTAGTAATATGATAGAATATTAATTTTGCCGATTTTAAGTTAATCATTTTAATTAAAATTAATTTTAAAATAATTTTAGACTTAAAACTATAGATTTTGATAAAAAAAAAGTAACAAAATATATTTCTGAAAATTGTTTTCAAAATAGTTTCATAATAGCCTCGTTGTGCTAAAAATAAAAATGTAATGTAATGAGAAAGAATTATTAGGAAGTGAGTAAGTTATTCATCATCTTCGATGTCTACTTCCGGAGTATTGCTGCACGAGGCTCCACGACAATGGTAACACATGGCTGAACAATGAAGTCCAGAATTTTTACAACTACATTCCAGCTTGGTGCTTTGTTTTTCGTTCAAATACTTCCCACAAAACAAGCAATTCTCTTTGAAATCGAAGGAGTCCGTTGTCGAACGAGGCTCTTCACAGATTGTAGATACTTCTTCATTATCACTTTTAGAAAATTTTTCTATGTATGCCTTTATACTCGAAGAACGTGTGTAATTTCGTCTACACAACGAGTGAACAGCAATACTCGAAAGGTTATCCAATTTTTCTTTAACTTGGTCCCTTCTTTGAACGCTACATTCCGCTAAGGACTTAATTCCTTTCCTAACTACGACAATATCGTTTGTTAACGGCATAGAACACAAAACGCAATTAGTTTCAGTCATCTTAACAACTATTAAGATTCGATTACTCTCTTACAACTAGTTTTTAACTTATTACCATGGCAACCTTTGTGGCTCGAGCACGAGGTATTATCATTGAATTGGGAATAATACTGCTAGAATTACAATTACGATTTTGGTTGCCATGGTTACGCGGGACCTGTTCTGATAAGACTGTACGAAATTCATCTTTATAATTAGGCGGTAGCACCATCTATATTTCGTAAAGTTATATGGCTAAAAATAAATAATTATTAGCTAACTCACCGTAACTTGAGTTAAAAAGGATCGTGTTGACAGAATAAAATTATTTTTAAACAACTTCAAAGGTTTGTTTGTAACGAGAAATCATACATTTCAATTTCGCATCAGATTCGCGAAAAAATTCAATTGCAATATAGTTGCCACCATTAGAGACAGATGCCGCCACGGCAGAACGATAAAGCTGATAAAGTCTCCTTATGGAACGAAATTGGTCCCGCGCCAGCCAGATTTAGTTCTACCTCTATTTATTCCCAACTCAATGGGTATTATACAAAATAATCTCGTGAAAATTAGCGTGAAAAAATTCACGATGTAGATTTTAATTTTGTTTCCGTGGTGGGGTGTTAAATACCGCTTAATAAGTTGAATTGTATTTGACCGATATAAAAAACTAAAACATTTTTATTTTTAGCACAACGAGGCTATTATGAAACTATTTTGAAAACAATTTTCAGAAATATATTTTGCTACTTTTTTTTATCAAAATCTATAGTTTTAAGTCTAAAATTATTTTAAACTTAATTTTAATTAAAATGATTAACTTCAAATCGGCAAAATTATATCATATTACTAAGATCCGAAGACGCATTTTGAGACCGGTTTCATCAAAATCGGTTAAGTACTTCAAAAGTTACGAGTACTTCCGGTTTAGCGCGCGCGTTCCAAGATGGCGGTGAAAGCCGGCTTCGGATTCTTGGGGACTTTTGGGGGATGATGTAGGACCACAACACCTTTCATTTCTCAAATTTTCAGAAACAGGATATTATTTTCCCTTCTTTGACCAAAAAATGCTTATCTACCCTGTACTAATTATATAATAGATCTTTCTATAAAATAATATATACGCATACGTATAAAAAGTGTTATTTTTTGGAGCGCGCGCTTCCTAATAATTCCGTGTAGAGGGTCTCGTGCGTTTTCGCGCGAGCTCAACAAAAACGAAAATATTCGCGCGCTCTCTAACTGCACGATGAATCACGTGACCTCTCGTATTTTATATAAAGATATAATTCTGCCGTTTAACATTATTTTGTCTAAATCGTGAAGTACACGTAATATTACGCAACAAATCTATTTCTAAATATTTTTTTTTATAAATCTCAATATTTATATTACATTATTTCAAAATCGAAATACTAGTTGGCCTATATCTATTTGGCCATTTTTACAAATAAAACTAGAGTTGTAAGTCGGAAAAGTTTACGAGGAAATTTTTTTCCGAAAAAAATAATAATAAAACTAAACCTCTCAACTAGTATCACAAAACATTAAAAACCCTCAAAAAGTAATTTATGTTTCAGTTTTTTATTTTTCCGATTTGCGGAAAATTAACAACTCTAAATAAAACTACGAACTATTTAGAATTACATAAAAAATAAAAAATTTCGAAAGGTTTTACTTGTAAAAATTGCCTAAATATACAACTTTAAACCATAGATATAGGTTAACTCAAAAAATAGTGAAGACGTAATTAATAAATGATTCCAATTAGTTATGCATAATAATAGACTAATTAGCTGGCGTCATCTGTTTCTAGACACTTTTGCCAAATATATTAAGGTTTAGTTCTCCAATAACACGATAGATGGAGCCAACACGATTTTATTAAGTTCATTTACAAGGCCTAACTCTCCAACACAACAAATACTGTCCCGCGAAACGGTAGGTCCTGGAAGGCGGATTTGGATCTCTATTTATTCTACCTCATTGGTGGACCATTATCCCCAATATTAGACAATTTTTACTTGAAAAACTTGGAAAACATGTTTTTAAAGGACCATAATACTAATAGTAATTATGTCAACAATGTTCTGTGACTTCGGTTCTCTATTAATGTTAGTGAGTGTAGGGAGCTGTTGGCTCGCGTGGCATGAAGGGCTTGCCACCACCCTCCTACGCATTGTAACCCGGCCACCTGAATTAATGGCTTCAAAAGTCGCTTGATGATTTAGGCCTAAGGTGGTGCCTTGGGTATTAGCCTAGCTGATTATTATTTATATATTAAATACCCTAAGTTCAATTAACTCTAAAAGTATAATTTAACCATATTATAAATTTAATAAAAATTCAAATCATTAATACTAATTAAAATTAAAAACTAGGTTATATAAACAAAACTACCCATGCAGGTAGATTTCTAAATTATCGCTCTTTCCAACTTTTTAAAATTTCAATTTAATTTAGCAATAAATATGCATAAACGTATTAATAAATTCAACACGAATAGCCATGATGATAAGGACCTCATCGAAAAACCACTAAACATTAGTGGCTATCCAAATAGCTTCATCCAGAATTCAAGTTTAAATTCGAATGTTCATGCTTGTGAAAATAAACATAAGAATGTGTTTACCTAAAATTTCCATATTTAGGCAACTCTAACAATGTATTAGTACGTAAATTTAAAAAGATAAATGTAAACGTAGTTTATAAAAGAGGTAGTTCTTTAAAAACCAACTAAAAATATTATTAATAAGGACATTATTATAGCAGCCTCTTCTACACACGCGCATTGTCATTTTTGACGAATCATGATTTTTTGTCATTTTTAATTTTTACAAAATAGCCTCCCCGTACAAACTAGATTAAAAGGATAAAAAACATAGACCTAAATAATAGTTTAACACAACATACATTTAAATCAGGTCATATTATCGATTTCAGCAATAAAAAAAATTATACAATGAAAAACATACTTACAAAGAATTCTCATAAAAAAATTAAGAAAATTAAATTTAGATAACGATGGTGAACTTTTACTAATTTGAAATATATATAATTTACTCGATTGTCTTCCAACGTAATAAGTTTTCCTTGCGGATGTTTTTTGACATCAAATTGTAGAAACTTGAATTGGTTTATTGTTCTTTTTAAAATGATTTTTTTTCCTTTTTTTATATTGTTAATAAATATCCAGAATGACTAGAAATATGTTAAACGTTGGATGATGTTAGTATATACATCACGACTAGGATATTTTAAGTAATTAAAATAGTAATGTACTCATGAGTTTTTCGTAATTTATTAGTTTTTCTCAAGGTTAACTAATATTTCTATTTTAAAATAATGTAATATAAATATTGAGATTTATAAAAAAAAAACAAAATACTTTAAAAATTAGTTGGATTCTTTAAACGCTGTCCCACGAAACTGCGATTCAGCCACTACCGGCCGTATAGAATACGTGATTTAACCACCATTGCCTGAGCAGTAGATTCGACGTACATGCGCACCTAGCGGGAATTTGCGGTGAATTCGAAAGACTAAATAATTTATTTTTTTCCCGAGCATGCACGGGCTTTAATTAATTACGTAGGTACGTCCCTATGAGTAATATATTTAGATATTAAATCAGGATAAAATCATGATCTGGCCAATCATATTTATTGATTTTCCACCATATTTCCGAAGCGGGAAGCGGTTAATTTAAACACCAGTGTGGTCGTTTAAGAATAATATGAAACATATTTTGTTTACGTCATATTAAAATATTTTGGTTTACTAAATTTCATTTTGAGAAATAGGAAAAGTCCATTCCGTAGTTCCAATTTTACTAGTTTCCCTGGCGAGTTTTGGAAATAGGGCTTGAGAAATGAGTAAACTATTTTCTAAGCGTTTCCCTGTACGAAACTAAACCCAAAAGGGTTACCAACGGTCAAACTTCGAAGTTCTGTATTAAAGGCAATGCTTTAGAAGAAAACAAGTAGCTTAAATGCACCCAGTGTCATTTGAAAAATCTGGGTATAGCTCTGGGAGAGCTAGCTTGCAACGCAGAGCTATTTTTCGTGAGGACCATATTATATCACCTGTAGAATTTCTCAACACACTATGAACCAATGAATTAATATTTATTGAACATACCCCTTTTGAATCCGGGGGTGGCAAGCGTCTCGGTTACAAAAAAAAGTATTTACATATTTAAAGCGTAATTTAATGTTATGACTTTTTCGTGGTAAACTATAAGATAATACCACACTGTTAGAAATAAAGGTTTAATTTAGACCTCTGCTCTCCAATTTAAAGCCTTTTTAAACTTTATTTGCAGTACTTTATACACACTTATTGATTAAAATTCTTTAATTACTCACTATTTAAAACGTTAACGTACCTGGATTACGCTGGGGTAGCAAAATGCGAGTAGTAACTTCGTTTTGACCCTATTTGGGTACTCATAGTTTGACGCCTTAATCAATATCACCTATATTTAAAATCTAGAATCAAACATTAAAAGATTTAACTGCTGTTAAATATTCCAGGTGATTGGAATATCTTCGCATTGTGTTATTTTAAAGAATATATTAAAAAGGGAAATAACGTAGTATTCAAATACTAGTCTCGAAATTGGTACATATAATATTTTTCTTCGTTTAAGGGAATTAAATGGGTATTCAAAAGGACCAAATGTAAGAACTTAACGTTTTTATACCTTTACCACTAGGACTGGAAAAGGTTTAGTCTTAGAGCTACTTACCTTTCAATACCTCAAAAGGTATTGTATTCAACATAAAAGAGTAAAATGGGTCTAAAATAAACTATTAGACCTATAAAGAATTTATATATTATATAAATAGTAGTACCTAAATGTTTCGAAATAAATTAAAAGTTCAAGTTTAGTCATTTTATAAAGCTTTATTTTTAACAGAGCATTGACTGAAGTAAATTAAATTAAATGAAGCACCATAGAAATGGTTATTGGTACAGTCTTAACGTACTCCATTTGTGAAGTATAGTCTTGGTCATGGTCAGACATGGTCAGTATATAGCGATTGAAGGGCCCGTTTCCGTAGGGGGCCAGAAGAGAAACCATGCTCGGGGGTGGTGGATTAGCCGCGATGTTTTCACTTAGTCAAAATGTCTCCATCTGTCCCAGTGGATCAGAATGTTCTTCACAGTTCTCCTCCACCGCTATGCACCAGTGCTCAGGGAGAAGTTAATCTACGGCTCCCGTAATAGGAAATAAAATGGATATTGAAACAAGTTGACTTAGGGCGAAACGTGTTTTTTCGTTTATGGGTCAAACTTTCTTTTGAAACTTTACATTACCATCAAACTTCCATCGGGGGCGTAGCTCAGATGGTAGAGCGCTCGCTTAGCATGCGAGAGGTACCGGGATCGATGCCCGGCGCCTCCAATTTTTTTTAAATGATTTAAATAACTGATTAATATTAAATGTAAAGTATTCAATTTGATAAAAATTAATAACCACTTCTACCGCCTGAAATTTACTATAGTTTCTTTCTTGAGCTCTGGAAATATGGTTTGTGAAATACTACAATTATTGATCGATGCCCGGCGCCTCCAATTTTTTTTAAAT
The DNA here is from genome assembly GCF_980474605.1 of Leiobunum rupestre. Lineage (NCBI taxonomy): Eukaryota > Metazoa > Arthropoda > Arachnida > Opiliones > Sclerosomatidae > Leiobunum > Leiobunum rupestre. The sequence continues at coordinate 55,329,546 of NC_143387.1, forward strand.
GATTTAAATAACTGATTAATATTAAATGTAAAGTATTCAATTTGATAAAAATTAATAACCACTTCTACCGCCTGAAATTTACTATAGTTTCTTTCTTGAGCTCTGGAAATATGGTTTGTGAAATACTACAATTATTGGTCGGATTTTAATTTACAAACTTATTGTTATATATTTGAGGTATTTCAAAAATGTCTTTTGAAAAATCAGCAAATGCGCAGTGTTTCAAAAATCCCAAATGTTTTCCAAAATTAAAAAATGATCCGTTACGAATAATATTTATATTTTGGTAATAAGGAAATAATGGACAGTGACTTTCCCTGAAGCAGCACAGGGATGGTGTCATTCGATAGATCTCAGCAAACTAAGAACGTTGAAAACATTCACAGTCATAAGTTATTTCAAACCAAAGTTACAACTAGTTTAAGTGTTGGAAAAAGCCATTTTTGAGCATGTCAACACGCGATTTATTTCAATAGACAATATAATTGTTCCGACGTTTATTAGTAAACGTTACAATTAGTCAATTTAATAGCTTTTTCAAGTCTCCTCTCGCAACCTTAGGATAAAATTTGGGTTTAAAATTTAGAGAATATTATAGAAAAGCTAAGCTAAAACCGCCATATTTGGCTAAAAATTGTATTAGCCAGCAATGAAAGGAATGTTTAATAAATTGCGTAAAACTAATTTACAAATGCAAATTAAAAGTAAATAAAGTTATCTGAAAGAAAAAAGTAACTTATTTTTGGATAAAAAGGTTTCAATATTTTTACACGTATTTTATCTCCTAAATGAAAGACTCTCTTCAAAAAAAATTATAATCTTTAATGTTATAAATTTATCTTTATCGATAAATATGTTTTTTTGTTCGAAAGTTTATTTATCTTAGAATTTTTTTATATGCTCTAGCGATTACTGATACCAATTAGATTAACATAATATTGTTTATTATTAAAATTATGTGTGCAAATTAGGTATATCAAGTGGTAACACTAATTTGCGCAACGTTAGGACTATTCTGCTACAGTTGTTTCTATCCAAATTTTAACTAGGAATTTAGTTACTAATTTCTAAATTTTGAAACACAACTTTCTCCAAAGGTTGCGATGGGAAACTTAAAAAAAAATATTAAATGGCCTAATTGTAACGTTTACGAATAAACGTGGGAAAAATTATTGTTATCCACATGCGTCTCTCCGAATTAATCGTGTGTTAACATGCTACAAAATGGCCTTTTCAGCCCTGAATAAAGAAATGTATACATTATTTAATAAAATAAATTAAGAAATATTTAAATTAATAAATAAAATAAATAAATAAATAAATATTTAAATAATAAATAAAATAAGTATATAAAATATAAATTAATTAATAAAATAAATAAATAAATATTTAAATTAATAAATAAAATAAATAAATAAATAAATATTTAAATAATAAATAAAATAAGTATATAAAATATAAATTAATTAATAAAATAAATAAATAAATATATAAATTAATTAATAAAATAAATAAATATATAAATTAATTAATAAAATAAATATAGACAGAATTAATAAAATAAATAAAGACAGAATTAATAAAATAAATAAAGACATAGAATTAATAAAATAAATAAAGACACAGAATTAATAAAATAAATAAAGACAGAAATTAATTAATAAAATAAATAAAATAAATAAAGACAGAAATTAATTAATAAAATAAATAAAATAAATAAAGACAGAAATTAATTAATAAAATAAATAAAATAAATAAAGACAGAAATTAATTAATAAAATAAATAAAATAAATAAAGACAGAAATTAATTAATAAAATAAATAAAATAAATCTGACGCATAAAGGTTTTTAATCTTTTTTCGTGCCAGTTTTCGTTTTACACAGTAAGTTTTAACTTTCTATACAATTTCTTATTGAATTTTAACCCTTGGATGCGACTATGTCGCACTCCATCAAAGAGAATGGTGACGTCCGCCAAGGAAAGGACCCGCCGGACAAGCCAAGGCAACAATATATAAGACCGAAGGCCCCTGCTATGACTCGTGAACATGCAGTTGTCTTCAACTCCGAACCAGAAATATCTTCCATCGATTACGCCATAGCTATCAATGACGTAATCGGTAAGTCAAATACAATTTACTTCGGCCGTATCTCTCGAGGACGTGCCCTAGCTTATCTTAGAACCCCCGAAATGGCTGAGCAAGTAGCCATGACGGGTTTTGAAATTAATAACACCCAAGTAAATGTCGAGCGTTTAACGAAGTCATCTGAAAAAATAATAATATCCAATGTCATGCCCGAAATCCCCAACGAGTATCTCAAGTCTCAATTAACTAGATTTTCCAAAGTTACGTCAGACATAACAGACATTTACATACAACCTACCACAGAAAAGGAACCAAGACTAGGAGGACCTCTTTTTACGTTAAAAAGGCAGGTCTATTTACTATTAGAAAAAGATCTACCAGCAAGCACCAATTTTAAATTTCAAGGCCAATCTCATACTATTTATTTCGAAAAAGCCACTACAAAACACTGCACCTATTGCGATAAACGGGGACATAATATCGAAAATTGTTACAAAAAAAAAGGCCGTAGACAATGAAAAAATAGCCAACGAAAAAATAGACCCAGAAGAAAGGGGGATTGAAGAAACTAGACCAAAAAATGTTGAAAATCAGATTTCCGAAACTAACAGCTACGCAGCTGTTACAGACCCAGAAATGAACACATCACAGGAAAAAATTAAGTCTCCGTCTCATGTAAATTATACAGAAGATTTCCCCGTTCTCGAGAACCTTACATCTACTCCTAAAAACACCAATTTGGGAAACAACAGTATAAGTTGGGCAGACACCCCTGTTCCAAATAGAGGCCAAGGTAATTTAATAGACCAACTTAATCTAAATACTCCTACTAGTTCAGAACCAACGAAGACATCACAAACAAATAATAAACGCCCAGCACCCGAAAACCAAACACCACCAGGAACAATAAATCTTGACGACAACACGCTAAAAAAACAAAGAACACAACCAACATCAATAAATGCTAACCAAAGTAAATTATCGCCAAAGAAATTTCAGGAATTCCTAGAAGGAGTAAAATTCAAAAAGTCCCAAAAGTAAATTAAAGAAAGTAAGCTTTAAAATGGGAGTTAAAATAATGAGCCATAATACCAGAGGGTTAAATAAAACCAACAAATTTATAAAAGAGTGTAATATAATTAGTCAGTCGTCAGCGGCGTTAGTCTTCTTACAAGAAACTTTGTTGTTCGGAAATCCAGCTCCTGGAGTCCTTCAAAATAGATATACGTATAATTTTAGTGGTCTAACAAACCACCAGGGAGGCGTAACTACAATTTACAATAACAAATATATAACACACAATGGCGTAACGATTGTAATACAAAACATCGTTCAAGGTTTTATAAAATGCTGCATTTTAACTTTTGCAAACTTAAATTTTAAACTTTTTATCTACAACATCTATATTCCGCAATCAAACTCCGGAGCCCTACAAGCTTTAGAGAAAATTTTAGATCATATTGAAAGCAATAACGCTGTAAATATAATTTTATTAGGAGATTTTAACTATACAGTGGATTTTAAACTAGACAGGCTAAACACTGAAGAGAAGAGAATTCCAGTGAAGAACAAGCTAGTACAAATAATAAACAAGTACAAACTAATGGACGTTTACCGAACATTAAACCCGAACGGCAAAGATATGACGAGGCAGCGCACCTCCGACCCAAACAAGCAAGCTCGTATGGACCGTTTTTACGTATCCCCTTCAATTTGGCCGAATGTTAAAAAGTTTCAAGCGTTTCCAGACAAAACCACTTCCGATCACGAACCAATAATACTGGAACTAGAAATAGACCAATGCAACAATAATCGAAACATATCCGATACGTGGTGTTTTAATAACTCACTCTTAAAGGACAAGAAATTTGTCAGTATTTTTAATTATTTTTGGGAAAAACGCTTACGTGAAACTCCACAAACTGACGAAGACCCGCTCCCCTGGTGGGAAAAAACCAAATTTTTAATCAAAGAAATCACTAAAGAATACACCTACCAGTCGAGAGTCAATCTTACGTGCGAAACAAAACAAATATCCGACAAGCTTACTCATAATCCTAATTTAGCGGAAATCGAAAAAATAAATTTACTAAAGAGGTTGGAAGAACTCGAGAAAATAAAAGTGGAAGGCATCATTACACGGTAAGTACCCCTCCAAAGAGCTTCTTAGACAGGAAAAGTACAAAACTGTAAACAACATTTACAGCGTTAGGACTGAAAACGGCGACGTAACAATTACCCAGGCCGAGTTATTTAAAGAGGTTGTCAGATACTATACAAATCTGTTCGCCGACGAAAAAACCGAAGAATGTCAGGAGTACAGAAATATATTGCCGCAATTAAACGTTGAGGAAAAAAATGAATCGAATAGTCAAATTCTAAAGTCAGAAGTTGATAATGTAATACAAAGCTTACCGAAAAATAAGTCTCCAGGTAAAGACGGACTTACTAACGAGTTTTATAAAACTTTTTGACCTGTTATCGGCGACACACTTTTTTACATATTTTTATCGATTTTAAATTTAAACTATATACCCAGCTCTTTTACTATTGCCATAATTATACTTTTGTATAAAAAAAGCGACCCGAAGCTTTTAGATAACTGGAGACCAATATCACTTTTAAACTCAGACTTTAAAATTTTATCAAAAGTACTCGCGAATAGAATTCGCAAACACATCGGAAAGATAATCGATCATGACCAAACCTCAAGTATCCCTGGACGCAGCATTCACTCGAATTTAAACATTTTAAGAGATGTAATAAACCACTATAGCTTCAACGCAAACGATAGTCTAGCCATTATTTCTCTCGATCAGGCGAAGGCGTTTGATCGCGTGAAACACTCCTACCTGTTTAAGATTCTAGATCACGTTGGGTTTGGTAATAAAATATCCAAGTAGAGAACACGCTTTCGTCGAAAGTCAGAGTCGCGAAGGGGATTAGACAAGGCGATCCTCTGATTCCTCTCTCAAGCTACCTATTCAATTTGTCCATGGAGCCTTTCCTTTGCCACCTACGGAGAAATGCAGCAAAATACGCCGTTAAATTACCCTTTACCCCAAGGCCATTGACAGTGTTGTCATTTGCCGATGACTCAAATTCATTCATCACCGAGGAAAAAGGCTTCAAAGTCTTAAATGAAGAATGCGCAAAATACAGCTCAGTGAGCAACGCCAAATTCAATTTGGCGAAAAGTAACGGCCTTTGGCTAGGGAGCTGGAGGAATAGGGTCGATTCTCCTCTTCATGTCGTTTGGAGCAACCAAGAAATTAATATCTTAGGCGTTAAGTTTACGACGGATAATGATACTTTAAATTCCCACGCTGAAAAAATAGGAATCGAAGTTGTGCAAGATTTAAAAAACGCGTCTAATATAGCAGAGAAGCTACCTTACAAGTCCAGAGCGCGGCTCTGCAACATTATTCTGTGCAAACTATACTATCTCTTACCAGCGTTGCCCTTGCCTTCACAGCTATCAGATACAATTTTCCGCGTTTCCGTTAATCTGTTATGGGCCAATGAAAGACATTGGTTAAACTCACACGACGTGACTCAACCACCATCTATCGGCGGTTTCGGGTTACAGTCCCTAGCGAATCAGTGGAAAGCTTTCGCGTTCTCAAAACTACTACGACTATTCGACGGCAAATTTCACCCAGTTGAAGGCGCTTTCGTAGAAAACTATCTCAAGCAAACCAATATATATCGATTCAGCTATGCCATCTTAGCAATGAAAAAAATAACCCTGAAATACGACTTTATACCAAGATATTACGTCGACCTTTTCACGTTCTGGCACACTGTACCAGTTCGCCTGAAGAAACCAACAAACATCGAGTTGATCTTAAGACTTCCAGTTCGAAACAATCCTTTCTACGATTTGGACTTTTACCACCCTAAAGGGAAAACGCCTGGTTTTCAAGTAATTAGTGACATTTTTAATATTGCAACATCAAGTTTTTATAACCCATTTGTAAATAAATAATAACTGATCAGTTCGGTATAAATAGTATAAACGATCCGGATAATAAGTTACCACAAACAAGTGAATTTGTCCTTGAAATGGAAATTAATAACGTAATGGTACCAGTCTCAAAGATATCGAAAACACAATTTAAAACCTATCTAGCACCAAATTCAGAAGCTTTACAAAATAGAATTAAAAGAAAATTTAGTACAACTGAAAATGTTTCGTATCGTTTAAGCCCAATTTGGTACTCGTGTTTTTTCTTCAAAGAAAACAACATTGTGCGAAAATTACCCTGGCGAGTTGATACACATGTTTTTCGATTGTCAAACCACTCAAGAATTTTTAGAAGGCATTTTAAATTATATTCAAAATTTTAATGTAAATTTTAATTTAAAAAACAAAATGTACTGGTTCTACAAAACGGAAAAGATTCCTTATTATCGACTCACCTCAATTGTTATTAATATTTGTAAACTTGCAATTTATTACACTTACCAAAATTGTATGAACGAAAAAACAGAAAAGTCCCTTACTAATGTTAAAAAACTACTTTAACAAAAAAATGTACTTATGTATCCTTACCGAATTTGAATTTCATAGAAAAGATGACGTTTCAATGTTTTGTGAATTTTTAAGTACCGGAATATGTAGTCTCGAAAATGAAAAAATTGTTATGCTTTTAAAGTTATAGAGAAAACGATGTGTGCAAATTTTGTGTAACCATTGTTGTTTTCTAATAAACGCTTACCTAATTGTTGGGTAGGCTTAAAAAAAATAATAATAACATAAATAAAATAAATAAAGACAGAAATTAATTAATAAAATAAATAAAATAAAATAAAATAAAATAAATAAAGACAGAAATTAATTAATAAAATAAATAAAATAAATAAAGACAGAAATTAATTAATAAAATAAATAAAATAAATAAAGACAGAATTAATAAAATAAATAAAATAAATAAAGACAGAATTAATAAAATAAATAAGACAGAAATTAATTAATAAAATAAATAAAGACAGAATTAATAAAATAAATAAAGACATGTAGAAAATAATTAATAAAATAAATAAAATAAATAAAGACAGAATTAATAAAATAAATAAAGACATAGAAATTAATAAATAAAATAAATAAAGACATATAGAAATTAATTAATAAAATAAATAAAGACATATAGAAATTAAATAATAAAATAAATAAAGACATATAGAAATTAAATAATAAAATAAATAAAGACATATAGAAAATAATTAATAAAATAAATAAAGACAGAAATTAATAAATAAAATAAATAAAGACATATTGAAATTAATTAATAAAATAAATAAAGACATAAATTAATTATTAAAATAAATAAAGACATATATAAATTAAATAATAAAATAAATAAAGATATATATATATAAATATATATGCACATTAAGTAATAAAATAATTTAATATATAAATTATTTAAGAAAACAAATGAAGAAAAATAAAAAATAATAAAATAAATGAAGAAATATATAAGTTATTTAAGAAAATAAATGAAGAAATATATAAGTTATTTAAGAAAACAAATGAAGAAAAATAAAATTAATAAAATAAATGAAGAAATATATAATTTAATAAAATAAATGGAGAAATATATAAATTAATAAAATAAATAAATGAAGAAATATATAAATTATTAATAAAATAAATGAAGAGATAAAGAAATTAATAGATAAAATAAATGAAGAAATATATAAATTAATTAATAAATAAAATAAATCAATAAATATATAAATAAATAAAATAAATAAATAAATAAATAAAAAATAATAAATAAATAAATAAAATAAAAGAAGATATTCATACACAAGCAATTTTCGTGTGACGTCATTTTGACTAAATTCGTGAGACCATATTGATTGTTTTGGTAATACCTTTAATGGCAAGGTGGTTCCAACTACTTCCAGCGTATAACATTAACCATATAAGGGCGTCGATACTAATCTCGATAAATATTTTGTATGTACCTCTGATATTACAAATATCTTTTGAAATATCAAATAGAAATTTTACAGCTGTTAGGATTACCGAGATTCTAGTATACCGCAACACATCTCTTAGTCTATGAGTCAAATATTTTTTAGAATTACCCTGTACGAAAGTACGGACCAAAAGGACAAGGTCTTCTCTACGTATGGGCAAATGCGGCGATGCGTAAGGGCCCCATGCAAGGGTACTGTTAGGCCCTTCAATGGGTTGAGACACAAGTTGGGAAATTAGTAAAATTTAGCGTTGTAAGTAGGTAAATTTTCCGTATTTTTCCGAAAAAATAGTAAAAGTTTTAATTCCATGATTAGTCTAATATATTGTGTATCCTCATTTTTTCGAATCTAAAAGTAAAACTAAACCTCTAGACTTGATTAACAATGTAACACTATTAATGTTTTGTAGTATGTTTACTGATATTAGACATTTTATATCGATAAAAAGTTAAAAACATTAAAAATCCTTAAAAAGTAATTTATGTTTCCATTTTTATTTTTCCGCAATTCGGAATATTTTCCGCATTTTATTTTTCCTGAAAATTAACAAGACTAGTAAAATTCAAGTCCTCTCTTGGATCTTTAACAATACCTCAAAAAGTGTTTCTTCCTACTGTCACATGATGATTAATTATCAACGTTGGCGTAACGCAGGTGGTAGAGTTCCCGCTTAGTGTGCTATTACAACATATTAGTGTCATTATATCTAACCCAATTATAATCTAATATTGCGTTATTTGACTAAAATACCTTTACGAAAATCATACGGACCATTACGCCTGTAGAAGTGTTCTAAGCGCCATGCACCGGTGCTCAAGGAGAAGTTAATCTACAGGATTTGGCAGCGGCTTCAGTAATAGGAAATAAACTGGTTATTGAAACAAGTTGGCTTAGGGCAAAGCGTGTTTTCTCGTTTGTGGGTCAGACATCTGTGAAAAAAGGATATTAAACAAATAAGTTGTATCGGGGGCGTAGCTCAGATGGTAGAGCGCTCGCTTAGCATGCGAGAGGTACCGGGATCGATGCCCGGCGCCTCCAATTTTTCACAATGTTTTACTTAATTAATCTAAACATGTAAACAATTAATTGATAAATATTAAGTAATTTCTTGCATATTAATTGAACAGGTTTTGATGATCTACGCAGAAATTAAAACTACAATCATTTGGCGGAACAGCTTTCTAAAAACTGTTTATGTTTAGCTTTCTAGGATGACCCCACATTATTATAATAATAATAAATGTTAATGGGCCTCCAATTTTATAAATTAAATTGAAATTATTTAGTATTTACTCGCGTATGACTTGAACAGGAAGGCTATTCTGTAAAAATCAAAAATTAAAAAATTCGATTCGTCAAAAAGGCAATGCGCATGTGGAGAAGGGGCCGGTATCGAAATATCAAACTAACGATTGTATAAGTTCAATTTTAATTTCATAATATTTACTTCTCTAATCTAACCATTAACTGATAAATATTTAGTAATATCTTGCTTATGATTTGATGGTATCTCCGCAGAGATAACATACAACAACCATCGGGGAGCATCATATCTTTATGATAACGTCTGTCAATTACTTTCTACTAAGTACCGTTTCTAAAATGATCAAACACGGCCTTGGTAGGCTCCGCAACTCCAAAGGGGGGTGCCACCTCCAGGGCTGGACCGAAGGCACTACACTGAGAAAAAAATCTTGTTAAATTTACAGGAAACTCTTTGACTGCGGTGAAGCCAAGAGGGTCCCGTACATTTTAAAAGTTATGATGTTATCTGATAATCCACATTCGTAGGTGTAAATTTTACTGACAATATATTTGTCGATTTAACAAGACCTTGCTTGTATTTTTAATTCAAAATCCTGTTAATATAACAATCTAGATAATGTAAAATATACTGGTAGGCGGTAAAATTTATCAAGTACCATATATCACAATTCAAACCTACTATATTCAAGTACTTATTACGAAAGGATCCGTACAACTAATATTGAAAGAAATTAATTTTACGCTTAAAATTTACACTGATAATTTATCTTAATAACATTTGGGTTTAACTAGCCGGGGTACCCGGTATTTCCCGGGGAGTTAAGCCTATTACAGTAACCAGCTATTTTTTCCCGAGGAAAGAGCAGGTTTTTAAAGGGAAATGTGTGTACTACCGAAAAGTGCATTTATTTCCCGGATAATTCCTTGTAAATTTAAATGCAGCTCTGTACACGGATGCCAGCTCTGTACACGGATGCCAGTTCCGAACAGTAGCGCCAGTGACGAGACTCCGATACGTTTAACACGATAAAAGAACGCTGGGATAATTCTCTCTACGCATGGCAGCGTACCCTATATAACCAACTGATTATTGACAATTTTAATCAATTATACGTTGCTTACATATTAATTTGACTTTTATTATACGGCTTAGTGTCTATAGAAGAAGGCTTTTAAAACATTGCTATAATTTAAACGTTTTTCGTGTGTATGCCCAAAGAATGAAAAAACTCGGTCTTTTGGCTAAGACCAAAGTGTAGTATCTTGTATATATAATGCTAGCCCAGTTACATAAACAAGAATTGATCGTTGATAAAAAAAAAGTAATAATCTGTTATAATATGCATTACAGAACTTATGTATAATAAAAATTTTAGTTGTAAAATTTAGTCTTTTGCTGTGTTAACTTAATAATCATACTGATGTAAACATTACTAGTAATTGATTGTAAAAAAAACGAATGCTCATTTTTTATTTACAGTTAGTAAAAGTTAAAAACCAATTACAACAGCTTGTTTTAAAAAGTAAGGGATGGACTTGTAAAAACCACAATAATGTAGAGTAAAATATATAATATCAAAGGATAGCCTATATTTGACATTATTGATTACTATTTAAACTATTTTTTCCTCAGTGTATATTATTTTGTCCATTTAACGAGAACTTGCTTGTAAATATAAACCCAGTTAATCTAACAATCTATATAATGTTAAATATACAGGTTGGCGGTAAAATTTATCAAATACCATTTATTAAAATTTTAAATTATCTTGAAGTAATTTTTGCAAGAGGATCAGTAAAACTAATGTTGAAAGAAAATAATTTTTACGTTTCATCGCGTAAAATTTACACTCAAATTTTATATCATAAGGTTTTCTGAAAATTTTATAAGGAAGTACAAAACGTATTTTTTAAATCAAATCTGAAAACCCCTATTTGAGAAAAACCAGTTTTAAGTTCGAAATCTAGCATAATATAATAATTAAAATTAATTAAAATAAAGTGAAAATATATATTGAAAATTTTGTACCAAGTAACCTTAATTTGAAAACCCTCGAGGATTCTTATTTTGAAATGTTTTCAAAAGTTACGTATCTCGACTTACTTGACACTTGCTCTTACACAATATTATTTATTTAAACCGATTTTAAGCAAATAAACTAATTAAATTTAAATGGTTATATTTAAGTATATTTTATGTGGGTGGCGCAGTGGTTAGCACTATCGCTTAGCAGCAAGAGGAGCCCGATTCGATTCCAGCACATGGCGCGGGAAGAAAACTCGAAACCGCTCCTTTGCGTTGAGTTTGCAAGTTCTCTTCCCACTGGATAAAATCATAAAGGGGTTATCAGCCGAAATCTTCGGTTTACCCTTCGCAAAAAAACTTGTAGATGTTAACTGTAATAGTTAGTGTACGGAGCTGTTGGTTCGCGTGGCATGAAGAGCGTGCTACCACCCTCTTACGCATTGTATGTTTTGTAACCCGGCCACCTGTTTAAGGCATTAAGAGTCACTAGATGGTCATGGGTATTATTAGCCTAGCTGACCACTCCCACACATTAATATTATATTCGACTGATATTACGAATACCTTTTGCAATCTCAAAAATAATTACACTGGTAATCTGGGAAACAGCGTACACAGATTCTCGTATACCATTACAAATGTCTTAGTCTATGAGTGTCTTAGTCTATGGTAAACTATTTCCAAAGAATTTAAGTTATCACCAAAAAACAGTTAGCAAAGGTTAAAATTCTATAGTTCTATAGGAATATTTTAAAGCCACCCATTTTCAAGTTCAAGAAAACAATTTGCTTAAAGTGCCACGCGTCGTTTGAATAATATGTGATGGAAATCACTTTATGAGGGCAAATCTGCCCCATCACATTTAAGGATGATAACAGCCTTTTTTCTGAACTATTTTATTTAACAATACCCCAGAAATAGATTTTTTTAGTGCGCTCATACTAATCTTTAACAGGGGCGCATTTGAGACCGCGATATTGGTGTCATTAACTCAATTCTAATCTAATATTACGTCCCTCGACTAAAGTAACTTCGCGGAAATCTTACGAGCCATATCGCCTGTAGAAGTGTTCCACACGCCACGCACCGGTGGTCAGGGAGAAGTTAGTCTACAGGATTTGGGTGCGGCTCCCGTAATAGGAAATAAACTGGATATTGAAACAAGTTGTCTTGGGCAAAACGTGTTTTTTTCGTTTATGGGTCAAACTTTCTTTTAAATTTTGCATTACAAAATTAACTTCCAACGGGGGCGTAGCTCAGATGGTAGAGCGCTCGCTTAGCATGCGAGAGGTACCGGGATCGATGCCCGGCGCCTCCACATTTTTATTATTATTTAATTTACACATTTTAAATGAAAATTAATAAGTAATTTCTTCTAATTGATCAATTTTAGCACTACGTTAACTAGGCCTGGACGCAAACGTTTCCGTCTCACCTCGACGTTTGAAAAGAAGCAAAGTCTAACGTAGCTTATGATTTGCTAAAACTATCTAATTTAAAAAGGAAAGTTCTATTTGAAATGAGAATTATAAAAGTGGCATTTACCACATGTGGAAATAGCAAGTCCGGCTTTTGGACCACGTGGAAAGAAAAGCACGTGGCGATGTTTACTTTTTTTCGTGGGAGTCGGTAGGAACCATGAAACGGGCCGCTTTCTTTGTAATAAACCGCCGAAATATCATTTTTTTACAATAGCTTTTTCCAGTATTAACAATTACGCTTTGTTACTATTATAATGTACGCGTACTTAAAACTTAATAGGCTTACCGATGGTTTCGCTTTGGAAATTTTTGATAAGTGTAAGCTTATTTCAATTCTATAATTCTGCCGTATTATATTATTTTTCCTAGGTCGAGAAGTACACGTAATATTAAGCAACAAATCTAGTTGTAAATATTTTTTTATAAATCTCAATATTTATATTACATTATTTTAAATACAGGTTGACCTATATCTATTTGACAATTTTCACGAATAAAACTATTAACTATTTAAAATTGTATTAAAAATAAAGATTTTCTTAAGCCTTGGATAAAAATTTCAAAACGTTTTATTCGTAAAAATTGACAAAATATACAACTTTAAACCATAGATATAGGTTAACTCAAAAATAATGAAGACGTAATTAATAACTGAAACTAATTAGTTATGCATAATAATAGTCTAATTAGCTTCGACGTTGATTTGTTAGTATACCTATAAAAGGTGTACTCAGCGTTTTTTTGGACAACGTTGAATTTAACCAGGATTGAGTTCCAATGATAAAGTATCTGCTGTTGAACTGTGTTTAAATTCTACTTTCTTTGAGTTTGATGACGTCGTATACAAACAAATAAAATGGCTGAACCATTATCCCCTCAATATGACAATAAATTATTTTAGTTCACTGAATTTAATTTTGAGAAATATGAAAAGTCCATTCCGTAGTTCCAATTTTACTAGTTTCCCTGGCGAGTTTTGGAAATAGGCTTAAAAGTCGCTTGATGACTTAGGCCTAAGGTGGTGCCAAGGGTATTAGCCTAGCTGATTAAATGAGTAAACTATTTTCTAAGGGTTTTCCTGTACGAAACTAAAACCCAAAAGGGTTACCAACGGTCAAACTTCGAAGTTAAAGGTAATGCTTTAGAAGAAAACAAGTAGCTTAAATGAACCCAGTGTCATTTGAAAAATCTGGGTATAGCTCAGGGAGAGCTAGCTTGCAACGCAGAGCTATTTTTCGTGAGGACCATATTATATCGCCTGTAGAATTTCTCAACACACTATGAACCAATGAATTAATATTTATTGAACATACCCCTTTTGAATCGGATACATAAAGTGTATTTACATATTTAAAGTGTAATTTAGTGTTGTGACATTTTTTCGTGGTAAACTAATAAGATAATACCACACTGTTAGAAATAAAGGTTCAACTTAGACCTCAAAAGTGGTTAAAACTTTTTACAATATTTAGGACCGTTCACAGAACATATTTAGACCTGCCCTCCAATTTAAGGCCTTTATAATTTTTTTTTTCACTTTTCATTCATTTTATTTCATACTCATAGACTGAAAGTTAGACCCTTCAAACTTTATTTTCAGTCCATTATACACCCTTATCCATTTAATTTTAAATACTCACTGTATTAAACGTTAACGTGGTCAATTTACGCGGAGGGTAGTATAATGCTATTAATAACTTCCTATCGTCCCTACTTGGGTACTCATAGTTTGATGCCTAAATCAATATCCCCTATATTTAAAATATATTATCAAACATTAATAAATTTAACTGCTGTTAAATATTCCAGGTGATTGGAATATCTTCGCATTGTGTTATTTTAAAGAATATATTAAAAAAGGACTAACGTAGTATTCAAATACTAGTCTCAAAATTGGTACTTATAATATTTTTCTTCGTTTAAGGGAATTAAATGGGTATTCAAAAGGACTAAATGTAAGAACTTAACGTTGGAGCTACTTACCTTTCAATACCTCAAAAGGTATTGTATTCAACATAAAAGAGTAAAATGGGTCTAAAATAAACTATTAGACCTATCAAGAATTGATCTATTATATAAATAGTAGTACCTAAATGTTTCGAAATAAATTAAAAGTTCAAGTTTAGTCATTTTATAAAGCTTTATTTTTAACAGAGCATTGACTGAAGTAAATTAAATTAAATGAAGCACCATAGAAATGGTTATTGGTACAGTCTTAACGTACTCCATTTGTGAAGTATAGTCTTGGTCATGGTCAGACTTGGTCAGTATATAGCGATTGAAGGGCCCGTTTCCGTAGGGGGCCAGAAGATAAACCATGCTCGGGGGTGGTGGATTAGCCGCGATGTTTTCACTTAGTCCAAATGTCTCCATCTGTCCCAGTGGATCAGAATGTTCTTCACAGTTCTCCTCCACCGCTATGCACCAGTGATCAGGGAGAAGTGAATCTACGGCTCCCGTAATAGGAAATAAAATGGATATTGAAACAAGTTGGCTAAGGGCGAAACGTGTTTTTTCGTTTATGGGTCAAACTTTCTTTTAAAACTTTACATTACTATCAAATTTTCATTGGGGGCGTAGCTCAGATGGTAGAGCGCTCGCTTAGCATGCGAGAGGTACCGGGATCGATGCCCGGCGCCTCCAATTTTTGATTATATTTTAATTATCTAATCTAAACATGTAAACAATTAATTGATAAATATTTAGCAATTTCTTGCTCATTAATTAAAAAGTTTTTTATAGAGAAAACTACTACAAAAAATATCCATAATTGTACGATTATATTTATCATAAGTATGTCAGTTAACCAGTTCTAATTTAGACTTAAAGTCGTTTTTAGAGTGACCACACATTATTGGTCTTCAAAATTTAACTTCCCCTCGCGAATTGTGGAAATTGGGCTGGATAAATGCCTCAAGTCCAATTTTAAAAATTAACGACGTAAGAAGCAACGATATTTCAAGAGTTCAAACTTCGGGGTTTATTATAAACGTCTGGTAATATAAAATGCTGTGCCTCTGTAGGTCAATAGGCTTGCCGCCTTTTTATAAAGTAACATTGGCCTTCTTGTTTTAATATTGCTGCTGCGTCACGGGTGACGTATCGATGACGTCTTACTACGAAAAGCCCCGGACATTAGGGTAAATTCGACGAGGCACCCTGTTTTTAAGTATAACCGAACTGAACTTTCACGTATTTCAAGACGAATACCAGTTCTGCAAGCGCAGCTTATTTTATGCCTTAGCGCCATCTCTAATTATCTCTAATCAATTATAATTTTAATATTTATACTATTTCAAAAGGCAAAACACGTGGAGCTTCTTGCTTTATGATGCAAAACTTCAATTAAAAAAGCTTTTTTATTTAATTTAATATTTTATTAATTTGATAAATAAATATTTTATGTAGACTAATATTTTGGAGCTACCTAGTTTAAATTGAACGCCATGGGAAAAGGCTTGTTGCTGCCGTAAAGGGTAAAAATTTCTTTTATTTTAACAAGCACTATATAAACAGTGACTTGCAGGTCCTGGCTCTCGGAAATATTACTTCTTGGCGATTTCTTGGAATGACGATTTATTTACTTAAGATTTTTACTAACTTACAATTGTTAGTTCAATTTTTTTCGAAGCGAAACTGTGTTTTTCAAAATGAATTATATGTGCCACCAAAATCGCTAAGTTGGCAATATTTTAATTTTTCCCCAAAAACCCTTGAACTCTAACCTTTTTAGATATTGATGAACCTTGTAAAAATAACACTACGACACGCACTATTTTTTCTTCCGAAACTTTTTTTGGTAAATCTGAAACGGTATCTTAAGAGATATAAATACTTTTGAAATTATAAATATCTTTGGAAATCTCAGATAGTAATTACTTCGGAATTATGTCATTTCTTAGTCTATGACTAATCTAGTCTAAAGGATTACTAAAGGTAGGAATATTTTAAAACTAATTGAATAAAAAGGTATTACTTTGGTATAAATTAAAAAAGCACACACTTTTGTTTAAAGGGACACACCGTCGTTTGAAAATCTGATTGAAAATCGAGTAGCTCCTCCCCTTCCTTAACGTCAGCCAATCATATTCTGGAATTTTTCGGGCCCTTTTTCCGAAGGAGGAACCGAGGAAGGTAGTAATCTTGAAACAGAAGCTTAGTTCTTTAACAATAATCCAAAACATGTCTTTATGTTGGGTCATATAACGAGGTAATTTCGTGGGGGGCGTAGCTCAGATGGTAGAGCGCTCGCTTAGCATGCGAGAGGTACCGGGATCGATGCCCGGCGCCTCCAGTTTTGTTAATTTTAAACTATCTGGTTATAGAGTAATATCGGCGTGGCGTATGTCGACGTCACCCATCTTTTTTTCAATAGATAAAAAACTGCTCTCAAAATGGCGGCCATAGCCCAAAGCTACAGAGAGATGCTACTCTATTGTGCATCATTAGTAGTAAACACAAGCCTACTTTTTGAAAAAAAAATGAAGTGAAATTTGAAAATAAATTTTTCCACTATAAACGTATTAAATTACTAAACATTATTATGATCATAATAAAACTATAAATACCAAAGATGGCTTTAGGGAATTTATTTTCCTAAAAAAAGAGTATCCTCGAATTTCATATTCTGCCACCAGGTTTCACAGAAGCTAGGGATAATTGGCACTAGTTACGTTACATCGTAGCAGGTCTTAGCAGACGATTTACTAATTTAGGTCATACTCCCTTTAAATAAAAATACTTTTTGACTTGAATAAAAATATTCATAAAAATAAAATACAAATATTTTATATTTATTTTGATATTTATCAAAACGAAATTGTTCATATTAAATAACAATTAAATAAATAAAATATCATGAAAAATTGGAGGCGCCGGGCATCGATCCCGGTACCTCTCGCATGCTAAGCGAGCGCTCTACCATCTGAGCTACGCCCCCCCACGACAGTACCCCCTTTTCTTAATCAACTTAAGCTGACGAGTCAGCCCAAAACACGAGTGATAAAGTGAGACACTGTTAACATATGACTAATCTGGGTCAACCGAGTCCCGCGAGACTTGGAAACTGTCTCTTCCCCGTCGGTGTGGCTGCTAAGTCGCGCCAGAAGGTAAAGAAAGAGGTCAACAACCACCACGCCCAAATAGCACCCCAGGCCAAAGTACTCTTTTTCTCGAAAACCAGAAATGAGGCAAGTCGCCAAACAACAAAGCTGCCCGGAAATCTGTTCCGTATCGTAACTGACAATTATCTCTAAAAGGAAAGTTAAACGTCACTTTAAGTTATTACCTAAAAACCAAAATCTAATTTAATCTTTACCGGCCAAATTTACGCTGACTTCGACGAGACTGAAAATAAGTTGGTCAAGTCGAAATAGTTATCGTTACACCTCACGTTAAAAGATGAAATAATTTAAAAGTTGAAGTGGTACAATTACTACCACTATGAGTGTAAAACAAAAGTAAGGATTATTTAGTGGGTTCAAAACACGCTTATTGTCATAAAAAAAACACAATTTCAAGCTAGACACCATAGTTTTTTCTCCGAAGCAAAGGATAATTCCACCTAAATATAGATGTATTTCTCCTACATACTTTTTTTTAACGTCAAGTCAGTATATGGGCTGGATCAAAACACATTCGTTATCATAATGGAAACTAATTACAATTTTACGCTAGAAATGGTAGTTTTCCTACTAAGCAAAGCATAAGTCCAACTAAGCGTAGTGGTATTTCTACTACAGACTCGTAACTTCAAGAAAGCATATGCAGAAAATCAAAACACGTTAATTTAAATAAAAAAATTACAATTTAACCATAAACAAGGTGGATTTCCCTACTAAGCAAAGTATAAATAGTAATAGTAAGTGTAGGGAGCTGTTGTCTCGCGTGGCATGAAGGGCTTGCCACCACCGTCCTACGCATTGTAACCGGCCACCTGTTTAAAGGCATTAAAAGTCACTAGATGACTTGGGTCTAAGGTGATGTCTTGGGTATTAGCCTAGCTGATTATTATTAGCCTATAGCCTAACTACTACTACGAACTCTTAGAGTCCTAAAAGCCATCAAGACACGTTCATTATCATAAAAAAAATCAATTTCTCCCTAGAGAGGTAGGTTTCCCCCTAGCCACAGCAGTATTGCATCTAAGTATAGGGATATTCCTCCTAAGACTTCTAACGTCAAGGAAGCATATGGAGTGGATCAAGGACGTATCTTTCCGTCTACATAAAATGAAATTAAAAGAAAACCCAGTTGATGGTTATATTGAAATCGACGAAGCGTCTAAAAAGGCGTATAACTGTCTCCAGGGGCCTCTCCATACCGAAGATAATAGGGGAGACCAACCGGGGGGGGGGCACGACAAAGGGCAGGCGGCGGGGCAGGGGGCTCCCTCCGATGACTCGCCGCGCAGAGCCTTGTCTCATCAACTTATAGACGTCACCGGCACTTGGCGCAATCAGTACGCACCGTTGAACTAAATCACATTTTTATGCCCAGTCTCCCCCCCCCCCCCCCACCAGAGCTCGCTTTAAGCGTTATTATGTACGGAGCCCCCCCTCCCCAGTCTGTTAGCTGACATTGGAAATGATGAGATTTTTTTGCCTTCCTCTTTTTCTGATCTTTCTATTGGCTAAGCCCCTTCCCGCATCCCGGAGGCAATGAATTCAATTTCAGTTTGATCCATTCCTATATTATCCGCGCCGAATATCATATTTCCGGAATTCGGATTTGAACCGCGCGGTTTAAGGCCGATGGGCGAACGTGGAGGCAACGCGCTTTGCGAATGACAAGGGATAAAAGATAAGGCTTATCAAACAGATTGAGAACGTACTGTTTTTCCCAACGCCTATAATAAAACGCCGAAATTAAAAAAAAATATATATATAAATAAATTTTCGGTGAAATTTTCAAAAATTATTCTCAAAAACTCTATCAAAGTTCGCACTCTATACAAAATTCTATAGGTGGTATTCGCTAGAAATGTATACAAGATGGCAGCCATCGCTCTAAGGCTGGCAGTGATGGGGGCCAAAGGGGGGATGACACTAGCCTCCTACGTCAGGAGAAAAATCAATATTACAATGAAATATTACACAATTTTTTTTAATTCAAACATTAGCATTCTATTTGAGTTAAAAATGTTTAAAATTTAAAATTTTAGTATTTGAAATTTATCCATCAAAGATGGCGCCCATGGTTTTAAGGCCGCCCGTGATGCCGGAAAGCATAGATGACATCACGAAAATAATATATATTCTAATTTAAACGATCGAATTTAAATCATTTTTAACATAACACTATTTTTTAATTAAACATTAGTATTATTTAATAATTGCCAGTGAATGAATCTTAAAATTTAAAATTTTATTATTGTAAATTTATTCGTTAAATATGGTTAAGGGGTAAAAATACAAGAACTACTTTATTTATTTTTCAACTCAAAACGAGACGTCGCGTTTCGCCTCATCCTTCCAAATTGCGCCGAAATGGTTAGCTATTTACGCGTACTGACCGACAAAAACCCGGTTAGGCATAAGGCGGACAGGGCGTGGGTCGCGGAGTGTAAGAGGCAGAACCAATCACGGGCAATACAAAACGTTTTACATCAGCCCCTGAGACAGCATTAAGTCGTTCAATTAGAGTTTCAGAGCCGCCGTCGCGAGGATTACGGCTTCGCTCTGTTTTTTTATCCGCGTCTAGGGAAAACAATTGCCGATAGAGGGAGTCCCTAATCGGAAGAGGGTGGTTGAGGTTTAACCGCCGCCTAGCGCGGCCGCGCACCCTGGCGACGGCCTATTGAAAACCCAGTGAAATGAGGGGAAATGGGACGCTTTTCCGCGCGGTGGAGCCAGCTGCGGCCGACAAGTCACTTCTCACGACTTCCGACCACCACCCCTCCCCCCTCCGAGATCCGCTCCTCCTCTCGCCCGCAGCGCCTCCCCGCGGGGAGAACAAGAATTAATATGCCCAAAGGAGAGAGAGATGAAGTGGGAATTAGATGTTCAGTGATAACAAGATTAAGAAGATAGCAACATGATGATAATAAGCGGCCATTTTATAGACCCTCTGCTTCAAATACTCTTCTCTCTCCTCACCTTCGTCAAAGATGTACTTATATAGCGCCACCTTGTTTGTATGGACACGCTAATTGGGCTCCTGTTTACATTTGCAACGGAGACCTTTTTTCCGGAACATTTTTCCGAAAGAAATAAAAAAGTTTTAATTCTACGATTAGTCTATTATATTATTTGCAAATTTAAATAAAGCGGCATTTTCGCCTCATTTTTTCGAATCTGAAAGTAAAACTCAACCTCTAGACTAGCTTTAAACTGATTAACAATGTAACACTATTAATTTTTTATAGTATGTTTACTGATATTAGTCAATTTACATCGATAAAAAGTTAAAAACATTAAAAACCCTTAAAAAGTAATTTATGTTTCAATGTTTTATTTTTCTGATTTGCCGAACATTTTCTGGAAATTTTTCCGCATTTCATTTTTCCGGAAAATTAGCAACACTAACTAAGATTATAAAAGTGGTCGGCAGTTATTATAATAATAATATAATAATAATAATAATAATTGATATTTAAAATTTCTGCCCCCAGGTTTAACATAAGCTGGGGATAATTGGCGCTAGTTACGTTAAAAACAAGTCGAAATGCGTTTTAGCAGCCATTTTCGATTTATTTTCATTACTTTTTTAATATATATTGGCACTCAAGCTCGCAAAGAAAACATGTGAATGTAAATATAATAGTTAAGCTGTTACTCTTTGGTTACCTATTATTGAAAAACAGTCATTTAACTCCATATTAGGGTGAGGTAATATATGGAATCCAAAGGTGCGTCCAAATTCTACGAAGGAAGAATTCTTCGTTATAATTTTTCTCTCTGTGACGCTATAAAGATGCTTCTAAAGAATCCCATGAACGTTGTAAACTAAGCCTTTGACAATAAATATTATTTTTACGACAATATATAACGGAAGAAAACATTTTATAATTTAAAAGGAAGATTTCATCGGAAATTAACTTACCATTTTCGTCCACAAAAATATCACACTATTTATTTTCTTCGAGTAAACTGACTAGAATATTAGCTGCCATTTTTATTTATAATTACCACCCCTTTTTAACCAAGTGAGAATGCTCGAGAGAGCTCGTGAGAAGAGATGACGTCATTTCCTGTAGGAAGAATCGTCAAAATTTGAGAGGTGAGAATTCGCAATATCAACGAAAGAATTCTTAGAATTTGGACGTAGCCCACCTATAATCTAATATTACGTTTTTCGAAGGAGCATAACGCCTGTAGAAGTGTTCCACACGCCAGGCACCGCTGCTCAGGGAAAAGTTGATCTACAGGATTTGGCTGCGGCTTCAGTAATAGGAAATAAACTGGTTATTGAAACAAGTTGGCTTAGGGCAAAGCGTGTTTTCTCGTTTGTGGGTCAGACATTTGTGAAAAAAGGATATTAAGCACTGAGATTGTATCGGGGGCGTAGCTCAGATGGTAGAGCGCTCGCTTAGCATGCGAGAGGTACCGGGATCGATGCCCGGCGCCTCCAATTTTTGATAAAATTTTATTTATTTAATCTAAACGTGTAAACAATTAATTGATAAAATATTTAGCATTTCCTTTCATAAGAATTGAACGGGTTTTGATGATCTACGCAAAAAGAGAATACTACAATCATCTGCATTTAATCAATCACATCATTTAAAAAAAAACCAACCATAAGTTTATGATTAATTATGTATAGCATAAGTATGTTAACTAACCATCCTAGTAAATATTTTGATAATGGACCTCCAATTTTATAAATTAAATTAAAAATATTTAGTATTTACTTGCTAAAGGCTATTCTGTCACTGCCTTGCTCTTCAAAGCCGTCGTAAGACGTCACTTTTAGGGAACCAATGAAATACCGGGCTGATAGGAGCAACAAACACAAGGAGAACGCAGCTAGTCTTTAAACACGCTAAGGTAGTACAAATTTCATGGGACGAACACTTACGCTGCACGTTTTACGGAAAGGGGGAAGATAATTTTCCCCTTCCAACGGCAGCAGGCGCTAAAGCGATTAACCAATGAAAACTGTATGCAAGAAAATGCACGACTTTTGACGGGTTGCGTTCTCCTTGTGTGGGTTGCTGTGTTAAAATACATGATGTGTTTTACTCCTACAGAAATAGTCCTACACAATCCTTTCTCTACTGAGCGAATGTCAGACTATTTCCGGGCACCCTGTGGCAGTCGGAAGAAGGTATGAAATCGGCCAATAGACCATTCAATAAAATACTACTTATGTGGTTATTTACTTTTGTGCATAGAGAAGCGGAAGGTTTGACCTTATTTTTCATGAACCAGAGAGGCTCAAAAAAGGATTCTCTGACAAAACTGAAAACCTAGTCGTCTGGATAAATAGTGTATTTCTTTATTAAATTCATACTCATTGAACGGTTATAGTTTCATACAAACCATTATAAATAGTTAATTAACTATATCTCATTGATTTTGTGAACAGTTCAGTTATGGACTTACTATATTTTGAAATATACTATCTTCACGAAGGCTACCTTAGCTATATTTTGAAAATCGACTTTAGGGTGACGCTTCAGAAAATACCATTCAAATAGAAATATTCAATTTTAGAAACAAAAAATAAATAAGATTGCAAGTCCTACCGAAGTAGCGCTATGTTGTCTTTGTGAAAGTATCGGGCCTGTTTAACTTGGAATTTATAGAAAGGTCTATTCGCCCTCCCCCGAAAGAAAAAGCGATATAAATCACATTTAAAGGTGAACAATGGCTCGACCGTAAAAACGCTCCCTCACGCGCATTTATCAATGCCTACATATATATATACAGTTTGAAAACGCGAAATTTATATCTGTCCAAGTAGTAAATTTTCGGCGTAGTTTTCACCAAAAACCGCCAATAAATTTTGTGCCAATATGAACTAGATTCGCCGAAAGAGGGAGGCACGGGCCATTTACCAAAGTAAAATCTGATATAGCAGAAGGACATTTTTACATTATATTTCAAGCGGATTTTAAGCGTCGTTTGCAAAAAGGGTTTTTCGAGCCCTTCCCGCGCGTATAAAGGCGGGGTCGCGCTTTAAGCCTTTGCCAGCCCACCCCCCTCCCCTTATTTAGAAGCGAATTTCCCGAGAACTTGTCAGGGCGCCCTCTGGTTTGGACCGGGGTCATTTCTTATCCAGATTAATGGACGCCAATGTCAATAAAAATTTTGGAAACTATTTCTCCTCAGGCTTCGGTTCCGCCCATTCCGCCATCTCCCCGAATTCGAAGCCTTATACAATGCCTGGAAGATATTATTTATAGAGGAACCAAAGTTTTGTTACTCTTTTATGCCATTTTGTTTGTTGTTGTTGTTGATTTTTTTTTATCAAGTGGCGAAGGAAAGCGTTGATTTGAAAGGCTGTGTTACACTCGCGAACTGCATTTCAAAACAATTTCTTGAATGCATTTCTTAATATTTGTCGCGAACTTTGGAAGTAGAGTTGAATTTAGTACAATCAGAAGTTTATTATATTTCGCTTACGAAAGAAGTAATGGTCCTGATAATTAAAAAAAAATTTGGCAGATCAAAATGTGTGTTGGGTAATATTGATTTTCTATTAACAAGAATGTGTGCTCTGTTTGTCTAGTGTTTCCTGGACGAAAAACCACACCTCTCCACCTTTCCTCGAGTAACACTTTCGGCCGGTAAACGGGAATCTAATAGAAGTATCTGTATCTTTGTAGGTGGTAGCGTATTCTTTATTAAAGGGGAACAGCCAAGCTTTTCCAAATATAGCCTAATTTCCGTATCAAAAGATTAACAAGACGTTCAATATACTAACACGTACCTTTTTTTGTCTTGAAAAAATAGCTTTTGTTGAAACGAAAAATAACGCCAGGTGTTTGGGTTTGAATTTTCGCCGCCATCTTAGGGGCTGCCGCCAGCGCCCCTAATCCCGTACGAGCGATTTGCGAACTATCCTAACTTTTAAAAACGCGCAATTTAGGCTTATAACTGGAACGCGCCGTGCGTTCAAAACAAATTTTTTGCGTCTGTCTCACCGACTTCTCACCGGGTGTCGCGGCGGACGCGCGCTTTTCGATTTCCCGAAATTTCTTTTTTTATTAAAAATTAACTACTCAATATTTTTTGAGGCGGTTTTCGCCATAAATTTTAGTTTTTAATGGGCTATAGGGCTATCTAACTGGTTAAAGCTTGACCGTTCCCCTTTAACTTAAAAACATTCTAGGTAACGATAGTAAATCTAAAACAAGAAGCCACGGAAAAATTATTTTATACCGGTAGAAGTTTCAATATTACCATCAAATTCACAAAACAAAATCCATTTTCTCTAACAATAATTACTATAATGATATTAATATTCTTTTAAAGAGCTTAAGCATCACGAGTCTCAACGCAATCGTGTATATAGGTAGACAAGGTTTGTGGAAGCTTACACGTTAGAATAAGTGTTTCTATAAAATAATATGTACGCATACAGGTATAAAAAGTGTTATTTTTTGGAGCGCGCGCTTCCTAATATTTCCGTGTAGAGGGTCTCGTGCGTTTTCGCGCGAGCTCAACAAAAACAAAAATATGCGCGCGCTCTCTAACCTTAACTGCACGATGAATCTAACGTAATCACGTGACTTCTCGTATTTTACATAAAGAGCTATTCAGACGCGTAGTTCTTAAAAGTCTAGAATTTCTTCCACCTGTCACCCTTGAAACTATCCTCACCGCAATGCTTCCCCTTGCATAAAGTTCCATATTTATAGTTGATCAACTAATTTAACTTTTCTTCCACCAGGTTTAACAGATAATAGATATAATTGAGGCTAGTTACGTTAAAACTAGTGTTGTAAGTGGGAAACTTTTCCGCGGAAAATGACCGAGACCTTTTTTCCGGAATATTTTCCGTATTTTTCCGAAAATAAATAAAAAAGTTTTAATTCCATGAATAGTTTAATATATTGTTTGCAAATTTAAATAAAGCGGCATTTTCGCCCCATTTTTTCGAATATGAAAGTAAAACTAAACCTCTATAGTGTTACATTGTTAATCAGTTTAAACTAGTCTATAGACTAGTTTAAACTGATTAACAATGTAACACTATTAATGTTTTGTAGTATGTTTACTGATATTAGACATTTTATATCGATAAAAAGTTAAAAACCCTTAAAAAGTAATTTATGTTTCAATTTTGAATTTTTCCGATTTGCGGAAAATTTTCCGCATTTTATTTTTCCGGAAAATTAACAACACTAGTTAAAACCAAATCGTTACGTCATATAGAGAGCTGCCATTGAGTCAAAAATGTTTTCATTCCCGCCAATTCTTGTAGAGCAAAATTCCACTACCATCCCAGTCCCGTCAAAAATTTTCATCTCCCATCCATTCCCTATATTCCAGAAATTTGTATTCCCCAATCAAAGAATTTTTAACATTATTAATAGGCTAATTAATATCATATCATTAAATGAAAAGCTTTATGGTAACCTTTCCACATGGCTGACCAAACTGAACTAGTCCAAGCTAGGGCATTAACTCAATGAGAAGGAAAAATTGCATTCCCATCCATTTCATTGCATTCCAATCCATTTCCCTCCATTCCCATTCCATTTGACATACATTTTTCCATTTATTCCCATTCCATTTGACATACATTTTTCCATTTCCATCCATTCAACTAAGATTGGTATATTTTTGAACGACTTCGATTTTCATAATCAGCTAGGCTAATACCCAAGGCACCATCTTAGGCCTAAGTCACCGTGCGACTTTTGAAGCCTTTAATTCAGGTGGCCGGGTTATAATGCGTAGGAGGGTGGTGACAAGCCCTGCATGCCACGCGTTCGAGCCAACAGCTCCCTACACTAACTATTACCGTTAACCTCAACAAGTTTTTATGGAAGGGGAAACCGAAGATCTCGGGGGAAAACCCCTTAAACCAGCGGGGAGAGAACTTGCAAACTCTACGCAGAAGGAGTTGTTCCGAGTTTTCACCCAGTGCCACAAGCTGGGATCGAACCCGGCTCCTCTTGCTGCGAGGCGAAAGTGCTAACCACTCCGCCACCCCACCTTACTCCCACAAATGTCGCGACTCACTGTAATCTAGGAGCAACAAACACAGCACCCCACACAAGGAGAACGCAACCCGTCAAAAGTCGTGGATTTTCTTGTGTACGTTTTTCATTGGCTAGACGCTTTAGCGCCTGCTGCCGTCGGAAATGGAAAATACGGAAATTGTCTTCCCCCCGCCCGTAAAACGTTCAGCGTAAAGGCTCGTCCAATGAAATTTGTAGATAACACTGTGTTAGCGTGTTTAAAGGCTAGCTGCGTTCTCCTTGTGTTTGTTGCTCCTATATTCGTCACTGAATTTATTAAATCTGGACTAAGTTGGTCAACCATCTCTCTAAAAAAAACTATTTTTAAATATTTAACTTTAGTTAATTTATGGTTCGTACAAAATTTCCGGAATAATAATTACCCGACATTTCCTAGTTTTCCCTGACCAAATGGCCAAATATTCTCTGACCATTTTTGTAGAATAAATGAATGGTTTGAGGTAAAAATCTTGAAAAATATTTTCTTCTAACAATTTATTTGCCTAATTTTTTTGGGGTCATTTTAAAATTCCCTTACTTTTTGGGACCATTTTCAAATTCCTTGACTTTTCCCTGACATTTTGGAAACCTTTTAAAATATGCTGATTTTTCAATGACCTTTTGGAAACCTTTTAAAATATGCTGATTTTTCCCTGACCTTTTGGAAACATTTTCAAATTCCCCGACTTTTCCAGGTTTTCCAGGTCGTGTACGAGCCCTGTAAGGCCGTAATTATCCCTACCCCCTAGACACATTTTGGGTGCGCCACTGATTTAGACTACACACCCTTCAATAACGCAAAAAAAAATTTTTTTTATTAAATATACAAACGGGTGCGCCACTGATTTAGACTACACACCCTTCAATTACACAAAAAAACCCTTTTTATAAAATATGCTAACGGTCATAAAACGACGGCTATATATATAGAAATAAAATGGTCGAAACATTTATAGTAGGCGTTTCTCGAGGCCGGTGCCTCGAAAGAGTCCTTCCAAGCGAGACAACGATTTTCGAGCGGAATAATTGAGGGCGAGAGGGGGCTCAATACGCTCATTTGAACCCGGGACCTCGCCACTGTCAAAACTGTCGGAAAAAGCCCCGGCGTGAAAACTAACCCCCTCCGGAGCATTTTTCACGGAGCGCAGCGATACGTCTAAGGGGGCTCTGGCCACTCGATATACCTAATTAGGCCGAGGGATAAATATCCGCATCTCGCAGTCGGAAAGTCCCCGCCGACAAATAAGCGATCGAGCGTAAATGCTTTTTTATCCGCGCCCAATTTCGTAGGGGGGAAAGGACGACCATGAGACGCCTCGTGGTGGCTTTTGTCACTATTTTTGGGGTGCCTACGGGCCTCGGTGCTGGAAATAATCCTTCTCCAGACGCACGATGCTTTTCACGGCGGATCGAATGACAGTTATATTAAAAAACTATTCCGACAGCTTTTCAGTCTTAATCGTATTCGCGAATGAGTCAAAAATTGCTTTTAAGCCTCGGACATTCGCGTTTATATCAATAGTCAAAGCTTTTTTTTTCTTCTATCTCTTTCCTAAGGCCATTAATATGAAGGGATATAATTGAAATTAGATTTACGTCGCTCGGATAGATGGCGCCAACGTTACTAAAGTTTTCCGGTTAAGTCACGCCCAATTGTTTGAAAACATGACCGACATTCCGCGTTCTCAGTTGCCAAAAACTCGGTGATCTGCAGGTTTTGGGACACCTAAAAACGCTTCAAAATAAATATTACTTTACTTATTATTATTTTTTGGTAAGATATTTCATGAAAATAACCTAGATTTTACAAATATTAATTGTAATAACGCAACAAAAAAAAACAATTATTCAATGCTTTTCGTCATTGTAAAGTAAGAAAATAAAAATAAATTGTGAGAAAAAATTTAGGTGTCAATTATATCAAACGTTTCCGGGATGGGGGGGGGGGGCAGTTTCTACGCCCCTAAATACTTCCCTTGAAACCAAAAACCACAATAACCCTTTAAACATTCGCCTCGCAGCAAGAGTAACCGGGGTCGATCCCAACTTGTGGCACTTCATTTTCCTCTTCCATAAAAACTTGTTGAGGTTAACGTTAATAGTTAGTGTAGGGAGCTGTTGGCTCACGTTGCATGAAGGGCTTGCCACCACCCTCCTACGAATTGTAACCCGGCCACCTGAATTAATGGCTTTAAAAGTCGCTTGATGACTTAGGCCTATGGGTGGTGCCTTGAATCTAGGAGAAACAAACACAGCACCCCACACAAGGAGAACGCAACCCGTCAAAAGTCGTTCATTTTCTTGTGTTAAAACTTTTTCATTGGTTAGAGGCTTTATCGCCTGCTACCGTCGGAAGGGGAAATTTCGGAAATTGTATCCCCCCCCCCGTAAAACAATCAGCGTAAAGGTTCGTCCAATGAAATTTGTACACAACACTGCGTTAGCGGGTTTGAAGGCTAGCTGCGTTCTCCTTGTGTTTGTTGCTCCTAGCTTGAATGTTAGCCTAGCTGATTATTATTATTATTATTATTATTATAACGAGAACTAAAATTTATCGAAAACTACCAGCAAAACCATAATAGCACTATCCGAAAATATAATAACCTACTATCCACGCCATCTATGAAAATAAAGTGAATAAAATAAAAAGATAAGACCAGTTTATATCTTAGCACTCTCCCCCTGTCCCCACGCGGAGTGAATCAAATATTCAATTTCACTTACCACAAAAGGCGCCCCCCCCTTACTACCCCCCTTTCGGGAAGACGTTATTAGGCGCAGGGGGGGGGGGAGGCTAAATCACTAGCTCATAAAAAATTGGCTTCTGCGAAATTTCAATTTCAATCGCTGAGTGGCGAAAGAAAGAAGTAGGAAACGAAAAGAATATTTCTCTGGTCCGGGGATTCGCCATTACGAGCGCTAGATGGCGCTGTGGGTGGAGAGTCGCATCCGAGCGCGAAGTCGAAAGAATATTCGAGGGCCGAGTCATTGGATGGCAAGAACATTTCAATATTGAAATGAGTTCTCTCTCTCTGGCGGCGCGGCTGGCGACATATTCCACTAACGACCCCTGGCGGCGGCGCTGGGGATACTTTGGGACGCGCATCAATATGTAAACTAGGTCCTTAAAATAGCCCCTATATACGTATCTCCTTCGCTTTCTTGCCCTCTTTATTTTTCGCAGACACCATCCTCCCCAGCTCCCCCTTTTTACGTATATTGGCTGATATCTAAACGCCATCTACCGACAGCGGGGAACGTTACCAAATGCGGAAAGAATTTGAACGGGAAAAAACTCCTGTAGAAGTGTTCCACACGCGACGCACCGGTGTTCAGGGTGAAGTAACTTTCCAGGGGTTTGAGTTACGTTTTATGCAGAATGGTTCCAAGATAGAATTTTCAATAGTAAATATGGTTTCTGATTAGCTACATTTACGGAATTTAAAGCAATTCTATAGATTAAATAAAAATATATATTCCCGCTTTTTCGACGTAAAATATCAGTAAAACAAAGGCTATAAATTCAACCAATATATTATCAGTTAACCTGACTAGATTGTCGATTATTATATACTACCTGAGAAGTGAGAAACTTTGTACATCACCTTCTAAATCACTAATAACATTTCTGAAAAACCAAATTCAATAAAAATTCCCAAGAAAAAGCATTTCAATAGCGAATCCTAGCGGGAAAGTAGAGAACCATTACTAATATTTCAGGGTGTGTAAAGATACCCAAAAATTTTAAATTGAGGTTTTACCCCATCATGGGAAGGAGGGGGGGCACTAAATCGGTGGGAGGGGGAATCCACGAGCCCAGTTAGGAATAATTTGATCGCCATTAGCCTCTCGTTTCTTGTCCATTTACAGCGCGTTTAAGGGGGTAGGCAGGCCTAATCAGGCCTACCTAATGGGCGACCATTTCTTTCGACCCCCCCACCAAAGTGAAGTTCCTTAAAACATTCGCCCGAAATGATCTTTTCATACCCCGAAGAGTACAGTTTCCCGGGTAAATGCCCCCCCCCATTTGGCCGCTCCAAATTATGAAACGTCATGCGATCGAAAAAAGGGGGGGGGGTGGCAAAATGTGGAGGAGGAAATGATGATCATATAACTCGCCAAGATATTAAATTTCGGGGATAAAATGGCCAAAAAACCGGCACCCGTTCCTATTCAAAATAGGAGGCGTTTAAAGGGCCACAAAATCGTTTGTATTTCGAGGGTGGGGCTACATAATCACGTGTTTTGAATAGCGGATAGGTATGTCTGAGTCACGTCACGAAAAGGGAGGAGCTAACTTAAATTCGAGCAGAATTTTTCAAACGATTCTGCGGACGTTAAACGAGTATACTAACTTGTAAGTTCCCTGTACTATTTAGAATCGCGAATTATTTCCGCCGTAAGTGTTTGGAATTGGATTCCAAATTAAATCGAAGATTAAGGGATTATATACGGTAATGCACCTCGTTTGTTGAATTTAAATAATATTTATTTTCAAAATAGTGGTCAAGTTAGTTCTTTTCCAATTTAAATTGAGTGCAATCAAGGTAAATTAAAGTTTACTAATTTCTTGAATAATAAATTTTTTAATTATAATATTTTAATTATAATATTTTTCCGAATATTTGTGGAATAATTTCTTTATTAATAAATCTTATTCATAATAATTTCGAAGTTAATCTTGATTCGCATATTTTCGTAATAATTCCTTGATCAATAAAATTTTTAATACTAATTTTGAAGTGCCTCTTGTTCCGAAAATTTGGGGAATAATTTATTTATTAATAAATCTTGTTCATAAAAATTTCGAATTTAATCTTGATTCGCATATTTTCGTAATAATTCCTTTGATAATAACATTTTTAATACTAATTTTGAAGTTTATCTGTTGTTCGGAATATTTGTTGAATAAGGTCTTTATTAATAAATCTTTTTTATAATAATTTCGTAATATTAATTTTAAAATTGTCGTATTATTTTTAAGATAGGAAATTTTCCAAATTAAATTGACTTCGAACAATCTAATCCAATTATTACCAAAGAATAAACAAACCATCTAAAGTAAGAAGTAGCAGACACGCTAGCAGACGACATCCTACCAAAAAAAGGGCTGAAAAGACCGGTGATATAATCCATCTAAAGCAAAGGGGGGGGGGGGGACAGCAGCCAGAGCTGGGGGGTGGAAGTGGCGGTGGACCCCTCCCTCGTTCGTAAGCGCTTTTTCCCGACAAAGCCATGCTTAAATAGTGGCCACTCAAGAAACCAATAGAGCACCACGCTCGCGGACAGAGCCAGAGAGAGAGGTAAGAAGTATACTCGCGTCGTCAGCGGCCCTTTAGTCTTGGTCAAACATCTCTCTCCGTAATAGTAGCCGCGGGTGTATATGGACGGTGGCGCCCTCCGACGGCCACCCCTAAATAATAGGGTATAGGCCTGCTCGTCGCGTTTTTCCATTCATCAGGCCGGGCTGTCAACGACAGCTGCCTTTACACTACGCGAGAGGGAAGAAACGTACTGCATTGGATCATAATGGGAGATTTTTAAAAATATTTTCTCTCCGATTCCGAGCGGATGAGGCTGGCTGCGTTAAAATAGAAAATTTCGCTACAAAATCGTAAAACTTTTACAAAATACGATTATTCATCGAGAAAAATGATACGCGGCTTGTCCTTCTCGCCGATATTTTGCGCCCGATTCAGCCGGACCCCCCCACCCGCGAAAATATTTTTCCGTGATTCATGTGGTCCAGCGAAACATTTATTAAAGGAAATTTCGTCTCTCTAGGCACCCTTTCGTACCCGCGATTTCGAATTCCATTTTTAAATTTTTGGAGGGACGCTCGCTGTTATAAAATGCGCTTTATTTAAGCGCGCCGTTCTCCGATGACGTCCGCCCAACAAGTTGTGCCGCGAATGGCGACACTTTTTGTAGCAATTGGAAATGGTTCTTGATTCGAAGAACTTTCAGCCAGCAACGATTTACGCCAGGAATAATTTTGGAGTTGTATTTCTACTAAATTAATTTATTTGTTTTTGTGAGACTGAGATGCCACACTCTTCCGAGTGAAATCGAAAGTATTAACAATAGCTACTTCACAAAGAAGCAATTTTTTGAAATTTCTAACTATTCCTAAATATAATCATATAAGTTAAAATTATTAACCATGGTTACGATTGTAATAAAATTAATTAAAACAAACGACTAATACTTCATGGTTTAAACATATTTATTACTTGAATTTTGTTTTAAATTCAAATAAGTAATATGTTTAAGCCAAGAACTATCAGTGGTTTGTTTTAATTAATATTATTTTATTCATAAATATACTTTTGGAAAATACTACAACGAGAATTTTCAATCTAAAATGAGTACTGTTATTATAAAAAATAAGGTATTTCTAATATAATTCATAAATATATTGATATTTCTGAATAATGTTTCCTATTCCGTTCAAGAGATGACGCTCTAGGCCTAATATCAAGATGGTATCGCAGTGTAACATAAGAGCTTTAAACTGCGGTTCCAAGTTCAATACAATAAAATCGAAGTCTATAACATCACCTGAAAGCAAAAAAACACCTAAAATTAAATTCTTTAAAGGGATATTTAAATGTTACGATGAATTCCGATACTTTTGGCGAAAACCTCAAAAATTCGCGAAGATATTAAATTTATATAACGCTCTTACTCTCTAAAATATTTCAATCAATATTAATCAAAATTCCCGCAAAAAAGTTACGTTATTTTTGCATTCCGGCAAAGTATTACAACACTTCTTCTAGCACAACAATAAAAAATTAATCCCCAAATACTTCCCCTAAATACGCCATTGAATCAAGTTCAATGTTCTCAATAATTTACAAAGTCTGAGGAGGAAAACATATTTCCATCAGGTCTGAACTCACCAAAATATAATTAAGGATAACGCTATTTCTGTCTCGTATAAATTTGCAAATTCTGAGAACAGAAACGATGTAATCTAACTTATTTACAGATTCACCTAGAGTGGCGATTCTAGAAGCGATAAAGTTACGTTATTTTTGCATACAGGCACAGTATTACAACACTTCTATACTAACACAACAACAAAAATTAATCGCTAAACTCATAAATTCTACATCAAATGACACCAGGGCAAGTGATCGAAAAATCGTCTACAGTAGTTCGTAGCTGGATGGAAACAGAACGGTTTCCTCGTAAAGAATGTGTGGCGAGTTGGGGACAAACATACATCAAATATTGGCGTAAATTTAAGTTTCATTAGGTCAATAGTGGTATTCCAAAAATATTTTACATCTTGAATGTCCTGTTTGAACATCTTTTATCCCGCCTACAACTTAAGATAGATCCGGGCACACGCCTGGTTTTCACTATCGGGAACAAAGTTAAACAAAATCGAAATTCAAACTTTCTCTATAGGGTTGAACATTAAAAGTGATTTGAAAGTTGCCTATAAAATCCTTTAATTTTGAAAAGTTTCGAAAATACCGTTAGGTATAAAGCGTAGTTTCCGCATATGCGCGTAGTTGTGTATTTTTCTTTGAACACGCTAGTGGAAACTAAGCATATAAAGTCTGGCTTGTCACTCTATAGAGCAAAAAATCAGTTAAGCTTAGTTTCCACTAACGCGGGTAATTATGTATTTTTCTTAATCGCAACAACATTTGTACGTAAAAAGTTGAGTAACGCGGGCTAGTGGAAACCAAGCATTAGGACTAAAGCTTACTTTCCACTAACGCGGGTAATGATGTATTTTCTTTAAATGCTTGCAACAACGTTTGTTCGTAAAAAGTTGTGTAACGCGCCGTAACACGGGCTAGTGGAAACAAAGCAAAAGCGTACTTCTCTTTATGCTTGCAACAATGTTTGTACATTGAGATTAGCGCCGTTAGATACGCTTGTGGAAATCAAGCACAAATCTTATTTTCGACTAGCGCGCGTAATAATGTATTTTTATTTACGCGCGTTAAATCGTTTGTACGTCCGAAAGTTGAACGACGTGTCGTTACGCGCGCTAGTGCAAACCAAAGCTAAGGTTGGTTTTCACTAAAAACCACCGCCGTAAAAAACTAGCGCGCTTAACAACGTTTTGACGCGCGTAAAGAAAAATGCATTATGTCGCGCGCTAGTGGAAACGAAGCATTAAGCTTGTTTTCCACTTGCGCGCGCAACGACGCGTTTCTCAGCTTTGAAACGTTCAAACGTTTTTACGCGCGTAAAGAAAATAACATTATGACGCGCGCTAGTGGAAAACAAGCTTTATACAATTACTTTGCGTCGACGTTGCCCGTCGTGGCGTTATTTCTTTAGTGAAAACCAGCTCTTCGGTAGATTTTTGGCATCAAACTCTCCCCTTTTAGCGGTTTTATAGAAACGGCTACTGCAAAAAACCAACAAGCAAATGACCGAAACGGAGAAGACGGACCACTTTTTCGGGAACAAACAGTCGCTATAAATAGTCATTGCATGCCTCGAAAGGCGATAAAAAGGAATGGCCAACCTCGATTAGGCAGACCTCTCGGTTTGGTCGCGGCCGAGGCTTAAAGCTGCGGGAAGTGATTTAAAGAGGAAATAAATGGGAGTTGATGGCGATTCACGGATTAATTAGAAGAAAAGTCGGCTCCAGAATAAGGCATTAATTACCGCCGCTCCTTTTTCCACCGCGAAGTCCACCGACGGAGACACCCCACCCGCCAGTACCCGCGAGACCTACTCGAGGGGGTACGATCGCGCGACATTATACCGTGATCCTGCTATCGGATGACTTCTTCATTTTATATAAAACCACCTTTTTGAATTGGCGGACCATATATTTGAGAGTTCTAACTTTTAACTTATATATATATATATATATATATATATATATATATATATATATATATATATATATATATATATATATATATATATATATATATATATATATATATAAATAATAGGGGCTTTCCATTCCAATATACGGCGTATCAGGAAACGATATTTTAAATTTTAAATGTTTCTTTATAAATGAAAATGCGGGCTTAATATTGTGAAATATGGAATGCGGAGAAAAATGGTTCTAAAGAATTGACAATGTTGGGTCCTTAGAGGAAAGCAGGGCTTATTCATAGTTACGGGGGAGGTTCACGTATCAAACAATTATTCGTTTTCAAATCTTTCCAAATAGACCTATAAAGTAACATTGTCCTTCTTTTTTTTATGTTGCTGCTGCGACACGGGTGACGTATCGATGACGATTTACTAAGAAATGTCCTGGACATCAGAGTAAATTCGACGAGGCAAACTGTTTTTAAAGACCTAAGTTTTCTCCTGTCTGTCACCCTTTAAATTTACTTTCCTTCCAAACAAATACCCTGGTGGTAGGCCAACGTGCTCTACTGTTGGCCTACCACCAGGGTATTTGTTTGAAAGGAAAGTAAATTTAAAGGGTGACAGGAAGAAGAAGACCTAGGCCTTTAAGCATAGACTGAACTGAACTTCTACGTAGTTAGTGACGAATGAGATACGTAAAAACAATTTCAGCAAACGTAGCTTATTTTATAGAAAGGCCTATTTAGGCGTCTATGGTTCGAATATTATTATAATATTTATTTTTAGGATGTATAAAATAGTTCTTACTTTAGCCAAATTATATTATACCTCATTGTAAAAAAAATGCATGGTGCTGGTTAACAATTTAATGAAACACGGTTTTTGAGCTATATAATATATTAACCTTCGAATTTTTTCATATATCAATAAAAAATGTCAAAAAATATAGCTAATTACCTAAATACACCGTAACTACACGATTTTGACCATTCAATGAGCGTTAAAAAGCAAGATATTATTTTCATCGCGCCAAACCAGAAAAAAAACAATGCATTCAATTACCCGATTTTGACCAGCGGAAAATCAGTCTCGGTTAGTACATAAACTCAACCACAATTCAAAGCGAAATATAGGGAATATACCCTCCAAATACGACCGTTCAAACTTCACCCGCACTCCGCCTATACAGTCAACAAATCTCGCTCTGGCGATATTTGCAAACGAATCGTCTCCCCCTGGCGGTGAATGTCAAAAACAGTCTTTTTATCCAACCACTCTTATCAGCCACCCGACGCCCCGTCTGCACCCTCCACTAACCCCCCCCCCCCGCCCCCCGAGCATCATCGCCAATCCTTTTTAGAGATGGAGGGGGTCGAGTAACGCGGATGGAGGGAGGGTACCAAGTGGTTTTGTTATAATTGGGACGATGACAATATCTCGATGGCGCTGTGGGGCCGCGCGGTTACTTTTGGCCCTTTGAATAGATACTTATTATTTTGGGGGTGGGGGGGGGAGACACGCGGAATGAGAGGCAGAAAACGATGTCATAACGTGTCACCCCAACACTTCCGCCATCTATTAGCCGCTCCCAAAAATAGAAATGCCGAACATTCAACCGTCCGCGGTCTATTGGCGGTAATCTACTTTGTTGAAAGGAAAAAAATAATTTGACTAACGCCAGAAGTCTATAAAAACACCCTTCGGTTGGAAGTATAAAAGATACCAGTGGCGGAACTAGGGGGGACACCTTACCCCCCCCAACCTATCATTGTACGCCATAATGTTCCTAGAAATATTTTGACTACGTACAATTGTTTTTTGTTATTATATTTTTGTGCCCCCTCCCCCCCCCCCCCGTCCGGAACAAAATCCTGACTACACTACTACTTACTACTACTAAGGATAAGGTAGTCGCCATTTTAAAAATTAATTAAATTTTTTCATAAACTCTACAAAATCGGTCAGATTTTCTTTGGTATTCGTAATATTTTTATTTCATTTTTTTAAATTAATTGAACTATTTAAATAATAAAAACAAATACCATTTTCATATGCTTATATATGTGAAAATACTCGTCAAATACTTAAATTAATTCTACCCAACATGGCGGCCACAGCCAAAGCTACGGCGTGTTAGTTCCCTATAGATGTTTCTATAAAATAAAATGAATAAAAAGGAAAAAATACAATATGTTGATCTTACGTTACAAGACACAACTTTATTAGTATATTCTTCGCGCGCTAGAAAAACCTATATTCCTCTGGCGACTGTAGCGCGCGCTCGTAGACTTGTCAAAGTAAGAGACTGTAAGAGAAACATTTAACAATACGGCCACGTTACTTTATAGAAATAACTATTCACAGACGTAATTTTTTTGGCTTTGGCAACTTGTTCATTTGGAAATTTTCATGAAAAATTTGCCAAGAGAATCAAAAATATTTTCAATTACTCTCATTAGAATACGATAGAATTTCATTTCTTCTTAACTGCAAATCACGATACACGGTACAAATCCTGTTGTATAAAAGAGAACACTTCGATTTTTATTCTCGCCAGGGGGAAGTGGTTGCGATTTTCTCCCACCAGATGTCTCTAAAAGAGACAGGTCTGGCCATCAAAGGGCCATTAGGAAGACAGGGCGCGAAAATGGCGAGGAGAGCTTCTAGCGCCATCTCGCGATGTGACCCTATCAGCCCCCGCCCCACCCTCCGCTGGCGTATTGCCTTCAAGTCCACGCTCGCGTCGCCAAAGCCACGCTTTCAAAAGGATGACACAACAATGAAAGCCACGAAGAAGGAAGCGAGAGAAACGCGCGATGGTGGCGCCGCGCCGTGGCGTGACCAGGTTGTTCTCCTAACACACCATCATTCGCTCATTAGCAACCATTGTGAGGGAGCCGAGGCTTAACCGAGGCTTAACGCGGGCGTCAACGGCTCAACGCAACATCCCCGGAATCCACCCCTCATTGTTTTAAACTTTGCCAGACTCCATTGTTAGGGCATTACGATACTCGCGGGGAGAGAGAGGA
Source organism: Leiobunum rupestre (assembly GCF_980474605.1). Classification (NCBI taxonomy): domain Eukaryota; kingdom Metazoa; phylum Arthropoda; class Arachnida; order Opiliones; family Sclerosomatidae; genus Leiobunum; species Leiobunum rupestre. Next base: position 55,368,375 of record NC_143387.1, read on the forward strand.
AGCCCGCGACCGCCAGTTTAGAACGGCGGCCAAGGCCTCAGTCGCTACGAACGGACGCGTTATGTAATTACGCTCTAAATATCGGCTTTTCGCGCGTCGAGGAGGCGAACCAAATTTATACCGTAAGAAGAAGCAACTTTTCTGGAAAATTTTAAAGGCGTTCTGTCTCTTTAGCGGCACCTGGTGGCGGATTTGCCGATAATGCCCGACGGAGGGCGCCGCTCTCGTCAAAAATGCCACCGATGATAACCAGGGGGCGCTGGGGGACGGCCGAAGAACGGGGGAAGATTCTTTTGAACTTTAGGCGCGCGCGAGTATAATAAGTTTTAAAATTTTTATTCCTGATGGAAACGGCGCATTATACATAGAAGACCGCGCGACCAGTTTTTGAGTCGTTTTTCTTTATTTATTTTGTCCTCTTTATATCCAACCCTTGGTCTCTCTTTTTATATGATGGATATCTCGTTTTTAAGGCTAATGCGGTAGCTGAAAGGTTTCTACTAAATGTTAAATTTTGGGACCACCCGTGACAGGGCCATTGTGGGCTCTCGGGTGGATATTCGGTGACTGGAGCAAAAGGGGCGAAACCTCGTTTAAATTGTACCTGCAGGGGTACAAACAACCCCATTTGAAGTCATCACTCCGCCCCTTTTCGGAAATTTATTGAAATTACGGACTTATATCATATTTTACATTTTATCGTTAATTTATACAAACAGGAATTCATACCTCTACTTGGAATGCTTATCGCGACAGATTTTCGTCTCGATGTGGCTGACGGTTTTTTTGACGTCACTATATTAACTTAAGTACTTAACAAACAACAATTACGTGAGATGGAAGTGCACGCAGAGGGGCTTTTTTCTCTCGTTAAGGGCCAAAGCCGTCAGAGTGATCTTACCATACGCGATACGCCAGGATAAGCATTCCAAATTAAGTAGAGGTATGGATTCCTGATACCGATAAATATTAGAAAGAATGTCTTAAGAGCTGTATAGAAACATTATGACGCCCTATAGAATTTAGAATATTCTATAGATATTTACAGATATAAGTATTTAGAAAAAGTCAAATTTTAAATCCGGAACTCTACGGGGGGAAAAGATCTTAGAAATCTTGAAATCCATCAGGATAATACGGAAATCGGTATGGAAATCAGCAAAAAATCTCAAAATCGGATGTAATCATTAAAAAACAAAACATCAGAAAATCCCATAAATAAACGTGAAAACCCTAGAAATATCAACAAAAATAACATTTGAGAATGTCACAATGAACGTAAAAACACCAAATCTCAACAAAAATAACATTTGAGAATGTCACAATGAACGTAAAAACACCAAATCTCAACAAAAATAACATTTGAGAATGTCACTATCAACGTGAAAACACCAGAAATCGCAACAAAATAACATTTGAGAATCACACAATCAACGTGAAAACACTAGAAATCTCAACAAAATAACATTTGAGAATCCCACAAATAAACGTGAAAACCCTAGAAATCTCAACAAAAATAACATTTGAGAATCACACAATCAACGTGAAAACACTAGAAATCTCAACAAAATAACATTTGAGAATCCCACAAATAAACGTGAAAACCCTAGAAATCTCAACAAAAATAACATTTGAGAATCACACAATCAACGTGAAAACACTAGAAATCTCAACAAAATAACATTTGAGAATCCCACAAATAAACGTGAAAACCCTAGAAATCTCAACAAAATAACATTTGAGAATCCCACAAATAAACGTGAAAACCCTAGAAATCTCAACAAAAATAACATTTGAGAATCACACAATCAACGTGAAAACACTAGAAATCTCAACAAAATAACATTTGAGAATCCCACAAATAAACGTGAAAACCCTAGAAATCTCAACAAAATAACATTTGAGAATCCCACAAATAAACGTGAAAACCCTAGAAATCTCAACAAAAATAACATTTGAGAATCCCACAAATAAACGTGAAAACCCTAGAAATCTCAACAAAATAACATTTGAGAATCCCACAAATAAATGTGAAAACCCTAGAAATCTCAACAAAAATAACATTTGAGAATCTCACAATCAACGTGAAATCACCAGAAATCTCAACAACAATAACATTTGAGAATCTCACAATTACCGTAAAAACACCAAAAATCTCCTTAAAAACCACATTTGAGAATCTCACAATCAACGTAAAAACATCAATAATCTCCTTAAAAACCACATTTGAGAATCTTACAATCAACGTAAAAACACCAAAAATCTCCTTAAAAACCACATTTGAGAATCTCACAATCAACGTAAAAACACCAATAATCTCCTTAAAAACCACATTTGAAAATCTTACAATCAACGTAAAAACACCAAAAATCTCCTTAAAAACCACATTTGAGAATCTCACAATAAACGTAAAAACACCAAAAATCTCCTTAAAAACCACATTTGAGAATCTCACAATCAACGTAAAAACACCAAAAATCTCCTTAAAAACCACATTTGAGAATCTCACAATCAACGTAAAAATACCAAAAATCTCCTTAAAAACCACATTTGAGAATCTCACAATCAACGTAAAAACACCAAAAATCTTCTTAAAAACCACATTTGAGAATCTCACAATCAACGTAAAAACACCAAAAATCTTCTTAAAAAATACAGTTGAGAATCTCACAATCAACGTAAAAACACCAGAAATCTCCACAAGAATAAAGAATGTAAGGTTTAATATAAATATTTTTATATTTTTGTTGCTTTGAGTATTCCTAGTTTTTTCGGTGGAAACCGCTGATCCGGAAAATTCTAGAAGTATGGTGAGTAAGGGTAAGAATGGACATGGCGAAGTTTGGACACTTTTGAAAAATATTTAATTGAAAATTTATTCTTTGATGCCAAAGCGCAAAATTGGTCTCATTTTGAAGCCTTAAACATACCCTAAAACATGCAATTTATTACTAAATATTTACACCGCGACAGATTATACAGCAAGTCTTGAAATAAAACAACTAAAATTATCGAAATAAATGTCTTGAAATTTCATTGGAAATTTCGTTTTGTGGCTTAGGAAATGAGATATAGCATGCAAACATGAAATGGTGAGATAAAAATAAATTGTTTAAGTATTATTTTAAGCAATTTGGCGTTTTTCTAGTACACGAAATTTATAATTTAATGAAGGTTTTGCCTTTTTTATAAGCATTTAAATTAACTAGTGCAAAGTTTAAGATTGGACAGCCTACTTTGTGATCAATCACATGTCGATTGTATTCAATTTTAAACGAGGTAGGATTTAGTTTAAAGTCTTTCCTTGAAAGGAAACTTTAAAAACAAGTTTTCATATTCAAATTTCCCGGGAAAGCAGACGGCTGACTGCGTACGGCTGTGAGGTTGGAGCTCTACGAAACACGTAGCAATGAGGCTGCCTCGCTTACATTGCTAGTGAAGGAGAGTCGAGGGGTACGACACTTTTCAAATTTCGTACACGCCAGTGATTTGAAAAATTCCAAATTTCAAATTACGTATTAAATTTTAGAAAATCTTTTCAAATTTCTCAAATGTTTTGGAATTTTTTTTTTTTTATCGATTCCAACAAATTTCTCAAATTTAATAAATCTTCTGAAATTTGATGGTTTTCCGCAAATTTTTATGAAATTTGAATTGAAATTTTAGCAAATCTTGAGAAAATTCATAAATTTCTACGGGAAATTTAAGAAATCTTCAAAATTTACAAATTTACAAAAAAAAACCCGAAGGAGAAATTTCCAAAGATACCGTAAACTATTTCTGTGATAACTGGACACCAGAAGTATAATATGTAATATATTAATATTTTTATATATTAATATTGTAATATTACAATATCTACCCTTCTTGTCCCAGACTAATTCAAAACTATTTTGTCCAATGTTTGACTTACTCACTTCATTTCTTAAAATAATTATTGTTTTAAAAATTCACAAATTTAAATACCAAAAACCAGAATATATTAAAAATGAACATTCATTATTTGTATTTCAAATCGTTTTAAAATGGTCTACTCTCAATTTGTGTTTTTAAATCGAATTTTACAAAAAGTGTCCATTCTTACCCTCACTCACCCTATATGTTATACACAAATTTCCAATAATCGCAAGCCCGTATAAGCGATCACAACCTGCGGTGCGCGCTAAATAGATTAGGAATAGGAGGCACAATATGACACCACGCTTGAAATGCCAATTCCGCCACCTAAGATACCTATCTGAATATAAATATTTTATCTCTCTTTATAGTTAAATTGAAATTCTTAATTAAAATTAAAAATACATTAAAATAAAATAAAGTTCGCACTTAATTAAATTGTAAAATCAATGAATAAAAACTGGAACTTTCCTAATTGATCATCGACGAAAAAATTGAAACCAGTTTCTGTACGCCCTCCCCAGGTGGCGCGCTGAAACATTCACCTTGGAATCTAGAAAACTCCGAGATCAGTTGCCCCCCCCCCCCTCCGTATTATAAAAATTAAGACATCTGACCTTTTCCTTATTAAATAGATGATACGAGGCGGCGCTCTCACGAAAAACAATTGCTCTATAATTAATGCCCCTCCGTGAATTTTTATTAGCAGGCAGCGCCATCTACGAAGAGCTAAAAGAAATTAGCACCCCGAGGCTAACGTGATCGCTCTTTCATTACCGTTTAATAATCTTGTCAAAAATTTAAACAGAGCCCCCCTCAGGTTTGCTTTTGTATAAAAGTGGTCCGAGAGATTATAATCGCCCCCTTTGATATTACGCTTGGGTAGACCCCAATTTCATATTTTTTGGCGAAAATTGAAGACCTACAATACACCCCATCACGATTAAACATAAAGTTATTCTAAATTTATATAAAAATAAAAAAATATGCAATCTTATTACGGATTGTAGAATAAAATGTAATACAACATTATAGCAAATACCGAGGGGCAGGTCACTTACATTTTGGGCACGTCTTAATCATAGTAAAATGATTAAATCAGCGTAATCGTGGTTAAATCAGGGTAATCCAGATTAAAAAATTTAATAAGGATTAGAAAATCTAATCACGATTTAATCAATCTAATCACGATTTAATCAATCTACTCACGATTTAATCAATCTAATCACGATTTAATCAATCTAATCACGAATTAATCAATCTAATCACGATTTAATCAATCTAATCACGATTTAATCAATCTACTCACGATTTAATCAATCTAATAACGATTTAATCAATCTAATCACGATTTAATCAATCTAATCACGATTTAATCAATCTAATCACGATTTAATCATTCTAATCATGATTTAATCTTATTAATCAGGATTTAATCAATCTAATCACGATTTAATCAATCTAATCACGATTTAATCATTCTAATTATGATTTAATCTTATTAATCAGGATTTAATAATTATAATCAGATTTAATCAAGTTATTCAAATGGAATCATATTAATCACGATTTAATCATTTTAATCACGATTTAATCAAATTAAATCATTTTAATCACGATTTAATCAAATTGAATAATTTTAATCACGATTTAATCAAATTTAATCATTTTAATCACGATTTAATCAAATTTAATCATTTTAATCACGATTTAAACAAATTTAATCATTTTAATCACGATTTAATCAAATTTAATCATTTTAATAAGAATTTAATCAATATAATCGGTCGAATCGAGATTTTGTAATTAAAATCAAAACTAAAGTACGATAATTTAATATTAATGATTAATATTGATGGTTCTATCGCAATTGTGTTGGATTCTCGTTCTAATTTCTAATCGCGATTTAATCGTTTCAATCAGGATTTAATCATTTTAATCAGATTTAATCATTTAATCATGAATAAATCAGAATTAAACATTCTAATCATGATTAAACTTTATTTAATCAACATATTCGTGATTAAATTGAATTTAATTAAAATAATCACGATTAAATCGGATTTAATCTTTCGAGGGTTGCGTCGTTTATCAAGGAAGTGACCTGCCCCTCGGAAAATACTAAGTATTTATCATTTCAATTTACCCTTCATGTCGTTATTTTTGGTTTATTTATAACTGTTTAAAAAATTATACAATATTATTTTTATCGTAGTTCTAAAATATCGTTTAAACATCTTACTTTACACCAATAAATTGCCATAATAATTTTTCTTCATATTAAAGGTTCTTTTTTATCCGAAAGTAATTTACTATTTTCAGGGTTACCTTTCGGTTTTCCAAGACCTTTAAATGAACCGATTTGAATTAATTTAACGATCGAAAGTATTTAATAAAAAGCTTTTTAAGCAAAGTATAAACCAATAGAATAAGAAAATTCAAAGACAATTACGTTATTTCATTTCAGATTAAAAATATCAATAGTCCGAATAAGACGGTTAAGGTATTTATAAAATAGAAGAACTTAAAAATATAGTTTTCATTCATGTTTAAAACATGAGTTTTCGAGTTTTGCTGGAAAGCTTTGGTTTTTAAACGTGAATTAAAACTATTTTGAAAATTTTTAACTCCACGTGGAGTTCTTCTATTTTAAAAATACTTTAACCGTAAGGCTGGTTTTCACTGGGGCAAAAACGCCACAACGGTGAGACGCGACGCAAAAGTATTGCATTAGGCCTAACGGGAGTTTTTCGCGTTCACTGTCGATGCGTTTTTGCCCTAATGAAAACCAGCATTTATACATATTAAACCATGGACAACAAAAACTTTTATATCTATAATAGTCTGAATACGGGAATAGCACCTAATTCCTGGTCGAATATGCCGCGAGTGGGAGTCTCGAACCGGAAGAGAGAGGTCCCGACGACTGAAGACGAGCGCCGACGATAAACGGAATAGATTGAGAGACAGACAGAAGGGAGGGTGGTCGGTAGGCGCAGCAGCCGGAGAAGCGAAACGCGGTAAAATGGGGGCGTGGATGTGCGCATAATGTAGCTTGGCCCGCTACGCCAACGGACCAATCAGAGGATGACCCGCCAATCCCGATTTAGCCGCGGGTCTTACATTCATAAGGACGCGTTGGGCGCGAATCAACGCTTCATATTATAGAGAAGAGAGAGATTTTTTCTTCATTTCATTTTAGCCGGCGGCCGACAGTCTTTTTTTCTTCTCCTTCTTTCCGTCGTCCACCACCAGAGGGCTCGAGAGTCGCGCGACGTCCGCCGCTCTCTCGACGCAGCAGCACCGTCGCTATTGAAAGGACCTCCTCAAACAAAATTATTACGTAGCTTTCTCGGTGAAGAGGGTGGAGTGAGATAATAGCTAACACTTGGCTTCGGGAAACGAACGCCGGAAAAGACACGCGATAGAAGAGAGATAAAAACAACGCCTACTAGAGTTCTCGCGACGGTAGCGCGCCGAGAAATATATTCGTCGAAGCTCGACTCCGAGAAACAATAAGAATATAAGAAAGGGGGCCGTTCTTACGCGAAACGCACGCCGGAATCGCGCGCGCGGCGGGAGGGGGGTCGTCCCCCTCCTTTCACCCAAACCGAACGATAATAGTGTTAAAAGAACACCCCCCTACCGAAGGTTAAGGGAGTTAAAACCAAGAGGGGGGGGCGGAAGATGTGAGATATTACCGGAGGGGGGAGGGGTGCCGTGCAGTTCAGTGTATAAGGGCGCGCGCGGTATCGAGGAGGGGGGAAGGAATTCATCTGTCCCGAGGGGGTTGGCACGGGGGGGGGGCGTCGATAGAATCGCTCGTATCTAGTTTCTCTTCGAAAAAGCGGAGTCTCATTACACTATTATTGGGCCCACACGCTACATGTATAATTCATAGTGGTTTTGGGATTAAAGGCATTCGCGTATTTATGAGCCCTACCAACACCTAGAGCTCGTCGTCACCGCCAAATTATGTAATATATCGGCGGACAATTACCCGAAAATCGTCTCCGATGAAGATATCACTAACGCCTCCGCCTTTATCCGAGGCGATCCCCGCGTGGAACTACGGCGGAATGTACCCCAACGTCACCGTGAGTCAAGCTTATCAGGCAGCGGCTTTTCTGCGATGTCCCGGGTCCCAGGCCGGAGTGCCGCCGCCCCTGCACCCGGCGGGACAGGCCGGGTCGCCAGCCGCCAGCCCGCCCGGCTCCGGCGGGACGGCCACCCCGCCGGCCACCTCCGTCTCTTCCTCCTTCCTCGTCGAGAACTTGCTGCGGGACAGGGCCGCCACGCTGCTGGCCCGGCCCGTGCCCTTCAACGGCGGCGGGAATTGCGCCGGAGACGGCTGCGCGGCGTGCGGGTCGTGCGGCGGCTGCGGCCCGCGGGAACTGCGCGGCTCCTCGCCCGGGACGCCGGCGCCCAACTCGCCGTCGAGCCCTTCGAACAATCAGGCGACGGTGGCGGGCGCGCTCATGGCCGGCCTGCCGACGAAGATGCACCCGCGCTCGTCGCCCGACGATCATGCCAGCAACAGCGTCGGACCTTTCTTGAAGTTTGGCGTCAGTGCGATTTTAGCCTCGGACAATCGAACCAGTTACTTCAACAGTAAACCGCACGTCATCATGTCTACTTCCGGTGAGTTCACAACCTCTCTTTTCTATCATTTAAACTTTCAACTTTCAACGACGCGCGATGTAAATCTATTCGAGGGACTAACAGCCGATTACGGGCAATTTATGAAACTGATAATGTTAAACGTGTAATCAGTTGCTATAGTATAATGTCGAAGCTACAGGCTCGTACAATGACCATCCCGTCAAATCTATTCTGTAGTCAATTATAATACACACGTGTTATTAAAGGAATTCAAAATCAAATTGTTCAGTTTTCTAAAAATGTATTTAAATCATTTTGGTCAGTAAAAATTTTTCTCTAAATTCCCATTTAAAATTAATCTAAATGAAATTAATCGCGTCTAGAAATAGACTTTGCCAATATTTTATTAGGAATTTTAATTACTATGACATTCCTATGACAGAATTCGCATTTATTAAAGGTATAAATTAGTCAGATCAGATCAGACAAAAAGAAATATAAATACCAATATTTCGTTTTAGTTGGGCCAAGTCATCGGATAACGAAATCAATTAATTATAACCTAAACAAAATGAAAATTTATATGAATTAGTAAATTTCATCTTTAAGTAAAATCGTTTTTAAATTAAAAATCTTAAAATATAGCGTACATTTAATAAATAAATAAATAAAATAAATGTCAAAATACTGACAACCCGATAATTCAAGTTCTTAGTTTATTAAAATATTATATATTATCAAGAATGTATTTATTTATACTCAGTATACTGACATTTTGAGTATAAATAAATACATTCTTGATATTATATTATTATTTTATTTTCAAAAAATGAAATTAGAAAACGCAATTTATGAAAACGTTTGATTTATAAAATAAATAATCCGGGGTAAATAATTTACAATATTTGAAAATGATCCGTTTCCGGTTAGTTTTCTCTTTCATTTAACCATATTTAATTTGAAATTGATCAGGTTAAGTCCACCCTAAAAATAGGGAGCATTTAAACTTCATCTTGCTTTGCATTTTGCGCTCTGAATAAATGAACTGTAACTTAACATAACATACGCCTCCGAAGAGTAAGGGCCCCCACAAAGGATTCGGGAATCATTGTCTTCCAGCATGAGAAGGGGCCCCAGATGAAAATTGTCCCGCGTGATGAGTAAGATCCCCAAAGAATTAAAACAAAATTGTCCTCCATGACGAAAAGGAGCCCCAAAGGATTCTGAAAAATTGTCCTCCATGATGAGAAGGTCCTCCCTCCCGATGATTCTGAAAAAATTGTCCTCCATGATGAGAAAGCCCCCCCTCCCGATGATCCTGAAAAAATTGTCCTCCATGATGAGAAGGCCCTCCCTCTTGATGATTCTGAAAAAATTGTCCTCCATGATGAGAAGGCCCTCCCTCTTGATGATTCTGAAAAAATTGTCCTCCATGATGAGAAGGTCCTCCCTCCCGATGATTCTGAAAAAATTGTCCTCCATGATGAGAAAGCCCCCCCTCCCGATGATCCTGAAAAAATTGTCCTCCATGATGAGAAGGCCCTCCCTCTTGATGATTCTGAAAAAATTGTCCTCCATGATGAGAAGGTCCTCCCTCCCGATGATTCTGAAAAAATTGTCCTCCATGATGAGAAGGCCCTCCCTCCCGATGATTCTGAAAAAATTGTCCTCCATGACGAGAAGAGCTCCCAAAGGATTCCGAAAAAATTGTTCTTCGCGAAGAGAAGGGACCCCAAATTTATCTTTAAAAATTGTCCAGCGTGATGGTAAGGGGCCCAAATATTTCTGTAAATATCGCCCTCCATGATAAGAAGGGACCCCAAATGATTATGGAAAACCTCCCCCCCCCCCTCATGAAAGACGAGTTTCGCGGGCAGTCCACAGAAACAGTTAGTTACACCACTGAACCTAATTACCAGTCAGGTTACGGTTGACTTACTGAATCAATGGGTATGTTAGGCGTTACCTTACGCTTTATTAGAATTTATTTATTTCGAGTAATGTCAATTAAATCAGTAATTTGATAACCAAATCGACCATTTGTTTAAAAATTTTGCAATACACGGAAGTTAAATGATATTAATTAGGGGGAAAAATTAACACCCACTAATTGATGGTGCAATAAAAAAAACAAGATAATATTCACTCGTAAAACGTTTGTGTACTTGATTACTGATTTTCCCAAAATAAATTGTGATTTCCAGTAATTCCTCGCAGTTTTTCTGTGCTTTCCAGTGACTCCTCACAATTGTTTCCCAATTATTTATCACAAATTTTACGTAATTTTCAGTTATTTATCAAAATATTTCTGTGATTTAAATATTTTATCACATATTTTCTGTGATTTAAATTTTTTATCACAATATTTCTGTGATTTCCATTTATCTATCACAATGTTTCTTTGATTTATAGTTATTTATCAAGACATTTATGTGCTTTCCAGTTATTTATCACATATTTTCTGTGATTTCCAATTATTTATCACAATTTTCTGTGCTTTCCAATTATTTATCACAATTTTCTGTGATTTCCAATTATTTCTCACAATTTTCTGTGATTTACAATTATTTCTCACAATTATCTGTGATTTCCAATTATTTATCACAATTTTCTGTGCTTTCCAATTATTTATCACAATTTTCTGTGCTTTCCAATTATTTATCACAATTTTCTGTGCTTTCCAATTATTTCTCACAATTATCTGTGATTTCCAATTATTTATCACAATTTTCTGTGCTTTCCAATTTTTTCTCACAATTTTCTGTGATTTCCACTGAATTCTTTCAATTCTTCGTTGATTTCCAGCGCTGTTTACGCGAGTGATCGACCACCCCCTCGATAAAACAACTGCACGCGGATCAACATCAAATTATCGAGTTACAATCACAATTTAGATAACATTGTGGAAAGGACACGTGACTATCAATCAAAAATAAATTAATGGCGTATTATTATGGAAGTAACGTTATATTGGTCCATTATATTAATTTGTTTTGATAGGCACTGTGTGTAATAAAAAAAACCCCGCGGAGTATATAAATAATTCATGAAAAGAATGGCCGCGGGCGAATAACAGCATAGTGTACGATAGAACATTAAATAGCACCGCTTGACTAAGTGTTCGGAGGAATAATGTATATAGAGAGAGGTAAAAAAATTATCCCACTTATTAAATGACAAATTGAAACGAGAGAACGAGAGGGGAATATCCGATCGAGCTAATTAAGTACAAGCGCGCGTAATATGGCTCCAGCCGAAACGCGTGTTCTCACCTAGTCACCATCGAGTGCCGACTTATTGGCGTATAGATTGTTGATTCGACGCGGTTACGCGTTTGAAATTGACACTTCGCCTAAAATCCAAATAACTGAAACGATTTATATACGTAAGCGCTTGGTTTATGTTAACGGGGATATCAAAGGAAATTCGACCTTTAAATTAAAGTACTTTTAATTTATTATCCCGACCACCCGAATTAAAGGCAATAAAAGTCGCTAGATGATTTGGGCCTGGGGTGGTGTCTTTGGTATTATCCTATAGCTGATTATTATTATTAATAACACTGGATGTTGTTGAATCTCCGATATAACTATTAGGTCGAGCTAGTATCGTGGTGGATGGCAAGATATGTTTCGCGAGTGATGCGAAATTACTACACTTTGATCTTAGACACACGATGTAGAAACTTATTATTGGATTTTGTAAATTTTATTTTAAGAATACAACTATTTTGTTGATGCGAAAATATACTACGCTTTCATCTTAGACACGATGGAGAAACTTACTTAATTTCGTACATATTACTTTATATGAAGATAACTATTTTGGTGATGGCAAAATATACTACACGAAGCGTATTTAAAAATTAAAAATATATGCACGAATTCATCCATTTAGAAAACCAAAATATTTGAAAAGGGCCTATCTACACGTAAATGGTTTATTCACTTTTTTAAAAAGTTACGGTATTACATCAAAAACTATACAGATATATCTACAATTTAAACCAGCCTCGCTCGACCAAGAAATAAACAGAATAATTTTCGTTCCACAAACATTTAGTTTCTATCAATATACACAAAATTAAAACGTTTTGAAAGACGTCAATTTCGAAAATTATATTCGCAAGCAAATTTCAGAATATGAAACTTAATTCCACTCTGACGAAAATTGACGAAAAGTGAGCTTGTTTTCCGTGATTGCTGCCAGAATTTTGACAATTACACTTTGGCAACTAAAAATAATATCCAATTGCATGCCCAGTCGGCGTGGTGCAAACTACACATTTGACTTTTATTAGTAATTTTATGCAAACAACTCTACGAAAACCTGATAAAAATTACCAAAGATACTAATTTCTCTGAAAAAGAGAAATATGTACACGAAATGATATTAAATAGAACACTTAAACTTTGAAGAAATAATTGTATTCACGCAGGGCCGGATTAAGACTTTATGGGACCCTAGGCCCAAGTTCATTTTGGTGCCCCCTTTTAATAGCGAGCGAAGTGAGCTAGGCGCTTCCTCAATTTATAATTGAGAAATGGAAGGAAAATTCATTTTGCTGCCAGATTTAGTATGTCGTCAGGGGCTAGACGGCAGTCCGTCAGAGAATGTGACAATCAAACGTTTTTGGTTCATAGGGGTGGACGCATTTACTAAAATTACTCCGGAAAATATTTTGTGAAAAGCAAATGATTAAAGTTTTGTACTTTTATTTTTTTCGATCCCTCTTGGTGCCCCTTGTAGGCTTGGTGCCCTAGGCCCAGGCCTATTTGGCCTATTGGTGAATCCGGCCCTGTATTCACGTTAAACATACAACAGGTATGCAAGTTTTGAACGATCTAGTTATTGGGTAATCAAATACTGAACAAGTGAATTTTGTACTCGTCGGGTAGTTTATATATAGTAACGATGGGTGTACAAATCAAATATTAGTTAATCACCGAAAAATTGTGATAAATATCTAAAATCACCGAGATATTTGAAGTAAATCACTGTAAATCACCGACAAATTAACTCTAATTGTCCTACAGGAGCGGATCCAGGCCATCAAGTAAGGAGGGGCGATCATGGGCATTCAAAAGTCGTCTGCTATTTCTTCACAAATTTAGTTGGCAGGTATTAAAGGGAATATAACCTCAGGTATTTGGTGTGGAACACCAACGTTTGAAGCTCTGGCCGCTCTTGCCTTTGGCTTTAAAAATGTTTGGCGCCACTGTACAGGGAAACTTTAAAAATTAAAGGGGTCTTCCATAAAGATTGCTTTGCTGGTTATATTCCCTTTAAAGTAGATGGCGCTATCGTTTCTAAGCTCGAAGCCTATATGGAGCGTGAAAATGTAACGTGGAGCTCTCATTTTCGTTTGCTTAAACGAAGTACTTTCTACAACTAGAAAGTCTAGTATACTCTAGTCTCTATAAATATATTTCAATAACTTCAATTTTTTTTTGTTTTTTCAAGTATTCTAAGTGGGGGGGGGGGCGATCACCCCCCATCGCCCCCCCCCTATGGATCCGCCCCTGTTGTCCTAAGTATTCCAATAACTGGATATAATCTGAGAAGTAACTGGATACCACTGAATTATTCTGAGAAGTAACTGGAAATCAATGAAATATTCTGAGAAGTACTGGAAATCACTGAAATATTCTGAGAAGTACTGGAAATCACTGAAATATTCTGAGAAGTACTGGAAATCACTGAAATATTCTGAGAAGTAACTGGATACCACTGAAATATTCTGAGAAGTAGCTGGAAATCAGTGAAATATTCTCAGAAGTAACTGGATACCACTGAAATATTCTAAGAAGTAACTGGAAATAACTGAAATAGTCTCAGAAGTAACTGGAAATAACTGAATTATTCTGAGAAGTAACTGGAAATAACTGAAATAGTCTCAGAAGTAACTGGAAATAACTGAATTATTCTGAGAAGTAACTGGAAATAACTGAAATAGTCTCAGAAGTAACTGGAAATAACTGAATTATTCTGAGAAGTAACTGGAAATAACTGAAATAGTCTCAGAAGTAACTGGAAATAACTGAATTATTCTGAGAAGTAACTGGAAATAACTGAAATAGTCTCAGAAGTAACTGGAAATAACTGAATTATTCTGAGAAGTAACTGGAAATCACTGAAATATTCTGAGAAGTAGCTGGAAATCACTGAAATATTCTGAGAAGTAACTGGAAATCACTGAAAATTCTGAGAAGTAACTGAAAATCACTGAAATATTCTAAAAAATCCTAGGAAATTCGGAAACATTTTAAGACATCACCGTAAATCAAAACCTTTTTTTTTAAAAATCAGTAATCAGAAGTACTAAAGTTCTACTCTGTTAATCCAAACTAAGTATAACGTATCAATTATTTTGCGAAAAGAATTATTTCGAAAGAAATTGCGCAACATTTAACTAAATACATAAGCTAACTAAAACGCGTAAAATGGCAAAACATCGAGCCGAGCAAATGCGTATATCATTTTCACTAAACGGGTTATGAGAGCCCTCTTTAGGCGCTGATCTCCGTTGCCAACCACCCCTTGTTAGGACGCGTTTATATACCCATCGCCGTCAGGGCTCATAAAAACCAATTAGGATTCATTCCGCATTAATTAATAGTTGGGGATAATTTCGGAACGAATTATAAAGATTATACAACAAGCGAAATTTATATGAAAAGTATAATTATATAAACGCGAAAAGATGAGAATCTCATCAAATATGGGTATGGTGTACAACGGTGAAATTTCCTACAAAACCCCGAAAAGTTCAAAAAGTCTACCTCTGGCTCCGCGGCTGGGGTAACAGAGAAATTTGGTTTTAATCGCCGCGGGGCAGGTGGCGCCACGTTACTTAGGATAGCGTCTTTAACACGTAGTTGGGCGCTAATTGCGCCCCCCTGTTAGACAAAATTGCAATTACCCTCCCATCGAGGGGGAAAAACTATACGCGAGAGCTAATTTTTACCATCATGAAGTGAAAAACTCGTTTTTTGAACCTTAAAAAATTATACGATACGTTGTATGGTCCGAACCATAGTTGTCAAAGTTAATTATGTTAAATTTATATTCAATTTGAACTTAAATGGTTTTTGGTAGCGTAGATGACGGGCCAGGTCAACTGCTTCTCCTATAAACGAAACAGAGTATTATTAAATAAGCAAATGACTGGAATCTGAAGCTTATAAACATTTGCTTTGAAATGTCAGCGCCACATGTCCAAATTGTGAAACGCTTTTTGGAACCTTTCCCGAAAGGTTTGAATACGAGTAGCTCAATTCTAGTCTCTTATTAACTGGTTTAAAAATACCACGTCATTTTCCGTTTTTTTCAAATAGTCTTTGATTTTGAAAATAGAAAAGGGATTTATCATTTCAATTTTTAACAGTAGGGAAGAAACGTTATTTAGTTTTGAAATTTCTGAACCGAATCTTATTTCGCCTTGAAATTGTCCAAATGAATGTCTTTTTTTTATTTGTGAAACGAATGTTAATTCGTTTTGAAATGGACGAAGCTATTCCTTTTTCGTTTTGAAATGAACGAAACTATTCGTTTTTCGTTTTGAAATGGACGAAACTATTTGTTTTTCGTTATGAAATGCAGGACGAAACTATTCCTTTTTCGTTTTAAAATGGACAAAGCTATTCATTTTTCGTTTCCAAATTTCTGAAATGAAACTATTATTAGTTTGTTTTGAAATGGATGAAGCTATTCTTGTTTCGTTTTGAAATAGCTGAAATAAATATTTTATTTCTTTTTGAAATGGACGAAACAAATGTTATTTCTTTTTGAAATGGACGAAACAAATGTTATTTATTTTTGAAATGGACGAAACAAATGTTATTTATTTTTGAAATGGACGAAGCAAATGTTATTCCTTTTTGAAATGGACGAAACAAATGTTATTTCTTTTTGAAATGGACGAAATGAATGTTATTTCGTTTCAAAGTTGCTGAAAAGAATTGTATTTAATTTCAAAGTTGCTGAAAATAATTTTATTTCGTTTCAAAGTTGCTGAAAAGAATTGTATTTCGTTTCAAAGTTGCTGAAAATATTTGTATTTCGTTTCAAAGTTGTTGAAAAGAATTGTATTTCGTCTCAAAATAACTTAAAAGAATTGTATTTCGTTTCAAAATTGCGGAAAGGAATTGTATTTCGTTTTGAAATGGACGAAGCAAGTCTTATTTGATTGCAAAATGGGCGCAAAGTAAAAGTGAAATGAAAAATTGCGGATTATCTTTGTAGAATTTGGGCGATCTGTCTCGTGTAAGATGAACAAGCAAACCAAGCTTTCGAGAGAGCGAACTTACAACATAGCGTCAATTCCGATAATTATTAGTTTCGAAAAGGTGTAGAGGTAATAAGAGAGGGTGCATGATGGATAATGTTAGTTTATAGTTTTGGAAATTTCCGCTCTCTCGAGAGAGTTTTGCTGTTGGATATCTTAATTCAATATAATTAAGTGTTTCGTCGTACGCCATTAATTTGAGATTATAGAAAAAAGTGGAGACCTTTGGCGTATGGCTGTTGTAAACATCGTACTCGATCAAATTGAATCTTTTTTTATCAGCGAAGTAGTTGTTATAAGATTTTCTCGTGTTACCAGTTAAGAAAAACATACGGGTATAGAGTGTTGTCGTCTGATACGATTTGAAAACTTGTAACGTCACAGCTGTAGTGTTAATAGTGGCCGCCATGACAGTTACCGTTTTTTATCAATAGGCAAATTACAATGGTGACGTCGCAGGGTTTCAGACGACAACACTCTATTCGCGATCATTTTCTAACGATGCCAATTACGTCAATGGAAAATCACTGTGATTATCTTCGAAATGGTCTATTATAATTTTATATAAACCAAATAAGTTCAGTTAAATACACGTTTTAATTAATTTAATAAAATATAAATATGTTAAAGAATAATTTTAAAATTAAAATACGTAGAATTTAAGATTGTTTGGTTTCAACTAACAGCGCATTCTGCTAAATATAGTTTGGGTATTTTAAATTCGTGGCTTAAAGACCGACTACATAGTTGTTTGGTTTACTCGGTCTTTTCACTGGAAGCTGGCTATGCAGGTAGCAAACTTCCAGTGAAAAGACAGAGTAAAACGAACAACTATGTAGTCGGCCTTTAACTACTTATAATATAACGAATTCGAAGAACAAGATCACTTAGGCTTGAGTCACAAACGTTTGATATATATTACATATTAAAATTAAATATATATAAATTTTAATGTTAAATCTATACAAATGTTAAAGTTAAATCTATACAAATGTTAAAGTTAAATCTATACAAATGTTAAAGTTAAATCTATACAAATGTTAAAGTTAAATCTATACAAATGTTAAAGTTAAATCTATACAAATGTTAAAGTTAAATCTATACAAATTTTAAAGGTAAATCTATCTAATATTCAACTTAAATTATCCAAAAGTTTAACTTAAAACTATATAAACGTTTAACTTAAAAACAAACACAAGGAGAACGCTGCTAGCCTTTTAAACACGCTAATGCAGTGTTGTGTACAAATTTCATTGGATGAACCTTAACGCTGAACGTTTTACGGAAAGGGGGAAGACAATTTCCGAATTTTCCCCTTCCGACGGCAGCAGGCGTTAAATCGTCTAACCAATGAAAACTGTACGCGAGAAAATGCACGACTTTTGACGGGTTGCGTTCTCCTTGTGTGGGCAGCAGTGTGAGAAATAAGGCACTATCACAGGCCAATCGCCAGTTTAAAAATTAGCTGGGCCAGTTTAAAAATTAAATGCTTGGGGTGTTAGTGGCCCTGGTGACCACTTAATTAATTCAAAGTTTTCTCCCTTCAAGATTTATAGTTCTTTATTTAACACTCCAAAATTTTGAAATACCCATAATAACTAACCTACTAAGCCTATGCCCTAGCACATATTGTCAAGATAATTTGACCATAAATTATGAAAGCCTGATTTTGAAGGTTAAAAATGGTAAGTGGCCAGTGGCCAGTTTTTTAATTAAACTACCTAGGCTCTACTGGCCACGGGTTCAGTTTAAAACAATTCCTTGTTCCTCAGCCTAGTGGGCAGTGCTGTGTTTGATAAAATACGTGTTTGTTGCTCCTACATGCCACGCGAGCCAACAGCTCCCATACACCATGGGAAGCGGGAAACCTAAGAACTCGACGGAAAACTCCTATAACCCGTGGAGAGAACTAGCAAACTGAACGCGGAAGTACTGGTTCCGAGTTTAAATCCCTTTAAATACTAAAGTTAAATCTATTTAAGCTTAAATTAAAGGTGCTACAACGAATTAGATAATTTTCTGAGTAAAAAAATTATCCTCATAACTATATCATATAATCCTAGGCTTTAGCCATATAACAAATTTGAATTAATCACACGCGTAACTTAATTCTCTTTACGAGAAAATTAATGAATAGTTAAGTTAGCAGTGCTATATGTGTTGTTAAATTGTAGGTTAAAAAGTGTTGGGCCCAAACCGATATGAAATCGGTATCGGTCACCGATATCGCGATTTTCCCGATTAATCGGTTCGCGTCTAAAATACCGATTTTACCCGATTATAAAAAAAACCTTCCGATACCGATTTTACCCGATTTTTTCCGATTATTTAAAAACAATTTTCTTAAAGTCCTGGTAGATGGCGCCACTAACCTTGACCATTTGAAGTTCAAACTTCAGTTGCGGCATGGAGAAATGGCGGTGGAGAGGAAGAGACGCCGTTTTCGTAGATCGAGATTTTTTTTAAATCGGTAACATTAGTATTGGACCATTGATAATGAATTGTAAAATCGGTATCGGTGAAAAATCGGTATTAGTGGACTTCGGCAAAAAATCGGTATCGGTGAAAATCGGTAAAAAATCGGGAAAATCGGTATCGGTACCGATTTGCCATATCGGTAAAAAAATCGGTATCGGTATCGGTTGAAACATGAAATCGGTATCGGTATCGGAATCGGTTAAATTACGATATCGGCCAACCCTAACTTAAAATAAAAACTTCGTTATATTTGAATATATTTAAATATATGAAAATATAACGAAGTTTTTATTTTAACCTACAAATTATCTTTACGAGGTTATATTGATATGATCAAAATGAGAACGTATAGCAAACGTGTTTTTCGGGCGATCCATTCGAAATGGGACAAGCCGCGAATTGACACATTTTCTTACAGTCGCGAAATGATCAAAAACGTAATCGGATGATCGTTTCGAAGAGTTGGGCATTTCTAAGTCGCGGTTTTTGTCTGTCGGCCAAATAGAATAGAGACAGGTGGCGCGGTGTACGGCGCAACACGCCAGAACCGGTGTCTCTTGATTAGCATTTAATTAGTGGCTCGAATGTCTTTCGCAGTTTCGAGCAGCCACCTCTAGAGGGCGTCCGCGTCGCTTTGTGTCGACGCTTTTCTCTCGCCTTTATTGGCTTTTAACACTCCCCTAATTGAGCAAAGATGAGAAGGCGTTCGCTGTAACGCTCATTTTTGTCACATTTTGTTTCGCCGAAGCGCCACGCTCACCCGCTACTACGGTCAAAAGGCAACGACCAATCCGCAAACACCTCCGATAAAGGTGCCAAGTGACGGGGGAAGTGGGAAAAGTTCTATTATATTTACCTCAATTTGGCGCGCGGCCTGCCTTTTATATTTAGATTTTTCCCGCCAAGTGAAAAGGGAATTTTTATGATTATATATCGCCTCCGAATAGAAATGGAATTCTAATAAACCCGCGTCTGTCCAGTTCCGTTTAATTATATATATACATATCCGTGGAACGGGGGAAACTGGGTTTTCACTTTAATTCGCAGCGCGCGGGTGATGATGGTTGATAGTGGATTTCCAATTGTTCGCGAATTAGCGAGCGTGCTTAACGAGGCTCGTATTTATCACAATTAACACGGCTTATTTATGGGTTTTCTCGATTCCGTTCTCCAGTTCTCTTGTTATTTTAGACCCCCTCTTCGAAATATTTGACTTCTATAGGGGCCCTGATGTCCCCTTTAATTCGGTTTCTGTCGGTCCACTCCGCGGCTCATGCTTTTGAAATTTAAAATTGAAAGATGGCCTTTAATTTCGACGATTGCACCCGTGCAGTATCGCGGGGGGGGGGGGGCAATTGGGCCTGTTTTTAATGCTTTTTGCTGCCACTCGCTGTTACCGAATGGCCGCTGAATTCGTAATCACGCCTGATTGGTTTTATTTTTCGACGATTTTAATTGAGGTGTCAATAATATTAGGCGTACCTTTTTAAAACTTAGAACGACTGGAAATTAAAATTGCGAACGAAATTATTCATCCAAACCCAGTTCTTAAAACTAATATTGGTACAAATAAAATTAATGGATTTATTTGGAGTCAGACTAACTGTCCAAGCAAATTAATAAAATAAAACAAATTTTATTATTTCGGATTACGTATCTCTGTTTTTACCCGTAAAACGATAAACAATATTTAGCTATCTTCACTTTCCGCGTGTTTTGGGAATTCCGCTTTTCAATCCCTCTACCGTGTTTTTCGTCCCTGATTTATACGGAGTATAAAGTGTTCTAATATTTCGTGGTAGTAATTCAGCAAGTTTACGCGGGAAATTGTTTGTTAGAACCTTCTTCGAATCATCGGTAATAGTTAGTGTAGGGAGCTGTTGGCTCGATCGCGTGGCATGCAGGGCTTGCCACCACCCTCCTACGCGTTGTAACCCGGCCACCTGAATTAATGGCTTCAAAAGTCGCTTGATGACTTAGGCCTAAGGTGGTGCCTTGGGTATTAGCCTAGCTGATGTTGATGATTTTTTTTTTATCTTTAAGGAACGCACGCGAGCTAATTTACATAAGGCAGTAGGAATAGAAGCTACCGCGGACTTTTCACTCTAAAAGTCAATTAACAGCGCTCGTAGTGTCCAAAACATTAAATTTGTTTGACATTATTTAAATAATTTCGCAATTTTCTATTCAAATATCAAGTTTAATTATTTTAATAAAATTATTCGTAAAATAAAAGTCATTTATACTTAATTTTAACAAGAACGTCTAGGAGCGAGAACGATTATGTGAAAAGGGGGGAAGGAAAAAGGTCACCGACGCGCGCTTCAATCGCCTCGTAAGACTGATTTGATTGTTTTAGTGGGAAGGAGCCAAATACAATTTTGATTTCAATAAGAAAAATTCAGTAAAGGAACGTTATAATTAAACGTCTTTAATTACTCGCCATCAAAAACCCGACGCCACGACGATAAAAATCGAAATAAAACTCCATAAATTTATCCCAATTACGAGACGTGTCCGTACTTTGCATCGAAATATTGGCGTTAAATTTACCCCCTAAAACGTGCAAACCTCTAGCTGGCTTATTTAAAGTTTTCGGCAATCTTATAACAATCTAAATGGCCGACGCAAAAATTCATAATTTCCCCTTCGCAGCGAAAAAAATAGGCGTTCGAAGAAAACCCACGAAAAAGCGATTTATTTGATGGCTTTATATCGTATTAAGCCTGGTTTTCACTTGGCGGTTTTTGGGCGAAAAAGCCCGGCGTCGACGGAAAATGGGCGAAAATTTCCGTCGACGCCGGGCGGAAATTCCGTCGGTTTTCGGTTTTGTGTGGCGATTTTCATTTCTATTTTTTTCGCTCAGTTGGGCGATTTCGCTCTTTTTCAACCAATCAAAAACCATTTTCGAAAGGTGACTGTGACGTCAGGGGGATGGTTAATTTCCCGCTTCTTGCATCCGGGACTCGGCCACGTGCTTTTCTGTGTTTTGGAACGTGTTTTTTTTGATACCCTTGTTGCCTTCTTTTAAAGTATGTTTCTTTCACACAAACCGATCTTTCATAACTCATATTTCTTTGAACACGATAGATCATGTAAAATAACATTAAATTTAAAATGCTTACATGAGCTTTAATCAATAATTCACTATTATGATCAGATAAATCATCCATTTTTAGGCCTAGGCTTAAATCTCCACTATCAGACGAAAACCGACGAACTCGCTGCCAGAAAGAAATCGCTTTATTTCCGCCCTAAAAAAACGCCAAGTGAAAATGCTAAAACGCCGACAGCGAAACGTCGAAAACCATATCGCCGACGTCAAACTTTCTGTCGGTGATTTTCCGCCAAGTGAAAACCAGGCTTAAGAAGGATTTTCATGATCTAATAGCGTAGCTCTAAACGCCGCGAACATATTTTGGGTAGAAAACGTTCGAAAAAGAGGGGTGATTATTTTAGGACCACGGACGCTGGATAATTCCCGGATTTAGGTGTATTATATATTTTGTTGCTGCAGAAATTAGGCCTATTATTAGGAGCAATTTTCGCCGAAATGAAGACTTTCGAAGGGCCTCGGCCGAAAGCGAAGGTGTCGGCTTCGTTGACGTTGATGGCTTACTCGATCGGGAACCCATATCTCTCAATTTCGATCATGAAAATAAGACTCGTATTACCGCTAAAGAATAATCAAATCCAAATTGGTTCAACCTTTTTTTAACTGTTTCTGAATAGTTGGAATAGCAAAATCCATTGGCCAATAAGTAAAAAGATTGAATATGCGAATAAAACTAATTAATTTTAGCGATAATTAATCTGTCTTTTTTAAATTGTTTTTAATAAATTTAAACTTA
Source organism: Leiobunum rupestre (assembly GCF_980474605.1). Lineage (NCBI taxonomy): Eukaryota > Metazoa > Arthropoda > Arachnida > Opiliones > Sclerosomatidae > Leiobunum > Leiobunum rupestre. The sequence goes on from NC_143387.1 coordinate 55,391,490, forward strand.
CGCCATAATTTTTTATTTCATCTGACCGCATATTTTTCCACCTAAGGCTTAGTTTTCTTCCAAAATATTTTGGTATTTTTTTAACGTTTTATCTTAAAAGTCCTTAGGTTGAATAGAACAATTTCACATAGTTTGCTTTATGACGACTCTGTAAGCGAAATTAAAATTTAGGTGAATACGGGGATTTGAATCTAAAAGTGATTGTGATTTTCACTTGGTTTTCTAGTTTTTACTTTTGTTTTTTTTTAAGATTTAGGTCTAATTTTCGCGCGCGGATTTAGAGATTTCTAAATTCATTTCAAGGTTTTTTAGTAGAGTGGGTAAGGAATTTTGAAGAATGTCCATTTTAAAACTTTATGGAGACAATTTCAGCGTCCTAAAAATATTGACAAACTCATGCAACTTCACAGTCGTACTTTCTAAAAACGAAATTGTAGAAATTTCCAGTCGATCGCGTTTATACATAAGTATCTAAGTTGCGAGATTATCGCGTAATGAGATTTCTATAGCGAGGTCGGGGACGGTTAATCATTATCCATGTTTAAATTGATTTTTTTCGGGAAAAAATATTAAACAAAGAAATTTACCGGTTAATATTTCGGAAATTTTTTAAAAAACATGTATTATTCGTAAAATTTGAGCTTTTTATCGAAAAAATGTCGTTTTTCCGATTAATTTTACAAATTTATAAAAAAATTAATCGGATAATACAGAAATATAAATTACTTGATCAAAACATTTTACGAATAATTTTGAGAGCTTTATCTATTGAATAAAAGTTAACCATCCACGACCTCTAGATTACTAGCCGCTAAGACAGGATGGGCGGGATTCGGTTTACCCCGACAAATGTGACATTTTCGCTTTTTTGTTGGAACGTTCCGTTATAAGGTAATGGTCCCTGAAATAAGCGGCGCAGTCAAGATAATAGAGCCTCCCGCCTCCTCACAAAGTGGGTCGCTTTTATGACATGGCCGTCATTTAAGGCGTCTCTATCGCCGCTTGCACTCTGTAATAATCTCGCTGCATCGCAACCCGCCAGGTAATAGCTGCCCTTTAATTAGGGGATTATACACAATATAACCGCGAGCCCGAACTTAAAAAATATATATAAATTCACGACGCGAGCTACACGCCAATTACGAAACTCTGTTCGCACTATAGTGTCCAAGATGCTTCCCAAAAAAAGCTTTGGAAATTTATTAATTCGATTCATTGAGTCGCTTAGATTTAGATTTTCCTTAAACGTAATAGTTTTTTCAGAATTAAATTCCCTGACTATTCCACGTTTTCCCGGACCATCTCCGGAGAATTTCCCTGACTTTTGTTGCGCTAATATTTTGCGTTTCCTACCCTGTATTTTAGTAAAGACCCTGATTTTTGACAATTTTTTTAAATTCCCTGAATTTGTTTTCTTTCACAATCTCCGGAGATTTTCCCTGAATTTGTTTTCCCTCACAATATTTTCCCTGACTTATATTGTGCCAAAATTTTGCGTTTCCTACCCTGTATTTTAGTAAAAGTACTGATTTAAGACAAATTTTTTAAATTCCCTGATTTTCCCTGGCTTTTAGACACAAATTTAAATTCCGTAACATTTCCAGGTTTTCCAGGTACGGTGGTAAACCCGTAGAAATTAAATAGTTCTTTTTATAAAATAACCTTGGCCATCTTGTTGAAATGTTGCCTCCCCGCTTCAGCTGTGGATCCGTTTTCTCTCCCACTAAAGAGTTTATGAACTCATTCTTAGGCATTGGCTGAACTATTCCAGGGCAACATTTCAACAAGTTGGGCAAGCGTAATGACATTTTATAAAATCAACTATTGAAGAATCGTCTGCTAATACGCGCTTCGACTAGTATTAAACGTAGTCAGCGCCAATCACCTCTAGGATCTGTTACACCTGGTGGCAAAAATGATAAGCGTGATCCACCGTAAATATGGAATTACATATTCCCTTTAAAATCTAATATCGAAAGTCTAAGCAAACTATGTTCTAGTCAAATAAGAACAAAACCTCAATTTAATGGTTCCATTTCAAGCAAATTTGGGCACGAAAACCTAAACCCCATCTTCGTTCACATACTCCAAGTAGCCCTCAAAATTGTTACCGTTTATCGCGTAGGGCTATCAGTAAACTAACAGCGAACAAGTTGGCTAAACCGTAAAGATGTATGAAATAAGGAGAGCCAACTCAGACGTGCAAGGTGTTTGTTGATAAGCGACACTATCGCCCTCTATCCGTCTTTCTGTCGACTACCTGCCGTAAATTGAAAGAGCAGACGGAAAAGTAGTAGTGCAATCTCTTGGACACAATTATATTCACAGGGCTACCAGCCACCTTTCAAGAAATTGGTGCTTTAATAAAGCCGATTCAACCTAGGAGGATGGAAATTATGGGGTAGACTGGGTAGGTAGGCAGGCTTGGCAACGTTAAACCGTTGAACTTAATACAATATCGACATCTAGCGGAAATAGTTTGAACTTAAGAAAATATTTTCGTCCGCTATAGTTGTTGGCACGCCACGTGTTTTTATAGTTTTTACAATGAAACAAGGAAAATCTTGAATTTAATTTTCCAAGAACACAACTATACTGATTTTTCCAAAAGTAAAAAAGAGACAAATAATGGTACTCACAAACCAAATAAAAACCCGTTACTTCTTCTTATTTCGAACATCTAGCAGACTAAATTATATGGACAGTACACGCATATATGTCAATTAGAGGTCGGGGACGGTTAATCATTATCCATGTTTAAATTGATTTTTTTCGGGAAAAAAATTTAAACAAAGAAATTTACCGGTTAATATTTCGGAAATTTTTTAAAAAACATTTATTTATTTATTTTATTTATTATTCGAAAAATTTGAGCTTTTTATCGAAAAAACGTCTATTCTAATCTGGTAATCGTCCAACCCGAAATAGTTGGTTTTAGGGATGCACCGATAAATCGGCCTATTTTTCTAATACCGGTATCGGCCAATATCGGCTTAAACGAAGCCAATATTGGCCGATACCGATATAAGAAAAATATTTGCAGAAAAACATTTAAAAATAAGAAAATTCTCGATTAACTAACTAAGGATAATATTTGATTTGATTGGCCGCGCCACGTACGCCAGACTTCAGAATCCAGATCGTACCTTTTTTTGTGACAGCGATTTACGAGTGTAACAAATAAAAAACCACGATATTCGATTTGTGATAGGAAAAATGTATCACGTAAAATGAAAATAAACATATTCGGATATGCTCTTTGCAAACTTTTTTAATGAAAAAATTAGAATAAAATGGTATGAAAGTGTACTCAACCGTCTTTTACCTGGTTAAAACCGGATATAGCCACTTTTTTCAATATTTTACTAAAATAATAGCTTTTATTTAGTTTAGCTTTTGTTTCATATTTAAACAAATTGGGGTTAATTCAAATTATCCTCTAATTGAGGGAGACCGGGGTAGGTTTAAAGTTCAAAACACAAACAAAAACTAGGGGGAAATCAAAATTATTTAATTTTTTAATATGGTTATTTTGCTTACTTTGTTTAGTTTCTAATTTAAAACAATAACAGCAGACAATTTCCTACTTAAAAAGTGAGTGACACAAGTAAAAGTGGTTGTTTACATTTTAGCCGGCTTTAACCGAAACAAAATAGGTTATAACCAATTAAAACCACTGGTCTGGCTTTTTTCAAAGCAATCCGGCTTTTTTCTAACCCTGTTCACAAAGATTTTATCATATACACTACTGTTACTATCGGTCGTGATATCGGCCACGAATAGCCGATATTACAGCCTTCCGTTATATCGATTGTACCCATATCAATGCATCCCTAGTTGGTTTCAGTGATGCCACTTTGGCTACGCAAGGGACGAAGATAATAGCGTGGGTTTTCTCGAACCGGCAATTGAGTGAGTTGGCTCTCCTTATTTCCTCCATGGCATAATTTCGCCGACGGAGCCATAATAGTCGGAACAACCTCATAATTTTCTCGAAAGAATAAGAAAGCAAAAGCCGTCGAAATTGAGGGAGTTTATGAGTTTTCATTGCCCCGATAAGAATATCCGGGGATCTGGCATTCTCCGGGATGCTGGCCAATTTCAAAAGATGGAGCGATTCAAAAACAGACTGCCTCGAATATATCCGGCCCTTTTATGAGGACGTCTATGGAGACGGATTGACCACAGACCCGGCCAATTTTCTAACACCCCAATCCTCGATCTAACGTCGCGTCGGCCTCTTCACTTAAAGAATACGTAGACTGATACCCCGGATTTAGCCTTTGATTTTAACGTCAAATGACGTTTACTCCTTAAAAAAAAGGGGGCTATCATATTTGGGGCTTTGGGCGCCTTTCAAATTTTCGAATAGAATTTGGGATAAAAGAGGGCTAGATTTGTTTTTGGTGGCAAAAAGGAGGCGGTTGCCATTACGGCGATCATTATGGAAATCATTTTTTGAGAGGATATTATTTTCTAAAGAGGCGAGGTTTTTTGAAGGCACGCGCGCTATCAAATTTCATTCAAAGTGTTCGGCCTGATTGTATTTGCTCCATGGGCGGTTTTCCTATTGAAAATTGGATTCAATCACTCGTTCAGGTGCTTCTGGGGTGCACCTAAATTATCTGGGACACTTCGGGTAAAAGTCGAAAAGTATTGGTGTCAGCGTACAAAATTAACGCGCACGGATAAAAATTACCTGAGCTTAAAATAATAACTTGGATAATTTAAGACCGCAAACAATCCTATAATAAAAATTAATTATTTCATATAAAGGGTAAAAATTATATATTCTTATTTTTTTTTATTAAAGGTTTAATGTATTGCTAAAATGTCCCCTTTTTTAAACTATTGGTATTGTTTTCGAATATAATTCCTCATAACGTATTTAGTATAGTTCTTGTGCATACATTTTTTGAATTTTTTCACACATTTGGTTAACAAATTACTGAGATTTAATTGACCCTAAGGTAGCAAAATGTAGCACCTAACCTACAAATTATTTTTTTTTAAATTAAATGGTTCAAACAAATTGTAGTTTTTTTTATTAAAGGTTTAATACAAATTATAACTTTTTCTTAAAGGTTTTTTTATCAATTAATAATTTCCCCACACGTTTTTAGTTAAAACCATCTATATACGAAAAATTATGACTTTCTTAAAAATTTAATCAAAGTTTTAATACAAATGAATAATTTATCCATTTGTTTTATGCTCAAACCATCTATATATAAGAAAAATAATGATATATTTAAAAGTTTAAAGAAAATTATTTTCTTATTAAAGTTTTGATACAAATTATAACATTTTATTAATAAATATAAATTAATAATTTTCCCATATTTTTTCTGAAAAATAATGGCTATGATAAAAATCATTGATAAAAATAAATCTTAGTATTAACGGTCATTTCCAAAACCACGGAATTAATAAAATAACTATAAATATTTTTGAGGAGAACAAATTTATTCCGGTCGCGAGTAAGGAGATAGGATACGAAACCCGGGAAAATAGATTTATACGAGTTTATTGCAAGTAGCAATTTTACGTTTAATGAAACATTTGGGCTGTTGTATTTTCATTGTTGTTTGGTATACCTCACACGTAGTCTGATAACTTATAATTTGGGCTCATAACTCCTGTCGGCCGCAGAGAGTAGCTTTGCCAAGACGCCTAAGGCCGCGCATGGCTGCGGACAAAATCCAGATTCTTTTCGGATATTTTTATTCATACATTTCGCGGTTATCTCATACGACACCAGTTGAATTAATTTACAAATTTTGTTAGAAACGATATGATATGAACGATTTTAAAATACTAAAAATAAGGCTATTAACTTTTTGAAATCTTGTAGTGGGGAAATTTTATGCACTTCCGATAGAATAATGCTACTTTGAATCTCAGTCCATCGAATATATGTTAAAATATTGAAAAATAATATAAAGGTTACCTTTATTGGCAATAATTAATTGAAAAATACTATAAATGTTACATTTCTTGGCAATAAATAATTGAAAAATACTATAATTGTTACACTTATTGGCAATAATTAATTGAAAAATACTATAAATGTTACATTTATTGGCAATAATTAATTGAAAAATACTATAAATGTAACATTTATTGGCAATAATTAATTGAAAAATACTATAATTGTCACATTTATTGGCAATAATTAATTGAAAAATACTATAAATGTTACATTTATTAGAAATAATTAATTGAAAAATACTATAACTGTTACATTTATTGGCAATAATTAATTGAAAAATACTATAATTGTTACATTTATTGGCAATAATTAATTGAAAAATACTATTAATATCACTAAATCATTGAAAAATACTATAAATATCACTAAATCATTGAAAAATATAAATTTTAAAATTTATTTGCACTAAATCATCGAAAAATACTGTAAATGTTAAAATGTGTTGGCACTATAGAAATTTAAAAGTAAGTACTATAACTTCTATAAGTGTCACTAAAACATTACTATAAATTTCCAAATATATTGCCCCTAGTTATAGTAATATTTTGAAATAAATGAAGAGTAAAAATGTATAAAGGAATTTACTCGTTTTTGTAAAAATAAAAGGTTCAATAATGCGGATGAACTAGGTATTTGAAAATAGATCGATTTTAGCGAAATCCGGACTAAAACTAACAATAAGAAATGTAAATTTCCTGAAACCACCATTCGCTGTAACAACTTCTAAAAAGCGTCGATTCCCTGCCATAAACACGTGGTGCACGAACAAAATCTCAACGAAAATACTCCCTTATGATATTAATTTCGGCGAATCTCCGCTAACAATACTATATCCCTTCGGGGGATGTATAAGTGTATGAAGAAATTAAGTACCATTTGGCGGAATTAGCATAGGAATGGCCCGACCATTATCGGATATGCACGGTATGTTTTTTATTGTCTTGGCGGGCGGGTGAGATGCGGTCATCTAACTGTTGGTCATCCGAGGGGAGGTGCCGCCTATAAAGCGCACTCGCGCGCGTGGCACACGCAAAAAGGGGCCATTTGAACTCTGCGCCTTGGGGGGGGGGGAGACGTCTTATAACGGCGAAGAGTTCTTTCCAGGGGCGAGCTATTTCTGCCTTTTCAATGTATAAGCCATAGTCTACGCAGCTTCGGTCTCCTTTGGCGTCGCCGAACCATCTGGAAATCATGGCTTTCCCAAAAATATATGTATTGTGTACGTGTGTTCTATCCTCGATGCCTTTATTCCGGACGGTGGCGCTGCATTCGACTTTGAGGTCGTTTCCAGATATTCCTATTTATTGTCGGCCCCAACCCCGAAAAAAGTGCCCGGATGTTCTTGAAATATATGAAATTATATCCAAATTGATAGTTTTATCGCGCGTTTGCGTCCTGGGCCCTGAAATCATGATAGGTCTTGGTGGGGCTATTTTGTAGCGACATACGTGGTTTCTTTTATTGCCAATGAAATTACTCAATTTGGCTATCCCTATAATAATCAGTCGGCTATAGTGGTGCTGCATATTTTCTATTGATACGAAATTTTAGAACCAAGTTAGTTTATATAATATTACTTTTTATTACATTACATTATATATTACATCTTATTACATTACATTATATAATACATCTTATTACATTACATTATATAATACATCTTATTACATTACATTATATATCACATTACATTACATTACATTATATATCACATTACATTGCATTATATATCACATTACATTATATATCACATTACATTACATTATATATCACATTACATTACATTATATATCACATTACATTACATTATATATCACATTACATTACATTATATATCACATTACATTACATTATATATCACATTACATTACATTATATATCACATTACATTACATTATATATCACATTACATTACATTATATATCACATTACATTACATTATATATCACATTACATTACATTATATATCACATTACATTACATTATATATCACATTACATTACATTATATATCACATTACATTACATTATATATCACATTACGTTACATTATATATCACATTACATTACATTATATATCACATTACATTACATTATATATCACATTACATTACATTATATATTACATTATATATCACATTACATCACAATATTACATTACATTATAAATTACATTATATATTACATTACATTACATATTACATTACATTATATATTACATTACATATTACATTACATATTACATTACATATTACATTACATTACATTACATTACATTATTTATTACATTACATCTTATATTATATTATATTATATTATACATAATGTAATTTAAACATTTGTAAACTGCCTCTCGAGAGCCTGCGAACGTGCGTGTTTCATTTATTACAGACTAGATCGATGCGTCTTTCGCAAGATCTATTAGATACTACTTGGATTAATGAAACAAAAACATAAAGTATTCATTTCTATTTAGGGATAATGACCATGTTGAAAATTTTTTAGCGTTGCTTCCAATTCCCACTCATGCTCCAACCCCGTCATAAATAAATTTATTAACTTATAAATGTACTTACAATTGTTAGTCTTAAAGCCGAGGTAACATACCTAAATGGGCATAGAACTAGAAATTTGCAAAGACCAAAAATTACCAAACACCAAAGATCGTAGGAACTAAAAGTGAAAATCCTTCGAAGCTAGTGGATCTATATTTATTCCCATCTTACAGGTGGTCGCGGACACCCACACCAAGACACTGCAGCCAGCCGGACGCAAGATTTATTACAACATTAAACCTCCGAAGAGAATAGTATAGCTATCCGCACCCCCCAAAAAAGCCGCAAAAAGAATAAATCTGAGGGTGTCGGAAACTATAATACCCCCGCTGTTAGAAATCAAAACGTACGCGACCACGATCTCGGAAGAGATAAAAATAGGGAATTAACTATCTTCGCGAGGACTAAGCTAAGAAAAACACTCCGGTACAGTACGAAACCCAGCTAAGAAACGAAATACGGAGCTTACGTAGGAACGAAAATTTAAGAATCGAAATATTCACCCTTTGCAAAACAACTACGAAAAATTGTTTGAAAAATGACGTCTGGAAAGTGGAAGGGGCAGAAGAACTATTTCTTTTCTTCGCCGGCAGGAGGCGGGGCTCGCACGCGCGCGCTTTTAAGCGAATTCTCGAGTCACGTGCTGCCAATTTGTCAAAGAAAAAAGAATGAAACTGAAAAATAAAAACGGTTCTGCTGGAAAAGGTTTTACATATATCGAAGTATCGCGGTCAACCTACGTACCACATTTTTGTTCCCTCTCTTATTAAGGCGTTTACCCGCGCCAAGCTTAAAAACCTCTCGTAATTGTGCTCTCGATATTATTAAGTTATATTACTTTTAAGGAGTTGGCGAAGCCTGATTTTAAATAATTGCCGCGGCGTTATAGTCCATCTCCAGCGGCGTATGCCTACGTTAGTGAGGCCATGGGTGGATACGAATCGGAGTTGCAGTAGGCGGATTCAACTTAACCACCATCTCTTTCGCGATTAATATTGAGCGGACAAGTTGGCCATGTTGATAACGAGAGTTTCGTCTACGATATAGGCAACTAGAACCGCCGTTAAACTAAATTTAATTCTTATATTGGCGGCGCTGATAGGCAGACGGGTACGTTCAAGTAGAATAATTAAAGTAACAGATCTGGCTTTGAAGGTACATTAACAATATATTATGTATGAGATTTTGAATCTCAAGTTGATTTCGGAAATTCGAAAATGATACTAAATTTATTACTGATTTCGTAATTTTTCGTACTGATTTCGGTATTTCTAAATTGATTTATAGATTTATTACTGATTTCGGAAATTCTAAGTTTATGTCTAGATTTATTATTGATTTCGGTATTTCTAAGTTGATTTCTAGATTTATTACTGATTTCGGAATTTCTTTGTACTGATTTCTAGATATTTATCTAGATTTATTACTGATTTCGGAATTTATTTGTACTGATTTCTAGATATTTATCTAGATTTATTACTGATTTCGGAATTTATTTGTACTGATTTCTAGATATTTATCTAGATTTATTACTGATTTCGGTATTTCTAAGTTAATTTCTAGATTTATTACTGATTTCGTAATTTTTAAGTTGATTTCTAGATTTCTAAAATATGGAATTTTGATGAATGTTCGACCTATCGCCTGACTTATCCAGGATAGATTTATCATAGTCCAATTACAATTTTTCATAGTAAAAAAAACCGTCCCAATTTTGTAGTCGTAGTTCTAACAGTGTAAAATGCCCCTTAAATCTCCAGAATCTACGAGCACCAATTTACAATGCGTAGGAGGGTGGTGGCGAGCCCTTCAAGCCACGCGAGCCAACAGCTCCCTACACTTTAACAGGGTTCGTACACGACCTGGAAAACCTGGAAAAGACAGGGATTTTTAAAATGTTTCCAAAAGGTCTAGGAATTTTAAAAGGTTTCCAAAAGGTCGGGGAAAAGTCAGGGAATTTGAAAATAATTCCAAAATGTCAAGGAAAAGCCAGGGAATTTGAAAATGGTCCCAAAAAGTCAGGGAAAAGTCAAGGAATTTGAAAATGGTCCGAAAATGGTCCCAAAAATCAGGCAAATAAATTTTTGAAAGAAAGTATTTTTCAAGATTTTTACCTCGAACCATTCAACAAAAATGGTCGGGGAAAATTTGGCAATAGGCGCTTCAATAAATGCTGCTCTCTAATTTATTTCCTGCCCTACGCGCATGCGCGAGTCACTGAATAAAATAGTCACGTGTTTATGTTAGTATTGTTAAGCTGAAGTTCATAGCGCGAGCGCAATTGAACGAGCCTCTCTATGTCGAAATATTAAGCAGCGCGCGCTTTAAAATGAAACGCTTTTACAAGTATGTCCTGGCTCTCTACTACTCCTAAGCAAATCGCTGAACCGGTTTTATTTAAACGTCTATTTGGTCAGTGTGTCATAATTTATTGCCCGGTGTACCTAGTAACAGAGACCATACCACCGCGGATCTATCTCAGGGAAAACCTGGAAATGTCAAGGAATTTAACTCCGGAAATTTTGTACGAACCCTGTTTAAAGGCCGACTACATAAATCTTCGGTTTACTCTGTCTTTCACTGGAAGTAGGCTGACTGCATGGCACACGTGTATTGCAGTAAGCCTACTTCCAGTGAAAGACAGAGTAAACCGAAGATTTATGTAGTCGGCCTTTAAGAGAATGGAAAATATTTCGATATTCGCTATAGTAGACCAAATTTCTGTCGTTAGTAAAAAGCCAACATCAAGTGCAAATTAAATATTAATCATTACTAATACCACCTAGAACTTAAATAAAAATATTACAACTTAAAAGCAACACGCGTACAGACACAGGGAACGCGAATGTATGACGTTAGTGGCTGGGAATTATAGTTGAGAGGGCACGCGCCAAGATTGGATTGTAAAAAAAGGAGTATTCCGAAACAACGCGGAACAATTTGTAGATCTTTATCGATAATGAGGGGTACTCTTTCTTTCGGGGATGATCATGGACCGGAAATGCGGGATCTGATTGCCGTATACGCGGAGAATGAATTGTTATTACGGAGGATAAGTAATGATTGTTTTTCGTTGCAGGGGGATGTATGCCGACATTCACGTACCAGACCGGAGTAGCCAAACCAGTGCCCAGATCTTTCATGGAGACTTGCGCCCTACAGTCGATGGTGACGTCATGCAGGTCGCCTTACTTGACGGCGGCCGTGGCGGCAGCAGCGGCGGCGGCGGCGGCAGCCGGTACAGTATTATGACCTTTTTCACCCCACCCAATCCTCTCCACAATTACACAGTGCACTACTGAATTTGAACAACTTTTTATTCCGTCATGAAACCGTTTCGAGGTTATGAAATTAACGAATACTATACTGCCCTACGTTTCAGAAACGCATCTTCTAATATATAAAGATGAGTGTTTGTATATATGTTTGTCCGCTATAGGAATCTACAGTTTTCAACTTAGGTCGACCTCATTTGGTATACTATCTCATTTTACCCTGACTGTGGTTTTCGACGGTTACGGTTGGCAAAATAACTAATAATTCGGTATATCCGCTATATTCAAACAAGATACTACACTTTGATCTTAGCTAAAAAACCGAGTTTCTTAGTTCTTTAGAGTTTAAATTATTGCAATTTTTTCTTAAACCTTCTTCTATAGACACTAGGCCGTATAATTGGTTAATATTTTCATTAACCAGTTGGTTATATTGGGTACGGTGCCATGCGTGGAGAAAGTTATTGCAGCGTTCTATTTTCATGTTGAACGTGTTGGAGTTTCTTCACTGGAACTTTTAAATAAATAACGGGTACCCCAGCTAGTTATCGCTAAAAATGGCATTTCGAGATAAATCGATTTTTGTAATTCTTATGAAAAATAACAATACTACAGTATTTAGGTAACTGAAAACTAGTTGTTAGGAGTTTCTTTTAGTCCGCAATCTAAATATGACAACGACTGTCGCCAAAATTAAGTAAATCTCAGAATAATTTGACATAATGCGTTTTGTACGTTTATATTTGGCTAAATTGGCTAAAACCCTGGGCAGAAACGCACTCTGTGGTATAATAATACTGAGTAACGGCCATAGTGACTGTTACCCTGGGAATGCAGCTGAAGAAATTATACGAAATGAAGACTTTTATTGGTTAATAACGACATAATGCTTTTCTGCAAATTTCCGACTGTCGTTAATGCGTTTATGCGGAGTATTTTCGAACCTTTTTGATTTTAAAGCATTTTTGCATTTTCAAATCTCGGTAACTAGACCAGATAGAAAAAAACGGACTTCAAATTGAAAATCAGCACCCTAAAATTAGTACGAGGAGCATTCAAACTCAAAAAGTCCAAAATGGTCGATAATGCGTTTCTGAAACGTAGGGCAGTATAATCAAAAGTTAATAGGGGGGAACACTATTTTTCGAGATTTTGCTTCCTTCGCCCCATGCCTATTTACAGGGATTATGTGAAAAAGTGTACTCCGCCGCGTTTAAAAGTAGTTCGCTTCTTTAATAAGGTAAAAATAAATTAAAAGTGCTTACAAAATTATATTCTATAATTTTTATGCAGTTATTTCATTGCCGCAATTTGTCAGATTTTGATTAATAGCTCGATAGTTTGTTATTTGGCCCTGTGAAATAGGCCTCAAAATTTTACATAGATTCCTCAAAATACAGCAACTTAAGCGCAGTTCACACTATACAATTAATTGGGCCACTTAATTGAAACCAACTAATTGTATGCAAGAAAATTGTACAGAGTGAACTGGGCTTTATTTTATGAAAAGTGGCCGAGCTTGCTGCAATTCCTTTGGTTCACGAGTTCATTTTAGGAACACATCAACCATATTAATATTTTTTTCTATTTGCATTTTCTGAAAATAAACTTATTTAAATAATTAGTTCTTTACATTAAAAAATCGAATGTTATTAACCAAATTAAAAGAAAATTTTTTTAAAAATTTTAAAACAAAAAGGTTTAGAATAAGTTTTAACAGAAGCGTATAATATATTTTACGAGAGTATCTTAAAAAATTTATTCCGTTAATTTAGCGAAGAACATTCAGTTCTTTGATGTAGAAATTTATGAATATGAACCAATTATTCAAAGGGGAACGGCCAAGCTTTTCCAAATATGGCCTTATTTCCGTATCAAAAGATTAACAAGACGTTCAATATACTAACACGTACCTTTTTTTTGTCTTGAAAAAATAGCTTTCGGCTCAAAAAGTTGAAACGAAAAATAACGCGCCATCTTAGGGGCTGCCGCCAGCGCGCCTAACCCCGTATGAGCGATTTGCGAACTATCCTAACTTTTAAAATCGCGCAATAGACGCTAAAAGAAATTATTCGCTCCAAAATAAAAACCGTCAAAAGGAAGGGTTTTTAAATTCAAAACGCGTGAATCTCGATGATATCGCCCATTTTTTCGTCGCACGTGCAATTATTTATTCTGATAATAAAATAGAATCACGTGGGCTTAGCAATATTTATCTGCATTTGTCTTAGCCAATAAGATTATCCCTTCCGAGCAAGCACGCGCCAATTTACACAATGAACCGATGAAGATTTTCAAATCAATTTCTTTTAAGATCTATTTAGGCTTAGGTATCTTGTAACTGCAACGCGCCGCGCGTGCAAAACAAATTTTTTGCATCTTCAGCAGCGCGCGCTTTTACGTTGTTTTTCTGTCTCACCGACTTCTCACCAGTTGTCGCGGCGGACGCCCGCTTTTCAATTTCCCGAAATTAATAATAATAAGAAATAATAAGTTAAGTTTATTTTGAGCAATGTTATTCGAGCGAATAACGTTATAAGGATAGGTAGAAGAATTATTTTCCTTTTAGTAATCGTAATTTTAGAGCAATTTCATTTTCTCGTCACAATGCATCCATTAGCCTTTCAACAAACCAAACCTCAAATATAATTTCATACCTTATAAGCATTTACTTTTTCCAACGGCAACAGTACAAAAAAAACCTAATACAGGTGCAGAGCCAACAAACAGCGTATATCAAATAAACCCCTTAGAAATTCGAAGTATTTCAAGAACGCCAATAAATACAAAACTATTCACTTAAAATATATTCGAATAGCACAATAAAAAATCGAAGGCTCTCTCTATCCAGTAAAAAAAAATTCCCAAATGGCTCGACAAATAGTCAAATACCTGGCGCGCAATTAGAACCCCAAAAAACCTTTGACCATTAAAAAAACGCATTTGACCGTATTGGGACCACCGACGTCGAGGCAGAAAGTGACCAACAAACCATTCGAAGCGAATAATGGTGTTACTGTAATCTCATCTCAATAAGAATATCTCTTTTTAAAAGGGTGGACACGAAGGGGGCCGGGGGACGTCAAATATCAAAAACGTCCCATTTAAATCCAAACTGTAACTAAATAGCGCGCATTTCCAAAGCGCATCGGAGCTAGGCCTTTGTTAAGTTCCTTACAAATGGCGTATTGGATTACCCTGGAAAGGGGGAAGGCAGGGTCGGGGTTTGCGCACCCCCCATTAAAAGGGCCCTCGCGAACTCTTACTTAAGTTTGCGACCCCTGCGGACCATCAAGAGGGTACTCTAATTTGTTTATTTAAGACTTTACCCCCCTCCCCCCCCATTTTGACGAGGGCTCGAAGGGAAATGAAAATTTGGCAACACTTACAACGAGTACAGTTTGCGTTGTCGCTTTTTGGCTAAGTTGTTAGTTAAGCCTCTGCTTGTAACGAAGGGTAGGCTCGATCGAGGGCTACTGTATATTTTTCTAGGCTGCAGTTAAACGGAGTCGTGTGAGAAAAACCGTTGCCAGGGGCTCGAATGTCACCCAACTTATTCGTCACTTCTTTGTGAGGAGCCGTTCGAGCGAATGGCGCGGATTAAATGGCCCCGTTACAGTCGTTTAGTTTCCCTGCCTCGCCTTATCACCAAAATTGGATCCATTTAGAAAATAGAAAAAACTGTTAAATTCTAAAAAAAAATTAATGAACATTGTGTTTGTGTACAATTTTAAATACGTCAAAGTAACAAACCAACCTCCTTATCAATGACATTGACGGCCCCGCGTCATTCCCTATGTGAAATTGTTCATTTAACTTGAAAAACTATGGACCTAAAAACATTGTTTCTCGTCCCCTACGTCACATTTTTATATCTTTTTGTTCATTTTGTATCTACCTGACGACGGCTCCGGCAAGGGAGCCGAAACAGCTGTAGTAGCCATTAAATAAATATGTTTTACTGTGCAATAGTGGTTAAACTTTTTTTTTAATTTAAAAACCAAGTTTAAGTCAATTTAGTTAAGTTTGGTTGGTCGCAGTTTGTCAAATATGCTTCGCGAGTCCCACTGCAGTCATAATACTATTTTTGTTTGGTTTAAAACTTCATTACCCAAGTCTTAAAAGCATGATAACTCCCATCACTTTAGAAATAGAAAAATTAATACCTTCCCAAAATTTATTGAAAAATGTATTTGCATAAAATTAACTAGGGATAGGATTAAATTTAGATAGGATTGGATAAGAGCTGGTGGGCCATAGGCGCTTCATTACCTAAATTTCAAAACATAGTAACTCTGATTTTTATTTATTTTCCAATATTTCTACAAAAGATTTTAAGTTAAAAATATAATAATAATGCGTTTCCATAAAGATTGAATATTCAAAAGGTGTAAGTTTAATTTCATAAAAGATGATTTTTCGTGGTTAAGACCTTTTTAAACTCGGGTATTGTCAAGTTTTTGCCAAACGAGAAAAATAATAATGAAACTAAATTTAAAGTAATTTTTTTAGTAGTTGAAAATATTTTGTCAGATGCTGCTTAGAGATGGCGCTTTCAATCGAGATAAAACTAACGTGAACCAAAAAGAGACGATTTAACAGAAAACAACGCGTTAAATGAACAATATATTAAGCTACGCTACCAACGTCGATTTGAAGCGAACGCCGTCAATAAAACGTATTTGAACCATACGCGGACATAAATTTGGTGACAAATTGAGCTACAAACGATGAATTTCCATTGTTAAAATTCGGGTATAATAAGGGGTCCATGGGGCCTACGAAAATGAGCCCAAGTTCGACAAAAGCCAGGCTATAAAGCCGTCAACACGGAGCTAGCCGAATTCAACCTCAACTGACAATTCTATTAAAACCAAGAAGGAGGTACAGCCTACGCTATCCGACTAACGAGAACAGGCCTAGGTCTGCTATTTGCCAATACTCAAAAACAGGCGCAAAACGGAGAGTGTCCGAGTTGAAACTCAGTGACCCACGCCGCGACTCTCAGCCATCTCGCTAGGTGGCGTATTGGACGAATTACGCGCGTGACTGCTCGTCTAAAGAGGCGCGATATATAAATATATATATATATATATTTATAGGGGCGACATCTATCGGCCGGGGGGGGGGGGGCACGCGAAACTCGTAAATTTTTCCTAATATTTCGTCCGTTAGAGGGAGCCGTGCGGGTTTGAAAGAGTTTTATCGCCCTTGAATATTATATTCTAATAACAGTTAATTCCGATTTTATGGAGTAGAAATTGATAGCAACGTCAACGCGCTTAGATCTATATTAGAATACTGGTCGGAAAAATATTTACGATGGGCCAAATTGGGAGTGCGCTCCGTAAAACCTTTTCAAAGTTGTCTCTATTTGTCCAACGGAAGACCTTTCGGAGCAAATGGAGCGAACTGCGGGGCCCCTATTCCCCAACACTACTCCCAAAAATACCCCCCCCCCCCTCCTTTACATTTTAAAATTTTATAACTCGAATATTCTATATATAGGTGAGCGTAACTACTGGTATAATGGCCAATTTGATAATTTTTAACGAAAATTTGTTACGTTATTAAACTCTAAAGATTGGAAATTTTCAATATTTTCTATATTAGCGCGTTCTAATTTCACGAGAAGCTTATAATAATCCAGAAAAATACGGAAAGTTTTAAGAGTTATCGTTTCGGATCAAATTACTTTCAAAAGCTTAAGCTAAGAGTTACAAATAACAATTTAAAACTAAAATAAAGTATAAGTATACTTTTAATTATTATATTACTTTTTTAAATAAATTTGTATAAAATTTAAAGTATACTTTTAATTATTATATTATATTATATTATATTATATTATGAATAAAATTTATACAAAATTTAAAGTATACTTTTAATTATTATACTATTTTTTGAACTAAATTTATACAAAATTTAAAGTATACTTTTAAAGAAATTCGATTTTTGGATAAGGCTCCAAATTACACGGAAAAAAAGCGATAGATCGAATAATAATAATAATCAGCTGGGCTAATACCAAGGAACCACCATAGGCCCAAGTCATCTAGCGACTTTTAATGCCTTTAAACAGGTGGTCAGGTTTCAATTCGTGCCACGCAAGCCAATAGCTTCCTTCACCCCCTATTACACGTTTTTGTAGAAAGGGGAAACCAAAGAACTCGCTGGAAAACCCCTATGAACAGTGGGGAGAGAACTTGGAAACTCTACGCAGAAGGAGTAGTTATTATCGTAATTAATTTATGCCACAATTGAGATTTAATTATGTCTTATAATTGTAATAAGGTGTCCTTAGCAGTGTGCATACATACATTTAAAAAGAATGAAATACCTTTTATTTTGTATTGCTGCATTTTACAACTAATTATTCAATTTATATAATTTAAAAGTTTAAAATTCTATCCATACTTTTTGAATAACGTTTTATAAGTTCTAGATTGAATTTACATATTTCAACTACCATTGAAGAAAATGACTTGGCACATTCCACATATTATCAAAATATTTAATTAAAATAAATATAATATTTTCTAAATGATAATCAGCTAGAGGCTAATAACCAAGGCACCAGCTTATGCCCCCAGTCCTCTTGCGACTTTTAATGCCTTAAACAGGTGGCCGGGTTACAACAGCTCCCTACACTAACTATTAACGTTAACCTCCACAAGAAAGGGGAACAAAGGAATAGGTGGAAAACTACCTGAAACCAGTGCCACACGCTAGGATCAAAGCCCTTTGTATTGAATTTTCGTCTTTCAAAGTTAGAAAAGGGAATTGTTTTTCGAAAAAAGGGAAAACAGGAAAAAAGAGCTTTCGTATTTTTGAGAAAGTTGGGTTAATTACCTCTATTTTCGATCGCAGACCAGTAGTATGTTAATGATCTGCGTTTCCATGAAATCAACATATTTTTCATTGACAAATAAATTTTCAATTTTTTTTGGACTAGCTATATAACTTCCATCACATTGAATTATAGATTTTTAAGCGAATTATATAAGTTCAACAAGGAAACTTTTGAGGAAATATTAACATTAAGGGGGGCAAATGAATTTTTTTAAATTGCTAATCACGCCTCCACCCCCACAGTCTTAAAAACCAAAATGTGTTTAAAATCAATCAAATAATAAATACCTTTAAAATGAATTGTATGTTTCATCGTTTATTAGGCGGCCATATGATGTTTTTTTTTGTTAAAGGCCTAGGATTTCTTCTGCCTGTTCTTCCTTAAGTTTACGTTGGCCTACCACCAGGATATTTGCGCGGCGGGAAGTAAACTTAAAGGAAAA
Organism: Leiobunum rupestre; assembly: GCF_980474605.1. Classification (NCBI taxonomy): domain Eukaryota; kingdom Metazoa; phylum Arthropoda; class Arachnida; order Opiliones; family Sclerosomatidae; genus Leiobunum; species Leiobunum rupestre. The sequence goes on from NC_143387.1 coordinate 55,410,606, forward strand.
CAGGCAGAAGAAATCCTAGGCCTTTAATCTACGTGAGTTAAGTATAGTAATTTAAACTAACATTTACAAAATTTGGGATTCAACGAAATATCGTAGAACGCTAGAAACGTTCCAGTTAATTAGGTATTTATTTGAAATAATCCTAATTATACGAGTTGAGTGCAGTTATCTAAACTCAAATTTTAAATATTAGATTGAAAATTACTCGCATTACTTATGAAATTTGCTTTTATAAAATCGAGTTATGGTATCATGCTTGAAACTTAGCAACTTCAATATTTACCATTAATATTAATAAATACCTTATTTATCGTTAAAAATAAATACAGTTGAATTTGACTGATTAAAAAATTAAAAATATTAGGGTTTAACAAATGGAATTGGTTAAAGGCCGACTACATAGTTTTTCGGTTTACTCTGTCTTTTACTGGAAGCTGGCTCGCTGCAAGACACATGTGCTATGCAAGCAGCCAGCTTACAGTTTAAGACGGAGTAAACCGAATAACTATGTAGTCGGTCTTTAAAGCTTCAAGACTCTAGAGCATTGAAATTTTGCCTTTTTCAAACTCAAATACTCCAAATATATATATATATATATATATTTACTCCAAATATTTACCACCAACGTGTTTCCAAATCTATTGTCAATCGTTACACTTATGAGAATGAAATTACCGTTTTCATTATTAACATGATTTATATTGTAGAAATCTAACTTTTCGAGTTACTCAACGTAACGGTAATAGTTAGTGTAGGGCTTGCTACCACCCTCCTATAGAGATATTTTAGTGACCACGTGACTAACGTCACTAATGCTTTTTAGCAAAGAGAAACCCCCACAACATGGCGACCGTTTCCACTGGTAAAGCTAGGGAGAGCAGACGACGTGATACATCTCTATACGCATTGTAACCCGGCCACCTGTTTAAAGGCATAATAAGTCGCTAGAAGACTTGGGCCTAAGCTGGTGCCTTGGGTATTAGCCTAGCTGATTATTATTATTATTATTATTATTATTAAAGTCAACGTTGATTATAATATTATTTCATTTTAAATTATTTCACTGATTCCAAAGTTTCAGTATGTTCCTGACGCTTTCTTCGTAGATTCACGAATCCCAGAAGAACGCGTGGATGTTCAAAATGCTTGAACTACTATGTCACATGCATGGGGTCGAGATGGAACGGGAATCGAGAGGCGCCATTTCAAACCTATGAACCATTTAGCTATAAGATTCGTTTTAAAATGCCCGTACAGCCTGCTAGGCCCCTCTTTTGAACGTTCCCAATAGAATCACCTCAAATATAAAAGCGGCGTAATCTTCGGTATAGCGATATAATAGACTGGTGAGGATCCCCCAAATGTGACTAAATCCGGGCCATTTAGAAATCCGCTGTCGGGGCTCCTTCCAAAAATAACAAACTCCGGGATTCCATTGGCCCGGTTTTCCCTCCACCAGAAGAAGGCGACTCCGTTTTCAATTTGTCTGGGATTAAACGGAGCCCCGGATCAGCGGTCAGGAGAATGACCGCGAAGAGGCAGCCTGTCAGCGAGCTCGACGGGGAGCGCGCGCGATCAAAAGAAAACCTATTTTGAATATGTCTCAATTAAATCCTTTTTTGCGGACAAATAGGCCTTTCTCGTAGCCTACCAGCTTTCGTTCCGTATTTTTATTAAGGGATTAATGCCCTCTTTTTTTTGTGTGCCCCGGGGCTAATCCTCTGGTTTTCTTCGTTGGGAAGTTTCCGCTAGAAAAACTTTTCGATTGTGCGGAAGGCCAGTTTCAAAGCGGGCCCTAATCCGGCCCTGATTTTTTACGGGGATTGAATGGTAAAAGTTCTTCCTTTCCGATAGCCTTACAAAATTGCGGTGCCCACTACAATGCCCTTAAGAAATTAAAGTTGTATTTATCAAGACTTAAAAGGTGAAAACGTGTGGAAATGGGATCATTAGTTTGAAAAATTCAGATCCGGTGCGCATTGAATGGATATTTATCGTTGGATTTTGGCGTGTCTCGTGTACGTTAGCTTCATTCAATTTTTGCTCGGCTTCGAAACAAAAGCGACTTATCTTACGTGGTTTCTTTTCGCCTGTTCTCGGACTAAAAGCAGGGTTCGTACGAAAATTTGATATAAAATCCCTGACTTTTCCAGGTTATCCCTGACCAATTTTTGACAATATCCATGACCTTTTTGTTTATATTTTTTAATTATTTTAGGTCAAAAGTTCTTTGTTAATGCTGGGTTCGGTTGGCTAACTAAAATCCCTGACCTATCCCTGACTTTCTACGAATTTATTTAAATCCCTGACTTATCCCTGACATTATACCTCCATTTTACAGATCCCTGACTTATCCAGGTTTTCCAGAATATCCAGGTTCTGTACGAACCCTGAAAAGTGTACTCTTTTTACCCTAAAACGTTTTATTCGCCTGTTCCGGGGATGAGAATTACTCCGGAGTATTAGGGCTACTCGTTTTACTCCTTCTGAAAAGGAGGGACAAAGGAGTAAATAGGATTTGGTCGTCCGCTAGCTAAAATGTATCTGTTAAAAAGTCCACAGGCAGTTATATTTGCGAAATCGTTTTTACTCCGACTCAAACTATTCGCCACCACAGAATCGGAGTAAAATGACTTCATAGCCTTGCTCTTCTTACCCTACTCCGAAATCCCACCTAATAACATAATCACTCATAACAAGAATCCATATTTCTACTTGGAATGCTTATCGCGGCAGATTTTCGACCCGATGAGGCTGACGGTTTTTTTTGTTAACTTAACAAACAACAACGTGAGAGGGGAGCGCGCGCAAAGGGGATTTTTTATCACGTAAGCGGGGCCAAAGCCGTCAGAGTGATCTTACCATACGCGATCCGGCAGCATAAGCATTCCAAGTAGAGGTATGGATTCCTGCTCATAAGTATGCCTTCGTATTAAAAGGCTGCCATGGAAACAAAATCTCGTAATTAAATTAATTGTCTTAACTAAAAACCTTTTCGGCGACGGTACATTTTAAAGCGCGTGTAATTGCTTAATATTTCGGTATATAGGGGCTCGTTCATATTCGCACGCGCCTCCTAAAACAAATGCGCGCGCGCTATCAACTTTAGCCATACCAATAAAACTAACATAAACACGTGGGTTATTTTATTCAGTGACTCGCGCGGATGAGTGTAGGGTGGGATAGAAAAAGAGAGCTGCATTTAAATTTTCAAAATTAACTCTCAACCAATCGGACTTAATACACTGGGTTGAACGCCCTGCCGAAAACCACATCTTTCGTGCCGTCTATACTCGGAAGTCATAGTTACCTTCGAGCACTACCAAAGGCGGGGATTGTTCGGCCTCCGCCAGAAATATAGTTCACTAAATAAAGTGTTCTATGTGAAATATTATTAGATTAGAATTGTGTTAAATTTATTCTCTGCCACCTATCCTGGTGGTAGGCCAACCGCAGAACACGTTGGCCTACCACCAGGATATTTGCGCGGCGGGAAGTAAACTTAAAGGAAAGCAGGCGGAAGAAATCCTAGGCCTTTAAGTCTAAATATTTAGTATTTTCGCTATAGATTTTTAAAAGATACCATAGTTTTTCGAAGTCGTTTAATTTTTGTGAATTTCGGCTCTTAGGTCCCGGAGGAGGTCCTCACGGAGGTCTGATGGTGAACGGCTTCAACAACCCTCACCACCACCACGCTCTGCACGGTGGGCCGGGTGGGCACCACGGCGGAGGGATAGCGTTCCCGCTGCCGGCCACTTTCCCGTGGGCAGCGGCGGCCCGGGGCAAGCCTCGGCGGGGCATGATGAGGAGGGCCGTCTTCTCCGACGCCCAGAGGCAGGGCCTCGAGAAGAGGTTCCAAATTCAGAAATACATCAGCAAACCGGACAGGAAGAAACTGGCGGAGAAATTAGGACTCAAAGACTCGCAAGTGAGTTGAGCGACCAATTTTCATCTTCTTAATACTCTAAGTTACGTAATAACGTTCAGTATGACATTTCGTACGGTTTTAATGACAATTTAATTATCGAACCTTTTTTCGACACTGACCCTCTCGATCAGCTCCCATTTGGACCCGCAACTGACCCGAGAAGTTCATTATCGTCCTTGGTAATAGTATATTTCGGCTTGGACATATTTAAGTTTAAGGGGTTCTCCCCCGAGCTCTTCGATTTCCCCTTCCTTAAAAACTGGCTGAGGTTAACGGTAATAGTGAGTGTAGGGAGTTGTTGGCTCGCGTGGCTTGAAGGGCTTGCCGCCACCCTCCAACGCATTGTAACTCGGCCACCTGAATAAATGGCTTCAAAGGTCGCTTGCTGACTTAAGACTCAGGGGCGTAGGAGCGTTCTAGAAGTTGGAGGGGGCAAAGAGAAACGAAAAGGGGTCTAAAGAATGGTTTTGAATTTTTAATGGAGTGTAGCTTCTCCGAATGCATGTGTACCTTTTACTACTGTGAAAATTGGCGGGAAAAGACTGAAATTTAAACGCAGTTGTGGTTCTATAAGCTTTAGGTATATTTAAAATGAGCATTTGAGCCCTTTCAAGATTTCAACAGACCAAAAAGTGGTGCCTTGGGTATTAGCCTAGTTGATTATTACTATTAGGCGCTAAGGGGCTCTGTTCTGAACTAAAGGAAATAACTCTAAAAATCCGTTCGGTGATAATATTTCGTATTTGTCATACTTATTGTTATTGTGTTACTTATATTAATACATATATACGCCTATATTAAAAGGTGGGTAAAAATTCAGACCCACCCACAGGGTTGCCACAATATTCTCAGATTCAAATTCCCTGACAATTCTTTGACCGTTTTAAGGCCAAAATTAGACATATTTTAACTTTTACATTTATCAGAAGTTAATAAATTTAATCATCTTATATTTCAGTACAAAAGCTATTTCAACGTTAAAAACCCTTTCAATGACCTAACTAATAACATAGGGAACATAATAACAATAAGTATGACACTTCCTATTGCTGTAATGCTAATTTTCTAACCGAACCTATTTTCGTCACTGATACTCTCTTCAAGCTGTGACTTGGAATCGCGACTTCCCGTTTTGGATGACTACTTTTTGATAAAAATTTAAGCCTAGTATCGGAGATCACGTTCTGGAGTCGCGAGGGGCTTTGGCTTTGTTTTGAAGCCCGCGTGCGAATCATGCGTGATAAAAAAAACGCGAGAAAAACTTTTTTAATTTTTATCATTTTAGCCTAATATTCCGCCTATCTATCGGAAACCAGATATTTCGGCTTAGCGGAAGTCTCGCATATTGTAGACATTAGAGGGCTCTGTGCTGAGAAAACATCTTGATTACGCAATAACTATGAAAATCAGTTTGGTTGTAAATCTCGTTAATTGTCATACTTATTGTTATTATGTTACTTATGATAATAATAATAATAATAACCGAATTTGCCATAGATCTAGAGTAAAATTACCTTAAAAAGTGTCAAAATAAAACTAAATTCCTTGACTTTTTACTAATTCTTAAAATTTCCTGACTTTTTAGGCCCAATTTTAAATTCCCTGACCTTTCACTGAGGTGTGGCAACCCTGCACCCAATAAAATTTAAATTTATGTGAAAGACCAATAAGAAACGCAGACGATTTCAAACCGAAAACCCGAAACTACGCGAAACTAGAAATTCGTCTCCATATGAATTCAAATTTCGCAGGGTGGCTCGATATTTTTACCCACCTTTTAATATAGGAGTATAGCTTTCCTTAATTATTTAAAAATAACCTTCAAAAGCCTTAGAACGTTTTCAAATAGGGCTAATGTTCTAAAAATTTCATTTGTACAGATACATTTCACCAAATTTAAATTTTTTTCCGAGTTCTTTATCTAGTGAAATTGGAAAAATGCTAACCATTTCTGTAAATTCTGTACACCGTGTATAGAGAGTACAGCCTTTATTAGTACGCGTACTCTTTTTACTACAGTCAAAGCTACAGGCTCGCGCACCAATTACGCGTGATCAACCCCTCGGAAAAAAAGTGCAAAAAATAGCCGCAGAACCCCCCTGTAAATTAACTTATCCCGGGAACACCAGCGTAGCGCGTGAGGAACGCGTCTACAGGCGGCTATTTTCCAATTCAATAATCTCGAAGAACATTAACGCTGGAAAGCAAAATAAATCAAACTTAGCCAAGCCCTTGGCTAATAAAACCGTAAAAGGGCCAAAAATAAGTCGAAAACTTGGACGCTATAATAACAAATTAAGTTGTAGGAGGGCGATAATTTAAATAAATCGTTATGTAATACTTTGGAGCGGAGACTACTATTAATGATATAAACTAATTAGGATGACTAGCCGGGAATACGCGAATAAGGCTCCAAAAATCCGCTAAACTATCAAGCCAGCGCGACGGAGACTCATAATATGTTATAATTTGGCCAAGTCCCCCCCCCCCCCCCTTCCGTCGTATAATATCAAATTCCGGCACGAGAAGGCATCCTAAACGTTTACGGAACAAGGCGCGAGGAGGGCGGGCAAAACCTGTTATGGCGCGGAAATCGCCTACAATTAATGAGCCACCGTTTTCCTAACATTTATTAACATCATACGCACTCGAATAAGGGGAATATATATATTAACACTCTCAGCCACTCTCCCCATTTAATAAGGCCCTGGCTTCCCAGGCACCGCAGAGAGGACGAGTTACGGCAGGCCCAGGCGGGATAGGAGGGGTAGATAGTCCGCCTTACGAGACACCCCCCGCGCTTCGTCTGGATGCCGGGGGAGGGGGGGGGGAGGGACCAACGGGGGAATTTGGCCAGGAGTAATTGAGCCTATGTTGGAACGGTTCACAAAATAAGGATTATTGAGGAGGCAAATAAGCATATTTACACGTTTGGCTCGCTGGCGTTCTATTAAGCGCGCGGCCGAGTCAGCCAGCCCTCTGGTGGCCCGATCTTAATTATATTATAATATATAAACTAATGCCAATGTCGATTGGATTTAATCTAGCGTTTCTTACTCGCTTGCCCGCGATGCCCATCTGGTTCCGCGAGTGGATGCGAGCTGCCTTATAAAAGGTCTTCTTAATCAAGAGGCGCTGAACGGTGGAGGTGGCGCCATCCGCCCGCGCGAATTGAACTAATTTGCGATTGAATTCGAGAGAGTCACGATTTATGGGACGTGGATTTGAGACTGCCCGCGTACGACTTGTTGTAGCCTTATCACGCGTCAAGCTTTCTACAGACATATTCTGGTGGTGGCCCTGTATTGGTCCAACAGATTTGGATAACGGGACGTTACGGGAGTTTTGCCGGTGGTCAAACTTGAGCCATTTATTTTTTGGTCACAACTATAGTCCCCGCCTACTCCTAAAGAGAGCCGGCGATGTTACTGGAGTGTCTTACGCGAGAAAAAGCCGAGGGGCGTGGTTTTTCTTACAGGGATCACGAGACAAACGGAGTGTTTGCCAACGTTTTCTTGGTTCACATTTAAATTTTATTTTTTATTGTTTGAAAAATTATGTTGGAAATAGTTAATTGTTTAAACCAGAAGCCTATAATAAGAGATGCCTCTAACTATACCGCTAACGTAAAACTTTTGAAACGTCTTGTTTTCGACCCGGAGCAAAGAAGAAATTAACGCGGCCTAGGACACGGCCAACTTTGATCACGCGCTGTTCGCGCTACAGCGGCCAACACATTTGTCGAAATTCCGCGAGCAAGGATTTTCCCCCTATAAACACTGTACTATAACGTGTAGGAGTTTAGCGCCACGCTCGGTTTTTATATTGACTTCAATGTAAAATCTATTCTAAGAATAATAATCCGCTAGGGGCGCTCACGTCATACACATCTTTTGCTCATAGGTTAACACAGAAACGTCAACGAATGAGATGGCCGCTGTAGCGCGAGAGATCAAAGTTGGCCGTGCCTAGGACTAGCGAATATTTAGAAAAAGTAGTTTGCTCTCGAAAACGTCGGTTGGCAAACCTGAAACGTAGATATAGATCATAGATATAAGAAATGTATAAAAAGGTCTAGATAAATTACGGGGCGTCTAAGCCTAACATAAAATACGGAATTCACACCTAGCAGACACCGAGGAAGGCACGTGACCCATAGCGCGAGCTCTCTTAGCATTTTAGTACTAAGTGCTTGACCTTTCCGCAGGTCGTAGTCTTTAGACACCATCTGTTGGTGACTTTTAGTATAATTTTTAAGCAGGAGACAACGGCTCTCGTGACGATAGCACGAGCTTTCTTACCGATAGATGGCGCTTTATAAGGATAGCCTGCAGAAATTACGCGTTTCTGCTAGCTGTCACCTCCGTATTCACTCCCTTTGAAATATTTTATCTAGACCTTTATATACGTTTCCTATATCTATGGTATAGATCAAGGGGTCTCGATCAAGAAGATGTTTGAAAAAATTTCTGTACGAGTTTAAATTGATGACGTCACCCAGATGAGCCTCCGTTGATTTTCAATACGATCTCAGCAGGGTGACGTCACGATTTTACGTAGCAACGCAAAAGCCGTAATATTTTGATAAAAAAAAACATGCGATCGAGGCAACCTTCTAGTTCCCTTTTTTACGAACCTTGGGTATAGATCATCCTTGGTTTAAAACTTTAAACGCGAAAGGTGGCAAGGCCTAACGTTTTTCAAAGCGTATTGAGAAAATTATACGGAGATATCGCCTTCAGAATCACGATTATTGTTCATTAGTATGTATATTTATGATTTCAAATAATAGTTTTAACATTTATTACCATAATAATGTAGAAATAACAAAGTTCAATCAAAACGAGGCGAGTCTGAAAATTTAAAATCCCCAGCAAAATCCGATGGGAATTTTACGAGCTAAAATGTAACGAATCGTCTGCATTTTTCAAATGTTTTCTCCGCTACCGCTCGCTTATGAATTGAGGGGCTATCCAATCATTGAAATGTTAGAAATTTTGTACATCTGATTTCAGATTTCAAGTGATTTCAATATTTAATTGATTAAAGTTATTAAAGCTACTAAATTTACGTGATTTCACAGCTGATTTGTACAACTGAAGTCCCTCGGTATGAATATATCGAGAGGACTATATTTTCTGGCCACATATCGCCTTAACAAATCTGTATCCCTCCGAATACCTCTAGTTCGAAAACGAGGCGTTTCACGATTTTGGGCAAGCTAGAGCGAGAGTTAGGCCTAGAAGCTTCTCTTATTATAGGATTCTGTTTAAACGTATTTAATCTCTTTTGTACGCATTTAAAATAAACATTAAATAATAGGATGAACTTTTTATTAAAGTTTTTTATTCAAAACTACATGTGTAAGTATTCTATATTTTTAAAATAAAAACTTATATTATAACGAACCATGGAAAAACAATATTTGAACATTTATTAAATAATAGCATGGGCCAAATAATGATAAATCATTTATCATTATTTGGCCCATGATAATAGTGACTATGAATTTTACAAACTAACTAAGCCTGAATTTTAGATGATAAAAATTTCAATTTTAAATAATTTTATTAATATTAAAAGACATTAAAAAAACGCGCAATAATTTCAGATGATATGCCATTTTTTAATAATAATCTTAATCATATTAAAAAGGAAATTCAAATACCTGCACACCCCACAAATACAGCTCTTTCAAATACAGGGTTGCCACAATATTTTCAGATTCAAATTCCCGGACTATTCCCTGTTTTCCCTGACCATTTTAACAGATTTTACCTGACCTATTAAGGCCAAAATGTTTCTTTTTTATTGTACTTTTATCAGAAGTTAATAAAAAATTAGCCAAACATTCAAGGAAATAAATGATAATCGTGGAATTTGTCATAGATCTAGAGTTAAATTACCTTCAAAAAGTGCCAAGATAAAATTGAATTCCCTGACTTTTCCCTGAATTTTTACCAATGGACTTTTTAGCCCCATTTTTAAATTCCCTGACTTTTTCCTGACGTGTGGCAACCCAGAAATATCCTTAAAAAATAAATAAAAACGCCTTTTCGAAACATCCAACCGACGAAATAGTATCAGGGTAAAGTCACCCACCAGGCGCATCGAGTTAAAAAAATATCCAATAATAAAAGTCGTTGAAACAAAAGAACCCGCAACCTTACCAAAAAAAGGCAAAATCATTGGGAAACCATCACGAAGAGAGAATACAAAATAACAAAATAACCTTTGAACCCGGTCGATGAAAGGGTACCCAAAAAGGACCTATCATCGAATTCTCGGATGTAACATTTTCCGATAACGCCTATAAGAACTCGCCCTCCCCTCGCTTTGTTTCGCCCCCCCCCCCTAGTCCAAATACGGTGACGAAATAAAAAAGACAAACAAAACCAGGGTGCACCTCTAAAAGAAGCTATAGAGAGGAAAAAAAATTCCAACCAAATGGAATAAATAAAATATCTTCGGGAGCTAAAAGTAGAGAGAGAATGCTTATAAGGGGTCAGCCCCAAAAACGCCTGCATTCGGAATCAGGCGTAGAGACCAAATCAATAAAAACAGTATAACGTCAACGTCGCTGGAAAAGGGGGTGGGGGGTATCATACACACCGCAAACGTTGATTGGTCACAGCTGTGACGTCATTTCTATTCACGATATTCAGTCCCGAACACGTGGTGTTTCCAAAAATCCCCGCGACTAGAGGCTCCCTCTCTGGGTGAATATATATATATAAGACGCGCAATATGGCGCCAATATAATATATATAAAGCCGAGGCTTAGAAAAGGCGAGGGGGTTTTTGCCAATGTGTGATATTAGTAAATCCACTTACAGTAGGCTGTTGCGTTGATGTTATGTTCCTCTAGTGGCGGACTGCCTTTTACAAAAGCGTAGCCCCATCTAACGGTGGATCGCGTATACATAGGGGGCGCTTTTTCATTTAGTATGGGCTCGTTTTAAGAGATGGAATATGAGGGGGTTTCGCGTAACCCCGCTTAGAAGGGTAGGAGCGAACGTCACGTGCTTTCGATGGGCACCCCCCCCCCCAAACTAACAGCCGGATCTGAATGTTACGCGGGGGGGGGGGTATTATGACTGTATGTAAGGGAGACTATAAGCTTGCCTATGCATCGGATAACTGTAATAGAGGGATAGTACTTTTACTACTACTTCGTAACGCTACCGAAGCTCGCGTTTAGGGGCTGATATTCGTCCCCGTATCGTTACCTTATTGTAAGTTGAGCTAGAAATGTACTATAACGGGTCAGTTTAAGAATTCCTAATATTCACTTTGGGTAACATTTGGTCGTCTCAACTTCCTCCCCTGGGTCTGATACGTTGCTTGTGTAGTTTTAAAAGCGCCGTCCATATATATATACAAGAAGGGCCATTTAGATTTCGGGATAATGGCTTTCAACTGCCCCTACTACCCCCGTAATCTTGTTTTTCCCGCTTGATCTGGCTGTTTTTATTGTACAACTTAATGCTTCTCTTTATCCAAAACCTCAAAAGTTTTGGAAATTTGCGCGGGAGAAAAAATATTTCGAAATGTTTGAATGGAGGTCTTTTTAAAAGTAGCACGTTTTTATGGCTGGATATTTTAGTTGCGAGTATACAAAGCCTTTTGAAGAGGTGTGGAGAAGGCTTATACGAGCAAATGACGTATTATTTGGACCTTTTTCAAGAAATGTTGATATAAATCCTCGATTTAAATCAACGAATGACGAACATTTATCTTACGCTGGCTGCACTCACTGTAGCGTTTATCGGGAATTTAAAGCGACCCAACAATCGAAGGTTTATAATAGACCGTATGGCCAATTGCTTACAAGGAAACAAACATTTACAGCGAAGCCCCTAGAGGTTCGATTTTAATGTTTTTTATTTATACTAGGTGGCGCAATGTAAAAATGCTTTACAGAAAACCACTTTTAATATTAGACATAAGGGTCACAGAATCATTTGAATTTGAAGGTGGTGCTAGAGATGCGCGTGTTTTGGGAAGCGGGAACTTATACCACGTGATAGAAGAGACGGAGCTAACTAAAATTCGGCCTGAATTTCTCCAACGATTATTTGGCCCTTTAATTTAGCGATGTTTTATTGAAATGTATAAGCAAAAACTGTTTGGCAGAAATATTTTCGGCTTTTAGACGATTTAAATTTTTTTGTTTAAGACTATTGGCGCCATCTGCAAAGACTTATGGTAATTAAAAATTGACCTTTAATGGCGTAAGAGTATTGTCCCTGGTCATATGTATCTAGATAACTAGGAAAAGAATTCCAATAAATTATCACCTGGCAGTAAGTGTCGGGCGTGTGTGGTGGGGTGGCGGAGTGTTTATCGCTTTCACCTTGCAGCAAGAGGAGCCGGATTCGATCCCAGCTTGTGGCACTGGGTGAAAACTCGGAACTAATCTTTCCGCGTTGAGTTTGCAAGTTCTCTCCCCACTGGGTTTTCCCCCGAGTTCTTCGGTTTCCTCGTTAAATGAAAACTTAGTGTAGAGAGGTGTTGACTCGCGTGGCATGAAGGGCTTGCCACCACCCTCCTACGCATTGTAACCCGGCTACCTGAATTAATGACTTTAAAAGTCGCTCGATGACGTGGGACTAAGGTTGTGCCTTGGGTATTAACCTAACTGATTATTATATTTTTGAAAAGGCTTAAAAATTGTGCTCAGTTTTCGTTTATTTGCGCATGCGTGATAACCTAAGAACCGGTCAGTAAAGTTTTTAGTAAAAGAGAAAACGGGAATACGGTAATTTTCAACAGGCTATGTCAGTTATTTCCCCACAAAATGACGTTTCAAGTTCTTAGCCTGGACGGAATACAAAGTCAGATACTTACTATTACTATAAACCTTTGGTGGTACGAACTCCTCAGTCTATAACCGTAAAACCATAAGTAACATAATAACAATAAGTATGACAAATAACGAGATTTACAACCAAACTGATTTTCATAGTTATTGCGTAATCAAGATGTTTTCTCAGCGCAGAGCCCTCTAGTGTCTAAAATACGTGAGACTTCCGCTAAGCCGAAATATCTGGTTTCCGATAGATAGGCGGAATATTAGGCTAAAATGATAAAAATTAAAAAGGTTTTTCTCGGCGCCACGAGCTCATGTTTTTTATCACGCATGATTCGCACGCGGGCTTCAAAACAAAGCCAAAGCCCCTCGCGACTCCAGAACGTGCTCTCCGATATTAGGCTTAAATTTTTATCAAAAAGTAGTCATCCAAAACGGTAAGTTGTGAGTCCAAGTCACAGCCTGAAGAGAGTATCAGTGCCGAAAAAAGATTCGGTTAGAAAATTAGTATTAAAGCAATAGGGAGTGTCATACTTATTGTTATTATGTTACTTATGGTAAAACCCATCAATAATAACCACCAAAATAAACAATAACAAAACGTGTAAAACCTAAGGCAATCCAATTAAAATCACGTCCTTTGACCTCCCGTTACAAAAGCTAAAACTCCACCCCTTGTAACAACCAGGTGGTGGGGGGGAGGGGCTGAATCGTATAAATTTGATAGATAAAACTAACTATAAAGGGGGCTTTAAAACCCCCATAAATTTGAAAACGTCCCAGCGCCGGAAATAAATGAAAATGCCTTTAAAAGCCCGAGCGATAATAATTTATAAAAGTGGGGGGTAGTCGAGGGGGTGCTTTTAATTCGACGTGGTAAAACACAACCCCCGTGGGCTCCCTCCAAACCCGAAATTTCAATCAACACGGCATGAGGGGGGGGGGAATAGAGAAACAAGCCCGGCGTTCGTTGCAACCTCGAATCTTTCGCTTAATACTCCGATAATTGGCGGAAGCGTTTTAAGAAGGCAGACTTGTTAGTGCGGCACTAGGAGCTATAGAAGTCAGCTGTTGTTGAAAAGCGTCGAATTGAAGGCAAATTTCCCGTAAGGAATTTCTCCGATTTCTAGGTTCACTCGATCCCGGAGAGAAGCCTTATAGTATGAAACTTAATATTCCCCGAATAAAAGCGCGGATAATAAAGAGAGTTTCGGAAACTGCTGTTCGCGGAGAGCGAATTAGCTGGATGGCGTCTAATTGGATGCCATTTAAAACATTAACACGAAGCGTTATGAGCGGACTAATTACCCAAGTGTTTTTCCCCCAAAATGCTCTTCGTGGTAAACGATATACACAGTTCTAAAATGTTTCGCCGCTGCAATCATGCCTCGAATTATAATGCGCGATTCCAATTTCGTCAGAGTCATTCGAGAAATAAAAATATAAACATTGAAACATTGCGATTTTCCTTGTAGTTAAATATTTAATTATACCAGAAGTAAATAATATAAATCTGATCGAGAAGTACCCAACACCGTATTCTGTTGTTTTTTTTAATAACACGTTGGAAATTCTATTTTGATTAGCAACTAGCCGTTGAAGAAAATGTCTTAACCCATTCCACATATTAAAAAATTATTTTAATTAAAATAAATATAATATTTTATATATTGGCTTGTTACGAAAGTACTGATCTTGGGTGGATTAATAATAATCAGCTATGCTAATACCCAAGGCACCACCCTAGTCCCAAGTTATCTAGCGACTTTTAAATCTTTATCCCAGATGGCCGGGTTACAATGCGTAGGAGGGTGGTGGCAAGCGCTTGATGCCACGCGAGCCAACAGCTCCCTACACTCACTATTACCGTTAAGTTTTTTATGAAAACGAGAAAACCCCTCTAACTTGCAAACTCAACGCGGAAGGAGCCATTCCGAGTTTTCACCCAGTTCCACAAACTGGAATTGAACCCGGGCTCCTCTTGCTACGAGGCGAAAGCGCTAACCACTCCGCCACCCCACGGTTTCAACCATGGATACCGCTAATTTTTAGGATAAACATTAGTGGTGAAATATATCGTTTATAAACTTTCTAAATCTATTAAAAAAAATAATTTATAAATAATTACGATTTACACCGCCAAAATCTTTACTTTGCGAAAGTACATGTTATATTTTAAAATATATATTATCAGTTTCATTTTAATGAATTTTTTGGTGTTTTTTTAGGTGAAAATCTGGTTCCAGAACCGTCGCATGAAGTGGCGCAATTCGAAGGAGAGGGAGTTGCTCTCGTCCGGAGGCAACCGGGAACAGACGCTACCCAACAAGAACAACCCCAACCCGGACTTGAGCGACGTCGGCGTCAACAGCCCGCCCGGGGCGCCCGCCACCAACGGCGGCTCCCTGCTGCAGCACGACAAGACGTCGGCCAGCCACCACTTGGTGTCGCACATGCAACAGCGGCAACTGCAACTGCTGCAACAGCACCGTCGGCCGGGCAGCCCGCTCAGCCCCTCGGACCTGCAGGGGCTCCACGCCGGACGCCCCCCTCACCCGGACAGCGCCAGCGGACACACCGACTACGAAGACTCGGCTCCATCCGAGGAAGAGGAAGAGGAGATCAAAGTCTTATAGTCTGCGCCGCGACCACTTCTCCGCTTCGGACATTATATCATCCCAAATCGAGATTTTTAAATACTTGTAAAAATTCGTTACGAAAATTAGAAGGAAAATACCAATAAGTGAACGCTTACGAGAGGGTGTTGCTATAGTTTCGTGTCTTTCGAAAAGATATATTTAGAAAAATTTAATTTACGAAGAAAATAAATTTTAGAAAAATATAATTTACAAAAAAAGTAAATTTTAGAAAAATTTAATTTACAAAAAAGTAAATTTTAGAAAAATTTAATTTACAAAAAAAGTAAATTTAGGAAAAAATTTATTAACAGAAAAAAAGTAAATTTTAGAAAAATTTAATTTAAAAAAAAGTAAATTTTAGAAAAATTTAATTAACAAAAAAAAGTAAATTTTCGAAAAATTTAATTTACAAAAAAAGTAAATTTTTGAAAAATTTTGAAACAATAATATGCATCTTTAAAGCGAAAGACTCGAAATTGGCGTAATCACTAATATTAACACACGAAATCATAGAAAAAATAGTGCGAAATCAATGGAAATCACAGAAAGTCTTTAGAAATTCAATCATCTCCTAGATCCGAATTTCTACGATCTTATATTTCTAAGAACCAAAAGATTAAAATCTTAAATTAAAATGAAAGAAACGTGACAACACCCTTTCGTAAGCGCGAAAAACAGAACAACGCGTCAAACTCAATCGAAGTATCGAAAATTCCCCGAAAGAACGACTGCCTACCAAATGGAAAACTGAGCCGAAAGTTAACAAATTTAAAATTGAAATAAAGATGTAAATAAATATATCGTGTCAAAAAAATAATAACCGTAAAAAGAAAAGCAATATATTTGTTTTTCTATTACAATACAATTTAAGGCGGGAACATTTTTACGTAGAGAAAGAATTAGGGGCAAAATAGCCCGCGTAAATTATCTACGGAACGGTTTTACGAGCGCTCCCTACAGATGGCGCTAATAGACCAAAACCCCGTATATTAACTTCTCCTTGGACACCGGTGTAGCGCGTGCGGAACACTTCTACAGGCGCTCGGCCGCGGTTGGTCTAATTTCTAAACCAAAATCCTTTCATCGTTTATATAGAATAATTTTCATGTTTGAGACCTCGTAGAAGAGCCCAGGAATCTATGCAGACTCGGTTTCATTATTTTTAAGACATTTGGACATTATTTAGAAATGGTCGAACAGATGTTTTTAATGGCTTTCAATTTGTATCATTAATTTAATTTCGAGGGACGATAATAAGGCCTTTGATATATGCATGTGCCAAAAAAAACAAACAAAGCAATAGTCTTTATAAATAAATTGTAAATGCCCATCATAAAAAAGTGACGTCATTTTGTGTTAATTTAATTTTCTGTAAATGTAAATATAAAAGGTTTTGAATCTTTTTTTCGAAAACTTACTGTGTCGTTATTAATTTCTGGAATTTTGGTAATGTGTTAATAGTAGATTAATCTATTTTTTTGGTCTAGTTTTACCCCGCTGACCAATCAGATACCGGGTCTATTTGATTGATATTTAAGGGGAGGTACATACTGACAGACCTTGAGTCGGTTGGCAGAAATATTAAAAATCATCTTCTACCTAAGTATATATAAATTCATTTTTGAATAAGGTGAATTACAGCACTTTTAATTATTACTGCTATCCACTAAACGGCCCAGGGCCACCGAAAGAGGGCCCTGGCCCCGGTAAAACAATAATTCCGGGCCTAAAGAGAGGCGTTATTACTTAAGATAATAATAATAATAATCAGCTAGGCTAATACCCAAGGCACCACACAGGTCTAAGTCATCAAGCGACTTTTAAAGCCTTTAAATAAGGTGGCCCTGTTACAATGCGTAGGAGGGTGGTGGCAAGCCCTTCATGCCACGCGAGCCAACAGCTCCCTACACTTACTATATTACCTTTAACTTAAAAATGTTTTTTATGGAAGGGGAAACCGAAGAACTCGAGGGAAAACCCGTTAAACCAGTGGGGAGAGAACTTGCAAACTCAACGCGGAAGGAGTTTTTCCGAGTTTTCACCCGGTGCCACAAGCTGGGATCGAACCCGGCTCCTCTAACTATTGGTTTTCGGCGGAAGTATTTTAGTCCAAGCAACTTTCCCTGAAAATATATAGTACCTATAGCACCCACTACCTCTTCCAAGTTTCTCTATAAGAAAACTACTTTTAAAACTCAAAAACCACAAAATAAAAATGAATCCCGTTATACCGCGTAAGAATAGAAATGATAATAATTAGTAAACAAGCGTAACCCGTTGAAGCCTTCATCTTCTCCAAATTAATCCCATACAAACAGCGCCACCCACTGAACCCGCGCCGCCTCCCAAAACTTAATTTAATCAAAACGGCAAAATATGACTTATTGTTCTCTTTTTAGGCTTCCACGGCGACCAGGCAGTACGGCCCTCCCTTCTCGCTCGAGTTTCGTTCGCTCCCAATTTTCACGCTATTACTTTTGGGCGGCCAAACGACTCCAGCTACCTGGAAAGCGCTTAACGTCCTAATATAAATTCAAATTACGAAAAGAGAGAGAGAGGTGGCGCCTTCTAGCGGCCGCCTCCGATATACCCCAAGTACCGGCTGGCTAACACTAAAAATGTAACACGTCATTATATGGACTCATATTGGAGGCAGTTGGCCCTTAATTAGCTGTAAAATCAGATCTCCGACACAACAATCCATTCGAGCGAGAGAAAATCTCCCCCTTACGGCTCTCCGGCAGCCCACCCGCGCCCACCCGGCCTTATTAGCCCTCTCCGTGGAAGGACTAATATTCTTCTAAGCTGGCTTGGCTTTTCTATTTATAAGGGTATAAACGACATACTAAATCTTATCCAGCTCAGCGACTAAGAGTTCCCGCGGACAGAGAGGAGACGCTCGCGAGTGGCCATCTTTTCTCATTATGGCCGTTCCCAACGACTCATTTTCTTGCCTCCTTTCCTTACAGGACGCGTTCGGATTTGCCTTGTTTATTAATCAAATAGCGCATCAAACAGGAAATATCCTTTACTAATAGTAATTAATAGAATAATAATTAATGGAAGTAATAAATAATTAGTAATACAAATTAATAGTTAATAATAATTAATTGAAATATAAATAATTAGTAATAAAAAAGAAGGATTAATAATAATTAATGGAAGTAATACATAATTATTAATACAAATTAATAGTTAATAATTTATTAAAGGGAGTAATACATAATTATTAATACAAACTAATAGTTAATAATTTATTAAAGGGAGTAATAAATAATTGGTAAAACAAATTAAAAGTTAATAATAATTAATGGAAGTAATACATAATTATTAATAGAAATTAATAGTTAATAATTTATTAATAGAAGTAATACATAATTATTAATACAAATTAATAGTTAATAATTTATTAAAGGGAGTAATACATAATTATTAATACAAATTAATAGTTAATAATTTATTAAAGGGAGTAATACATAATTATTAATACAAATTAATAGTTAATAATTTATTAAAGGGAGTAATAAATAATTGGTAAAACAAATTAAAAGTTAATAATAATTAATGAAAGTAATAAAAATGAATAATTAATAATAATTAATGGAAGTAATAAAAATGAATAATTAATAATAATTAATGGTCGCAATAAATAATTTGTAATACCAATTAATAGTTAATAGTAATTAATGGAACTAATAAAAATCCATAATTAATAATAATTAATAATTAATAAAAATGAATAATTAATAAAAATGAATAATTAATAAAAATGAATAATTAATAAAAATGAATAATTAATAAAAATGAATAATTAATAAAAATGAATAATTAATAAAAATGAATAATTAATAAAAATGAATAATTAATAAAAATGAATAATTAATAAAAATGAATAATTAATAAAAATGAATAATTAATAAAAATGAATAATTAATAAAAATGAATAATTAATAAAAATGAATAATTAATAAAAATGAATAATTAATAAAAATTAATAATTAATAAAAATGAATAATTAATAAAAATGAATAATTAATAAAAATGAATAATTAATAAAAATGAATAATTAATAAAAATGAATAATTAATAAAAATGAATAATTAATAAAAGGAATAATTAATAATAATGAATAATTAATAAAAACTAATAATTAAAAAATGAATAATTAATAAAAATTAATAGTTAATAATAATTAATGGAAGTAATAAAAATGAATAATTAATAATAATTAATGGTAGTAATACATAATTGGTAATACAAATTAAAAATTAATAATATAGAATTAGTAATACAAATTAAAAGCTAATAATACATAATTAGTAATACAAATTAAAAGCTAATAATAAATAATTAGTAATACAAATTAAAAGTTAATAATAAATAATTAGTAATACAAATTAAAAGTTAATAATAAATAATCATTAATACAAATTAAAAGTTAATAATAATAAATTTAAGTAATAAATAATCATTAATACAAATTAAAAGTTAATAATAATTAGTTTAAGTAATAAATAATCATTAATACAAATTAAAAGTTAATAATAATAAATTTAAGTAATAAATAATCATTAATACAAATTAAAAGTTAATAATAATTAATTTAAGTAATAAATAATCATTAATACAAATTAAAAGTTAATAATAATTAATTTAAGTAATAAATAATCATTAATACAAATTAAAAGTTAATAATAATTAATTTAAGTAATAAATAATGATTAATACAAATTAATAAATAATTAGTAAAACCAATTAAAAGTTAATAATAATTAATTGAAAAATATTAAGTATTAAAAATTGTAAATTAATAGTTAATAATCAAAGCTAACAATCAATAATTAATCATTAATAATCGAAGTAATAAAATGAAAAATAAAAATAATAAAATGAAAAATAAAAATAATAAAATGAAAAATAAAAATAATAAAATGAAAAATAAAAATAATAAAATGAAAAATAAAAATAATAAAATTAAATGCAAAAATATTTAATAATTAATAACAAAAATACTTAATAATTACTAACAAAAGTATTTAATAATTAATAACAAAAATACTTAATAATTACTAACAAAAGTATTTAATAATTAATAACAAAAATACTTAATAATTACTAACAAAAGTATTTAATAATTAATAACAAAAATACTTAATAATTACTAACAAAAGTATTTAATAATTAATAACAAAAATAATTAATAATTACTAACAAAAGTATTTAATAATTAATAACAAAAATACTTAATAATTACTAACAAAAGTATTTAATAATTAATAACAAAAATACTTAATAATTACTAACAAAAGTATTTAATAATTAATAACAAAAATACTTAATAATTA
Source organism: Leiobunum rupestre (assembly GCF_980474605.1). Classification (NCBI taxonomy): domain Eukaryota; kingdom Metazoa; phylum Arthropoda; class Arachnida; order Opiliones; family Sclerosomatidae; genus Leiobunum; species Leiobunum rupestre. The sequence goes on from NC_143387.1 coordinate 55,431,330, forward strand.
CTAACAAAAGTATTTAATAATTAATAACAAAAATACTTAATAATTACTAACAAAAGTATTTAATAATTAATAACAAAAATACTTAATAATTACTAACAAAAGTATTTAATAATTAATAACAAAAATACTTAATAATTACTAACAAAAGTATTTAATAATTAATAACAAAGATACTTAATAATTACTAACAAAAGTATTTAATAATTAATAACAAAGATACTTAATAATTACTAACAAAAGTATTTAATAATTAATAACAAAGATACTTAATAATTTCTAACAAAATTATTTAATAATTAATAACAAAGATACTTAATAATTACTAACAAAAGTATTTAATAATTAATAACAAAGATACTTAATAATTACTAACAAAATTATTTAATAATTAATAACAAAGATACTTAATAATTACTAACAAAAGTATTTAATAATTAATAACAAAAATAATTAATAATTACTAACAAAAGTATTTAATAATTAATAACAAAGATACTTAATAATTACTAACAAAATTATTTAATAATTAATAACAAAGATACTTAATAATTACTAACAAAAGTATTTAATAATTAATAACAAAAATACTTAATAATTACTAACAAAAGTATTTAATAATTAATAACAAAGATACTTAATAATTACTAACAAAAGTATTTAATAATTAATAACAAAAATACTTAATAATTACTAACAAAAGTATTTAATAATTAATAACAAAAATACTTAATAATTACTAACAAAAGTATTTAATAATTAATAACAAAACAACTTAATAATTACTAACAAAAGTATTTAATAATTAATAACAAAAATACTTAATAATTACTAACAAAAGTATTTAATAATTAATAACAAAAATACTTAATAATTACTAACAAAAGTATTTAATAATTAATAACAAAAATACTTAATAATTACTAACAAAAGTATTTAATAATTAATAACAAAGATACTTAATAATTACTAACAAAAGTATTTAATAATTAATAACAAAGATACTTAATAATTACTAACAAAAGTATTTAATAATTAATAACAAAGATACTTAATAATTTCTAACAAAATTATTTAATAATTAATAACAAAGATACTTAATAATTACTAACAAAAGTATTTAATAATTAATAACAAAGATACTTAATAATTACTAACAAAATTATTTAATAATTAATAACAAAGATACTTAATAATTACTAACAAAAGTATTTAATAATTAATAACAAAAATACTTAATAATTACTAACAAAAGTATTTAATAATTAATAACAAAGATACTTAATAATTAACAAAAGTATTTTTTTATAAAAATAATTAATAATTACTAAAAAAGTATTTATTAATAAAAATATTTAATAATTACTAACAAAAGTATTTATTAATAAAGATGATTAATAATTACTAACAAAAGTATTTATTAATAAAAATAATAATACTAAATAATTTAGTTTCAAACGCATCAAACATTTTAAAATTTGTTCATCCAAATTTATTCATTCGAACTTTAAAATGATAATGTTCAAAGTGAGCCCTCCCAAAACCAATTAATAAATCATATTAAGATTATTTGAGGAAATATTCGCAAAATAAGTTCAAATACACACATCATAATTCTTAATTTGTGTGGAATAAAAATTTAATTTTCTGTGAACTGAATAAACAACTCCATTTTAAAAATATTTAGCGAAAAGCCTCTTTTTATTGCCTTCAAATAACCAAAATTCAATTTGTAAAAACCTGACCCATAGTTAAAATTTACGCTAAAACAGTGAAAAAAAATCAATTCCACCAACGTCGAAGTATCCTCCAGGAAACGGAAGTCAAATGGGAACCAAACTCCTATGGTGGAATGACATATAACAGTTTCCTCCCATTGAAAGAAGGTGTTGGTACTGCGGTGGGGTGCGCAGGAGGATGGAGTGATGCGGAGAAGAGACTCTGTTGGGGAAGCTGGGGGGGGGGCGAGGGGGGAAGGGCGTGAATGAGAAGCGTTTTGACTCGGAGGTTAAACCAGCTGTTACGCGCCTCGCGTAATCGGCTTAACAGCCTACACCGTGCCGCTTTCCCGCAAAGCCCGCCTCCCCCTCAAACATCACCCTATCATACAAAATATATACACCCTACTCTATTGGAGAAAACCACCTCCCCCCACTCTCACCCACACTTTGACTTGTATTATTTTAGAAAGAATGCTATTGACTTCCGGTTTGAAAATATCACAAACATATAGTTATTCCACGGTGTTGAAAAGATTGCGAAGTGCCGTCCACGACTTATTCACTGAAGTGACGTAGGCATGGCCTTCGTGTTGCAGCAGATATCATAGTACTGGTAGGGCCTTCACTTTACTTAGATGGTAACCACAGTGTAGGCGAAAATGGTACACTTTTTTCGCTGTGCTCAAGTTCAGTTCATTTACACTACACTGTCCACTATTGGTCAACATCGATGCTTACGCGTTTTACTTATCATTGAAAAATCTACTTTTATTTAAAATTAAATTAAATTATAAAATCTACTTTTATTTAAAATTAAATTAAATTATAAAATCTACTTTTATTTAAAAATAAATGAAATTATAAAATCTACTTTTATTTAAAAATAAATTAAATTATAAAATCTACTTTTATTTAAAAATACATTAAATTATAAAATCTACTTTTATTTAAAATTAAATTAAATTATAAAATCTACTTTTATTTAAAAATAAATTAAATTATAAAATCTACTTTTATTTAAAATTAAATTAAATTATAAAATCTACTTTTATTTAAAAATAAATTAAATTATAAAATCTACTTTTATTTGAAAATACATTAAATTATAAAATCTACTATTATTTAAAAATACATTAAATTATAAAATCTACTTTTATTTAAAATTAAATTAAATTATAAAATCTACTTTTATTTAAAAATAAATTAAATTATAAAATCTACTTTTATTTAAAAATACATTAAATTATAAAATCTACTATTATTTAAAAATACATTAAATTATAAAATCTACTTTTATTTAAAATTAAATTAAATTATAAAATCTACTTTTATTTAAAAATAAATTAAATTATAAAATCTACTTTTATTTAAAAATACATTAAATTATAAAATCTACTTTTATTTAAAAATAAATTAAATTATAAAATCTACTTTTACTTAAAATAAATTAAATTATAAAATCTACTTTTATTAAAAAATAAATTATAAAATCTACTTTTATTTAAAAATAAATTAAATTATAACTACTACTTTTATTTAAAATAAATTAAATTATAAAATCTACTTTTATTTAAAAATAAATTAAATTAAATTAAATTATAGAATGCTTTATTTATTCCAAAATAAATTAAATTGAAATATAAAATGCTTTATTTATTCCAAACTAAAATAAATCAAATTATAAAATGCTTGATTTATTCCAAACTAAATTAAATTAAAATATAAAATGCTTTATTTTTCAAAAATAAATTAAATTGAATTATAAAATGCTTTATTTATTCCAAACTAAACAAAATTAAATTAAACTAAATTATAAAAGGCTTTATTTATTTAAAACTAAAATAAAAGGGAATAATAAGTTATAAAATATTTATGATGGAATGGATCACTTAGTTTGACATTTTTACCACCAGATTTAAGAGGAGGTAACTAGCGCTAGTAACGTAACCAAATAAGTGGTAACGTGTGTGAGCAGACGACATTTTCTATTCCCTTTAACCCTTCTAGAGAGATTTAGTGCTAAAGTTGCTCGTGTATTACAGGCTTCTTGCCCGCCCGAAGACGTCCATTTCAAGCTCATTAGACTCAAGCGTTCGGTCGCTCGATGATCTTAGACTATATATAGGACGATGGATCCGGAGACGACAGAGGCGCCGCTCTATTCCGAATTACGTCCGGGTGGCGGGAACAAGAGGCGGTCGCGTAAGATCGCGAAGCCCAGATGGCCGTTAATTAAGTCACCGATACTAATAACCTCGGCCATCTCATCAAAGCGCATCGGACGGCCGTCAATTAAACAATATCTATCTCTCTCGACTCGATGACTATACACAGACTCGGAGAACGAGACATGCTAATCTCTTCCAAAGACCTCCTACTTCCGTCGTATCCGCAATCGCCTGTAAGAACAACTCGGAACCACTCGGAACTACTCGGAGCTACTCTGAACTAGTCTGAACTACTCCGAACAACTTGGAACTACTCGGAACTACTCCGAACTACTCCGAACTACTCAGAAAAGCTCGGAGCTACCACTTTCCACTGAATAAAGGGTTTTTTCCATCGAGTTCTTCGGTTTATCCTTTCAGTAAAAACATTTGGGGTTAAAACAGTATAAGGGGCTGCTGGTTCGCGTGGCACTAAAGAACAACTTGGAACAACTCGGAACAACTCGGTTTTTATCACTAAATTTTGTTGAGATTTCGGACGTTAACCGGCAAAATAAATTACTCGTATTTTTTTGACCAAACACCACATACCTACTATAATTTACAATAAAGATATTTAATATTATTATTATCATTTAATTTTGTTCAATCTTAAGAATATGTAATGTATGATAATTATTGACCAATTTCAAATTTACGTTTTTGCGCGTGGCAGTACCTTTACATTGTGAGGTACAACAGGCATATTTAGCTGCTTTAATACACTAACATGGCGGCGTATTATCGCGCGCAAAATGAATTTTAAGATCCACCAATTAAATTAAAATATTTGTAACTAAGCCTTGGCCATAAAAACCAACATTTTTAAAACAACCGAACGCGGTACGGCCACCATTTCATTTGGTGTTTATGTGAAACCACAAGCCAAAGCTCAACCCAGGAAAAATTCGAAATAAAATTTTTCGCAGTTTTTGAAAATTTTAAATATCCACTTTTTCGATTGCTCGCGAAATTGCCAGGACTTCGGGTCTTAAAGGGCCAAAGAATCGTTTGAATTTTGTAGGTGGAGCTACATAATCAAGTGTTTTGGGAAGCTGGAAGATGTGCCTTAGTCACGTGACGGAAAAGGAGGGGCCACCTTAAATTAGGACTGAATTTAACAAACCATTGTGAAGGTGAGGCCAAAAATTGTAGTAGGCTTGCCTAACAAACATTTTTAAAGTTGTAACTCACCGTCGAAGAGAAAACCAGCCCTTAGTCTATTAAGCTTTTGTAGTCATTTAAACCGTTTACAGTAAAAAAATGCCCTTTATAATATCTATAACTAACCAAAATTCCATAAAATTTCTTCTTTCACTATAAAAATTTAAAATTTAAAACGACGGACGCAGACTGAAAATTGCATAAGCTACCCGCTGGAAAACATTCGCGCAACTATGATACGAGTAAATACAGTTTATCATCATCTGTATCACCAAAAACTTTGCATCAAACTAAAATTAATTTCAAAGTGGAGTTATTTTGCATTTTTAAAAGAAAGCTATACGCGGGGAAGCCAGCGAAATATCACTTCCCCCCCCCCCCCCGGCTCAGTACCAGCCCCGCCCCCTCCTTATACAACCAACTTTCGACGCAGCTCATTTTCGTCAACTAAGAGGGGGGAGGGAAACCAGGAGGGCTTGGGTCCTTAGCTAATAAAAATCCTAAAAATACTTTCATCGGCCGTGTTTCGAAGCAAAGCCCGTTGAATTCCTATGGACTGCCAAGGCAGCCTGAAATAATACGGCCACCCACCCGCGCTGTCTCTTCCCCCCGCCCTCCCCCTCCGCTATGAAGAGTGAGGTGCCCCTAGCGGCCGCCGACTGCGTAAAAGCGAAAGTGGAGGGCCCGCGTTTAAGCCTAACCTAGCGGAAAAGGTTTTGCGGGGCCGAATTCGCGCTAGACTTCACACCGGAGCCCCGGAAAGATTTTAATTTCGACAACCGACGAAGGGAGGCTCGAGATTTACCTGCATTTCGCCACCTTTATTAATTTTCGACACCCAGTGACTGAGTAAGAGTGAATAAAAGCAAAGACACGCGTCTAAACACCATCTAGCGGAGCCCGGGAGAAGTGCGGGAGAAAAAAAGTTCTTTTAAAAGCACGAGCGCGTTAAGTCTTAGTTTTCTCGCCGATTTAATTAACAAATTTTACGAACTGTTTTAAAATTCAAAAGAGTATTTGGTTGGAGAGACGTACGAAGGGGGGGGGGTGACGCGCGAAAGGGGATGGAGCGCCAATGCACTCATTTTTGCGTCCCGCTTATATGTATTAACCGCAAGGTGTCGCTCTTACTCTTTAATTTCTCAAATTTGGGAGGTTTTCGATTAACCGAGACGTAAGACGTCGCCACTTAGGGGATTTTTTATGAGTACAGCCTGCCTACATTAAAAACGGCGTGTTTACGGCGAATAAAAATTAATCAAATGTAAATAGAAATATCGGGGCCATAACGTTTAAAATTAGTAAAGATGGCGTTAGTAAGCCTAAACCCTGTTAAGTAACTTCTCCTTACACGCCGACGTAGTGTAAGTGGAACACTTCTACAGGCGCACTCGGTAGATATAACTGTTGGAAATTAAAAAACCAACATTATGCTATATTTTTCCTTTAAACTTGTATTTTGTTTTGTGGACCTTGTAACGGAATCGCTTCGCCGACGTCGGACCTTTGATTTTTTATAGCTATCCCCTGTTTTGGAAATTTGAACTCTAACCCCCCAACTCTAGGCGCGAGAACCTTTTTGTTTTTATAGTCGCACAGAAGACTAAATAATATGTTGTATTTTTTGTTAGTGTGGTTTTTGACTGTCGAGATCGACAGACGTATGCTCTATTTTGTCAATAAACGTTTTGTATTTTAACCAATTTTAAATCGAAGTTTATTTCCCGACATAAGTATTAATTTTGGGTTTACTATTTCTACGTTTCTCAACAATAACCGCTGGGTTGCAGTCTGTATTGGCTCTTGTGGCTGTATATATCATCCAACTTGTTCTTATAGATATCTCGCTGTAATGTTAGTTGAATTTGGATTTTAATCGGTTTGAATGGTATGAAGATCAAAGATTGGAAATATCTGTTGTTATGAAGATCAAAGATTGGGAAAATCTGTTGGCATGAAGATAAAAGTTGGCAAAGTTTGTAAGTATAAAGATAAAGTTTTGGCAAAATTTGTGGGTATAAAGATAAATGTTTGGCAAAATTTGTGAGTATAAAGATATAGTAGAAATTATGTTTAATTCAGAGAAAACGGCATGGTATTAGAAGATAAAACTTATTTTATACAAGACGTTTCGAGCCGAGGCTCTTCTTCAGTCGTTCGTTAGTTTTAATTTGATTTAAAATTATACCACGCGCCATATTCAAGTTCTAATATCACGCGAGCAGAAGGTCAGCGTGTTAAAAAATAAACAAAAGTTTTACTGATTTTAACAATTTACGTGTGTAATAGAATCAATGTAACCGATAAATCCAAAGTATATGTAAGTCAGTGTGAATTATTAAAATATAAATATAAAATAAAATAAAATTTTAAATCACAATATTACCCCAATTAGTTACTTCTTGACATCCTTTATCTAAATTTAAATTACCTAGTTTACGAATATACAATCCTTCATAGAATTTTCTTTTGTACCAATTGGTTTCCCGTTTTAAAATTTTGTAATCATCCCATTTAATAGAGTGGTTTAACGTAGACCAAATATGTTTTGAAATTCCGTTATTCATATCGCCCTTAGCCACGCAGGATTTATGATATTAGAACTTGAATATGGCGCGTGGTATAATTTTAAATCAAATTAAAACTAACGAACGACTGAAGAAGAGCCTCGGCTCGAAACGTCTTGTATAAAATAAGTTTTATCTTCTAATACCATGCCGTTTTCTCTGAATTAAACATAATTTCTACTAATATTCACCATGGTAAATAATAAGTTTAATATATAAAGATATAGGTTTGGCAAAATGTTTGAGTGTAAAGATAAAGTTTTGGCAAAATTGGGAGTATAAATATAAAGGTTTGGCAAAATTTGTGAGTATAAAGATAAAGGTTTGGCAAAATTTGTGAGTATAAAATTAAAGGTTTGGCAAAATTTGTGAGTATAAAGATAAAGGTTTGGAAACATTTGTGAGTATAAAGATAAAGGTTTGGCAAAATTTGTGAGTATAAAGATAAAGGTTTGGCAAAATTTGTGAGTATAAAGATAAAGTTTTGGCAAAATTTGTACGTATAAAGATAAAGGTTTGACATAATTTGTACGTATAATGATAAAGATTTGGCAAAATTTGTGAGTATAAAATTAAAGGTTTGGCAAAATTTGTGAGTATAAAGATAAAGGTTTGGAAACATTTGTGAGTATAAAGATAAAGGTTTGGCAAAATTTGTGAGTATAAAGATAAATTTTTGGCAAAATTGGTGAGTATAAAGATAAATTTTTGGCAAAATTTGTGGGTATAAAGATAAATTTTTGGCAAAATTTGTGAGTATAAAGATAAAGTTTTGGCAAAATTTGTGGGTATAAAGATAAATTTTTGGCAAAATTGGTGAGTATAAAGATAAATTTTTGGCAAAATTTGTGGGTATAAAGATAAATTTTTGGCAAAATTTGTGAGTATAAAGATAAAGTTTTGGCAAAATTTGTGGGTATAAAGATAAATTTTTGGCAAAATTGGTGAGTATAAAGATACATTTTGGCAAAATTTGTGGGTATAAAGATAAATTTTTGGCAAAATTTGTGAGTATAAAGATAAAGGTTTGGCAAAAATTGTGAGTATAAAGATAAAGGTTTGGCAAAATTTGTGAGTATAAAGATAAATTTTTGGCAAAATTGGTGAGTATAAAGATAAATTTTTGGCAAAATTTGTGGGTATAAAGATAAATTTTTGGCAAAATTTGTGAGTATAAAGATAAAGTTTTGGCAAAATTTGTGGGTATAAAGATAAAGTTTTGGCAAAATTGGGAGTATAAATATAAAGGTTTGGCAAAATTTGTGAGTATAAAGATAAAGGTTTGGCAAAATTTGTGAGTATAAAATTAAAGGTTTGGCAAAATTTGTGAGTATAAAGATAAAGGTTTGGAAACATTTGTGAGTATAAAGATAAAGGTTTGGCAAAATTTGTGAGTATAAAGATAAAGGTTTGGCAAAATTTGTACGTATAAAGATAAAGGTTTGACATAATTTGTACGTATAATGATAAAGATTTGGCAAAATTTGTGAGTATAAAATTAAAGGTTTGGCAAAATTTGTGAGTATAAAGATAAAGGTTTGGAAACATTTGTGAGTATAAAGATAAAAGTTTGGCAAAATTTGTGAGTATAAAGATAAAGGTTTGGTAAAATTTGTGAGTATAAAGATAAAGGTTTGGCAAAATTTGTGAGTATAAAATTAAAGGTTTGGCAAAATTTGTGAGTATAAAGATAAAGGTTTGGAAACATTTGTGAGTATAAAGATAAAGGTTTGGCAAAATTTGTGAGTATAAAGATAAAGTTTTGGCAAAATTTGTACGTATAAAGATAAAGGTTTGACATAATTTGTACGTATAATGATAAAGATTTGGCAAAATTTGTGAGTATAAAATTAAAGGTTTGGCAAAATTTGTGAGTATAAAGATAAAGGTTTGGAAACATTTGTGAGTATAAAGATAAAGGTTTGGCAAAATTTGTGAGTATAAAGATAAATTTTTGGCAAAATTGGTGAGTATAAAGATAAATTTTTGGCAAAATTTGTGGGTATAAAGATAAATTTTTGGCAAAATTTGTGAGTATAAAGATAAAGTTTTGGCAAAATTTGTGGGTATAAAGATAAATTTTTGGCAAAATTGGTGAGTATAAAGATAAATTTTTGGCAAAATTTGTGGGTATAAAGATAAATTTTTGGCAAAATTTGTGAGTATAAAGATAAAGTTTTGGCAAAATTTGTGGGTATAAAGATAAATTTTTGGCAAAATTGGTGAGTATAAAGATACATTTTGGCAAAATTTGTGGGTATAAAGATAAATTTTTGGCAAAATTTGTGAGTATAAAGATAAAGGTTTGGCAAAAATTGTGAGTATAAAGATAAAGGTTTGGCAAAATTTGTGAGTATAAAGATACAGGTTTGGCAAAATTTGTCGGTATAAAGATAAAAGTTTGGCAAAATTTGTGAGTATAAAGATAAAGGTTTGGTAAAATTTGTGGGTATAAAGATAAAAGTTTGGTAAAATTTGTGGGTATAAAGGTAAAAGTTTGACAAAATGTTTGGGTATAAAGATCCAAGATCGTAAAAAATTGTGGGTATAGAGATCCAAGATTGTAAAAATAAGTTGGTATAAACATCCATCCTTAAGGTTAGGAAACAACGTGGCTTGGAACCGTGAATCAAAGCCGACAAAGAAACCTTTCAAACGTGTTGTACCATTAAAACAATCCTTGCCGAAGGCGGCGCGCGGTAAATCCTGTCCAAGAATCTTTGGGGCTCTCATAATTGGGACTGTCCCGGTGGGGGGCGCGATAAACCTGACACAAAACTCGGCTGTAGCAATCGAATCAAAGTCATATTTCAAGGGGCGATACAGTCAGACCCTTGCAGAGAGAATTGCCCGAGAAATAAATAGAAGAGTCGCGGCAGAAACGCATCCAACAGAAACAGTAATGTAGCTATTCCCAATAAACAGCGGACGACGACTCAAGTTGGGCGAGACAAAATACCCCCTGCTCTCGGCCCTCGCTCTAAAGCCCGGTCACACTTGAGGGTGAAATAGCTTACAAACTCGGTTCTAAGCGACCGCTTCATCCTAGTGATGGGCACCGCTCCTCTCATTATGAGCGCTTTGGTTATTATGAGCCAAATTAAGTGGAAAAATTGTTTTTTTTTAAAGAGCGCGAAACGAAAATGAGAGGAGCGCTTATTTTACCACTCAAAAATGAGCGAAAAGAAAGGAGCGAAAAGAAAGGAGCGCTTATTTTATCGCTCAAAAAAGAGCAAAAAGAGAGGAGTGCTTATTTTATCTCTCAAAAAAGAGCGGAAAGAGAGGAGCGCTTATTTTACCGCTCAAAAATGCGTGAGCGTGAGCGGTGAGTGAGCTGAGCGGCTCTTTAACGAAAATGCCCAACACAGCTTCATCCCAGCTCGGTTATCCAAGGCTTAACAACATTTCAAATTATGACCAGAATTTTGAAAATTACGAAAATTTATCCCAAAGCAATAATAGCATTTTCCATTTGACTGCGCTCAAGCGCTGTAGATCGCTCTGATCAAAATTTTATGTTCCATTTGTGTGCTCCGATCTGCTCCGATCAAGTTTCGCGTGTTCCATTTCACGCTCTCGGGTGCTCCGAGATCGCCCAAGCCGATCTGCCGATTTCGACCTATCAACGGATCGAGATCGAGATCGGAACAATTTTTGGGTGTTCCGTTTAGATTTTTTGGCAAAATGGCAATCCAAGACGCGATAATTCAAATTACAAGCAGACGAAAAACATCAAAGAGCGGGAATATCGGAATGTTCCATTTGCAGTTTTACTTTAGTCACGGCCAACTTTGATCTCTCGCGCTACAGAGGCCATCTCATTCGTTGACGTTTCTGTGTTAACCTATGAGCAAAAGATGTGTATGACGTCAGCGCCCCTAGCGGATTATTATTTTTAGAATAGTTTTTACATTGAAGACAATATAAAAACCGAGCGTGGCGTTGAACTCCTACACATTATAGTACAGTTTATAGGGGGAAAATCCTTGCTCGCGGAATTTCGACGAATGTGTTGGCCGCTGTAGCGCGAACAGCGCGTGATCAAAGTTGGCCGTGCTTTAGTTGATCGGGGCGAGATCTATGACGTCAGAGACAGATTCGGAGCGAATCTCGAGCAATCAAATGGAAAACCTTATAAGTTAATTATCCCAAAGTTGAGTTACGCACCGTTTCACGCGCTAGTGGAAACCGAGGCTTATAAATTTTTCGCGTAGACGCAAAAAATTTCCGTTACGCCCAACATAGGTTTTTGGGCGTTTTTTCCATTTCGAAAACCAAACGTCACAGAACCGTACAAAGAGTAACTTGCACATCCAAGCTCTACTTCCTGGAGAATGGGTTGTATAATAATAATAATCAGCTAAACTAAAACCCAAGACATCTTTTAATGCCTTTTAAACAGGTGTCCGGGTTACAATGCGTTCATGCCACAGCTCCCTACAGTTAACCTCTACAAGTCTATTCGAATTATTACAAACTTTAAAGAAACTTGAAATTGTACAGACTTGGTTTCTTGGATATCTGAAGGTGATATCAATATTTTAAATCATATATTTAGAGGTGAAAGCTAGTCTGCTCTTTAATCACAAACGTAGTCTTTGTGAAAGAGTGTCACGAATAAGCAAACACAAAGGCGTTTGGCAAATAATTATTTAATGACAACTCGGAACAACTCCTTCCGCGTTAAGTTTGCAAGTTCTCTCCCCGCTGGTTTAAGGGCTTTTCTCCCGAGCTCTTCGGTTTCAACTTCCGTAAAAACTTGTTAAACGATAATAGTGAGTGTAGGGAGCTGTTGGCTAGCGTGGCATGAAGGGCTTGCCACCACCCTCCTACGCATTGTAACCCGGCCACCTGAATTCATTCTTGATATGTATATATATTTTTCAGCCTGTTTTTTAGAGTTTTATCCATAATTTTTAGATTTTTCGGAAGATTTTACTCGGGATTTAGAAATTTAAAAAAATTAATTTTCTATAAATTGTAACGAATGTCCGTCACCTTGACAACAGATAACTCATTTATCTGGAAACGCTGTCCTCAAACGGATCAATTTTTACCATTTAACATTCTGGTGCATATATAGCTCCGGCCAAAACTTGAAAAGGTTCTAGAGCGAAGTAAGGACATCCCCAGAAGGCTCTCAGAGTACACTCTTCAGAGCCAAAGAAATAGAAATATTATTGAAAGCTCCCAGCGAGAGAAGAGCGGGAAAGATTTCATCTCTCTCTCTCTCTCGGCTGGTCTCGGGTATTAAGTAACGGAGTACAACTCGAACTAGTCAACAGCTGGTCAAGAATGACCCTCGGCCGCCCGAGCCTTCTATTCCCACCGCGCAGTTCGTCTCGACCCAGACAGAGGGGTCAAGTTTCCGGGGAATACAACCACTGGTCAGTTTCTCGCGGGGTTGAAAAGGGTCGTCTACGGTCGTACTCCCACTCTGGCCATTGGCACCCCCGACCGACTCGAAACCGAGAAAACCAAAATATCGTTTGGAAATTCTATCCCATTATGACCAGGGTGGAACTGCCTTGTTGGGCGCTGCAAAATAGGGGGGGGGGGGTAGGTTTACTCGGTGCGGCTGCACGCGACCCTTGTAAGGGGATACCGCAAAAATCAGTGTCTCGAAGAAAAGCTTGTTCGATATAGACTAGGTTCTTGTTTTTCTCGCTCTCCCAAAACCAATATTTCACGACTGATGCCCTCTGGTTCAGAATTCCAAGCTAGTTAGAAATTCTCTATTTCGACCGCTTAAAGGTATCTTTAAATAATAAGGAAGCCGGATCCAACTGTCTAAGTTGGTAAAAAATATACTAGACATGGAAAAAAATACCTTTTCGCGTATTTTATCATCCTTTTCACAGTCCATAGGTGGTTTCTTCTAACTTAACTTATCGTATATACTATTCTCCACCACACTCCCACCTTTTCGGCTTTCCGTTGCTATATGCAACGCGTTTTGAAATTTTTAATGTTTAGGCTTAGTTTCTCCTTTAGATTTGACAGTCGCCAGCCAGATTTCCCGCACGGTACTGATGAGTTCCAAATAGAACGAAACCGGTCTAACGTTGGAATTTCTGCCTATTTTATTTATTTTTAATTTAGTTTATTATTCGAAGATCTATTTGATCCGAGTTTCGCGTTTTTTGTTTGTTCGAAGACCTATTGGTACGAGTTATTAGTAAGTTTTGTAAAAAGGGAAGAAATTAAATGACATTATTAGCATTTCTCTTTTTTGGTAATAGATGGCGTGTTATTCGCGTTGGGTTTTCGCCAAACGTATTACCATTCGAGTAGCACATTTACGAGTCCATTAAATATCCCATCCCAGCAAATAAGCAGGGACGTATTGGAACTCTCTAAAAACAACCTGAGGGTATTCCTTCAATAATTTCTGGTATCGACGGTCACCATCTTACCAGAAATAAGTGGTCAAAAAAGAACGGAAATAAACAATTTCAATTTCATCCTCGCCGAGACCAAAATGTTCGCATTTTCGCCCAAAGGACTCTCAGTCGAGATAACAGAGATGCAAGGACAGCAAGGTGCTCAACTTTCGATTTCGGGTTGAGTCCCGCGGCTGTGTTTTGGAAGAGCAGCTTGATCTGATCACTGGAAGCGAAGGGAGCCGTTTTTTGAGCACCCAAATTTCGGACACACTTCTCTCTCTCTCTCTTCCAAATATTCCGGGGCGCCTCGCGGGTGTCACCACCCTCTTTTCACCTCCTCAATTTTGGGGGCACCCCTGTTCCATCGAAATACCCGGAAACCGAGGACGCGTGCCTTATTTGAAGTTCAAACACTGCTAACAACTCCATTTTTTATTAATGTAACATAAAGCCTAGTTTTGTCACACTTTAGTCACGGTCACACTAGTGCTTGAAACCCAGTTTGAATGCCAGTTTTGACCGCCGACGATAATTCTTGGTTCACACGTGCGATATCGCTTCACCCCGGTTCGCTAATAGCCAAGGCTTAACGTCATTTCAAATTATGACCAAAACCAATAGTTTACTATATACATACAGTAATATTATTTTACATTATTTAGAATTTTAATCCCATTATTTTGGAAAATACGAGCAATTTTATTTCCCCGCCTTGTCGTTTTGAAAGCGATTCTAAGCGAACCGACGATGGTTTTGAAAACTAATTATCTAAAAAAAAAAGCAATATTTTCACCTGGATTTTGTTTGCTCAAGATTTAAAAATATTTTGGAATTTATAAATTTGGAAACAAAAATACGTTAAAATGAGAATAATAGATTAAAAAAAATTAAAATCGTTTGAAAATGATTAAATTTTGAAATAAGAATACGTGAAAATCAGAATAATAATAAAATAATAATAATTTTTTTTCTAGCGTTGCTTCCAATCCCCTCATGCTCTAAGAGTAAGCCCCCCCCCCAAACCGAATCAAATCAACCCGGTATTTCCGAGGGGTCGGACATCCAACGAAATCCGTAAACCAGTCTGGATTTCTTCAAAATCCGACGATTTTATCAAAATCTAAAAATCCAGAAATTCGAAAAGAAATCGAGAAATTGCAAAATCATATAATACGACGAGAAATCCTGTAATCCAGCGAAAGCTCTAGAAATTCTACGATAAATCCTGAAATCTGAGTAGAAATCCCGAAATCCGACGAGAAATCCCGAAATCCGACGAGAAATTCAGAAATCCGACGAGAAATCCCGAAATCCGACGATAAATTCAGAAATCCGACTAGAAATCTCGAAATCCGGCAATCCAAAGAGAAATCTTGAAATCGGGAAATCCAACGAGAAATCCGGAAATCCGACTAGAAATCCCGAAATCCGACGAGAAATCCCGAAATCCGACGAGAAATTCAGAAATCCGACTAGAAATCCCGAAATCCGACGAGAAATCCCGAAATCCGACGAGAAATTCAGAAATCCGACTAGAAATCCCGAAATCCGACGAGAAATCCCAAAATCCAACGAGAAATTCAGAAATCCGACTAGAAATCCCGAAATCCGACGAGAAATCCCAAAATCCGACGATAAATTCAGAAATCCGACTAGAAATCCCGAAAGCCGACGAGAAATCCCGAAATCCGACGATAAATTCAGAAATCCGACTAGAAATCTCGAAATCCGGCAATCCAAAGAGAAATCTTGAAATCGGGAAATCCAACGAGAAATCCGGAAATCCGACTAGAAATCCCGAAATCCGACGAGAAATCCCGAAATCCGACGAGAAATTCAGAAATCCGACGAGAAATCCCGAAATCCGACGATAAATTCAGAAATCCGACGATAAATTCAGAAATCCGACTAGAAATCTCGAAATCCGGCAATCCAAAGAGAAATCTTGAAATCGGGAAATCCAACGAGAAATCCGGAAATCCGACTAGAAATCCCGAAATCCGACGAGAAATCCCGAAATCCGACGAGAAATTCAGAAATCCGACTAGAAATCCCGAAATCCGACGAGAAATCCCGAAATCCGACGAGAAATTCAGAAATCCGACTAGAAATCCCGAAATCCGACGAGAAATCCCAAAATCCAACGAGAAATTCAGAAATCCGACTAGAAATCCCGAAATCCGACGAGAAATCCCAAAATCCGACGATAAATTCAGAAATCCGACTAGAAATCCCGAAAGCCGACGAGAAATCCCGAAATCCGACGATAAATTCAGAAATCCGACTAGAAATCTCGAAATCCGGCAATCCAAAGATAAATCTTGAAATCGGGAAATCCAACGAGAAATCCGGAAATCCGACTAGAAATCCCGAAATCCGACGAGAAATCCCGAAATCCGACGAGAAATTCAGAAATCCGACGAGAAATCCCGAAATCCGACGATAAATTCAGAAATCCGACTAGAAATCTCGAAATCCGGCAATCCAAAGAGAAATCTTGAAATCGGGAAATCCAACGAGAAATCCGGAAATCCGACTAGAAATCCCGAAATCCGACGAGAAATCCCGAAATCCGACGAGAAATTCAGAAATCCGACTAGAAATCCCGAAATCCGACGAGAAATCCCGAAATCCGACGAGAAATTCAGAAATCCGACTAGAAATCCCGAAATCCGACGAGAAATCCCAAAATCCAACGAGAAATTCAGAAATCCGACGATAAATTCAGAAATCCGACTAGAAATCCCGAAAGCCGACGAGAAGTCCCGAAATCCGACGATAAATTCAGAAATCCGACTAGAAATCTCGAAATCCGGCAATCCAAAGAGAAATCTTGAAATCGGGAAATCCAACGAGAAATCCGGAAATCCGACTAGAAATCCCGAAATCCGACGAGAAATCCCGAAATCCGACGAGAAATTCAGAAATCCGACGAGAAATCCCGAAATCCGACGAGAAATCCGGAAATCCGACGAGAAATCCCGAAATCCGACGAGAAATCCCGAAATCCGACGAGAAATCCCGAAATCCGACGAGAAATCCCGAAATCCGACGAGAAATTCAGAAATCCGACTAGAAATCCCGAAATCCGACGAGAAATCCCGAAATCCGACGAGAAATTCAGAAATCCGACTAGAAATCCCGAAATCCGACGAGAAATCCCAAAATCCAACGAGAAATTCAGAAATCCGACTAGAAATCCCGAAATCCGACGAGAAATCCCAAAATCCGACGATAAATTCAGAAATCCGACTAGAAATCCCGAAAGCCGACGATAAATCCCGAAATCCGACGATAAATTCAGAAATCCGACTAGAAATCTCGAAATCCGGCAATCCAAAGAGAAATCTTGAAATCGGGAAATCCAACGAGAAATCCGGAAATCCGACTAGAAATCCCGAAATCCGACGAGAAATCCCGAAATCCGACGAGAAATTCAGAAATCCGACTAGAAATCCCGAAATCCGACGAGAAATCCCAAAATCCAACGAGAAATTCAGAAATCCGACTAGAAATCCCGAAATCCGACGAGAAATCCCAAAATCCAACGAGAAATTCAGAAATCCGACTAGAAATCCCGAAATCCGACGAGAAATCCCGAAATCCGACGAGAAATTCAGAAATCCGACTAGAAATCCCGAAATCCGACGAGAAATTCAGAAATCCGACTAGAAATCCCGAAATCCGACGAGAAATCCCAAAATCCAACGAGAAATTCAGAAATCCGACTAGAAATCCCGAAATCCGACGAGAAATCCCAAAATCCAACGAGAAATTCAGAAATCCGACGAGAAATTCAGAAATCCGACTAGAAATCCCGAAATCCGACGAGAAATCCCGAAATCCGACGAGAAATTCAGAAATCCGACTAGAAATCCCGAAATCCGACGAGAAATCCCGAAATCCGACGAGAAATTCAGAAATCCGACTAGAAATCCCGAAATCCGACGAGAAATCCCAAAATCCAACGAGAAATTCAGAAATCCGACTAGAAATCCCGAAATCCGACGAGAAATCCCAAAATCCGACGATAAATTCAGAAATCCGACTAGAAATCCCGAAAGCCGACGAGAAATCCCGAAATCCGACGATAAATTCAGAAATCCGACTAGAAATCTCGAAATCCGGCAATCCAAAGAGAAATCTTGAAATCGGGAAATCCAACGAGAAATCCGGAAATCCGACTAGAAATCCCGAAATCCGACGAGAAATCCCGAAATCCGACGATAAATTCAGAAATCCGACGAGAAATTCAGAAATCCGACTAGAAATCCCGAAATCCGACGAGAAATCCCAAAATCCAACGAGAAATTCAGAAATCCGACTAGAAAACCCGAAATTCGACGAGAAATCCCAAAATCCAACGAGAAATTCAGAAATTCGACGAGAAATCCCGAAATCCGACGATAAATTCAGAAATCCGGCAATCCAACGAGAAATCTCGAAATCCGGCAATCCAAAGAGAAATCTTGAAATCGGGAAATCCAACGAGAAATCCGGAAATCCGACTAGAAATCCCGAAATCCGACGATAAATCCCGATATCCCGGACAAAAGTTAAGAAATCCGAAATCCAAAAAGAATTCTTGTATTTCCAAATCCCGTACACATTTGGTGAATGTCCGACCCTTCAGGTATTTCAGTGGTCCCCTAAACCCGGTGTCTTTTCTTCTCTCCATCTTGTGAAAACTCGACAGTGTCTAAATATAGTCTTCATCTCTAAATATAAATGACAACATTAGAGACAGCTGTTGGGAGTTTGAAGTTTTTTGTTCCCACTATTTTACCTTAGGTAATAAAACTTAAGCAGGTCCTGGAATTAGTGAGGGAGAGCGGTTATCGGAGGACTGAAACACCGATCGGTTTGGTGTGAGACGAACAGACTCTAACGCTTTTTCGAATTTTCTTTATTTTTACTAAGCCTAACGGAAAACAAGTCCCTTTTGAAAAAAGATTTATCACGAGATACAAATTTTAAAACGTCTTTTCTCGAGCTACAGCAATTCGCATCTAACAATAAAAAATAAAACTCTTCTTTAAGAAACACGTACAGTTTTCACGCGCTGCATTCTATTATATTCTACACTTATATTTCTATTTACAAATGCTACAAATAAACGTTTATACTACAATTTTACTATATTACTATTTGTT
The DNA here is from genome assembly GCF_980474605.1 of Leiobunum rupestre. Lineage (NCBI taxonomy): Eukaryota > Metazoa > Arthropoda > Arachnida > Opiliones > Sclerosomatidae > Leiobunum > Leiobunum rupestre. Next base: position 55,450,525 of record NC_143387.1, read on the forward strand.
TTCTAATGACTTCACGATATCAATTTTCTAATGATACTATATATATTTTTTATTTTACAACGGCAAACTGATATCTCGTTCAAATATAAGCTGGTAGATACCGCAAAGCCCAAGAACACCAAATTTCCAGGGTTATTCCTAAGGCATTTTGAGTTAGAAAAAGTACTTTGCCTTTTACATTTTGCATTTCTAGGAAACTATTTTGCATTTTACATTTTTTGGGTTTGATATGTGGAAACACATATTCCAAATGTTTTTACACTGTTACCAATTCGCGGCTCTTGTAGAGAAAGTTCGTCTGCTATTTACTCCCAACTAGGAGCAACAAACACAGCACTGCCCACACAAGGAGTACGCAACCCGTCAAAAGTCGTCTATTTTCTTGCGTACAATTTTCATTGGTTAGACGTTTTAGCGCCCGCTGCCGTCGAAAGGGCAAAATTCGGAAATTGTCTTCCCCCTTTAAGTAAAGGCTCGTCCAATGAAATTTGTACACAACGCTGCGTTAGCGTGTTTAAAGACTAGCTGCGTTCTCCTTGTGTTTGTTGTTCCTAGCTTCCAAGTAATCATAGACGGCGATACGAACTATCGTACAGTACCACCGCTTTATTTCCCACGCTGGCTGCGAGGGTGGTTTTGAAATCTGCACGTAATTATTATTAATTACTCGTTAATAATAATAATTGCTCGTTAATAATAATAATTAATTATTTATGAATAATTAATAATATTAATTAATTAATAATAATTAATAATTAATAATTAATAATAATTAATAATAATTATTAATTATTAATAATAATAATTAATTATTAATAATAATAATAATTAATTATTAATTATTAATCAATTATTAATTAATTATTAATAATTTTTAATTATTAATTAATTAATAATAATAATTAATAATAAATAATAATAATTGAAATGTAATGAAATGAAAAGAGTGTTTAATGTGTATTAAAACAATACATGGAGTATCAGCAAGTTAATACACGCTTGTTACAAATATAACACATATAAGGATTATATAAAAGGTTATCGTTCAATAGATTTAACAACATTTGAAAACAGAGATAAAAAACAATGAATATTCTGTTAAATCGAAGTAACATAAAAATTAAATAATAGTTATGAAAAATTTAAGTTTTTAAGTTCGGAAATTTTGCAGGAAAATATATCAATCCTGGAAGCATACTTATTAGCTATTTTTTGAATTCGGTTAACGGGGTCCAATGAACAAATTTTAGTTTTAAACAAACTTGTGTTTCGAATTAATAATAATAATAATTAATAATAATAATAATTAATAATAATAATAATTAATAATAATAGTAATTAATAATAATAATAATTAATAATAATAATAATTAATAATAATAATAATTAATAATAATAATAATTAATAATAATAATAATTAATAATAATAATAATTAATAATAATAATTAATAATAATAATAATTAATAATAATAATAATAATAATAATAATTAATAATAATAATAATTAATAATAATAATAATTAATAATAATAATAATTAATAATAATAATAATTAATAATAGTAATTAATAATAATAATTAATAATAATAATAATAATAATAATTAATAATAATAATAATTAATAATAATAATAATTAATAATAATAATAATAATAATAATTAATAATAATAATAATTAATAATAATAATAATAATAATAATTAATAATAATAATAATTAATAATAATAATAATTAATAATAATAATAATTAATAATAATAATAATTAATAATAATAATTAATAATTAATAATTAATAATTAATAATTAATAATTAATAATAATAATAATTAATAATAATAATAATTAATAATAATAATAATTATTAATAATTATTATTAATAATTATTATTAATTAATTATTAATAATAATTAATAATAATTAATTATTATTAATAATTAATTATTAATAATAATTAATAATAATTAAATATTATTAATAATTAATAATAATTAATTAGTAAATAATTATTAATTAGTAACTAATTATTAATTAGTAACTAATTATTAATTAGTAACTAATTATTAATTAGTAACTAATTATTAATTAGTAACTAATTATTAATTAGTAACTAATTATTAATTAGTAACTAATTATTAATTAGTAACTAATTATTATTTAGTAATTAATTATTAATTATTACAAACTAGCTGTGGTAATTAATTTATAATTAGGGGTATAAAACATTTTGCATTTTGTATTTTTATTTTGAGCTACAAAAACCATTTTTCATTTTAAGCAATTTTCAAAATGTATTTTGTATTTTGCATTTTGAGTTATGGAGAAAGTATTTTGCATTAAATTATGGAGAAAGTATTTTGGATTTTACATTTTAAATTTTGAGTTATGGAGAAAGTATTTTGCATTTTACATTTTGCATTTTGAGTTATGGTGTAAGTATTTTGCGTTTTACATTTTTCATTTTGAGTTACGGAGAAAGTATTTTGCATTTTACATTTTGCATTTTGAGTTATGGGGAAAGTATTTTGCATTTTACATTTTGCATTTTGAGTTATGGGGAAAGTATTTTGCATTTTACATTTTGCATTTTGAGTTATGGGGAAAGTATTTTGCATTTTACATTTTGCATTTTGAGTTATGGAGAAAGTATTTTGCATTTTACATTTTGCATTTTGAGTTATGGGGAAAGTATTTTGCATTTTACATTTTGCATTTTGAGTTATGGGGAAAGTATTTTGCATTTTACGTTTTGCATTTTGAGTTACGGAGAAAGTATTTTGCATTTTACATTTTGCATTTTGAGTTATGGGGAAAGTATTTTGCATTTTACATTTTGCATTTTGAGTTATGGGGAAAGTATTTTGCATTTTACATTTTGCATTTTGAGTTACGGAGAAAGTATTTTGCATTTTACATTTTGCATTTTGAGTTATGGGGAAAGTATTTTGCATTTTACATTTTGCATTTTGAGTTATGGGGAAAGTATTTTGCATTTTACATTTTGCATTTTGAGTTATGGGGAAAGTATTTTGCATTTTACATTTTGCATTTTGAGTTATGGAGAAAGTATTTTGCATTTTACATTTTGCATTTTGAGTTATGGGGAAAGTATTTTGCATTTTACATTTTGCATTTTGAGTTATGGGGAAAGTATTTTGCATTTTACATTTTGCATTTTGAGTTATGGGGAAAGTATTTTGCATTTTACATTTTGCATTTTGAGTTATGGAGAAAGTATTTTGCATTTTACATTTTGCATTTTGAGTTATGGGGAAAGTATTTTGCATTTTACATTTTGCATTTTGAGTTATGGGGAAAGTATTTTGCATTTTACATTTTGCATTTTGAGTTACGGAGAAAGTATTTTGCATTTTACATTTTGCATTTTGAGTTATGGGGAAAGTATTTTGCATTTTACATTTTGCATTTTGAGTTACGGAGAAAGTATTTTGCATTTTACATTTTGCATTTTGAGTTATGGGGAAAGTATTTTGCATTTTACATTTTGCATTTTGAGTTATGGGGAAAGTATTTTGCATTTTACATTTTGCATTTTGAGTTATGGAGAAAGTATTTTGCATTTTACATTTTGCATTTTGAGTTATGGGGAAAGTATTTTGCATTTTACATTTTGCATTTTGAGTTATGGAGAAAGTATTTTGCATTTTACATTTTGCATTTTGAGTTATGGGGAAAGTATTTTGCATTTTACATTTTGCATTTTGAGTTATGGGGAAAGTATTTTGCATTTTACATTTTGCATTTTGAGTTATGGGGAAAGTATTTTGCATTTTACATTTTGCATTTTGAGTTATGGAGAAAGTATTTTGCATTTTACATTTTGCATTTTGAGTTATGGGGAAAGTATTTTGCATTTTACATTTTGCATTTTGAGTTATGGGGAAAGTATTTTGCATTTTATATTTTTCATTTTGAGTTATAGAGAAAGTATTTTGCATTTTACATTTTGCATTTTGAGTTATGGGGAAAGTATTTTGCATTTTATATTTTTCATTTTGAGTTATAGAGAAAGTATTTTGCATTTTACATTTTGCATTTTGAGTTATGGGGAAAGTATTTTGCATTTTATATTTTTCATTTTGAGTTATAGAGAAAGTATTTTGCATTTTACATTTTGCATTTTGAGTTATGGAGAAAGTATTTTGCATTTTATATTTTTCATTTTGAGTTATAGAGAAAGTATTTTGCATTTTACATTTTGCATTTTGAGTTATGGAGAAAGTATTTTGCATTTTACATTTTGCATTTTTAGTTAAGGAGAAAGTATTTTGCATTTTACATTTTGTATTTTGAGTTATAGAGAAAGTATTTTGCATTTTACATTTTGCATTTTTAGTTATGGAGAAAGTATTTTGCATTTTACATTTTGCATTTTGAGTTATGGAGAAAGTATTTTGCATTTTATATTTTTCATTTTTAGTTATAGAGAAAGTATTTTGCATTTTACATTTTGCATTTTTAGTTATGGAGAAAGTATTTTGCATTTTATATTTTTCATTTTTAGTTATAGAGAAAGTATTTTGCATTTTACATTTTGCATTTTGAGTTATGGGGAAAGTATTTTGCATTTTATATTTTTCATTTTGAGTTATAGAGAAAGTATTTTGCATTTTACATTTTGCATTTTGAGTTATGGAGAAAGTATTTTGCATTTTATATTTTTCATTTTGAGTTATAGAGAAAGTATTTTGCATTTTACATTTTGCATTTTGAGTTATGGAGAAAGTATTTTGCATTTTACATTTTGCATTTTTAGTTAAGGAGAAAGTATTTTGCATTTTACATTTTGTATTTTTAGTTATGGAGAAAGTATTTTGCATTTTACATTTTGCATTTTTAGTTAAGGAGAAAGTATTTTGCATTTTACATTTTGCATTTTTAGTTATGGAGAAAGTATTTTGCATTTTACATTTTGCATTTTGAGTTATGGAGAAAGTATTTTGCATTTTACATTTTGCATTTTGAGTTATGGAGAAAGTATTTTGCATTTTACATTTTGCATTTTTAGTTATGGAGAAAGTATTTTGCATTTTACATTTTGCATTTTGAGTTATGGAGAAAGTATTTTGCATTTTATATTTTTCATTTTTAGTTATAGAGAAAGTATTTTGCATTTTACATTTTGCATTTTGAGTTATGGGGAAAGTATTTTGCATTTTATATTTTTCATTTTGAGTTATAGAGAAAGTATTTTGCATTTTACATTTTGCATTTTGAGTTATGGAGAAAGTATTTTGCATTTTATATTTTTCATTTTGAGTTATAGAGAAAGTATTTTGCATTTTACATTTTGCATTTTTAGTTATGGAGAAAGTATTTTGCATTTTATATTTTTCATTTTTAGTTATAGAGAAAGTATTTTGCATTTTACATTTTGCATTTTGAGTTATGGGGAAAGTATTTTGCATTTTATATTTTTCATTTTGAGTTATAGAGAAAGTATTTTGCATTTTACATTTTGCATTTTGAGTTATGGAGAAAGTATTTTGCATTTTATATTTTTCATTTTGAGTTATAGAGAAAGTATTTTGCATTTTACATTTTGCATTTTGAGTTATGGAGAAAGTATTTTGCATTTTACATTTTGCATTTTTAGTTAAGGAGAAAGTATTTTGCATTTTACATTTTGTATTTTTAGTTATGGAGAAAGTATTTTGCATTTTACATTTTGCATTTTTAGTTAAGGAGAAAGTATTTTGCATTTTACATTTTGCATTTTTAGTTATGGAGAAAGTATTTTGCATTTTACATTTTGCATTTTGAGTTATGGAGAAAGTATTTTGCATTTTACATTTTGCATTTTGAGTTATGGAGAAAGTATTTTGCATTTTACATTTTGCATTTTTAGTTATGGAGAAAGTATTTTGCATTTTACATTTTGCATTTTGAGTTATGGAGAAAGTATTTTGCATTTTATATTTTTCATTTTTAGTTATAGAGAAAGTATTTTGCATTTTACATTTTGCATTTTGAGTTATGGGGAAAGTATTTTGCATTTTATATTTTTCATTTTGAGTTATAGAGAAAGTATTTTGCATTTTACATTTTGCATTTTGAGTTATGGAGAAAGTATTTTGCATTTTATATTTTTCATTTTGAGTTATAGAGAAAGTATTTTGCATTTTACATTTTGCATTTTGAGTTATGGAGAAAGTATTTTGCATTTTATATTTTTCATTTTGAGTTATAGAGAAAGTATTTTGCATTTTACATTTTGAATTTTGAGTTATGGAGAAAGTATTTTGCATTTTTAGTTAAGGAGAAAGTATTTTGCATTTTACATTTTGTATTTTGAGTTATAGAGAAAGTATTTTGCATTTTACATTTTGCATTTTTAGTTATGGAGAAAGTATTTTGCATTTTACATTTTGCATTTTGAGTTATGGAGAAAGTATTTTGCATTTTACATTTTGCATTTTGAGTTATGGAGAAAGTATTTTGCATTTTACATTTTGCATTTTTAGTTATGGAGAAAGTATTTTGCATTTTACATTTTGCATTTTGAGTTATGGAGAAAGTATTTTGCATTTTACATTTTGCATTTTGAGTTATGGAGAAAGTATTTTGCATTTTACATTTTGCATTTTTAGTTATGGAGAAAGTATTTTGCATTTTATATTTTTCATTTTTAGTTATAGAGAAAGTATTTTGCATTTTACATTTTGCATTTTGAGTTATGGGGAAAGTATTTTGCATTTTATATTTTTCATTTTGAGTTATAGAGAAAGTATTTTGCATTTTACATTTTGCATTTTGAGTTATGGAGAAAGTATTTTGCATTTTATATTTTTCATTTTGAGTTATAGAGAAAGTATTTTGCATTTTATATTTTGCATTTTGAGATATGGAGAAAGTATTTTGCATTTTATATTTTGCATTTTGAGATATGGAGAAAGTATTTTTCATTAAATTATGGAGAAAATATTTTGGATTTTGCATTTTACATTTTGATTTATTGAGAAAGTATTTTTCATTTTGTATTTAGAAAAAAAAAGGCATTTTGAACAACTGCAAATTTCCCAAGCTACCTTACTGAGATTTTAATACTAAAATTTCTAAGCTCACCTCAGGGAGAAAATCCCAGAAAAGAAGTTAAAAAAAATCAACGTCTCCAGGGAACTTTGTTGTAAACTTTAGGTTTACTCCAGAGATATTTAATTTAAATTAGCTGGCGGGGATCTGTTCATTTTTAATCATAACGCGGCATTCTTCAAGACTTGAAGCGCGAGCTCACTTAGCCGCGCGGAAAAATTCACAATAGATTTAATTAAAATCTACCCCAAAGGCGCATTTAGAAAAACGGACGAAAAATTCAAAGGACTTCCAAAAAGGAGCTTTTTTTCATTCCATTTAATCAAGATATGAATTTTTAATTAAAACTTGACTCGCGCCTTCCGGACATAAGAGTGCCTGCTTGTGATGGTTTGCGACTTATTTATAAAAAAAACTACGTTTAAAAATAGGTTAAATATCCCTACGCACTGAGCAGTGTACATTTTATACGTTACATCTTCAGGCGGTTTGGCGAAATATTAGCCTCTATTGAAAACGTCCTCGGGCTTGCGAAGTTACAAGTTTCATTTTAATGGATACTTCATTCGTATAAAATATATAACTTCTGCCATAGACTAAAAAATATATAGCTGTTTCGAAATAGTTTTAAATGTATTGAAATTTGAAACCACTTTCGGTTGTAATTTTGTAATTTATTTTGGCATCGTAAAAACGAAATGCAAGATTTTTTTAGCAAACCTTATTTCGATACTGATACTCTCGCCCAGCTAAAACTTGGCCATATTTAAAAATTAAACTTTGATTGAAAATTACTGTGAAAATAAGTTCAGTAATAATTTTGGCTAATTGTGATGATTACGATAAAAGAAAATTTTAAAAACAATTTAGATTAAAAAGTGAGTGACTAATTTATAAATCACATATTAGTAGTATTTCTACCATAGAAAAGTACCTTTTCTTCCTCAAAAACAATCTAGTCTATATTTGACCTACTAGCACCTGTAGGTGTAGCCACACCGTAAGACTATCTTAATATAATTTACGAATCAATTATTAATAATATTTCAAGCCTAAATTAGGTTTTAAATACCAACGAAATATAATACGATCAACTGCCAAGATGTCAAGATCGGCGGTTATGAATTTTTCGGATTAATATCGGCTTATTATTGGTATCGCGGGGCAAGAGCAATAAAATTCGATTTGGGCGCCATCTAGGCATTCATCTTGATACCTTTACCATATGAATGCCGCAGCCCAATCTGATTATGACGCCAGGGGGCAGCAAAAAGTGTATATGGAGTGAATAAGAAGAAGTGAATCTGGAAGGAGCCCATGCCTTATTCAAAGGGTAAACTCTCCGCTGCCGGAATCAGCCACTAGGAGGCGCGACGGTTCCGCGTCACGAGAAGCCGTTGGCGGCTGCCCGTCTTACGCCCTCCTCCTTTTGATATTTAGGCCTTGGTCATCGGGATAAGGGCCTGCGTTGCAATGAAAGGAAAACCTTCGACGTTTTTTACGGGCGATATAAGACCATAAATAGAGAAGATTCCGCAGGGGGAAAAACAAGACGTCACCACAGACATTTGAGTTTATATCTCCTAATTATATTTTGAGTATTCAAGTTCAATTGGTACCATTCCAATACAATAAAATCTTTTAAAACGCTAAAATAAAATTACTACAATAGTAATAAAAGCTGTATCGATTGATGTACAAAATTTCAAAGTTTGTGGAGAAATCTAGAGTTTTCATTTAAAGCCTATATTAATTAATTAACCACCATTTAAAAAATGGATGCTTTTAAAAATTAATAAGCCGAATTTTCATTTGTACAATTTCTAGAGAAAAAATGGTTTTGTGTCTTGGATAATATACTACTCAATGAGGTAGAATATGAACTAGAGATCCAAACAAATCTGGGATTCGCGGGACACGTTTTATTTGAGTCGGAGAATTAGGCTTAAGTTTCAACTTTATTCAATCGTGCTGGCGCCATCTGTTTCTATAAGCAGAGTCTTTTGCAAAATATATTAAGGTTTAGTTGTCCAATAACACGTTAGATGGAGCCAACACGATTTGATTAAGTTCATTAATTTACTAGGCCTAACGAGTGTGAGAAATAAGGCACTATCACAGGCCAATCGCCAGTTTAAAAATTAGCTAGGCCAGATTAAAAATTAAATGCTTGGGGTGTTATTGGCCCTGGTGACCACTTAATTAATTCAAAGTTTTACCCCTTCAAGAATTAAGTTCATTAAAAAAATATATATTAATCCCTAAAATTGTTTGGTCTTTGCTTCTATGCTGTGTGCTTGGCATTGTGACAATTGGGTGTATGGGTGGGTGATTTGGTGTCGTGGGTCTGTCTACTCTGCACCAGTGGCGTAGCGAGGGGGGGGGGGGGGCGGATGAGCGGACCGCCCCGGGCGCCACCATTAGGAGGGCGGCAAAATTGCCCATTTTTACAAGGAGGATTTTGGCGCGTTCATCCCTTCTACTTCACCTCTCTTCCTATCCTCCTTGGAATTATTATTCCGCCCCGGGCGAAAATGGCCCACGCTACGCCACTGCTCTGCACTCTACACACAGTATAGAAGAAGCGAATTTAGCAGTTAGCAAAATGAAATATAAACAATATCTCTCTCAGTAGGCTTATTCGGGTCGGGTCTATAGCACATATTGTCAAGAATAGATAATTTGACCATGAATTATGAAAGCCCTATTTTGAAGGTTAAAAATGGTAAGTGGCCAGTGGCCAGTTTGTTAATTAAACTACGTAGGCTCTACTGGCCACAGGTCCAGTTTAAAAAAATTCCTTATTTCTCACCCTGGGCCTAACTCTACAACTCAACAAATACTGTCCCGCGAAACTAGGTCCTGGAAGACGGATTCGTATCTCTATTTATTCTACCTGATTGATACTACTATGATATTGAAATCAGACTTTTTCAGCGAACGTAGAGCCATCTATCGGCTAAAACGAGAAATTAACCTAGCCGTAGTATTATCGTCTGCTTCACGTTTAAAAACGACCAAACCTTTGTTTAGCAAATAAAAAGCCACTACTAGAGTTGACCGCTAGTCGTCTATAAGCTAACTTCTTTTTTTTTATTTTTAAAGCCGGTTATCGCAAAGACAGTCAAACTGTGCACAACCATAAACCTGCCGAATGAAAAAACGACCAGGCCCAAGAGAGGAGGGGAGGGGAGAGAAGAACCGAGCCACGAGGGGAAAATGGAATACGGGAGACCAAAGAGAGAGAGAGAGAGAGGAAACCTGGCGGAGAATCTTTGGTTTAATGAGATGGCTCCTTTCAATAGCGTTTTAACCGACACATAGACCCACCCCCCGTCGTTTTATATAATCCTTCGCACCCCCCTCCCCTTTGCCCCCTCCCCCCGTTCTTCTTCCCGCCTTTGTCCTCGCGCGGCGTTGATTCTCAAATGGCGAGGCCTACCTGTCAAATTCATATGCCGATGATGGCGAAAGAAGGGGAAAGAACGGGGGGGGGGCTAGCGGCGGCGAAGGGTGCCCGAAAAAAGGGCCGATCCTATGAGTTTTTCTTACTATCTTATGTTTTCATGGAACCCTCTGGGGCGGGATCTCTCTTCGCCGAGATTTATTATAGATTGTCTTGGACCACCGCACCCCCTCCCGTATCAAAAACCCCCTTCTCCGAGGGTCTGTTCTCGGAGTTCCCAGCCTCACTTTTATTGATCTTTTTATGGGGGATGGAGGATGGCTTACAGTTTTATTAAGAATCTATTATACTCATAAAATCTAAAGGGTATTATTAAAGATGTCCTCTAGGAAAAAATATCGAGTTTTTATTTAATGATATGGTTTTATAATATTATGTATTATAGAATTTCTTTCAATAGTAAAGCATATTTTTAAATGCTGAAATAAGATGGTTTTGGTTTAGGGAATAGTTTATTTTTTATATATTGAAATTTTCAATTTTATGAATAATATATGATATTTTAATTAATTTTATATTTTAACATCGTCAATTTGATAAATAGTGAAATTTTATTTGAATTAAGTTATTATCACCAATTTGATGATAAATGATATTAATTTAATATTATAACTGAAATAATATAGCCAAATTAAATTACAAATATATTACAATTTAATTTTATCACTAATTTGATGATAATTTATATTATAAGTTAATTATTAGATAGGTTAATCTTCGAAAACGTGCAGGGGAAACTTGTAGACGTGTAAACGTAGCATCTACAATATACACTCCTACAAGTACAAGTTTTCGCGGGGTGACTTAGCTTTCCTATTTTCGCCAATAGGAAAATTCATTATAAGGAAGCATTTTGAGTTATTGAGTACACTGACAAGGAGACGACCCGAGGTGTAACACACCGATTTGGTTCAAACTCGGGGGTTTGGTAGACCTTCATGTAACTTGAAACACCCTAAAGGGAAATGTCTCCATAGGCAACCGTTTTGCCATGGCAACCAAAAATGTTTTTGACAACACAAAATGGAAATTTTCCCATAGAAAATAACATGGGAATCTGACCAATATTAAGGGTACCTACCCCCTGTAAAAAATTTCAATTTTTGAAAATGCTAAAAATAGAAAATATAAGTAAGAAAATAATGAAAAAGTTCGAAGTTGATTAAAATCTTTACAGGGGTACCCTTACATTTGGTCAGATTCCCATGTTATATTCAATAGGAAAATTTCCATTTTGTATTGTCAAAAACATTTTTGGTTGCCATGGCAAAACGGTTGCCTATGGAGACATTTCCCTTTATAGTTTTTCAAGTTACATGAAGGTCTACCAAATCGGTGTGTTACACCTCGGGTCGTCTCCTTGTGAGTACAGTAACAGCTTTTCACTTCCTACTTATAAAACCTACCACTAGGATCCGCCACTGTACAAGAGAAAAGTCGATTTTGAAAATGGTCAGTAACTATTTTTCACTTCCTAGTTAAAGAAACAACCACTAGATACCGCCACTGAGCAAGAGAAAGCCGATTTCGATAATGATTCGATTTTGTTTTGGCGATTGAGGTGACATCTATTGCGTTAGAAATTATACACATTAAAAATTTAAAGCGAAAATAGTACATTTTCCAGACTATGATAAACTTTAGGCGAGAATTAATAATGAAAGACAAAGCTTGTTACGCAAGAAATCACTATTAAATAAAGCAATTCAAGTGTCAAAGCGCCACCTAGTAGAAGTGACGTTAAATACTAACGGGTCCTAAAATAGATTTTAATTTGGGAGAAGCTAAGGTGGAAGTAAAGTAGGAATTTTTTTGAATAAGAATACGGCTAGCCTGGAAACGGTACGCGGGAAAATAGGTTACCCTAAAAAAATTTCCCCAGGTGAGGCTCGAACTCACAACCCCGGCATCTCTCACAAGTACTGTCTTATAAGTACCGTGCGCTAACCAATTGCGCCACTGGGGAGATGCTCGTCTGCTGCTTTGTCACTATGATAAACCTGGGAGGCTTTTTTTTTACTTTTTTTACTTTTAATTTTTCTAAATATTTTAAAAATAGATAATCTATTTTCGTAACTAACTAAGAGAAATTGGCGCGACGTTCGACATAAAATGATTCGAGATGTTTTACAACACGATGCTTAAATAAAAACATTAATATGATTCGGAGGAAATGAAAATATACAAGGCGATTTTTGTAGCGATTAGCAAGCACGTTTTCATTCTGTCGAGGTCAACTAATGTCCGGAAATCGATTCAAAATCGCCTTGACTGCCCGTCACAATTTATGCCAAGGGGTTGTGTGGGTCATATCCGTTTAGATCAAATACGTTACTGACTCTAGACCAACAAAAACATGACCTACTTTTTGACCTAAATTACGGAGCGCGTTTGTCGATCTTAAAGGCTAGCTATGGATGAAACTTGCCAAGGGCGTTATTAAAAATCGTGATAAAACAAACATAATCATTAATAATTCACCCGTTGATTAATTTTATCTATACTTCCAGAATGTATATGATTAGTTTTAACAAAAAGATTTCTTCAATTAAGAAAGTGCTGTCACAACGGTTAAAGGCATGGTTGATGACACAAGGAGTAAATAGCGCAGACTTTACTCTAACCTCGGCTTTAACTAAATGACGCAAAGTTTCTAAGCTTTTAACTCGAAGGCGTTTACAAAAAGAGCCTTTTAAATTTCGAAAACCTTGATATTTCCTTTACAATCAAGCATAAATCCTTATTCATAACCACACCTAACGTACAAGGTTAGCCGCATTATTCGGAATTTTAACTTTTCGAATAACTTCGATTTAAATCAGGTTAGGGAAATTCACTGGGTGGTAACCTGGTAAAACTGGACCTGCCCAATTGTTATTTTTCGTCTCCTTGTTTTGTTATGTAGCCTTAACACCTTTAAGCAGATGTAGATAATGGGGATTAAAGTTCATATTGGGAAGATAATAAATGAGATTAGAAGTTAGAACAAAAATAGTGAAACTAAATGGGAATGATAATTAGTATTTAAGTGCTCTTTAAGTTTCACTTGAAAATGATTTAGGCTTTCATAGAAACGTGGTCTCTTAGTTAGAGGGTTTTAATGTAACCATGAAATTAAAACGAAGATTACGAAAGTTTTGCGTAAATATAGTTCAGTAATTTATGGACAGATGGCAGCAAAGTTACCATGAAGAGCGAAGCGTCGATTTATTAGGACGAAAAAAAAACAGTTGGTCGTGTTGTAGAAAGTATTTCAATTATAAATGTTTATTAATATATAGTTTACTTATGATGTTGAAAATCAGAGGCGCATTGTAATTTTCGGGCCCCGTAACGCAACCCTCTCGAGATCTAACAAAAATTTGCAACTATTCATTTACACCTCCCATCGAGGTTACGACAATGAGAAAAATATTAACTGGATTTATTGATATTACTCTGCAAGCCGTCCGATCTATCGATTATTTGACCAAATAATTTACAAATATGTCTAAATAAATTTTATAAACCAAATCGAAGCTAACTTTTACAATGTATTGGGACCAAAATTAATAAATAAAGTCGAATTTTAATGAAACAAAAATAAACGTATAATTATTATTAAACTTTACAAGAACATACGAAATTATTATAAAGGTTCGGCTAAATCGTATATTTTGGAATGCTCAAATTAATAAATGTTGGAGCAAAAATTAAGCTCCGATGCCGGGAATCGAACCCGGGCCTTCTGGGTGAAAGCCAGATATCCTAGCCACTAGACCACATCGGATGTATCGCTTGGACAGTTTATAAAATAAGCAAATTTCGTTAAGCTTCCTCTACCGAAAAGAGCTATTTAACTTACTCAAAATGATATCTTACCAAAGACCACGCAACTCGTCAATCGGAAAAGTCCCATTATTTTCGCCGAGTGCTTTGCTTTTTTTTTTAATCACAATCTCGATATAAAATTACACTCGACACATGTGAAGTAAATTAGGTAGAGGTACTCTTACGGGGAGAAAATTGCGCAAAATAAAACTAGCTTACACCAAGGTCAAAGCCTTCACATTTACGCTAAAAACAAAGCTCCCTTATGTGAAAGTTATGCCAAGAACTTCTATTTCACGAAGTTCTAACAAGGGCGTGGTAAACCTAACCACGCGTGTTTAAACAAATAAAGGTTAAAACGTTGGGTCTCTCCCATTGGTATTGCGAGATAATTTAAACCATAGAAAAATACCGGCTCAGATCAGGGGGTAGAAACGTACGCGAAATGCGTTGTCTCATGCGATTCCCTAGTGGGAGAGGTGGGGGTGGAAGTTTAGTCTGAAAAGTTTCAGCGGGTTCGTCTGCTTCGATATATGGACCTCGTGTCCTCGTTCGGGCCTCGGACTAAAAATGGATCACGCTTATTGTCAAATCTAAAAAGCCGAGTGGTTAGTATTACAATTTTCATTATCATCGATGTAGTCATAAATTGTTTGTCTTAAATATAATTTCAGTGGTTCTTCAAAATTAATATCTTTGCCCAATGAAGAGATTGAATCTCCTGATTAACCTTTTGTAAAAATAAGTTTTAAATGGTTAATTTCAAATGTTTTCCTATATTTTTATTCTTTTTAAACAGCTTTGCTTAGAAAAAAATTAAGGCTAGAGGTCGGCGGAACGAATAAATTAACCGGCAAAATTTCGATTAACCATAAAAAGTTTGGTTAACTGTTTTTTATGAACATTTTATAGGAATAAACAACGATTTTTTCTTTAGAGCGGAAACCCTAAACATCTATAAATATTACCGTGACCACAAAACTTTAGCAAAGGTTATCTCCCAGATTCCACTCTCACTTTCAAACACGCTTTTGCGGTTTGGTGGGGGCGTGATAATTGTCGCCACGATTCGGAAATATTTCCGAAATATTTTTTCACATAAAGGTGAGCTAAAGTATACGACATAAAAGGCTTAATAAACCACCTATGGACTTCATCTTTTTAGCTTTAGAGACTTGTTTTCAGCCGTACGATCCTTCTTAGTCTAGTACCAATCAAATCGAAATCCAGCGCTTGGAATCTGGCAACCCTAGGTCAACGCAAGAAGTTCTTAAACTGCTGGATTGTCGTCTGCTAAGTACACTATTTTAAAAACGTAGATTTTCAGATAATTTAACTAGTGGCGCCATCTTATAAGATTTCGGCAAGTTAAATATCAACCACTAATGGCATTAACTCGGAGATAATTGTACCTTATTTTTTGAAACCCGAGGTTGCACGGGGCCTTGTATTTTGTACAACTCTCTGCGAGGTTGACCACGTGTAGACTGCGACCAAAGGCGTTACTTTCAAACTGTACCCCTTTTAGCTTTGATAATACACACACTCACTGCACGTTTTTCTGTAATGAGCTTTAATATCTAAAATACCAAAAGGAGAAAATTTGTTCTTTAAGAACAATGGCGGCTAATACGTTCTATCTTTAACTACGAGGGAGAGCCATTTTGGGGGGCTTCGCTGTACACGCGTGTTGCTAAAAGGATAAACGCGTCCCATTTTGATCCTATTTGCAGCCCGCAGAAAACGGGCAGCCTTATCACGTGGACCCCCCGCTGAAACTCGCACTTCCTTCCCATATAGTTCCCTAAAATAAAATAAAAATATGTGGTCCTCATTTTTTTTTTAAGAAAAAAGTGAACATTATTGTAGACATTCTGAATTCATAGGAAATGTTTGAGAAATATTAAAAATTTGTTACAAATACCAAATTAATGGTCAGGGCCCACAGTTTTCCGGGCCCTAGGAAAAGTAGTCTAACCGGGCCCCAAAGGCCCCCAATGTACCGTTTTACTCCCCCCCCCTAAAATAACTGTAAGAAAGCCTTCCTTTAGAATCCGGGTCCTTAAAAAGTGCGGGCCCTATTGTCACTTTTGTAAAAAGTAATAAAATTAACAAAATGTTCGCTTTATTTTTATAAATAATAAATATTTTTCACAATCTTTCATTTTAAATTTCTAATGTTACACAACTCGGAATTATTAAAACCGATAAATATATATAATCATCCTTTGAAAGATTTAAGACAGACACTCAATTTTTAGATAAAATAGTTCTTTTTATGAATTCAGCTACGCTTGCCGAACTGGTTTTTATGTTGTTCTTACGTCACGATGTCAAGCTTTATTAGACTAGTTTTGACACGCGCGGTTTGCAAGCGCACCTGAAAATAAGAGGCTTCTCGCGCCCTACGCGCGCTCTCAATATTACCAAAGTTAATTTTGTGACGTAGCTACATTCAAACAAGAAGGCCACTTTAATATATAAAAACACCTATTCCAATCCTGATTAAACATTCAAATTGGACAAAACCCAAATAAACATCGATAAAAACGCGGATTTCTACAATTAGAAGTAAAAATGACGCATTTTATTACATCGAGAGTGTCTTCCTTTCGGGGTTGCGCGCGCCTTTGACGTCACGCGCGCTGAGCCACTTATTCCGCTTCCGTCCCCCTCGAGTGTAATTCCCCCCGCGCGACGCCGTTCCGAAGGCGGTTTGGGCGCAGCAGTTTGAACTCAGCCATTCAGTGCCGTTTCGTCCTTCGTCTCGAGAGCGCGTTATCGCTCTGTGCTTCGTTTTTCAGTTCTTCCTTTTTAATATTTCTTCATTTATAACTTTAATTGATATTTTACTAATGCCAATTACAAGTTAAATTCGATCGTTCCTCCTCCCCCCCCCCTTTCAACGGCCACCTTTTGCGTTCAGGATTTGATTTCGATACTTCGGAAGTTTTTGTTTACTTTCGCGAGTCATGGGTGCCGAATCCAGGGGTCACGATGAGCATACGATGACTTGGTCAGGTATCGCCGCTTTCTCTTCAGTAGCTGCCGTTTTCGTCGTGGTCATTGTGGTCATCGCGGCCATTAAATTTCAAAGAAACAGGGCTGCCAGGAAAGTTGGTAAGTGTCGTATTTTGTTTAGCGTGAACTATTTTTGGTTCTTTATGATTTGAAACTGTACTTTCCTCAAATTTATTTTTATATAAATGGAGTAATGATAAAGTTTTGAGTGTTACCCAAAGGGTAGAAGAGGTCTTTGAAAAGATTAGTCTACTTACATTTTGAGTACCAGTATATAGGAGATTTAAAAACATTATAGTTATTTCTATCTTAATATTTATTTTTATCAAAAGTATATAAGATAATATAATACGTATTCAACCTAACAAATTCCTTATGTTATTCACTCTGAAATGTGTACTTTTGCAGTCTGTGATTTTTCAAAACACGTTTTGTTTTGAAATGTAAATGTACTGTAAGATAAATATATTTATAGTGAGTATTTTTTGTAATGTATCGTAAGTTTACGTAACGTACAATATTTCTCAATATAGGCGCCGTCAGTATAAAAAGTAGCGCATCTACATACTAAACCAAATTAGTCAGATTTCACAGCTACTTTGACAACGAAAAAGTAGCGGACCAGATATTAGAACCGCTTGTAACATTTTTCGCCACAGCATGTCACTAGTGTTAGTGAAACGCACTTTTTTCGCGTAATTCCGACGCGGCTGCAAATTTGAAGTCGATTTTTATCACGTTTACCGCGATAAACTCCAAATTATCAAATAAAAATTATCAATGAGATAATTATACGCAAATAAATATAAAAACTTAGGCGTAAGCTATAAATTCTCTAAATTATTTTACTGCATAAACCGCTAAATAACTCATCCCGAAATATCAGCTCACGTTCCAAATACATTTACTTGTCGATAGCAGTTAGCTCCTATACCTCAATGACTGTTCATAAACCATTAAAAAAACTTAGTGGATCTCTATCTAAAGATACAAAAATCAAAGTATCTCAAACGTTTTTATTGATACGCCGCGTATCAGGGAAGTAGAAAAATCCCTATCTAAAATCTTTGATGGAAACGCGCGTGTATGATAGCCGGGCTCCCCCCCCCCCCCCCCCCCAAACAACCCCCAAACGTTCCTCGAGAATCGTATCTGCCGGTGCCATAGAGTACCACTACTTTGTCATTGTGTTTTCGGCTCATTACATTTTGAGTAATCGTACATCTTTTCGTTTGAAGATTTAGATAACATTGTTACGACAGTGTCTACTCTATTATTATAACAAATGAGGCTTCAATTGATATTGGTACCGTGGGAAAAACTAACCACACTATTTGAGAACAGCTTTTTAATTAAAAATTGTCACGTTTATAGTTTTGGGTTACATTTTTAATTGATTATTAGGATGATTAAAAGTAATTTTTGTTACTTCATATTATTATTTTATTTATAATTTACATGGGACAGGGTTGCCCCGCGTCAGGGAAATCATGGACAAGTCAGGGAATTAAAAAATGGGCCTGAAAAGTCAGGGAATTTTAAGAATTTTGTAAAACGTCAGGGAATTCAAGTTTCTTTTGACAAGTTTTGAAAGTAATTTAACTCTAGATCTATGACAAATTCTACGATTATCATTTATTTCCTTGAAAGTTCAGCTAATTTTTTCAACATTGCAATAACCTTTTTACTGAAATATGTCTATTTAAATTTATTGACTTCTGATAAAAGTTAAGTATAAAATAAAAATTTTGGCCTGAAAATCTCTTAAAATGGTCAGGGAATTTGAATCTGAAGATTTTGTGACCCATACAATATGGGAGGTCATGTGACAATGTATTGTCTACGTCACGTAGCGTAGCTCTTGAAGGTAGAGAGCACGCGCTGCAGTCGCGAGACACTTCGGAATCTGAAACTCGCGTGCAAGTAAAGCACCGAAAATAGTGAAGCTCGTGACGCAGATAAAAATATTTTGTACTTCTAATTTTTGTTTTATTTTATAGAAACACACACCTATTAGAAACTTTTCAAAAAATAATAAATTTTTAAAATAATTTTCATTACTTCATATTTATTATTTTATTTATAATTTTCATTGTATCTAACTTATCCAATTTCCCTTTTTTATATAAAATAATAATAAGGAAATTTAAAATAATTTTGCATTTTAAAATTATTTCCCCATTAATGGCAATGAATTAACACCCGACATCACATGACCACCCATGCATTTTCCCATACATTAATAAAATATGGAATGAAACCAAATTCGCGGTATTTTTAATTATTTGTAGAAGTGTAGACGTAGCTTTATTTAGTACAATCTAATCTCCTACGAGGTCCGCCTACACATTTTCAAAATAATGGCTTAACGTGCTTATATGAAATTCAATAAAAAGGCGTACAAATTATTTAATGCCATAATTATGTCTAAATGAGTAAGTGACGCAAACTAGTAAATGACATAAATGAAGTATAATTTAGTAAATTAAATTCAAATTATTTACTGATTTGTTATTATTTATTTTTTATTAATGATAAAATACGCGAAAAAGTAGATTAGTCCATAATAAAAAGGGATAATATAGCTAAATCCTAAACAAATTTTAAGAAATTAAAAAACTTACTAATAACTCGTACCAATAGGTCTTCGAGCAAACAAAAAACGCGAAACTCCGATCAAATAGATCTTTTTCGCGTATTTTATCATCCTTCTCACAGTCCATAGGTGGTTTCTTCTAACTACTTTTTTATTAAGACTATCAAATTCAGCAAAAAATTGATAACGTTAAAATTAAAAAAAAATATTACAATAGAATCCTCAATATAATATATATATATATATATTTTAAACGTGATATTGAAAATGAAAATCGCATTAGTGATAATTTTAAATTAATAATTATTACAGACCTCTTTTAAACCGCCACGGTAGGAATAAAAAAATATTTGGACCATTTAAAGGTAAAAAAGGTAATTTCAAGTGGCGCATTCGGTAATTCCCAAAACAAAACAAGCTATAGGAAAATATAAAATCGAAATAATTATAATAAAAAGAGCGTACAAAATTTTCCAACAACCGCGATTGATCACGAGGGCACCTAGATTCCGACAGAAATGAAAAGTTTTCGTTGCTGACGAAGCTATTAAACTGGTTCTGGAAGGCAAAAAAAAATCCTTCGAAATTATTTTTTCCTTTTTTCAAAAGTAGAACGTCGCTCTGCTATCTTAGAATCTTTAATATATGATGATTATTATTTGACGCGGGAATCAGTTCCGGATCCCTTCTGGCTGCGATGTCCCTGCAATTAGAAAAACTCTTCTTTTGTGTGAGAAAAAAATAAACTAGGACTGAGAAATTTCTATTGAGGTGTCAGGGCTCCCAACTTTTCATTATTTATAAATTTATTTTTGTATTTCTTTCGTTTGACGGTACGCGGAGCTGGTGTCTTTTTATAACAATAGAGAGGGGTAAATTTCTTAGCAAAAGCCAAAAGGTCAAAAGACTTTATACAACGAGAAATATAATATCCTTGGAGCGTAACACACTATCAAACGAGCATTGTCTGTTCACCGAAGTTAAAATTTTATTTCGGGTGGGGGTTTCACATTATTCCATTGTTCTGATAATTGAAAATTATTTCAAGTTGTTTGTTGGGCCACGCCGAAATTAATTAAGTCTATGCCTGGTACGCCATGGAACGCAAGTATTTCACCCACATGCCCGATATTAATAATAATAAGGTAATGGACACTTAACATCCCAAAATTATATATTTCGTTACCCTCTGCGCTAACATTTTATTTCGTTACCCTCTGCGCTAACATTTTATTTCGTTACCCTCTGCACCAACATTTTATTTCGTTACCCTCTGCGCTAACATTTTATTTCGTTACCCTCTGCGCTAACATTTTATTTCGTTACCCTCTGCACCAACATTTTATTTCGTTACCCTCTGCGCTAACATTTTATTTCGTTACCATCTGCGCTAACATTTTATTTCGTTACCCTCTGCACTAACATTTTATTTCGTTACTCTCTGCACTAACATTTTATTTCGTTACCCTCTGCACTAACATTTTATTTTGATAACCTCAGTTTTAAAAAATATTTCGTTAGCCTCGGTAGAAAATTTATATATTTCGTTAGCCTCGGTAGAAAATTTATATATTTCGTTAGCCTCGGTACAAATTTATATATTTCGTAGACTATTAAATTACTTATTTTGGCATGCCAATTTAATTTCTAGTGAAAATTTTGTTGGAAGTATGAACTTTGGAGATTTTCCTCTCCATGTAAACACGTCCTGAAGCGATTTTATATTTGAAACTCATTTAGGCGCTTTTAACACACGAACACAAGGCAAACGAGACCTGGGTTTGGAAAAAACACGGAATTTCATAAACAATAAACATATCCAAAATCGCGCAATAACGTTCAACAATAGCTGTTCTGACATTAACTTTTCAAAAAACAAAAATGGAACGAAATCGTGCCTTCGCGAAAATACGTAATTCCCCACCGCCGAAATATAATCATTCCCAAAAAACTATTTGCATACGAAGAAAGTTACCCCATGATGATGATGATTTCTTAAGAATTATGATTCCTTCAAAACAGCTTTAACTATCGTACGAACCTATGAATTTAAATGCTGAATTCGAACAAGAATGTAATTATACTTAGTGAGAATTACTAACAAGGAGAGTACCCGAGGTGGTTATTGCCGATTTTGTTCAAAGTCGGGCGTAATGTAGAACTATACGAGATGAAATTTCCCAAAAGGAGACGTTGCACTACCCATTCGATTTGCCATGGCAACCGAAAATGTTTTTAACCACTTAAAACAAAAATAAGATTTTTTCCTTATTTTACCCAAAAAGTGTTACAAATTAACCAAACTTGATGAAATTTACCTAACTGTGGTCCAAATTACCCATTTTGTGATTTTCAAATTAAAAAAAAATTCGTAGGAAGTACCCTGTGAAACCGAGAAAATCCCATGCCTTTTTTAAATGGAGATTTTTTGTTTTAAGTGGTCAGAAAGATGTTCGGGTGCCATGGAAAATCGAATGGGTAGTGCAACGTCTCCTTTTGGGAAATTTCATGTCTCGTATAGGTCTACATTACGCCCGACTTTGAACTCGATCGGCAATAAACACCTCGGGTACTCTCCTTGCGAGTATACCCGACATTGACGTAACCCAATACGTATGGTTGTTTATTTATCAATTCCCCCCCCCCCCCAACGATCCTGGCATAATTCAAATCAGACCGTATTTCACTGGTTTCTTAAAACTGACGTTTTTCTACGCCATTGAAGTGCACGCTTGTGACGTTTTTCTCCCCCCCCCCCTCTCGTTCGGGGTAACAGTAGACCCATGATGCCCTCTGATAGCCTCCACAAAATCATATTCTCCTTAAATAGAAATGAAACTTTCTTGATTTGAATAATTACCTTGCTTTAATAATATATATTTTCTCACGCAGATTTTCTCTGCAGAATACAATAACGTGAAACTTAACAAAGAACCATTTTTTTGCGAACATTCGCGTTTGAATAAACCTCGTTAAGTTCACTATAAAAACTTTATCCTTGGCTGGCTACACTCCCCGGACTCCCGGCCATTGTGAGGTACACTTTATTCCTAATCTCGCCCTTGAATGCCATATATAAAGTTTGCAGGGGTCAAATAGCGCTCGGAATAAGGGTCACATACTTCCCCTACCACGGCCCGGGGCTGTTCGAATTGAATATTCAGGGGTAGGGGAAGAATTTAAGGGCAGGATGTTTCGCTCCTCAGGGTACGGCCTTTCGCGGAGCTGAGACGGAATATCGTAAAATAAGGTCTCTTTGTCCACCGCAAACAAATGTTTCGAAACTTACCGATGGAAGCGTTGTTGATGTCCGTCATTTTCGTAGGGCTCAAGTTGCCTTGTTAAATATTACAGAGTTTTGAAACTATAAGTTATATTTTCTAATCGTGTAATATGAATAATTAACGTTAATTTGAAAGAGAATTGGAGCAATTTTTTCAGGCCGAAAACAATGGAATTTTTTTATCGTTCTCCATTGTCTTAATATAACAAGTAATTTTCAGGAAAACGTTATTATATTTTATATTATTATGGTCATTTATTTTTTATTTCTAATCAGAATTAAGTAATTTTTAATTATGAATAAAATTCAAATATATTCAAATATTACAAATAAACAATCAGCAGAGATATAGGCCAAGTCTAATTAGTTTTAAGTAAGGCAAAAGAAAACAGAATACAATCTAATCAACAAGACACGTTAAAAGTAGAAACTACATTTTTACATTTCCGAGATAAAGTACTTCATATATTTTTTAAAAGGGGTTAGATTTATCAAGTTTTGAACATGGTTTGCGAGAGAGTTGTAAAGCTTAATGCCTTCGTAGAAAATCGAATTAAGTTTTTTATTTAATAGTAATTGTAGCTAAATTTTGGGGGCATAGTTCGTTAAAGATAAATTAGACATTTTTCAATACAATATTTGACTTATGATTTATATTTAAAAAAAACTATTTTATTCAAATTTATTATTAATTTGCCACCATTGCTAATTTCAACAAAAATAAGTTAATCATACTAATTATATTTTATTATTACTTGTAATTTAGTGTACTCCGAATTGGAATTACTGTGTAAACAATTTGTGTACGCTTTCATAGATACATAAAAGTATAGTAGATGGTTTAATAATATTTTACTTAAAACGATTTAAAAAAATAATTTGATGATAATCGATTATTTAAAAATATTTGTTTTAAGTCGTTTTAAAAATCATTTTATCAAAAGGAATTATTTAAAAACATTTTTTAACTTTATTTAAATCAAATTTGAAAATAATTGATTAAAATATTGTTAATATACATACCGGGTGTATTATATTTTGGCTTTTGATCAAATAATGTTTTACAAAAAAAAATTAAATTTAAGGCTTTTTAAAAAATGATAAACGTTTTTAAAAATATAAATTGAAGGCTTTTTAAAAAATGATCAACGTTTTTAAAAATATAAATTGAAGGCTTTTTAAAAAAGATCAACGTTTTTAAAAATATAAATTGAAGGCTTTTTAAAAAATGATCAACGTTTTTAAAAATATAAATTGAAGGCTTTTTAAAAAATGATCAACGTTTTTAAAGATATAAATTGAAGGCTTTTTAAAAAAGATCAACGTTTTTAAAAATATAAATTGAAGGCTTTTTAAAAAATGATCAACGTTTTTAAAAATATAAATTGAAGGCTTTTTAAAAAATCATTGATCAATTATTTAATTTAAAAAAGTTTTTTTTTTTAATTCCGATATAAATCAAACTGTGATTTTTGTCATTTGAAATCTACGACTTTTTGGCGCTTATCACGGGGTGGATGTACCAGATAAGAGCAGAGCAGAACAGTCTGTTAAAGCGGCAACTTCTTCCGAATGCTTTTGTCATCTGTGTCCGTTGTCACGAGCCCTCCACTGGCATCCCGTTCCCGAGCAGAGGGGCTCCAAAGCTCACCCGCCGAGGAAAAACTTCCACAAACTTCTATTTCGACAACTCTCTAGACTACACTATAGGGGCTTAAAAGCGCAGCCCGAACCGTCATCCCGCGTTTGGCCGCCGAGTCAAGTAATCTCGAGTCGTAGGGCCCCCAGCATCGGAGCTTCTAAAGAAAACAATCTTGGAGGAGCTGGAAACATCTGGCTTATAACCGTCGGTTACACACTAGCGAGAGAGAGGGGTAAAGTGCATTGCCCCCCCCCCGTACAGCCCCTTTGTACCCCCCTTCCTAGCAATGTAGTCATTTTTGACACATTCCTTTCGAGATAAAGTCTTTAATTAGTTTTGAGCCTAGCTTTGAGTGCAAAATCAAAGTTAACGTTGGGATGCGTACTGTTTTTAGGTCTAAAACACGGTTGTTAGGCTGGTGGACACTGGTCAAAACTAAGATATTTGGATATTGCATATTTCACAAATCAATCTGAATTTTTTTTTAAACGCGAAATTTAAAATTTTAGAACTAAGAGTTGTTAATTTTCCGGAAAAATAAAATGCGGAAAATTTTCTTCGCAAATCGGAAAAATAAAAAATTTAAATGTTCATAAATTACTTTTTAAGAATTTTTAATGTTTTTAACTTTTTATCGATATAAAATGTCTAATAACAGTAAACATACTACAAATCATTAATAGTGTTACATTGTTAATCAGTTTAAACTAGTCTAGAGGTTGAGTTTTACTTTCAGATTCGAAAACATGAGGCGAAAATACCGCTTTATTTAAATTTGCAAACAATATATTAGACTAATCATGGAAAAGAGGCCTTTGTCATTTTCCGCAAGAGCCAAAGACTACATAAATTCTTAGCGATAGCTTATATAGTCTTTGGCTAGAACTAAGAAATATTTAGAAAGCTGAAGTAAATTTGTTACATTGTGAAACATTTAAAAAAAACCCAACAATTCAGTTGTTTTTATTTTTGTAATTAGTGTGACAAAATTTCTACATTATTTTAAATTTTGGGCGAAAGTTCAGTCTCTGGAGAAGCGATATCGGCAGAAAGTATCCGGTCTATGGCGACTCAGTCAACTTGAAATGAGGTTGGCTGCTTTGAAGAGCTTTCAAAGAAACGGCAGTTCTCACTTGACGTGTTTTCGGCGTAATTATTTCCCGTCGTCCCACGCTCATTACGCTCGCCGTTATTCGACAGAATAGAAACCGCGCTTACATTCGAGGCTGTCTCGATGACGCGCTGATGAGCGAGAAATATTAACTGTTCCAAGCTCCACCTCATTCCTCCAGCCTGTTAAGACTCGTTAGCCCGTACCCCAAGTGTTTCTTTAAGAAATCCTTTCGCCTTTTCAACTGACGTACGCCAAATTAAGCGGATATTATACCCCCCCTTCGTATTAATTACGTTAGCGTGTCATTTTGATATTAGCCTTTCTCATTTATTGGTTCAAAATTAACTTGGCGATAGCTATCGTTGTCATCCAACTAGTCGGATAAAAAAATCTTTAAATTGTTAAGATTAAAAATTTTAATTGTAATTATATTAAATATAATTTTAAATAAATATTTAATTGTAATTATCTTAAATATAATTTTAAATAAATATTTAATTGTAATTATCTTAAATATAATTTTAAATAAATATTTAATTGTAATTATCTTAAATATAATTTTAAATAAATATTTAATTGTAATTATATTAAATATAATTTTAAATAAATATTTAATTGTAATTATATTAAATATAATTTTAAATAAATATTTAATTGTAATTATATTAAATATAATTTTAAATAAATATTTAATTGTAATTATATTAAATATAATTTTAAATAAATATTTAATTGTAATTATCTTAAATATAATTTTAAATAAATATTTAATTGTAATTATATTAAATATAATTTGAAACAAATATTTATCACAATCATATTTATTTCAACGATATTGATATTTATACTAATGATATTAATTTTTCAAATTCCAATATTTTTTTACTAATGAATCAAGAACAATCAAGAATTATATTTATAATTTTATTAAATTTCCATATTGTTTACTAATGAATGAAGAATTATATTTATTTTTTTAAATTTCTATAATTATTTTTATACTAATGAAAATTTATATATTTTTAAAATTCCCATATTTTTTTAATATTGAATGAAGAATTAATTTATTTTAAATTTAAATAATTTTTTTACTAATGAATGAAGAATTATATTTATATTTTGTTTTTAATTCCAATAATTTTTTCAATACTAATGAATCAAGGTTCAAGGTGAACTATAAAAAGAAAATACGACCACCTTAATTAGGCCTAAGGTGGTGCCTTGGGTATTAGCCTAGCTGATTATTAAAATTAATTAATCCTTCATAAAAAAGTTATGATAGTAATTTCCCTAAAGTTCCTTAAAACTCAAGGAAAGGCTTAAATAAAAACTGCAAAAACTTTCACTGATTGGTTCTAATTAAAGAGATCAAGGCGGTCGGTCTAATTAGGACGAGAGTTTATGGGGTCAAATAATTATAAGACTATATAAGAGCTAAGTCATTATTATCTGAATAATAAATAACTAAATGTTCAAAAAATAGAATTAACAATAGGTGTTAAATCCCTTGTCAAACTTTGATGACAGCTTTGGCAGTACAGCGAAAAACAGGTTATAAGTCCAAGCACGGTAACACAAACTCAATATTGGACTTTGATGGGGATTTTATAGACGCACCAAAAGCCAGAAATATCAATACGAGGTTGAGGGGGAAATACGGTGTGTCGCAGACTGTGACAAACCCCAGCGTCTAGCGTAGGCGACGTGACAATCTTTCGGTCGTTGTCGGGGTGACGACGGCTTGGCGACAAAGTATGAGCTATGAGGTGGCGTCCTTTCGGGGGAAATTTTGATGAATATACGAGTGAGTCGACGCTGCATTTTCTGGAGATATTTCTACACACGTGAGGCGACTTAAAGGGGCGACACTATTAAATAGGCATTTATTATGGAACTAAAAATGGCCACTTACTGCTATTCTTACTTTTGACAAAAGTTTATATAATTTCCAATATCGTATTTGTAACATTTTATTCGATAGGACTAGCGAATTTTAATTATATTTAAATTACAATTAATAATTACAAATATTTCTTTAAATACTCGTGAAAATGGTACACCAGATTTCTGATTGCCAAAGATTTACTTTTATTTCTAAAGATATTTTTTTATTTAGAATTACTTTATGGATTTCAAAATTAATTTGAAAGATTTCGCATTTTTTTTTGTGTAACTAGGATTGTTTTACGGATTTAAAAAGATTTCCCCGATTTATAAAGATTTATTTTGATTACCAGAACAAATTTCTCGGTTCACTATAAAGATAATAATAATCAGTCAATATAATGTAAAAACACTAGGATTGTTCACTTATCTTAATTGACTTAGTTTTCAGATATCGACTGTAACTAGAGTGGGTACTTTTTAGATTTTTTAATAAAAATCAAATTAATCGATTTTTTTTATTTAAATCTGATTTTATTGAATTTATTGATTTTTGTACAAATAATGGCTTTACAATAAACGCATATTTTCCTTGGATTAGTTAGCTAATCTTGAATTAAATTTAATTACTATGTCATTTTTTAGTTTGCTAAAATTTTCTATATATTTTTAATTTTTAAGAACTTATTTTTTAAATTTTTTATTTTTCCATTGAAATACATTGTGTGATTTCAAATAAATTATTTTTTCAATCACTTGATTTAAACCAGTCAACCAACTGTTGAAGTAAAAACAATAAACAAAATGATTTTATCACGCAAAAATAAAGCGATGTTTGAATCAAATTTAATTTAGAAAAAACCCGGAGTGTTTGATAACAATTGAGTTTTAACTAATTGAGGAATATATTGGCACTTTCCCCCCCTTAGTGGTTTCATCTTTTACAAATATTTCACCTCGCCTAGAAATCCAATGACACAAAGTCTTTTTACAAAATGAAACTTTTTGGAATAAAAATTTTTCAAAATAACAAAAAACTTTACAGACTCGACTAACCCCGTTATTAATGAACACATTCGGAATTAAGCGGAAGGCCAAAACACTTTCCACACAAAAAATGACGATTATTCCAAGAGTAATTAACGAGAAATTCGAGGAATTTGACGTTGAAAAGAGCGAGGTTTTAGGAGAGACAATCGTCAGTCAACGCGCGCAGCGGAAACGTAAACCCCAATTGGCGGCGGAGGAAAATAATCACAAGGAAGGGCAACTCCTACTCTATTGTTTCCCCGTGATGCCACTTCCGGTAGGGTACTTCCTTTTTCGACTGCCTCATTCCCCTTCGCCCAATTTCCGCTATTTATGTTGCGTATCCGCTAATTCCGCTTCGACTTTGTAGAAACGCTTTGCTCAAGAAAAAGTCATTTTTACCGACAAAGAAAAAGGGAGAAATTATGTCACGAGAATACCAATTAAATTTAATCAGAGGCGAATTAAAAATATTCTGTAAAACAGTGGTTTTCAACCTTTTTTTAACGGAACCCTTTGCTATCAGAGCCAGGACCCGCAAGTCAATGTTTATATAGCGCTTGTTAAAATAATGGAAATGTTTCACTTTTAGGGCAGCAACAAGGATTCCCTTTTAACCAGGTAGCTTTTTTTTAACATATTAAGGCTTGGCAAAAACCAAAGACTATATAACGCTTATATAGTCTTTGGCAAAAACACGACGTTCTGTTTCAATTATTTCCACAAACACGATATAAACAATAAATTAAGGGTCCTGGCTCTCGGAAATATTACTTCTTGGCGATTTCCTGGGAGGATGATTTATTGAAGCGCCTATTAAATAAAATCCCGGTGGTTGGAAAACCAAAACGCCTTAGGGTCTGTTGCAAAAGCCCTAGCCAAAGTGCTAGCCCATAGAATTCAACATGTGCGATACTAGCAAAGCAGACTTTATAGATTTCAAATATATGATTTTTTTATTTATAAAAAATAAATTATAATTTACAATAATAATAATATTTATAATTACTGCAGAATTATCAATTTATTAATAAAACAACCCAATTTGAAGTAAAATAGGCGTATTTTTCAGTTTTAATCTTATATATTGTTATATAGGATTAATGTATATAATATATTGTTAAAAACAATTGTTTTTACGAAAAACAGAATTCATTTTCTCTCCGAAGGATTTCAACTTGACACAAAACCTTCTTCATTCTTTTTAATCATAAAAAAATATATTTTTCATATCGACTATTTTTCATTTTATTCTGGAATTTGGATATAAAGAATATCTAGATAAAGAACAAGTGGTTGGGAAGGGGGCTGGAATAAAGCGGGGGGGGGGGGGGGTGCTACTGATCCCACGCGTCCTGCTCGCTTGGTGATTTCATTTAACGGTCCAAGAAAGAAATATTTTTTCTCCGAAATACTTGAACGTTAAATCCGCAGATAAAGGTGGCGTGGAATGTTTCTTTCCCCTTCCCTTCTCCCCCCCCCCCGCGTCATAATATAGGTCGATTCGCTAAACTATTTCCTTATTTTTGTTCGATTTTCACCACTTTTTCAATTTTAAATCACTTGATTTTAAAATTTAAAAAAATGATCAAGATCGACCGGCCCCCGCCCCCCCCCCTCCCTCACGCTTTAAATCGATTCAAAGCGAATGGTTTTGGCAATGTAAATCGTATTAGACGCGTACCGGTTTCTCATAGAGATTATACGAAATTAAGCAAGCGCTAAAAACTTGAAGGGAAAACGTGTAGAAGTCTTAGTTTTTGTGTACAGACTGTTTACCCTACACGTTTTACAGCGCGGACTATTAGATAGGATTTGAATATTTTTAGATTTATGAAGAAAGAACTGCTACTTCATGGAATAAAATATGTAATTAAAAATATTTGGAAGCTTTCGAGCCGTATATTGTCTAAATATCATTACCAATTGTGAAGGATTAAAATGATAAAAACTAATTTAAATTAAATTATTTTTTTACTTTCAATCTGCTTTATTTTAATTTTAAGTACTCCCCCTTGTTTCAAAATAAATGACGTAATTGACATCATTTCCTGACAATGACGAAATATATATGATAATATTGTTACATTTGTCCAACCCATTTCCGAGTTATCTCCTTAGTTACTCACTATTGCTTATAATCAATTACGTATTTTGTTTCCAATAAACGTAATAAGTAAACAATCTTTCTATACGAATATAATTATTATAACTTAAATAATTTAATTATAATTTTATCCCAATAAGCGTAATACATCAATAATTTTAAATTATTTCTAATATAATTATTATAAATGAATTTAATTAATTATAATTTTAATAGTACAATGTTTATCGAAATTATTAGAAATTGTAATATTTAAATAATTAAATTTAACAGCCAAATTCTAAATAATTATCTTTAAGGTCTATTATCTAGTTTGTAAAAATCTATTCGGATAAAAAGTTATTGTTTTAAAACAAATAAAATAAAATTTTCTATCAAATTATAGTCGAAAGAGGGCCAAAAACCGAAAGTATACCACCGTTAAAAAGGCTTATTGTATAAATACGGGTAACCATAAAAGCGATTGAAGATACACCATTTCTGTGAAAAACAGGCGCGGATAATTTTCTCACGCCTGAGATGTTCCGTTAATAAGTGGCGACAAAAATACGCAATAGTGATCCGCGTAGCGTGGATAAATAAATGCGTACTTGGTTTGAAAACCCACTTTCTTACGCGATGGAAAGTGCAGATTTCCAGCACGGGCCAATAACTCGGCCGCCCAGCGGAGCGAGACGGCCGGTCGTGGCGCTGCCTGGTGTCCAATATATTAAGGCGCCATACCAACCCCATCCTGCCGAATTATTCGACGATAGCCCCCCTGTCGAATCGACTTTTCTGTTTGTCTTATCCCTAAATATTTGAAGCGCGCCAGGTTTCAATTACCAGTTTTCGCTTTCGTCGAGTGATAAAATGGGAATATAACCTCAAGTCTTTTTTAAGGTTTTTTTATGTTAACAATTTTGGCGGGAAATCACTAACCAGCGCCAAAAATATCTGAAGCCATAGGAGGGAGCGGGAAATGAACGAAGTGTTGGTGTTCCACACCAAAAAACCTGAGGTTATATTCCCTTTAATTGAACATTCATTGTACTTACAATTTGATGTATATTATGAACAGACAAAATTGACTAACCCTCAGTGTTCACACTGTGCACAGGGCTCCCAGAAATCCTATAATTCCTATAAAATCCTATATTTTCAAAAAGTTATATAACATCCTATATTTTTAGCAAAATCCCCAAAAAGTCTTATATAATTTTGATATTTTGCCCATTTTAAATCCCGCCACTCAGTTAAATTGCTAAATTTAGCTATAGGATCAATTCCTATACAAAGTCATTCTAGTGTATACTTTTGTTATTGTTAACATTATTAGTATATTTTTGTGATAAAATGGTTAAATAGTTTTTATTTTTAAGTACTAAATATAGATTGTTTTAAATGCATAAAGCTAGTAATTGAAATACCATATACAGTCCTATAAAGTTCTATATTTTTTGAAAAATAATCCTATAAAGTTCTATATTTTTTGAAAAAATAATCCTATAAAGTTCTATATTTTTTGAAAAATAATCCTATAAAGTTCTATATTTTTTGAAAAAATAATCCTATAAAGTTCTATATTTTTTGAAAAAATAATCCTATAAAGTTCTATATTTTTTGAAAAAATAATCCTATAAAGTTCTATATTTTTTGAAAAAATAATCCTATAAAGTTCTATATTTTTTGAAAAAATAATCCTATAAAGTTCTATATTTTTCGAAAAAATAATCCTATAACGTTCTATATTTTTCGAAAAAATAATCCTATAAAGTTCTATATTTTTCGAAAAAATAATCCTATAAAGTTCTATATTTTTCGAAAAAATAATCCTATAAAGTTCTATATTTTTAGAAAAAATAATCCTATAAAGTTCTATATTTTTAGAAATATAATCCTGTTTTGCCTATAAAAAAATTGAAGATGGCCCTGTGTGCATTTAATTGGACGAACAAAAATTGTTAAAGAAATTGGCGCAATAAACTTGTATAATGTGAACGAAGCTTTATTGTAACACATCCTTGAACTTTTCGAACACCCACCAAATTCGACCTAAATTGTATCAACGAAATCATTTATAAATATAAAAAATGCCCGGTT
This sequence comes from Leiobunum rupestre, assembly GCF_980474605.1. Taxonomy (NCBI): domain Eukaryota; kingdom Metazoa; phylum Arthropoda; class Arachnida; order Opiliones; family Sclerosomatidae; genus Leiobunum; species Leiobunum rupestre. Next base: position 55,483,616 of record NC_143387.1, read on the forward strand.
TACCACGATTGAAGGTAGAATATTAAAACATTATTTAACACGCGATACACTCCAAGTTTCACCTACCACTTTCCGATGGATACCTTAACCCGTCTATAATATGCGATATAAATTCGCGTACTGACAAGTTAAATTGACCTTCACGTATTGATAACAGCTGAATTTCACCGAATTAACCAAAATTTGACAAATCCAAGCAACTACGATGAAATGTAAATACTTATAAACATTCAGAGTGCCCTATAAATTTTGACTTTTGATATGTAAATACTTAACAAATTTAATTTACGTCAATTAGTTAAGAACGTCCAATGTACCAACTAAATTTCAAATCTTTCCACTGTAGTACAACAGTTGTCCACACGAGGGCCAACGATTTGGAATTCCGCAATTATTTATAAATTCGTGTTTTTTATTATCCTATGCTATTCTCTCTGCTATTTATTTAGTTGAATATTTCAAATGTAGCTCGTCAGTGCGTCTGGAATAATGTCATTATTTGAATTTCAAATAGTTGGATATCTCAAAACAATTGCTTACCCCAAAATCACTCACTTCCCCGAAAACGGTTCTGCGTTAGTCCCTTAAGGTTTAGCAGCTTTTATTGGTCACACTGCTTATTTCGTTCCAAATTAATTGGCCTTTTAAAAGTTAAGAAAGGCAAAATATACAAGCACGAATTTCCGGTAAATCGGGGGCGGGAATTTCGAATTTGGTTTGTTTACGGTTGAATTTTTAAGTATACAGTAATATCGGCGTGACGTATGTCAACGTCACCCATGCTTTTTCCTATAGATAAAAAACTGCCTCAAAATGGTGGCCATAGCCCAAAGCTACAGAGCGATACTACTCTATACCCGCGCGCGTTATATAATTTTGGAAAATATTGCGTTATATTTCGAAGTGATCATTAATTAACATAATTAGATAAGATTTAAAAACAGTTGTAATAATTTATTACAAGTGAGGCATATCTAAAAATATTCCGTTTTGCGAGCCCAGGGTAAGTATAGAATGGGTAATGCTGAGATTACCACGTTGACATACATACACGTGCGATTTGACGATTGTTTAGGAGCATACTATTAAAAATGCACTATAATGAAGCTTAAAAATAATAATCTTCATTAAATATTTTTTGCTCACTTTGAAATTAACGCAATAGACATTTCAAAAATGGATTAATATAACACACGTAGGAACCTTAAGGAATTCAACAGAAAATAGGTAAAATTTTAAATTCCAGTCACCGATTTACCGGAAATTCGTGCTAGTATCTTTCCGCCAATTGTACTAGGTATTTTGCCTTTCTTAACCTGAAACGGAGTATAGGGACCTAACAGATTCTACGTCACACGACGTCACCCATGCTTTTTCATATTGAAAAAATCCTACCCAAAATGGCGGCCACAGCCAAAGCTACGGAGTGTTAGTTCACTAAAGATATCAAATGGTAGAAATTAACATAAAACGCACACTTTAACAAAGAAATTTTTTAGATACGACTGTTCTCAATGAATATGAAATTATATTTTCCGGGTATTTGGAACTAAATTTTTAAATTAAAAATAAAAAAAAATGAAAAAAACTTTCAAATTAGATAAAACATTTTCAAATAAATTGTTGCAATATACAGAAATGCGAGTAAAAGCAAAATTCGGGGACGCAACGAAAAGCGCAACTTATTCTTAAAGGTCAAGTGAGGTGAAGGCCTTTAATTAGCGTGGAATATTAGGGGAAAAGCATTTGAAAAAGCCGTAACTGCAGCAGCCAAGCAATTACAATTATACGAAGCGTGCGAGGAAGGTTTTCCGTAACAAGCGGCGAATATGGGCCAATGGGCCTCGCCACCTCAGACAGCGCCGCCACACTTGAAGAAACAATGTACTGCCGAGAAAATAAATACATTTTTTAAATTGGGGTTCTCGACACGTTATTCAGTTCACGCCTGACATTTCGACCCACTAAATAAATAAACCCACGGACAGAAACAAAAAAATACGCGGGAAATCCTGAAATGATCTCTCTTCGGAAAAGGAACGAAATTACGGCCACGATATAATTATTTTATTTTTACCAATTTGAGTTTTTTTCTTCCCGACTCTCTTTAAACCCCTTTTCGAAATACGATCGCATTTTTTTTCCGCGTTACAAATATACCATCAGCTATTTTTACTACCGTCTACGGGTACAGGCTCAAGTACGATAATAAAGATAGGTTTTTTACCAGACTTTCTGACAGTCCAAAGGTTTAGGGAAATATTTTCCTTAGTGGCACAGGGAAAATTACAATTTTATATTTTTGCAGCTGTATATAACGACGCAAATAACGTATGGAAATTTAGTTCGCTTCGAAAGATATTTTATTTACAATGTTAATGGAATATTTATAAAATTTTTACCATACATTTCTAACTTGAAGTGAATCTTTACAGTAAATGTCTAACTCAGATTTAATTTTTAGCCCACATCGAGTTTTTACAGTAAAGTTCTAATGAAAAAATTTAAGTTAATTTCTTACGAAAATATAATTTTTAAGTTAATTTCTTACGAAAATATAATTTTTAAGTTAATTTCTTACGAAAATATAATTTTTTAAGTTAATTTCTTACGAAAATATAATTTTTTAAGTTAATTTCTTACGAAAATATAATTTTTTAAGTTAATTTCTTACGAAAATATAATTTTTTAAGTTAATTTCTTACGAAAATATAATTTTTTAAGTTAATTTCTTACGAAAATATAATTTTTTAAGTTAATTTCTTACGAAAATATAATTTTTTAAGTTAATTTCTTACGAAAATATAATTTTTTAAGTTAATTTCTTACGAAAATATAATTTTTTAAGTTAATTTCTTACGAAAATATAATTTTTTAAGTTAATTTCTTACGAAAATATAATTTTTTAAGTTAATTTCTTACGAAAATATAATTTTTTAAGTTAATTTCTAATTGACACCCATTTTTTTTAAATGAGTTGTTTTAATAATTAATTTATTTCTATAATTACACTTTCAAGCTATCTGTAACTGATAAGGTTTTGTTTATTTTTTCATAAAAATTTTATCTATATATCAAAAAAATATTGATGATCATTTAAAATTAATCTATAATCGATAAAAGGATAAAACCAAATGTTAATCTCAACCCAGAAGGAGCTTAAAAAAGCGATGAGTTAATGAATTCGGTGAACCAAAACATAAGTCAAAATTTTATTAGGGTAAAAAATTAAAAAAAAACCACAAAAAAATCTCCCAATTAATTTTTTGGCGGCGACCAAATCAAGCGTTACTAAACGTTAATGATAGAATAATCTGGAAAGGTTCGGTTTGGGTTAATCACCTCTTAGGGTAACAGCCAAAAAATGGGCTACATTTCTAGAATTCGAACCTAGTGACAGCGCGAAAAATCGTGCAAATACAATGAAACCCCGGCGTCAATAAAATGGTATTAACTTATTTTTTTCTTGTGTTTTACGTAGTATAGGTTGTGCTTCAGAGTTTTTCCCCCGCTTCTTCGGAGGTTCTGCGATACTCATATAGATGTTTTTTTAATGAAAGGCATAAAAAGCTAGTAGACTTTTTTTTAAGTCTTTATGGATTTTACAAAGAGTTCTACTTTTGATTCTCACGGAATATGCAAGTAGACGAACCGGTTTTTGATAAGATTTTTGTCGGACCCATTAATAAGTGACGTCACCTAATAACGAACGGAAACAAAAAAACTAGTTTTTACGCATAATAATTAAGTCAACTTCCCCCTGATTTCGCCGCGGCATCATTTACATTAAGTCTGGCTATGCGCGAGGTATTTATAATTATAGCGATTTGGTAGTTATTTTAAGCCTAAAGCTGATTTTTATATAAAAAAATCTCCCGTCGGACTTTGTTAATTAACATTCAAAGTCGTTTCACGTGTTTATTAAAGAATCGACTCGAGAAAACTTTCCCAAGCGGTAGAAAACGCGTCGCTAAAATCGGGGCGATAATATGAAAACGACGGAGGTGGCGACATCTCTAGTGAAACAATTGCAAACACGTTTAGGCCTCGATTACCCGCGGATAGCCAGTCCTAAATTAGGTTCAAAGTACCGAATAAATGTACTACTCAAGGTCTTTTTGGGTCTTTTAAGGACGAAAAATATTGTGTTACGTTCGTTTTGTGCCAAATGAGCAAGCACCGGAAGCAGGTGACTCTTTCACAGTCGGTATTAAGAGTACAACACAAAAAAAGCTTGACATAAGTCTGCCCTGTTTCTATAGCTGGCTAAGCAGCTGGCGGACTCCCAAATCCCAAAGACATTTCAATGGGGATGGGGAATACTTGAAGAAAAGCATTTTACTTTGGGAGGGCTAGACACAGCTGTGGAACGCCAAGCAGATGTACTGCCTACCTTTAAATTTTGACCTTAGGGTTTGGCCTAGCCTAAAAAATGCCAGGTGGTAAAGACGCGACCACTTCAAAAATAAAGACGATTGAGACAAAGGCCTAAAGCCTATTTACAGCCTAATTTTTTCTCTTATCAATTTGAAATTTTTAAATAAACTATTTGTCAAGTGTTTCTTATTGTCTATAAACGAGATTACCTTTAAAAAAAATCAACTATTTTTAGGGTTAAGATGTTAAATCCTTCTTAAATTCTTTCCAAAAAAATAAGCTACATTTCTTACACGATAAATGCTTAATGGTTTTAATATTAATTAAAAATAAACCGACATACAGTTGAAAACACGTTTCTTCTTCATAAGCCATTCCCAAAATAGTTAAGTGTCAGTGCCAAATAAAAAAAGGAACCTATTGTACATAGAACATAGTGTTCTATTAGTTTGTCAGTTTCAAATCATGGGGCTCGATCAATTTGACATTTGATTAATTTACTTTAATTTTAAAATTGCAGATCCACAATCTTTGGCCACTAGAGCGAGGCTCTTTTCCCGAGATCGACTGGACACGACAGAGTACATGCACAACTTGGCAACTCTCGATCGAAAATTAGCGATGGACGAAATTTTGGAGAAACGCAGGAGGGTAATTTTTACACCAGCCGTTTCTTGCGAACTTCGTGGTGGACCGGATGATGTTTTTGTAGATTGTATTGGGCCAATTGACCTAATAGATGATCACCGATCACTTAGAAAACCTGAACCCTGGACAATGAACTGAAATGGACAATTAGGAATAAATAAAATTCGACAAACACCGAAAAAAATGCTAAAAAATAGTTTTATATCAAGATATTTAAAACGTGAAAATTAATTATTTTTCAAGAAAATGTAAAGTAACTTTTCTAATTTAAGAAAGTTAACAAAACAATGTATTTTGTTTTTAAAAGATCTGATTTTCCTTCAAAATTTGAAAAAAAAAAATTAAATCTCCCTTGATAAAAACACACAAATTTTCTTAACCAGCCCAATCACATTCTGTTATTGACATTTATTTTACAACTGTACGTTTCGTAGGACATGTTTGTACATATTTCCATTTTTTAAACAAAGTAAAAAGTTTGTACTTTAAAAAGTACAAACTTTGCATTAAACCAGAATGATGGTTAATATTAAAAATATTGTTGTACATATCAAACTATTTGATTAAACTTTTTTATATTTAATCCTCACTTGGTTTAGTAAGCATCTTACATACCCTTATTGAACTGGGGCAAATTTCCCACATCAACTTAAGTTATTTTAAAATAAAACAATTTACGGATTAATTAACACAAAAATTCTCTGTTGCCTCGCCACTTAACGGCGCAAATCGGAAATTTATCGATTCGGTATGGGAGGCAAAACCAGCTTGTCCAATATTATTAAAAAAATATCCGGTGCCCCTGAATAAAGAGGGGCTGACGCGAACTTTCCCTTGAGATGATAGTTAACTAGATCTTTTAATTCATTAATTAATGTTTAATTTTGAAACTTTATTATTTTCTATATCGGAGAACAAAGGCCTACTAAATTAACCTAATAGTAATAACATAGCCGCAGACCCCAGGATATCTTCCAACAGCAGGAGCAAAACAGAACATTGACATGCAATTGAAATTATTGGAATTACCCAAAATCCTTTGGTAATCATAAATTCACAATCACTAATAACATAAGTGTATAACATTGTTACATAAATGTGACACTTCCTATTCTTCACATGCAAAAGTTTTACTGAGAGCTATTCACAAAACAGACTGCATTACGGGCTTCGTCGCTGTTTTCGGTCCGCTTGCTAACGCGTCGCACGTAGCCTTTGACAGCGCCTCGCTAGGGGGAGATTTTCTTCTTGTGATGACGTCACTCCGTTACTAGCTCTCAGTAAAATATTCCCCAAAGTGATGACAAACTTATGGAACAATATTATAGACTTATGGTAATATCAGAGAGGGTAATATAGTGTAGGAAGCTGTTGGCTTGCGTGGCATGAAGGGCTTGCCACCACCCTCCTAACCCGGTGGTGCCTTGAGTATTAGCCTAACTGATGATGGAAACTTTTCACCTGTAAATAGAACATTGTGTTTTTGCTAAGCCTTAATATGTCAAAAACGCTACCTGGTTAAATGGAAACACTTGTTGCATACCATAGAAGTGAAAAGTTTGCATTATTTCAACAAGCACTATATAAACGGTAACTTGCAGGTCCTGGCTCTCGTAAATTTCACTTCTTGGCAATTTCCTTCAAGATGTTTAATTGAAGCATCCATTCTTTCAAACTAATTAGTAGTATTTTCCATTTGACTGCTCTCTCTCAAATGCTCGAGTTCGCTCCGATCAACTTACCCCGTTCCATTTGGGTCCTCGGATCTGCTCCGAACAACATTTTTGGCTCTCGAACGAAAAAGTAGATGGCGCTATTTTTTCTAAGCACGAAGCCTATAGTTATTTTGTAAATAACAATAACTATTACATCATTGATATTATTCTAATTAGGGATGCCTCACTTGTACCCTCTCTTTATATATTTAAAAAATCAACTTATCCCCTAAAGGAAAAATAATCGTTGCCGTCGCCACCTAGCATGTACCAAATGAATGATAGAATTTCCAATAGGCGATATTATAAAGTCAGATATGCTTGCTCAACTTGTTAAAATGGGATAACGAAATAGTACAGTTAAAGCCTACGGATGAATTCATAGGCTCTTTGGCGGGAAAGCTAATGGAAGCATAGTGGAAGGTGGCCTTTCCCATCAAAACAAGAAGGCCACGTTACTTTATTATATCGCCTATTTATTTGCCTGACGTTCATCCTTGAAAAGCTTTGTAACTTGTAGAATTATAGCAAGACGGCGAGGTTCCTCGGTGCTCTTCTTCCATGTGCAGGGCAGAGTGATAATTATCCGATTTAAAAAATCACAATAGTTACCAAATCGAAAAAAAAAACACTGAGTTTTTTCCCGATTTCAATAACAAGTTGTAAGTTCCGTGGCTAAATGAAGTGGGCGACACTAGTTGAGTTGGATTTGGCAGTACGAGTTTTGATTAAAATAACCGGCCGCTGTCCAACCATAGAAATCTTATACTCCTATGTGTCCAACGCGCGCTGCATATAAAGCTTCACGCATTTTCCAAGCTTCTACTGTGACTGAAAAACTCCTATATTCAGGCTGAGAAATAAGGAATTTTTTTAAACTGGACCTGTGGCCAGTAGAGCCTAGGTAGTTTAATTAAAAAACTGGCCAATGGCCACTTACCAGTTTTAACCCTCAAAATCAGGCTTTCATAATTTATGGTCAAATAGAGTAGAGTAGACAGACTCACGACACCCAGTCACCCACCCATACACACAATTGACACAATAATTTTTGCCTACTCCATAAGTTTTTCTATAACGGTCTCGATCTACATTTCTCTGACTTTTTCACCCTCAATTCTAAATAAACTACTTGAGGTCATACCCTAAAGCTGTCCAAACCTAGGGCCAGTGTAACAACCCGGCAAAACCATTTTTCCCACAGCGTCATTAATGACTGGAATTATTTCTGCTGGAATAGCCTGCCGGATGATATGGTCACGCAAAAATCTTACACTGTTTTTAAAAATTTGTTACGGACCTACCTAGCTGAGTAAACCTTGTGTCTCCCTATCTGTATTAGTGTATTTCGTAGTATTTTTATTTTTTCTTTGTATTCTAGTAATTTTTGTATCTCTCTTTTGTAGTGTAATTATATTATTGTTGTTTTTTTTTCTACTCTCTGTATTCCGATGCTTGGGCATAGGCCCCTGAGGCTTTCCAAGTAAATAAATAAATAAATAAGGCGAAGCACACAGAACACAAGCAAAGGCTAAACAATTTTAGGGATTAATATAGTATTTTTTAATGAACTAAAATCTTTGAAATAATTAAGTGGTCACCAGGGCCACTAACACCCCAAGCATTTAATTTTTAAACTGGCGATTGGCCTGTGATAGTGCCTTATTTCTCACACTGTATATTAATACTTCTTAGCGTCGGCGAATCATTGAATAGGTTTTATTGAAAGATCTATTCTGATTACGAAAATATGTGTAGGACAAATCGTACATAAATGCGGTTAAAAAGACACGCAAAATGAGGGTGAAAAATTAAAAATAATCATTTATGCCACATTTGTATTAAATAATAGTTCAGTAATAGAAGCGTACACTAAGAATCTATTTATTTGTATTTAGGGAGAATAATATTTTAAAACAACTCGCAGGCATAAGATCTAGTTTTAATAAAAATTGAGATCTTTATTTTAACCTTAATTTTTACAAAAATTACTTTTTAAGTAGGATATTGCTAAAACTAACTTAGTTTTAATTTGTAAAAATATTTTATTACGAATCACAAAAATGACCTATCTTTACTCAAAATTATATAGTTCAACTTTAAGACAGGGAGGCTCATTATGAATTTTACCGAATATTTAAATTTCAGTACTTTTTACCAAATTTACTAGAAATAGCCCATAGGGTGCTTTAGGGACCAAATATCGATTTTAAGGTGGTTTAGGGACCTCGAAAAAAGTTGGGGTTTTTAGGGACCAGGTGGGAGCCTTCCATATACAAATTTTTCTGCATATAATTAGTTCCATGATTAGATGTCTATAACCTTTATATGGCATAAACTAAAAAAAAAAAACCTATAATTATACACTAAAAAACTCGTTAAAATTTTATTTTAGAAATTAAAATTTTTATTTACAAAAGGGATAATTTTTAGTATTTATTTACAAACAAGATTCTGTAATTTCCCAGCTTACTTTACCTTTCAACGTTGCACGTTGTAATTTCTATAAAAATTATTTAAAACTTATCAATAAGAGTAATTAGAATAATAAAAATATATTTAACCTTCTGGAATAAATAAGCCATCAATCTGTGCGTTTGATTTAGTTCTTCTTTGAGCTTTTGCCTTTGAGGTTCATAAGCTTCAGGTAGCCTCCGATATATTCTATAACAAATTAAAATCGTAATGAAAATATTGATATATTTGAAAATAAAATTGTTTTTTTACCGTTCAGTTTGTTGTCTCATTTCTTTATGCGTAAAAGGTGGACATGAACCAAAATTATACAAATACTTATTTGAAGAATGAATTTTCTTTTCTTCTTTGGATTTGGCAGCGGTTTTGACAGTCTTCAGTCTTAATTGAGCAAGTTCAGGGATATTACGCTGGCGTTGTTTGGAGTTTTTCACTAATTTTGTACAGTGTTTTAGAAAAGCTCGCTTAAAAATTTATAAAAAACTAAAAATTAGTCTCATTTCATAAATTAAGACAGTTGATTCTAATAAAATTACCTGTAAACTAAGTGGTTGTTCAACCTCAGTGACTTTTTTTCTATTTGAAAATGGAACAAACCAAGCTACAGGTAAATCCCCGTTTTCATCGTCTTGCTCTTCTACTACTTCATCGCACAGAATAGGAGATGTCTGAGTCATAAATTCACGGACACTTTCTGTTGTTCCACTGACTCTTAATGGTTTAAAATACGTCCGAGTATCAGAAAGAGAATTATCACTTTGTTCTAGATATTGATTTTCCTAAAAAGTAGTAATGAGTCAGGATAGATATTACTTTCATATAGTTAATTATATTACCTCTACTTCCGGCTGTAAAGGAGGTTGATTATATGTTTGTTGAGTTTGAGTAGAGTTTGGGTAAGCTAAAATGTCGTGATCTTCTTGCAGGCAAACTCCACAAGGAACAAAACGAATAGATTCTTCATTTGTACCACTTTCCTCACTGTTGGTTGACAGGGTTGGGAACAGTGGTACGGATATTTTATTTGGCACTGAAAATAAAAACTACATGAGAATACAAAAAATACAAGTTCCATTTCAATTTAAAATAATTTAACCATTATTTAAAGACTGATAAGCAGGCTTCCAACACAAAAAACAAGGGACCAATGTTAGTTGAGATGTCCTAATATTGACTTCGGAAACACAAAATGCGACTACATTGCTTGCCCTTATGCTTGGTGAAGTTGTATTTGGCTGATGGCACGTTGAGCATGGAACAAACGTTTGTAAATTGTCCATTGATTGAAATGGAAGGGTAATTAACACTGGACTTCCACCCTGCATGCCTTGATGCAGGCAAACAGGGACATCGCGCGATGTAGTCAAAAGTTCTTGATTATTTATTTCAATATCCTCTCGATATTGACTGTTATCATTAATTGACGTTTGGGACATAGATCGGTAAAGCTCTTCCATTGAAGTAGTTGGGTGAATATAGTTTGAACTATGTAGATAGTCATCTCTTGATGTATTTGGGACAAAAACATCATTGGAGATTACAGCTGTGAGATTAAATAATAAAACAAGCGTTAACATTTAGATTAATAACAGTTAATATTCAGACTCCACACCGAGGATAAGCCTTACCATTTGGCAAATTTGATGGAAACAAAAGCGATGTTTGCACACCAACATCTTCACTGTGTCTCGACAAACCTTCAGGTCCCACTCTTTCTCCGTGTGCCATTATTGAAGGAGATTAAATTAGCTACAAAATTTTATAAAACAAATAAGAAAGAAAAGTTAAAATTTTTTAACGGTTTTTTGTCTGCTACGACCATTGTCTTGGGTATATATAACTAGAGATACAAATATGGCTTCAGAAATCGAGGTTTTGCGGGACAAATTTTTCAATGATCGTAATATTTATCATTCGGTGGTGGCGCCTTCTATCTTTTTCAAAATACTATATTTTTGCTAATATCGTCTGTTTATATACTTTTTTTTGCACGGTTCATGTCAGTGGCGGATACAGAAAAAACTCAAGGGGGGCGCTAAAAGACATCTAATAACAAATCATCAAGTCACATGGCGGGGGCACGCCCTCCCCTTGCCGTGAACCACGCTTGGTGCTGGGCCACTCACGTCATATGTATTCGCCACTGGTTTACGTGTATCCAGAAATACATGAACCGAAATGATCAGTGAGCAAATTTTTCTCGGACGGCATTTTCCCCGTGCGACAGGGGAGGGTAAAATAGCGAGGCCTTGTTAATTTTCCGCCTCCCGCGACTACAGGGGAAATTTCAAATGTACCACGGGTAACTAGACCGCCATATAGTGAGGCTAAGATAAATTATTTCATCGAAGAAAATCGTGGTCTGCAAACCTATTGATAGAGGTCAGTGGAAGGGGCCGGGAGTAGTGGCTCACTCCTGTAATCCCAGGCGTCCGGGAGGCAGAGTTTGTGGAAGGCAGTGTGAGGACGACTACCAATCCACCAACGGGTGGTCGGGATACTTCCGCCACGGGTGTCCCCACCCCTGTCCCCACGTATCCCCCCGTTGGCGTGGCCGTTACACATATCTCACCCTGATTAATCAGTTATTGTGTGTGTGCTGGTGTCTAAGGTCTCGGGTCGACACCGATGTTTGTGTATCTCAATAAAAAAAAGGTCAGTGGAAGGCGGTAGCTGCAGCAGCTGTCCGAAATGGAAAAAGTAGATGAATTTAACACCATTTTAATAAAAAAAAAATTATTTCGATTACGAGTAAGGCTACCTTTACGTTGCTATTCGTTTTATATTTCAAATAAAACAAGTACAATTATTTTAACAAAATAATACAAATATTTATTGTGTATAATTCTTAACGTAGTCAAGTTAGTCTAGTTTTGGTTTTGCCTTTCTTCTACTGACACATGATGCACTTCTAATTTTTCCCCAGCAGCATATTTTATTTTTTTTTCGAGAAAGTTTCGCTTGGCAGTCGCCAGGTAGCGTATTCAAACCTTCGCCGCGGAGGTGGGGAGGTTCTCTTTTCGAGGAGGAGAAGATGATACGTGGCCACTAAGGTGGGGGAAAACGGGGAATAGGACGCTGATAATTTCGGTTCATGTATTTCTGGTGTATCTTATGGTAATTTGTATTTAGATATTTAAATTACCTGGAAGAAACTCAAAATAACGTTAAATATTCTGATTATAATAAAAAGTAAATATTGTATTATTCTAACATAACTCCAAGCTGTTAGAATGAAAATAACTTTTGGCATTTGGAGGCTTTGAACAATATCAATTTAGTATTTTCACCTTCTCATTAACATTCTTCGCTATTTTACTGAGTCTTAAGTCGGTGTAAAAGTTAATTACTTTTCTTGTTATACATTAATGATTTACCTAGTGCCATTAGTTCTAGTCTACGATTATTTGCTGATGACCTTAAAATTTACAGAGTAATCAAGTCTCATGCTGACATTTTAACACTACAATCTGACTTACTGAATTTAGAAAAATGGTCACTTCTTAATGGTCTTAATTTTAATGATTCGAAATCTGTTGTTTTGTCTATCCAAAAAACCAAATCTGATGTTCATGTCCCATCACTTTACTTTTTATTTAACAGTAACATTCAACGAGTTAATGAAACCCGTGATCTGGGCGTTTATATTTCTAACGACCTCAGCTTTCACAAGCACATATCACTAGTACGTGGTCGGGCAACAGGTCTTCTTGCTACCATAAAGGCCACCTTTTCAGGAATCAGCCAAGAGCTGCTGACCCGACTCTTTGAATGTTACGTACGTCCTCTTTTGGAATTCTCTAGTCAGATCTGGAATCCATACCTGTTGCGAGACATCAAACTACTCGATGATGTCCAGGCTAGAGCTTCTCGTATCCCCTATTCTTTGCGTTACTTGCCTCGCGATCAACGTTTTACGCAATTAAATTGGTCCTCCTTAAGTTCGCGTCGTACGTATCTGGATCTGACTAGCCTTTTCAAAATTCTTTCGAATCCCAATCAATCATATTTTTTCTTTGCAAATACCTGTACGCGTGGCAATTCTCGTAAACTGTTTGTTAAACATTCTAATAAGGACGCCCTCAAAAACTCTTTCTTTAGGAGGGTCATTCCGCTATGGAATGCCCTTCCTGAAGAGATAGTTTCCTTAAAAGCTTATCATCATTTTCAATCTAAACTTAAAGATTTCTTAAAGTTGTAATTCTCCCTATTACTAAAATTAACTACCTTCTAATTGTATAACACTCTTAATATGTCAAAATGATTCCCCTCTCTGATTGACAATGTTCTCAATTTATTTATTTATTTGTGAACACCACAGAGCTGTTAAGGCTACACAGCCCTAGCTCTTACTGGACCAGGAGCAAAAAAAAAAAAATCAAGGTAAGGCGTTTATTTGAGGCCCCTTGATTTTTCCTTTATTTGAAGAATTTTAACAACACTCTCAGATGGATAAATTAACCCTTCATAATCCCGTAGGATTATTAAGCCTTTCGATGCTAAGCAATAATCATGTTGGCAAGCAACATTACGAATAACCAAAATACATCCTTAAATATAAGCTTAATTTTATAAATTTTACATTTAATTTAATTTCATTTTAATTTTTTATAATGAAAAATACTTTGCCATTTCGGCCATCAACTAGCATATTATGATGTTCCCACAAATTGCGTACAAGTTTCTACATATGGGAAACATTGATAATGAAGGCAACATTTATATATATATATATACAATTTCTTCTCTAAAGTGGTTAATTAGTCCATGGGGCTTTGGGTCTAAATCCATAATTGCCTCTGGTAATTGGCGCCATAACCTGTATTTCCGATCTCCCAAAAATTATTAAGTCAATATTTTGAAATTAAAACTTTCAAAAATAGCTAGACTGATTAAGCTTGGAGCTACAAACACAGCACCCCACCAAGGAGAACGCAATTCGTCAAAAGTCATGCAATTTCTTGTGTACCTTTTTCATTGGTTAGACGCTTTAGCGCCTGCTGCCGTCGGAAGTGGAAAATTCAGAAATGATCCAATGAAATTTGCACACAACACTACTGTGTTAGCGTGTTTAAAGGCTAGCTGCGTTCTCCTTGTGTTTGTTGCTCCTAGGTTTAAGGTACTTAATAATAATTAAAGAATTTATCACAGAACTCTACTAAGATTACCTTAATACAATTTCAATATCAATTTTTAGTTCTTTTACTTTTTACAAATTCTTAAAATTGTCTATTTGACTACTGCTCCCCTATCTGGACCCTGCGCTTAGAATCTGATAAACTTTAACTCCAAAAAGCCCAAAATTGGCTTACAAAACTTAAACCCCCAGACCGCTTAAAATTTCTTAATATTCAGTCTACTAGGACGCGTATTTGTTAATTCCCAGGTTTTTAAATTTGGTTTATATTTTAATTGTATTTGTGGATTCCTTTGCACCGTGCTTTACTTTTTATAAAAATCTATTTTGCATTTTTTGTTGCAATTTTCATGTTTCAACATTATTTACTTTCAGTTTGATCTCATTTATAATAATAATAATCAGCTAGGCTAATACCCAAGTCACCACCATAGGCCTAAGTCATCAAGCGACTTTTAAAGCCAGTAATTCAGGTGGCCGGGTTACAACGCGTAGGAGGGTGGTGGCAAGCAGTGCAAGCCACGCGAGCCAACAGCTCCCTACACTATCTATTACCGTTAACCTATACAAGTTTGAATGTACTAGCTTTAATACCCGGCTTCGCCCGGGGTCTTAGTTTTAATGAATTAGATCTGATTTGTACGTAAGAAAGGTAAACGCAGTAGCAAAAACGCAACACGCGTAGCAAAAAGTCCTGAACTACTTAAAAATCCCAACTAAACCTCCCCTTCTACGAAGTCCCTTTCTTTCACACTAACTCCCCTTCTACAAAAAACAGCTTTGGCGAATGTCCTTTACAAAGTTATAACGTTAGGTACTATAATTTTAAATATTTATAAATTATATTAATCTTATATTTAATGAAATATTTATAAATTATATTAATCTTATATTTAATGAAATATTTATAAATTATATTAATCTTATATTTAATGAAATATTTATAAATTATATTAATCTTATATTTAATTAAATATTTATAAATTATATTAATCTTATATTTAATTAAATATTTATACATTATATTAATCTTATATTTAATGAAATATTTATAAATTATAATAATCTTATATTTAATGAAATATTTATAAATTATAATAATCTTATATTTAATGAAATATTTATAAATTATATTAATCTTATATTTAATTAAATATTTATAAATTATATTAATCTTATATTTAATTAAATATTTTTAAATTATATTAATCTTATATTTAATTAAATATTTTTAAATTATATTAATCTTATATTTAATTAAATATTTTTAAATTATATTAATCTTATATTTAATTAAATATTTTTAAATTATATTAATCTTATATTTAATTAAATATTTTTAAATTATATTAATCTTATGTTTAATTAAATATTTATAAATTATATTAATCTTATATTTAATTAAATATTTATAAATTATATTAATCTTATATTTAATTAAATATTTTAGTATTTTAATGTAAAATTTGATCGTGATCAGGAATTGAACTCGGGTCGCATTGTTACCATGCGGATAGTTCACCGCCGAGTCATTGACTTCCTTACGGATATTAAATTAAAGGAACCATTATGATAAGGCGGGGTTTTTTACTAAACGGATGAATACAATATCTGGGCGGGGTTTTTTACTAAACGGATGAATACAATATCTGTGGATATTTTTTATTGAACTTTGTTTTTTAATTTTTGTGAACTTCTTAAAGTCTAAATATTTTACGTATGAAAATTTAAAGGTCAAATCTTGTTTGAGGTTACAGTGTGTACGTCGTGTTATTTAGCTTATCCGGTTTCATAATAATAACGTCGAAAATTCCTGTTTGTTAATGGTAAAGCTATAATTAAATTTTCTATTGTTTGGTTTCTAAATTTTTGAAGGAATATGTTGCTTGATTGCGTTATATTTTTCTTCCGGTTATTTTATCTTTGAAGCCTGATCGATGGAGTTAATATTATATATTTTCTATTAAGTATTTTTGTTTTGAAGGCTGATCGATTGGGTTAATATTAAATATTTTTATAGGTTATTTTTGCTCTGAAGCCTGATCGATTGAGTTATTTTATATTTTTCTATTTGTTATTTTTGCTCTGAAGTCTGATTGATTGGGTTATTATTATAAATTTTTCTATAAATTATTATTGCTCTGAAGTCTGATTGGGTTATTATTATTTATTTTTCTATTAATTATTTTTGCTCTGAAGCCTGATTGATTGGGTTGTTATTATATATTTTTCTTTTGGTAATTTTGGCTCCGAAATTTGGTCGATTGGGCTTTTTATTTTAATTTGTTGATTGTGTTGAGCTTTTGGGCGGTATTGTTAGCATTAAATTATTGTTCTTTGTGTGAAATGGTTTAAAGTAGGTTTTTTTGTTGTTATTAAGGAATTGTTTTATGCCACGAGGTTTGTTTTATTGAATTTGGTGTAGTGCTTTTTAAATAAGAGTTAGTAAATTTTGAATATTAGATGGCAGGAGACGAGGGTTTATCTAAAGAAGAACTAAGAAAGGGTATCGGTTTTACCCAGGTTATCTCCATCATGGGCGAGTGTTGAAATAAAATGAGCGTTAAAGATGCGTCAAGTATTGCGTAAGTGAGAAAACTAATAACAAGTACCCTCGGTAGATATTTCTTTCATTGAAATTGGCTTCGTATTAATTGATAAACTTTTACTGTTAAGAGGGTTAAACTCAATTGTACATTGTTTTAGTACGTCTAACTCACTGTTGTAACTACTTAGTTTATAATATTCTGAATAAATTAATTTCGGTTGTTTCGTCTCAATTATTTTTATTATAATTAAAATTTTAAACCGGGTGGGATCGAACCACGATTACGTTTTCAGTAAATAACTCTGAATTGCGGAGATATATCATTAAAGGTCATCTCGATAAATTAATACAACTAGGGACAATTCTTCCGAGGAGAGGTATATTTTGGCTTGCCAACTTGTTTGACCATAACATGTAGAGGTATTTTCACGCTAGTAGTGTCGCGCGCTAAAACGTCGCCTGAAAGTAAGATCCACGTAACTATAAATACACAAATATGAAAGATATACATGGATTTTGCTTTCAGGCTTTTTAGATTCCCACCGCTTGAGATAGCGGTTTGAGATAAATGGCAACATCGTCGAGTGATAACGTTTCAGATTTGAAGCTAAATTTTTGTTTCACGACTATCAGATTTCAATTGTGCCTCTGTATTATTCCTAACTCAATGGCTACCATTTTCTACAGGGTTGCCAGATTCCAAGCGCTAGATTATCGTATAGAGTTTTGATTTGGATCCATAGAAATCCGAGAAATAACTATCTAGGGGCTGATTAGAATCGTACCTTTATTATTATTATTATTATTATTATAATTATTGAAAGTGTTGGCAAGCCGCACAACCCCCAGCCTGTCCTATTTCCGACACAAAGTGAAGAATCCGTTTGGCCAGTGTGTTGAAGAATTCATGCGTCTCCAACTGATGCATACCAAGATGCTCAAACCTTTGAGCCGCATAATAATCACAGCTACAAAGAATGTGAAAGGCAGTTTCCTACTCGGTCAGACAAGCCCTACAAATTGGGTCATCACTGACTCAAATGAGATTTAAGTGTCTGTTCAGTTGGAAATGGCCTGTAAGTAGGCCAGTTACCAAACTTATATTCCTAAACCAGACCACCTCACCTCTGGTACCGAGGGTAATATTAGACCAATCCGTGCGGCTAGGGAAGTTAACCTCAAAAGGCTTACTAAAGTGTAATTTAGCAGCCAAAATGTCAGAACCCATCTTAAGTTCAGGTAACTGACTAGAAATATCACGATAGAGCTTGGTGTGGATGGTTACCCAATTATTAGCCTTCCACCAACCATGTGTCTAAGCCTATAGGCACCAAAAGTAGCAGCTTCCTCTATGAAAAGATGCAGAGGAAGAATGTTCAGGAGAACTTCTAGAGAAGCACTAGGGGCTGTTCTCATAGCTCCTTTAATGCCAATACAGGCTAACCTTTGCAGGGTGCACAGTTCAGACTGCACGGTTTTTAAACTAACTCTTGGCCACCAGACCACAGCTGCGTAAGACAGAATGGGTCTGATGATCATAGTATACAGCCAGTATACAACTCTGGGACTAAGGCCCCAGGATTTACTGACTGTACTCCTAATCCTACAAAATAACGTTTTGCACTTCTTGATAATATAATCAAGATGTGGCTTTCATGTTAATTTGCTGTCAAGGATGACACCGAGTTATTTCACAAACCTTCTGCATAGTACTACAGAGGCTGCATTGCAGTGATGAAAATTAATTTGCAGCACCTTCATCCTTGTCTTAGGTAGTGATAACTTGGTTCCCAGGCGGATCTGTCACACCACTCCAACTGGCCCTGCCAGTCCCCTCGTTGTATCCTCCAGAAGAGCATCCTCTTTGGTCTCATCGATGTCCGATAAGCCAATAGATTTTAGGTCTTCCTCGGAGTCCCCGCAACAAAAAGTCTCACCTTCCATTTCTGAGTCCTCCGAGGCATTGGTTACTGGATCATTTCCAGATACGGGGCAAGCCCCGCCTTCTTGGGTCTTCGGGATCACCAAGCCAGGATCATGGAGTACCTTAAAGATACCCATGTCCAAGCCCGTTTCAGCTCAGCTTTCTTGATGGCCTTGACCAACTCTCAATCTATCTAAAAAATCCAGCGGATGGCAGTTGGTCCTTCGACCTTGGTGACGACTTTCCAACATTGCGTGTTAAGCGCGTTGTTGAAAGTTCGAAGCCTTTTAAGAAGGATTTTAACGTCCTTCGTATAGATGTCCTTGGTGTGGAATGCAACCTTGAACGGCTTTGGTAGGTCGCTGGCCTTCGTTACTAATAGCCGCGCCCCCAAGAACCTGTTCCTTCTGGTCGAATGCACTCCTCAACCTTAAGTTCGTCCTTACATAGGTAGAGAACAGCCCCTCCACTCAGCTCGAACAATGGCCATCTTTACTGAGTTCAAGGCCTCACTAAAGGTCTGGTCCTGAGCCTTGGACCTCTTAGAAGCCTGGGACTGAGAATCTGGGGAATCATGCTCCCTAGATCTTTTGTTTGAAGAGGAGGAGGGGGGATTTCCCCCATTTTGGTTCTCCTCCAACCGCTTCTTTTCTCTGCGGCGTCGATTCCGCTTTGGTTTCGGTTCATGCCCTCATTGGACCCCTGCTCCAACGACTGGGTCACACCAGAGGTAGACCCTTGCAGGTTGAGCCGGGTCAGGGGTAGGACCTAAGAATGAAGTGTTACCCCTCCACCTGTTACTCGCTTCCACCATGAAGGTACAAGGTTGCAGTTTATCGTACCTTTAGCCTGAGGTTTTCGTTGGCTGGCGTACGATAGTAACGCCATCTCCATGACGTCTAACTAAAAACTATTTATCCCAAAATTCCAAAATAAAATGGCGGTCTCAAGCTCGTCGTTGGACGCTTTTTGTTGAAACCCGAGAACGCGGCTTTTTTGATATTTTGAAACGTGGTTTTTTTCATAAAAGTTGAGCAATGATTCAAAACTGTGTAATTACTCAAACGAAAATATATTTTCACAGGCTAGCGTTAGAAATTGTAAATAAAACAACTAAACTAAGAACTGTATTTACGATGGACGACTTTAACTGTTCACATTCATGAAATAATATGTCATATACGTTATAAGACGGGCTAAATATTTACGCAAGACATATACTCTTTCTTGTGTGTTCGGAGTTAGAGAGAGTGGTTTTGAAGCTACCTTAATTCGTACGGAGTCACAGTGCAAAATAGCGTTTGGCGAAATGGAGTTCATTTAAAATTTGATAGACTTGGAAAAGCTGAAACGTAGTTTTCCGTGAGCCTAAAGATAACTTTCCTTATTCAAGGTTTTGTACGATACGTTCGGAGTTGCCGTATGCCAACCTACAACTTTCTCTAATTTCATTCTACATTTGTTTGACTTCAAGAACGCATTTGGGTATCTAAGAATGTGGATAGATATTTTAAGCTCCTCTTCATTATTATGTTGCAAAAAATTAGTCTTTCCAATTTTCGTGACTTAAACATTATACATATCTCTATATAAATAAGCAGACAAAGGTTTGTTGTGGTATCGCTAATGCAATTATCCCATGTACGCCTCATTCTCGTTGTCTCACGAAATGACACGAATACTGCTCAACCAATTGTTCAAAAACAGGTAAGTACATGCTTAAAAACGCGCAAAAAACCCACATTTACCCAAAACTAGGTAAAATATGAGCTACCTGACCCGATCTGACCCTCTTTTAACATTACATCAGTAATTAATGAAATTTTTATATAAATTCAAATATATATTAACTAGCTGGGAAAGCCTGTGCGAGCTCCAAATAGTTGGGTTAATCGTACAGTTCTTATAAGGTTGTGGGATGAATTTACCTTGTGGGTAGTGCTACCCACTATACCCACACCTTCCGCCGGCCCTGCTTGGGCCGGCTGATGTTGATGCCAAGCCACATGTTTCCTGGTATCGTGTTTCGGGCCTTGCGACAAGAAAATGTTAGAACAGGTTTTTTTCGGCGGCTAGAGCTTCTTGACAAAATTTACGGTATTGGAACTAAAAGGAGTGAGGCTACGAACGAACATCAATGGGCCAGTATTGTAACAAGGGACGTGCGGGAATCTGCAAGCAAACTCTGGAAAGCTGAAATAAGAGAGAAGCGTAGCCTTTGCCTATATCAGTTGAAAAGTGTTCCAGATCCAGAGCCCTTCTACGACGGATCGTGGTAGAGTGGCCTACTTTTTGATGCCCGTTGTGGTGCTTTGTTGACTGGTCAACGACAGGCCCAACTTTTCGGTGACTTGCCAGCATGCAAACTCTGTAACCATGAGGTTGAAGACCTAAGTCACATCCTTTTTGACGTGTCCAGCTTTGGAGAACCATCCGGGAGTTTCGGAATGGCGGATGGATCACGAACACCTCCCTACAGAGGTGCTTGTAGGCTTCGGTAATGCTGGTTCGGATGTACATCACGTCAAATGGATTCTTGGGTTGTGGAAGAAGGCCAAGGACGCTTGGCGGCGTTTGAATATTAATTAATCGGTTTCCTTCGCTCTTATCCTATTATATATACGTATTTTTTATTTATATGATTATTTTGAATTGGGTTTTATTTCTGCTGTAAAATTCTGGTTTGGGTTTTTGGTATTATATTCGATGCTGGTTTTGTGTATGTACTTTTTTAATATTTTTCGATTGTGCTCCTCGTTTGTGAGGGAGCCGCCCTGTTCCAAAGGGGTTGTCAACAAATAAATCATAAAAATCATAACTTAAGACCGGCGATGAAAACTCCTGTTTGGATTACAGTAACTGGTTGCTAAATCAAATAGCAGTAGACCGTCATTGTCATCGGGACATTCTTCTTTCCGATGAGAGCAATTGCTCTCGGGATGGCCTAGTCAACATTCACAACACGCGTTATTGGGATACCCAGAACCCCCGTTTCAAGATGCCGACCTCGCACCAAGAGAGGTTTAGCCTAAATGTATGAGCCGGAATATTAACCACCGAATTGTTGGTCGAGTTTTCATTCCTGATAGGATGAATAGAATGACCTACCTGAATTTATTGCAAAATGGGGTAGTGGAATTTTTAGAGAACCTCCCAATTTTAGACTATCCTAGAGTCTGGTATCAACATGACGGCGCCGATCCACATAGGAATCGAATAGTGAAAGAGTACCTTGATTTGCATTTTCTCAATAAATGGATCGGCAACAATGGTCCATTTAAATAGCTGCCTCATTCTCCAGACTTAACACCATTGGATTTTTTTGTGGGGCTTTATGAAAGAAAAAGTTTTTATAACCCCAGTTATAAACGTTGAAACTCTTCGTGAAAGAATTGACGGATTTGGAAATGACGTTTTAGCGCTCGACACTTCAGAAACATGTCTTGGGCACACAGCCTTCTTTGCGTGCTTTTTTGACCATAACATATGTAGAGGTATTTTCACGCGCAAAATGAATTCTAAAAGCCGTCAATTGTTGAAGCATATGCGATGTCAGCGAAGAAATTCTAGAGAATACGATGAACTCGGTGGTCACACGAGCGCAAGCATGCATAGTAGCCAATGGAGCTATTTTTTAACACTTCATCAAATAAGTCTAGAATTTAAGAGGTTGAAACATATTACATTATCATTGTTATGTTCATTATTATTTGAAAGTTAATCTTCAGTTTTTTCATTATATATTTATTTAAATTATTTGTAAATAATTCTTACGTTTATTAGTTGCTTATTTATTTCAATTACTTATTTAGTTTCTTTGGTGTTTAAAACATTTAAACTAAAAAAGTTAATAAAATACTTGGTACGTCTGAAATCAATTAATTAACGTTTGGAGTTTTATTGGTTTATTTACCTCGGGTAAAAGGTAATTTGACTTAAAAAAACCTTGGCCGGCATTTTTCTAATTGGAACCATTCTCCTAATCCTAATGGTTATCGAGATAAATTTTGAATGACTTTGAACTAATGTTTCAAGATCATCATACAAATTTCGAACTCCCCTACTCGGTTTAGAGTGTCACGACAATTTTGATCCATTAGATCTGGTAGTTTTCGATTTATAAGCCCTTAAATGTCGTGTCTTTATTAGAATACCACACACGACCTTATGGTTTTTGGTCTAAAATTTCTCGGTTTCCCAATTTTCAAATTAGATCGGGTTAAAACTGTTTAGACTTAAAATTAAACGTAGACCACATTTCTAATTGGAACCATTCTTCTAATCCTAATGGTTCTCGAGATACAATTTGAAGACGTGGTTCGAGTTCATTGAAATTTTCAATGTCATTAGTCCCCCTGCACCCTCTATGTAACCTGCAAATTTCAAATTCTTACATAAAACACATTTTGAGTAATTGGCTCTGTATCGTTTTTTAGTTAACACCCTGTATAAAAGTTTGAGCTCTAAAGAAAACAGTACAAATACGATTCGGATCGTACATCTGGCAACTCTGATTTTTCTATTTCACTGCTCGAGAGTCGCTCCGAATTCATGTCTGACGTGATTAGTCTCACTCCGATTGAGAAGGAAATGGAACATGTTTCGAGCGATTTCATTCTCAAGCAATCTCTATCCGTTGGTCTGTTAAAATCCGCAGATTAGAATAGAGCACTCGATAGCTCAGTCGATTCTGGGCGTTCGAGAGCAGTCAAATGGAAAACGCTATTAGACACTTCAATAAAACATCTTCAAGCAAATTGCCAAGAAGTTAGAAGCAAAGTTTCCATTATTTTAACAAGCACTATATAAACAGTGACTTGCAGCTCCTGGCTCTCGGAAATTTTAAGTCTTGGCAATTTCCTTGAAGATGTTTTATTGAAGCGCCTATTCTATTAGCCAAAAAAATCATTCCATCTAACAATTCTTATAGCTTTTTCCATTTGAGCGTTTAAGATAGCTCCGATCAAATTATTAGGTTTCATTTACCTGCTTTTACATGTTCCGATCAATTTTCGGTTGTTCCAATTTTTGCTCTCGAGCGCTCTTAGATCCCCAATGCGGATTTTGACTAACTAACTAATCGAGATCGCTCACACAGCAAGTTAGAAAATAATATAAAAACAACCCTTTTACACACGTATCGAGTTATTAAATTGTTAATAACCACTAAATGTACAATAAAATGATTTTATTTATTAGGAAACATCATCAGGCTTGTTTTTTGCGTGTTCCAAAGCGCTAGGTCCGATCGGAGCGATTTTTTTCGTGCGTAACGTTTAAGCTCGAGAACCAAATTGCTCGAATCTTCGAAACAATTAAGTCGTGTTTTATTTTCTCTTCTATCAGAGTAAGATTGATTACGCCTGAGACTGCGGAGCATTCAAATGGAAAACGCAATCAATTACAACTTTTTTGACGTACCATTAATTGGTGAAAACTACTCGTAAGTCCGGAACCGTTCAAAGAACTGATTTGGACCAAGCTATGACGTCACCAAAACGTCCGGGACCGTTCAGAAATTGATGTACGCGCATCCTAAAAGCACCTATTGACTAGTCTAAAAAACTATTTCAGACGAATTTAAGAGAACTCGGCCTTGGGTTCTTGATAGTACCTGTTCTCGAGCAGGTACTGCATGGTTGAACACAGTTCCGAAAGGTCCGAGAACCGGTTCCCGCGAGCAAATAGTTTGCGTGACTTTACGTCTGGAACGTTTCGAGAATTTTTTTCGGCGAATAATTTGCGCGAGGACTCATCGAACGGTTCCGGCATAGAAATCTCATAGGTACCTATGATATTTCTATGGGTTCCGGAGATCCGGGCTGCTGAATAGTTTCCACCTGTTGTATATTCCATAGAGATAGAAATTATGGTATACTCTGTTTCACTTGTCAAGGTTGGCCGTTATCCTCTTGAGTATCGTACCCAGCGTTGCCAGACGTCCTATAATTGTCACGAAATTTTCGTTGTCCTATAATTTTAATAGTGTGCTATATTGGGCGTTTTTTTTCGATTTTTCGATATTGATGACCTATAAATCCTACAATTTTAAAATTTCTTACTGAACCATCCAAGAGTTTCTCGGCTAGCAGCTGACAAATGCGATGAATAAATGTGTTTTTATTATTGTTCAGTTTTTTTTATTTAAAAAGTTTTATTTTACCATACGTCAATGGGTTTATTTAAAAGTGAAATTTTATCAAACATCAGTGGAATATCTGATGCAAAATTGGAATTACCGCCAAATACAATGTGACCCATAATTTGGACTTAATCTATAATTTTTAGTCCTTGGGTCTATAATTGGAATTATTGGATTTTGGCTATCTGGCAACGCTGATCGTGCCGCGAAATTCACATCTGTTAGCGTTACCTACGTTATTTAACCGCTCTTAGTTATATTGCTTAAAATTTTATTACTTTGCCCTTTATATTATAATTTTAAAAATGTCATTAATGTCACCGGAAAGAATTATAATTTTAGTTGATATGGACTGTTTTTACGTTCAAGTAGAACAGAAATTAGCTCCAGAGTTTCAGGGTAAGCCTTGCGCGGTGGTTCAGTACAATGCTTGGAAAGGAGGAGGGTAAATATTATTTTAATCTACTGAAGTATTTAATACCGTAGCATCAGTAATAAAAATAGAAACAATTCGCTCTTATATTAACTTTTCATTGCAGAATAATTGCTGTAAATTATGAGGCTAGGGAGCGTGGTGTTACCAGAAGCATGAGAGGTGATATGGCACGAACAAAGTGTCCCGACCTTCATTTATTTCAGGTACCTGAAGAGAGAGGAAAAGCAAACTTAACCAAGTATGTTTTGCAATCCAAAAATTAAACTTTTCACAAAAAAAATTTTTGTTTCAGATACCGAGATGCAGGTGCTGAAGTTATCCAGGTTCTTTGTCAGTTTAGTGATATTGTTGAACGCGCCAGTATTGATGAAGCCTTTCTTGATGTTACTGACATAATTACTGAACAAATGAAAAAAGAAATAGAAATAACACCGAAAATGCTATCAAACACTTTTGTGGTTGGGTTTGAACCTTCAAATGCTGAAAATTCAAAAGAAGATTCTGTAAAAGAGTGGTTAAATTCTTCCTGTAAATTCAATTATCTGGATAAGCGACTGGGATTGGCGGGTATTTTAGCAGAGGAAATGAGAGAAGCAGTCTTCAAGAACACTGGGTACAGATGCTCAGCTGGTATAGCTCACAATAAGGTTTGAAAACCGAAAACGTTATAAATTCTTAGCATTCTTTTAAGGAAATGTTTCATTTTGTAGATGTTGGCCAAACTAACATGTGGTTTGCACAAACCAAATCGTCAAACTATTCTCCCATTTTCTTCCATTGGGTTTTTATACCAATCAATACCTATTCATAAAGTGTAATTAGGTTAAAATTATTAATTAGTGATAGGATCATTCTTATGTTTTATTCTTTTGCCACAGGCGAAGTTTAGGTGGAAAATTTGGGGAAGAAGTAAAAGATAAATTAAAAATTGAAATGATGAGTGACTTAGCAAAATTCAGTGAAAATGAGTTACAAAAATTGTTTGGAGAAAAACACGGGTAATACAATTTTGAAATATTTAAAATATTGTTTTTAAAATTTGCTAAAATTTCAAAGGACATATTTGTATAATCTGGCAAAAGGGCTGGAAACGGATCCGGTGACATCTAAACTGTTAGCTAAATCCATTGGATGTGGGAAAAATTTCCCTGGAAAAACAGCTTTAGCCCATAGAAATGACGTTAGTATATAATACATTTATATATTTAAGTTGTACTTTAATGCATTAATTTATTTAAATAAAGGTATTAAAATGGTTGACCTTATTAATGGAAGAATTAGAGCAACGTTTAAACATCGATCGTGAGAGAGTAAGCTTTATTTATAAATAATAATTAATATCCTCTTTATTAATATGGGTGATTAACTTATTTAAAATTTTGTTAAATATACTTAAGAATCAAAGAATGGCGCAGCTACTCACGATATCCATTAAGAAATTGGGTGATCATTTTAGCACTTTTTCCAAGTCATGCCCGCTACATTTCTATGATGCTGTAAAATTAACTTCAGATGCTATGAAAATCTTAGAAAAATTGAATATAAGCTCTTCAGATCCTAATATTTGGTCACCACCAATTATCAATCTATCTTTATCAGCTGGAAAATTTCAAGATAATTTGTCATCTTCGAAGAACATAGCCTCTTACTTCTCCAAAGGATCACTTGCAAACGCTAGCAAATCCAATTCAGATTTAAAACAAAAAGTAGTACCAGAACAAGAAGACGGTTGTCAAGCTGTTGAAGAAATTTCTAACAAGGAAACTAAATCTCCCAAGAAAACAACAATTAAAAGCTTCTTTGGGATGAAAAAGAACTCAAATAGTTCTGAAAGTCCTGAAAAAAGGTCTTGCTATATAAATGCGAACAATTCTGTAAATGAGGCTGAAAAACCTCAAAATTGTTTAGCTAACCTTTGTCTTACCAGTGAAAACAGCGCCAGTGATATGACAAATTCACCTAAAAAAGGTTTCTTTGCTTTGAAAATGAAAAACCCTGTAAAAGACCCTGAAAATGTGAAATCTCCAGCTAATTTTGTCCTTACCAGTGAATACAGCTGCAGCAGCGATATGTCGAATTCCCCTAACAAAGGTTTTTTCGCAATGAAAATGGCAAAAAATATGAGAAGTGTTCAATGTGAAAGCACTGATAACGAAATTTTAACTAATGATGTTTACAGCAGTGAAAGTAGTAATGATAAAACAAATACCCCTAAGAAAGCATTTTTTAATAAACAAACTGCAGGTGAAGATCTTGCCTGTTGTAGTTCTGACTTACCAATTCTATTTGCCAAAAAACCTGAAGCCAATCTCCCGGTGAATTATGAATTTTATAACTGTGACGATTGTCATCGGAGGATTTTTCTTTTTGAAGTTGAGGATCATTTGGATTTCCATTACGCTCAGAAAATCCAAAGAGAATTAAGAGCTGAAAATTTGGAATCTAAGGCTGTTACATCTAGCCCCAAAAACACTAAACGTAAGCTAAAATCAAGGAATAAAGATGTCAAGAAATCAAAGAATGAAAATACTAATAGGACGTTAGATTTTTATCTTAAAAGGTAGCAATCAATGACTTTTGGCTAGTTTTTATTGACTATTGTCAGATTTTATCTTATTTTCTAATCAGTGATATTGCATTAAATTTTATATAATTCATTTACATGTAAAATTTATTATTTTCCCTTATTAAAAACAATTTTACTCTAAATGAAGATAAATCATATTTAAAAATTGGAAATTACAAGTGTTGAATGTTAAAAACATTCCTAAAACAGAAGATAAAAAAATATACAAAGAATTTAAGGAGAGATATAAAGTTTAAAACTGCTCATTGAAATAAGTCGATAGTAAACAGTGGCCACTGAATCAATTAACGTACAGCAAATCTGCACTAGCATTCTTCTTTTTGTGCCAGTTACGGGGCATTGGTGAATCCGGTGTGCGTGACAAAAGCCTTTGATTAACTGCAGGCCTTTTGATAGAAGAAGGAAAGTCTCTAGGAATTAGGAAGCCTTGGGCATCCTTAAATAGTTCTTTTCGATCCCGCACAGATTTTGATGCTATTGCATTCCGTTCAAATTTTCCAAGTTGTTCTGGTGATGGTTGGACAACATGATTTTTCTCAATAGCATTGTACAAATGAATGCTAGCTAGGACTTTCCCAGCATTCATTGCCCTTAGTTTGATAATGCTGTCACGTTTTGACCCAGTTACATCCTCTTCTTGACTTTTGGAGAAATCAAACTCAACTCCATTTGTCCATTCAACAGTTGGAGTGGAACTCATTTTTGCCTTCGACCTAGTTCTCGGAAGCTTGGCTGGAAGTATGGGGGATTCATTTGCAGTTGCAAAAAATGCTGGTGCTTTGACGGATTCAATTTGCTCATTAGTAATTGATGTTAATTCTTCTTCATCTTTAAAATCTTTGCCATTTTCAAAGATTTCAATTTTATCATTTGTATTTTGATCGAGTAAAGGAGAAAATCCGAGGGATCCACACATATCGTTGTCACTCATGCTGAAAGACACATTATTCTTCATTTCAAAACTAGTGGAAAAGTCCAGTTTCTTTTTAATCAATTGATTTTCATTTGCAACAGATTTTCCGTCAGCCTCTTTCAATATTTCTTCTTCCGAATGCTTTTCTGATAAATTTAAAATTGAATCAGCTTCTGTAACCAAAAAATTGGTCGAGCTTCTGGACCTTCTTGCCATTTTAATGGCACCAACTGATCCCCGACTAGAAACAGAAGAATTGGATCTAATTTTGGGTTTACGATTCAAACTGAGCCCAGTTTTAACAGTGTTTGGTCTTCCTCGTCTCAAGGTACCACTCTTGGCAACCCTCGTTCTTTGAATGCTACCTGACCTTTTTAAAGAAGAATTCAAACTAATTTTTGCAATCTTCGAGGCTATTTCGCAGGCTTCAATATAAATTGGAGTATGTGGCGACAGCGCCAAGTTAGAAGTTTCAAGAATGTTTGAAATGTTCAGTGGTTTTATTAGGCTTGCTTCGCTTCTAGACCTCCGTTTTGTCGCTGCGGATGGCTGATTTTTAAATTCAGATGCTAATTTTTTGTACGACTGTGATCTCGTGACTGGTGTAGTGCTGATAGCATTTTCAGCAACACTTTGAAGCATTCTGTTTGGATCCATTTTATTGATAGAATTGGATTTCATTTTGGCAGATTCACGTTTTTCAGTTTCATTAATTTCTAATAACTTTTTTGCAGACTGGGAACGAGTAACTGGAGTGTGTACTGTTACAACAGTTAGTTCCTTAGATTTACTCTGACTTTTATGGGCAATAGGTGAACAACAACTATAACCAAAATACAAATTATTAATTTATAAAACATCTTAAGTTGATAATTGTAAACCAAACATACGTTTTATCAGGTGTGGATTCTTGGGATTGGCACTTGACAGTTTTGACAGCATTTACACTCTTGGCTCTTGTTACTTCAATTTTTTTCCCATCTCCATTTTGAACGTATAATTTTGCTTTGGTTCTTTGAGATTTTCTCAAACTTTTCCGTCTGCTACTATTTGTAATTGTGGGCGTTTTATCTTGATTTGTAACCATTTTCTTAATTTTACAGCCAACTAGTTCCGTAAAACCTTATTTTAGTAAAAGATACATCTTTAGTTTCAACAATTTATTTTGTAAATTTGGCAACAATAATAATATCACATGCAATTTCATTAAAATTTTTTTTAAATATTTTACAGACATGTAAAATAAATTATCAATAAATAGTGAAACAGTTCATCAAACCATGATTACCTGACATACTTTTACGTCGTTTCTTCCTTGTCGAAAAATCATCTTCCAGACGACTTGACACAGAAGCCACAAGTTGAATTGACTCGGGAAGTTTTGTAATTTCATCCGCGTGTTCAATCAACCATTGCAACACTCTCCGTTCGTTAACTTCTTTTTCTTTTAACATTTCAGCGCTTAATCTAAGTGATATTGACATTAAAGAACAAAACTGTA
Source organism: Leiobunum rupestre (assembly GCF_980474605.1). Taxonomy (NCBI): domain Eukaryota; kingdom Metazoa; phylum Arthropoda; class Arachnida; order Opiliones; family Sclerosomatidae; genus Leiobunum; species Leiobunum rupestre. Next base: position 55,514,019 of record NC_143387.1, read on the forward strand.
AACTATGAAAAACATTAAAAAGGGTACCCATTCTTCTCATTTTTTATGTGTTTTAAGTCTCCCCTGATCAAGTTGGGCCCAAACACAATAGATAGACTTTGGCTATCCATACAGTTGGCCACGCTATTCCACGCAACTTGCGCAAGAAAGTTGAGCAAAAACTTAAGTGTATCCAGGTGAGGTTTTGGAAGAAGGGAGCATGCAAGTAGAAGTGGCATATTCTTCCCGTCAACGCATAGTTTATGGCAATTGAGAATTAAATTGTGAAATTCATTTGGTATGACAGGTATTGGCAATTCTCGTAGCCACGCTTTGATTAACGTTGCTACATCATCCACGAAAACTGTCTCATCAAAAATAAATCCAGCTTCAATTTTTTCCTACAAAGGTGAAGATTTGTTAAGCATACGTGTAAAAATAGTAAAAATTATCTTTATTTATACTCTCAGTTGTTTAATTCTGGAATCTTGTCCTCTTTTACGGAAAAGGCACTTGTGGTTCAAATGGGGAATTAAAAAGGACGTGGCTTCTAATAGAAACTTGGGGACCACTTCCATATTGTTTTCGTCGCTACTCAGTTGCTGAGAAAGCATGACACCAAATACTTTCCCATGTGGAATTTTGTGATTCTATTAATGTAGTTAATGAATTGATTTTAAAGGAATATTAAGCAGTACATATGACGGCAATGAAATAGCTTACTTGTTTATACACTTGGGATTTAATTTTTTTCAACTTGGGCACTGTCAAGCCTAGCTTAACCAAACTACTCACAATCCACTCCTCAAGCTCTTCTGATATATCTTCAACACTCATTTTCCAGTAAAAGCTTTAACACATGCAAATAATTTTTAAGTTTACTGGCCTTTCACAAAAAAGCAAAAGTAGACTAGACTTAGTAGAAAGTAAAGCTGACCAATTAATTTTTGAACCGTCAAATTTGAACCATATGATTCATGTGGTTTAAATTTCAGATGTTAATTATCCCGAAAATATTTACGCTAGTCATTTAGTTCAAAATACACAAACGACCAGAAGACAACACTACTCAGTTTGCAAATGTTTGAAAACTTATCAAAGGAAATAAAACACTTTTGATTGGTTGGAAAAAATTCGAATAACGACGTTTTGGAGATTTATAGCGCCGTCTAACGAGCAGTTTGTGATAGGTCAAAATAACAGGCGGGAAATTTATATCAAGTTTGCAATATACATTTTTCTAATATTTTTATTTGAACTACTAGTCGTGCTGCGACTCGTACATTTATACACTTTTAAGGATGACCAAACCAAATTTTAGTGGCACGCTGAAATTTTATTTGAAAAATAATATAAATCGAGGAACCTACTGAATTATTTGACTCAACCCGAGCATCTTAAAACGTAACGCTTTAAATATCACACAAGTCACTTAGTTGTTGTTAGGAATAAACCCACCAAGTCCTAAATTTACCATAATATTTAACGCAAATTATTGGCTTAAACAGTTCAACGATTTAATTTTCTTCTTCTAAACTAGCTTTCCAGTCCCTTGAGATCATATCAATAAATATCGCGATAAATTTAGGGTTTTTGGTCGTACGAAACCATCCTTTCTTAAACGTCTTTCAGTCCATTTTTTCAATGAGGCCAGCGTTTCATGGGATGAAATTCTCCGAAACCTTCATCAAAAATATCCTCGTCGAATCCCCTCGAATCGACTTCGGGAAATTTCCTCCTTTCCCGCTCTTCGAATGGCAGATTAAGATTTCTCTCTGGCAGCCCGTAAAATTCGATGGGCGCCATTCGTATGCTCATAAGTGGAACAGGTAGAGTCGCCCTCTTTGACCTCCTTGTGACGGTCGCCATTTTGTACTTAGATGAATTACGTTTTTCGCCTCTGGGGGCACCTTCATCTGCTGAATGGCCCGTCTCCAGACGCTCTCCGGTGGATTTGGCACCTGATTGGTAGATACGATCGACGAAGCTCGGTAGGAGGGGAGCCCCGCCGTTCGATTGGCGCTGGTGGTTGTCCACGTCACGTAACGTCGAGCTGATTGGTCCGGCTTGACATTTCATTAATAATGTTAAGGCCGTCAACGATAATAACATCAGGAAACGGTGCATTCTGGATAGAATAAATAAATATAACTCAATTACTATTCATTCCACTTATCAAAGTGTAGTAAAATATTAACAGTGAATATAAAAATGTCTAGCTTAAAGGGATAATGAAATCGGAAAATACAGTACCTTCAAACTATTGAGCTTCCAAAACTACATATTTTTCCAGTTTACAGTCATTAGAAAAAATTTAAACTCAAATTTTAAGAAAATAAAAACTACGCCGAAAAAAGCAGACGCCGGCAACGCGAAATCGCCCTGTGTTTTGAAAATCCCGGAATCTGTACGGACGCCCAATGAGAGGCGACGTTTCAACTTTAATTACACAGTAAAATCTTTAATAAGATTTAAAATTTTAACAACGACTAGTTTCGCTCTCTTTCAGAGGCATCATCAGGCCTGATGATGCCTCTGAAAGAGAGCGAAACTAGTCACTGTGTAATTAAAGTTCAAAAGTCGCCTCTCATTGGGCGTCCGTACAGATTCCGGGATTTTCAAAACACAGTGCGATTTCGCGTTGCCGGCGTCTGCTTTTTTCAGCGTAGTTTTTATTAACCACCGTGTCTGTCTGTGGGTCTGTCAGGCCTGCGAACGCGTTCGCATTTTCGGTGCAAAGTGTAATCACTGCGTACGCAGTTTCTCGAGATCTCTGCGTTCGCAGTTTCTCGAAGGGTAGGCAAAACCACCGTGTGACGGTGAGCGTTAACGGATTCATTTGCGGTTTGGTTTGGATGGTATTTTTTCGCTCACCGTCGTGACGGTTTGGTGTTTTACGTTTTTGTAATGTTTATGCGTAGGTTGTGAGTGTTGAATTTGTTGTGTTTGTGTTCTGATGGTTGTGCATGTTGAGTCTGTTGTGTTTATATGGGCGTTTTCTCTCCAACTTCTTCTTGTAGTAATGCTACCTCTCAACGTCCAATGGCAGGGTTACCACCAGTTGTACACGGTATTCATCTTAGTATCAATTTGCGATCGCATCGGGCAGGATTTGAACCCGAGACCTCCTGCTTGACAGGCGGACGTTCTACCACAGAACCACCGACACTCGTTACGCTTCATTGAAAATTAGACCTTCAGCTTTATCGGAAGCGTATTTAATAGAGTACGAAATTTTGGTTTAATTGAAATAGAATTGAAATTGAAATTATTGCATCGAAGAAATTCTAATTTAGCGTTTCTCTATTGATTAAAAACAAATGCGCCACCCAGGTTTCGAACCCAGGCTCTACCACAGAACCACCGATAGCTGCTTAGGTTCACTGAAATTAAGACTCGCATCGTAAGCATAATAGGTAATAAAGTCTTTTTTTATTAATGAATTTATGAAGGCCTAATCTGGTTTTTTTACGAATGAAATTTTAAAGGTTAAATCTTGTTTTAGCCCAGTCGCCGAGATAAGAGGGTTAAAGAGTAGACCCTGTGGGTGGTCCACTTTGTTAGTTTTTTTGTTATTTATTTACGGGTATTATTAACGACCTATATATAGTTGTGTTAATTCAAAGGCGATAATTTACCGTTTATTGCTTTAAGAGCTGGCGGTTAGTAAAGTGGCTCTCTGTGCTTTGTTGATGGTAAGGTTTTTGCTTCTTGTAAATATATTTGGTGTGGATATTTGGATATCTACGATTTCTAACGCAGTCAATGATTTCCTGGGTGTGCGAGTCATTATATGATATTGGAAATTGGACGGCATTGGTCTTTTTCATGCGGTATGTGTCACAACGTCAACTGGAAGTCTACGAGTGTTGAAATAAAATGAGCGTTAAAGATGCGGCAAGTATTTCGTAAGCGAGAAAAATACAAATACCATCTGTAGATATTTATTTCATTAAAATTTGCTTAGTATTATATTCAACTGATAAACATGTACTGTAAAAAGGGTTAAATTCAATTGTGCATTGTTTTAGTGAGTCTAACTCGCTGTTGTAACTACTTAATTTATAATATTCTGAATAAATTAAACTCGATTGTTTCGTCTCAATTATTTAAATTAAAATTAAAATTTTATACCGGGCAGGGTTTGAACCGAGAATACGTTTTTCGTAAATAACTCTGAATTGCGGAGATATCTTTGGGGGTCGTGTCGAGAAATTAATACCACTAGGGACCATACTTCCGAGGAGAGGTATATTTTGGCTTGCCAACTTGTTTTCTTAAAATTTGAGTTTAAATTTTTTCTAATGACTGTAAATTGGAAAAATATGTAGTTTTGGAAGCTCAATAGTTTGAAGGTACTGTATTTTCCGATTTCATTATCCCTTTAATTTAATGCATAAATATATATAAATAAATAATATTTTTTTTTATAGATTTTGCTATGTATTATACAATTTAGCGTAGAAAGCTTTGGAAACAGTGGCGCAGCTAGGAGTTTGGTTAGGAGGGGGCACATAATAGCTCTTAAAAAATGCATATAAAATTTTGATTATACGAACATAGGAAACATAATAACAATAAGTATGGCATATATAAAAATTGTAATCAAACTGATTTTATGAGTGAGTTATTGCATAATCAAGGTTTAGTTCAGAACAGAGTCCCCTAGTGTCTAAATATGTCCGAGGCGAAATATACACCAAGGACGATAATATACTATTCATTTCGGTTGCAAGTCTTAGTTGAGCAAGAGTGTATAAGCGTCGAAAAAAAGTTCGGTAAGAAAATTATAATTAAAACACAAGGTAGCGTCATACCAAGAATTGATCTATTTATATATAGAGATAATGTTTATATTCCGTCAATTTTTACCTTCGCTCCCGTTGCAGCTCTAGGATAAGAACCTGGCCCCTCCCCTTAAAACCAATCAACTCCAGGCGGCGCATTATTGGCTACCTAAATATGACGTCCTCTTCACGCGATTGACATTCGGGGGAGTGACGCGTTAAATAAGAATGCCTCCTTTTCCATTTTCTCCCCCCTTTAGTTGATTCCCCTGGTTCATGATGCGTCGCCACTGACGGAATATAAAGATTATCTCTATATATAAATAGAACAATTCTTGGTCATACTTATTGTTTTTACGTTACTTAGGATGAAGCTATATTTTTCGATGGCTCCTAGCTACGCCCCTGTCCGTTATGGTTTAGGAAACAATTGAGCGAACAATTAATTATTTAAAGGCCTAGGTTCACCCCTCTTTGCCAAAAAAAGGGTTCAAACATCCTTTTTACTTCCCCCTCGAAACCCCACCATTGATAGCGACGTGTCAGCTCGCTCTCCCGACCTCTCCATGTGGAAGGATTAAGTCCGGCATTGTTAGCGCTGTCAAAATTGTCAGCAGTTATCCTTGAGTACCGCGAAGTCCGAATGACGAGGTGACCGTTGCTATCAATACGGGGATAGCGACGGGAAAAGCAAAAAGATGTTTGAACCCTTTTTCGACACTGGGGGATGAAATTATCTGAAACTAGTCCTTTAAGCAATAAAGGTTATATCAATAGTATATAATTTATTCATCTAGAAGATAAAAATTAGACACTTCAAAGGCCGTTTTCAATAGAAGCCAATTTTCCGGGTTACTCTATATCATTACTGAAAATGTTTATCGTGTATTACACGCCTGAAAATGTAATCTGAATAATTTACAATACGGATATTTCATTATTTATAAACTATATTTTCCCGATATAATAATTTCAGAAAGTCACTACAATAGACCTACAATAGACCTTCCCATAAAATGTTCGTTACGGTAAGAGGGGGCACGGCCAACTTTGATCACATGCTGTTCGCGCTACAGCGGCCAACACATTCGTCTAAATTCCGCTAGCAAGGATTTTCCCCCTATAAACTGTACTATAATGTGTAGGAGGTCAGCGCCACGCTCGGTTTTTATATTGGCTTCAATGTAATAGCTATTCTAAAAATAATAATCCGCTAGGGGCGCTGACGTCATACACATCTTTTGCTTATAGGTTAACACAGAAACGTCAACGAATGAGATGGCCGCTGTAGCGCGAGAGATCAAAGTTGGCCGTGGAGAGGGGATTAAAAGTTTAAAACTGTTTTTGCAAGGATGATTTAGATCAACGTTATATATATTACTTATTGTTTTTACCCTCGCTTGACTCTTGATCTCGATATGTCGTCTGCTACGGTGCTACCGAGTGGAAGTATTTACAAAACACGGCGGATTAAAATTTATCCAAGTTATATTGTTTAATTTGACGGTTTTTAGCCTTTCTCTCAATCCACCCGTTGGTCCCCCCCGGTACGCTCCTCCACTTAAAATAAAACGAATAGTCCCGGTATTACATTGGCTGCTTAAAATTTACGTCACCTAACGCGATGGTAATCAAACGCCGGTGACGTTTTGTCTCCCCCCCCCCCCGCGCGAGACGGGGGAAAGGCGTTCAACGTGTCCGGCGATAGAGTAATATCGGCGTGACGTATGTTGACGTCACCCATGATTTTTCCTATAGATAAAAAACTGCCCTCAAAATGGCGGCCATAGCCCAAAGCTACAGAGCGGTACTACTCTATTGTCGCAACATAATCATTCTTCCTAAATATAAATAAATACATTCTTGGTTATATCAAATGTTTAAAGTATAAACGTATTTCGTTTACTTAACTAGTCATAAGAGAAGAGGATTTAAATGTTTAAAATAACGAAAAATTTAGTACGGTTTTGAATTTTGATAATGTTTAACAGTTTTATAGCCTCGTGAACTAAGGATTAACATTTCATTGACAGTCACAGTAGTCAGTAGCTAGTGTATCAGGTAAAGATGGTTGTTTATCATAAAATACTATAGCTAATAAATATCTAAGTATTAACAATACTTTCACAGATAATAATAATAATTAATTTAATTAGTATCTAAAATAAATTAAAATCAGTTTGAACTCCGATGTCACTAAGCCTAATACATATTTATTAACATACAATTTTTCTATCGAAACGTATTTTGAAAAATCAACGGGATCAGTGGCGTAGCCAGTGGAGATTTTGGTTGTAAAAAGTATAATAAATTATACAACTATTGATATATAAAAATTAACCAATGTGTAAATGAGTACGTAAACAATTTCAACTTTCGAAAATTTAATAAAATGACGTTAAAAATAACTTATTTCTAACCATTCTAAGAATGAAAAAAACTTGATGTAAATGAAGTCAACTTTTGGCCGGTAGACGATCATTCGGCAAACTCAAACAGAAAGCCAAAAACAGAGTTCTTGAATATTAATAAAGGTATTATATCTCGAGGCAACAAAAGTGAGCTCCCACTCCCGCCCGGCTGTCTTCCCCATTAATTGGTCAAACAAAACCACCACGAACAGGTGAGTTGACCGAAAATTCTCTAAATAAACAGTCTGAACTCCGAGGCGGCAAAGAAGAAGACGATTCACCGAAAGAGAAAATAAACACAATGGCGTATAATCTTTTCTTAGTCTCGAACTTCATCAAATAAGGCCAAGATTTGTATCGCGTTTTGCAAATTTGAAAGTTTGATTATTTGCACGCGGGACTTTACAAAACTTTCATAAATATCTGCCAGGTATCCATAAAATTACAATAATGAATTCAAATTAATTAAATTCGTTATACGCATGAAGCGATAAACATTTTTTTTAAATATAATATTCTTATCCCATACATGATTATAAACCTTCATTATGTTATTGAAAATAGATGTGAAACAAATACAAACAACACGCCACGAAAGGTTTATCAAGTTCTTATCTCACGCGCAGCGCTAATCCAAGCGTAATGAGTAAAGATAAGGATTGACCCGTTGTTGAAAGTTCGCGAGTATACACGGCCAACTTCGTACCAAAAAACAAAATTGTCTTAACCGAGAATTATCTCGCAAGCCGAAATAAGCGCTTTAATTTGCTTATTTCTAGAGTGGAAAACGATATAAAAGGGAATGCAGAAATGGTTCACATTTTAAAAGACCGAGGCTTACGAAAAACGGGAGCTCGAGGCGTCGGTACAAAGCGTCTCACGAAAAACCTCAAATAACGGGGGAATACGAAAGTTTATTCTACGCCCTTAAGATCAGACTTTCGTTTAAATCCTCGAAGGTCTCTCTTTCAATTATAACTTCCGTTTCCTCTCAAAATGAGTTGAGAACTAATGATGGTACTTTAAACTAAGTGTGTAAATGAGCTTCCTTAAAGTTCGTTTTGTAATAAAGGACTATTTTAAATACTTATTTATAAATAATAAAAACTAAACAACATTAAATGACTAAACAGATAATTGCTCTTACTATATTTAAAAATATAGTTTTTTGTTTAATTAAATAGTTTTAAACGTTATTTTACTTTCGAGCATTTGACTTATTTTGACTTACTGATATGAAGAGATATTTTAGAATAGAGTTATTTGAGTTATCTCACTAATTTTAATAAATATTAAACATTGGAGTTTTTTAATATTGCATAACTTAGTACAGCCCAATAGTATTTTCCAAAATGAGGTACTTGGAACAATCATTATGTTAAATATTACAGTAAAACAATGGTAATAGGGCCATTAATTTTAATAAGAAAAAACGCACTACTTCTAGGAGGTTACAAAATAGGGGTTTCCATAAAATAAAACCATAAAAAAATTAAAGTGTAAAATGTTTTTCTCCGCGTCACGAGCTTAACCTTTTTTGTACTTTATTGGCACGCGCGTTTCGCAAGTGGACTTCAAATTCCAAAATCCATACCTCTACTTGGAATGCTTATCGCGGCAGATTTTCGTCTCGATGTGGCTGACGGTTTCTTTGACGTCACTATGTTAACTTAACAAACAACAACGTGAGAAGGGAGCGCACGCAGAGGTGTTTTTTTCTCTAGTAGGCGGGGCCAAAACCGTCAGAGTGATCTTACCATACGCGATACGCCAGGATAAGCATTCGAAGTAGAGGTATGGATTCCTGTCAATAACAATAGCTAGTGACCTCACGTATTGTATAGAAACGCCTATTAAGATTAATTGAAGAATTAAACATGATTTTAACACGCGCAAAACGAACGCACTAAAAGGAGCGACACATTAAAACACAAAATAAAGGGCCAAATGGGTATAATTGGGGCATCTTAAAATTCATTTTGCACGTAAAAATACGCCGCCATGCCAGGGTAGAGAAGCAGGTAAATAAACCCGCTATACCTCACAATGTACTGTCACGTGCAAAAACGTAATTTTTAAATCGTTCAATCAACCAAAATATTGGCTTAAAAGGAAATGGGTGCAAAATCAAACGTTGCCTAAACAAATTAAATATTTACAAAATTAAAATAGATAATTATTACATAAAAGTTTTTTGGCGAAACGAAAGTTTGTCGTTCATTTCCAAAGGGTGTTCTGTCCCGAAATTAAAAATTGGTCTATTTTCTTCCATGACCCTATTAAGTCGTTTAAGGACGCGGATGGAGATAGCGTTGATAGTGTGAACATGATCAAAATGTCGAGTAATGTGATTCTTGTCGTGGTCACAAGAACGGTCAGCAAAACGACTGCCGATATCCCCAATGTAGACTATTCCACCAACTGCGCAACACAAGGCGTAATGACGTTGGGATAATAGCATATTTTGGAGAATGAACTTGAAAACGAAACTTATTATTTATGCGAATATGATCCTAAAATTTACGAACCCAAAAATTTGTACCTACTATAGCGCCTGTAGAAGTGTTCCTACAGCAATGCAACCACGTTCAGGGACACACGTTACTTGATATATTTATCGTACCCTGTTAATACCAATTCGTAAGGTAAATAGCGCTGTCAGTTAAGCGAACACTCTTCAGAGATGACACTTTTTTACATTTTGGACAGGTTTTATAATAAGCTAACAAGGAAATATCAAAGTTTTCCTTTGGAAAATCAATATACGTCTTAGCGACTTGAAGAGTTCTGAAAGTAACTTTTTAGGGCACATTTCGAAACTTCAACAGAACGTTATCTAAAGAGCTTCGCGTAACATAATAACGCTGAAAAAATACGGATAAAAACCTATGCTTAGGAGAAATCGCTGTCTACTCGATTACGGGCCCATTTTTCATCGGCTATCTTTCAAATTATCGACAACGAAAAGAAACCAGACTTCAAGTCTCAATTGAATTACCGCGTCTTATATATATATATATATATATATATATATATATATGACTCTTGTTTTTGGTGTTTATTTTATTGGCTTCCTATTGGGAAATTTACACAAGGACAGTAGATACAGGGACGAGAAAGCAGGAAAAAAATTTCGATTTTAAACGTCTTCATATTCACGGGGAGTTAGATGTAAACAAACCGCGGCCATTGTTATGACGTGGTTCACCATGGACAGTATTATTGTAGTTAGCTTTTACCATTTTGATGTTAAATTAAAAATAAAACTACGAGCGTAAATAAAAAATGGCCATTTGTTTTGAACACTTAGGCCTCGTCAAGAACCGCTAAAATTAGGTGACCGCCATTTTTTTTTGTTTACAACTAACTCTCCTCGCGTTTAGGTCGTTTTAGGTGATATATTCCAACAGAGGCCGCCAATACACTTTCTCGTCCCTGTAAATAATTGATTTTCAAGGGCCACACCGACGTTTACAAAAATCTGGGTAAAAATTCAGTAATTCTTCGCACTTTTTCAGAACTATTTCCTAAAGGGAAACCCGAGGAGCAAATAACTTCCTTGATTATTAGAACACCCTCACATGAATAAATCATGATTAAATATAGTAAAAATCAAATCTTTAGCTTTTTCTGTACAGAAAATAAAATTATTAATACATTATTAAATTTTAAATAATGATTATTAGGACACCCTGCAACAGAGTGACCTGCATCTCGGATAACGTCTAAAAATCAAACTACAAAGTTCCACTTTAATAGCCACCGTCACTTCCGTTAATTTAGTTTTGCTTAAATTTTATTGAAATTTTTAACGTAGGAACAATCTAAGATGAACATCAGCCGCGTAGAAATTGAATTTCGCAGATTTATTTATTTCAATTATTTCCCTACACCAAAGACTGCCTTAGTAGACCCTGAGATCTTGGATTAATAATAGAAGCTAACGCTTCCTGGATATGACACTTACTCAAAAACGCGGCTCACAAAAGCCAATGGGCTAGTGGGAATTTTAAGAAGCACAACGGACAAACAAGGAGCACATGCATACGCGAACAAACACGTTTTGAGAAAGGCTTAGGAAAAGGTAATAGTTTTACGTTTTCCATATAAGCACGGCCAGCGTATCTTGAATCACTTTTACATTTAGGTGTTTCACACCCATTAACAAAAAAAAATTGATTGTAAAACCAATAAAACCTTAAATTTTGCTTTCATTTCAAAAAACTAAGAGCAAGGGATTTCAAACCCTTGGCTTTTCAAACTACAAATCGCTTGTTTACAATATTGGCTCCTGATTTGCTAAAGACTCGCGCATGCGTCGCGAAAACCGGAAAGGTAACATTTTAATGGAAGTCGTCCAAACCCCCCTTTTTTTCGTCCCCTTCTTTCAATGGCTTATGTGAGCCAAACCAAAATCATCTACCAAAGGCTAGAGTGTCATATCCAGGAAGCGTTAGCTTCTATTATTAATCCAAGCTGAGATGTCCTTACAAATCAATTGGATACCCGGCACCGGTAGTTAACAAAACAATAAAAAATATAACGATCAAGAGAAGTTTAATTCAATCGAAGGAAATAATCAAGGGCTTAATTTTGTCTAATGCAGAGCTGAATTTACTGTGTTACCTGAACATTGTGAGTCGTAAATTACATGATATGTAATTGATCGTTTTTAAGGGAATAGAACTAGAGCATAGCGCCGAACCAATTTCCAACGGCGGCGGCGGCGGCGCCTAAGGGGAAATTATATATTTTTTAAAATGCATGTTTAATAGAATGTATTTTATTAAAATAGGAACCACTTGTTTCCAAAACGAGAGAGAGGTAACATTGGTTACATACTACATAATTACTCATAAGTGTGCCAGGAAGAACTTTATCTCAATGAGACCTTGTTGCAAGGATATGACGTAATTTGACGTCACTTCCCAGTCGATGACGTAATTTGACGGTTTTATCGTCATCAAAACTAGTTCTGGCGGGGAGGGATGAAAGTTAAAAGCAGTTTTACGCGACGTTAGTCTGTATTTTCTTTGGTGGCAAGGTCTCATTTAAATTTTTAATACAGAGATGTTAAACAGAGGCACACTTATTAAACTAAAACATTTACGCTAGTAATAACAATATCACAAATTATTTTATCTTTGTGTTAAAGGAATTTTTAAAATATAATTGCCTAGTTATTGCTGAATGCAGCTGATACGTTTCTGTACTTATTACAAAATACGAGGCGAGGCAACTCCAAATCAGTTTCCGATTCTCTCTCTCCGATCCCAGCTGTCTGATGCAGAAAATCGTGGCGCGCACGGTGCAGTGGTGCCAAATCTTTTGGAAATTATTAATTATTTCCAATTTTATTACGCGAGCAGGGTGCACCCAACAGCCTAGAATTCGTAGCACTACCAATAGAATAATCTATGTATTTCGAATTTAGATCTCAAAACGCAATTATTATACTTTAATAATGGAAATTAATTCGGCGGCGAAATAAAAATGTTTCGGTGGCGTTTCGGCGTTATCTAAATAATCGGCGGCGGCGGCGTTCGATCGGTGGCGCTATCATCTAAATAGAACTTCAGGTATTTGGTGTGGAACATCAACATTTCCCACATTTCCCGCTTCCTCGTATGGGTTTAGATATTTTAGTGCTAATTCGTGAATTCTTGCTAAAATTGTGACGGTGTCTTCCATAAATAACGCGTTGAGGTTATATTTCCTTTCAAATATTTTACAATGTTTGAATTTTCAATTTTGTCTCAAAACATTTAGCTTCATTTCCTGCTACTATAATTGACATTTTTACCTCTCCGAGGGGACAAAGTCCCCTAGGAGGGGTTATACAATCACCGTGTCTGAAATATTTATAAATTATATTAATCTTATATTTAATGAAATATTTATAAATTATATTAATCTTATATTTAATGAAATATTTATAAATTATATTAATCTTATATTTAATGAAATATTTATAAATTATATTAATCTTATATTTATAAATTATATTAATCTTATATTTATAAATTATATTAATCTTATATTTATAAATTATATTAATCTTATATTTATAAATTATATTAATCTTATATTTAATTAAATATTAATAAATTATATTAATCTTATATTTAATTAAATATTTATAAATTATATTAATATTATATTTATAAATTATATTAATATTATATTTATAAATTATATTAATATTATATTTATAAATTATATTAATATTATATTTATAAATTATATTAATATTATATTTATAAATTATATTAATATTATATTTATAAATTATATTAATATTATATTTATAAATTATATTAATATTATATTTATAAATTATATTAATATTATATTTATAAATTATATTAATATTATATTTATAAATTATATTAATATTATATTTATAAATTATATTAATATTATATTTATAAATTATATTAATATTATATTTATAAATTATATTAATATTATATTTATAAATTATATTAATATTATATTTATAAATTATATTAATATTATATTTATAAATTATATTAATATTATATTTATAAATTATATTAATATTATATTTATAAATTATATTAATATTATATTTATAAATTATATTAATATTATATTTATAAATTATATTAATATTATATTTATAAATTATATTAATATTATATTTATAAATTATATTAATATTATATTTATAAATTATATTAATATTATATTAATATTATATTTATAAATTATATTAATATTATATTTATAAATTATATTAATATTATATTTATAAATTATATTAATATTATATTTATAAATTATATTAATATTATATTTATAAATTATATTAATATTATATTTATAAATTATATTAATATTATATTTAATTAAATATCTGAGTATTTTACTTTATTTGATCGTGTTCAGGAATTGAACTCGGGTTGCATCGTTACAATGCAGATAGTTTACCGCCGAGCCATTGACTTCCTTTAGGAATGTAAAAAGTAAAGAAACCATTATGATAAGGCGGGTTTTTTAATATCTTCAATTTTTCGAACTTTAGTCAAATCTTGACGGGACTAAAAAACATCAAATAAACGTATATAAAGCCGTTGCCGTCAATATGGAAGATTAGTCTTTCTTAGTTCTTGGCGGTCGGACGAACTACTACAGGACGGGGTCCTGGTGTCGGTCAAAAGTTATGAGGTAACATTGCGGTTTTAATTAGTATGTTCGGTCTTCGGTCAAGGAAAGAGTTAAATTGTGGTTCGCGTTTGGAACGTAAGCGAATGGACTTAAGTGTATGAACAGTGCGTGTTTAAGACGGAAAGTGTTAAAGTAATTGTGAACTAACTCAAGTCAGCTGTAAGATAAAATTGATTGTTTTTTTTGAATTGGAATAACCTAATTATACCCTTGAAATTATCACCTCAACCTGTGAGGCTAATTAAGTAGATTGGAAGATATTAGTAGCGAACAGCTCTCAGCTGTTAATTAAGACAGAGTTTATAGTAAGGTAGTTTGAATTTAGTTAAAATTACTCAGTATAATTTATGATATTTACTTAAGTGTAAGTGTAAGTGTGTTTTGGTTTATTTTTCAATCACGATGAACTAAGACAAATCTAGTCTTGGACACTTGAGTACCAGTTCTGCACAATTACGTAGGAGGGATATATATTGTTGGGTTATTGATGAAAGTTAAATCTAGAACATTACATAGACTGTTCTGAATTAAAATAAACATTTATAATTTTGCATAATTCTGGTTGCCATTTTATTTTCTAATCACTCGCCCACAACATTAAAGTTCTGGCAATCCCGAATCAACTAAATTTGCGATATAACGGCGACGGGAAATTATTCTCGTAAATTTATCGCGCGGCCTTAGGGAATATTCTTTTAACAAAATTTCGATAAACTATCGTTTAATCAAAATCGGCCCGATTCCGTTAAAATTATAAACCAAAAAGCGAACGGTCGTTATAATACCCTCTGTAGCTATTTCTTTCATTAAAATTTGCTTTGTATTATATTCAACTGACAAACTTGTACTGTAAAAAGGGTGTAATTCAATTGTGCATTGTTATAGTACGTCTAACTCACTGTTGTAACTACTTAACTTATGATATTCTGAATAAATTAAAATTGGTCGTTTCGTCTCAATTATTCTAATTATAATTAAATTTTATACCGTGCGGGATAGAACTGGGATAACATTTTTAACAAATAACTCTAAATTGCGGAGATATATCTTTAAGGGATATCTTGAGAAATTAATACAACTAGGGACAATTCTTCCGAGGAGAGGTATATTTTGGCTTGCCAACTTGTTCTAATGGAAACAGAAATTGAAATGTAGACGGTGACTCTCCATATTAAGCTTTAAGAATAATAAAAATGAGGGTGTCTACTTATTTCCAAATAATCTCGAAAAAAGAATTTTACATATTTGTTTTTAACCTCATTTATGAGCTACCCTTGGCTTCTGGGCCCTGTGCGGCCGCACCTGTCGCACCTGCCTAGATACGGCTTTGCTCTTGAACTTTTGTTCTTCAATATTAAACACTTTATCCTCCGTATAGCAGCTTAATTAATTAGATAGATATAGCTTTTACACTTCTAACAATAAGTAAAAGATAATTGTAGATCATATTTCGGGGTTGTAACATATTGAATTCGAAATCAATTAAATACACCCCCAAAAATATATCCGATCATAAATTTGTGACAATATCGGATAATAGAAAACACGGGGATGTTCGCAAACTTCATTAATTAGGCTAAGTCTTTGTCGGGCTCCATCTAGCGGCTGGGCGAGGGATTAAAATATAATTCGCCATTAATCCTGATAATAACAATAGAGAGCTATCCTAATATGACCAGATCCATACGTCAATTTACGGGGCCTTTCAATATTGATAATCGAACTATAAATGTTTCCAAAAGGCCCGTTTTGATCAAATATTTGAATGTAGCGCCATAAGGCTTGGATCCGACGTTATTAGGTGGAAATTAATTTCCACGATCAAGGTTAATCCGGAACGGCAAACCATCCTCCTGTAATATTTTACCCCGGGGGCCGGAGTTTGACGTTCGAGAGTCGCGGAGTGTCGCTGTGTAATTTGACGATGCTAATACGATTTTGGGCAAACAAGTTATATTATAATATTAATAATTAAGCGTGTATGTATATTTCCACGCTCGGGGATATTTTATCTTATTGTGGTGGAAATTAGTTTTTGCGAGTGCACCGCACTCTACATGTGCTATAAAGGAGCATTTCTACATTGACGTCATTGCGTACTTTTGATTTAATTTGATGTAGAAATATCTTCAGGGGTCTGGTAGCACTGCGAGCCTTTTTTTAAACAGGAAAAAAAATTTGGTCACCTGGCAGAAATTTATTATCGAGAAAAATTCCTCTTAGTCTAGCTGGTGGTATAATTTCATCGTAAAGGACAACTACCCTAAAGAGTAAAGTCGTTGACTTCCGTTTAAATTTTCCAAGATTAATTGTTACGAATTTATTAAGGTTGCTTTGCATTGTTTTTGGATGATGTTGTATTCAAGTATTCAGACAGGGTTATTCAACTTTAGGTTGGATTACGGAAGCTTTCGGATGGTGCCCATAAGTCAGACTTGCTTTCCCCAAGTTATTTTATGGTTATTTCGTGGTAGCGCCATCTAGGTAACCTACTTCTTAACTCTGATCCTAACATTGAGTAAAGATATTCATAATTTTAAAGAAATATTTAAGGAAAATATTTATTTCTTTTCGTTTTAAATTATATTCATAATTAATCGACCCCACTACTGTTTTCTTACTTTTCACGAGCTTCTATTTCTCTGCCAATAGACGGCGCTGTTCTCAAATCAACGTAAAATCATCCTCCTTCACCCAGGTTGAGAGAGGGAAATCCTAACTTATTTGGCGACCGGTGTTTCTATTACTGATATAGCGTCGTCATCTGACCTCCTCAAAATTAAATAACACTGGTCCCGCGTTAGAAGTTCGCCCATGTAAAACGTAGATGGCGCCGGTATCGATAAAAAGTGTATGTACTCGTATTATATGAATAGGGCAATCTCCGGCGGCATTATTAGTCTAATTAGAGGTATTTTAACTGTTAATAAACAAGTATAAAGTAAACACGCTGGCTAACTAAAAAGACAACAATGCCCACGGAAATGGCATTCGAACCCACGCGATGTAAAGGCAATCAGAACTGATATAGACTGTTCGAGGGGGACCACACATTTACACTCATTTTAAGTAAATAGTGTTTCAGTTTGCACTATTTTTGATTTATTAAGTATTGCATTTAATTTTGAATATCGATAGCTGTCGTAGTTTCACATAGAAGACTTTGAAATGATCAACGTAGTTTCCGAACAAGACGTTTTCGAGACATTAGGTGTTTCCATAAAATAAAACAATACAAAATTAAAAATATAAAAATGTTTTTATCTGCATCACGATCTTAAGCTTTTTAGTGCTTTATTGGCACGCGCATTTGGCTTGTGAACTTCAAAATCCAAAATATTTATCGCCTCGAGCGCGTGCTCTCTATCTTCAATAACTATAGATAGTGACGTAGAAAAAATATTTACACGTGACCTCCCGTATTTTATAGAAACATCTATTGAAATTTGGGCATTTCCGGCGAAGGTTTGGTGTAAAAGCGAATTAAATTCTGGTCGAGCGATATGCAAAATTAAAACTTGAATGCTTTTTTGGTTCATTTATTTCCAATTACTATCCAACCGTTTACCTACCAACAAAAGCTGGATCAGTGGCAGGTTAACAACCAACCGTCGCAACGAAGCTACACTGAGCTTTAGTAAGGGCTACCTGACCAGGGCTGGACAGAAGGCACTAGTCACGGTATTTGACTACTAAAATAAATGCTCTGACCACTAAAATTAATCGAAATCTGGGGGCTCACTAGTCAATAATTTGACTAGTGCAAAATTTACCTAAATATTCATAAATAATGGCGAATATGGCGTATCATAAATTCATCATTCATCAATCCAATTTTACTTCAAAAAAATTGTGATCGGCCAAAGTCATGTAACTCAAATGTTAATAAATTCCTATTATAATTCAGACGGGTAAAGCCAAATGTTGGCTGTCCCTATTGTTTTATACCCCCTTTTTACCCCCACTAGTCAGTAACTACTAAAATAAATTAAGATATAGGAGGCTCAATAGTGAGAATCCTTGCGTCCAAACCCTGCGGCCTGAGCCGGGTCTCTGTCCAAGCTTTTTCCTAGCTTCTCCGACCTTCCGAAATTAGACCTGTATTAGACAGGTATATAAAACGCCTTCAAAAATAGAATGAACCGAATACCGGTACGTGAGTAAAGAAGGGCCGAATAAAAGTGTATTATTGATCCCTCCTTGCTACCTTCAATAAAAGTTCAAACAATTTGTGTAGTCTAATTATTTCGACCTGAGCGTGGGTTTGAAACCGAAGATATTATTTGATCGTCCCGAAAGTTGTCTACGACCGAGATCCGAAGTTAACTTCCGGATAATGCGGATTTAGAAGGTTTATTTTTCTCCGAAAGATCGAAGTTCGATTAGAAAATTTAAAGGGCTATACCCTGGCTTTTGAATTTTGCTAATTTCCCGCGTGAAAAAGGCTAGAAAAATCCACGAATATGATTCGCCAGATCTGCTATCAGTTGATTTTCTTCGTTAATAATAAACAAATTGTTTGAGTTATATGTAGGAGATTTTCGTAAAATAAAAGTGACGTTGCTAGGTGAAACTCTTTCAACATTTGTAAGACGATTAAAATTAATTTGGATAATAAACTTATTAACACTTAATTTGTCTATTTAGCCATCTTTTGTAAAGTATTTAATAATTTCTATAGCTTTTAAGGTGAATACAACAGAAATATAGCAGACACAATAACAGACACTGAAAGGGGGTATCAATCTACTCAGCCCGAAAGGAATTATACACTAAATGGATGAATAAGGAAAAATGTAAATAATTAACTATATCAATCCAGAATAAGTACCGTACTGTGTCGAGATAGAACTATTGGCTCTAAGACAAGTTTGCTGGTATATTATCTCAAGCTTCAAGAACGTATTTAGGTTATTAAGAACTAACGAATCGAGCAGTTTACGGAAGCAAGAAGTACAACCGAGGCCTGCCGTGGACCTGTTTTGTTCATTGTCATAATAAAAAAGAAACTACTTTGTTATTTATGATGAATTAAAAATCAAATCGTTAAACACAGCACGAAAAAAAAAGTTAAATATAACATTTCTGTAACAAATTAAATGCGATTTCTTATGTCACATTTCGTATAATTGTTTAAATTGGAATAATGAATATTACTATTTTCATACGAAACAAATAAAAAGTGATAATTGGGGTTTAAAATGAAAAGAATCTTCATTAAACTAGACAATGCTCAAAACAAAACAGAATGCACGTTTTTGTATTTTATTTTGAGCATCGTGTACCCTAGTCTAGCAAATATTTCTAAAATTTGTTAACATTTTATTAGAACTGTTCTCAAATTCGAAGCGTGTTTAAAGGGCGTATGAACTTTCATGTTTTTGATGGATGTTAGCAGACCGATTTTAATAATAATAATAATAATAATCAGCTAGGCTAATACCCAAGGCACCACCTTAGGCCTAAGTCATCTAGTGACTTAGCGACTTATAATGCCCTTAAACAGGTGGTTGGGTTACAATGCGTAGGAGGGTGGTGGCCACTGCCAGCCCTTCATGCCAACAGCTCCCTACACTATTACCGTTAAACTCAGCAAGTTTTTATGGAAAGGGGAAACCGAAGAACTCGGTGTTAAGCCCCTTTAACCAGTGGCAAGTGAAACTTGCAAACTCAATGCAGAAGGAGTAATTCCGAGTTATCACCCAGTGCCACCTAGGAGCAACAAACACAAACTGCTAGCCTTTAAACACGCTAACGCAGTGTTGTGTACAAACTTCATTGGACGAGCCATTACGCTGAACGTTTTACGGAAAGGGGGAAGACAATTCCCGAATTTTCCACTTCTGACGGCAGCAGTCTAACCAATGAAAACTGTACGCAAGAAAATGCACGACTTTTGACGGGTTGCGTTCTCCTTGTGTGGGGTGCTAGGAGCCACAAGCTAGGAATGAACCCGGGCTCCTTTTGCTAAGAGGCGAAAGCGCTAACCACTCCAACACCCACCTTTATTTTCTGATCCCTTAACTTCTCTAATAGATGGTGCGATAAAATTGGGAAAATGAAATTTCCGATCTTAGGTAGTAGATCATGGCAGCGGGCTTTAAAGATAGACTCGTATGTTCTCAATAACCCGAATAGGTTCCTTGATTATATAAGCTACTTCTCTAGTTTAAATAAATAATATATGGCATTAGCCTTTCAGGGTTGGGCCACTATTGAATATTTCGTCATTCGAAACATCTACAAAACCTAGAAACGAGGGGGCTATTCAACAGCGTCAAAACCCTCAATTTCATAACCTACATACGGTAGAAATAAAGGCGCAGGGGCAAACAAAGGATTATAATATGGAACTGCGAAACGAAGAAAGGTATTAGTAAAGGTGACGTCTCAGTTTGCAGTTAATATAAAAGCGAGATCACGCGGGGGCTTTTTATTCAGTCGTAAAACGAAAAAAAGGGTCGAATTCGTACACCGTTCTTACGTAGACAAACGTCCGCCATCACCTTGAAGACCCGTTCCGAGCCATTCAACTAAAGCCGTAGTAGTTGACCCCTATTTTACTGGTGTCATAACACGGTAATAAAGATTATAAAGTCTTCTTTTATTGGACATTTTTGTTTTTACGATTACGACCGGGAACGGTAGAGAGATATACAAGCGAACCACGGACCAGTGACGATCGACATAGGCGACTCTATTAATATTAAAAGGGAATTAATTTTAGAGCTTCACGTAAACGCGTATTAAAATTTAATGCCGCTCCTCCGAAATATTGTTTGCATAATGTGATCGACTTCTGTTGGGGAATATAAATAATTTTATTTTATTAAAATATACTCTAAAAGAAAGGCCCGGCCCTGATCAAAATTTGGAAATTATTGCCGAGGGTGTTTTCATTATTAACCATTAAAATTAGCAGCTCGTAGAAATCAATTGTGGGACGCTGTGTGTATTAAAACCGTGTATGGTATAGCCGTCGCGTCCACCCTGTCACCGCCGCCGCCGCCGCCGTATTGTACATAAAATTATTTAAAATAGCAAATTTATTATACATTAAAGGGATTATAACCTCAGGTATTTAGTGTAGAACACCAACGTTTGCAGCTCTGGCCGCTCTTGCCTTTGACTTTAAAAATGTTTGGCGCCACTGTACAGGGATATTTGAAAAATTGAAGGGGTCTTCCATAAATATTGTTTTGCAGGTTACATTCCCTTTAATCGATAGAAAGTTACACGCCCTCAATATCCTAACATTAATTTCAGCGATCGGAGGCTCGGACGTTGTTCATTTGGCCATTTTAACGATTTTTACAATTTTTGTTTTGAAATCTAGGAGCGACAAACACAAGGAGAACACAACCCGTCAAAAGTCGCGCATTTTCTTGTGTACATTTTTCATTGGTCAGGCGCTTCAGCGCCTGCTGCCGTCGGAAATGGAAAATACGGAAATTGTCTTCCCCCCATCCGTTAAACGTTCAGCGTAAAGGCTCGTCCAATGAAATTTGTACACAACACTGCGTTAGCGTGTTTAAAGGTTAGATGCGTTCTCCTTGTGTTTGTTGCTCCTAGATGAAATTAAGTTTCGATTGAAAATTATTTTTTTTTGTTAAATGGATCTTTTAGCCGATTCGAAAGGCCTAGTAGACCGCGTGATATTTCAATTTGCGCACTCACGACGTCGTCAGTGTCTCGCACCTTTAGGAATAAAAAAAGGAAAATGACAAATTTGATCGATAGAGGTTATCAATCCCTCACTGTCATTATATCATTTTATTTTGCTGAAAATTTGCCTTATTCAAAATGCCCGTGATATCTTGTTTTCTTTATGCGAATTAACATTATAGAATAGTCGATTCAATTTATTTTAAAAATGCCTTTGAAATTATCAGTATAAATTTATGAACTTTAAAAAAGCTCTCCCCACTGATTAAAGGGGTTTAAAAGCTCTCCCCACTGGTTAAAGGGGTTTAAAAGCTCTCCCCACTGGTTAAAGGGGTTTAAAAGCTCTCCCCACTGGTTAAAGGGGTTTCCCCTTTCCATAAAAACTTGTAGAGGTTAGTAGTAATAGTTAGTGTAGGGAGCTGTTGGCTCGCGTGGCATGAAGGGCTTGCCACCACCCTCCTACGCATTGTAACTAGAGCATAGCGCCGAACCAATTTTCAACGGCGGCGGCGGGAACGATAATTAGTTCGGCGGCGGCGTGGCGCGCCGATTTTCAGAAAATAATCGGCGGCGTAGAAAAAAATCGGCGGCGGCGGCGCCTAAGGGAAAAACTGCCCCCCCCCAGAAATAGCGCCAGCCTTTTAATAGACCGCTAGAACTTAAATTGTTAAACACATTTAAAAAAATATATGTTTAATAGAATGTATTTTATTAAAATAGGAACCACTTGTTTCCAAAACAAAGAAGAGGTAACTTTGGTTACATACTATCAGATGTAACTTATTTAATCATAAGTGTGCCTGAAAGAATTTTTTCATAATGATACCTTGTTGCAAGGATATGACGTTATTGACGTCACTTCCCAGTCGATGACGGTTTTATCGTCATCAAAACTAGTTCTCGCGTAGGGGGGGAAGGAAGTTAAAACCAGTTTTACGCGACGTTAGTGCTGTATTTTCTTTGGTGGCTGTCAAAGACTATATAAAGTTTCGCGTAGCTTTATATAGTCTTTGGTGGCTGTGAAACAAGGTCTCATTTAAATTTTTAATACAGATATGTTAAACAGAGGCACACTTATGAGTAACTATGTCACATATGATACTATTAAACTAAAACATTTACGCTAGTAATAACAATACGGTACTAATTTACTACCATTTCACTTGTATTACACTCTTTTTAGAAACTTTTGCTGGGCGCCGCCATTATCGTACAGACAACCAACGAGCCAGCCCTCTACCGCATAAATTTCATCCCCCCAAATCCGGTTTTTCTCCGCGCATTTAATTCTATTATCACAAATTATTTTATCTTTGTATCAAAGGAATTTTTAAAATGTAATAGAATAGCTATTGCTGAATGCAGCTGATACGTTTCTGTACTTATTACAAAATACGAGGCGAGGCAACTCCAAATCCAGATCTTTTGAAAATTATTAATTATTTTTAATTTTATAACGCTAGTACGGTGCACCCAACAGCCTAGGAATCGTAGCACTACCAAAAGAAAAATCTATGTAGTTTAGATCTCAAAACGTAATTATTATACTTTAATAATGGAAATTAATTCGGCGGCGAAATGAAAATGTTTCGGCGGCGGCGGTTCGGCGTTATCTAAATAATCGGCGGCGCTATCCTCTAATTGTAACCCGTCCACCTATTTAAGGCATTAAAAGTCGCTAGATGACTTGGGTCTAAGGTGGTGCCTTGGGTATTAGCCTAGCTTATTATTATTATCATTATTATTATTATTATTATTATTATTATTATTATTTAATTTGAGAAAATCAAATACTTTACGTTTATTATTTCATTTCATTTAACAGGTTTTGCGTTTAAAATAGGGGACAACAAATTGGTTTAAAAAGTCAAAGTCACAAATGAAGTAAAACCCATAACACAATATTAGATTTACGCAAATGTGTCTTTAAGTCACTTTTTTATCTCTCTCTGAGAAAACGGCCGTAAAATAAAAACGAAATGAAGTTTGTCGGGAATCAAAAACGGGGATTATACTCCTAGAATTACATTCTCGGAGGTAACCAAAAAATAAAAGAGATAAGCAGAAAATATTATATAAATAATGACGAAGCTAGAGAGAGAGAGAGTCAAGAAAATTCTATTTGAATAAAAATGTGACTCTTATGAATATGCGCGAATGCGGCTTTTACATGAATTATTAATAAAAATGGCAAAAATATTCGAGGCAGAGAAAAGGGAATATCATTTATTTTGGTTAACAGTGAACTCGATTGTGGCAATCTTCTCGGAACTCTGAGATTTCGGAATTTGGCCATCTCCTCCGAGACACAACGCCACGAGCGACGCTGATAAGCCGCAAACGTTTCATACGTCATAAATGTAAACTAGGCGTTGTTTATTAATATTGCGGAAATTTAAACTTTAACCGGAAATATAGACTTATAGTAAGATGTATAATTTCTAAGATTTTGAAACTTTATTGTCCGATTTGGCTGAGTTAGTATAAATTTGCGAGTTGAATAATTAATTTTAATATTAATTGAACAAATTAAACTGGGAAACCTTAAGCTGCGTTCAGACTATGTGAAAATATTACGTTAGCATCGGTCGTGTCGTTTCGGTTATGTTGGTTCGTTCATTTCACTGTTCAGAAAGGAACCAACCTTGCACATAGATTAACATAAAAAGTTATTGTTCATCCAATCAGAGCTCAGTAATAACGGCATAAAAATTGAAATAATTTTTTATCCACCTCTGATTGGTTATAGTATTTCGATGGTTCTAAAGGTCGCCACTACCTAGAGTCAGCGCTGATGAGGCATAAGGCTAATTGTCTGCTATGAACTTTTTGAGCGCAACGAAATGCAAAAATGTAAACGACACGCGCGAAAATTTAAAGTCTCTGTTGAGAAGTCTGAACGGTGTAAGAAATCGAAAGAACCGACATGATCGACGCAAACGTAATATTTTCACATAGTCTGAACGCTGCTTAAGACTCTATTATTTCTATGATTTGTAAACTTTATTGTCCGATTAGTAATTAACGAGTTGGCGGAGTTAGTATAAATTTTCAAGTTGAATAATTAATTTTAATATTAATTGAACAAGCTAAACTGAGAATTTCAATAAAATTTAATTAATGATTTTGTTCTCCCCCCAAATTCCAAAAATGCCAAAACAGCGCAATATTAAAAAATGTTCTCAAAATTCCATAAAGATACCCAAATTCCCTCAATTCGACAAAAATTGCAAACTGACGCCAAATCGCGCAATATTCCTAGATAAAACGCCAAAACACCAAATATTTCAAAAACCACATTAGGTACCCAAAATTAAAAAAAACCTAAAGACTACAAAAAGTTACCAAAATTTCAAAAAGTACCCAAAATATTAATATAAAAACCTAACAACTACAAAAAGTGCCCGTAATTACAAAAACGAAAAAAGTACCCCAAATTCAAAAAAATATAAAAAGTTCCCCAAATTCAAAAAAATATAAAAAGTTCCCCAAATTCAAAAAAATATAAAAAGTACCCCAAATTCAAAAAAATATAAAAAGTTCCCCAAATTCAAAAAATATATAAAAAGTTCCCAAAATTCAAAAAATATAAAAAGTACCCCAAATTCAAAAAAATATAAAAAGTTCCCCAAATTCAAAAAAATATAAAAAGTTCCCTAAATTCAAAAAAATATAAAAAGTTCCCCAAATTCAAAAAAATATAAAAAGTTCCCCAAATTAAAAAAAGTGCCCTAAATTCCAAAAACTAAAAAAAGTGCTAACGTTTCAAAAAGTACAAAAATTGCACAAATATCTTAAATTTGGCAAAAATTTATAAATGAAAAGTTTCCCAAAATAGCTGGACCTTATAGTTTCATCACATATTCAACTAAAACTTAGTAAGACTTAAATAAATATTGAACGTGAAAATATTAATGATTTTCATATCAATATAAATTTTTGATATCCTCTATACGCCTATTTAAAATACGTAACGTAGCTGACTAATTCGTATTCTTGGAGAGCGAACGCGCCTAACCTCATTCAAAAACTCGTGTTTTCAGCGAAGCCGTTTGAAATTGATTTTTCAATTTAGCGCCTGAGAAAAGATGTTCCGGCATTCGTCATTTATAATATTTCTTTATTGTTCCCCCAAAAGTAAACTGCAGCGTTATATTATCGAGCTTCCTGCGAAATCAAGATCCTTTTAGCGAATTAATACGCGTAACTACGTGAACAATACGCTCGACGATTTTATAATGTTCGGTAATATATTCAAAAAAGCTGTGTAAACAAAAAGTCAAAAGCCTCAGAAAGTGAATTTAGATACCGTTTTAACTCGATGGGCTCTTTAACTTGATGTCATATGGTAATTTACGCAACACAATTTACGATGTTTAGCTGGTAAATAAATGATTATGATAGGTACAAACCGATATGATATCGGTTTCGGTTACCGATATCGCGATTTTTCTGGAAAAAACTAAGTAAGTAAGATTTGTTCTGTAAAAATCGTCGGATAAACTGTTTTAAATCGGTGAAAATTGGAACTTTAATCAATTTTCCATACCGGTAAAATATCGGTAATGGAATCAATTTGTGATATCGGTAAAATTACCGGTACTGGAATGAATTTGTCATATAGATAAAATTACTGATACTGGAATAAATTAGCCTTATCGATAAAAATATCGGTACTGGAATAGATTTGTCTTATCGGTAAACATATCGGTACTGGAATGAATTTGTCTTATCGGTAAAAATATCGGTAATGGAATGAATTTGTCTTATCGGTAAACATATCGGTACTGGAATGAATTTGCCTTGTCGGTAAAAATATCGGTAATGGAATGAATTGTCTTATCGGTAAACATATCGGTACTGGAATGAATTTGCCTTGTCGGTAAAAATATCGGTAATGGAATGAATTGTCTTATCGGTAAACATATCGGTACTGGAATGAATTTGCCTTATCGGTAAAAATATCGGTAATGGAATGAATTGTCCTATCGGTAAACATATTGGTACTGGAATGAATTTGCCTTATCGGTAAAAATATCGGTAATGGAATGAATTGTCCTATCGGTAAACATATTGGTACTGGAATGAATTTGTCCTATCGGTAAATATTTCGGTACTGAAAGTAATTTGTCATAATAGGTATAAACATCTCGGTACTGGAATGAATTTGTCTTATCGGTAAAATTACCGGTACTGGAATCGAGGGGCTAACCACTTCCTTAACTTCTGTACACCGGTTACAACGAGTACAGCCTTTGGTAGTGCTAAATCTGTAATCGATTACGTAATCACTTTAGTACAGTCAAAGCTACGGGCTTGTACGCCTCGACTGGAATCAACTTGTCAAATCGGTAAACATATCGGTACTGGAATGAATTTGTCTTATCGGTAAACATATATCGGTACTGTACATAATGTCGTAATTTTTGACGGTTTATGTATGTAAGAACTATATCGAACACAGACACCGAAATTTATGATTAAAAATAAAAGATTAATTATATTATTTAATAAATAAAGCGCGAGGAAGTTAATTTTCAAACCCAAAGTAACAATCGTAATTTCATTTCTACCAGACGACAAAAACTCTTCACAGACAACCTTTGAAGTCTAATTCATATAGGCGGCTTCAAAGGCAAAGACTGTTGGCAGGAGCATTTTATTTTAAGCAATTAAAGGGGGGGGGATAATAATGGGGAACAAAGCTCGTGGGAAAAGTTTCAATCTTTTTTTCTCGCTACGATCGCGAAATTGAATTAGCGCGCGGCCCTTACATTATACAAATAAATTTCCACAACTTCTAAAGAGATAAACACATACGTTTCCAGCTCAAAGCCATTGCTGTTCGTTGAAACTTTCAACTTCCATATATAACGTCTTTCGTCCGTACTTACGTATAAGCATAAGTATGGTACTAGCCGTAAGAATTTTTGGACTACGGGATTTTCTCGAAGGATTTTACATCTAACAAGGAGACATCCCGAAGTGTAACCCACCGATTTTGTTCAAACTCGGGGGATTGGTAGACCTTCATGTAACTTGAAAGATCCTAAAGGGAATTTATTCAATGGGCCACCGTTTTGCCATGGCAACGAAAAATGTTTTTGACAACAACAAATGGAAATTTTCCATTGAAAATAACATGGGATTCTGACCGATTCCTAGGACCCCCCTGTGAAAAATTTGAACAAGTTTCAAAATTTCGAAAATGCCAAAAATAGAAAAATAGATAAAAATTGACAAAAAAAACATCAAAGTTGATCAACTTTTGATCAATTTGAGTTCAAAATCCCATGTTATTTTCAATGGGAAAATTTAATATTTTGTGTTGTCAAAAACATTTTTCGTTGCCATGGCAAAACGGTTGCCCATTGAATAGATTCCCTTTAGGTTTTTCATGATACACGAAGGTTTACCAATCCCCCGAGTTTGAACAAAATCGGTGGGTTACACTTCGGGATGTCTCCTGTAAGTGCGAAGGTAGGAAACTCTTGGATTTGTGGATTTTTCACAAATTTTCAACGGGATTTTGCTCCATGTCTGATCCCTCAACACTTCGTATTATTTTAATGCTAATTTTCCGAGCTAACCTTTTTACTCTCTTCCCAGTTCCGACTTGGACTCGCAACCAAACTGAGTAGTATATTATCGTCGTTGGTGGTAGTAACTTTCGTTTCGGAAATATTAAGATACTAAGGGGGTTTTGCGTTGAATTAAATCTTGATTGCGCAATATATCTGAAAATCACTTCGATTGTAATATTTTCTACTTGCGTTACTTATTTTTATTATGTTACTTATGGTTGTATGAACCAAGTGTTATATATTTTTTGGTTAATTATATGCTCCCTCCTAACCTACGCCATTGTTTCCAAAGCTTACTATACTTTGAAAATGTATTACTTATAACGAAATATGTTTTGGTAATTGTTAGACTAATTCAATTATGTTACTTATGGTATAAGTTAAAAATTTCAAAAAAAAAAAAACAGAAAGGCTAAAGAGCCCATCGTTTCAAATTACGTCAAAAGGTTAAAGAATATGATCTCAAAGTGCCAAATAATTTTTTATTCTTTTAACTTTGCTTTTAATTTTTCTAGGACGGGCCAGAAATTCGTTAAGCCTCTGCTGCACTTGGTTGCATTAAGAACCGATAAAATGCTGACACACTTTTACGGCAATTTTTCTTAAACAAGGAATAAAATAAATTGTGTTTTTTTTACGGTGTTAAATTTTTCGCCGAATTCTGTTAGTTTATATTCTTTTTAGCCTTTTTTTTGTTTAACGCCGGGCAACCGAAGATGGTTTATTTGGGTTTCTTGTTAAAATCGCGCGCATCGACGAATACGTATCAAATGTTTCATTTTACTTGGAAACGCCATTCGATGTGTACGTGGCCCCTTCGAAAAGAAATAGGCCAATTTAACGATTCGTTTAATGGGGTTTGGATCGAGCGCTGCAGTCGTAACAATTATAGTTTATATATATTTATTGAAATTAAAAATCAGATTAATAAAACTTATTTTTGTGTCGGAGACCATCCAGAAAATAATTAATTTAATTTAAATGAATGAAATCTCAGTTCTTATTAAAATTTTAAATTAAATTATATTTCCGGAAGTCTAATATTGTTTTAGGTTACTTAATAATTAAATAACCTAATTAGCAAAACTATGGCAGAGTGGTTAGCACTTTCGCCTCGCAGCTAGAAGAGCCGGGGTCGATCCCGGCTTGTGGCACTGGGTGAAAACTCGGGGCTTGCAAGTTTAAGGGGTTTCTCCTTGAGTTCTTCGGTGGTCCCTTTCCTAATAGACTTGTAGGAGTTAACGGTAATGGTTAGTGTAGGGAGCTGTTAGCTCGCGTGGCACCCACCTGATTAAAGGGATTTTCCCTCGAATTCTTCGGTTTCCACTTTCCCTAAACACTTTTAAAGATTAACGGTGATTAGCAAGTGTAAGGAGCTGTTGGCTCGCGTGGCAAGAATGGCTTACCACCACCCACCTACGCATTGTAACCCGGCCACCTGATATAAAGGCATTAAAAGTTGCTAGATGACTTGGGTCTTAAGAGTTGCATTGGGTATTAACCCAGCTGGTTGTATTTCTTATTAACAAATTTCTTATTTTAACGGGAGCTAGGACTGATTGGCGCTGGTTACGTAGCGCTGACGATTTCTCGATTTAGTAACTCTCTACTTCCTTTAAAGGGAAATAAAATAGCAATTAAAGTAGGGAGAAAACTGCACCTATTCGGCAGTTCATTCTGAACATTTCTTTCACTTAATGAACACCCGATAGCACTGCACGCCCTCTTTTGAGAGGAATAGGAAATTGTAAGTCTGGCAACACTATCCTCAAGAAACCTTTCACTTACGAAGAGACTAACCGAGGTGATAATCACCGATTTTGTTGAAACTAAGTGGGTGTGTAGAACTTATGGTAATATGAAATGTCACCAAGGGATAAGTTGCAATGGGCATTAGTTTTGCCATGGCAACCGAAAATGTTTTTGACTACACAGTATGTATATTTTCCCATTGAAAATAACATGGGAATCTGAGCACTTCTAAGGGTCCGCCTGTGAAAAATAATGATAATAATTCTAATTAAAATTGTTAATTTTGAACAAATTCAAACAACATAATTCCATTTTATTAATTTCGATTAGTTGGCAAATACAACTTTTTTATCTTCGCTTTTCTCCATTTTTACCGATTCTGATCAATTTTTACATATTTTTTATCAAATTGACCAAAATTCATCAAAATATCATAAAATTAATTTAATTTGTCAATTTTGATCTATTTTTTTTTGGTTTTGAAATTCCCGTGTTATTTTCAATGGGAAAATATACATACTGTGTTGTCAAAAACATTTTCGGTTGCTATGGCAAAACTAATGTCCATTGTAACTTTTCCCTTGGTGAAATTTCATGTTAACATAAGGTCTACATACCCACCTAGTTTCAATCAAATCGGTGATTATCACCTCGGGTAGTCTCCTCGTTAGAGCAAGAATATATTCAGGTTAGCAAAGAATACAGTACCCGATTAATGTTTCCCCGAAGAAAAACCACGCCCATCCAGCCTTTCTCCGGTTAACTTTCCCCTTTTTCTGCCAATAAGGGAGAAGGCACTCCGGTACGATCGTTTGCTCTCTCACTCATAGATGGAGAACATCTACCGGCAATCATGACAACAGAGGCTATAGTTGCCGTCACATATTCTCTGTTAACCCATATACATTCTTGCTCACGGTACACGCGCAAATTCAGCCCGAAGGCGAAATACGCCGTCTTCAGAAATTAGAAAAACTAATTTCTAGCATTGCCGCGTGGTGGCGCATCGCTACCATCCCCAGTTCCTCAGGGATTGTTACAGTTCAAGGTTCATTCGTAGTTTAAGAATGGGTTTGATAATCTAACACGTGAAAATCGGTGAAATAGACGGGCGTAATTGTGTATATTTTAAGGGAATCGTTGCAACAAGAATTTTGATATTTCTGAGTAAATAGGGAAGTTATAAACATATCGATTGCCTTCCCTTTGGGTCAAATGGAAAGGTTTGATATTCGGTATATTAATTTTCTTCCGGCAGCTGATTTAATTCAATCGGCCTTGAAAGTGGGTTCGTCCCAAATACGTGTACCTGTATTCAAGGTAGTAATTTATTTTATTTTATTGGGTTTACATTTTAAATGAAAATTGAATGAATATGAAAGTTGTATAATCTTATTTACTGAAAGGGGGCTTTCCCTCGAGTGTGGCGCTACATCTACTTGACTACCCGTACTATCTGGAAAGCCGTTAGTGTCCCCGCACTGACATATGGCAATGACTCCAATGAGGTGCTGAAGATCGACCCAGTCATTCTCAAACAAATAGACCAAGCCCAACACCACTTTTAAACAGCGGGAGGCGAAGAGTAAGTTGAACTATTTAGGTCGTCTGCTTCACGATCAGGGTTGGACATAAGAATATTAAGAATCGCCGGTAGGACATTCTTATTTAAGGGGTCAGCGCGATTTCCTATGTCTTAAATTAATACAGCCAAGCGCAGGAGAATCAATAGTCGGGTCGCTAAAAATTTTAAGACTTTATTTTAAGCGATTTCCATGCCCAAGATTCAGTATTGTGGTAGCCTAGCGGGATTATTCTTACTGTAAACAATTATTGTCTGGAAGTACTACAAAGAATATTAATGTATCAGCGTTGGTGTACAGTACAGAGATAGCCATACGGATTTGTTGCTACTGTCAACTTCAGCGAGAAACGTATTAGAATCCCGTCATTTAACGAAAGTTAGTCGACTGTAGATAAGAAGTTTCGTACTGTAATGAGTTAGTGTACCATTTTTGACATGGAAGGAGAACTGATCAGCTCGTAGCCAGTTTCGCGGAAAAATACAAAAATCAAATTTTGTCCGTCTTCGAGTTAACGTTGTTTTTCGCACTTTACTCAAGAAATAATAAACCATTTCTTATGGGAACTTTATTTTTTTAGTAGTCAGCCTGACTAGTGAGCCTCTTATCTGAATTTATTTTTAGTAGTCACTGACTAGGTGGGGGTAAAAATGGGGCTATAAAAACAATTGGCTTTCCCCGTCAGAATTATCACTTGAGGTACGTGACTTTGGCCGATCACAATTTTTTCACGACTTTGACTAGTTAATTGATAATATCATCAAATGACGCATTAATTTGAGATGGACATTCTGAATCAGAACTTGTATGAGGTGCAGTGGACTCTCTGGACTCTTGAATTTCTACAAGCTCTACAAGAATGTTATGATTGTTTTTAAATAAAATGGGATTGATGAATGATGAATTTATGATACGCCATATTCGCCGTTATTTATGAATATTTAGGTAAATTTTTCACTAGTCAAATTGACTAGTGAGCCCCCAGATTTCGATTGATTTTAGTAGTCAAATGCCGTGCCATATGTCCAACCCCGATTGAGATAGACTCGCCAAGAGAGTCTTTGATTACGAACGGGGACCAAAACAAAGTGGTTTCGCAGTGCCGTATTTCCGCCTAGGCCAACCTAGGCCATGGCCTAGGGGCCCATACTTAGAAGGGGCCCTCTAGTGACCGTAATTACTGTATTCGAAGTCATAAATCTATAATATCAATCGTAATTTATATTGGAGAAATTCCTAGGTAAACGATTTTGTTTTAAAATTACCAAAATTTCTGCATGGCAGTTTACGGACGCAGCCTTAAATCTCAATGTTGCATAATTCTCGCGTATTTAGTCGACGATTGTTAAGAGCTTTTATTTAGTAATATAACCGTAGAGCTCAGACTTCTACGCTGAATCAGGGAAATTCAGGCACAGCCTAGTTCCAGGGATAAGAGTAAATGCAGCGCTTGAAAAGGGGGCCCAGACTCCTTTTCTGCCTATGGGTCCAGCATCTCTAAGTCCGGCCCTGTGGTTTCGCCGAATGACACATCTGGACCAGTGGTACGCGTGAGGTAGTCGCAGAGGGGAGGCCAAGTCGGAGAGAGAAACTGGAGAAAGAGGGTTGAAACAAGAGTCTTGGAAAGATCGCGACTAGAAGTAAGTGGTGGAGATTGCACAGAGCGCTCGAGGAAGCCAGAGAAGAGGAACACTATCTCTTCCCCGTGGAGACAATACTGGCTTTCGAGGGCTTGGCTGATAAACAATTAATCGGTGCGACAAAATTCATACTCAACTTGTGGTGGCTTAAAAGAACTGAATTTAAACGAGCCAATTCAGAATAAGAACTCGTTTTCAACTTCAACCAATATATATACTTATATATATACCCTTTTGTAAATAACTTATAACATGCCAATATTTTATATGATCTTAATATTTAAATCCCTTATATATACTTTCATGTGTATATGTATTATATGTAATACTCATTTTCTAAAATTGTAGCTCCTTCCTGTTTCAAAAATAATTTTAGGCAAAAAAAATTCATTCATTCATATAATCTCTTTTAGATTTCTCTCCAAAGGACGATGAAATTTATTTCACTAATTAAGACAAATGCAGTGTAATTCTTTTTAAAAATCGTTTTTTAAAAATGGTTTTCAATATACGAAAAATATTAGATTAATAATAGAATTAATCAGCTAGGCGACTTTTAATGCCTTAAACAGGTGGCCGGGTTACAATGCGTAGGAGGGTGGGGGCGAGCCCTTCATGCCACGTGAGCCAACAGCTCCCTACACTCACTATTACCGTTAACCTCTACAAGTTTAATGCCTTTAAACAGGTGGCCGGGTTACAATGCGTAGGAGGGGGTGGGGGCCGGCCAACAGCTCTCTACACTCACTATTACCGCTAACCTCTACAAGTTTTTATGGAAAGTAGAAACCGAAGAACTCGGGGGAAAACCCCTGTAACCAGTGGGAAGATAACTTTCATACTCAACGCGGAAGAATTGGTTCCAGGTTTTCACCCAGTGCCACAAGCTGGGATCGAACCCAGCTCCTCTTTCTGCGAGGCGAAAGTGCTTACCACTCCGCCACCCAACTAATTATTATTGTTTTTAGTTTAGCAATGATTAATGGAATAAGAAGAACATTAATAATGTTTTGTTCAGTGTGAGTGCCGCACTAGCCACAAGGCTGACTAGGCTGAGACCTAGGGGCCCACCAAAGGCCTCACAAGTGGGGGAGAGGATTTGAGGGATTGAGGGGCCCAAAGAAGCTCGAAGCCTAGGGGTCCTGCCATGGTCTAAAATGGCACTTTTCAGGGCTCTGAGGTAACTAATGACTTTTAATTTTAAATTTATCAATTTGTTTTATTTAAACATAATTTTGTTATAGGTGAATTGATAAGGAAACCGTAACTAACTGTGGCATGGACAAGTGATTTTTCCGTGTCCATCCCCTGGGCGTATCTTTCACTGTACTAAATTTCCTCCCCTTCTCGACCCCCTCTGAGTTTGACGAATTTCGGATTAACGACTGGCAACATTGCGTGACAGTGGACCAAGCCAAATCAAGGTGGAAAAAACCAAGAGAAGTTTTATTCGGACGTTTCCAGGGAAAAAATCTTTATTTTAGACCCGTCAAGAGTTGATTTAGTTTTCTTTCGACAAATTTCTGTCACATAAAAACAAAAAGTTTATCTCAAAAGTTTATTTACACGTTGTCAAAAGGACAGAAAATTGTCAAAATTTAAACTGACGAACCCGGACGAACTGCTCCGTTTGGTAGTAGAAAATTGAAAATTGATTAATTTAGCGCGTTTCCTGATCCGATGAAGGCGATTTTCACTTTGAACTTTGTTTACGCTATCGTGTTCGGAAGCAATTTGGCGTAAATCCACAGAACAGATGTCGGTCGCGATGACAGTGGTTTTAGGATATAACTTTAATAACTTTGGAAATGTCTTAAGATATCGGATACCACCCTTAGGAATGCAATGTCCAAATTTGAATCCGATTCTATTTGGATCAAATATTAATGATCAAATTGGAATAAAGTTAAATATTATTCAAGCAAGTGGATAAAATATAACGCATTTTGGATTGCGATTTTCGATCGAAGTCGAGTTTTTGTCTCTCCAATTGACCGAATGAATGAATGAATTAATTATTTAATTATTAACGCCAAATTACAATTGGTCCCTTTTGGAACCGGGAGGAGTCAAAACTCGTCGTTGCATGTGATAAAGAAATGTACAATACAAATATAAAATTTACTATGATGAATATTTACAATTAGAGAAAATAATAATACAAATACAGGGTGTTTCAAAAGGTTATGCAAACATTTGAAGGAGTTGTAGCGGGTGAGTTGAGAAGTATGCCTGTTTTTCCCCCATTTTCCAACGATGCATTGGGTTAAAAGAGCGCCAGAGAGCTGCAAAGTGTGGCCTACTAGTCCCTGGAAGTAGGCTGCAACGAGCACAAAAACAATCAGTGGGGAAACGCGAACATTAAGGTTTGGGTTCGTGTGCTAGGTAAAAAAGGACTTAGTAAACCAATCGAGGTAACAAGCGTAAAAAAGTAAACTTAAACAGTATTTTAAGTCGAGATGGACCACGATTTCTCACCACTTTCAAACTGCAACAATGGAGTTCACTTCGGAAGAACTGGCGGATATTCATTTCGTGTATGGACTAGCGGATGGCAATGCTATAGCTGCTCAACGTCTCTACCAGGAAAGGTACCCGAACTGGCGCATCCCCGTCTCACAGACTTTTATGTCCATCGTCGATTACGTTACTAAATTTTTTACTTAAACTTCTCCGCGACGTTTGTTCGTTTTACAGAACAGGAACGAAGTAGGTCGATCACGGATTGCTCGCAATATTTAGTTGGTTTTGTGCTTGTTGCAGCCTACTTTCAGGGGCTAGTAGGCCACACTTTGAAGCTCCCTGGCGTTCTTATAACCCATCGTAGGAAAATTGGAAAAAACAGGCATACTTCTCAACCCACCTCCTACAACTCCTTAAACTTTTTCCATAACCTTTTGAAACACCCTGTATAATTACAAAGAAGGGGGTTTTCGTAACCGTAGACTGGCCCACTCGATTAAAAGTCTCTTTCCAATACAAATATAACGAGGGAATAGATCCTTTCACAGGGGTAACTCCATTAGAGGACGATTTTTAAATATCCGAAGTCTTACCAGATGGCGCCAGCTCCAAAATAATAATTTGGGAATAAAATTTGATCCACCATTTTTTTAATGGCATACTCAACTAACACCAAGGAGACATCCCGAGGTGTTTCTCCCCGATTTGTTTCAAACTCGGGGGTTCAGTAGACCTTCATGTACCATCAGTGCCGGATTAAGACCCTTGGGGGCCTCTAGGCACTAGGCTATCGGGGGCCCCTTTAATACAAGTAGAGGACTCAAGGATGGAGTAAGAGGGTAGCTAAGCAAACCAACTTTTTCTAGAGTTGACACAATGACCATTTTGAAAATGGGAAATGGTTTTTTTCCATGGGCGCCCGCAGAGGTGGGCAAACGGGGAAATTGCTCCACCACCCCTTTCTTTAGCCATACTTTTTGGGGAGTGCAGTGACGAAGAAGAGTGATCCAGTTACTTGAAATGTGTGTTACATCAATTTCGGGAAACTTATATCCCTATTCCTACTAAGCTTTAGCTATAGCTCGTTCATTTATCGGATCGTTGTATGTGTAAAGGTTGTATATTTCATCGGGCGAGTTCGCTATATGACTTGAAATAATTTCTGCTGGCGTCCATGCTCTCAGTAGCGTAGGGGGTGGACTTGCCCCTTGGTCCACCCATCTGGCTATGCCACGGCATGCTCCTCTCTATTTGAACTTTGTTTGAACCCAAAAACCAACCTTTTTCTATTTGACTAGGCAAAACCCTAACTTTTCGCCCTACCCCTCTAAGACGAAGCACTTAATTACATACGTTCCTGAATTCCATAAGTGACAATTCACAACGTAACTTAAACCAAAAAATAAATAAAAATGCCATAGCACCCACTTAAAGGAAGTAATAACTGGACCATGATTATCCAAATTATAGTTAGACTATTCATATTTGTTTAATGCTGGGAAAATGTTGTCAATTCAAATCCTAACGATGTTTATATAAAAAACTATGTTGGGGCCAAACAAAATGAACAAGGGTGGGGCAACCCCCTCTATGCTGAGCGGCCTGACACGAAGTCACAGAGTGGACAAGAGATTGGTTATGCAAGGTTACAAGGTAGTCGTTTTGGTACGGTTCTATGAAGGTCTACTAAACCCCCGAGTTTGAAAAACATCGGAGAGAAACACCTCGGGATGTCTCCTGTAAGTCTCATAATATCGGTTACGAAAGCAAGACTATTATTTAAGTAAGTGAAACGAAACAATTATGTTATCAATAAGTTATTAAATAACTCTAAATCTAATTTAGTATTCTCTGCGAAAAACTTTCTGTGTAATGGAAAATATCCTTCAATAGTACACGAGGTCCGTATGGATAAATCCCTTAAAGAACCCGGTGTCACAGGCTTTATTCTAAAAATATCCGATTGAATATAAACCCCCCGACATGATTTTAGCGCCAACGTTATTCTTTTCTGTCGCGGACTTGAGGGAACGCGAAAAGCTTCCACCCAATTTCTATTTTCCGGAGCTAAAAAGTGCAAAAAATATGAGATTTGGGCTTTTTTCCCCTTTTGCCAAATCTAAAAGCCTCAACGCGCCCAGATTCGGAACCAAGAAATATGACCTACCATCCGTAGAACAAAATGTTACTGTTTTATTCAATGAAATTTTAGGTTTTAGAAAGAATAAAAAAATCGCGCGTTGTTCTCGCCAAAATCCTCTTCTCAAGAATCTCAAAGAGTATTTTTACGGATAAGTTCCAAAGGTTACAATGAGATAAATATGCGCAGATAATTCGTCGCCGTTAAAACAAAACCACGTATCTTTTCGGTGGCCTTTTTGAGAAAAATTGATTTTTAATTTTGCAGGGACTCGTGAAATCGCGTGTTAGGTTTTTACACATGAGTTAATTTTATAGTTAAAGAGATAGTGTCAGAATT
Source organism: Leiobunum rupestre (assembly GCF_980474605.1). Classification (NCBI taxonomy): domain Eukaryota; kingdom Metazoa; phylum Arthropoda; class Arachnida; order Opiliones; family Sclerosomatidae; genus Leiobunum; species Leiobunum rupestre. The sequence goes on from NC_143387.1 coordinate 55,552,553, forward strand.
TTCTACGTATATGAAGTTTTTTCATCAATTATTTAAAAATATAGTAAAGAAAAATATAGCTATAAAACATTTGGTATAAATATAAATATTCACGATTAATTTCAAATTTTAAAATAGAAAGATAGCGTAACTTTTTTTATCACATACTGTCTACGTCATAGATAGGTTGAGGTTTATTTTAGAGCGAGCTGGAAATATAATTATTAGGGGATTACAGGAGGAAATTTTACTCCCATCGCTTTCTTTTGATCCGAGTTTCCCGCTTTCGCACGCTTTAAGACCCTCATTTGATGGAAAGTAATGGAAAGATAAGCCACTTTTGATGTTATTACTGCAGGAAGGAACTGCGCAATACACTGTGGCGCATCTTTCCGTAGAATATAAATATTGTTATAATGACTACGTATAAGAAATAATGATATAATTTTTAAACAATACCTTGTTATCGATTTTTTTCTTCAATTTCTACTTTGAAAATAATATTTTTACACGTAGCCGGATCGTGAAGTCGTCACGCGAGAAGAAAGTAAAATCGCGCTTACAAATCCTCTACGTGATAGTAGAAAAAGACTACTGGAAATTCCCCGCCGCTCGAGCGCGCCGAAATCGACCAAACTAATGACGTCAACAATCTGTGAAGTTTTGCCCGGCTATTGAAATACCATTATTTTACATTAAAATATAAAACTAAATACTAATTGAAAGTGCTAATATGTATATATATTCTGATTCAGGACTTAAAAATCTATCATAATGTGTAAGCCAAAGAACAAAATTTTAAATTAATCTGAGTTGGCACTATCTCTTTAAATAATTTCGTTTCAATATTGAATTTATGAGGATTTTCATTTAAAAATATTTTGCTAAAGGGGAATTTTTAGAGATACGTGGTTTTGCATCATGAAGTGAGATAGGAGCTGAAAATAAGCAAGATACGTGCTTTTGCGCGAAATTCATTGTGAATATCAAAGATGCGTTTAAATGTTTTCACGATTTAAAAAATAAATCCAATTGCAACCTATTAATGTTTTTAATGTTATATACGTAAATTGCGGTGTAGAATCTAAATATGTCAATTTTTACAAAACCACGTATCTCAAGTTACGTGGAATGGACGGAGAAGGTCGTTGAAACGAAGTCTTGTCTCAGATCTTATTGTCATTTGGAATGTGTTAATTAAAATATCTCGTCCCAGAAGTAAATAATAAATATTGTAACGGAGAAGTATGCAACTGATTATCCTGCTAATGCTATTCGCTTGAAACATCTACTTGATTTGGCTCCTGCGGATTTTTCCAAACACATTAGGCGGTTTCTTTTCGCCTGCTCTCGGACTAAAAGTGTACTCCTTTTACCCTAAAACGTTTTATTCGTCTGCTCCCGGGGATGATAATTACTCGCTTTTTTCGGAGTATTAGTGCTACCATAAGTAACATAATAAAAATAAGTATGACACTTCCTATTGCTTTAATGCTAATTTTCCAACCGAACCTTTTTTCGGCACTGATACTCTCTTCAAGCTGTGACTAGGACTCGCGACTTACCGTTTTGGATGACAACGTTTTGATAAAAATTTAAGCCTAATATCGGAGAGCACGTTCTGGAGTCGCGAGGGGCTTTGGCTTTGTTTTGAAGCCCGCGTGCGAATCATGAGTGATAAAAAAAACAGGAACTCGTGGCGGCAAAAAAACCTTTTTTAATTTTTATCATTTTAGCCTAATATTCCGCCTTTCTATCGGAAACCGGATATTTCGGCTTAGCGGAAGTCTCGCATATTTTAGACACTAGAGCGCTCTGTGCTGAGAAAACATCTTGATTACGCAATAGCTATGAAAATCAGTTCGGTTGTAAATCTCGTTAATTGTCATACTTATTGTTATTATGTTACTTATGGTGCTACTCTTTTTACTCCTTCTGAAAATGAGGTGTAAAGGAGTAAAACGGATTTCGTCGTCTGCTAGCCAGAATTTATCTTCTAAAAAGGCCACAGGCAGCCATTTTGGAAAAGCGTTTTTACTCCGACTCAAACTATTCGCCACCACAGAATCGGAGTAAAATGACGTCATAGCCTTGCTCTTCTTAACCTACAAGTGGGTCACGTCGTGCCCCGAACAATGGTCTCACACGAGCTCTCACACGAGCTTAACCGCAAATAACAATAAATGAGTCAGTCCCATATCTGGTGCACTTTAAATGTTTTTCTGAAAGTTATATCTAGAAGGACCGCGAGTTTGTAAAAATAAGTGTGCCAAAATTGGTTATTTTTATTTCACTTTAAATACTTTATAGCAATAAATGAGTCGCAACGCGAGACTGGCAGACTATATAACTAGTCACCATATAACACGCCTGAGTGACGCTCTACAGCCCAAACGGAAATTAAACTAACCCCCAAAATCTCACCGTCAAAAATCCCCCCCCCCAAAAAAAATAGCCCAATTCTATTCCATTTTATAGCCAAATTTTCAAGAAAGAGTGGAAAATTTGATAATTTTCGGTCAAATAATTATTATACTTAAACAAAACCAAAACGAGTGTAATATTTGTTTTTAGCAGAATTGCGGTTTAATATTAGGGTAGTCACGCGATCGCCTCGTTTTCATTGAACTTTCCCTCCGTTTTACACATTTTACGGTATAATTATTCCCAAAACAGCTGGGCAGCTGCTATTTGGTGAAAACTACAAAAACAAGGCCTAAAATCCGCCTCATACCCAAGCCTTTTTTTTCCCGCAAAGCGCTTTGGAAAGTAGCCCAATCGGGCGAGAAAACAGCTCAGCTGGCAACACTACTTCTGACTTCTCTCACTGTATTCCCCCCTTCAACAATTTGCGATTCCTACTCTTTCTCTCTCTCATTACCCTTTTCCCCGCCAACTACTCATTCCCGCTCTCTCAGTCCATTGGCCCCCTCCGCGAGTGGGTCTCTGTCAGTGTTAGAAATAGGGCTAGGGATTGCAATTGCTGGATCCCTCATCCAGCAATCCAGCTGGATCCAGCGATGCGGATTCGCAAGTAATTAACTTTTAAATAATTGGCACGTGAATCGCGATTCACGCGCCGCGAATGGCACAAAAGTGAACATTGCCGCTTCGATAGGTGGGCTACGGCCCTGCGTGAGACAAGACCATCAATACCATTTGTTTCTTGAGATTGTACTTCCAGAAAAGTTTTAAAAAAGGCCTCTTGTATTAATGTATGTGGTTTAATATTTAATAAAATGTAGCTAGTTGCCAGTATTTACAATAGTCTGGTTTATATGTAATTGTCTGATTTATTCTTCCAAGATGTCAACAAGAATCTCCTTAATTAGTTGGTGTAGATAGATACCCCCAACCCACGTGCGTTACAAATTATACAAACGTGATTGATTTAATCCTTTAAAATACTTCAAGACTAATATTTTATAACTCCTACTTCTAATAAGAATTTACCGTAACAGAATTCCCGATGAGGGGTTTTACCATCTTTTGGTGTGACTGTTGGCAAAGTGTATTCACCGCGTTGGCAGTTTCATGAACTTTGGAAAAGGTTCTCCAGACCAAAACCGGTGTAACGGCTAAACTCCTCGTTACATCTGATATATTTTTTTAACGTTAACGCCCACCGTAACAACGGTTTCGAATTCGTGTTTTTGTAATGTTTTGTTCAAATATGGGCAAATGTTGTGTGTGTTCTGTATGTATATGGGGCTTCTTCTCTCCAACTCCTATTTTTTGTTACTTTTGGGACGGGCCGAGTGCTTAGGGTTACGGTAAATTATGTCGCAACGATATTTATACCAACAACTTTGGGAAAAGTCCGTTAACCTTTACGTTTTTATGAACTCATTAAGGTAATTTATTCTATATTATTTATTATATATTTTATTTATTCAACACGATTTTTGTTATTTATAGATTAAATTAGAATTAATTGATATAATTAAAAGTACAGTTGCGAACAGGAAACGAGCAGGAGTTATATTTTTAACAGGTGGATTTTAGGGTTCCGAGGTGGTAAATACCAGGTGGAAGATAATGTGGCAAATAGTGGTAAATACCGGCCTGGCCAAAAATTTATTTAGTGGAAATATATATAGGCCTATATTACTTTTATTAAGATTTCAACTTTAAGGTTTTTGCATTTTGGGCTATAAAATTCAAATACCTATACATAGTTGCCAGAATTTGGGCTAGTCCAAAAATTTATTATTCTCTTTTCAAAAGGCATATTTTCTTTTTATTAGCCACTATTTGCCAGTTTTTGCCACTGGCCTGGACAAAAATCCAAAAAGGTGGCTTTTTAGGAACACTGATCTTTTACAAATGAGCCAATGACTGCCACGTCTACTTATTGCAAATAAAAAATATCATCGACATACAATGGTGGAATAACAGGAGAAGTTTAAATTTGTCTCGACAGCCAGGTCATGCATGCTAGCATCGCCTTTCAAAAAAAAAACTCCGGTAAGTTCCCCATGGAAAACTTCCGAGGAGAGGCATATTTTGGCTTTCTAACTTGTTGAGCATTTTTGATAAAATTCTTTTTTTTTTGAAAAATATATAAATTGCTGGATCCGCGTTGGATCCAGCTGAATTGATGTCGGTCCAGCAAAAATCCAGCTGGATTGAAAACCCTGCTGGATTGCAATCCCTAAATAGGGCACTATCACAGGCCAATCGCCAGTTTAAAAATTAAATGCTTGGGGTGTTAGTGGCCCTGGTGACCACCTAATTAATTCAAAGTTTTTCCCTTCAAGATTTTAGTTTATTACAAAATACCATATTAATCCCTAAAATTGTTTGGTCTTTGCTTCTATGCTGTGTGCTTGGCCTTGTGTCAATTGTGTGTATGGCTGGGTGACTGGGTGTCGTGAGTCTGTCTACTCTACACTCTATAGGGACTTGGCAGCATGACGTCACGCCGTACCTTTGGCCATGGCCGCCATGCTGGTATACCTTTTTTTCCAATTGGAAAAAGCATGAGTGACGTATTATCTACGTCATGCTGCCAAGTCCCTATTTGACCATAAATTATGAAAGCCTGATTTTGAAGGTTAAAAATGGTAAGTGGCCATTGGCCAGTTTTTTAATTAAACTACCTAGGCTCTACTGGCCACAGGTCCAGTTTAAAAAAATTCCTTATTTCTCAGCCTGGTCTCCGTCCAATATTCTTTACTTTATCTCTCTCTGCCTAAAAATCCTTTGATTTTAGTTCGGATGATGTATACATCCTCCTAGATTTTAGGGGTAAGTGTGAACCAGGTTCAAACTTACCAAGGTTGGCAAAAAACCAGCTTTTTTAAATTTAAAAATCCAGTATGGCTAAAACCGGTTGTAACTGGAGGTTTAAAAAGTTAAAACCATTAATAAAAAAAAATTCTCAAATTGCTTATATCTAGCCCTCATTACTTCAAAAATGCTCAAATTGCCCGATTTCAAAATTACGTTTTTGCGCGTGACAGTACCTTTACATGGTGAGGTATAGCAGACTTATTTACCCGCTTTTATACCTTAACATGACGGCGTATTTTCAAGCGCAAAATGAATTTTAATATCCTCTAATTGCTTCGAATTGCTTATATCTCTCATTACTTACGACAAAAATATTTCTAATTCATTTCTTAATATTTTTTTCGGTGGATAAAACCAGGGTGTGATTAAACCAGTCTGGCTAGTTCTTGCCAACCCTGAAACTTACCCCTAAAATCGCTTTGTTTTAGACAACTAGTTTTCAAAACCAGCAGCGTGAGAAACGCTCGGTGAGAAATCGCTTCGTGTTGGTTCGAGAAGCAACTCGTCCAAGTCGCTTTAGAATCGCTATCAAAACGACAAGGCGGAGAAGTGAAATTGCTCGTATTTTCAAAAATAATGGGTATAAAATTCTAAATAACGTCAAATAATAATACTGTATGTTAGTAAACATGATTAACTAGTTGTTTTGGGATACATTTTAGTATTTTCAAAATTCTGGTCATTATTTGAAATTACGTTAAGCCTTGGGTATAAGCGAACTGGACTGAAGCGATTTCGGCCGTGTGAACCAAGAATTATCGTCGGCGGTCAGAACTGGCATACAAACCGACCTAAACTAGGTTTTAAGCTCTAGTGTGAACGTGGCTAAAGTCGGCTTGCAAGGATTTAGAGCAGACTAAGCGACTGTTCCAATTCTCAGGCAGGGAAATGCGATCATTAAGGGTTGGGTTCCTACTTTGTTCTTCCGTGTTTAATTAAACTCATTGCACATTTCTTATTTACTCATGTGTTTTTTGTTATTTATCTCAATTCCCACGCATTCGCAAATTCATCATACCCCTGAAATCTCATTTCCCTGCGGCTTTGTTTTGTTCTAGTTGCTGCCTACTTCCAGGGGCTAGTAGGCCACACTTTGAAGCTCTCTGGCGCTGTTTTAACGCATCATAGGAAAATGGGAAAAAACAGGCATACTTCTCAACTCACCCCCTACAACTCCTTAACATTTTTGCTTAACTTTATGAGTAAATATTTCTACAAAGCGCAATTTTTAATTTTTTTCATAGCGAAACGAAGTTAGTTTTGAACCGTGACACGCAGTGTACGCATCCGCGATTTGGCGCTAAAATAACACCTAAAACCTGTGAAGATTCACGTGATAATTTAACGGCCTAGTCGGATACTTCTCTCGTAAGCGATATAGGTTATTAACTTCTGTTTATACGAATATTAACAAATCTCGGTCTAATTTAATAAATATTTTATCCCGTGTATGTCGGTCAACATCGTTAATATTTAAATTAGGTCGTCTTCAATCGACAAGTAAAATGATGTACAGAATCGTCAGGTTGGGAAAGGCTTGCAACGCGGAAAACGTCACCGCCACACTGGTCAGCAATGACGCGGGTAGAAACAACGTCAAATCAAATCTTCTTCCCACGTCTTCTTCGCTGAAACGTCACCCAGACCGGCAATATAACAATGTAGGTTAATTAGACTAATGAGTGGCGATATATGAGCCGCGGCCCTTCAAGGTGTTTTCCAGACGAGGACAAAGACGCTAAATTCGCTTGAAATCACGCGCCAGCCGAATTTCGTCTCAACAAGTTAAATGATATAAATCTGATTTCAAGTTCCTGGAAACTCAAATTAACTATCGCCAAGAAGACGAGTTTTACGCTTCCGGCGCTAGTGTACCTAGTGCCGCCATCTATTTAAGGAATAGGACTTTGACAAAAGTTAACGAATTATCTCTCACTCAAACTTATTTTGCGAATCAGAAGTAAATGTCAACAACCGGCGCGGTCCTCTCGAGGTTTGCGCTGACCAAACGACCAATGGAGGAGGCAACAACGGCTTTGTCTCAAGCCATAAGCGCGTACTTTTGAAAATAATAATTTAATTGAAACCATATTACGGACCGTCTTTGTAAGTCAACCAAATTGTAATATAATCATAGTCTATATACCGATAGAAAGTCTTTTCACGATTTGCGACGAGAGTGTGTTTTAGTTCCCAAGATATTGATTTCCCCCAAAAGTTTGTAACTATTTTCACAAATATAAGTCATTACAAACTCGGAGAAAGCGCAATTAGCCTTGATATTTGGGAATCCGAACTTCTTGCAAAGATATTAACTGTATCGCGAAATATTGAAGTTTCTCAAACGTGTACTAGAGATATATAATTTTTTTTTTCAAATGCAAATGAACTTGAAATGTTTCCGTGTCTAGTTCAAAACCAGTATTAAGTTAATAAGCCGCTGATGAACTTCAAACAAATGCCATCAACATTTGGACACAATTTTACTAAAATGAGGGGACTAGGAGAAGTTGGAGAGGACAAGGAAACTGAAATGCAGCTCTAGGTCCGTGAAAGCGGAGATGGTTTTTTTGGTCATGAGAGACGGAAACCATCAAGATTTAGTACTGTTTTGTCTTTGTAGATTTTTAGATGGATTTAAAGGTAGTATAACCCTCTTGTTTGGTAGGGTGCGCTGAGACTATACCGAGTGGCGGCAAGGAGTTTGTTTAGTTATAGGGTGTGTAATCTTTTTCGGAATTTGGGGGTAAAACCCGATCAAACTAACTCCTGGCCGCCCCTCTCTAGGAAGGCTCGTGGAAGCTACTCGGTATAGTCTAAGCGCACCCTACGAAACAAGAGGGGTTATACTCCCTTTAACGTGATAATTAACCCAAAAATAGCAAAAAACGTAGTAAATTTTAAGCGTACTTTGATACAAAACCAATATTTATTCAAAATTAAACACGCATTTCATTATATTATAATTAGGAGTCATTTTTGCATCATTAAGTCTTTAATACCTTTAACCAAGAAGGTATTCAGGTGAACAGATAATATGTGGGCAGCACGCTGTTCGGCTAGTGATACCCGGACAAATAAACACGCCCCTCTCGCTTTCCTCGTGATATCTTCCCCCCTTTCTCCCGGTAAGGAGGGGAGACTAATAATAAGGGAATCATAAAAACAGAAGCTAAAGTTGCGGCGACGTATCATCTGTTAACCTGACTACATTCTTGCTTTAACTAGTGTAATGGCGAGTGTAATGGTTAATAGACCCTCTCTATAAAATCCGAGCCGAACCCTTGGCAAAGACTTTAAGGCTATTGCTGTAGGACTGGCAACTTCCATTATTGTTTGGTTCTAATTTGTGCTAGACATATTAAATTTATAAGTTTATTTATTAGTTATTTTATATCGACCAGCCAACCAGTGTTGCATGTTTGCCAGATGAAAAATAATAATGAGCCTCCCTGGTTCACGAAAAATCGCGTCAAACCTTCAGCCTCTCTATACACCAAAGAAAATAACCACATAAGTAGTATTTTATAGAATGGTCTATTATACAGTATACACAAATCTAATCCGGTCAAATAATACCGGAAACGTTTTGTGGATGGTGTCAAAGGCAAACGCCTGTCTTCTGATTGGCTCAAGTGATGACGTAAGACGTAGAAAGGCTCCGCCCATCTTAGCCCCAGATGGTAGGAAGGGTAATAGTTGAAATGAATACATTCATGTGAATATTTAATAACTCATTTAAAAAATATATAAAGAGCCAGAAGGCGGCTCTAAGTTAGAGTGGAGCTTCATGCCGATGTTATTGAATTTGAAATAAACAAAAATATAATGCAAATAATGATAGTGTTTTATTTAAAATTTAATTTGAAATAAATACATTCTTGTTTAAAACGTGGAAATAGATGGCTTCGAGTCTCTACGTAAAATTACTTTGAAGATATGAATAAGGCAAAACGGTCAGTGGTTTGGAGGTATTTACGGTTGGCCAACGTTTAATATAGCGACATCAAAAGTCCACAAGTCGGCTCATAATTGTTAATTCTGGATTGAAGCTGGGTGGGCGTCTGTCTAATAATGGTGCAGAAATTGGGCCTTCAATGTTGAAAGGCGGCTCGAATGTCCCCGGAGAATTAGCATACAAACGAGTCAACACTAAATATTTGCGACATAAGGGCCGCGGGCTGACGGACGCCAAATGGACACCCCGAAAAAGCCACCGCCGTCCAGAGGCACGTATTACTTTGACCCGGACGTAGTAGCCGTGTTTTGTTTTGCTTCGCAAAAAGGGCGGTTTATTTATTACTTGATACGCTATTCAAAAACGCGCTTTGTCGTGTACTATACATTACGAGGCCCGTACAAGCTCATTACATTAGTTCTAGTTTCAGGAGAACGCTGCCATTTTTGTACTTACACTCTATAGATAATCTATAGTTTTCACGTAGCGAGTATACTCTCGTTTATGTGTTTAAAATATATTTTAAAACTAATAGTTACAATAATAATAGTAATAATAATAATAATAATAATAGTAATAATAATAACAATAATAATAGTAATAATAATAATAATAATAATAATAATAATAGTAATAATAATAATAATAATAATAATAATAATAATAATAGTAATAATAATAATAATAATAGTAATAATCAGCTAGGCTAATACCCAAGGCTCCACCTTCGGCCCAAATCATTTTAACGTTTTAACTCGCACCCTCTCATCAGTGGCGTAGCTAAGGTCCCCCCTGCAAAACCCTTTTGGGGTCCCCTATAATCAGTGGCGTTAATAAGGGACCCTCCATTATGGGGCCCATTGAGGCAGGGGGCCCCCGCATTGCGGAGTCTGCGGGGTCATCAGGGGCGTAGGAACGTTCTAGAAGTTGGAGGGGGCAAAGATAAACGAAAAGGGGTCTGGAGAAAGGTTTTTAATTTTTAATGGAGTGTAGCTTCTCCGAATGCATGTGTACTGGTCACTACTATGTAAATTGGCGGGAAAAGACTGAAATTTAAACACAGTTGAGGTTCTATAAACTGTATATGCTTTTAAAATGATAATTTGAGTCTTTTGAAGATTTCAACTGACCAAAGGTTGGAGGGGGCAATAACATAAGTTGCCCCTCCCAGCAATATTCCAGGGAGGGGCATTGCCCCCCCTGCCCCTCCCGGTTCCTACGCCCCTGGGGTACGCCCCTGGGGGTCATTACTTACCCCACTACGGGGGCATATAAATCCAATAATCCATGCCTCTAATGCTGGGGGGAAATTCTACGATGCTGCCCGCTGATCATCGCAACCTAGTCATTATCCCTAAATATCAATAAGTACGTTCTTGGTTGAGCTTAGAACCAGTTAAGCTTCAGAGTTGCGTGACCCTTTTAGCTCTATCTAACGAGCCAGTAAGCCTTTAATAATTTAATTATTAACAAATTCGATCAATTAAACAGGATGGAAAAAACACCGTGTACCATACTTCCCAAGAATATAAGCTGTCATTCGATTATTACCTCACGCGTTTATGGACATAACGAAACAAAATTAATCCCCTAAACTTTCTAAAGTACAGCGTAAGAATTTTTCTTCAAAACAGGGGGCGGGGGATAAATTTTCAACCCCTTCAATACCTTCCACGGGTAAAATTCAAAGGAGAGCCCACGCCAAATTTAAATTCCTTGAGTGTGAGAATTTTTGCTTCAGTAAGAAAAATAATAATTAATTAGTAGAGCCAGGACCCAATGAATTAACTGCTCATGCAGTTAAAGCGTATGAAACGAAACGAGCTCTTTGTAGGTCCTTTCCAAATAAGTCCCCAAGGTATACAAACTATATTTATATCAATAGGAAAATGTAAATCAGATTGAAGTATAATATTATTAATGCGAAAAATCCTAAATACGCCACTAGGTTGCGCGCCAATTTTGTATAAACCAAAATGTAATAACTGAAATTAAAATATTAGCTTACGTACTTGTGCCGAAATAATTTCTAGTTAATGTTATTAGGCGAACTAGTTCGTAGATGCTAAGTCTGTACCAAAACAATCCTCCGTTAGTTCGGATAAAGGTTATTCCGTAAGCGATTACTGAACTGCCAAATGAATGTAAACGGCAGGGCTCTATAAGACAAAAGGGCTTAGGTCAAGAAAACGCGTATTTTCCCCAAAACAATCATTTGTGGGCAGAGTTAATCAGGTGGAGTGTTTGTTGGCGATCGAAATGAGCGAATCGGAACAAACCTTGATTTCGCCATAACGTGATTTGTCCAATGGTCCTCCGTCTTTCATAACGCGGTTAAAGGGAGCAACTTTGAGCGAGAACCATTTAGAAAATTCAAGGCCCCCCCCCCTCTATAGTCTAATCAAATTTGTAGGTAACTAAGGCCCTCTGTGGGATACTGCAACGTACCACCCACCGCCTTGTAATAATTGGACAGAGCCTCCCCGGGGAACAGCCTAAGAATGATGGTGGCCGTGATGTATTTAGACCACCTACAATCTAATTCGTAGATTGTGATGAAACTAAGCACATGTGCGGAATAAGATTGAAACTTCTCCGTATGTTTTCGGGGGCTTTGGACAAACAACGTTTTGTTTTTACAAATTACTTCAAATTATGAGATAATACTTAATTTGATTCAAATTAATAGAAACATTGGAACTCACTATCTTTTACAATCGTTTTGAACCATACTTCTCAAATTATTTTGTTATTCTCTAAATTGAGTTTGAAGAAATTATAAGTTAAAAATTCCTGGTCATTTCTAAATTGCAACAAATTTTCTTCTGTTGGATCACTTACAAGGAGACTACCCGAGGTGTAACACACCGATTTTGTTCAAACTCGGGATTCTGGTAGACCTTCATGTAACCTGAAAAAACCTAAAGGGAAACGTCTCCATAGGCAACCGTTTTGCCATGGCAACCAAAAATGTTTTTGACAACACTAAATGGAATTTTTCCTATGGAAAATAACATGGGAATTTGGCCAATTTTAACCAATTTCAAACTTTTTCACTGTTTTTTAATTTTTATTTTTTATTTATAGAATTTTCAAAAATTTTAATTTTTTACAGGGGGTAGGTACCCTTAAAATTGGCCAAATTCCCATGTTATTTTCAATGGGAAATTTTCCATTTAGTGTTGTCAAAAAAAAATTTGGTTGCCATGGCAAAACGGTTGCCTATGGAAATATTTCCCTTTAGGTTTTTTCAAGTTACATGAAGGCATGATGAATTTCTACCAGAATCCCGAGTTTGAACAAAATCGGTGTGTTACACCTCGGGTAGTCTCCTTGTTAATGTCTGAAACAAGTTAATATTATATCGATTAAGGCAAATATTTCCCACTTTCGATAGGAATTGAGTGGAACGATTTCCCTTTCGATGGGAATAGAGTGAAACATTTTCCCTTTCGATGGGAATTGAGTGAGACTAGAGATCGGCGTTTGAATAAGAAATTATCCAATTATTTATTTTTATTCATAACCGCTTCCAATTATTTATTTTTATTCATAACCGCAAATTATTCAAAAATATAAGATAAAAACGATTATTTTTGCATGTTAAATCGTTGTTTATTCGTATAAAATGTTCATAAAAACAATTAACCCAGCTTTTATGGTTAATTGAATTTTGCCGGTTAATTTATTCGTTCCGCCGACCTCTAAGTGAAACATTTTCCCTTTCGATGGGAATTGAGTGAAACATTTTCCCTTTCGATGGGAATTGAGTAAAACATTTTCCCTTTCGATGGGAATTGAGTGAAACATTTTCCCTTTCGATGGGAATTGAGTAAAACATTTTCCCTTTCGATGGGAATTGAGTGAAACATTTTCCCTTTCGATGGGAATTGAGCAAAACATTTTCCCTTTCGATGGGAATTGAGTAAAACATTTTCCCTTTCGATGGAATTGAGTGAAACATTTTCCCTTTCGATGGGAATTAAGTAAAACATTTTACCTTTCGATGGGAATTGAGTGAAACATTTTCAATTTCGATGAGAATTGAGTGAAACATTTTCCCTTTCGATGGGAATTAAGTAAAACATTTTACCTTTCGATGGGAATTGAGTGAAACATTTTCAATTTCGATGAGAATTGAGTGAAACATTTTCCCTTTCGATGGGAATTAAGTAAAACATTTTCCCTTTCGATGGGAATTGAGTGAAACATTTTCCCTTTCGATGGGAATTGAGTGAAACATTTTCCCTTTCGATGGGAATTGAGTGAAACATTTTCCCTTTCGATGGGAATTGAGTGAAACATTTTCCCTTTCGATGGGAATTAAGTGAAACATTTTCCCTTTCGATGGGAATTGAGTGAAACATTTTCCCTTTCGATGGGAATTAAGTAAAACATTTTCCCTTTCGATGGGAATTGAGTGAAACATTTTCCCTTTCGATGGGAATTGAGTGAAACATTTTCCCTTTCGATGGGAATTAAGTAAAACATTTTCCCTTTCGATGGGAATTGAGTGAAACATTTTCCCTTTCGATGGGAATTGAGTGAAAAATTTTCCCTTTCGATGGGAATTAAGTAAAACATTTTCCCTTTCGATGGGAATTGAGTGAAACATTTTCCCTTTCGATGGGAATTGAGTGAAACATTTTCCCTTTCAATGGCAATTCCTGGAAATATTTTTTCGTTTATAGCAATTAATGAAAATATGTTTTATTTCAATAGCGATTAATGGAAATATTTATCCTTTCAATGGCAATTAATGAAAATATTTTATATTAAAAATGCAGAATTATGCGGAAATGTATTTGGAAATACTCCATTTCTAGTGAATAAACTGAATATATATCTCTATATATATATATATACCGAACGAGCTAATTGGTACAGCACCCACCTGGATATAATCAAAACCTTACTATCCTGGTCCGCTTGTAGACCTAATGACCCAATATTATTTTTAATTACGAAACAATTAGGCAAATTATCTCGTAAATATTTCACACGCCACTATACATGTATAGGAAATGGAATTAAGTTCTAGATAAGTGAAATAAGTAAAGTCTTCTTATCGGCTAGAAATCCGCAGCTTAATTGTAAAGCCAGGTTGCGTTTGCAACAAAGGAAGATTATGTTTCGGCGCCGCCAACGGCGTTCTTAAGGTTTAAACCGCGGAATTCATTCGCCTAAGCGATCCTACAGCGGGCGATCCCAACGTACACGTCGCCGTGAGATTTAAGGTTCGCTGAAAACCCTAAAATAAAGGAATAAAAACCAGTTGGGCTAGTCAAATTACACTTTTAAGATCAAAGCCAACGATAGTGAAAACTAGATTATTTCTTACCTCGTCTCTTTAAAAGTCTAGAAATTTTTATCATTTCCAATAGACCGAAACACACGCGACAAGGGGGAAGGTTATTTCACGGGAGTAACGCCATTAGAAGCCTCTTTTAAGTCCCAGATCTTTACCAGATGGCGCCAGCATTCTGAAACCCAGATAATTGAAATTATCCAAAAACCGTGGAAAATGTTAAATGTTTCGTGTTTCATTTGAAAGTGCGTTTTTCCCAGAGTTGAGCTTTGCTTAAACATTTTCCATAAAACGTCGCTTAAGTAAGTGTTTAAAGTTGTTTGATGAACTTCCTTGATTAACCCCTCGAAAGATTAAATCCGATTTAATCGTGATTATTTTGATTAAACTCAATTTAATCAATAATTAGGATGTTTAAATCTGATTTAATCATGATTAAATGATTAAATCTGATTAAAACGATTATATCCTGATTGAAACGATTTAATCGTGATTAGTATGATTAAATCGTGATTAGAAATTAGAACGAGAATCAGAATGATTATATTGGTGGTTGGAATGATTATAATTGCGCGTGATTAGAAGTTTAGAACGAGCTGATTAGAATAATTTAATATGTGATTAGAATTATTATTTCGTATTTACCGCTTTCGATAAAATCTCGATTCAACCGATTATATTGATTAAATCTAATTAAAATGATTAAATCTGATTAAAATTATTAAATCTGATTAAAATGATTAAATCTGATTAGATCATGATTAGAATAATTAAATATCGTTTAAATTATGATTAGATTGATTAAATCGTGATTAGATTTTCTAATCTTGATTAGATTTTTTAATATTGATTACCCAGATTTAATAACTTTACTATGATTAAGACGCACCCAAAATGGAAGTGACCTGCCCCTCGGATAAATCACATCTCAATAAAAATTTAAATGTTTGTTTCCCCGCATATAATTCGTGAATAAGTCTAATATAAAAACCTAAAACATGGTGCCTAGATGATTTGGTATGACCGAAAATTAACTTCGTCGGAACGTTGTGATTTTAAACAAAATATAGGCGTGTTAAAAGACCAGTGAAGATTCTCTACGAAAACATTCAGAAAAGTAGTTGAAAAATCACCAAAACCCAGCGGGCATTGCAAATTAAATTGCGAAATATCGACTTAACATGGAAACTTGGATGCAACGACTGTAACAGTTTTAGCGGTAACTATACGGTGATATTGCAATATATCTTGAGTTGACAATATAGAGTTTTCACTGGGGAAATCGTCGAGTATAGAAACAATTTAATTAAACTGTACCCCTATATCAACGGCGATATTTTACAGGTACGGGATATAAATATTCCACTCTTCAATCTGCGGGTTCAAATCCTTACGCATTTGCATTAAGATGAATTCATTAAGGAGATCATAATTTTAATATTTTAGAATCCCCGTTATCAATTTAATTAAAAGTATATAACTAAAAATTGAAATACGGTTGTTTTAATACACGTTTTGAATCTTTTAAACGTTATTTTAATTAATTTTAATTTTTAATTATATACGCTATTATCAAGATCCCTATTTTAATGAATAAATTAATACACTTAAGGTAGAATTTTTGGTACACTTCGGGGGAAAAAAGTTATAGCTAAATTTATTCAAGATAAAGAAATGGAGGCTAAACACAGCACCCCACACAACACCAGCCGTCAAAAGTCGTGCATTTTCTTGCATACAGTTTTCATTGGTTAGATGATTTAGCGCCCGCTGTCGTCGGGGAAAATTCGGAAATTGTCTTCCCCCTTTCCGTAAAACGTTCAGCGTAAAGGCTCGTCCAATGAAATTTGTACACAACACTGCGTTAGCGTGTTTATAACCTAGCTGCGTTCTCCTTGTGTTTGTTGCTGGTTAATAAAGGCGAAATATCTAGTCCATTTTGCGGAAAGATACTAGCACGAATTTCTGGTAAATAGGCGGCGGGAATTTTGAATTTGGCCTGTTTACGGTTGAATAATTTGAACTTCTAAGTATACCTCAATTGTTTCATAAATTGGCGTTATATTTCAAAGTGATTATTAGTTAATTAGTGGTTAGCGCTTTCGTCTCGCAGCAAGAGGAGCCGGGTTCGATCCCAGCGTGTGGCACTGGTGAAAACTCGAAACAAATCTTTCCGCGTTGAGTTTGCAAGTTCTCTCCCCACTGGTTTAAGGGGTTTTCCCCCGAGCTCTTCGGTTTCCCCTTCCATAAAAACTTTTTGAGGTTAACTGTAATAGTTAGTGTAGGAAGCTGTTGGCTCGCGTGACACGCAGGGCTTTCCACCACCCTCCTACGCATTGAAACCCGGCCACCTGCATTAATGGCTTTAAAAGTCACTTGATGACTTAGGCCTAAGGTGGTGCTTTGGGTATTAGCCTAGCTGATTATATTATTATTATTATTATTTATTAATTTAGATTTAAAAACCGTTGTAATAATTTATTTTTATTACTACCTAAGAAAATCAGTTTGGTTAGTCCAGGGTAAGTATAGAACGGGTAATGCTGAGATTACCACATTGACGTACATAAACGTGCGTTTTGATGATTTTTTAGGAGCATAATAATGAAAATATACTATAATGAGGCTTAAAATAATAATCTTCAATAAATATTTATGGATCACTCTAAGCTGGATTAATATAACACGCGTAGGAACCTTTAGGAATTAAACAGAAAATAGGTGAAATTTAAATTCCCGCCGCCGATTTACCGGAAATTCGTGGTAGTATCTTTCCGCCAAATGTACTAGATATTTGGTCTTCCTTAACCCGAAATTAAGTAAAGGATATGTTTTGCAGCCTAAAAGTAATTTTGTTTTGGGATTTTGAAACAATATTTTCAATATAATCTCTAAAGTAAACGGAGCTGCTCGCGAGAAATAAGTTTGCGTAAAAATCGCGTCTTAGAAAAATAGGTTTCTCCACGACTTTTACCATAATAAATTATTAATTTCTGAGAATCGCGGCCATGGGCGAAATGTCCCCGAAGAAGACGCGAATAATGTGGACATTGAAATGGGGATATCGCAGCGTCAATAGCCTCAGCTCATTACGTAAATCCAAATTTACAGGACAGAAGAGAATAATCTATAAATAGCCGATAGACAAAACTGGCGCTAAAATCCAAATATTTGAGTCTGGAAAACAACGAAAGTTTCCGTCGCACTTTTAAAAGTCTGCGCGCGGTGGACCTCCAGAGAATTTCGACCGATACGAGCTATTTGGGAGTGTTTTTATTAATTATAAAGATAAAGTTTAGGTCCTATTAAACCAATCGACGCGTTATGGAAATTGACGTGGAGCTACGACCAACCATCCGTCCGTTTACCCTCTGTTCCCTTTTCATCGTTTTGCACCCCAGGGAAAAGCCCCGGGAAATTTCCCCGCGCGGAGCTCGCCTCGGAATGGGAAAAATAGAATTCACGGCCGCCTATAGGCTATAGGTAGAGCCATAAACCTATAACCTCTAAGTTTGAAACGCGCATTGCGCCCTTTGTACCACCACTGGACGGGCGAAAAAGAAGAAATCAGGCGATAGTATCGGCACCTGGTAGAGATAAATTGAAGCTTCTTCCTTCCCCCTTTCTCTCTCTCGCACCTCTCTCTTACCAAAGCAGCTGGCATCATGCATTGCGGGACACGTTACGTTTCTCTTTTCCGCCACCGGGTGGATTTAGCTCTGTACTTTCGCCAGTCGTTTGCTTGAACCAACACTGCCTTTTGATTCAAACTTAGGGTTGATAGGCTTATGGTATAGCTTCACCACTCAGTACACGCGGTGAAATCGTTTTAAGGCTGATGAGACAAAAAAAAATATGACGTTTCGTCATCCGGGCAAATAGAATTATTTATAAGAACCCGGAGGGACTAATTAGCTACTAATTCAACGGTAGGTGTGGTTGTCAATTTGTCCAATTGATGCGTCAAATATTAACGAATTTATGTTATAAGGTATCCTCCGTCGTATAAGAGTAATATGTTTGGTCCAATTTAATTAGGCGCATTTGAACGGACAGTTTTTATATTGTCTCTCATAAAAATGAAGCCAGTGATTGACAGGGTGCGGGGTGCTTGTTAGAATTGCCTGACAACAATTTTAAGAGCGTTATAGTTTAGAACATGAGAAGATATTGCGTACAAAATATTGCATACAGTTGATTGACAGATAAATTATATACGACATAATTCAATTTTCATTAATATTAGTGGCATCGAACAACAAATGTCCGTTTTCGCTTGATTAATTATACCATAAGTGTATAATATGGTATCATAAGTATGGCATCATAAGTATGGCATCATAAGTATGGCACTTTCTATTCTTTACACGAATCAGTTTTACTAGGAGCTATTGTCAACACAGAGTCTATAACGAGCTTCATTGCTCGTTCTCAGGTATCACCATAAGTGTATAAAATTGTAACATAAGTGTGACACTTTATATTCTACACACGCAAAAGTTTTACTGAGAGCTATTCACAAGACAGACTGCATTACGGGCTTCGTCGCCATTTTGCGTCCGCTTACTAACGCGTCACGCGTAGCCTTTGAAAGAGCCTCGCTAGGGGGAGATTTTATTCGTGTGATGACGTCACTCCGTTACCACCTCTCATTAAAATTTCGCCAAAGTGACGAACTTACGCAACAATACTATATACTTGTGATTTAACGTGATGCTTTGAGTGTTTTAAATAAAGAAATCTCATGCTATTAATAAGTGTTCCTTTGACAGGAAATTGGGAATATAAAGAAGTACGCCGAAGTGGTCCCCGCAGGAAGAGTTCACCACCGAACCCGGTATCCATAGCGATAAGTTACCCTACAAGGATTTAAGTGTGTAGTAACGCCATCTCTCGGGATGGATCGCGTATGCATTTTCCAATCGGTGTTACAGCCGTGTATACTTGTTATATTTATTTGAGGGTACCTTGACCTATCCGGCAAGCGTATCTTTACGCACGCCAACTGTCTATGTTATCACGTATATGCCATACACAATTATCAATAATTACCACATCAGATTTTCAAACAAATAACCAGGCTTGCAAAACACAAAAAAGAGATTAGACTGCTCGAAGGCAAAATCTAATAAACGCTAAATTTGAAAATTTTCAGTTAGTTGCTAAATTCAAGTGCTACTAGAAACATTTTAACCCTCTAAAACGAGGGGTCGGACATTCAAAGAAATCCCGTACACTTTCCAAGACATCCGACAATAAATCTGAAATATTGCCTAGATTTCTTCAAAATCCGGAGATTTTTTAAAAATCTCGAAATCTGGCAAGAAATCCAGAAATCCAACAAGAAATCGAGAAATTGCAAAACCATTCCCGGAATAAATATTCCATTAAATAAATTTACCTTAAAATAAGAAATAATATTAATAAAAATAAAGAAACTTAAAAATATCTCAAATTTAAAAAATGGCGTTTACTATGTTTTGCCAAGGGACAACCGAGGTATACAGCACGATACGTTGCGAGTATTTTGAAGTTCCATTTTATGTTAATTGCGAGAGACTTTGCTTAACCTCGCTAATGAAAGTATACCTATTGATTAACTTTCATTTTTCATTGCCATGACAACAAATGGTAAAACTTTTAAATTGTTCTTTTAGGTTGGAACAAAATGTCATACAAAATGTGAACCCCGAAAGAGCAACTAGAGTAATAATGTTGACATTTAATAATGGCTGATATTATGATTTGTTTTCCTGTTGAATATGTTAAAGTTCGTAACATTATCTTTTAAAAGTTGTTTCTTAATATAACATTAAAGGATTGAATTAAATACGCTTCATAATCCCGCTGTAGTTAGTGGAGGAACTATATAAATATTTAAATTCAATTTAATATTTATATTGGACCAACTTTTAAGGCGTTGGGAAAGATACGGCAAACGGCTTAAGAGTTTTTGTTGGGGCTTAAGCCGACTTTTCAGAACTATCGGGGCGAAAGGACCCCAACTTCTTCTACAGCTTCTATTTACGCTATCATAGTTTTTTTAAGTGTATTCTTTTTGGTTTGATATTTATGGATTGGAAAGATGGCCGTGATAATGGAAGCAGGTGCACGCGTTCTGATAAGTATACAAGATATTATTATTATTATTGTATGACGTCTTTTATTTACAAGGTGAGGCAGGTACAATAGAAAAATAATAATAATAATTTTTATTATTATTATACCGAATAACTAATGGAGCTTTTTGAAAAGAGTTTAAATGATTATGAAAAAATACAGCTCTCGATAATTATTACTAGATTTGCTTGTAAATTCGTTGGGTTTAAATCGGCTTTTAAGATACCCCACGAAATAGATTCTGGATTATTAGACAGGTTAAGCTTCCCCTTTGGAAACGTGAACGGGTGAACTTGTAGGAGTATGGTTTGTACACAATAAAGCTACGTGTACCCCTTCTACAAGTTTTCCCTACACGTTTTCGAGGGCTGGCTTAACCCGTCAATTGTCAAGCTTAAAATTAAAAATGACGCTAGTGAAGCTAAGAATGTTTTCTATTAGATATTGAGACAAAAAGTTTAAAAATGCCAAAATTTTCGATGATAATTTAATAAAACAATATAAATGCAAAATTATTTACTCGGATTTTTGAAACGGGAGAAAACAATTAATAATTATAAAAATTTATCAAATCGCGATATTTACCTACAAATTCAAAATTTAAACGCAGAAAGATTTTCGTAGAATTTTTAAATTTTGGTCACCCTCGAAACAGTAGAGTTTGACCTCATATTAGTGTTGGTTAAAATTAATAAATAATTATAACCACTCGCGCGTTGCACCCGATTTATCTAAAAATTCCAAATTCAAACACGTTAACAGATATAGCAAACCTTAACGCATACGTAGTGCTCGGAATTGTTTATTCATTATTCACAAATTTATTTAACAAACGTTGGTAAAAAGGATATCATTTTGACTTATTTAATTATGTTTTTTACGCAACCAAGCATTTATTTGGAAAAAAGTGGCATTTATTTAAATAATTGTTTGTTTTATTTAAATAATAGGCTTATTCACTCACGATTATTCAAACTTTGTATCATTTTTATTCAACTATTGGTTATTTAAATAAATATTATTTAAATAACGCCGGGCTTATTTTATCCATGGATAAAAATTAATCGAAATCCGAGCACTACCATACGTAACAATTACAAACATGAAATTTTAGAATTGAATCGGAAAAAAATCGACTCACCCCGTGAGCTTCATGGGAAAATAATCAGCGTGCTTAGAAAAATTAAAAACCACGTACTCGATATTAATTTAAAATCAAGAAAAACACTGTCGTTAAAAAAAGAGCAATTCTTGCTGATTTTAAAAAGTTTCGCAAACTAACCAAAATTGAGATCTGTAACTTTTTGGCGTGATTGTCAGTAACTTGCCGAGTTCGGAGCTGAAGTGAGAGTCGAAGAAAAACGGGACCCTATACCTATGTGCGAAAGTTGGCCGCCGCCGCGAACTAACCTGTAGCGCCGAATGCGGCTTCCCGATTGGCGGAGAACACGCCGTTGCCTAGCAACCGCCTCCTAACTCCGCTCTCTCCGTCGAGAGCGCTAATTTTTAAAAGGCTAATTCGCGGGGAGGGCCACGCTCGCCCCGTTCTCCGGAGGAAGTTCTCGCGCGTTGAGAAGTAGCGGAAAACGTCCAGGATCAAAAACGTGAAAGCGGATTGAGGCAGACGTTCGGCTCGTAACTTCTAGCGTTCTTATTATCGAAGTTGTTTCTTACAGCTCCGTTGAAAATTTTCCCTTAATTACAACCAGTCACCGTTCATCTCAAAATGGCCCATAATTATTCACGAAGTCTGAGGGACGTCCATGACACTTTCCCAAGTGTCGCCCCGAGTTGGTTCACGTTGCTATAGTTAGGGAATATTTTCAACCATATTCTAAATCGAAAAGATTTTATTTTAACAACCTAGTCGAGGCTACACCGAGCGCGGAACGACACCGACTAAATAAATCACTTGACGAGAAAGGACTGACAACAAAGATCCTCTTGTTGTTTGATAATCTCCAGTGTATTTCTGAATTCGGCATTTTTATCATAAGTTCATAATATAATTACAGGGAAGCGTAGATAATTTATTTTTAAATAATAAAGGCGCTTATACAGGATGTTTCAAAAGGTTATGCAAAAATTTAAGGGAAATGCGAACATTAAGGTTTGGTTTGTGTGATTGGTAAAAAAGGACTTTGTAAACAAGTCGAGGTACCCAATGTAAAAAGATAACTTAAACCGTATTGAAAGTCTCTGCTGCTTGGATTTGCGCTTGTTGCAGCCTACTTCCAGGGGCTAGTAGGCCACACTTTGAAGCTCTCTGGCGCTCTTTTAACCGATCGTAGGAAAATGGGGGGGGGGGGGGGGGGACAGGCATACTTCTCAACTCACCCCCTACAACTCCTTCAAAATTTTGTATAACCTTTTGAAACACCCTGTATTTTGGGTATCACGTCATTTTACATAGAGTTATAAGTAATTATTTTAAATAACTGACATATTTAAGAAATAAACTGTAGAGTTTTGGAATTGCTTTTTGCGCATACGCTGAACGGAAAATGCCCATTGCATTTATTAACGCACGATGTTTTGGCTATTTTCAGATTACCAAATATGGACGTAGCATACCTTTTCCCATATATTTCTAGTAATAGTTATTTATTATCCTATACCCAAACATCTATAAGAATAACCTCTTCTGAGTACATTTATGAAATAGTTACCACCGAGGGGCTGATCACTCCGCGTAATCGGTGTACAGAGCCGTACCTTTCACTGTACTAATGGGATTACGCGTAATCTTTGAAGTCCCTGCCTTTGGCAGTGCTAATCTAAGCGTAATCCGGTGTACAGACTTTCTAAGAGTGGTTAGCCCCTCGGTTACCACCCTTGTAAAATATCAAAATCTTCCCCTTGTTGCCGGTAATAAGTATAAACTATAAATCGAAAAACCGCCTGCTAAAAAGCGCTACGGCTTGGTTTTTAACTTACCTAGCTCCAATCACCGCTAGCTTCTGTTACACCTAGTGGCAGAAATGGAAAATTCGTTGAGCCATCACAGCCATGGAAGTTAAAGGGGAACGGCCAAGCTTTTCCAAATATGGCCTTATTTCCGTATCAAAAGATTAACAAGACGTTCAATATACTAACACGTACCTTTTTTGTCTTGAAAAAATAGCTTTTGGCCCAAAAAGTTGAAACGAAAAATAACGCCAGGTGTTTGGATTTGAATTTTCGCCGCCATCTTAGGGGCTGCCGCCAGCGCCCCTAACCCCGTATGAGCGATTTGCGAACTATCCTAACTTTTAAAATCGCGCAATTTAGGCTTAGGTCTCTTAAAACTGGAACGCGCCGCGCGTGCAAAACATATTTTTTGCGTCTTCAGCAGCGCGCGCTTTTAGGTTGTTTTTCTGTCTCACCGACTTCTCACCAGGTGTCGCGGCGGACGCGCGCTTTTAGATTTCCCGAAATTTCTGATTTTTTTTAAAAATTAACCACTCAATATTTTTTTACGCGGTTTTCAGCATAAATAAATAAATTTTTTTATATTATTTTTTATGCGGTTTTCAGCATAAATAAATACATTTTTTTATATTAAAAGTGGTTAGCGCTTTCGCCTCGCAGCAAGAGGATCTGGATTC
Source organism: Leiobunum rupestre (assembly GCF_980474605.1). Lineage (NCBI taxonomy): Eukaryota > Metazoa > Arthropoda > Arachnida > Opiliones > Sclerosomatidae > Leiobunum > Leiobunum rupestre. Next base: position 55,576,800 of record NC_143387.1, read on the forward strand.
GATCCCAGCTTGTGGCACTGGGTGAAAACTCGGAACAACTATTTCTGAGTTGAGTTAGCAAGATCTCTCCCCACTGGTTAAAGGGGCTCTCACCCCAGTTCTTCAGTTTTCCCTTTCCTTAAAAACTTGTAGAGCTTAACGGTAATAGTGAGTGTATGGAGCCTAACTTTGATTCAGTCAGTGTCCCTTCGCCAAAATTTTATTCAGTCAGTGTCCCTTCGCCAAAATTTTATTCAGTGTCCCTTCGCCTAACTTTGATTCAGTCAGTGTCCTTGTAGGGGTTAACGTTAATAGTTAGTGTAGGGAGCTGTTGGCTCGCGTGGCATGAGGGGCTTGCCACCACCCTCCTACACATTGTAACCCGGCCACCTGTTTAAAGGCCTTATAAGTCGCTAGATGACTTGGGCTGATTATTATAAATAAAAATAACGAAATACCGTTCGGGAGAAAGGTAAATGTTTCGAGCCTTTAGCAAGCCAGGGTAATAAAAATGAAAATGTCCTTTGAATTGGGTGTTATTTTCATCGATTGAGTTCCCTCCCTGAAGTGTTCCGACTAGAGACCATAAGGTTCGTTGTAAGGGTAAACGAGAGAGACGGGTTTGGCGGGTAGGGTCTTTCTCCGGCAATTAGACAAAAAGGTAAAAGCGCCATAAATATCAATAATCATCCGCGTTAATGAGAGCATTTAGGATGCCTACATATTCATTCCGAAAATGGAACGGAAACCTGAAACCCAGCACTCTTCCCCGTTCGCTGTACTGGAGAAATTGATCAAAACCTTTTAAATTTGCTAAAATGCTTTTTGCGTTCTAGCTAAGACCTTTAATTGGGGTTCATTAGTTTCTGGACATAGCTAGTATTTCCTCCCAAAAACGAAGACAAAAACTTTGGAGCGCGTTAAAATTGTTTTCTTCGGGAGTACCTTTTAAAACTATCAATAATAAACAAGATTGAAAAGGGCAAAATATAGTTTGGCTTTTAAAATTGGGCGCCGACATTACTTCTAACTATTTCCGCCGTTCTCGCTCACTATGTCCGCCATTCTCACTCACTGTGTCCGCCATTCTCACTCACTATGTCCGCCATTCTCACTCACTGTGTCCGCCATTCTCACTCACTATTTCCGCCATTCTCACTCACTGTGTCCGCCATTCTCACTCACTATTTCCGCCGTTCTCACTCACTGTGTCCGCCATTCTCACTCACTATTTCCGCCGTTCTCGCTCACTATTTCCGCCATTCTCGCTCACTATTTCCGCCGTTCTCGCTCACTATTTCCGCCGTTCTCGCTCACTATTTCCGCCGTTCTCGCTCACTATTTCCGCCGTTCTCGCTCACTATTTCCGCCGTTCTCGCTCACTATTTCCGCCGTTCTCGCTCACTATTTCCGCCGTTCTCGCTTACTATGTCCGCCGTTCTAGCTCACTATTTCCGCCGTTCTCGCTCACTATTTCCGCCGTTCTCGCTCACTGTGTCCACCATTCTAGCTCACTATTTCCGCCATTCTCGCTCACTATTTCCGCCATTCTCGCTCACTATTTCCGCCGTTCTCGCTCACTATTCCGCCATTCTCACTTACTATTTCCGCCGTTCTCGCTCACTGTGTCCGCCGTTCTCGCTCACTATTTCCGCCGTTCTCGCTCACTATTTCCGCCGTTCTCGCTCGCTATTTCCGCCGTTCTCGCTCGCTATTTCCGCCGTTCTCGCTCGCTATTTCCGCCGTTCTCGCTCGCTATTTCCGCCGTTCTCGCTCACTATTTCCGCCGTTCTCGCTCACTATTTCCGCCGTTCTCGCTTACTATGTCCGCCGTTCTAGCTCACTATTTCCGCCGTTCTCGCTCACTATTTCCGCCGTTCTCGCTCACTGTGTCCACCATTCTAGCTCACTATTTCCGCCATTCTCGCTCACTATTTCCGCCATTATCGCTCACTATTTCCGCCGTTCTCGCTCACTATTCCGCCATTCTCACTTACTATTTCCGCCGTTCTCGCTCACTGTGTCCGCCGTTCTCGCTCACTATTTCCGCCGTTCTCACTCACTGTGTCCACCATTCTAGCTCACTATTTCCGCCATTCTCGCTCACTGTGTCCGCCATTCTCACTCACTATGTCCGCCGTTCTCGCTTACTATTTCCGCCGTTCTCGCTCACTGTGTCCGCCGTTCTCGCTCACTATTTCCGCCGTTCTCGCTCACTGTGTCCACCATTCTAGCTCACTATTTCCGCCATTCTCGCTCACTGTGTCCGCCATTCTCACTCACTATGTCCGCCATTCTCGCTCACTATGTCCGCCATTCTCACTCATTGTGTCCGCCATTCTCGCTCACTGTGTCCGCCATTCTCACTCACTATGTCCGCCATTCTCGCTCACTATGTCCGCCATTCTCACTCATTGTGTCCGCCATTCTCGCTCACTGTGTCCGCCATTCTCGCTTACTATTTCCGCCGTTCTCGCTCACTGTGTCCGCCGTTCTCGCTCACTATTTCCGCCGTTCTCGCTCACTGTGTCCACCATTCTAGCTCACTATTTCCGCCATTCTCGCTCACTGTGTCCGCCATTCTCACTCACTATGTCCGCCATTCTCGCTCACTATGTCCGCCATTCTCACTCATTGTGTCCGCCATTCTCGCTCACTGTGTCCGCCATTCTCGCTCACTATATCCGCCATTCTCACTCACTATGTCTGAAATTCCTGCTTGTTTCTTACAATCATACTACAGACTTCTGCTAAATTGCATTTTAGCTTTTGAATAGGAAGTCGAAATTTTAACTGAGTGATGAAACTTTATTCATTGATTGGTGAAATTTGTAACAGACATTTTTTCATACAAAGAATTAACGATATCTCAAATGTTGTTTTGGTATTCTATATTATAATAGTTGAATTTTTGCAAAAAAAATATTCACCTTAACTATATACGAAAAATCAACCTACTGCATAGCTGGTCATAAAAAGTACAAATTTAAATGGTACTTTTCTTGGTGTAACTGCCTATATTTAAACTACCAGAATCGTCATGGTTTGTACATGTGGGCTTGAAACCAACTCTATACGGCTAAAATTTAAGCAATATAAAAAACGACGATTTCAAATTAGGTTCTTTCCAGATAATAACCTATCCCTTATAATATAGGAGCCAGTTATCTAACGGCCATGTCCTACGTTTCGCAATACTTACAGCTTAGGTGAAGTAGCTCCCTTTATCACTGCATAAGTCCTGCAATCACCGTTAGATGGCACTGCGCGTGGAGGATTAAAACCTTTGAGGCACTTAAAACATTTCGGTGCTTCCATGTATATTTAATTTAAAATATACTTTTTTAAATGTAAATTTGAGGCCCGTGAAACCACAAATGTTAACCATTTTTACGAAATAAAAATAGATTTTCAGTAGAAAACACTTTTACTACTTCTTCTTAATTACAAAAATCACAAAAACTGGGGTATTTAATTGTAAAAAATGTTACCTATTTCATTAACGTACCGTTAAAATTTTTGCGTCTGATTTTAAACCCGATAAATATTCTTAAGCGTTAGATGGCGCTTTACACGTAGTACCTCAGGATCAGGAATACGGAACAACTGCCGGTTTTCTGCTAGTTATCGCTCCCGTATATTTTTGGCAAAGCCAACTCCGTGTAAGGTGTCTATTGAGCGGTATAATTTTCGCTCCTCTCTTTCCGCTCTTTTTTTGAGCGGTATAATTTTCGCTCCTCTCTTTCCGCTCTTTTTTTGAGCGATATAATTTTCGCTCCTCTGTTTCCGCTCTTTTTTTAGCGGCATAATTTTCGCTCCTCTCTTTCCGCTCTTTTTGAGCGGTATAATTTTCGCTCCTCTCTTTCCGCTCTTTTTTTGAGCGATATAATTTTCGCTCCTCTCTTTCCGCTCTTTTTTTAGCGGTAAAACTTTCGCTCCTCTCTTTCCGCTCTTTTTTTAGCGGTATAATTTTCGCTCCTCTCTTTCCGCTCTTTTTTTTAGCGGTATAATTTTTGCTCCTCTCTTTCCGCTCTTTTTTTAGCGGCATAATTTTCGCTCCTCTCTTTCCGCTCTTTTTTTAGCGGTAAAACTTTTGCTTCTCTCTTTCCGCTCTTTTTTTGAGCGATATAATTTTCGCTCCTCTCTTTCCGCTCTTTTTTTAGCGGCATAATTTTCGCTCCTCTCTTTCCGCTCTTTTTTTTTTGCGGTAAAACTTTCGCTCCTCTCTTTCCGCTCTTTTTTTAGCGGTATAATTTTCGCTCCTCTCTTTCCGCTCTTTTTTTAGCGGTAAAACTTTTGCTTCTCTCTTTCCGCTCTATTTTGAGCGGTATAATTTTCGCTCCTCTCTTTCCGCTCTTTTTTTAGCGGCATAATTTTCGCACCTCTCTTTCCGCTCTTTTTTTTAGCGGTAAAACTTTCGCTCCTCTCTTTCCGCTCTTTTTTTAGCGGTATAATTTTCGCTCCTCTCTTTCCGCTCTTTTTTGAGCGGTAAAACTTTCGCTCCTCTCTTTCCGCTCTTTTTTTGAGCGGTAAAATTGGCGCTCCTCTCATTTTTGTTTTGCGCTCTTTTAAAAAGATATTTTACCGCTCATTAACGCTCATACTAACAAATCCGCTCCCAATGAGATGAGCGGTGCCCAACACTGACTTTATCCAATCGTCGGGCCTAACTCTCCAACTCAACAAATACTGTCCCCCGTCTTATTTGAAATATTTAGGCTTAGTGAATGACCTGCTCATTTCGAACGCGTTTCGAAAAAAACCTTCAAGAAAAGTAATTATAGGAAACTTAATGTAAGTTATTTTAATGTAAAAAATATGTTTTAAATTAAATGTTTTTAATTTAATAATTATAAAACAATGGGACGAAAATGTTTCGTGTAAACACAGGTAGAAATAAAAGGTTTCGTGGCGTAAGTAAGGATATAACTAAAGATTTATTTAATTATCTTAGTACATGGGTTAGGTTAATTGTAAAAATATTGTTTTAAAATAAAGATTCCCAGTTAAAAAGTCAGATTTACTTAAGAAATGGGTTTTGGCTATTGGTAATGTTTAGTGGATTCCGCAACCAAAAGATGCTATCTGCGGGGATCAGTTTGATCAATCGGACTTTCAGAAAATCTCAAGAATATGCTCACTATCGAAAAATTCGGTTCCTACTTTACAGTTTACACTTACCTAATCAATATTAAACAACTTACCAAATTGATATTGATCAAAGGTCAATAGTTCTATTTTATATTCAGAATTATCATTTCTTTATTTAAAAGAAAATATTATTTATTTTTCAATCGATTAGAATTTTTTTCGACGATTGTACATTCTTTGTTCGTTGTATTTCGGGATCTGAGCAGGAGAGCAAAACAGACTATTTTTCTTATGATTCTCCAAGAGATAGACGGCGCCACGGGTCGAATTATAAAGTTTTCTCGTCATTTTAGAGCAGACGGCACATTTGTATTTCTCAAAACTTGTTTCGCGAAATACCGAAATTCGAAGTCCTGATTGGACCTCTAGATTAATATTCCCAACTCAAGGGTTACCAGTACACTTTAGGCATAGGCTTCGTACGTTCAAATTTTGGTCACAAGTATAGCCACATACCGATCCAGTTTTAAGTTTAATATATGAAAGCTGTGCAAAACAGCTGAAAGTTTCAAGCGGAAAAAATTGAAATTCCAAAGTCGTCTGCTATTTCTTCACATATTAGTTGACGGATATTAAGGTAGATAGCGCTATTTTTAGCTCTTGTGAATGTTTTTTTAAAAACTACATCGCTAACCAGGGTGGGAAATAAGGATTTTTTTTAAGTGGACAGGTGACCCCCCTGGCTTAGAATAAATAAACCGGACCGTGACCAGTGCACGTCGTCTGCTATATTAGAATAGCTTGTTTTAACTTTTCACCGTGAATTACTGAATTCGAATTGGAGTGTACAAACATGCCACAGCCGCCGTTACACAGACCTTCAAATCCAAAGACTAATAATATAACATTTGGACCTACCAATTTCAAAATAATCAAGCAAAATCACTTCAAAAAAATAAAACACCTCGAATTAATTAAGTGGTCCAGTGGACCATTAACCCCCCTCCGATTTAGTTTATAAACTGGTCCGGGCAATTTTTAAACTGGTCATTTGCCCACTGCCACTGCCTTATTTCCCACGCTGTCGCCAAATCAAGGCAGATGACTAATGCCATCTATGGAACAGTTCCCCTGTAGCAAATCGGAGTCGGGTGGACGTTGGCCCACTGCACTATTTAGGGTCGAAATGTCCTACTTGATTTAGGGTCGGTACGACGTCGTATGTTCGACTTCTGCCGACTTTAAATGTTCGTCGTATGTACTCCGAAACATCGGTGGGCCGGTATGTCAAAGTAGGGTCGGGCCGACGTCGGCGATCAAGATAAATACCCAAAATTACCGACGTCATCCCGACTAAGAATGTACTATATAATTACGTCGAAACGACGTCGGCCGGACACCGTCAGGTAGTCGGGCCGACTTCCTTTTTGATATTTTATATGACTGAAAACGACCACGTAAAGTCATATATATAGCTATATAAATAGCTATATATATGTATGTAATTGGTGATGTCCCATGAACGGGAGTGAAGCAACGAATTTCCTTCCGTCGGAAAGCTCTTGAATCTAGGGTACAGAGTTCTATAGTTTCTTGGGGCTTAGTAAAACTAACTAGTAAATCTTCATTGAAAATATCTTACCCTAAAATATTTAGCTATATGAATATAACCTAATTGAGTTGAGAGATTTTTTAATAAGGAAACATTCTCAGATTGAATATACAATCTTTTTAGAAAAAATATAATACAATAATTTGTTTTATTAAATCGCCAAAGTTTCACAGTTTTGAGGGATTAATTGGCAAATAAAATGTCGGATATAAGTCGACCGTTGGTTGGGCTATAAATGTGTAATGTCTTTTTCAAGTCACGACAGCTATAACAATTCAAGGTCGGCGTTCGGATTCTAAATAGTTCCAATGCTTAGACTTTAAGAGTCGGCAAGTGGTCCAAAATGTTGAATCGCCATACCGACTTTAAAACGACCAAAAACGTTTTTACAAGGTACCTATTATCTCACAAACGTTTAGGACTTTTAGAGTCGGTATTTGGACCAGGACCGAATTAAAGCTACTTTTCGACCAAAGATCGACTTTAAATCGACTCTTCGTGCTACACGGGAGTCGCTTACGGGTCGGTCTTGGGTTGAAAAGTCGTTTTAGGTCCATGACCAAAAGCCGACCTAAAAAGTCTTAATCTTTAAAAAAAATATATGTACGTATTTCAGACTTTTCTTAGTCAGGGTGCCGACCGAAATTTATAGTGCAATTTCCGACTTAAAAAAGACCTTAAGTACACTGTTTTTATTAATTTTAAATAGTGACCGCTTTAATAGTTTCTAGCAACATTAATTTCGAGTATAAAAGTGGTCTTTATTAATATAATTCTCGAAATTGGGTGCTTATCGTGTTTAGCTCTAAAAATTAAAGTCATGTACAGACCAGTACAAAACCTGATGTTATAAAGTACAGCTCTGTAACGCCCTAGAGAAGTCGCTCCTTAAAAATTTCAAATCAATGGAGTTTCCAATATCGACAAAATACCCGTTTCCAGATACATTTGTGTAGACCTGGGCGCCATCTCAAGGTACTTTTCATTTAAAGCTAGTTTTCCCCGCCGCGTATACGAAGTCACTTTTAGATAAACTAGAGCGATAGTGCGCCCAAAGTCGTACGCTCAAGTGGTTGTTCGCCATATGAGCCCTACGGTAAGGCGCCCACCTCCGAGAGATGATCCAGTGTCAAAGTGTTGTGTTTGTGAATAACCAAAAGTACTTCGTGAACTGATATTTAATGGGTACTTATTTACATAATACAATTGATATAAGTTGGGAAAGATCTAACACGCGAGCGCTCAGTCTAGAGTCCGGAACAAGGATGCCAGCCTCAGATCTCCCGCACGCGCTTGACCCCCTATCTACCTGAGCACCACCTAACGGTTTTGGTAGGAAGTGCTCTAGACTATTTAGGGTGAATCATAACAATACTTCCTTTTTTTAAATGCATTTAGTCCTTGTAACGAGCAACGGTTCGTCTCTGCCTTGCTGGTCTTGACTGTGCGATAGAGGTTTTGGTGTTCTGCGACCGCGACTGTACTGGTTGCTCGGCTGTAGGGACTGATCGTGATGGTGTCTGTGGTAAAAAGTCCAATCTAGTTTGAATAGTGGCAGGAGATGCAGTAGATCCTGGTACTGGGACTTAAGGTCTGTTTGCGGAGTGAGGTACTGAAGATCTGGATGCGAAGCGTGGAAGTGAAGTTCCAGGTAGTGTGTTTTGGGCAGGTCCAGCGTGTGGTGAGCTTTCAAGAGCACCGGTGATCGGTGCGGGTCGTACTATGGGATTATCTATTAGCGGATTTCACTTTGGAGTATGTTCCACAATTGGGTTAGGCGCTTGGAGTGGTAACAATTTCCTGAGGTGGGGTCCAATGTGATGCGAATGTGGTCGGAGTGCTGTCTGACGTAACTGGAGGTGCATCTTCCTTCGGAGGGCGCAGTTGGTTTTGATGACGCCGTATTTCTCCCCTCGAGGTTTGTATGGTGTACATCATTTGACCCAAATGCCTCGTGATAATACCTTTGAACCACTTTTCTCCCACACCAAAATTGAATGCAAAAACTAATTCGCTTACCTTAAATTTGGAGGAGCTGTTCAAGGTCTTGGTATGACTGTTTACAGGATTTTGTGGCGTAAAGTTTCTTGGGTGGCAGAGGTCTAGGCGTGCGGTGATATTGCGCCCCAACATTAATTCTGCCGGTGACTTTCCAGAAGAGGAGATAGTGTGCCTGTGATTAATAAGGATTTTTGCAATGCACTCTTCCAACGTTCCTGTTTTATGGGTGTTGAGGCCTGTGTGTAGTATGTCAGCAGCCTGGAAGTTGACTTCTGAGACCTTACGCAAGTTGTCTTTGACGGTCCTAACATTTCGTTCGGCAGATCCATTTGATGCTGGGTGATAAGGTGCCGTCTTCAAATGGCGTATACCATTATTCCTTGTGAAGTCGTCAAACTCACTGCTTGAAAAGCACGTGCCATTATCAGTGACCAGAGTGAGTATGATCCCGAATCGCGCAATAGATGGACGAAGACATCTTATGACTGCTTGTGTTGATTGGGTCGAAGTGACAAAAACTCCCAGCCATTTTGTGTAACTGTCAACAACTACAAATAAGTATTTGCCCTCCACAGGGCCCGCAAAGTCTGCGTGTACTCTATGCCAAGGATGTGTTGCGACTGTTCAGGATTGATATTGCTTCTTCGGCATAGCAGCGTGCTGTTGACAGCTGGTACAGTTGGTAGAGAGTTTTTCAATGTCTGAATTGATTGATGGTCACCAAATTCTAGATCTAGCCGTAGCTTTCATCTTGACCACTCCTTGGTGGGAACTATGGAGCTCTTGCAGGATGTCTTGTCTTAGTGCCATGGGGACGATGACCCGATTGCCCATGAGAAGGACACCATGGAAATTTGACAATTCATCGCGTCTACGATGAAATGCTTCTACTTCTGGGTTAACTTTGTTGGGCCATCCATTTAGAGGTCGGGGATGGTTAATCATTATCCATGTTTAAATTGATTTTTTTCGGGGAAAAAATGTAAACAAAGAAATTTACCGGTTAATATTTCGAAAAATGATAAAAAAACTTCGTTTTCCCGATTAATTTTACAAATTTATCAAATATTAATCGGATAATACAGAAATATAAATTACTTGATCAAAACGTTTTACCAATAATTTTGAGAGCTTTATCTATTGAATTAAAGTTAACCATCCCCAACCTCTACATCCTTTTGTCATATAACCCCGCACCTTCTAGAGAATATGGTCTCCAAGTGTAGCTGCATGAAGCTGGTCCGGTGTCAATGGTCCTGTTTCGGTTAGGGTACGTATAACGAAGACGTACTCAGCTGGCACAGGAGTTGCCGGGTTGTTGAACGGCAGTGGTGAACGGCTAAGCACATCCGCATTAGCATTTGCGGAACCTTTTCGGAACTTGATATCGGAAGAGTAGGCCGCAAGAATTAACGACCAACGGTGAATCCTGGGCGCGGCCATTGGAGGAACCGGTTTCTTCGCTGCCAGGAGTGTGACCGTATACAACGTGATCTTCTTTCCATATAGGTAGTCCTTGAATTTCTTTACTCCGTAGATTAGGGCTAAAGCTTCTTTCTCTAACTGCGAATATTTTTTTTCAGCAGGAGATAGAGTTCGGGAAGCAAATGCGATAGGTCAGTCTGTGCCATCGATAATGTGAGAAATCACTGCTCCGATCCGCACTGGTGAAGCGTCACATACGAGCGTGATGTCCTTATTGGTATCATAGTGAACCAACAGATTTGACGTTTGCAGGATCGTCTTTGCTTCCAGGAAAGCCTTTTCCTCCACTTCTCCCCACGTCCAGAGTGCGTTGTGGTGTAGGAGTTTGTACAGTGGTGCGAGGCGGGTTGAGTTGTTGGGTAGAAACCGAGAGTAGTAGTTCAAGAGACCAAGGAATGATCGCAAGGTCTCCATGTTGTCAGGTTCTGGTGCATCCATAATCCCCTTCATATTCGTTTCCAATGGGTGGTTGGTGGTTGCCTTGCTCGTCCAATCGGTGGCGCAGAAATTCGACTTTACACTTTTCCAATTTTAATTTCAAGCCAAAGTCACTAAACTTTTGTAAGACCTTGTCCAGGGTGTGCAGATGCACTTCTTTTGCGCGACCACCAACAAGAGTATCATCTTGGAAGGGAGTGACGCTCTGGACATCACTCAGAACCATATCCATTAAGTGTTGGAAGATGGCTGATGCCGAGGCTACACCAAAAGGTAGTCGGTTGAAGCGGAAGAGGCCAAGGGTAGTGTTAATTACGGTGTACTTCCGTGAATCAGTTGCAAGTTCTACCTGATTGTAGGCGTCGCGTAAGGACGCCAGACTGAGCGCTCGCGTGTTAGATCTTTCCCAACTTATATCAATTGTATTATGTAAATAAGTACCCATTAAATATCAGTTCACGAAGTACTTTTGGTTATTCACAAACACAACAAGCGAAAAACAAATAAGAGGAAGGCCCTAAATTATCTCACGACGACACTCAGGAACTGGTGTCTTCCTTAAAGTCCCATCCGAGTACTGGTGCATTATCATCTCTTCGAGAAGCTTGCCAAATCCACAATGTACTGATATACGTCTCAATTCTGCAACGTATTCAGCGACTGTTTCTCCATTCTTGCCGTTCTTTCCACATCTGCTACTTTGTTGATAAGAAAATATGCTCTTAACCGTTGGGAATATTGTGTCCACGGTTCAACATTCTGATCAAAGTCTGGTAACTTCCCCATCTTATGTCGTTTGGTAGTGTTTGTCTGTTGATTACCGCCTCCAAGAGGTTGTCGGTTATTGTCAATGATACCCCGAGTTTGGTGATTATGGAAGTGGGAGCCCGGAGTTTGTTGGGTAGGTAGATCTTGATTTTGTCCAGTAGCCAGCTTTCTTGAGTAGAGTTGGTTTGATAACCAACAAAAAACGTAAAATTTTCTACTTGTTCAAAATGGCGGCCCTTTGTCGGTCCACGTGTGGTCCACCCCCCCCCCCCCCCCCTGTGTTAGGCCAAAGATAATTTAAACTCGTACCCTAGATTCGAATACTTAGAGCTTTCCCATTGACGGTTTTGTTTCGAAGCGTTTACCCTTTTCCGGCACGTGACCTCAGAAAAATCGGGCTCCATCGGTTGCGGTAAGCAGACTTGGAAGTAGCGGGAGTCCTGGGGCCAATGGCTCTTTATAAAAAATCAGGGACCCTTAAAATAAATCATTCGAACGGGGGTTGCGGGCCACCGGGGCTCCCAAATTAAATAAAAAATATAATGGAAATTTCTGGAAATTAATTTTTTTTACGCCGCTTCTGAACCTCCCTTGGGCCAGTGGCACTCAACAAAAATAAAGTTAAGGTGGTCGGGAGCCCGTGGGCTCCCGTTAAAAATATCACTATTTCCAAGTCTGGCGATAAGGCGCAAACCATGGAGCGAATTTTTTCTGAGTTGAAGTGGGTAAACGCTATCGGCAACGCGCGAGAGAGTGATTTCGAATCTAGGGTACGAGTTTAAATTATCTTTGGTTAGGCTTAGACTTCGTTAGGCCAGGGGGTAGAAACGTACGCGAAAAGCGTTTTCTCATGCGATTCCCTAGTGGGAGAGGTGGGGGTGGAAGTTTAGTCTGAAAAGTTTCAGCGGGTTCGTCTGCTTCGATATATGGACCTCGTGTCCTCGTTCGGGCCTCGGGCTAAAAATGGATCACGCTTATTGTCAAAAGAAACAACCCAAATCTAAAAAGCCGAATGGTTAGTATTACAATTTTCATTATCATCGATGTAGTCATAAATTGTTTGTCTTATATAATTTCAGTGGTAAACTTCAAAAAACTCTTCAAAATTAATATCTTTGCCCAATGAAGAGATTGAATCTCCTGATTAACCTTTTGTAAAAATAAGTTTTAAATGCTTAATTTAAAATGTTTTTCTATATTTTTATTCTTTTTAAACAGCTTTGCTTAGAAAAAAATTAAGGCTAGAGGTCGGCGGAACGAATAAATTAACCGGCAAAATTTCGATTAACCATAAAAAGTTTGGTTAACTGTTTTTTATGAACATTTTATACGAATAAACAACGATTTAACATACAAAAATAATCGATTTTTTCGTATATTTTTTGGATAATTTGCGGTTATGAATAAAAATAATTAATTGGATAATTTCTTATTCAAACACCGATCTCTAATTAAGGCAAATCCAATAAAAAATGATGACAAATGAAGCATTCCATTAGGCCTACTTGTCCATATTTACAATTGAAGGCACCAACGTTATTAATAAGCTTCGCTACAATTTCAATTTAACCCAACTTATGATTAAAGATGATTTGTGATAGTTCTTACAACTTTTGAATTGGCAAGATTTTCCCATATTTACACCTTGGTAAAATAAAATTCCAATCAGTAAAATAAAGAAAATTTACGCTGAAACTTGGTCGAAACCTCGGGCCTCGTCCTCCAGTCCCGATTTTTACGAGATTTAAAACTGAACCGAACTGAATTTTTCAGACTTTTTACCCCCTCGCTATTACATTGCCCCCCGCAACTAGGGAATCGCGAGGTTAGACGGGAGCCCGTACGAATCTCGCCGTATTTATAATCTAGGGTACGTAGTCTAGATTATCTTTCGCGGCCTTTCGTCCTCGTGGGTTCAGCTGTTGGATACTCTAACCTTTTTCTTTGAAAATTGTGGTTAGAGGGTCCTAAAGAAGTATCTCCGTCGCCATTGTTATGTTTTGATGGTATATAATGAATGATTACTCAGTTATAACTAAAACATTATTTATTTATTTAGGAAATTAAGAAAAGTCTGAAAGTTACATGCTTACTGGCTTATGCCCAATGGGGGAATGCCTGTTTAAATTCTTGGGCAGTGATGTTCCGGCGCGATTTAGGAATGTACTTTCCACCTAGGTCAAAATGTACTTTTGGAGGAGGGATGCCAGATTTAAAACCTTCAACCCGCCAAAATGAAATCGGAAAGAAGAAGTCCTAGGCTACTCAGCCCAAAAACAAGCCAACAATTAATCGTGAACCTTGTCCTATGACCATAACTGATAAGCGGTTTACTGACAGGTGGCATATCATAAGCTTGCTGTAAAGGTTTGACAGTACCAATCCCGTTCTCAGAACGCGATAAAAAGGGAGCGCCCACACTGGGGGGGGAAAGGTGGTCCGAGACCGATTTGGCTCGCTATTTCACATTCCGATATTCTTTCAGTAGTGCGCCGTAAATTCGCTAAATTCTATTGGTCTTGGCTCTTGGCGGTATTTTAAGTACCGAAAGCCCAAGAAAAAACCCGAGAAGCCCAATTTCCCGCCAACAGCCAACCCTTTCATTTCCAGCCAATATTCTTGAAAAGAAGCCCAATTGGCTGCTTTCCAGCCCTGTACATTTGATCCAGTCTGGATAAAATGTACTTTTCGTTTATAAGCTGAGCGGCGCGCGCCATCTATAAGTTTTATTACCAAAAAGCGTGGGAAATTTGAAAACGTTATTACTAAAAAGACACCTGTTACCCCGCGAGTGCTTCAGAGCGCCCAAGTAGCCTCCTTTCTCCATGGAATAACGAGAGAGGGAACGGCGGTAAGAATAGGAAAGCCTGTACTAAAAACGTTCGAGGTAAAAATGTCTTCCCCCATTCTCCCCCTTTCGGGTAGGAACCTCTGTAGCTTCATGCGCATATTTGGCGCGCATTACATCATATCGCTATGCTAAGTGGTTATTCATGGACTAATTAATGTGTATACATTAATTAGTCCATGGGTTATTGGACCAAAGATAATTTAAACTCGTACCCTAGATTCGAAATCACTCTCTCACGCGTTGCCGATAGCGTTTACCCACTTCCCGCCGGAACTCAGAAAAAATTCGCTCCGTGGTTTGCGCCTTACCGCAACCACGGCCAACTTCGATCACGCGCTGCCACGCTATACAGCGCGGCAGCGCGTGATCGAAGTTGGCCGTGCTGCAACCGATGGAGCCCGATTTTTCTGAGGTCACGTGCCGGAAAAGGGTAAACGCTTCGTAACAAAACCGTCAATGGGAAAGCTCTCAGTATTCGAATCTAGGGTACGAGTTTAAATTATCTTTGATTGGACGTACCATTAGCGGTGTAGATTGAAAATACTTATCTACTCTCGGCAAAGGCTTAGTTTGTTTTGGGTTTTGGAAAAGTTAGAAAAAATATCCCATCCATATAATCGTTATTGCTAAACCTCGAATCATTTTTACAGTTTTTATAGCAACAGTTTTTAATAACCATTTTAATTTAAAAAAAATGAAGTTAACTTGTTCCGCCTTAAGTCACGTTAAAAATCGTCTGCAACAACTGCCAACAAAATATCAAACAAACAAGCTGTACCTTACTGGATAGCTTTCAAATACGGACATCTAAACCGATCGCACTAGAGTGACTGCGCGATAAGTGTGCGCAAATGAACATGCAAGTACCTACTATATTATGGGGGAATGAACCGAAAAGGGGATCCTAAAGTTTTTAACGACCAGTTTTACAACACAAGGCCGCCGTTCCCTCTCTCGTTATTCCATGCTTTCTCTATGATTTCCTGCATTTTTGTCTGCAAAAGGGGTTGAACCTCCCCCTATTGTCAAAAGTCCGAAATTTTTACTGCCTTTGAAAACCAGTATTCCAGTTAGTCGGACTCGGAGCTATGAGCGGAATTTCGCCATATATACAGGTGGTGCGGGGGCGGGGGCGGGGGGTTACAATGGGAATTCGGAGATAAGCAGAAACTTTGTGATGGTGAAATTTTAAACAATCTCCCAAATTAAGAAATGTACTAAATATATCTCAAAAGTATTAAAATGTATTGTTGTTTCACATATTTTCACAATGTACTAACAACGTATCTAAGATTTTACTTTTGTATCATAAATTTACAAAATGTACTAAATACGTATTAAAAATTTCCAAATGTAATTTTGTACTTCAAAATCAAAAAGGTATTAAAAAGTACAAATGTACCGCCTGGAACAACACATCTTGGGCTTCCCTGGCTAGTCCAGGGTGCCCTCTAGTGGATAATATTGTAACTACATCATATAATGGCGAAATATTACTTACCATTTTTTCATATTCCCACTGTTTCGGGATCCAGTGGCGTAGCTAACATGGGTGGTACCCGGTGGGGATATGGTGTGTTCATAGCCGTCTGTAGTAAGCATTTCCTAGTTAAAATTTTGTACAAACATGCGCTGTGATATATTGTGATATTACTGATTCTATTCACTTGTTTAATATTTTTTAAATCAAATATATTAACAGATAAAGTATTTTGTAATATTTTCACCATGAAAAATGCTTAAACAGGGTTGCCACAAAATTTTCAGATTCAAATTCCCTGACCATTTTAAGAGATTCTCCCTGACTTATTAAGGCCAAAATTTTTCTTTTATATTTTACTTTTATCAGAAGTTAATAAATTTAGATGGACTTATATTTCAGTAAAAAGGTTATTGCAATCAGAGAGTGTATAGTATAGAGAGCAGTGTTGTTCCGGCGCGATTTAGGAATGTACTTTCCACCTAGGTCAAAATGTACTTTTGGAGGATAAAATGTACTTTTCGTTTATAAGATGAGTGGCGCGCGCCATCTATAAGTTTTATTACCAAAAAGCGCGGGAAATTTGAAAACGTTATTACTAAAAAGACACTTCATTTCCGGCATTTTTGTCTGCAAAAGGGGTTGAACCCCCCCCCCTATTGCTACTGACGTGTCAAAAGTCCGAAATTTTAACTGCCTTTAAAACGCAGCTGCCTTTGAAAACCAGTATTCCAGTAAGTCGGACTCGGAGCTATGAGCGGAATGTCGCCATCTATTTTTGTTTCACATATTTTCACAATGTACTAACTACGTATCTAAAATTTTACTTTTGTATCATTAATTTACAAAATGTACTAAATACGTATTAAAAATTTCAAAATGTATTTATGTACTTCAAAATCAAAAAGGTATTAAAAAAGTACAAATGTACCGCCTGGAACAACACTGATAGAGAGGCGCCTCTCTTTCAAAAATCCGTCGCATGATTTTTTTCGCTAAAATGTCCACTAGTCTTAGACGTTTGAGGGCGCTACTAGCTATCACCATTTGCCTCGAGCGGCGCGCGATTTAGGCATAGAACGACGCAAAAAGTTTTCTATTTATTGGATAATTTAACATCAATAAATCTATTAATTTGTATTTATCGGCGATAAATTGTCCGTCAACTAAGAAAATTAAGTGTCGTTTATCTTTTTTTTTTAAGTTACCAAAGGATAAAGAACGGTGAATAAGCTTTTTTATTAGATAAGCTTAGGCCTTGGGTATTAGCCCAGCTGATTATTATTATTTTATTATTATATTCACTTTCAAACTTTTAGTTCTGAACTGTGGCTGCAAAATGTCAACAATTACAAACTATAACATAAAATAAATGAATATTTTTACACAAACCATACACTTTGTTCTCTCTATTTTATTGACGATTGTTTCATGAATGTTAAAACCAGAAATCGACTAACTATTTTTTACAATAATAAATATCAAATTTCAGTTTCCCCTACGCCTATTAAAAGTAGAAAAACATCTACCAGGATAACTTTCTTCTTAATATTTATTAATAATTAATTATTCCAATAAGAAAACACGTTGGCTACACACAGGGCCAGAGCTAACGGCACAAAACAAATTCTCCAATTGCACAACTACGCTTGCCCTAATGAATCAAATTATAAAAATGATAATTTAAATTTTAAGTCAAGACTTTCTAGAAAATTACTTTTGGTTATATTCGTCAAAGAGGAGGCAATAGAGATCATCTGAATTCTCAACAATTTTGGGCAGCATACAGAGCTGCATCAGTCAATAATCTCTTAAAACCTGCAGATTCAAATTGCATCGATGATTTGGATAACTTCATTTTAAACAGATTCCTTTAAGAAATCCGCTCCAGGACCACAAGAGGATTCATCTGATTTTGATAAATATGGAGTCTAACAAGTTCATTGAAAGTCCTAACCTGCTCAAAGAAAATGTCCACTCCTTAGTTATATATTAAGAAACCTAACCTAATCCATCGCTGCTTTTCAAATCACCAATGTTCTTCTTGCATCAGTCAACTAAGGCAAGACAATCCAATTCTTTATCCAACTAATGTGCTTGCTTATTTTAAGGCATTCAAAATAGGGTGTGCGAGTCCTGTTTTTTGAAATTCGAGTCGAGTCTCGAGTCTTAGAAACTTGGACTCGCGAGTGCTCGAGTCCAAATATTAAGGACTTGATCGAGTCCTCGAGTCCTAAAGAATTAGGTTTAAAGCTTTCGAGTCCAATACGAGTCCGGAATGTTTTTAACGAGTCCAATTCGAGTCCTAATTTTTATCGAGTTCAATTCGAGTCCTAAGTTATCGTGGCCAATTCGTCTGAAATTTATTTGCCGCTGTTTAAATAATCTTGCCCAATAATAATGGACTCGCCGAGTAATAATGGACTCGCCGAGTAATATTAGACACGCCGGGTAATTTTCAAATTATCTATTTACTCGAGTCCGCTTCGAGTAATTATGTACCCTTTTCGTGGGAATCGGGTACCCGTGCGAGTAATAGTACTCGGACTCGATAACGAGTACTCGCAATTTTCGAGTACTCGCACACCACTAATTCAAATCCACCAAAAACTCTTCTTTTGGTAGCATCATTGTACCAACTGCCAATTTCTTGGAATTTGTAACAAAGGTAAATGAGATATTTGACACCAGTTTCAAACTGTTATCACACATGACAAATTTAAAAGGCTGCTTACAAAGATTCATAGCACAGAGAATTGACATTAAATGGTTCCAGGCTCCTGAAGGTTCAACATGCGCAACTGAGTTTCAAAACATGATATCTTTTTTTGAGGAGTTCTGCATAAATAGTACCCTTAAAAAACAAGATCTTGATCACCAATATACAAAAACACAGAAAAGATTGGACAGAAAACTATTAAAAATACAACACTGAACGTTATTTATCCATGCAAAGATATTCGTATTGAATTACCATTTAGTTCATATTTACATTACTTGTAAAAATTAATTATTTTATTTTAAATTATATTATTATTATAATTTATTCCACTCCAATCTAATTTATAAACTTCCTTGTTAGAGTTCTTCTGTTCCTGACCAAGTCTTTCTGTTCATCTAAGACTTGGCTTCCCTTACAATTTCTCGTGATTTTTTTAATTATTAAAAATATTGGAGTTTTTATTATTGAAATATTGTAATTAGTAATTTTTTTGTACTTACATTTCTAATGATATCCACGATTTTTTTTAAAGAATTCAAAATAACAATTGAAGAAAAAGTTATTGCAGCTGTTTTGTTTTTATTTATAATTGATTTTATTCCGTGGCGCCATCGAACGTCTAAGACTAACATAAAGGATCGTCTGCTTCTTCTAGGCGCTCGCGCTTCAAAAACGTACGACAAAATTTTAACATTGCAGGAATAGGAAGAGGCGCCTCTCTATTATAGCGAAGCGACTTTACCCTCTCTGTTGCAATGTTGAAACATTCAAGGAAATAAATCATAATCGTGGAATTTGTCATACATCTAGAATTAAATTACCTTCAAAAAGTGCCCAGATAAAATTTTTACCAATTCTTAAAATTCCCCGACTTTCTAGGCCCATTTTTAAATTCCCTGACGTGTGGCAACCCTATTAAAGTGATTTGTTATATTTTAATAATTACATTGATATTTTAAGGCTTAGGGTGAAACCATAGAAATCTTATTATAAGATTTCTATGGGTGAAACAAAATTTTATCTTTGAAAAAATTCCCGCTTCTTATTTTCCCGATATTTACGCCATCTGCTGGATTTCAAAAAACCGTGATGCCCCTTACAGACGGTTATAGTGTGTTACTTATTAGTCAAAACCTCAAAACGTGTAAAAAGCTTTTTCGAATTTCTCTAGTGTATTTCCAACTTGATTTAAGAGGCATTAAATATTTCTCAAATATTCCTTCCATAAGTCAAATTTCCCGGAAATTTTTTATTTTAAATTCCTAACTTGGTAAAGCACTATTTCCCACTTATTTACCTTCCCTTAAAAATAAACTGCTGTGTTTATCACATTTTTTAATGCTTATATTTTCATTGTTTCAATGTAATATTACATTATATAAGTCATCTAAATGAAATCCACAAAATATTTCAAACACTCTGAAAATATATTTAAAAATATAGGCATATGACACGAACAATATTATTTACAAGCTTTTACAATGTTAAATATATTTTCAAAGTAGTTTGAAAACTAAATGAATCTCTTTTATAGTAAAACGTGACATACATAACAATTGCAAGTGCGATTATTTTTACAAGACATCGCAAATGGCAGGATCATGAGATTTAGCTCTGGGAAACTCAGGATCCCACCAATGGAATACATTAACACTGTCAGCTGGATTGAAATCAACTCGTGTTGATACACTTTGAGTTTGCTTTTTATTGCACTCGTAAATATTTGCGGTGAAAAAGAGCTGAGCCTGATGTCCTCTCAAGTCGCGGCTCAAACTTGTTTTGAACTCAGCTAAACGAGTTCCCATAACAGTTGCGGGAATGTCCACAAAGTGATTGCATGTTATTCGTAATATGCAAAATCCTTCATCAGGGTTGGAAACAATATTGGAACTACAAAAAGTCATATCCCAACCTAAATTATCATTTTCCCAGTCATTGTCCTCAAAATCAAGAGAGGGCAAAACACGAAAACTGTTGCGAGATTTCTTCATCTTACAAGTATCAAATTTGAAAAAGAAATTCCATTTCTGTTCCACATTCTGAAAATGCCAAACTGCATTGCAAACTAGTTTTAACAAGTTACTTCCCGCGTCGCTTGGATTGGCAGTTCTGTGCATACTGGGTCGATTTGTTCTTTTTGCAAATGGAGGGTAGATGTAATAAAGCGCTCGAACCACATTTGCTTTGATGCAGTTGGGCCTATCTATTTGCAAGGGCTGCAAGTGATCTGGTATTTTTATACTGGGGCTGTAATACCTGTAAATATATAAAAAGTTGACATTGTGAACAAAAGAACAAGAGTAAAATTTACCTTTTATAAAGAGAGATCCAAAATTTGTAAGTAGATGTAACGTAATAAGAGGTTTTACAAATAGATGCAAAGACTTTGACATCCTCAGGTTGAATGTATTGTCCCAGTAAAAACCAAATATCTACTGGATAAGTTCGCCCATTTAAAGAGTCATGAGCTCTTGTTGATCTTTGACGTCGTCGTCTTCTGGTTTTAGCTACAATTTAAAATAACTTTAAAAGACTTGTTTAAGAATAGGTTTAATTCTAAATTGTACTGTGTCCTGGTGAATAAAGCCTTTCTTCATTTTCCGAATCTGATTCTACCCATTCAATATTGTATGTTGAAGTTGAACATTCATTAACTGAAAAATTAAATCATATTTCCGTAAGTAAAACTCGAATCTTAACTAAAAGAACGCTATTATAAATACCTTCTCGATTTAAAGAATTAGCGACGGATTTACGTAAGCGCTGAGCGGTTTTCTTGGCATTTGCGAAATCCTCTAGAGTTACATCTAACCAAAAATTTATTAAATTAGCAAGAAAATTGCGCAACATAACGATTATACTTTTACTAAGCCTTTGGAATTTCGCATCTCTTAGACCCTTACCAGCTTGTGTTGGTTCCTTTCTTTGTTTATTAATTTCGGTTTTTCCCTTCCTTGGCATATTTCTGATTTACGCAATGTTAATAATTAGAAATAAATATAATTTGGATTTGATGACAATTAATAAAACAATTTTGAAAAGTGAATCTTTACTTACTCGTCTTACGCTTCCAAATTCCAACCCTGATGATTCCAGCTGAGACTCGACCCACGGCCAATTTCGATCGCGCGTACCGCGCTTTAGCGGCCCCGTTAATCACCTCGCGAGTCGCATCTAATGTTAATTTGCGTGTATGAATAATCCCGATAGGGGCGCTACATACGACCCAAAACCTACTATCACCAAAGGCGGGGAATACAAGGGAAATCGTGGGGAAAAAAAAATTCTTCGGTTTTCCACGTTCCTTTTTAGAAAAAACAATAGCTGAAAACTATTCGTGAGTTCTGAACCGTTAAGAGAACGGCCTAGGACTGAGCTGTGACGTCACGAAAAAGTTCTGGATAGTTCAGAACTTTTGTACGAATAGTTGTCATTCAAATTAGAATCGTACGATTTGACGTACGCAGCCCGATGTGCAGACGAATTTTAGAGATTTCAACCTTGAGTTCCGGCCAGTACTTGGTCTTGAGCAGGTACCATTTAGAACGGTTCCGAACGGTTCAACAAGAGGTTCTTGTCTGCGAATAGTTTGCATTTGGGTAGTTCTAGAATTTTTTTTTTGCCGAATAGTGCGCATGGGGACTGGTTGAACGGTTCAGAACTCACGAATAGTTTTCAGCTAATGTATAGTAAGTTAAACTATCTTTTCCCAATATATTTATGTATAATTCATAGTTTAAAAAAATATTACCTTATAAATATTAAATGAAGAAAAAGAGACGTGTTTTTTACGCGAAGGCGCCATATTAGAATATATAGTTTTGAAGGCTGTAGTGGTGTTTAGAGCGTTTTGATGTGTAAATAATGTCTCTCTTAAAAATTTATAAATCTTTAATAATAACAAATCTTTATTAATAGTATATATATAGCAAATTCACGAGTTTATAACCGTTCTTAGGTAGTATTTTCTGTAAATCTAATTAGTTTTAAGAGTAAGAACCTTAAAACTAATATAATTGGAGATAAAAGATGCTTAGGTACATCTTTTGAAATAAATAGGAAAAAGATAGATGGTCTGCAGCCTGCATTTCAAGGAGATTGATTTCTGTTCAGGTTTGTACCTTTATTACGGAAAAAAATTTCAGTCAGATAAAATTACAAACCGGCCAGCTTTTAATTATGAATTTAGGTAGATTAAGTTACAATTTTTGATTTAAGTTGATGAATGTTCATTATTTATCACAATATCGATTAAAAATTTTGCCAATATTTGCCTATTTTCTATTTTTTGTGCAGATTTTCAATAGAAATATGAAATTAAAAAGGGCGTTCAATTTAAAAACGACCCATGGCGATAACATCAAAACCGTTTCCTGTACTAATTTAAAATTTTTGTGGCACGTGTTGGGGAACAATTAAAAATGATAACATTGTGGAACAACTTTCTAATTGGAACAAAGTTTCTAAATCTAACGATTCTCGAGATGATTTTTCAATGACCTTGAAGACATGGTTCAAGATCATCGATGTTATCATTTGTTCAAGATCATAGATTTTATCATTTTTAATTTTCCCCCAACACGTTTTAAGTGTCACAAAAATTTGAAATTAGTACAGGAAACGGTTTTTGAGATAATAATTTTGACCAGGTTTGGGCTCAGTTTGCCCCCCTGTGCGGCCCTTACTAAATATACAATATTATTCTAGGTTTAAAACGACGAAAGCTTAAAACTTGTTGAAACGTAAAATTATAATTTATTGCGCTTATAATATATTTTAACTTAATATTATTTCATTAAAAATATTAAAATAATATATTTACCCTGAAGTTACAGTGAATCTTCTTTTCCCTTTTTGTTTTATTTATTTATTATGTGTTTCAAGTATTACGCAATAATACTATGTTGCTGGCAGCATCTAGAGGATGTTCTTGGTTTCTGTTTAACTCTTTTATAATTTATAAACAAGGTTAAAAAATTAGAATCATTAAAAAAATATTATACTATTAGTTAAATATTAACCTACATTCGGTTTAATTCAATGTTTTTTTAAATTTATTTAAAAATAATTGTTTTTTGTGGATTTTTCCTATCTGACTAACGTTAAATTTTGGTCGTAGCGAAACCCTGGTGGGAAAATATATACACGTTAAATTCAGGCGATTTAGGGGGCGTGATCAAAGTTGGCCGTGCTCGACCATATCCAGTGCTGCCACATGTAAAAAAGCTATATATGGTACCAGGGCAGGCTCAAAATTATCGATTTTTGGTCATAACCATATACATAGTAAAGAAATAGACACCACATTCTACGGGGGGTTAATACGGAAGCGACGCCAAGCAGACAACCGGCAGCTTTTCCGTAACCTGGGGTACTACTTTTAAGCGACGCCTGTCGAGTACGTGAGAAAATAAAAATTCATCACTTGGTCGTGTTTGTAATCGTTTAGGTACTCTGGCGTGATTCGAGAATATTTCGGTGGTGATAATTTAAAATAAGGTTAATTTTAATTCTAAGTTGTAAATAAGTCAATTCATTCTTTCGAAACCCATATAAAAAGCAGCAGATCTTTTAATTAAGAATATAAAAATTCTAATTGATGAAATGTTATTTTGTCAAAGGCTTAAGTAACTCGTGTTGTGGTTATGGTTTGTTATTCTGACTATATAACTATACGAGATTCTAAATTTTATAAAATATCGTCTGTCGTATGGTCTGCCTTCCCGCGTGCTGTGACGTCACGATTGCGTTTATCAACAAAATAACGGGCTCTTTAATTCGTTGACTCTCCGTTTGCAAACGTGACGTCAATCCCGGAAGCGAAAAAAGTCGTACAGTAGCGAATGCGCCTTCAACGGTCCAACCGTTTGCTGTTACTGAACGCGGCCAATATAAATCCTTACGATGGTACTTTTTGAACTCTATACAAAGTGATGTGTAGATAGTAGGTGGTTTTTTTTTCGAGTGTTCTGGGTTTTTTGAGCAGGTTAAAAAGTGTAGCCATATGACGTCATTTTACTTCAATTCTGTCTTGACGAAAGAAACGAGTTGGAGTAAGAAGGGAGTAGTTAAAGGTTAAAGGTTATTTATAAAAAGTTTCCCGTCGTGTTTTCGTGAAACGAAATTTAAGCAGACGACAAAGCTAGATTACTCCCTCTACACCTCCTTTCCAGGAGGAGTAAAAAGTGTAACCCTAATACTCCGGAACAAGCGAACAAAATTCGGGACAGGGTAAATCTTAACCCGAGAACAGGCGAATAAAACGTCTTAGGGTAAAAAGTTTACACTCTTTGTCCCCGGACAAGCGAAAAAAAACCACCTAGTGTCCACTCAAGTGTCACGTTCGTACGCGGGATTTCAAACCAAAAGCTACCATTCTGATGTCAACTAAATTCTGCGTGATAGAAATGCGACATTTAATTTTGCGGCGGTAATTGTATTCTACTTACAATCCCCCCTAAGGTATTTGTTTTTACTCAAAATAAAATATCGGTTTTCGGTATAATAATATGATGTAAAAAAACTAGCTTAATCCCATGTTTTAAATAGATATTTGTTGTTTTTTAAAGTTTTTCTTACAAATGACCTAACTGCCTTAACGGAATTATTTACTTTTTTACTTTTACACTGTTTTTGACGGTATGCTATTAGAGTGTAAAATGGATTATAATGGAGCAAGCTCTAAATATACGAAACATTTTGCACTGCATTAGTATTCTCAAGTTCTCAACACCATAGCACAGCCTGAGCATCGGTGCCAGTTCGGGATACGGACGACGGAAACTTGTTATTTTTTCTAAGACGTTAAATAGGAAACCTTAAACGGTATTATTGATATTGAAAACTTAGTCTCAGATTTTCGTTTATTAGTATACGAATTGTAAAGTATGTAAGGGTAAATCAAAGGTGGGACCGGCAGCAATTTGCGACGACCTGTCCAACCTGCACCTGCCAAGTTTCTAACCTGTATCACCTGCAACCTGCAAATTTTTCTAAAACCAATAATCTACCCAACCTGCACCTGCAGGCTATTTCACCTGTTCAACCTGCAACCTGCGCAGGTAATCTGCCAATCACCTGCAGAAATACTAATAAAGACATATGTAGAGAAGTATTAATATATATTTTATTGAGGTAAATGCTAAAGAGTAAGCAAGTAACATTACCAGTGAGAGTCTCTCACTAGTAATGTTTTAAAAGACATATTAAATATTAACTGGTCTGTTAAACACTTGACGTCTTAACCTACAAAGAAAATAATCATCCAACGTTAGAGGTCGGGGATGGTTAACTTTTATTCAATAGATAAAGCTCTTAAAATTATTCGTAAAACGTTTTGATCAAGTATTTTTTTTTCTGTATTATCCGATTAATTTTTTGATAAATTTGTAAAAAAAATCGGAAAAATGACGTTTTTTTCGATAAAAAGTTCAAATTTTACGAATAATACATGTTTTTTAATCATTTTCCGAAATATTAACCGGTAAATTTCTTTGTTTACATTTTTCCCCCGAAAAAAATCAATTTAAACATGGATAATGATTAACCGTCTCCAAAATAAAACGTATTTCACATCTAAGGCCCAGGAGTGACGAGACTAGGGTCTAGAGCATAAACATAATAAAGAAATAGACCCACGATTCTACAGGGGGTAAATACGGGAGCGATAACTAGCAGACAACCGGTATTTGTTCCGTATTCCTGTGGTACCACGTTTAAGCGACGCCTGTCGATTAGGCGAGAAAATACAAAATCATCACGTGACACGTCACACATGTTCGTGTTTGTAATCTTTTAGGTACTCTGACGTGATTCGCGAATTTTTTGGCTGTGAGAATTTAAAATAAGGTAAATTTTTATTATAATTTTTAAATAAGTCAATTAATTCTTTCAAAACCCAAATAAAAAGCAGCAGATGATCTTATAATTAAAAACAAAAAATTCTAATTGCGAAATGATATTTTGTCAAAGGCTTAAGTAACTATCCGGTTTGTTGTGGTTATGGCTTGTCATGGGAATATTCTGAGATTCTAAATTGTAAACAAAAGTAAATGGAATTTTTTTGAAAAGGATGATTCTACTAAAGGTATGTAGCTATTGTCCTTGAAAAAAAATTAGCTTTGACAATTTAAGTCTGATGGCTTGACCCTTCATTTCTAGATTTTTGTCCTTCGCTAATTTATGGAGTCTGAGCTTGCAATATAAATTAATAACTTTCTTAATGATGATGTTCGATTCCAACTTGAGCATCAAACATGTTCGTGGTGATCTGGTAAGATGTCCATGCCAACAATATTTCGTAATACAGCAAGTTCTAGTTCTTAGACTACATTTCTTTTATAGAGAGAGGAATATCTCTTCATAACAACTAAACAAAATTGGCTAAAAACCAAGGAGATCTTACTCAAATTATAATAACATAATTAAACCTACACGAAATGATCCTTGGTCAAAATTTAAAGGTGAGAAGTTAGCATCACCGGTTTTTTCTATTTCACTTTCAACTGGATGTAATTTCTTTAAATTAAATAAAAAAATTATTTTGACTATTTTTACTTGTTTTAATTCTATGGAAACCAAACCAGAGTTGGAATGGCTTTTGGTGTGACCCACCTTTTGCCATTTACAATTTGTATATCCCGTTCTAAAAAGTGATCATTACAAATTAAATCATGATTTGAATGTGTCGCGATTTACAGCAATTGTGCATTGAAAAAGTATTGTAGGTTTAGATAAGGGAATCCTATAGTTATAAAAAGATTTTAAATAAGAATGAATATTCATTGAAATAATATGATAGTTTAATCCTACTTATAAAGCGCCACTAAACTTAAGTGGCGCTTTGGACTAGGCGCCCACTGGCTCTCTGTTTCGTATCCGTCCTGCCTTCCACAAGGCATTGTCTCCGTTACGAAGCAAAGGCTTGTGGAAGCCAGGACAGAGACGTTTCGAGGAGTAGTGAGCGCTTGGCCTAGGCCATATAGTACCTAACGCTTAGGAATATTTATCCGGTTTAAAATCAGACACAAAAACTTTAGGGGTGAATTTGATAAACGGGTAGTACTTTTATGTTAGCTAACATGTTTCATAATTCGTTTTGGTATTTTTTTTTATTAAAAAGTTATAGAAAAAGTGTTTTCTACTAAAAATCTTGTTTTTATTTGGTTAAAAAAGGTTAATTTTAGTGTTTTTACGCATTGCAATAACAAGTAAAACAATACCGGAAAAGGTTTCATTCCATAAGTAGGATTAAATTATCATATTATTTCGATGAATATTCATTCTTATTTAAAATCTTTTTATAACGAAACCTACAATACTTTCTCAATGGACAATTGCTGTAAATCGCGACACATTCAAATCATGATTTAATTTGTAATGATCACTTTTTAGAACGGGATATACAAATTGTAAATGGCAAAAGGTGGGTCACACCAAAAGCCATTCCAACTCTGGTTTGGTTTCCATAGAATTAAAACAAGTAACAAAAGTCTAAATAATTTTTTTATTTAATTTAAAGAAATTACATCCAGTTGAAAGTGAAATAGAAAAAACCGGTGATGCCAACTTCTCACCTTTAAATTTTGACCAAGGATCATTTCGTGTAGGTTTAATTATGTTATTATAATTTGGGTAAGATCTCCTTGGTTTTTAGCCAATTTTGTTTAGTTATTATGAAGAGATATTCCTCTCTCTTTAAAAGAAATGTAGTCTAAGAACTAGAACTTGCTGTATTACGAAATATTGTTGGCATGGACATCTTACCAGATCACCACGAACATGTTTGATGCTCAAGTTGGAATCGAACATCATCATTAAGAAAGTTATTAATTTATATTGCAAGCTCAGACTCCATAAATTAGCGAAGGACAAAAATCTAGAAATGAAGGGTCAAGCCATCAGACTTAAATTGTCAAAGCTAATTTTATTTCAAGGACAATAGCTACATACCTTTAGTAGAATCATTATTAATCCAAGGTAGAATCATCCTTTTCAACAAAATTCCATTTACTTTTGTTTACAATTTAGAATCTCAGAATATTCCCATAACAAGCCATAACCACAACAAACCGGATAGTTACTTAAGCCTTTGACAAAATATCATTTCGCAATTAGAATTTTTTGTTTTTAATTATAAGATCATCTGCTGCTTTTTATTTGGGTTTTGAAAGAATTCAAAATATTCGCGAATCACGTCAGAGTACCTAAAAGATTACAAAAACGAACATGTGTGACGTGTCACGTGATGATTTTGTATTTTCTCGCCTAATCGACAGGCGTCGCTTAAACGTGGTACCACAGGAATACGGAACAAATACCGGTTGTCTGCTAGTTATCGCTCCCGTATATTTTTGGCAAATCAAACTCCGCGTAAGGTGTCTATTTCTTTATTATGTCTATGGCCTAGAGTGTCAAAAACGAAACTAAAACCAAACCGACTTTTGAAAATTGATATTAAGTCGAGGCGCGCCACCGCATGGAGAGAGCTACAGACGAGAGCCTGGAGCTGGCGTGGAGAGAGTAAGGGAAAACGTAATCCGAGAAGCTACACATTTCAATTCTCAACGCGGTTATTTTAACGAGGACAGGCACCAGTTCAACACAGCATAGTATACATATTGCATACTCGTTTTCTTAGTTCTTTTATGTTTCGGAAAAGCGGACCTTTCGTATATATGGCAGGTTGGCAGGTAAACCTGCAAATCTGCGATAATATGATCTACCCAACCTGTATCTGCCACTCTTTTCACTTGTCCAACCTGCAACCGGCCAAAAATATTTTCTATCGTGATCTGACCTGACCTGACCTGACCTGCGCAGGTTGCAGTTATCGGCAGACCTGCACAGGTAATCTGTACAGTTCCCACCTTTGCTCCGAGGGAGTCTTGCAAGGTGATCTTAAAATTTCAAAATGGCAATCTTTTGCGCTTTATATTTTAGTTTTTTAATTCAATAAAAACTATCAACTGATATTTATTATATCATATTTAATCTATAAAAACGTGAAAAAATACATTTTGGCGTAAAAATGTACTTCGTGTTTATCTTTTTTCGTTTTTCGAACAGTAACGTCCACTCTTAGCGATACTTGTTTTTTTTTTCAAATAACCTTGGACGACTCCCTTAGTGTGATTGGTTTACGGGGGCTAAAAACTAGGCTTTTTACCGATCTTCTAAAATCTACTATCCATGGGTAAATCAGCTACTCTTCCCCCAATCCAATCCCTTCTGTTTGCCACTGATCGATTAGTTCCGTAGACGATAACAAAAATTTAGTTTTTTAAAGGGTCATGTGACGTTACAAACGGATTAATGGTTAAAAGGTAAAATATTTTTTCCCTTCCGAAATACAACCCCTTCAACCTGTTTCCAGTAAAAAAACGATACTAAAAACCAGGATTCATTAATATCGAGAGTAAAATGTTTTGTAGAAACAGAGCCCGCCGGATTTTCGGAAGGAGTTCCGTAGTTCAATATCTCGATGGAAGATAAATGGTCATTATAAAATTGTATTAGCCTAGCTTAAAAAAATATAGATATTAAAGTCTAATTATATAGGCCTATTGACTATCTGTATCACCTAACCCCCCCCCCCCCTCCCTACCGAAGCCGCAACAAAGCCCCGCCGAAAAATAAAGCGTTGGGTATGCTCTGAGCGAGACGTCCCTGTGTTTCTTGGTCTAAGGTTGAAATTATCGTATATGGTTCAACAATTATTATTATTATTATTATTATTATTAATTGCCTCGTAACTATCAATTTGTACGATAATTATAGTACGACTAGCAACACAATATAAGTTTATCACTTCTGCACTAAATTAAATAAATAAATCATCAGTTTATATAACTTTCAAATACTTTATTCACATCATTTTACTACGTAACAAGTCAATTTCTTTTTGTCGAACTTTTGCCCTTCGCGACATCGAAGGATTTTCAGAGCTTCTCCCTGGACGCAAGAGTAGTATTTGAAACAATTGCATCTGAAAGGAAATTTACCCGATTTTCCTTTGCAATCGAAAGGCCGTTTACCATCTAAAATAAAATACGTATTTGTGATATAATTTATCAGGGTTGGGAAGACGATATTTACCGCATTGAGCTTGATCCTCTGGTACGCATTTGCGCAGATTTTTGTCAAAGAGCCAGCCACATCGGCAATTGCGTGGTAGTTTACGTCCTCGGCAACATCGAATAAATTTGCTACAGATATCCGGGTTCGGAAAGAAACCCTTCTTGTTTTTGCAAGTGAAAGGTTCGCTGTTTGCGGTGTCGTTGCCATTATTGCTTGAATTGTTGCTCGGTGAACCGCAAGACGTTTTGGACTTGTTGCGTGGGGCGTTTGTCGTTGTAGTAGCGAGTGTAGTAACAGAGGGTGTTGGTTCTGTGGGGGGTGAGGTTATTGGAGTCAAAGTGGTTGAGGGTGGCGAGGTTATTAGAACCAGAGTGGTTGAGGGTGCCGAGGTTCTTGGAGTCAAAGTGGTTGAGGGTGGGAAGGTTGTTGGAGTTACGGTGGTTGAAGGTGGCGAGGTTATTGGAGTAACGGTGGTTGAGGGTGGCGAGGTTATTGGAACCAGAGTGGTTGAAGGTGGCAAGGTTATTGGAGTCAGAGTGGTGGAAGGTGGTGAGGTTATTGGAGTCAGAGTGGTTGGAGGTGGTGAGGTTATTGGAACCAGAGTGGTTGAAGGTGGCAAGGCTATTGGAGTCAGAGTGGTTGAGGGTGGTGAGGGTATGG
Organism: Leiobunum rupestre; assembly: GCF_980474605.1. Lineage (NCBI taxonomy): Eukaryota > Metazoa > Arthropoda > Arachnida > Opiliones > Sclerosomatidae > Leiobunum > Leiobunum rupestre. The sequence continues at coordinate 55,607,965 of NC_143387.1, forward strand.
GAGTCAGAGTGGTTGAGGGTGGTGAGGTTATTGGAATCACGGTGGTTGAGGGTGGTGAGGTTATTGGAGTTACGGTGGTTGAGGGTGGCGAGGTTATTGGAGTTACGGTGGTTGTGGGTGGCGAGGTTATTGGAGTTACGGTGGTTGAAGGTGGCGAGGTTATTGGAGTAACGGTGGTTGAGGGTGGCGAGGTTATTGGAACCAGAGTGGTTGAAGGTGGCAAGGTTATTGGAGTCAGAGTGGTTGGAGGTGGTGAGGTTATTGGAACCAGAGTGGTTGAAGGTGGCAAGGTTATTGGAGTCAGAGTGGTGGAAGGTGGTGAGGTTATTGGAGACAGAGTGGTTGAGGGTGGCGAGGGTATGGGAGTCAGAGTGGTTGAAGGTGGCGAGGTTATTGGAGTCAGAGTGGTTGAAGGTGGCGAGGTTATTGGAACCAGAGTGGTTGAGGGTGGTGAGGTTATGGGAGTCAGAGTGGTTGAAGGTGGCGAGGTTATTGGAGTCAGAGTGGTTGAGGGTAGTGAGGTTATTGGAGTCACGGTGGTTGAGGGTGGCGAGGTTATTGGAGTAACGGTGGTTGAGGGTGGCGAGGTTATTGGAGTAACGGTGGTTGAGGGTAAAGAGGTTATTGGAGTTACGGTGGTTGAGGGTGGTGAGGTTATTGGAATCACGGTGGTTGAGGGTGGTGAGGTTATTGGAATCACGGTGGTTGAGGGTGGCGAGGTTATTGGAGTTACGGTGGTTGAGGGTGGCGAGGTTGTTGGAGTCAGAGTCATTGAGGGTGGCGAGGTTATTGAAGTCAGAGTTGTCGAGGGTGTCCAAGTTATTGAAACTAGAGTGGTTGAGGGTGTTGAGGTTATTGGAGTCAGAGTGGTTGAGGGTGGCGATGTTATTGGAGCCATAGTAGTTGTGGGTGTTGATATTATTGGAGCCCGAGTAGTTGAGGATGTTGATGTTATTGGAGCAAGAGTAGTGACAGTTAATGACGTAATTGGAACGAATGTAGTTGAGCTGTATGATTCGGAACTGAACGGTTCGGATAGAGTGGTCGTTTGTATTGAAGTAGCGGTAGTAAAAGGGGCAGAAGTAGTCGTGATAACGGTAAATTTCTCTGAAGTGACATTTACATTTCCTGACGATGAGAAAGTACTAGTCATCGAAGCTTGAGTACTCGAACCAGTGGATACTAGTGAAGTCGTACTAGAACCAGTAATACCTGAAGAGGGTACTTTTGTAATTTCCATACTTCTGGTATAGGGGTATGAGCCCGATGCTGTCGTAGTGTCAGAATTTCTTACCACTGAAATAAAGCCTCAATCATTAGAGGAGTGAACGATTTATATATTCTTAAAATAGAAGTACTACAATTTGGAAAATCTTACTAACCACAATTATCCGCTTCGACGCAAACCTGTTGATCAAAGTCGAAAAATTGGTTGGAAGGACAATCGTGGAAAGAAGTTCCATTTTCGCGGCTGCATTCCAAATACATGGCACAGTCGCACGGGTCCGGGTAGAGGATGTTTTCGATGAAACCCTCCGGGCAAGAATACGTCGTCGCGTTACCTAATTATAGATCAAGTCGTCAAGCGGAAATTCTTTGTGGCTTTGATTTCTACTAACGGCAATCGATGGTAGGTTCTCCACTCGTGCAACCCGTTTCGAGGTGGAAATATGACCCTTTTGGGCAGGTATGATGTCTCCTAACTCCCAAGTGGTCGCATTCGTAAAACCGATCGCATCTACACGCGTCCGTTATGCTTTGTTTCATTTCGCTCGGGACACATTTAGTGACGCTGAATAACTGGGATTCTGCTAGACAAAACCGTTTCAATCATACTTCCAAAATACCCAAAACGTACCAGAACAGTTACTTGAAATTTCCAGCGAAAAGAACGCCAAGCAAAAGAAATATAACCACCGCATCGTGGTTTCGCTTCTGATTTGAGAAGATGCGAAACAAATTCGCGTATGACAGAAGTCAACTTCGAAATATACATAGTCGATAAAACCGCTTTCCAAATAGATTAAACTGAGAGAAGGGGTCCTTTAATCCGCTAAACATTCCTACAGATATATCATAAAATCCAAAGAAAATCTCGGGAAAGTGAATTGATTGTTTTATCGCGTAGTGCAATAAGTACCAAGTTCAATTTAGTGTCCTTCTCGATGTTTTTAGAGGCAGAGGCCGCAGAGTTAATTTCGTTAGTCAAAGATACATTGATATACTCAAAACACTTTTACCTTCACCAGCAACCCCCCCCCCCCCCCCGCCCGACCTTGAAAATTTTAGTTAGAAGGGCCGGCGAGGACATAATTGGCCTCTTGGACCTAAATATCTCTGCATGGCCCTGAACAAGTTGCTGGAATATTCATACCGCTCCGGTTCACCATGTAGACAAGACCAGAACACGGCCTAATCGAATGGGTCTGGATAACACGTCCTAGTCGACGTCGTACCAGGACATTTGAAGGTAGCCCGTGCTTGTCCGGAAAATAATACGTTAAATAGTCAATCTCTCAATATCTGATTTGGTAACAAATGATAGAACCCTAAGTAACATAATATCAAAAGCATGTCAATTAGCAAATTTTATTAGAGAACTGATTTTCAGAGGTATTGATAAGGTTTAGTTGCACACAGAGCCCACAAGTGACTAAATAAGACTAAGGCGTAATATAGTACTAGCAAGGACGTTAATATAATGCTCAGCTTCGTTGCTAGTCCGAGTTGGGAGAGTGTCAGTGTTGTTATTGTACTTATAATAGAACGGAATAACAATTATCAGAAGAAAATAGGGGGGAAGTACGTTTCTTAGGAAATTTCGTGAGGCGTCACTTTCTCGATATTATTGCGCCATTTCGCAAAGAGCGGTTTTGGCGGGAAACCGCAACTGCTTAATGACGTAAGTAAAATGACAAAACTATTTCGTGTCGTCTGTTTACGGATTTGTTTAATATGCGAGTATTGTTAACAATGTTTTTGAAAAATTTAATTATATGTATTCAAAATCTGATTTTTGTTTTGTCCCAATGAATCCAATAGTTTGCGGTTGAATGTTCGAAAACATTTTTATCACCAGTCTTGTTAGCTGTTTGAGTTTGTCATCACTAGCAATGCCAAGACTTAATTGTTCGCCAGTGTTTGTCAAAATTTCAACCTGAAAAAATTTGCGAATAAGTAGATAAGTCCATTAAGAAAAGGGATAGAAAAGCTAAACCCTAAACAAATTTGAAGAAATTTAAAAACTTACAAATAGCTCGTACCGATAGGTCTTCGAGCAAACCAAAAGACGCGAAACTATTTAATTTAGTTTTTCACTCGAAGATCTATTTGGTCCGAGTTTCGCGTCTTTTGGTTTGCTCGAAGACCTATCGGTACGAGCTATTTGTAAGTTTTTAAATTTCTTCAAATTTGTTTAGGGTTTAGCCTTTTTATCCCTTTTCTTAATGGATTTATCTACTTATTCGCTAATTTTTTCATCCTTGCAATGCAGTCCATAGGTGGTTCCTTTTAACGTTACATTTTGTATATACTATTCTCCACCTCCCTCCCCCTTTTCGGCTTTCCGTTGCTACGCAACTCGTTTTGAATTTTTTAATGTTTAGGCTTAGTTTCTCTTTTCGGTTTAATAGTCGCAAGCCAGATTTCCCGCACGGTACTGACGAGTCCCAAATAGGACGAAACCGGTCTACCGTTGGAATTTCTGGCTAATTTATTTTATTTAATTTAGTTTTGCACTCGAAGATCTATTTGGTCCGAGTTTCGCGTCTTTTTGTTTGCTCGAAGACCTATCGGTACGAGCTATTTAAATTTCTTTAAATTTGTTTAGGGTTCAGCTTTTTTATCCCTTTTGTATTATAGGTCTTAAACAATCCAAGTTATATGGAAAACAAAAGTTGAAGCGAAAACCAAAACTATAAGTAAAAGCACTAATAAAAACTACGTGGGCTCATGACGACAACCAAACGTAGCCGATAGATATCAATGCAAATAAAAAATCTTAGACACGAATTCTCCCCCACATTATCAACACTTTCGATAGACGAAATAAAACAAGAAAAATAACCAATAGAAAAATATATAATAATAACCCAACCAAGTATTTAAAATCAAGAAAAAGTCTATCTAAATAACCACAGTAATAAACATTGTATTAGCAGAAGTATGAATTAAAAAATATGTAATAATAACCCAATCAAACAACAAGGTAATTCTATTACAATGAAAATTGTAATAGAAAAAACCAAAAACACCTTTAACAATTCCCGGCTTATAACGAACACAAAAAAACCTTAACTGAATAGTGAAGGCTAAACAACAGCGCATATCTCAAAATAAAACCAACGTAACCACATTAATGAAAATGTATCACACATCTAAAGCCCATAAGAAAACACGTAAAATAAATTACGAAGTTACGAGTAAAGTAAGCCAAACGAAAAGGCATAAGAGAGCGATGTATACAACTTGAAACTGTTTTCATAGATGAAAAGTAAATACCGATAGACAAAAAACTATGTAGACCACCCAAGGACTCTAACCTGTGTCCCTCTTATCTCAATATCTCTGCCGACCGCGCTAAAACAAGATTTGACCTTTATAATTTCATACGTAAAACAAGATTTGACCTTTAAAAAGTCATACGTAAAAAAAAGTAGACTTTAAAAACTATTAATATATTCTTCCGCTTAAGCTGAGCTTATAATTTTAAATTCTGTGGTAGAACACTCGCCTGCAGGAGGGCTCGGGTTCGAAACCCGCCCGATGCGATCGCAAAATGATACTATGACGTTTACCGTGAATATTTGGTGGAAACCCTGCCATTTGGACGTTGAGACATTTACCGTAACCCTCAGCACTCGGTCCGTCCCAAACTTTGAAGATTCTTCACGTACAATCACAATTCGCAAAAGAAAATTATAATACACCCAATGACAAAAAGAGGGCGCTTTTAGAAAAGCCTTTTCCCTAATTCTAAGAAACTGTGAACGCGGCGATTTCAAGAAACTTCGTACGCAGTGATTCACTTTGCCCCGAAAATGCGTACGCGTTCGCAGACCCACAGACAGACAGACAGGGGGATGACAGATACGGTGATTTTAAAACCCCTCCTAGGGGACATAGTAAAAAATGCGTCATTTCAAGACAGTAAGCAAACGAAACCGAGCCCTATCATTTGACTTATTATCAGTATTGATAAGGACACTTGACAAGTTGGCAAGGCTTGTAGGTGTAGAGCGAGATTTCCAGCAAAATAGTTAGACCGTTTCGAGAGAGTTAGAGAGATAGAGTATCCGAATTTCCGATATAATTATGGTGATTATGCTGAGAAATTTACTAACAGCTTGTCTCGTGTTTGGCTGCTTAGGACACGAATTGACCAACAATGGTAGGGTCCCATTTCAGAGAACGTAATTGACCTCGATGTCGCTTTGTTTTATCATTGTGACGTTACAGGTGGAGTCCACTATTCCATGACTGCAATAGAATTCGTGTGTCCTCGCCTTTGGGAGTATTACCCTTACAACTGCCCGGAGGGCTACGAACGGACATGCGCCAACCACACCGTTTGCGACGAGCCATTGTTGTGCTGCAGCAACCCAAATAACTGTCTCGTCGAGTGCATGAAGGGGATACCGTACAAAGACAAAAGAGACTAAACCATTTCACGCGAGGTGCTGTTACTCGGAACTTTCTATAAATAGTTATTCAAAGGTGCCACAGGTGGGTTTTTACAATAATAAATTGAAATTGGTAAATACAATTTTAGGAAGAAAATTGTTTCGCGAGTTCCAAAGTATTTTTTGTTAAGGGCAAATAAATTTAATTAAAATTTTTAAAAGGTTTTATTACAATAATGTATTGGACGTTTCTTTTTCCTCAATTGGAATTTCAACCCTTCTTCTTTTTGACAGCAGCCATCTTCTTTGCTTTGATGTCTTTCAGTTTTTGGGGATTTGCTTTCCAATATTTCACTAAAAATGATTGAACAAAACATAACAAAATTTCTATCAGCTTTTTATTAGAATGCACCATAAAAGAAATTTGATATGTTGGTTGGGGGGCGGCCAAGTGTTTAGATACTGTACTGCTGAAGGCTGTTTCAAGTTAACAGCACACTATACAAAAGGCTTACCAATTTTCGTGTTAATACTAATTAAATGGTGTAGAGGTTAGTTTAAAGATAATAAAAACCACCTATGGACGCAGTGGGCGGTTTCATTCTCCACCAATATCCCCATATTTGGCTTTCCATTGCTACACCACACGTTTTTAGTTCCACATCTATATGTATATATAGAGTGGGACTATTGTTTTCGTTAGAATGTTGTGAAGTGTCGGCGTCGTCGTCGTCGTCGTCGTCGTCCACATTTGCAACATCTTCCATATCTTTTGAACGGGGTGACATAACCCCACCGTTTTTTCTAAGAATGCTTAATATGGTTGCCACTATCTGCACAACCAAGTTTCACGGGTTAAATTTAGTTAGCGGCGCTTTGCCAGCCCCTTCTATCCGACCCCCCTTAGGCACTTTTAAAACAAATACGCAGTCTTATTTTAAAAATACGCAGTCTTATAATTTTGGATACGATTGACTTTTAAATTCCGTTTAAGTTTTAATCTATATAACCGCTATACCTCTACAATGTGCGCGCGTTTCAGCTCTGTCGTGGAAACAGGGGGCGCAAAAGCCCCCCTTTTCCGATTGTGAGCGTTGATTTACGCACGCTGATTATTACCCAACTGAGTGACTTAAAATTTTTTTTTAAATTACGTATTTATTTTAGCTCTAACGGTTTGCCAGGTTTCGGTGCCCTAGAAAAATTAGGGGCCCTTGGGCGCCGCATAAACCACATTCCCGCTGACGTTCGTTTTTGCCTTACGCAGAGTGCGTGATTTACGTCTCGAAGCCGCGTATGGCCAGAAGAAATAAATAAGTGTGACACTTAGAGTGCGTAATTTACGTATCGAAGCCGCGTATGGCCAGAAGTAACAAATAAGTGTGACACTTGCTTATCATAGCCGTGGATGGCCAGAAGTAACAAATAAGTGTGACACTACTTATCGAAGCCATGTATGACCAGAAGTAACAAATAAGTGTGACACTCACTTATCGAAGCCGTGTATTGCCAACGCTATTCGCGTGCGATTTTAGGTATAAATTTGAAACTTGATGAAGTTATTAGGATGGGTATTGCGGATATTTTACCAGAATTAATTTTAATTTAACCAAGGCTTAGCATGCTTTGGCCTAATTTTAACGCTATTCACGTGCGGTCTGAGGTATAACTTTGAAACTTGAAATAGTTATCAGGGTTGGTATTCTGGATATTTTACCAGAATTAATTTTAATTTAACCAAGGCTTAGCATGCTTTGGCTTAATTTTATCGCTATTCGCGTGCGGTTTGAGGAATATCTTTGAAACTTGATTTAGTTATTAGGGTGGTCATTGCTGATATTTTACCAGACTTAATTTTAATTTAACCAAGGCTTAGCATGCTTTGGCCTAATTTTAACGCTATTCGCGTGCGGTTTGAATAATATCTTTGAAACTTGATTTAGTTATTAGGATGGTCATTGCTGATATTTTACCAGACTTAATTTTAATTTAACCAAGGCTTAACTTATTTTGGTCTAATTTTAACGCTATTAGCGTGCGATTTGAGGTATAACTTTGAAACTTGATATAGTTATCAGGGTTCGTATTGCGGATATTTTACCAGACTTAATTTTAATTTAACCAAGGCTTAGCTTGTTTTGGTCTAATTTATTTCTATTCGCGTGCAATTTGAGGTATAACTTTGAAACTGTATGTAGTTATTAGGATGGTCATTGCTGATATTTTACCAGACTTAATTTTAATTTAACCAAGGCTTAGCTTGTTTTGGCCTAATTTTAACGCTATTCGCGTGCGATTTGAGGTATAACTTTGAAACTGGATGTAGTTATTAGGATGGTCATTGCTGATATTTTACCAGACTTAATTGTAATTTAACCAAGGCTTAGCTTGTTTTGGCCTAATTTTAACGCTATTCGCGTGCGATTTGAAACTTGATGTAGGTATTAGGATAGGTATTGCGGATATTTTACCAGACTTAATTTTAAATTAACGAAGGCTTAGCATTTTTACGCAGTCTTGACTGGATTTGAGATACGGGGCTCAAACTTTTTATACATTTAAGAAGCTGAAGTCTGACCCTATGTTGAACTCTTTTAACGCGCACCAAGGGTTAGTGAGCGTATGCGAATTTTCTTCGTAGTTCCTAGTGGATTTGAGATACGGAGCTCAAACTTACAATACAGATAAAGAAGCTTACGTCTGACGTAATGCTTAACCTTTTGACACGCGCCAAGGCTTAGAGAATAATTAATTAATTCATCCATGTGGAACTAATATTACGGCCTTGGCCGACTTATTAAATTTTTAATGTTTAGGCTTAGCTTCTCTTTTCGGTTTAGTTAGTCACAAGTTGTGGCGGATACAGAAAAAACTCAAGGGGGAGGGTTGGGGCGCTAAAAGACATCTTGATGATTTGTTTTTATACCCATAGCTCAAGTCAACGACCGCGTCAAGAGGGGAGGGGGGCAAAACCGGAGTACCGCTGGAATTTCTGGCTATTTTAATTATATTTTAATTAGTTTTTGATTCGAAGATCAATTTAGTCCGAGTTCCACGTTTTAATTTTATCCTCGAAGACCTATTGGTTCGAGTATTTCGTAAGTTTTCTCTTAAACTTTTTTGCCACCTTTTTACTATGGAATTTTCTACTTTTTCGCGTAATTTAACAAGGGGATAAATTGTTGACAAGTACGCAGACAAATGTCGCAGAAATGTGAATCAACCTTTATTTTGTATAATTTTTTTATTTAATAATATATAGACGCATTCACATATGGCCTACAGGGAAATATGCAAAAAGGGGCGAAATCCACCCGAGGTACCTTCCTATTTAATAATGTTTGAGATAGATGGCGACACTATAAAATTTATGAAAAATAAACTTTTTTAAAAAGTTATTAATTAATTACTAAATTATAGTACTTTAAATTCTTATTAAAAGTATATAAGTTTTGTGATTTAAATTAACAATTAATTTTTACAGAAGTTAACACTCTCCGCGATAGATGGCACTATAATACCATTTTAAACACTCAATCAGGGAAGAGAATTTTGTATTTTAAAGCTCGACAAAACCGTTCTCCACTAAAAACTGAAAACTTTCAACCAATCGTTGAAAATAAAAATTATGACGTCATGTTGCTATCAGAGCGCCATCTACTAACAAATAACGCCATCACCACGTTACCTCGGATGAATTTTACCCCTTGAAAGTCGTCTTTGCCCGTTAAAAATGGTAAATCGATCTATAGGGAGAATGACTAAGTTGAAACGATCAGCTGATCCAATTTATGACTGGGGGGGGGGGAGAGGAAAAACTTCACAGGCATGCGCTTCAATTAGTTTGAGGGGACTGACTGTTCAGGCTTCAAAAAGCACGCGTTAATACTGGGAATAGGAAAATCACGGATAATTTTACTTCAATGTGGACAAACTTGGCGTCGCTGAAGTCGATTTCCGGCGTAGTTTCGTAGAGAAGCTGGAGCGAGAAGGTTCAATTTTGACAAAAAGGCGCCGTTGTTGTCGGTTAAATGATGAGGCTTAGTAAATTTTAGAAATTGGTTCTGTAAAAGTGTAAGTAATGGTAAAATAACCAGTAAGCCGCATATGGCCACCACCCTCCTACGCATTGTAACTAGGGATGCACCGATATATCGTCCTATTTTTCTAATATAGCAAAAAGCACAATATAGCTAAAGCACAATATAGCAAAAAGCACAATATAGCTAAAGCACAATATAGCTAAAGTACAATATAGCAAAAAGCACAATATAGCTAAAGCACAATATAGCAAAAACACAGTCCCACTGCTAAAAGTTACAGACGTACACTGTGTGTAGTTAATGATAAATCGGCAGACTCGATTTTCCAGCTGCGCGAGTAATTGTAATACAAATTAGAAAGTACCAGATTGATTAGCTTTGTACCATAACATTCTTTTTTAATTTAGCTAAAATGTAAAATTAACACTCTTTAGCAAAATGCACACAAATAAAATTAAAATAGGTTTAATTTTAAGTTTTGTATAATTTAAAAATAATGTTAAGGCTACCTGACCTTAGCTCAAGGTTGCTAAGAACAATGAACAAAAATAATTTGTAATACCAGTGTTCGCATGAAGGTGGCGCCAGTTTGTAATAATTAAATCAACAGGGATGTTTCAACTACTCATCGACAAACTACTAGCTAGGAACGCTAATGTTCTTTTCGACTTGCCTAAAACGTACAAACGGCTATTCCTATCCCTCTACTGGCGAAAAAATACGTAATTATAATCGCTTATTTTGGGGATTATATATTTTAAGTTGTATTTTTAATATATATTTTCTTTAATTTAATATATTGCGGCCACCAAAAAAGTGAACGTTGTCTGAGGTACATCTAAAGTCCGTTAGATGGCGCCAGACTTTCCGTAAACAAAAACTGCAACACTTATCGCTCGATAGGAATACTCCACAGGTTGATTCGAACGAGTAAAATTAGGAACCCCCTCGCGAAATGCTATTTTATTAAACACGTAAAATCAATGTCCGGTATAGGCATTTGCGACTTAACGTCCCCGTTGCCGTAGTTACGCGAATAAACAACGGATGGGGAAACAATGCACCACAAGTTCCACAACCGGGAAAATCAATCAAATTTCTTCGAAACAAGCGCGTTTTTGAATAATGGCTGGCTAAAAGCCCGCAGATGATCGCTAAATAGGTGCCGCAAAAAATAAAATGGTTAACACGGAATTGCCATAAATAAATTCTCCCTTTGAAGGGGACGCAAAAGTTGCTTCTTAAATATCTTGAAAGTTCGTAAGTAATTGGGTTTCTAAAAAGGGAAAAAAAAAAAACTTTTGCTGTTTGTACGTTTGCACGTTCCTTAAAAGATAATATCCTAAGACGAACGCCAGTAGCGTGATAATTATTTTAACGAATAAATTGTTTCCGAATCATTAATTATTTTTAAAACGAATAGAACCGGATAATCGCGATAACTCTCGAATTTATTTGTATTTATCTATATTTGGTTGGATTATGTAACCATTATGTAACTTATATTTTGGTTAATAAACCAAGTTTTTTTGATTTTAGGTTTTTTATTTATTTTTGAAGATATGCCGACTAAAGTGTACAGGTAGGCCTAAAGTTTTAGTCCTAATACGAATATTTATTTATGTAAAATAGGCTAAAATATCGGTACTTTGATCTTCAACGTAAGCCATCCATTTAGAAGCTTATATTATTAAGTTATGTATCGTTAAAAGTTAACGATATTCCCATATTCCTGATTTGATGTTGACTATCTTCTCCCGTTTTTCCCCCGGAAGCGAAACGTTGAAGTTTGTTAAGCGTTTAATATTGATTGTTAGACAGTAAATAATGTTTTCTGTAAGTTAGTTGATTTTAAAGTTTATTTTGGTAGTCTGCATACACACGCATCTCGTAAAGTGCAAAATCTAAGACCTTCGGCAACTACGCCTCGTAAATCATAGTCACAAAAAGTGACGTAAATCAGCTAGGCTAATACCCAAGGCACCACCTTAGGCCTAAGTCATCATATGGGGCCTGTGGGGAGAGCGGGCCGCCGGGCTTTTAGACCTGGGTTTCAATTTCGGTTTAGAACAGTATTGGTCAAATTCAAAATCGTGGCGGTCTGTAATGCCGACATAAGTGATTTTAATTAAATGCTTCGACATAAGGTCGATGGTGCAAATTTAAGTCTTGGGAACCAAAAATAAACAGGTATTTTATGTCCGCTTAAGCATTTAGTTTATCATTTGACTAAAATACCGGATATAGCGTAACATACTGCCACTACTTAGAATTGAACTTACACAATCGATAGTTTGATATTTCGATATCTGCCCCTTCTTCGCACGCGCATTGCCATTTTTGACGGATAGAAATGTTTTGGTCATATTTGATTTTTACAGAATAGCCTTTTTGGCGTCTATGGCACCACGGAATCCCAAAACAAATTTTGTAGAGCTCGGACAGAATTAAACTGTAAGAACGTATCAAAAGTATTCAAACAAACACAAACAAACATACAAACATCTTTTATTTATATAGATAGATCACTGATAATTTAGGCTCTGGCATAGAATTAATGATAAATATCGTTACATTTCAGTGCCCCCTCCCCTTTCCTTTGTAACAATAAAGGGAATATAACCTCAGGTATTTAGTGTGGAACACCAAAGTTTGCAGCTCTGGCCGCTCTTGCCTTTGGCTTTAAAAATGTTTGGCGCCACTGTACAGGGTAATTTGAAAAATTGAAGGACTCTTCCATAAAGATTGCTTTGCAGGTTATATTCCCTTTACATAACACTTGTAAGAGCCCTCTTAGTGCTTTACTTAGTTTCTGGACGTTCCCCAAATATCAAGATAAGTTATAAGTTGCCGTTAGCACTTGAAGGAAGTAGGATTGAATTGCAAAATCGTCCACTAACATCCGCGGCAACTTTTTTCTTAACGTAATTTACGCCAATCACCCCAGGCAGTAATGTGAAATTCGTTGATATTAAAATTTTTAAAAGGATCCATGGAGAATTATTGAATTAAAATTAAAATTCGTTGTTCCATCATAAATATTTAAGTTCATACTCCCTTCAAAACACCTTATTTTTCAATTCTTAAAACAAAATGGCGGATCCTATAAGAGAGTGAAATGAAAATGGTACAATCGCGTTATGAAACCAGAACTCCAATATATTGTCAGGCGTAGAAATAACGAGCCGGACGTAAGACAAATTACTTTTATTGGTTATTGAATATTTACACAGTACAAGATACAAAAATATTATTCACGCGTGGATACCGCTTCTCTCGTTTGGTGAGTGGCCTGGGGTAAGCTTTTACAGCTTTACGCGTCCCAGACTCCCAGTCCGGTTACTCTAGGTAGGCTGGGCTTTTCAGCCTTAATAATCCCACCGAGAGTAGAGCGCGGAGAAGACTGCCCTCTCGACCCGCGTGGGGCTCCTTTTATACCCCGCTCGGGGTTTTCCCCCTCCTTCCTTCTTCTGTCTCCTGCCACCGAGAGCCGGTGAAGCGACGTGCCGAAATTTCCTTTTCTCTCCCATTGCACCATGATGGTCAATGCCGTTTCCCTCTCTCGCCGTCCTGTCCGTCCGCGGGCGCGACAATATCCAGTTCGGTTGTTTAGAATCGCTTCATTTGCAATTCCGTTTGTAAGAGTCTTTGCACGCGTGCTTCAGTTATTGGATTTTATTTAATTGATTAGACCAGGAACTTGCACACGCATGGTGGACCACGGTTTGCCGTCTAAGACGCGTTACACCTACAAAATATATCCTCGAACGGAAGAGATCACGTTTTAAAAAAGTCCAAAATCTTTACAATATATATATATATATATATATATATATATATATTAGATTGGTTCAAAAAAATGCAAATATCGACATGTTTTGGTGCACATGGATTTTCTTGTTCATTTTGACGAGAACATGACCCATGAAAAATTTTAAGTTAATTCATTAATATTTAGCACTGCCTCAATGAGGTAAGGTTTTACCACTATGAACTAACCCATTTATAAGCAAAAATCAGTTATGTCCCTCAAATACTTTACTTGAACGAAAAAATTTATATTTATTACTTATTTAAGTTTTTACAGGATTTATTATATTACAGGATTTATTATAGAAATAAGTACAGGTACACAATAAAATATTTGGCAGAAAGCCCCACTAAACCAGGTCACAACTGCTGAAAATCACAAGTTAGGACCTGGTTTTGTGGGGATTTCTGTGTAAACTTAAGTATTTCGTTCAGTTAAAGTATTTGAGTGAAATAATTATTATATTATATATATATATATTTCTTGGTTGTTTATTCCAGCTGATTTTTTTAGTAATTATTTTAATTACATTAAAGTCTCCCACTCTCAATATATGTTGGGAGACCCTAATGTAATTAAAATAATTACTTAAAAAAATCAGCTGAAATAAATAACCAAGAAATGTTTATTAGAAAGAGTAATCATTAAATATTGATTTTGAGTGAATTCTCTTGATAAAAATCATTTCTTGGTTTCAGTTGATTTTTGGTAAGTAATTATTTTAATTACATTAGGGCCTCCGAATGTTCCCGTTCATAGGCTTTCAGCTATGATCTATATAAATAGCCCAAGGGTACCATTTTTTTGTAATATTTATAGTTTCTAAAATGAAAAGAGCTCAAACATAGAAAGGGGAACTCAGAAATGTTAGCCCAGGGGACCTACTGCCTACATGTAAATGTATAAAGGCTCCCCGGGATGGGAAGATCTCGAATTATCAACTCAAACTTTCTTACTGACTAATAGACTTAATAAGGCTTAAGATGTTGCAAGTGCAATATGCGTTAATGATTATGAGGAATAAAAACGACTTCGTTATATTTGCATATTTAATAAAACAATTGATGATATTTACAATGGGTCCTACTAGTTTCGTTTCGCTTAGCAAAAACATCCTCAGGACCCATTGTAAATATCATCAATTGTTTTATTAAATATGCAAATATAACGAAGTCGTTTTTATTCCTCATAATAGACTTAATAGTGATAATTGAGAAACACAGGGGCCACCAAGTTTTAAAATGTCGAGATTGATATATGGTGAGGAGTTTAACATTTGTTTAACAACTTATAAAATACATCGCTTCGGCTTTCGGCTAGTATATAAATACATTTAATAATAATAATAATCAGAAAAAATAGATCCAGTTAACTAAATAGTATTTCGAATACTAAATAATGTGTGTGTTTGGTTTTACAGTATTAGTTTTAGTTTGCTTGTCTAGGAAACTCGAATACTGAATAATCTTGCTAATAAGACACTTAACAGCTAACTGAGCAGCGCTAAACCATCCGTCCCTCCCCTTGATGACCTTGATACTCAACAATCAAGAAAAACTGCACGAGGTTATTCGACCAGTTTTGTAAACTATTTGAAATATCAAATATTTTCTACCACTCTTATCGAATATTCAACTATACTTGATTAGGATTATTCGTGAACATTTTCGAAGAATCGAATATTCGATTTTGTATTCGATCGAATTTCTTTCTTTTCAATGAAAATATTTTCTAATTACGCTTTCGTAGCATCTCTATAAAAGAAATTGTATTGATGAGCAACTGATTGGTGACGTAGCCGCTGCGACGCCAAAATAATAATCAGCTAGGTTAATACCCAAGGCACCACCTTAGGCCTAAGTCATCGAGCGACCTTTAAAGCCATTAGTTCAGGTGGCCGGGTTACAACGCGTAGGAGGGTGGTGGCAAGCCCTGCATGCCACGCGAGCCAACAGCTCCGTACACTAACTATTATCATTAACCCCAACAAGTTTTTATGGAAGGGGAAACCGAAGAACTCGGGGAAAGCCCCTTAAACCAGTTGAGAGAGAACTTGCAAACTCAACGCATCACTTATTCAGTCTTAAGATAGCTTGGTATTTACACTAGTTACACGATAAAATATCAATATCATTTATAATAACATAAGTATAACAATTAACAAATACGGTCACCGACCTGGTTTTTAGATTGATCGCGCAATAGCTCTTTCTATAAAATAATATATACGCCACCATGTATAAAAAGTGTTATTTTTTGGAGCGCGTGCTTCCTAATATTTCCGTGTACATAGAGGGTCTCGTGCCTTTTCGCGCGAGCTCAACAAAAACATAAATATGCGCGAGCTCTCTAACCTTAACTGCACGATGAATCTAACGTAATCACGTGACCTCTCGTATTTTATATAAAGAGCTATTTAGGGTTACTTCTCAGCACAGATTCCCCTAATATTTCCCAGTTTAAATATACTATTATCATAAGTAATATAATAACAATAAGCATGTCAATTGACAAAAATTATCATTGAACTTTTTTCCAGAGTGGTTTAGATCTCAGCACAGAGCCCCCTAGCGTCAAAACATACCCGAGGGACGATAATATTATACTCAGTTCGGTTGCGAGTCCAATTCGGAACTGGTTCAGTGTAAAAAAACGTTCCGTCAGAAAATTATTATTAAAACAATAGGAAGTGCCGTACTTATTATTTTTATGATACTTATGGTAATACTTACATACTTCTTTCTCACAAAAATTAATTATAGACTATTGCTTTTTGTTTAAAATAAAAAAGAATTTAGTCGAATCTCCTTTATAACTATTGACAGGATGGAGTTTAGATCAATGCAATTTTAATTATTGACGCGCTGAGATACGTTTAACTGTTGACACGAAAATATTTTACACTTTGATCTTTTCCAAACGTTTAATATTAAATTTTAACTAACTAAGTATTTTTAGTACCAAACAAGTGTCTTTAGACAAATAATTTGTTTACGTTTTTACTGCTAGAACTACAATTACGATTTCGGTTTCCATGGTTACGCGGGACCTGTTCTGATAAGACTGTACGAAATTCATCTTTAAAAGTTATATGGCTAAAAATAAATAATTATTAGCTAACTCACCGTAACTTGAATTAAAAAGGATCGTGTTGACAGAATAAAATTAATTTTAAACAACTTCAAAGGTTTGTTTGTTACGAGTAATCATACATTTCAATTTCGCATCAGATTCGCGAAAAAATTCAATTGCAATATAGTTGCCACCACTAGAGACAGATGCCGCCACGGTAGAACGATAAAGTTGATAAAGTCTCCTTATTGAATGAAATTGGTCCCGCGCCAGCCAGATTTAGTTTTACCTCTATTTATTCCCAACTCAATGGTTAACTCTTGATTCGTATTAATTTCGGTTTGTTTTGTGTTCATTAGGTCATTAATTTTGGTTGGTATGAATTTAAAAGTGAAACATTTTTGTTTGCTATTTTTAAAACACAAAACGAAATATAGTCGTAAACGATTTTAAATGTTTTCTTAAGTTTGAAACAAGAGAGGTCAAAACCCCTATATTGGATTCGCCTTCATTTGTATTAACTAAATAAATGATAAATTTGAGCCTAATGAATATACTGCCTTAAATAAATATGTTGATGGACAATTACATGGGCGCCATGCTGGTATACCAGACTGCTATACTCCCCATGTTGGAGGCGTTTTCCTTATGAAGTTACATTTTGACCTCGAATTTGAAATTTTGCGTGCTTCTAGGCCGAAAAAACGAACGTTTTTGTTTTAATATAACAATTTTTTATACGTAGAAATAGCTATACCCACAATTCCCAAGTGCAATTTATCGCGTACGGGTATGGAAATTAGCTTTTATTTGACTCGATTTTCTCATCATTTTCTTAAGGAAAACGCCCTCCGATTCTGAGCGCTATTTCGATAACTTCGGTTCATTTACTTCGGTTCATTTACTTCTGGGTATACCTTATAGAAAAAAACATGGGTGACGTCACACTGGCCAGTCCCTATACGAAATCCTTTTCTTATGAACGTCATAGAGATTGATTGAGATTTGCAAAGGTTACAAACGGGGACTAAATAATTGCAACTGGGCATACGACCGTTTTATGACGAGGACTTAGTGTCAATTTTATTTCGTAAATTATAATAAAATATTTTTGATTGAACAAAAATTAGTTAAATTATGAAACCGTGCGTACCTATATTATCTTCAGTAATCATAGAAATTAAAACCACTTTTACGTAGTGAAACTAAAGTATTTTATTTAAAAATATATTATCTTTATCAACAGATATTGTAGTGGATTAAGTATTTTTAAATAGTTTAATTTTCTTCACGGGGGAAACTGACGGGTAATAAAATTTATAATATTTCCCGCTGCATCTACGACAGAGGGCGAAACTTTACCGTTTATTCCCATTCGACCGAAATCCCATTCGACCGAAATCCCATTCGACCGAATCCCATTCGACCGAAAGAATTTTAAAATTTAGCCCAATTGGCGGGGTGATTTGGTATTTTATTTATAAGGTATGTACTATCGAAGATCCATGTTTAGGTTAGGTTAGGTTAGGTTAGGTTAGGTTAGAGTTGGTTAAGTTTACTATTTCAGTTTTGGTTCAGTTACTTTTCTTATTACACCATCATGCGTTACTATTTTTACTTTACACATCGCGTTTCGGCAAGGAAAATAGCAATTTGTATCTTTCTTTTTATTAAGACGGAATAAATAATTATTATTGATGTATAAATACCCTCCTTTATTAGCTATCCGCTCCATTGCAAACGACTTCCGTAACTAAATTGAAAACATAGCAAAAGCCAATTTATATAGCAGCGTTCGGTCGAATGGGACACATAAAAACCGCACGTTTCGGCGGAATTCGGTCGAATGGGACACATAAAAGCGTTCGGTCGAATGGGACACATAAAAACCGCACGTTTCGGCGGAATTCGGTCGAATGGGACACCTCAAAAACCGCCTTCGGTCGAATGGGATTTCGGTCGAATGGGACTAAAGCAAACTTTACGGGGTCTTTAAGGTGTAATACGGAAAAGCATTCGAAGGGTTTCCTTTGTAGCCGCCACTCGATTGAACTAAAATCCTTAAGAGCACTTTCAATTTCTATAAAATAGGCAAAGAGGCGCCTAAATTGTGGAAAGGCCTAATTACAGCTAAATACGTGCAGACGTGGGCAAAATATCGAGTGAATTTTAGCCTTCCACTCTCGCTCAAGAGTGAAAGTGACAAAATCAAATCATTCTACTCTCGCTCAAGAGTGAAAGTGTAAAACATAAAAATTATCACTCTTCTCCGTTCTCACTCTCGCAGTTGAGCGGTTATTGCAAAGAGTGGATTTTTCACTTTTTCGTCACTCCGAGAGTGGACTCTCGGCGAAAGAGTGAAGCTAGTCAAGGTCACCATTTTCACTCTTTTTATTAGCGCGAAATTCAAATTTCAAGGCGGGAAATTCGAATTTGGTATAGAAAATAGACTTTAAAGGGGAAGGTGTTGCTTTTGTTATCAGTTTCAATTACAGTTATTTGTATAAATCAAGTTATTTGTATGATATTAAGCTACAAAAGTCGGACACGCACAAAACTAGCCTATCTAATCAAAAGTATACAACACATCTCTTATATTATTGTTTAAAACACGCATCTTCGAAGGCTTCAGTTAATTTTTCAAAATAAATATTACAAGTTTCTAAAAGGATTACATCAATAACATATATTATGACTTATAATTAAGTACCTAGATGAAGAAATACACGTATAAAATTTTGAGTCGTGATGCGGTTTCGGCGGAAAATGACGTCTAGTACAAATTGCGTCTTTCGTTAAAGAAACGAAATTTCATTAAAAATCCACTAAAAGTAATTCAATTTTACTTCATTAGAGGGTGGCGCGCCAGTCTCTATGAGAATCATGAGGGCCAAATGGTGTGGCTTTCATGTGTATACACATATACGTTCCTGGTAGGACTGGTAAGACTGCAAACGCAAAATGTTTTATTGTTATATCACTCCTTCATTCAGTATATATAGGCGGTCAATCAGCGTTCACACACTGTTTTTGTGTGAAAATCCGTTATTATCTTTTAGCAATTAGGATGCTAAGCAAGACGGTTCAGTTTACATTGCAAAAACAAATGTGATCAGTGGTTTGAAATACCTAGTAATTCGTATTTGAAAGGTGGGTTTAGTCTTTGTAAAAGTTTAAAGGGGGGGGGGCTGAAGGATGAATGAGTGTAATTGAACACAGTAAACATCCCTTGTCGACGTAGGAAACCGGGTAAGTTCTATTTTGTATATACCATTTATTTTGCAAATTGAAAAAGTTACTCAATGAAAACACGTGGCTATGTTTATGAAATTCTCCCCTCCCAATAACGAACACCCCCTTTTGGTCATCGTTCTCGTCAATGCGAGGGAGAAGGCGGGCGGTCGGCCAGCGGGCGAATATGTTCTATTGTGCGTAAGAAGACCGTCTAGTAGAAGAATGACCAAAGGCGTCACGCGTATAAACGCTACCGGTGACGTTTTTGACAGCAACCATTACATATTGTATGTAGTAGAAGCGCAAGAATCTAAATGCTTTTCATATGTTAAAGTTTATAAGGTATAAGAAAAATAATTGCAATTTCAAAAGCATTAAAATAATTTTATTTTTTATTTGCATATTAACGAAACGACAAATATTTGAACTACGGATTCTAGGCAATAACACTTACCAATATAAAGATGAAATAAACACTTTGGGATACGATTGTTGACAGCTGCTTAGCTATCACATTTCTTAACTTCTAGAGAAGTAGAAGTTACGCATGAAGGCATTTCAAGGAAACATTCGCCAGAAAAAATTGGAAGACTAGACGTTTCGGTTCATATCGGGTGCTTAATGCTAATTTTGGTAAGCGAAGGAGTTTTAAGCGGTGACGTGAAGACGCAAGCAGGAGGTGCAGAAACTCTCGCACCCTATAGACTGGCATGGCACCCTGTAAGGAAACGCTCCCAATAAAATAAACTTTATCCACCAATCCCACTCATAATTATTTATTGGATATGAATTTTCTATACCTGGAACTCAAATAAACCTCTACCTGGTATAACCCAATGGCTGACACCACAATAAACAATACATTTCAAGGTGACCTTTTTCAAAAGGGGGGTGGCCCTTAAAAGGGCCGTTTTTTTTATCGTCAAAATTTAAATGGCATCTTCAGAGTCTTCAAGCTTGGGTCGCTTGGAGGAGCAGGAACACTCAGCGCTGGATTCTATAACGAGTAAGTATCGTAGATTAAAATATGTGAAATATTATTAATTTTGTTTTGCGTGTTTTACCTCGCTTCCGTGCTGGGAGCTGTAACGATAAAGCGTAAAGCGCTTGGTTCGCCGTGTCCAGTTGATTTTTTAGTTTTTTTATCTTGAACTCCAATTTAACGTTAAGGAGCTTGGCGTCCAAGAACTGGTCATCCACTTTAAAATAGCGCTGGTCTTTCTCAGCAAGAATTTCGTCCTTTTGAACGAGTTGTTCTGCAAATTACGAATTTAACATTTAGATAACCATGTGTTGGCAAATGGTACCGAACTCAAATTAAGGGACGCACTGATTTAAAATCAATTTAATCTTTTAGTATTTTTAAAAGTCAAATATATTTATATATGCAGGGCTTAAAATTGTAAACTTATAATTTATTATTTATGTAATGTAACTTAATTTAACTAACTGGACCCGGACCCTTTTGTAAACAAGTTAAACTTAAAAGGTGTTTCCAATAAAAAGAATTTTATTATTATTATAACCTATAGGTGAAAACAGTATTAAAATTTTACGTTTTAAAGCACGGTTTTCTGCTTCGAGCTTTATTATCTGTCGCTCTTTGCGCCTAGCTTCCTCTTTCGATTCAGCTTCCGAATCTGAACTCACTATATTATAAACGGAAAATATATATTATGTTTCAATGCAATTTTCAATTTAAAATTAGATTATGATAAAGAAAGCTGAATATTACCCGAAAGTTTACTGGCAGCGAGCCTGGCCTTCCACTGATCCATCTCAAACAGAAGCTGAGTGTCCTCAGGATCCGTAAAAAGGTCTAGAGATGATGTGTCCATGTCAAAGCCGAAATGATAAATGAATATTCCTTATCCCGTTGTGTCCGTTTCGGGCGTTGCTGTAACTAGTTGTCATCCCCCCTTTCAAACTGACCCATCTTTTTACCCCTGCTTTATAGCTCCTAGGTGCAGTCCAGACACGAAGACGCTTCTTTGTGCATCTTGACAAAACTGTACGCGATTTTTGAGGGCTGGGGATTTTCCGGGTACCTGCTGGATATTTTAGGCCCTTCCCGCACTCGCTTATTTAGGCACCGTTTTCTTGGTATAAATCATCACAGCCTTCAAACGGAACCTGTCAACTCTGGCGCCGACCGTCCTGTCAACCGCGTTATGCGAATAGGCATACAATCAAAGTATTTCAATAGTAGTTTTCTTGTCCCAAATGTTGAGACAAAAAGAGCACATATAAACCACCATAAAATATATTAATTTTATTTTAATTAACATTTGGATAATTCACTGGGTTATCAAGGAACGAGGGTTTTTGATCAAATTTGAACTCTTATTTAGGGGTTCAAAGTTAATATTAGCCGAATGATTATTTATATCGAAATTTATAGTAAAATGGTAAAAACATTATTTATTTTTCACTTTTTAGGTTTGATCTTTCGGTGGCTTTGAAAAAGTTTGATATTTAAAATATTGAAAGAGAAACGATATATAAATTATTTGCCGAAAATTTAATTTCGATTGAGATAATTGTTTGATCTTCTAGTCTTAGCTTTAGATTCCGATACTTCCGGTTGATATTTCTAATGATGAATTTAGATTTCATTAAAGAGATACCGCCAGCTTGGGCACATTTTGATTTTGTGATTTAGGGTACATCAATAGATAGATTTTTATATCCGGAATTCTAAAATATATATGTTATTGCTCTTAAAACAAATATTTAATGATGAACTCTAACACACTTATATGTTAATCAATTCGCCGAAATCTTACTCATTGTTGACGTTATAAATAAACATCTACCCGCAAATGATGTCAATAATAGGCACCCAAGAAATGCAGGGAAGCTTACCCTACCATTTAAAAACTTGAATTTGCTAGTTAATATTTATATTTAAAGTAAAATCGTCCTTAACCCGACTCTTCGAATGTTACGTACGTCCACTTTTGGAATTCTCTAGTCAGATCTGGAATCCATTCAAATTATAGGATTTTATAGGACTAAATATGCTATTTCATTTACTAACTTTATGCTTTTAAAAAAGAAAATTATATTTAGTGAAATAAATCTTTGATTTTAACTTGAAAAATAGAAACTATTTAACTATTTCATCACAAAAATATACGAGTAGCTAACCATGTTAACAATAACAAAAGTATAGACTAGTGTGACTTTGTATAGGAATTTATCCTATCGCTAAATCTAGCAATTTAACAGAGTGGCAGGATTTGAAATGGCCAAAATATCTAAATTATAGGATTTTTTAGGGATTTTATAGGAATTATAGGACCTCACTAATACTAAATTTAACTACTTTCTAATTGTATAACATTCTTAATCTGTCCCAATGATTCCCCACTCTGATTGACAATGTGATCAATTACTTTATTTACTTGTGAACACTACAGAGCTGTTAAGGCTACCCAGCCCTAGCTCTTACTGGAACAGGAGCAAAAAAAAAGGATCGGGATTTCATTTAAAGTAGCTTTTCTTTACACATGTAGACTTATAACTGTATTTCGGTAAACAGACGGTTCGTTACTAAATTAATTAATTATAATTGAACAACGGATAAAATTGTTTTATCTAAAAATAATTTATATCTCTATTATTAAAATGGGTTTATAATTAATATAATTGAATTATTGGATTGAAATTGGAAAACTCGATTAATTGATGTAAATTCAAGACGATATGGTTAAATACTAATAAATTGAGACAATTCCGATTAAAACACAGAAATAATATCTTAAGTTGAGTAACTGCAATTATATTTGGGTTATTGGACTAAATTAGATAAGTCGATTAAGTTGGGTAAAATCAATGTCAAATTAAATCAAAAACAGTAAATATAAAATCGCGATTCCGGTATTCATAAAAGTAATTCTAGTTTTAATTTTATTCTTAACGCATTTGCTATTCATATGCTACTATTTGGTTTATCCCCTACGGTCCTTCTTTCCGCCGCTATCAGCCAATACATTCCAGACAAGCTGGCGCCTCTTTGGGCTCTTGGACGATTTTGAGGCGACAGTTGAAAGGTTTTGGAAGAGTTGAGTGGTTTTCCCCGAAGTGTTTAATTGGCGAAATGGATTTTGGCAAGACTGACCCCAGCGTCGGAACTTCAACCCCCGCGACATATTGGCGACGATTCGGTTTTGCTCTTCATTTCAACTACAAAGATCAGGGAAGGAAAATAACCCATGGTCAGGGGGGGGGGTGCTTGAATTGTACGACACCTTTTACCTTTTATTCTAGCGTCCTAAAAGAGTATAAATAGAGTAATCGAATTTCAGTATATCACAGTTTCTTGTCAACCGTTCATTTGAAAGGCTATAAAACTGCTTACCAAGTTTTAGTTCGATATTTCGTTCTTCTTCATCTTTGGACATCCAAAATGTAATGTTTCAAATTTAATATTTATTTATTTTTTATTGTCTTTGTCTCTATACTGACACTCCTCCAATTATTCGGGGTAATAGGTCAGGAGACACCAATTCGCCCATTTTAGGTGGAGTTTTAGCAGTTCCGGGCTTCTCCTGTGAATCAACGCCTATAACGTCGAAGAGAAAGGTCACTTCGGGACATACGGCGCCTGTGAAGAAATTCATTGCATTCTCACCGACGGAGGACGTGGTACCTTCAAAACTCACCAATTTAGTTAAAGACGACATATTTCTCAATGAGTTTGGTAATTTCGGAACCTACGGAATTTCCAATCACTTCGACTATTTAGGGAGTAAGCCCCTAGATAATGGGACCCCCTCCAAAACTGTGTACGGTGTCTGCCATTATTGCAGCAAAACGTTCATGCTTTCCAATGGAAGTGACTCTAATTGGCGACGTCATCTTAAAGTTAGTATCGTTTTCTCTTTTATTTAATTTCATGTTTTGATTTTAATTATGCAATCTGAAAATTGATATAGTCACTGCACAAGATTAATCTTTCGCCGATCGTGCCACCATCCACCATCAATATTTATCCACAGCCTCCGACGGATAAGATGAAGGTGGTAAAAAAGCTGGCGGCTAACCACCCCCAACAAATACAATTCCGCCGTGCCCTGGTTAACATGGTGGCGGTTAGTGGTATACAGTTCAGTGCAGTGGAGAGCGAAGGATTTCGTCAAGCAATCTTTGTCGCTAACCCTGCACTGACTGTGCATTCACGCCGCCAAGTTGTCCGCGACTTGGATTTCATTGTTGAAAACGAATTAAAGCCCAAAATTAAAGTAAGTCTTCAATGGACGATTAGCTTCCGGATCAACTAATTAATTTTTTTCTCAAAATTAAATTAAAGAAAATTCTGAATTCCATTCCGGAAAAAAACCTGCACCTTACAATGGATATCTGGAGCAGCCGCCGACGGCAGTCGGTAATTGGGGTGAGAGCCCAATTTATCGATAGGAACATGGAATTTAAAAACATTTTGGTGGCGTTTGCCCACTTCCCGGGCAGCCATACTGGCGAAGCCATTTTGGCAAAGCTAAAGGAAATCTTGGCCAGTCTTGATATTGAGCCATCCCACGTAAGAGATATACTTGTTTATTTTGGTTAAAAAATAAATTTAACATTTCTGTAAATTTTGGTTTTTCTAGATTTCGTGCATTTGTGCCGATAACGCCTCAAATATCACAAAAGCCCTGAATTTAGCAGGGATAGTTCCGCAGACAGGATTCGTTGCGGAGAAAAATGATAACGCCAGCGCGGAGGTTGAGTTGTCAAACCTAGACCTCAACTTGTGCTCGTCGTCGTTTTCGTCCGGCCACTTAGAGGATTCGGAATCCGATTCCGATGAGAGCTACTTGCTGGACGACGGTTTGTTTAATTATCTGTGGTGCAGGCTAAGTAAATTTGGTCTAATAATATATTATAATATTTTTCAGGCTGGAACACGATGAATCAAATTTTGGGGGAAGATAAAGAAGAAAGAGAACCTTCGCCGGAATCTTCGGAATCGGAAGATGTAGAAGATTCTTTCAACCTCTTCGGAGATTATGAAGTAGAAATGGATATACCAGCAAACTGGAACAGGAAACGATGTGTGGCCCATTCCTTGCAACTTGTAGTGAATGGTGCCATTGACGCGTGTCCCCGTGCCAAAAAAGCCATTGCCCGTGTAAATTCGTGGCTAAATTTTTTACAAAGATCTCCAAAATGGACCGAGACGTTCCGTCAAAACTCTCCCGAGGGATGCGACGTTAAAACCATTGGAGGGGTTCGATGGAATTCCATTTATATGGCCATCGAGCGTCTAGCTAAGGTATTAATCAGACTTTTAAAATTGCTCAATATCATTTTTATTAAACTATTTCTTTTAGCCCGGGATGCTTGTGGCGTTGGGCACTACTATTTTATCCGCGCATTTAGACAAAGTTGCGATGGAGTTGCCTCTGCCCAGAGACAATGATGTTCATGTTTTTCATGAGCTTTTGCGGCTGCTAAAGCCATTTAAGGTGGCGACAGACATATTTCAGAGGGGAGGGCCAGTGGCCAACTTAGTCATTGGTCAGCTTATGAAGACCAATAAAGAGCTGATGAATGCGAAAGCTCCATATTTCAAGGATTTTAGGGACGAGCTGCTTTCTCGACTTGCAACGAGATTTGCTGACGAAATTCTCGACGAGGATTACGTGGTTGCGGCCCTTTTGGATCCGCGCCAAAAAACATATGTGTTCGAGAAATTCTCTGGTAGGTCTATATTAAAATTAGGTAATTGGAAGTAACTTTCATCTTTTTACATAACAATTACATTATTATTGCTACTTAGCTTTACCGAACTTTCACTGCGTGACCAAAGAGCAGGCGAGGAAGACGCTAAAGGCGTATCTCGCAGTTGTAGTTAAGGCCGACGGGACGCAGCCACCGAAGGTTAAAACAAAAAAAATAGATCCCGCGGAATTACTTTTTGGGGGCAGCAGTGACGACGACGGAAGCGACGACGATGATTCTGGAGAAGAGGGACTCCAATCTCTGGATAGGGAAATAGAAATATATTTCTCAGAGCAAAATGATGGAACTGCGCCGTTGGATTTCTGGAGGCAGTATTCCGGGAAATTTCCTTTCCTAAGTGCATTAGCTGCGAGGGTGCTCTCGATACCAGCGTGCACGGGGGACGTAGAGCGGATGTTTTCTGTAGCCGGAGCGATTCTTCGGTACCGGCGGAGCCGGATCACCCTGGCTCGAGTTGCTGGATTGTTAATGTACAGAGAGTACAGAGCTTTACAGGCTGACTAAATTTTCGTAAGTTATGCCAAATATTATTTGGGAAAGTTATCATTATAATAATAAAAGATAACTTTTAGGTTTTGGAAAAATATAAAAAAACGGCCCTTTTAAGGGCCACCCCATTTTGGTAAAAAAGGTTCACTCTTCAATGTATTGTTGGTACTCCATGGAAATTCTGGAGAACGTTTTAGCGAGTTTTGTGTTTACCTCATATGCCAAAGGGGTCATGGGTGACCCCGGAGGAATAGAGGAGACGCCTCTCTCATTATCAAAAAAGTGTGGTGGGTGGTTAATTGTTTTTTGACCTTACATTCTCTCACAAAAGTGGCTCGATGGTTTGTATAATAGGGTGGCAGTCCTGATCTAGAGTCCATGGTGAACTCTGAACTTCCTACTGGTTGATATTTACCTAGCGCTAGTACAATTTTATTTTTTATATTTATATTAAGGTTGAAAACCAGGTCTCCAAGAATTCAAACTTAAGGAGGTATAAGTACGGTAAGTACCCTATGGTATATTAGAACATCATGGCTTCCACGATTTTTCGACGGAAACGTATCATGTAAAATTTGTTTTTTTTTTCTTAGTGTGAATACTTTTTTTTAAATAAAATACGTTAAATGCTTCGGAATTGTAATTATTATTTTTAGTACCAATGTAAACAAGGTTCAATAGTATAGCGGCCGCGGCGGCCGCCCGAATGAATACAATTAAATAAAAGAGGGGGTCAAGACGACCTTCGGACCTTGACCTTGGTCTGTTGGTACCCTTGGTATGGCATTTTATTTTTAGGGACCGGACCGGTGACGGTTTGGAAATAAAGAAGGGATTAAGCTTGAGGGGGGGCTCGGCGAACTGTCAATTATAGTGACGAGCGTGAAGTAATATGTATAATAAAATAAATCTACTACAAATTAAGATGATGATCTAAGTTTATTAAATACAACAGGGGAAGGCATAGGGATCACAAAAAAACTGGTTGTGAAGCACACTGCAAGTCTGGATTTTACGTTGCCCCTATGCCTCCCCCTGTTGTAAGTGATGGATCCATTTAATAGAACTATTCCAACAAGAGAAGAAAATGGCTGTTCGGGTCAAAGAAGATCGCGAGCCTAATAATATTTAATTGTAATATTTTACATTGTTAAACCGTTTCGGCTTAGAATTTTAGGTCTACTATAAAGAATGTGTGAAATAAGGAGGTTGGGGTCTAAAAGAGCACCAGTAGAGTTAATTATCGTGGCTCCTTTCCTCAACCTTACATACATTTTTATATCTTAAATCACAATAGGATTAAGCTGAACCCCATATTACCAGACCGACCGGCGGCCGCCCGCCGGGAATACGAGAACGACGGCCGAAAGGGAGGGGTCGTACGTTTTGGTGAGGGGCGAATGTTATAAACATAACTACGTGTTTTCATCATGTCATTTGATTAGAAATTGAGCATAATTACTGGTTCAATAAATAATATTATATGCGAAATGGAAATTGTCCGGTTTTCCTTCGTAGACGTTCTACGTATGTCCAGAGATAACGTCATAATACTGATCCCATTCTTATTATTATTTATTATTATTTTGGTTATTTAGTATTTTATTATAAATACTTTTATAACGTTATATAATTTATAAGTTTTTAAATTAAGAACTGATAGGAATATGAACCACTACCGTAGCCTCAAAATATTAATCATATAAATTACCATGGTGTAATAAAATTATTAAAAAAAATGGAGGACATTTCATGGTATAATAAAATTTTAAAGTGGAGACGTTTCAAAGCATTTATCAATCCATTGGGCGTAAATAAGAATGAAATGATGGATTAATAAAGTATAACTTCGCGAAACGTCTGCAATTAATAAAAATGATTATAACTCGTGTTATGAATGAATATAGCTGAAACCTTAGACTCTAAGCTGATCCCTTCGCTTTAGTTAAAATTTTATACAATAATAATTTCCGCTGTAATTAACTGTTATTTGCATTACGTGCATAATACGGTTTTGAATAATTCATTTCTATTTTAAAAATGTGGGGACATAACAGGAAATAATAAAATTTCAATACGAAATTCGAATTTCCCGCTTTAAATTTCAAATTTCCCGCCGTCCATTGCGGGCGAAGAAAAAGAAAAGAGTGAACGCTTTGACCTTGAATATATTCACTCTTCCAACGAGATCGCTCTCGCGAGTGACGGAAAAGTGGAAAATCCACTCATAAAAGTGGAGTGTTTTTCGAAAGAGTAAAGTGAAAAGAGTGGCGGGTTAGATCACTCTCGGAATCTCACTCGGAGTTTTGCCCACGTCTGAATACGTGACCCAGGGCCGCGTCTGCGTGCCACCCTCAATCGCAACCCCCTATCTCTACCCCCCTCCGCCATATCATTTGCAATAAATACGGAAAAAGAGATCCAAACGCCTGAGCTGTATAAATAATCTTAACCAATTACGATATGCAAATTTCACCACTATATAGTTCGACCGGCACGAAAATAAGCCCAAAGACTCCAAAACTTCCGTAGGCTTAGCACCGGAAAAAATAACTTAAGTATGGCGACGCGTCAGGGTTGGCGCGATACCCACCGGACAGTAGCGTCGAAGGTGGGTTCGCTTGGTCCTTCTCTACGGGATAAATCGCCAACTAAGCCTCGCTACATGAAATAGTAATGATTGACCCGGAACGTGTAGACACGCCATACGAGAAAAACTTATTAGCCTTTTAACCAAATGCGTTATTCGACACGCGAAGGCCTGAGGTACAACGCCGAAACTTTTCAAGCTTTTAGCAACGTCGCAAACGCCGGAGCGCGATAAGGACCCTCCGAAATGCAGTCTACCGTGTTGCAGAAACTTCCCCATATGTTATAAAGGCGTATGGGCGCTTTCCCAAAGTTCTCTTCGCCAGACCAAAGCGCGTAAGAACGCGCAAAAATGGCAAAGTTAAATATTGAAACGAGAACTACCCGAGATTGAGAGTTTGCTCGAGAAGTCGACTCTCATTAAGTTTTAAAAAGGTTGCCGGGGAAAATTAAACTATTGGTTCGTTATTTATTGACGAATTTTCGAAGATATATTATAAAAGACGCTTTTGTAGCTCGGAGGAACGTGGTGTATTTACTTCACGTGGCTATTTTTATTGATTGGAAAATCGAATCGATTTGTATCGAATTTCATTAGATGT
Organism: Leiobunum rupestre; assembly: GCF_980474605.1. Classification (NCBI taxonomy): domain Eukaryota; kingdom Metazoa; phylum Arthropoda; class Arachnida; order Opiliones; family Sclerosomatidae; genus Leiobunum; species Leiobunum rupestre. Next base: position 55,638,173 of record NC_143387.1, read on the forward strand.
TGATATATTGGGCCGTGTCACCGAATCCCGTGACACGGTACTTGATCTTGGTTAGGAGTGAGGTCGACCTTTCTTAATTGGTGCGTTTTTCGACTGTAATTTGAATCGCGTATTTGTTATCCATGGGTAATACGAACAGCAACGTCACTTCCGGCGTCAAGAAGCAGGCGGATACCAGTTCGCAGAAGATCTACTCCTTGTTGGACGTCAAAGGCGGAGGACAACTCATTACCATGATGAAAGAATCCGGTACTGACAGAGCCAGTTTGCAACAAGTAAGAGAACGACCTTTTGAAAATTTTAATACTGATTTAGGCAAGAGAGACCGTGGTCCGCTAAACGACAACTTCGTATGGCTTATGTATGTCCGCGAAAGATTCCAATAGGTAAATCGTTAAATACCTGTACAAATATCAAGTTTACACGAGAAACATTCTATAAAAATCTATAATTTAGGATTAAAATTCTGGTAACTTAATCTTAGTTTGATCTAGGAGCAACAAACACAAGGAGAACGCTGGATTGTGTACAAATTTCATTGGACGAGCCTTTACGTTGAGCGTTTTACGGAAAGGGTGAAGACAATTTCCGAATTTTACCTTTCCGATGGTAGCAAGCACTAAAACGTCTAACCAATGAAAATTGTACACAAAAAAATGCACGACTTTTGACGGGTTACGTTCTCCTTGTGTGGGGTGCTGTGTTTGTTGCTCCTAGGTTTGGTCGTCCTAGTTTCTTGGGTTGAGTTATTTATGTTGAGATGGTTTCCATAGTCGTGGGATCACTATAATTCCGAAATAACGCGTTTGCCAGCCCGAAATATTGGCAAATTATCTTGAACAGTACCTTTTTTTATTGCGTGTCCAACTTTATAGAATTTAGAATTAGCTTACGATTGCAATCTTGAACCAGAAAGTCTCCTTCGGTTAACAGCAAGATGAAGCAAATAAATCAACCGATATTTCGTTGAGATTAAATGGTAGTTTCGTTGGGGCAGTTGGACGAGAAAATCCGTCAGATGGTGGAGCCGTTCCTATACAACAAGGGCGAGGGTAAACTGGTGCCGACGGCCGATTTGGTGCTGATACGGAATCGCGACCGGCCGAGGAACAAGCAGATCACGGTGCCTCGCAAAGATCCTCCCCACCTGCCCATCCCGTCGGTCAGCAACGCCGCCTCGGTGTCCAGAGTGGCCCTCCAGCGCGGCGACTCCACGCGGAAGAACTGCAACTCGAACCACACGCTCTATCCTCGCAAGCACCACCATTCTCAAAACGAGCAGACGGACTCCAAAAAGAGCGAGCTGAACATCAACGGAAGCACCATCTCCATTACCAACCCGAAAGGTCAAAACATCTACGACCACTGTACGTAAACTAACGAAAGAATTGAAGTGAATCCCTTTTACAGAACCATTCCCATTCCGGGAAGTGTGCTGGGACTTGGAGCAGCGAGGTTCGGTGGGGGAGACGGCCATTCACTTGTGTTTCTTAATTTCAAGCACCGCTCATTCGGAACTGGCCAAGAGGTTGATCAAGGTTTTCCCGAAGTTGATCAACGACTATTACGTTTGCGACGAATATTACGGTACGAACTCGACCCGTTTCATGATTCTCTGAGAAGTAACTAACTTGGAAATGTAAGCGGTTCGCAGGCGAAAGCGCTCTGCACATGGCCATCGTCAACGAGGACCCGGCCATGGTCAAGTTCTTACTGGACAACGGAGCGAATTACCACGAGAGGTGTCTCGGAAACTTCTTCAGTCCCGAGGACCAAAAGGCTTCGCGGACGGACAATCTTGAACACGAATGGGTCGAAGTTACCCCCAAAACTAATTACGAAGGGTAAGACGCATTTGTCGGTTTCCAAAAAAGGATAATAGAAAAGACTGATACGTATTTATTTCGGTCGCAGACACGTGTACTGGGGGGAGTATCCGCATGCGTTCGCCGCCTGCTTGAACCAAGAGGAATGCTACCGTTTGCTCTTGGCCAAAGGGGCTGATCCTGACAATCAGGACACGAACGGAAATACGGTTATTCACATTATGGTCATTCACGAAAACATTGTACGTACGCTTCAACATCTCGTTGAAACCCACACCATCTCGACCACTTACCGCACTTTGAAACTTATAACAGAGCATGTTCAACATGGTGTACGAGCTGGGTGGATCGGTGGACATTCTGAACCAACAGAACTTGACTCCGCTCACTCTGGCCGCCAAACTAGCCCGTAAAGAAGTAAGCGCCTACTTTAAGAATCCTTTTAAAACCTTCGAAATATTACATATACTGAAACAAATGTTTCCTTTACTATTTGTCATTAGCTCTCCCAATTAAAATTCTCTTTGAATAATCCTTCCCGAAAAAAATCCACTTAAAAATACCGCTTCGCGTTAAAAATAAATCACTTAAGGATACCGCTTAAAAATCTCATTAAAATTAATTTTTCCTCTTATCTAGTCGAATGAAAAAAAATGCTTAATTGGAAAGGCTTTTGAAATTTAATATAAATATACTTACATAAACTCTAAGTGGGTGTTTAAAAATTTGAAAATCTCACGATTTTCCGTTCCAATCGGAATAGGATAGAAAATATTTTGAAGAAAAACTGTCTATAGCTTTAAAAGCTCCCGAGTAAAGACTAAAATTGAAGAACCAGTGATCGAACCAGGCCAAATCGAAAGCAAAACGTGGATTATTTCGCGTCCAAACTCCCCGGTCTCTAAATATTTAACGCGGGCAGTTGCTATCAACACGCGGAATTTGGCTCGTGCAAGAGGTGATTTTTCCAAAACCCTTACTTAGTTCCTACACTCTTGTTTTTGCAGATTTTCTTTCACATTCTGAAACTGCAGCGCGAAATCTACTGGCAACTGGGCAGCATAACGTGCACCGCCTACCCTCTTCAACAGATCGATACCATCAGCCTGAAATCGGGAGAAATCAACAAGGCGTCCGCCCTCAACCTCGTCGTTTACGGAGTGAGTAGCTCGCAACCCGCCCCGACAGTTATCACCGGAAGCAAAACACGCGTTCAACAACCCGAATATATTACCCAAATTACTTTATTAGAATAATAACAGCGATGTTATCTGATGACTTTTGACTTTTAAATTAGGACCGAGCCGGACATCTGGACATGATGGAGGGTTTGCTATCCGACTTGTTAAACGCTAAATGGAACACTTTCATCAAATTTAGGTATATATATACACTGATATGGATTTGATTAGAACCAGTCAGTCCAGTACCTCATAGGTTCCCTTAGGCCTACTTCTTCCGACCCGATTGAAGCGCACATTCGTAAGTTTTTGCCTTCCCCCACTCGTGCAGGAAGGGGGCAATTCAACTATAATCATTTATTCCTAAGTATAAATAAATCAATTCTTTTTTGTTAGAGTAGATGGGACAATACAGTCCACTAACCGTTCAGTAGCGGCGCCAGCAACAGGCCGGGTTAGGCCTGGGCCTACTTGAAATTTTGGTAGGGGCCTCCAAAATTTAATATATGGGCCTCCAAATTATTTAATATCAGAAAATTCTGTAATTTGTTTGCGAAATAATTTATTTATTTATTCATTTTTCAATATTCAATGCGAGTGATTCGCTTAACGACACTGCTGTTTTTATTCCTTTCAAAGGCACGAGTCACTTTTCTTTGGCAGTAGTTTATTTTTTAGTTTTAATTTTTGGCGAGCGATACTATATACAAATTGTATCTTTAATTTTATCTTTACAAATAAATTGTTCTTAAACTTACTTTACTTACGTCGTTAGTGTACCTATGTACATTCATTTTCGTAAAGTTGTAAGTTCTGATGTAAGGGATGTACATACGAAGTACCGAAGGAATGAATGTACATTGATAGACTTGAATTCAGTCGTAGAAATAAGTAAATAACCACTCATTTGTTAAGTGTTATTAGTTCTAATTTGTTCGTCGCGTACCCATTTTACCCAAAAACTGCATCGCTTGCTTAAAAAAAATTAAATAATCCACGTGGATGGATTTGAAAAAATTGTGGTGGGGGGGGGGGGGGGGGGGGGGGGGGGGGGGCTCCAAATGGTTGGCCTACATCCCCAAAAATCCTGGCGCCGCTACAGTAACCGCTATGAGATTAATCAGGGATGAGATATGTGTAAAGGCCACGACAACGGGGGGATATACTTGGGGACAGGGGTGGGACACCCGTGGCGGAAGTATTCCGGCCACCCGTTGGGGGATCGGTGGTCGTCCTCTAACGGCCACAAACTCTACCTCCCAGACGCCCAGGATTACACTACGCCACTACTCCCGGCACAAATTAGTTCTTGATTATATATCTTGGCAGTATTTAAAGCGAGCTCTAGTGTAGGTACCTGGATGCCACGATAGATGTCGCTTTCAGCAACGCGTCCAACCTTGCGTGTTAGTTTCGATTGGTTGAGATTTTAAAAGCTTACGGACGGGGACTAATTAATTACCGTGTATTTGTAACAAGGCATCCGAAGTTGCTTTATTGTCCTATTCAAGTCTTAGGGCATGTCCGAATTATTAGTCGACTGGCAGCTAGGAGCAACAAACACAAGGAGAACGCTAGCCTTTAAACACGCTCAGGGGCGTACCGAAGAGAGTACGTTTGGGGGGGGGGGGGAGGTAAGTGAAATTTGCCAAGTAAAAAACAAAGTTTGTCAAGTCGTCTAAGTTTGGATTGTTACGGTTGATTTCAATTTAAATGTTTCATTAAAATTATAATCGGTGGCGCCATCCGCTGTTAGCGGCGGGAACTATATACTATACAATTGAATTAATAGTACTAATCTACCTTGAAAGTTATAGATGGCGCCACCCGTATAATGATAGAGTTGAAACTTGACGGCGGAGGGCACCGATTCGAAATTTCAGAATTTGTTTCTTGAAACCACGACTACCGAACGCGCCCATGTCATTCTAGCGGTACTATTCCCAATTCAATTTCGAAAACGGCTCGGCGTCTAGTTATAGTGAGTGAAGAATTTGCGTACTCTCTTTATATATAAAGCGAGATACACGAAGAAGAAAAAAGAGATTGAACGATGCTACAACAATTTAAAAATCCCATCAAACCCGCTTACTATTTTCTCGTCGTGTATCCCGCTGTAGTAAAAAATAGATACGTTTCATCCTGACGAATAATAGTTGTTGTTTAACTGAACTGCTTTGAATAACTTGAATAATTCATACCCAAATATAACATAAACAATTCAAACACTTATTACTTAAAGGGGCTCCAAAGTTCGGTGGCAAAAAATATAAAATTGAGCATGCTTTTCATTCCCCCCAACCGGGCCAACCCCTCAATCGACGGAGGCGGGCAGAGTCAACCGTAAATTTCGCACTTTACTGACTTTACACACATTTGCCACCGAACTTTGGAGCCCCTTTAAATATTAACGTAAGAACAACCGACACTGTATCAGTATCACATGTTATCTTTAACCAACGCAACTTAAGGAATATTGGCTTGTGAAATTTTCACTTTCCTAAAACATATCACTATAATATAGAGTATTGTCGTCTGAAACCTTGCGACGTCACCATTGTAATTTGCCTATTGATAAAAAACGGTAACTGTCAGGGCGGCCACTATTAACACTACAGCTGTGACGTTACAAGTTTTCAAAATCGTATCAGACGACAACACTCTAATCACGACTTACCAAATTTACCCCAACTTCCCTAAGTAAAAAAAACTGTAACATCTCCTATAGAAATTAAAACTAGGTATTTTTATAAATTTAGTTCCGACACACTAGCTGCCTAGCATAGAAATCGGGTCTTGTAAGTTATACATAAGGAGAAGCAACTACATAGAAATCTCAAACATAGTTAATGACTTTAGGGAAGTAAATTGCTGGGAAATTCTAAATGATTTGTTGCAACATCGTTTACCAGCTATTTAGTAGTTTTTTAATTAACTAAAATATTTCATAATTTTCATTTTGCCAAGTTCACCTCTATTTGCCAACTCTACAAAGCTTTGGGGGGGGGGAGCCTCCCCCCGGTCCTTCCCCCAAAGGTACGTCCCTGAACGCGCTAACGAAGGGTTGTGTACGAATTTAATTGGACGAGCGTCACGAGCCTTTACGCGGAACGTTTTACGGGTGGGGGGGAAGACAATTTCCGAATTTTCCCCTTCCGACGGCAGCAGGCGCTAAAGCGTCTAGCCAATGAAAAACGTACACAAGAAAATCCACGACTTTTGACGGGTTGTGTTCTCCTTGTGTGGGGTGTTGTGTTTGTTGCTCCTATCTGGCAGGAAGACGACTAAATTTTCAAGCCGCATGAGAATTGGGACAGTCGCTTAGTCTGCACTAAATTCTTGGAAGCCGACTAAAAGAATTGAGACACATCTGGAATTTAGCCAATTCCGTATCCGCCAAGATGTAGCCATTAGCCAGAGTATGCGGACACTGTTTAAGTCAGTGGTTCCCAAACCTTTTGAATGGCGGAAACCTTTTGTATTTGAAAAAATATCGCTGAACCCCTAATGGGGGGTGGTCGATCGGTGATTTGGTATTTCTATAGCGAAAAGAACCCCGGATTTAATTTTTTAAATTACGATTAACTATTAATTAGCGCAACTTGCGGTTTTATTTATCACAGTTTTTGATTTAAATGAAAATATTTCATAAAGTATTATGCAGCAGGACTCGTGCAAAATGGAATAAAATTGGAGACTAGACTAAAAATGCATAAGCTCCCACGAAAATGGACGATAATTAATACCCAGGATAGTGTGTGCTCGCCGTCAAACTAAAACAAATGAATATCATTAAAATAAAGCCTAAATAAGCAATATACGTTTTAGATGCTACAAATTTAAGCCCTATGGGTTATTAGTACTTAAATTAAATTAAAACCCAAAATTAGTAAATAGGTTAATTTTATCGTCATATTGAAAGGCCCAAAGATTTTTAAATTAAAAATTGTGGTTTAAATTTCAAACTAATTTAATGTCAACTCCTTTTGCATCCTCTCAAGTTAAACCCACCAGTAACGTTTTGTTGCCTTTAATATTGTGAAAATTGAACGTGATATCGTTTTGTGTAGGTTTTATTCTAAATTCGCCTCTTTCACTCTGTACTTCCTGATCACGATGGGCTGTTTCATCCTCCGTCCGTGGCCACCTCAACCCGAGGGCACGGTTGACGAAAATGCTTGTAATACGAGTAAGGAGGCCCCGGAGGCGGCTCTCAAGGCGGCTTCCTTGTCGTCCGCCGACGATGTCTCGACGTTGTTCTTGCTAGCGAATGACAATTCGACTAATTCGAAGGAGTACGGGGAGTTGGCCAACGGCACGTCCTTCTTGACCATCGACTTGGGGAATGGCACTAACTTGAAGGACGTCAACCCCAATGACACCGACTTGAAGGGCAACGAAACCGTAGATTTCGACTACTGTTATCTACTTCGGTACACCACGGAACAAGATTTGGTGAGTATCTGTTAAATAGACCCCTACACATTTCACAAAGGTGAAGATCCTTTCTAGGGGTTAACGCCATTAGAGGTCGATTATTAAATAACGGAAGACTTACCAGATGGCACCACCAGTCTGAAATGTGGAAATTTTAGATTATCAAAAATCCCAAAATATATTTTTTAAAAGGGCGCCATCTACTATAAATAAAAGCGTAAAAATCGGACCTTTAATGGCTTCGTTCTTAATGCTTGTTTCAATGTGAGTCCAAATTATGAAAGTCGTGACTACCACATTTCCACGAGGGTTTTTTTTTCAACCCGAAATTTGGTGTTTTACGTGTAGAACAGATGAAAGAACGGCTAATTCTATAAGTGCTCCGTAGAGATCGAGTTAGTAGACCTAACCCTGTAAATTAACTTATAACAATTCGGCAGGTTCCAGTAGGTCATATTTTATTATTTGTTTATTCGCGACCGAAAACTATCGCAACGCCCACTTTTTTTCGACATTGAAAGCTACCTAGCTAGCGGCTAAAGCAGACGCTATTAGTTTTTCCTCATTGTTATTCATAAATTTCATTTTATAAATAATGATACTCGCCTTTTACTATAATTTTCGCATCGTTTGCTTATATTTTGATAGGATTATTTAAGAAAAACGTTCTTATGACTTTTGAATTTGTCTGTAGCAGACGTTAGATCAGAGGCACAACCTCGGAGAAGCTAGCGCCGTTACGCCACCTAGACTCGTTTCTGTCGCGAAAAATTATTAGGATGGGGTAGTAGCATTTGTCCGAATTTCATTCGTCCGAATAGTGTCGCGTTTGTCCGAATACTCATTTGTCCGAACTTGAAAACCGAAATTGTTCCATTTGTACGAATTTAATGACCTTGAGTGTCATTTGTCTGAACGAGTAGTAGCATTTGTTCGGATTTCCATCGCAAAAATAGTGTTTCGTATATGCAATTTTCCAATATTAGAAATATAATTGCATCACGAAATTGTTTTATTTTAACCAAAAATTGGCTGGCTTTGGTGTTAATTCAGAGTTGGCTTTGATTCGGTTAGGTTAGATTGAAGTTCCACAATTATTCATGTTAAGATAAAAAAAACCGCACGTTTGGGACTCTATTTTTTACGGATTCGGTTAAATGTGATTCTTTCGAATTTGACTAAAGCCAATGTATCACGTTGGGACAAATGACATTTCGGACATTTGACAAACGGATAGAACGGTTAAATTGCCAACAAATTATACAAAATAATTTTCGGACATATAAAACCGTAATTCGGCCATCTAAGCCATATTTTTACAGTTCGGACAAATGGGTATTCGGACAAATGCTACCAAATCATTAGGACAAGTAGCTACAATTTAACAATTTCTTTGAAACAGGTCCGACTCGCGTTTGAATTATTAACGGCGGGAGGTGCTGCCCTCTACTTGCTAAACGCGGCCAAAGAGATTCAGTTTCTGGGCTATCAAACGTTTCTGGAGAATTTGGTAAGTGTTACTCAAACCTTTCGGAAATTTAAAACACCTCAAGGTTCAAAGTTAATATTAAGGACAAGTCCCCGCGATTTATACGCGGTGGCTGGTCATGCTTAATTCCTTGAAAAGTAGCATTCTTTGGAAATGCGAATAATACCTTGGAATCTCCAGGACCGGGGATTGGTTGCCATGGTGATCGGCCGAGGCAGAAGTATGAAAGCTTAGACAAATCGAGTAACAATAGAGTTCCACAGTGGAACTTTATCTGGTGGACTGATTATTTTAGGAATAGTAATTCTGGTCAATTGAAATCCAAACTTTTTCGTGACAATGTCGTTTTAATTATTAATATTTACAGCATTTAAAGTCATGGTTCCAATATTAGAATCCAAATAAAAATTATATGCAGAGACTAAATTTTTTTTAAATCGTTTAGTTACAACTTATTTTAAAAACATTAAAATTTACAGCGAGCTTTCGAACCGTAGTTCTTCTTAATGCTAAATTTTTATGTTTTTAAAAAAAGTTTTAATTAAACGATTTTGAAATTTTTCTGTCATGTAGTATATATAAAAAAAATTTGATTTCTAATGTCATTTTAGTTTTTTAAAGAGTACTCGAAAATTTTATTTTTGTGATAAAAACGCGTTTACAATTATATCTCTTTACATTATAACGTGTGTTAAAGTTTTAACTTTAAGTTTTCTCTACTTAAAAGTTTTATTTCCATAATAAAAATGTTGGAGTTCAACGCTGGCACTCGAACCTTCACACCTTCACTAATCCGCGCTATTTTTACAACTACTACGTATTAGTTGCTTATCTTAATCTAATATTAACGCATGGATAGTAGATTTTAGAGAATCGGTAAAAAGCCTGGTTTTTAGCCCCCGTAAACCCATCACACTAAGGGAGTCGGCCAAGGTTATTTGAAAAAAAAAACAAGTATCGCTAAGAGTGGACGATACTGTTCGAAAAAAGAAAAAAGATAAACACGAAGTACATTTTTACGCCAAAAGGGATTTTTTCACGTTTTCATAGATTAAATATGATATAATAAATATCACTTGATAGTTTTTATTGAATTAAAAAACCAAAATTAAAAATTACTAAAATATAAAGCGCAAAAAATTACGTAACAATATCAACCGCATTAGATTGCCATTTTGAAATTTTAGGATCACGTGGTACAAACGACCTTGCAAGACTCTCGAGCTGATTGATACGCGGGGAGAAATCAAATGCACTCTGGAAGGGTATCGAAAACCTGTCCTCTTAATTTACTGTCCATGATTAACGAGTATAAGAATAAAAACAAACGATAATTCAAATGCACTAAACTAAAATATTTGTTTAAAATATTAAAACCCGACTAGGCTGGTCATCAGGGGTATTTTGATTAAATAATTTTATCTTTTGCACTTGAACTACAGTTTTTTTTAATTCATATACTCGTTAATATATTCTGCTCAAGTTTCTTAGCTAGATTTGATTTATAATACCATATGTAACATATTTACTCATAAGTATACCTATTGATAACATATCCATAGGTAAAATTTCAATGAGACCTTGTTTCACACGGAACACACAATAAATGGATCCAAAAATGCAAAAATTCTTCTAATCGTTGCGCTATTAAAAATTTACCATGGAAACGAAATCACGTGATCGACGAGGCACGAGATAATTAGCTATAGATTGTTTAGGTCGGAAACGCGCGAGGAATTTTTCACTAACATCAGTAAAGCTAATGACGTGTTTTTCGTCACGGAGCTGGAAGTGACGTAATTTACGTTATATCCCATGAGCAAGGTTTCAATAAAGAAAATGCTTTTATGGCATACTTACGAGTTATTATGTTACGTATGATAATACTGTACTATAATTTTCCAATGTATGGTGAGACCATAGATATAGGAAACGTATATAAAGGTCTAGATAAAATATTTCAAAGGGAGTGAATACGGAGGTGACAGCTAGCAGAAACGCGTAATTTCTGCAGGCTATCCTTATAAGGCGCTATCTATCGGTAAGAAAGCTCATGCTATCGTCGCGAGAGCCATTGTCTCCTGCTTAAAAATTATACTAAAAGTCACCAACAGATGGTGTCTAAAGACTACAGCCTGCGGAAAGGTCAAGCACTTTGTACTAAAATGCTAAGAGAGCTCGCGCTCTTGGTCACGTGCCTTCCTCGGTGTCTGCTAGGTGTCAATTCCGTATTTTATGTTAGGCTTAAACGCTACGAAATTTATCTAGACCTTTATATACATTTCTTATATCTATGGGTGAGACTCTGTTGTTCGCGATTTTTAACGTGACGGATATTGCTTTCGTACTTCCCGTCGAAGGGGGTTTCGTATAAACGTCTGGTCGAGGTCCTTTAGCGGGTCATCCAATCACGCGTTGACCGACTTCTGGATTACTAACGCAAATAATATTTGTGTATCTCCGCCAGATGACAGTGCCGTCGAGAGTGATTTTCCTATTTTCGTGCCTGCTGATCGGCTGCATGATTCCCATGAGGTTCGCCTGCGCCTGCCGCCTGGAGGACAAAACCGCCGTCTGCGCCATGGTGCTGATCGCCCCCTATTTCTTATTTTTCTGCAGGTACGTTATTCATTTCAATAATCCATCTTGGAGAGTAATGTTTACTCTTTCCGCGCAATAGAGGTTTTCGTATGATCGGCCCAATCGTCGTTATGATTTACAAAATGATTATCACTGACTTGCTTTGTTTCGTCATCATTTATTTGGTATTCGTCATAGGATTCTCGCAAGGTATTTATTATTGCTATTAATTCTGATAATGACTGGTTTACTAATGCCGTACACGATCTGTTTACGGAGAGGTCGGCGCAATCTCGGTTTTTTCCCGGAACCCATTCGTCAGTATCCAACCGGGGAAATATCTCTCCTCTATTTATATTGGTACCCCAAATTACAAATAATAAATTTCATAAAAAAAGTATTTTATGGTACCAATATATTAATTTGGTCTTATTAATTATTCATAATAATTGTCTAATATTTAAACAGTAATTATCTTATATATAATCCTTAATGTTTGCAGCACCGTAACCAGGATTTGATTTCAGGGTGGGAACGCAATGGAAAGAAATAATAAAAAAAATAAAAAATTGTACATACAACCATACGGTCCAGGGTGGGCACGGCCCGACCGCCCCCCCCTGGTTACGGCCCTGAATGTTTGTGTGTTTTTGTCCGTGCGTGGACCGATCGTTTTCTCCACCTCCCTCTCGGGCTGCGAACGGACGATCGTCCCCTAAGTCCCCCCCCCCTCGCTCTCGGTTTCTCGCCCTGTCTTGAACCCGTTCCGGTTGTCCCTTACGTTTTTGCCCTCCCGCAGCCGCTAATTAGTCCCCAACCAACAATTATAAAGGCTCCAAAATTAGCAAAGTTAGCGGGGAAAACCGCGTATGGAAGGTTAGCGATTTTTGCTTTTCGCGTACCGTGTTATATTTCGGTATTCTTTCGCGTATTAGCCCCCGGCCAACAATGATAAAGGCTCTAAAGTTAGCAAAGTTAGCGGGGAAAACCGCGTATGGAAGGTTAGCGATTTTTGCTTTTCGCGTACCGTGTTATATTTCGGTATTCTTTCGCGTATTAGCCCCCGGCCAACAATGATAAAGGCTCTAAAGTTAGCAAAGTTAGCGGGGAAAACCGCGTATGGAAGGTTAGCGATTTTTGCTTTTCGCGTACCGTATTATATTTCGGTATTCTTTCGCGTATTAGCCCCCGGCCAACAATGATAAAGGCTCTAAAGTTAGCAAAGTTAGCGGGGAAAACCGCGTATGGAAGGTTAGCGATTTTTGCTTTTCGCGTACCGTGTTATATTTCGGTATTCTTTCGCGTATTAGCCCCCGGCCAACAATGATAAAGGCTCTAAAGTTAGCAAAGTTAGCGGGGAAAACCGCGTATGGAAGGTTAGCGATTTTTGCTTTTCGCGTACCGTATTATATTTCGGTATTCTTTCGCGTATTAGCCCCCGGCCAACAATGATAAAGGCTCTAAAGTTAGCAAAGTTAGCGGGGAAAACCGCGTATGGAAGGTTAGCGATTTTTGCTTTTCGCGTACCGTGTTATATTTCGGTATTCTTTCGCGTATTAGCCCCCGGCCAACAATGATAAAGGCTCTAAAGTTAGCAAAGTTAGCGGGGAAAACCGCGTATGGAAGGTTAGCGATTTTTGCTTTTCGCGTACCGTATTATATTTCGGTATTCTTTCGCGTATTAGCCCCCGGCCAACAATGATAAAGGCTCTAAAGTTAGCAAAGTTAGCGGGGAAAACCGCGTATGGAAGGTTAGCGATTTTTGCTTTTCGCGTACCGTGTTATATTTCGGTATTCTTTCGCGTATTAGCCCCCGGCCAACAATGATAAAGGCTCTAAAGTTAGCAAAGTTAGCGGGGAAAACCGCGTATGGAAGGTTAGCGATTTTTGCTTTTCGCGTACCGTATTATATTTCGGTATTCTTTCGCGTATTAGCCCCCGGCCAACAATGATAAAGGCTCTAAAGTTAGCAAAGTTAGCGGGGAAAACCGCGTATGGAAGGTTAGCGATTTTTGCTTTTCGCGTACCGTGTTATATTTCGGTATTCTTTCGCGTATTAGCCCCCGGCCAACAATGATAAAGGCTCTAAAGTTAGCAAAGTTAGCGGGGAAAACCGCGTATGGAAGGTTAGCGATTTTTGCTTTTCGCGTACCGTATTATATTTCGGTATTCTTTCGCGTATTAGCCCCCGGCCAACAATGATAAAGGCTCTAAAGTTAGCAAAGTTAGCGGGGAAAACCGCGTATGGAAGGTTAGCGATTTTTGCTTTTCGCGTACCGTGTTATATTTCGGTATTCTTTCGCGTATTAGCCCCCGGCCAACAATGATAAAGGCTCTAAAGTTAGCAAAGTTAGCGGGGAAAACCGCGTATGGAAGGTTAGCGATTTTTGCTTTTCGCGTACCGTATTATATTTCGGTATTCTTTCGCGTATTAGCCCCCGGCCAACAATGATAAAGGCTCTAAAGTTAGCAAAGTTAGCGGGGAAAACCGCGTATGGAAGGTTAGCGATTTTTGCTTTTCGCGTACCGTATTATATTTCGGTATTCTTTCGCGTATTAGCCCCCGGCCAACAATGATAAAGGCTCTAAAGTTAGCAAAGTTAGCGGGGAAAACCGCGTATGGAAGGTTAGCGATTTTTGCTTTTCGCGTACCGTGTTATATTTCGGTATTCTTTCGCGTATTAGCCCCCGGCCAACAATGATAAAGGCTCTAAAGTTAGCAAAGTTAGCGGGGAAAACCGCGTATGGAAGGTTAGCGATTTTTGCTTTTCGCGTACCGTATTATATTTCGGTATTCTTTCGCGTATTAGCCCCCGGCCAACAATGATAAAGGCTCTAAAGTTAGCAAAGTTAGCGGGGAAAACCGCGTATGGAAGGTTAGCGATTTTTGCTTTTCGCGTACCGTGTTATATTTCGGTATTCTTTCGCGTATTAGCCCCCGGCCAACAATGATAAAGGCTCTAAAGTTAGCAAAGTTAGCGGGGAAAACCGCGTATGGAAGGTTAGCGATTTTTGCTTTTCGCGTACCGTATTATATTTCGGTATTCTTTCGCGTATTAGCCCCCGGCCAACAATGATAAAGGCTCTAAAGTTAGCAAAGTTAGCGGGGAAAACCGCGTATGGAAGGTTAGCGATTTTTGCTTTTCGCGTACCGTGTTATATTTCGGTATTCTTTCGCGTATTAGCCCCCGGCCAACAATGATAAAGGCTCTAAAGTTAGCAAAGTTAGCGGGGAAAACCGCGTATGGAAGGTTAGCGATTTTTGCTTTTCGCGTACCGTGTTATATTTCGGTATTCTTTCGCGTATTAGCCCCCGGCCAACAATGATAAAGGCTCTAAAGTTAGCAAAGTTAGCGGGGAAAACCGCGTATGGAAGGTTAGCGATTTTTGCTTTTCGCGTACCGTGTTATATTTCGGTATTCTTTCGCGTATTAGCCCCCGGCCAACAATTATTGAGGCTCTAAAGTTAGCAAAGTTAGCGGGGAAAACCGCGTATGGAAGGTTAGCGATTTTTGCTTTTCGCGTACCGTGTTATATTTCGGTATTCTTTCGCGTATTAGCCCCCGGCCAACAATGATAAAGGCTCTAAAGTTAGCAAAGTTAGCGGGGAAAACCGCGTATGGAAGGTTAGCGATTTTTGCTTTTCGCGTACCGTGTTATATTTCGGTATTCTTTCGCGTATTAGCCCCCGGCCAACAATGATAAAGGCTCTAAAGTTAGCAAAGTTAGCGGGGAAAACCGCGTATGGAAGGTTAGCGATTTTTGCTTTTCGCGTACCGTGTTATATTTCGGTATTCTTTCGCGTATTAGCCCCCGGCCAACAATGATAAAGGCTCTAAAGTTAGCAAAGTTAGCGGGGAAAACCGCGTATGGAAGGTTAGCGATTTTTGCTTTTCGCGTACCGTGTTATATTTCGGTATTCTTTCGCGTATTAGCCCCCGGCCAACAATGATAAAGGCTCTAAAGTTAGCAAAGTTAGCGGGGAAAACCGCGTATGGAAGGTTAGCGATTTTTGCTTTTCGCGTACCGTGTTATATTTCGGTATTCTTTCGCGTATTAGCCCCCGGCCAACAATGATAAAGGCTCTAAAGTTAGCAAAGTTAGCGGGGAAAACCGCGTATGGAAGGTTAGCGATTTTTGCTTTTCGCGTACCGTGTTATATTTCAGTATTCTTTCGCGTATTAGCCCCCGGCCAACAATGATAAAGGCTCTAAAGTTAGCAAAGTTAGCGGGGAAAACCGCGTATGGAAGGTTAGCGATTTTTGCTTTTCGCGTACCGTGTTATATTTCGGTATTCTTTCGCGTATTAGCCCCCGGCCAACAATGATAAAGGCTCTAAAGTTAGCAAAGTTAGCGGGGAAAACCGCGTATGGAAGGTTAGCGATTTTTGCTTTTCGCGTACCGTGTTATATTTCGGTATTCTTTCGCGTATTAGCCCCCGGCCAACAATGATAAAGGCTCTAAAGTTAGCAAAGTTAGCGGGGAAAACCGCGTATGGAAGGTTAGCGATTTTTGCTTTTCGCGTACCGTGTTATATTTCGGTATTCTTTCGCGTATTAGCCCCCGGCCAACAATGATAAAGGCTCTAAAGTTAGCAAAGTTAGCGGGGAAAACCGCGTATGGAAGGTTAGCGATTTTTGCTTTTCGCGTACCGTGTTATATTTCGGTATTCTTTCGCGTATTAGCCCCCGGCCAACAATGATAAAGGCTCTAAAGTTAGCAAAGTTAGCGGGGAAAACCGCGTATGGAAGGTTAGCGATTTTTGCTTTTCGCGTACCGTGTTATATTTCGGTATTCTTTCGCGTATTAGCCCCCGGCCAACAATGATAAAGGCTCTAAAGTTAGCAAAGTTAGCGGGGAAAACCGCGTATGGAAGGTTAGCGATTTTTGCTTTTCGCGTACCGTGTTATATTTCGGTATTCTTTCGCGTATTAGCCCCCGGCCAACAATGATAAAGGCTCTAAAGTTAGCAAAGTTAGCGGGGAAAACCGCGTATGGAAGGTTAGCGATTTTTGCTTTTCGCGTACCGTGTTATATTTCAGTATTCTTTCGCGTATTAGCCCCCGGCCAACAATGATAAAGGCTCTAAAGTTAGCAAAGTTAGCGGGGAAAACCGCGTATGGAAGGTTAGCGATTTTTGCTTTTCGCGTACCGTGTTATATTTCGGTATTCTTTCGCGTATTAGCCCCCGGCCAACAATGATAAAGGCTCTAAAGTTAGCAAAGTTAGCGGGGAAAACCGCGTATGGAAGGTTAGCGATTTTTGCTTTTCGCGTACCGTGTTATATTTCGGTATTCTTTCGCGTATTAGCCCCCGGCCAACAATTATTGAGGCTCTAAAGTTAGCAAAGTTAGCGGGGAAAACCGCGTATGGAAGGTTAGCGATTTTTGCTTTTCGCGTACCGTGTTATATTTCGGTATTCTTTCGCGTATTAGCCCCCGGCCAACAATGATAAAGGCTCTAAAGTTAGCAAAGTTAGCGGGGAAAACCGCGTATGGAAGGTTAGCGATTTTTGCTTTTCGCGTACCGTGTTATATTTCAGTATTCTTTCGCGTATTAGCCCCCGGCCAACAATGATAAAGGCTCTAAAGTTAGCAAAGTTAGCGGGGAAAACCGCGTATGGAAGGTTAGCGATTTTTGCTTTTCGCGTACCGTGTTATATTTCGGTATTCTTTCGCGTATTAGCCCCCGGCCAACAATGATAAAGGCTCTAAAGTTAGCAAAGTTAGCGGGGAAAACCGCGTATGGAAGGTTAGCGATTTTTGCTTTTCGCGTACCGTGTTATATTTCGGTATTCTTTCGCGTATTAGCCCCCGGCCAACAATTATTGAGGCTCTAAAGTTAGCAAAGTTAGCGGGGAAAACCGCGTATGGAAGGTTAGCGATTTTTGCTTTTCGCGTACCGTGTTATATTTCGGTATTCTTTCGCGTATTAGCCCCCGGCCAACAATGATAAAGGCTCTAAAGTTAGCAAAGTTAGCGGGGAAAACCGCGTATGGAAGGTTAGCGATTTTTGCTTTTCGCGTACCGTGTTATATTTCGGTATTCTTTCGCGTATTAGCCCCCGGCCAACAATGATAAAGGCTCTAAAGTTAGCAAAGTTAGCGGGGAAAACCGCGTATGGAAGGTTAGCGATTTTTGCTTTTCGCGTACCGTATTATATTTCGGTATTCTTTCGCGTATTAGCCCCCGGCCAACAATTATTGAGGCTCTAAAGTTAGCAAAGTTAGCGGGGAAAACCGCGTATGGAAGGTTAGCGATTTTTGCTTTTCGCGTACCGTGTTATATTTCGGTATTCTTTCGCGTATTAGCCCCCGGCCAACAATGATAAAGGCTCTAAAGTTAGCAAAGTTAGCGGGGAAAACCGCGTATGGAAGGTTAGCGATTTTTGCTTTTCGCGTACCGTGTTATATTTCGGTATTCTTTCGCGTATTAGCCCCCGGCCAACAATGATAAAGGCTCTAAAGTTAGCAAAGTTAGCGGGGAAAACCGCGTATGGAAGGTTAGCGATTTTTGCTTTTCGCGTACCGTGTTATATTTCGGTATTCTTTCGCGTATTAGCCCCCGGCCAACAATGATAAAGGCTCTAAAGTTAGCAAAGTTAGCGGGGAAAACCGCGTATGGAAGGTTAGCGATTTTTGCTTTTCGCGTACCGTGTTATATTTCGGTATTCTTTCGCGTATTAGCCCCCGGCCAACAATGATAAAGGCTCTAAAGTTAGCAAAGTTAGCGGGGAAAACCGCGTATGGAAGGTTAGCGATTTTTGCTTTTCGCGTACCGTGTTATATTTCGGTATTCTTTCGCGTATTAGCCCCCGGCCAACAATGATAAAGGCTCTAAAGTTAGCAAAGTTAGCGGGGAAAACCGCGTATGGAAGGTTAGCGATTTTTGCTTTTCGCGTACCGTGTTATATTTCGGTATTCTTTCGCGTATTAGCCCCCGGCCAACAATGATAAAGGCTCTAAAGTTAGCAAAGTTAGCGGGGAAAACCGCGTATGGAAGGTTAGCGATTTTTGCTTTTCGCGTACCGTGTTATATTTCGGTATTCTTTCGCGTATTAGCCCCCGGCCAACAATGATAAAGGCTCTAAAGTTAGCAAAGTTAGCGGGGAAAACCGCGTATGGAAGGTTAGCGATTTTTGCTTTTCGCGTACCGTGTTATATTTCGGTATTCTTTCGCGTATTAGCCCCCGGCCAACAATTATTGAGGCTCTAAAGTTAGCAAAGTTAGCGGGGAAAACCGCGTATGGAAGGTTAGCGATTTTTGCTTTTCGCGTACCGTGTTATATTTCGGTATTCTTTCGCGTATTAGCCCCCGGCCAACAATTATTGAGGCTCTAAAGTTAGCAAAGTTAGCGGGGAAAACCGCGTATGGAAGGTTAGCGATTTTTGCTTTTCGCGTACCGTATTATATTTCGGTATTCTTTCGCGTATTAGCCCCCGGCCAACAATTATTGAGGCTCTAAAGTTAGCAAAGTTAGCGGGGAAAACCGCGTATGGAAGGTTAGCGATTTTTGCTTTTCGCGTACCGTATTATATTTCGGTATTCTTTCGCGTATTAGCCCCGGCCAACAATTATTGAGGCTCTAAAGTTAGCAAAGTTAGCGGGGAAAACCGCGTATGGAAGGTTAGCGATTTTTGCTTTTCGCGTACCGTATTATATTTCGGTATTCTTTCGCGTATTAGCCCCCGGCCAACAATTATTGAGGCTCTAAAGTTAGCAAAGTTAGCGGGGAAAACCGCGTATGGAAGGTTAGCGATTTTTGCTTTTCGCGTACCGTGTTATATTTCGGTATTCTTTCGCGTATTAGCCCCCGGCCAACAATGATAAAGGCTCTAAAGTTAGCAAAGTTAGCGGGGAAAACCGCGTATGGAAGGTTAGCGATTTTTGCTTTTCGCGTACCGTGTTATATTTCGGTATTCTTTCGCGTATTAGCCCCCGGCCAACAATGATAAAGGCTCTAAAGTTAGCAAAGTTAGCGGGGAAAACCGCGTATGGAAGGTTAGCGATTTTTGCTTTTCGCGTACCGTGTTATATTTCGGTATTCTTTCGCGTATTAGCCCCCGGCCAACAATGATAAAGGCTCTAAAGTTAGCAAAGTTAGCGGGGAAAACCGCGTATGGAAGGTTAGCGATTTTTGCTTTTCGCGTACCGTGTTATATTTCGGTATTCTTTCGCGTATTAGCCCCCGGCCAACAATGATAAAGGCTCTAAAGTTAGCAAAGTTAGCGGGGAAAACCGCGTATGGAAGGTTAGCGATTTTTGCTTTTCGCGTACCGTGTTATATTTCGGTATTCTTTCGCGTATTAGCCCCCGGCCAACAATGATAAAGGCTCTAAAGTTAGCAAAGTTAGCGGGGAAAACCGCGTATGGAAGGTTAGCGATTTTTGCTTTTCGCGTACCGTGTTATATTTCGGTATTCTTTCGCGTATTAGCCCCCGGCCAACAATGATAAAGGCTCTAAAGTTAGCAAAGTTAGCGGGGAAAACCGCGTATGGAAGGTTAGCGATTTTTGCTTTTCGCGTACCGTGTTATATTTCGGTATTCTTTCGCGTATTAGCCCCCGGCCAACAATTATTGAGGCTCTAAAGTTAGCGGGGAAAACCGCGTATGGAAGGTTAGCGAGTTTTGCTTTTCGCGTACCGTATTATATTTCGGTATTCTTTCGCGTATTAGCCCCCGGCCAACAATTATTGAGGCTCTAAAGTTAGCAAAGTTAGCGGGGAAAACCGCGTATGGAAGGTTAGCGAGTTTTGCTTTTCGCGTACCGTGTTATATTTCGGTATTCTTTCGCGTATTAGCCCCCGGCCAACAATGATAAAGGCTCTAAAGTTAGCAAAGTTAGCGGGGAAAACCGCGTATGGAAGGTTAGCGATTTTTGCTTTTCGCGTACCGTGTTATATTTCGGTATTCTTTCGCGTATTAGCCCCCGGCCAACAATGATAAATGCTCTAAAGTTAGCAAAGTTAGCGGGGAAAACCGCGTATGGAAGGTTAGCGATTTTTGCTTTTCGCGTACCGTGTTATATTTCGGTATTCTTTCGCGTATTAGCCCCCGGCCAACAATGATAAAGGCTCTAAAGTTAGCAAAGTTAGCGGGGAAAACCGCGTATGGAAGGTTAGCGATTTTTGCTTTTCGCGTACCGTGTTATATTTCGGTATTCTTTCGCGTATTAGCCCCCGGCCAACAATGATAAAGGCTCTAAAGTTAGCAAAGTTAGCGGGGAAAACCGCGTATGGAAGGTTAGCGATTTTTGCTTTTCGCGTACCGTATTATATTTCGGTATTCTTTCGCGTATTAGCCCCCGGCCAACAATTATTGAGGCTCTAAAGTTAGCAAAGTTAGCGGGGAAAACCGCGTATGGAAGGTTAGCGATTTTTGCTTTTCGCGTACCGTGTTATATTTCGGTATTCTTTCGCGTATTAGCCCCCGGCCAACAATGATAAAGGCTCTAAAGTTAGCAAAGTTAGCGGGGAAAACCGCGTATGGAAGGTTAGCGATTTTTGCTTTTCGCGTACCGTGTTATATTTCGGTATTCTTTCGCGTATTAGCCCCCGGCCAACAATGATAAAGGCTCTAAAGTTAGCAAAGTTAGCGGGGAAAACCGCGTATGGAAGGTTAGCGATTTTTGCTTTTCGCGTACCGTGTTATATTTCGGTATTCTTTCGCGTATTAGCCCCCGGCCAACAATGATAAAGGCTCTAAAGTTAGCAAAGTTAGCGGGGAAAACCGCGTATGGAAGGTTAGCGATTTTTGCTTTTCGCGTACCGTGTTATATTTCGGTATTCTTTCGCGTATTAGCCCCCGGCCAACAATGATAAAGGCTCTAAAGTTAGCAAAGTTAGCGGGGAAAACCGCGTATGGAAGGTTAGCGATTTTTGCTTTTCGCGTACCGTGTTATATTTCGGTATTCTTTCGCGTATTAGCCCCCGGCCAACAATGATAAAGGCTCTAAAGTTAGCAAAGTTAGCGGGGAAAACCGCGTATGGAAGGTTAGCGATTTTTGCTTTTCGCGTACCGTGTTATATTTCGGTATTCTTTCGCGTATTAGCCCCCGGCCAACAATTATTGAGGCTCTAAAGTTAGCAAAGTTAGCGGGGAAAACCGCGTATGGAAGGTTAGCGAGTTTTGCTTTTCGCGTACCGTATTATATTTCGGTATTCTTTCGCGTATTAGCCCCCGGCCAACAATTATTGAGGCTCTAAAGTTACAAAGTTAGCGGGGAAAACCGCGTATGGAAGGTTAGCGAGTTTTGCTTTTCGCGTACCGTGTTATATTTCGGTATTCTTTCGCGTATTAGCCCCCGGCCAACAATTATTGAGGCTCTAAAGTTAGCGGGGAAAACCGCGTATGGAAGGTTAGCGAGTTTTGCTTTTCGCGTACCGTATTATATTTCGGTATTCTTTCGCGTATTAGCCCCCGGCCAACAATTATTGAGGCTCTAAAGTTAGCAAAGTTAGCGGGGAAAACCGCGTATGGAAGGTTAGCGAGTTTTACTTTTCGCGTACCGTGTTATATTTCGGTATTCTTTCGCGTATTAGCCCCCGGCCAACAATGATAAAGGCTCTAAAGTTAGCAAAGTTAGCGGGGAAAACCGCGTATGGAAGGTTAGCGAGTTTTGCTTTTCGCGTACCGTATTATATTTCGGTATTCTTTCGCGTATTAGCCCCCGGCCAACAATTATTGAGGCTCTAAAGTTAGCAAAGTTAGCGGGGAAAACCGCGTATGGAAGGTTAGCGAGTTTTGCTTTTCGCGTACCGTATTATATTTCGGTATTCTTTCGCGTATTAGCCCCCGGCCAACAATTATTGAGGCTCTAAAGTTAGCAAAGTTAGCGGGGAAAACCGCGTATGGAAGGTTAGCGAGTTTTGCTTTTCGCGTACCGTGTTATATTTCGGTATTCTTTCGCGTATTAGCCCCCGGCCAACAATTATTGAGGCTCTAAAGTTAGCAAAGTTAGCGGGGAAAACCGCGTATGGAAGGTTAGCGAGTTTTGCTTTTCGCGTACCGTATTATATTTCGGTATTCTTTCGCGTATTAGCCCCCGGCCAACAATTATTGAGGCTCTAAAGTTAGCAAAGTTAGCGGGGAAAACCGCGTATGGAAGGTTAGCGATTTTTGCTTTTCGCGTACCGTGTTATATTTCGGTATTCTTTCGCGTATTAGCCCCCGGCCAACAATGATAAAGGCTCTAAAGTTAGCAAAGTTAGCGGGGAAAACCGCGTATGGAAGGTTAGCGATTTTTGCTTTTCGCGTACCGTGTTATATTTCGGTATTCTTTCGCGTATTAGCCCCCGGCCAACAATGATAAAGGCTCTAAAGTTAGCAAAGTTAGCGGGGAAAACCGCGTATGGAAGGTTAGCGATTTTTGCTTTTCGCGTACCGTGTTATATTTCGGTATTCTTTCGCGTATTAGCCCCCGGCCAACAATGATAAAGGCTCTAAAGTTAGCAAAGTTAGCGGGGAAAACCGCGTATGGAAGGTTAGCGATTTTTGCTTTTCGCGTACCGTGTTATATTTCGGTATTCTTTCGCGTATTAGCCCCCGGCCAACAATGATAAAGGCTCTAAAGTTAGCAAAGTTAGCGGGGAAAACCGCGTATGGAAGGTTAGCGATTTTTGCTTTTCGCGTACCGTGTTATATTTCGGTATTCTTTCGCGTATTAGCCCCCGGCCAACAATGATAAAGGCTCTAAAGTTAGCAAAGTTAGCGGGGAAAACCGCGTATGGAAGGTTAGCGATTTTTGCTTTTCGCGTACCGTGTTATATTTCGGTATTCTTTCGCGTATTAGCCCCCGGCCAACAATGATAAAGGCTCTAAAGTTAGCAAAGTTAGCGGGGAAAACCGCGTATGGAAGGTTAGCGATTTTTGCTTTTCGCGTACCGTGTTATATTTCGGTATTCTTTCGCGTATTAGCCCCCGGCCAACAATTATTGAGGCTCTAAAGTTAGCGGGGAAAACCGCGTATGGAAGGTTAGCGAGTTTTGCTTTTCGCGTACCGTATTATATTTCGGTATTCTTTCGCGTATTAGCCCCCGGCCAACAATTATTGAGGCTCTAAAGTTAGCAAAGTTAGCGGGGAAAACCGCGTATGGAAGGTTAGCGAGTTTTGCTTTTCGCGTACCGTGTTATATTTCGGTATTCTTTCGCGTATTAGCCCCCGGCCAACAATGATAAAGGCTCTAAAGTTAGCAAAGTTAGCGGGGAAAACCGCGTATGGAAGGTTAGCGATTTTTGCTTTTCGCGTACCGTGTTATATTTCGGTATTCTTTCGCGTATTAGCCCCCGGCCAACAATGATAAATGCTCTAAAGTTAGCAAAGTTAGCGGGGAAAACCGCGTATGGAAGGTTAGCGATTTTTGCTTTTCGCGTACCGTGTTATATTTCGGTATTCTTTCGCGTATTAGCCCCCGGCCAACAATGATAAAGGCTCTAAAGTTAGCAAAGTTAGCGGGGAAAACCGCGTATGGAAGGTTAGCGATTTTTGCTTTTCGCGTACCGTGTTATATTTCGGTATTCTTTCGCGTATTAGCCCCCGGCCAACAATGATAAATGCTCTAAAGTTAGCAAAGTTAGCGGGGAAAACCGCGTATGGAAGGTTAGCGATTTTTGCTTTTCGCGTACCGTGTTATATTTCGGTATTCTTTCGCGTATTAGCCCCCGGCCAACAATGATAAAGGCTCTAAAGTTAGCAAAGTTAGCGGGGAAAACCGCGTATGGAAGGTTAGCGATTTTTGCTTTTCGCGTACCGTGTTATATTTCGGTATTCTTTCGCGTATTAGCCCCCGGCCAACAATGATAAATGCTCTAAAGTTAGCAAAGTTAGCGGGGAAAACCGCGTATGGAAGGTTAGCGATTTTTGCTTTTCGCGTACCGTATTATATTTCGGTATTCTTTCGCGTATTAGCCCCCGGCCAACAATGATAAATGCTCTAAAGTTAGCAAAGTTAGCGGGGAAAACCGCGTATGGAAGGTTAGCGATTTTTGCTTTTCGCGTACCGTATTATATTTCGGTATTCTTTCGCGTATTAGCCCCCGGCCAACAATGATAAAGGCTCTAAAGTTAGCAAAGTTAGCGGGGAAAACCGCGTATGGAAGGTTAGCGATTTTTGCTTTTCGCGTACCGTGTTATATTTCGGTATTCTTTCGCGTATTAGCCCCCGGCCAACAATTATTGAGGCTCTAAAGTTAGCGGGGAAAACCGCGTATGGAAGGTTAGCGAGTTTTGCTTTTCGCGTACCGTATTATATTTCGGTATTCTTTCGCGTATTAGCCCCCGGCCAACAATTATTGAGGCTCTAAAGTTAGCAAAGTTAGCGGGGAAAACCGCGTATGGAAGGTTAGCGAGTTTTGCTTTTCGCGTACCGTGTTATATTTCGGTATTCTTTCGCGTATTAGCCCCCGGCCAACAATGATAAAGGCTCTAAAGTTAGCAAAGTTAGCGGGGAAAACCGCGTATGGAAGGTTAGCGATTTTTGCTTTTCGCGTACCGTGTTATATTTCGGTATTCTTTCGCGTATTAGCCCCCGGCCAACAATGATAAAGGCTCTAAAGTTAGCAAAGTTAGCGGGGAAAACCGCGTATGGAAGGTTAGCGATTTTTGCTTTTCGCGTACCGTGTTATATTTCGGTATTCTTTCGCGTATTAGCCCCCGGCCAACAATGATAAAGGCTCTAAAGTTAGCAAAGTTAGCGGGGAAAACCGCGTATGGAAGGTTAGCGATTTTTGCTTTTCGCGTACCGTGTTATATTTCGGTATTCTTTCGCGTATTAGCCCCCGGCCAACAATGATAAAGGCTCTAAAGTTAGCAAAGTTAGCGGGGAAAACCGCGTATGGAAGGTTAGCGATTTTTGCTTTTCGCGTACCGTGTTATATTTCGGTATTCTTTCGCGTATTAGCCCCCGGCCAACAATGATAAAGGCTCTAAAGTTAGCAAAGTTAGCGGGGAAAACCGCGTATGGAAGGTTAGCGATTTTTGCTTTTCGCGTACCGTGTTATATTTCGGTATTCTTTCGCGTATTAGCCCCCGGCCAACAATGATAAAGGCTCTAAAGTTAGCAAAGTTAGCGGGGAAAACCGCGTATGGAAGGTTAGCGATTTTTGCTTTTCGCGTACCGTGTTATATTTCGGTATTCTTTCGCGTATTAGCCCCCGGCCAACAATTATTGAGGCTCTAAAGTTAGCGGGGAAAACCGCGTATGGAAGGTTAGCGAGTTTTGCTTTTCGCGTACCGTATTATATTTCGGTATTCTTTCGCGTATTAGCCCCCGGCCAACAATTATTGAGGCTCTAAAGTTAGCAAAGTTAGCGGGGAAAACCGCGTATGGAAGGTTAGCGAGTTTTGCTTTTCGCGTACCGTGTTATATTTCGGTATTCTTTCGCGTATTAGCCCCCGGCCAACAATGATAAAGGCTCTAAAGTTAGCAAAGTTAGCGGGGAAAACCGCGTATGGAAGGTTAGCGATTTTTGCTTTTCGCGTACCGTGTTATATTTCGGTATTCTTTCGCGTATTAGCCCCCGGCCAACAATGATAAATGCTCTAAAGTTAGCAAAGTTAGCGGGGAAAACCGCGTATGGAAGGTTAGCGATTTTTGCTTTTCGCGTACCGTGTTATATTTCGGTATTCTTTCGCGTATTAGCCCCCGGCCAACAATGATAAAGGCTCTAAAGTTAGCAAAGTTAGCGGGGAAAACCGCGTATGGAAGGTTAGCGATTTTTGCTTTTCGCGTACCGTGTTATATTTCGGTATTCTTTCGCGTATTAGCCCCCGGCCAACAATGATAAATGCTCTAAAGTTAGCAAAGTTAGCGGGGAAAACCGCGTATGGAAGGTTAGCGATTTTTGCTTTTCGCGTACCGTGTTATATTTCGGTATTCTTTCGCGTATTAGCCCCCGGCCAACAATGATAAAGGCTCTAAAGTTAGCAAAGTTAGCGGGGAAAACCGCGTATGGAAGGTTAGCGATTTTTGCTTTTCGCGTACCGTGTTATATTTCGGTATTCTTTCGCGTATTAGCCCCCGGCCAACAATGATAAATGCTCTAAAGTTAGCAAAGTTAGCGGGGAAAACCGCGTATGGAAGGTTAGCGATTTTTGCTTTTCGCGTACCGTATTATATTTCGGTATTCTTTCGCGTATTAGCCCCCGGCCAACAATGATAAATGCTCTAAAGTTAGCAAAGTTAGCGGGGAAAACCGCGTATGGAAGGTTAGCGATTTTTGCTTTTCGCGTACCGTATTATATTTCGGTATTCTTTCGCGTATTAGCCCCCGGCCAACAATTATTGAGGCTCTAAAGTTAGCGGGGAAAACCGCGTATGGAAGGTTAGCGAGTTTTGCTTTTCACGTACCGTATTATATTTCGGTATTCTTTCGCGTATTAGCCCCCGGCCAACAATTATTGAGGCTCTAAAGTTAGCGGGGAAAACCGCGTATGGAAGGTTAGCGAGTTTTGCTTTTCGCGTACCGTATTATATTTCGGTATTCTTTCGCGTATTAGCCCCCGGCCAACAATTATTGAGGCTCTAAAGTTAGCAAAGTTAGCGGGGAAAACCGCGTATGGAAGGTTAGCGAGTTTTGCTTTTCGCGTACCGTGTTATATTTCGGTATTCTTTCGCGTATTAGCCCCCGGCCAACAATGATAAAGGCTCTAAAGTTAGCAAAGTTAGCGGGGAAAACCGCGTATGGAAGGTTAGCGATTTTTGCTTTTCGCGTACCGTGTTATATTTCGGTATTCTTTCGCGTATTAGCCCCCGGCCAACAATGATAAATGCTCTAAAGTTAGCAAAGTTAGCGGGGAAAACCGCGTATGGAAGGTTAGCGATTTTTGCTTTTCGCGTACCGTGTTATATTTCGGTATTCTTTCGCGTATTAGCCCCCGGCCAACAATGATAAAGGCTCTAAAGTTAGCAAAGTTAGCGGGGAAAACCGCGTATGGAAGGTTAGCGATTTTTGCTTTTCGCGTACCGTGTTATATTTCGGTATTCTTTCGCGTATTAGCCCCCGGCCAACAATGATAAATGCTCTAAAGTTAGCAAAGTTAGCGGGGAAAACCGCGTATGGAAGGTTAGCGATTTTTGCTTTTCGCGTACCGTATTATATTTCGGTATTCTTTCGCGTATTAGCCCCCGGCCAACAATGATAAATGCTCTAAAGTTAGCAAAGTTAGCGGGGAAAACCGCGTATGGAAGGTTAGCGATTTTTGCTTTTCGCGTACCGTATTATATTTCGGTATTCTTTCGCGTATTAGCCCCCGGCCAACAATGATAAATGCTCTAAAGTTAGCAAAGTTAGCGGGGAAAACCGCGTATGGAAGGTTAGCGATTTTTGCTTTTCGCGTACCGTGTTATATTTCGGTATTCTTTCGCGTATTAGCCCCCGGCCAACAATTATTGAGGCTCTAAAGTTAGCGGGGAAAACCGCGTATGGAAGGTTAGCGAGTTTTGCTTTTCGCGTACCGTATTATATTTCGGTATTCTTTCGCGTATTAGCCCCCGGCCAACAATTATTGAGGCTCTAAAGTTAGCAAAGTTAGCGGGGAAAACCGCGTATGGAAGGTTAGCGAGTTTTGCTTTTCGCGTACCGTGTTATATTTCGGTATTCTTTCGCGTATTAGCCCCCGGCCAACAATGATAAAGGCTCTAAAGTTAGCAAAGTTAGCGGGGAAAACCGCGTATGGAAGGTTAGCGATTTTTGCTTTTCGCGTACCGTGTTATATTTCGGTATTCTTTCGCGTATTAGCCCCCGGCCAACAATGATAAATGCTCTAAAGTTAGCAAAGTTAGCGGGGAAAACCGCGTATGGAAGGTTAGCGATTTTTGCTTTTCGCGTTTCGTGTTATATTTCGGTATTCTTTCGCGTATTAGCCCCCGGCCAACAATGATAAAGGCTCTAAAGTTAGCAAAGTTAGCGGGGAAAACCGCGTATGGAAGGTTAGCGATTTTTGCTTTTCGCGTACCGTGTTATATTTCGGTATTCTTTCGCGTATTAGCCCCCGGCCAACAATGATAAAGGCTCTAAAGTTAGCAAAGTTAGCGGGGAAAACCGCGTATGGAAGGTTAGCGATTTTTGCTTTTCGCGTACCGTGTTATATTTCGGTATTCTTTCGCGTATTAGCCCCCGGCCAACAATTATTGAGGCTCTAAAGTTAGCGGGGAAAACCGCGTATGGAAGGTTAGCGAGTTTTGCTTTTCGCGTACCGTATTATATTTCGGTATTCTTTCGCGTATTAGCCCCCGGCCAACAATTATTGAGGCTCTAAAGTTAGCAAAGTTAGCGGGGAAAACCGCGTATGGAAGGTTAGCGAGTTTTGCTTTTCGCGTACCGTGTTATATTTCGGTATTCTTTCGCGTATTAGCCCCCGGCCAACAATGATAAAGGCTCTAAAGTTAGCAAAGTTAGCGGGGAAAACCGCGTATGGAAGGTTAGCGATTTTTGCTTTTCGCGTACCGTGTTATATTTCGGTATTCTTTCGCGTATTAGCCCCCGGCCAACAATGATAAATGCTCTAAAGTTAGCAAAGTTAGCGGGGAAAACCGCGTATGGAAGGTTAGCGATTTTTGCTTTTCGCGTACCGTGTTATATTTCGGTATTCTTTCGCGTATTAGCCCCCGGCCAACAATGATAAAGGCTCTAAAGTTAGCAAAGTTAGCGGGGAAAACCGCGTATGGAAGGTTAGCGATTTTTGCTTTTCGCGTACCGTGTTATATTTCGGTATTCTTTCGCGTATTAGCCCCCGGCCAACAATGATAAATGCTCTAAAGTTAGCAAAGTTAGCGGGGAAAACCGCGTATGGAAGGTTAGCGATTTTTGCTTTTCGCGTACCGTGTTATATTTCGGTATTCTTTCGCGTATTAGCCCCCGGCCAACAATGATAAAGGCTCTAAAGTTAGCAAAGTTAGCGGGGAAAACCGCGTATGGAAGGTTAGCGATTTTTGCTTTTCGCGTACCGTGTTATATTTCGGTATTCTTTCGCGTATTAGCCCCCGGCCAACAATGATAAATGCTCTAAAGTTAGCAAAGTTAGCGGGGAAAACCGCGTATGGAAGGTTAGCGATTTTTGCTTTTCGCGTACCGTATTATATTTCGGTATTCTTTCGCGTATTAGCCCCCGGCCAACAATGATAAATGCTCTAAAGTTAGCAAAGTTAGCGGGGAAAACCGCGTATGGAAGGTTAGCGATTTTTGCTTTTCGCGTACCGTATTATATTTCGGTATTCTTTCGCGTATTAGCCCCCGGCCAACAATTATTGAGGCTCTAAAGTTAGCGGGGAAAACCGCGTATGGAAGGTTAGCGAGTTTTGCTTTTCACGTACCGTATTATATTTCGGTATTCTTTCGCGTATTAGCCCCCGGCCAACAATTATTGAGGCTCTAAAGTTAGCGGGGAAAACCGCGTATGGAAGGTTAGCGAGTTTTGCTTTTCGCGTACCGTATTATATTTCGGTATTCTTTCGCGTATTAGCCCCCGGCCAACAATTATTGAGGCTCTAAAGTTAGCAAAGTTAGCGGGGAAAACCGCGTATGGAAGGTTAGCGAGTTTTGCTTTTCGCGTACCGTGTTATATTTCGGTATTCTTTCGCGTATTAGCCCCCGGCCAACAATGATAAAGGCTCTAAAGTTAGCAAAGTTAGCGGGGAAAACCGCGTATGGAAGGTTAGCGATTTTTGCTTTTCGCGTACCGTGTTATATTTCGGTATTCTTTCGCGTATTAGCCCCCGGCCAACAATGATAAATGCTCTAAAGTTAGCAAAGTTAGCGGGGAAAACCGCGTATGGAAGGTTAGCGATTTTTGCTTTTCGCGTACCGTGTTATATTTCGGTATTCTTTCGCGTATTAGCCCCCGGCC
This sequence comes from Leiobunum rupestre, assembly GCF_980474605.1. Classification (NCBI taxonomy): domain Eukaryota; kingdom Metazoa; phylum Arthropoda; class Arachnida; order Opiliones; family Sclerosomatidae; genus Leiobunum; species Leiobunum rupestre. The sequence continues at coordinate 55,668,529 of NC_143387.1, forward strand.
AACAATGATAAAGGCTCTAAAGTTAGCAAAGTTAGCGGGGAAAACCGCGTATGGAAGGTTAGCGATTTTTGCTTTTCGCGTACCGTGTTATATTTCGGTATTCTTTCGCGTATTAGCCCCCGGCCAACAATGATAAATGCTCTAAAGTTAGCAAAGTTAGCGGGGAAAACCGCGTATGGAAGGTTAGCGATTTTTGCTTTTCGCGTACCGTATTATATTTCGGTATTCTTTCGCGTATTAGCCCCCGGCCAACAATGATAAATGCTCTAAAGTTAGCAAAGTTAGCGGGGAAAACCGCGTATGGAAGGTTAGCGATTTTTGCTTTTCGCGTACCGTATTATATTTCGGTATTCTTTCGCGTATTAGCCCCCGGCCAACAATGATAAATGCTCTAAAGTTAGCAAAGTTAGCGGGGAAAACCGCGTATGGAAGGTTAGCGATTTTTGCTTTTCGCGTACCGTGTTATATTTCGGTATTCTTTCGCGTATTAGCCCCCGGCCAACAATTATTGAGGCTCTAAAGTTAGCGGGGAAAACCGCGTATGGAAGGTTAGCGAGTTTTGCTTTTCGCGTACCGTATTATATTTCGGTATTCTTTCGCGTATTAGCCCCCGGCCAACAATTATTGAGGCTCTAAAGTTAGCAAAGTTAGCGGGGAAAACCGCGTATGGAAGGTTAGCGAGTTTTGCTTTTCGCGTACCGTGTTATATTTCGGTATTCTTTCGCGTATTAGCCCCCGGCCAACAATGATAAAGGCTCTAAAGTTAGCAAAGTTAGCGGGGAAAACCGCGTATGGAAGGTTAGCGATTTTTGCTTTTCGCGTACCGTGTTATATTTCGGTATTCTTTCGCGTATTAGCCCCCGGCCAACAATGATAAATGCTCTAAAGTTAGCAAAGTTAGCGGGGAAAACCGCGTATGGAAGGTTAGCGATTTTTGCTTTTCGCGTTTCGTGTTATATTTCGGTATTCTTTCGCGTATTAGCCCCCGGCCAACAATGATAAAGGCTCTAAAGTTAGCAAAGTTAGCGGGGAAAACCGCGTATGGAAGGTTAGCGATTTTTGCTTTTCGCGTACCGTGTTATATTTCGGTATTCTTTCGCGTATTAGCCCCCGGCCAACAATGATAAATGCTCTAAAGTTAGCAAAGTTAGCGGGGAAAACCGCGTATGGAAGGTTAGCGATTTTTGCTTTTCGCGTACCGTGTTATATTTCGGTATTCTTTCGCGTATTAGCCCCCGGCCAACAATGATAAAGGCTCTAAAGTTAGCAAAGTTAGCGGGGAAAACCGCGTATGGAAGGTTAGCGATTTTTGCTTTTCGCGTACCGTGTTATATTTCGGTATTCTTTCGCGTATTAGCCCCCGGCCAACAATGATAAATGCTCTAAAGTTAGCAAAGTTAGCGGGGAAAACCGCGTATGGAAGGTTAGCGATTTTTGCTTTTCGCGTACCGTATTATATTTCGGTATTCTTTCGCGTATTAGCCCCCGGCCAACAATGATAAATGCTCTAAAGTTAGCAAAGTTAGCGGGGAAAACCGCGTATGGAAGGTTAGCGATTTTTGCTTTTCGCGTACCGTGTTATATTTCGGTATTCTTTCGCGTATTAGCCCCCGGCCAACAATGATAAATGCTCTAAAGTTAGCAAAGTTAGCGGGGAAAACCGCGTATGGAAGGTTAGCGATTTTTGCTTTTCGCGTACCGTGTTATATTTCGGTATTCTTTCGCGTATTAGCCCCCGGCCAACAATGATAAATGCTCTAAAGTTAGCAAAGTTAGCGGGGAAAACCGCGTATGGAAGGTTAGCGATTTTTGCTTTTCGCGTACCGTGTTATATTTCGGTATTCTTTCGCGTATTAGCCCCCGGCCAACAATGATAAATGCTCTAAAGTTAGCAAAGTTAGCGGGGAAAACCGCGTATGGAAGGTTAGCGATTTTTGCTTTTCGCGTACCGTGTTATATTTCGGTATTCTTTCGCGTATTAGCCCCCGGCCAACAATGATAAATGCTCTAAAGTTAGCAAAGTTAGCGGGGAAAACCGCGTATGGAAGGTTAGCGATTTTTGCTTTTCGCGTACCGTGTTATATTTCGGTATTCTTTCGCGTATTAGCCCCCGGCCAACAATGATAAATGCTCTAAAGTTAGCAAAGTTAGCGGGGAAAACCGCGTATGGAAGGTTAGCGATTTTTGCTTTTCGCGTACCGTGTTATATTTCGGTATTCTTTCGCGTATTAGCCCCCGGCCAACAATTATTGAGGCTCTAAAGTTAGCGGGGAAAACCGCGTATGGAAGGTTAGCGAGTTTTGCTTTTCGCGTACCGTATTATATTTCGGTATTCTTTCGCGTATTAGCCCCCGGCCAACAATTATTGAGGCTCTAAAGTTAGCAAAGTTAGCGGGGAAAACCGCGTATGGAAGGTTAGCGAGTTTTGCTTTTCGCGTACCGTATTATATTTCGGTATTCTTTCGCGTATTAGCCCCCGGCCAACAATTATTGAGGCTCTAAAGTTAGCAAAGTTAGCGGGGAAAACCGCGTATGGAAGGTTAGCGATTTTTGCTTTTCGCGTACCGTGTTATATTTCGGTATTCTTTCGCGTATTAGCCCCCGGCCAACAATGATAAAGGCTCTAAAGTTAGCAAAGTTAGCGGGGAAAACCGCGTATGGAAGGTTAGCGATTTTTGCTTTTCGCGTACCGTATTATATTTCGGTATTCTTTCGCGTATTAGCCCCCGGCCAACAATGATAAAGGCTCTAAAGTTAGCAAAGTTAGCGGGGAAAACCGCGTATGGAAGGTTAGCGATTTTTGCTTTTCGCGTACCGTGTTATATTTCGGTATTCTTTCGCGTATTAGCCCCCGGCCAACAATTATTGAGGCTCTAAAGTTAGCAAAGTTAGCGGGGAAAACCGCGTATGGAAGGTTAGCGATTTTTGCTTTTCGCGTACCGTGTTATATTTCGGTATTCTTTCGCGTATTAGCCCCCGGCCAACAATGATAAAGGCTCTAAAGTTAGCAAAGTTAGCGGGGAAAACCGCGTATGGAAGGTTAGCGATTTTTGCTTTTCGCGTACCGTGTTATATTTCGGTATTCTTTCGCGTATTAGCCCCCGGCCAACAATGATAAAGGCTCTAAAGTTAGCAAAGTTAGCGGGGAAAACCGCGTATGGAAGGTTAGCGATTTTTGCTTTTCGCGTACCGTGTTATATTTCGGTATTCTTTCGCGTATTAGCCCCCGGCCAACAATTATTGAGGCTCTAAAGTTAGCAAAGTTAGCGGGGAAAACCGCGTATGGAAGGTTAGCGATTTTTGCTTTTCGCGTACCGTATTATATTTCGGTATTCTTTCGCGTATTAGCCCCCGGCCAACAATGATAAAGGCTCTAAAGTTAGCAAAGTTAGCGGGGAAAACCGCGTATGGAAGGTTAGCGATTTTTGCTTTTCGCGTACCGTGTTATATTTCGGTATTCTTTCGCGTATTAGCCCCCGGCCAACAATTATTGAGGCTCTAAAGTTAGCAAAGTTAGCGGGGAAAACCGCGTATGGAAGGTTAGCGATTTTTGCTTTTCGCGTACCGTGTTATATTTCGGTATTCTTTCGCGTATTAGCCCCCGGCCAACAATTATTGAGGCTCTAAAGTTAGCGGGGAAAACCGCGTATGGAAGGTTAGCGAGTTTTGCTTTTCGCGTACCGTATTATATTTCGGTATTCTTTCGCGTATTAGCCCCCGGCCAACAATTATTGAGGCTCTAAAGTTAGCAAAGTTAGCGGGGAAAACCGCGTATGGAAGGTTAGCGAGTTTTGCTTTTCGCGTACCGTGTTATATTTCGGTATTCTTTCGCGTATTAGCCCCCGGCCAACAATGATAAAGGCTCTAAAGTTAGCAAAGTTAGCGGGGAAAACCGCGTATGGAAGGTTAGCGATTTTTGCTTTTCGCGTACCGTGTTATATTTCGGTATTCTTTCGCGTATTAGCCCCCGGCCAACAATTATTGAGGCTCTAAAGTTAGCGGGGAAAACCGCGTATGGAAGGTTAGCGAGTTTTGCTTTTCGCGTACCGTATTATATTTCGGTATTCTTTCGCGTATTAGCCCCCGGCCAACAATTATTGAGGCTCTAAAGTTAGCAAAGTTAGCGGGGAAAACCGCGTATGGAAGGTTAGCGAGTTTTGCTTTTCGCGTACCGTATTATATTTCGGTATTCTTTCGCGTATTAGCCCCCGGCCAACAATTATTGAGGCTCTAAAGTTAGCAAAGTTAGCGGGGAAAACCGCGTATGGAAGGTTAGCGAGTTTTGCTTTTCGCGTACCGTGTTATATTTCGGTATTCTTTCGCGTATTAGCCCCCGGCCAACAATGATAAAGGCTCTAAAGTTAGCAAAGTTAGCGGGGAAAACCGCGTATGGAAGGTTAGCGATTTTTGCTTTTCGCGTACCGTGTTATATTTCGGTATTCTTTCGCGTATTAGCCCCCGGCCAACAATTATTGAGGCTCTAAAGTTAGCGGGGAAAACCGCGTATGGAAGGTTAGCGAGTTTTGCTTTTCGCGTACCGTATTATATTTCGGTATTCTTTCGCGTATTAGCCCCCGGCCAACAATTATTGAGGCTCTAAAGTTAGCAAAGTTAGCGGGGAAAACCGCGTATGGAAGGTTAGCGAGTTTTGCTTTTCGCGTACCGTGTTATATTTCGGTATTCTTTCGCGTATTAGCCCCCGGCCAACAATGATAAAGGCTCTAAAGTTAGCAAAGTTAGCGGGGAAAACCGCGTATGGAAGGTTAGCGATTTTTGCTTTTCGCGTACCGTGTTATATTTCGGTATTCTTTCGCGTATTAGCCCCCGGCCAACAATTATTGAGGCTCTAAAGTTAGCGGGGAAAACCGCGTATGGAAGGTTAGCGAGTTTTGCTTTTCGCGTACCGTATTATATTTCGGTATTCTTTCGCGTATTAGCCCCCGGCCAACAATTATTGAGGCTCTAAAGTTAGCAAAGTTAGCGGGGAAAACCGCGTATGGAAGGTTAGCGAGTTTTGCTTTTCGCGTACCGTGTTATATTTCGGTATTCTTTCGCGTATTAGCCCCCGGCCAACAATGATAAAGGCTCTAAAGTTAGCAAAGTTAGCGGGGAAAACCGCGTATGGAAGGTTAGCGATTTTTGCTTTTCGCGTACCGTGTTATATTTCGGTATTCTTTCGCGTATTAGCCCCCGGCCAACAATTATTGAGGCTCTAAAGTTAGCGGGGAAAACCGCGTATGGAAGGTTAGCGAGTTTTGCTTTTCGCGTACCGTATTATATTTCGGTATTCTTTCGCGTATTAGCCCCCGGCCAACAATTATTGAGGCTCTAAAGTTAGCAAAGTTAGCGGGGAAAACCGCGTATGGAAGGTTAGCGATTTTTGCTTTTCGCGTACCGTGTTATATTTCGGTATTCTTTCGCGTATTAGCCCCCGGCCAACAATGATAAAGGCTCTAAAGTTAGCAAAGTTAGCGGGGAAAACCGCGTATGGAAGGTTAGCGATTTTTGCTTTTCGCGTACCGTGTTATATTTCGGTATTCTTTCGCGTATTAGCCCCCGGCCAACAATGATAAAGGCTCTAAAGTTAGCAAAGTTAGCGGGGAAAACCGCGTATGGAAGGTTAGCGATTTTTGCTTTTCGCGTACCGTGTTATATTTCGGTATTCTTTCGCGTATTAGCCCCCGGCCAACAATGATAAAGGCTCTAAAGTTAGCAAAGTTAGCGGGGAAAACCGCGTATGGAAGGTTAGCGATTTTTGCTTTTCGCGTACCGTGTTATATTTCGGTATTCTTTCGCGTATTAGCCCCCGGCCAACAATGATAAAGGCTCTAAAGTTAGCAAAGTTAGCGGGGAAAACCGCGTATGGAAGGTTAGCGATTTTTGCTTTTCGCGTACCGTGTTATATTTCGGTATTCTTTCGCGTATTAGCCCCCGGCCAACAATTATTGAGGCTCTAAAGTTAGCGGGGAAAACCGCGTATGGAAGGTTAGCGAGTTTTGCTTTTCGCGTACCGTATTATATTTCGGTATTCTTTCGCGTATTAGCCCCCGGCCAACAATTATTGAGGCTCTAAAGTTAGCAAAGTTAGCGGGGAAAACCGCGTATGGAAGGTTAGCGAGTTTTGCTTTTCGCGTACCGTGTTATATTTCGGTATTCTTTCGCGTATTAGCCCCCGGCCAACAATGATAAAGGCTCTAAAGTTAGCAAAGTTAGCGGGGAAAACCGCGTATGGAAGGTTAGCGATTTTTGCTTTTCGCGTACCGTGTTATATTTCGGTATTCTTTCGCGTATTAGCCCCCGGCCAACAATTATTGAGGCTCTAAAGTTAGCGGGGAAAACCGCGTATGGAAGGTTAGCGAGTTTTGCTTTTCGCGTACCGTATTATATTTCGGTATTCTTTCGCGTATTAGCCCCCGGCCAACAATTATTGAGGCTCTAAAGTTAGCAAAGTTAGCGGGGAAAACCGCGTATGGAAGGTTAGCGATTTTTGCTTTTCGCGTACCGTGTTATATTTCGGTATTCTTTCGCGTATTAGCCCCCGGCCAACAATGATAAAGGCTCTAAAGTTAGCAAAGTTAGCGGGGAAAACCGCGTATGGAAGTTTAGCGATTTTTGCTTTTCGCGTACCGTGTTATATTTCGGTATTCTTTCGCGTATTAGCCCCCGGCCAACAATGATAAAGGCTCTAAAGTTAGCAAAGTTAGCGGGGAAAACCGCGTATGGAAGGTTAGCGAGTTTTGCTTTTCGCGTACCGTATTATATTTCGGTATTCTTTCGCGTATTAGCCCCCGGCCAACAATTATTGAGGCTCTAAAGTTAGCAAAGTTAGCGGGGAAAACCGCGTATGGAAGGTTAGCGAGTTTTGCTTTTCGCGTACCGTGTTATATTTCGGTATTCTTTCGCGTATTAGCCCCCGGCCAACAATGATAAAGGCTCTAAAGTTAGCAAAGTTAGCGGGGAAAACCGCGTATGGAAGGTTAGCGATTTTTGCTTTTCGCGTACCGTGTTATATTTCGGTATTCTTTCGCGTATTAGCCCCCGGCCAACAATTATTGAGGCTCTAAAGTTAGCGGGGAAAACCGCGTATGGAAGGTTAGCGAGTTTTGCTTTTCGCGTACCGTATTATATTTCGGTATTCTTTCGCGTATTAGCCCCCGGCCAACAATTATTGAGGCTCTAAAGTTAGCAAAGTTAGCGGGGAAAACCGCGTATGGAAGGTTAGCGAGTTTTGCTTTTCGCGTACCGTATTATATTTCGGTATTCTTTCGCGTATTAGCCCCCGGCCAACAATTATTGAGGCTCTAAAGTTAGCAAAGTTAGCGGGGAAAACCGCGTATGGAAGGTTAGCGAGTTTTGCTTTTCGCGTACCGTGTTATATTTCGGTATTCTTTCGCGTATTAGCCCCCGGCCAACAATGATAAAGGCTCTAAAGTTAGCAAAGTTAGCGGGGAAAACCGCGTATGGAAGGTTAGCGATTTTTGCTTTTCGCGTACCGTGTTATATTTCGGTATTCTTTCGCGTATTAGCCCCCGGCCAACAATTATTGAGGCTCTAAAGTTAGCGGGGAAAACCGCGTATGGAAGGTTAGCGAGTTTTGCTTTTCGCGTACCGTGTTATATTTCGGTATTCTTTCGCGTATTAGCCCCCGGCCAACAATGATAAAGGCTCTAAAGTTAGCAAAGTTAGCGGGGAAAACCGCGTATGGAAGGTTAGCGATTTTTGCTTTTCGCGTACCGTATTATATTTCGGTATTCTTTCGCGTATTAGCCCCCGGCCAACAATTATTGAGGCTCTAAAGTTAGCAAAGTTAGCGGGGAAAACCGCGTATGGAAGGTTAGCGATTTTTGCTTTTCGCGTACCGTGTTATATTTCGGTATTCTTTCGCGTATTAGCCCCCGGCCAACAATGATAAAGGCTCTAAAGTTAGCAAAGTTAGCGGGGAAAACCGCGTATGGAAGGTTAGCGATTTTTGCTTTTCGCGTACCGTGTTATATTTCGGTATTCTTTCGCGTATTAGCCCCCGGCCAACAATGATAAAGGCTCTAAAGTTAGCAAAGTTAGCGGGGAAAACCGCGTATGGAAGGTTAGCGATTTTTGCTTTTCGCGTACCGTGTTATATTTCGGTATTCTTTCGCGTATTAGCCCCCGGCCAACAATGATAAAGGCTCTAAAGTTAGCAAAGTTAGCGGGGAAAACCGCGTATGGAAGGTTAGCGATTTTTGCTTTTCGCGTACCGTGTTATATTTCGGTATTCTTTCGCGTATTAGCCCCCGGCCAACAATTATTGAGGCTCTAAAGTTAGCAAAGTTAGCGGGGAAAACCGCGTATGGAAGGTTAGCGATTTTTGCTTTTCGCGTACCGTGTTATATTTCGGTATTATTTCGCGTATTAGCCCCCGGCCAACAATTATTGAGGCTCTAAAGTTAGCGGGGAAAACCGCGTATGGAAGGTTAGCGAGTTTTGCTTTTCGCGTACCGTATTATATTTCGGTATTCTTTCGCGTATTAGCCCCCGGCCAACAATTATTGAGGCTCTAAAGTTAGCAAAGTTAGCGGGGAAAACCGCGTATGGAAGGTTAGCGAGATTTGCTTTTCGCGTACCGTGTTATATTTCGGTATTCTTTCGCGTATTAGCCCCCGGCCAACAATGATAAAGGCTCTAAAGTTAGCAAAGTTAGCGGGGAAAACCGCGTATGGAAGGTTAGCGATTTTTGCTTTTCGCGTACCGTGTTATATTTCGGTATTCTTTCGCGTATTAGCCCCCGGCCAACAATGATAAAGGCTCTAAAGTTAGCAAAGTTAGCGGGGAAAACCGCGTATGGAAGGTTAGCGATTTTTGCTTTTCGCGTACCGTGTTATATTTCGGTATTCTTTCGCGTATTAGCCCCGGCCAACAATGATAAAGGCTCTAAAGTTAGCAAAGTTAGCGGGGAAAACCGCGTATGGAAGGTTAGCGATTTTTGCTTTTCGCGTACCGTGTTATATTTCGGTATTCTTTCGCGTATTAGCCCCCGGCCAACAATTATTGAGGCTCTAAAGTTAGCGGGGAAAACCGCGTATGGAAGGTTAGCGAGTTTTGCTTTTCGCGTACCGTATTATATTTCGGTATTCTTTCGCGTATTAGCCCCCGGCCAACAATTATTGAGGCTCTAAAGTTAGCAAAGTTAGCGGGGAAAACCGCGTATGGAAGGTTAGCGAGTTTTGCTTTTCGCGTACCGTGTTATATTTCGGTATTCTTTCGCGTATTAGCCCCCGGCCAACAATGATAAAGGCTCTAAAGTTAGCAAAGTTAGCGGGGAAAACCGCGTATGGAAGGTTAGCGATTTTTGCTTTTCGCGTACCGTGTTATATTTCGGTATTCTTTCGCGTATTAGCCCCCGGCCAACAATGATAAAGGCTCTAAAGTTAGCAAAGTTAGCGGGGAAAACCGCGTATGGAAGGTTAGCGATTTTTGCTTTTCGCGTACCGTGTTATATTTCGGTATTCTTTCGCGTATTAGCCCCCGGCCAACAATTATTGAGGCTCTAAAGTTAGCGGGGAAAACCGCGTATGGAAGGTTAGCGAGTTTTGCTTTTCGCGTACCGTATTATATTTCGGTATTCTTTCGCGTATTAGCCCCCGGCCAACAATTATTGAGGCTCTAAAGTTAGCAAAGTTAGCGGGGAAAACCGCGTATGGAAGGTTAGCGAGTTTTGCTTTTCGCGTACCGTATTATATTTCGGTATTCTTTCGCGTATTAGCCCCCGGCCAACAATTATTGAGGCTCTAAAGTTAGCAAAGTTAGCGGGGAAAACCGCGTATGGAAGGTTAGCGATTTTTGCTTTTCGCGTACCGTGTTATATTTCGGTATTCTTTCGCGTATTAGCCCCCGGCCAACAATGATAAAGGCTCTAAAGTTAGCAAAGTTAGCGGGGAAAACCGCGTATGGAAGGTTAGCGATTTTTGCTTTTCGCGTACCGTGTTATATTTCGGTATTCTTTCGCGTATTAGCCCCCGGCCAACAATTATTGAGGCTCTAAAGTTAGCGGGGAAAACCGCGTATGGAAGGTTAGCGAGTTTTGCTTTTCGCGTACCGTATTATATTTCGGTATTCTTTCGCGTATTAGCCCCCGGCCAACAATTATTGAGGCTCTAAAGTTAGCAAAGTTAGCGGGGAAAACCGCGTATGGAAGGTTAGCGAGTTTTGCTTTTCGCGTACCGTGTTATATTTCGGTATTCTTTCGCGTATTAGCCCCCGGCCAACAATGATAAAGGCTCTAAAGTTAGCAAAGTTAGCGGGGAAAACCGCGTATGGAAGGTTAGCGATTTTTGCTTTTCGCGTACCGTGTTATATTTCGGTATTCTTTCGCGTATTAGCCCCCGGCCAACAATTATTGAGGCTCTAAAGTTAGCAAAGTTAGCGGGGAAAACCGCGTATGGAAGGTTAGCGATTTTTGCTTTTCGCGTACCGTGTTATATTTCGGTATTCTTTCGCGTATTAGCCCCCGGCCAACAATTATTGAGGCTCTTAAGTTAGCGGGGAAAACCGCGTATGGAAGGTTAGCGAGTTTTGCTTTTCGCGTACCGTATTATATTTCGGTATTCTTTCGCGTATTAGCCCCCGGCCAACAATTATTGAGGCTCTAAAGTTAGCAAAGTTAGCGGGGAAAACCGCGTATGGAAGGTTAGCGAGTTTTTTTTTTCGCGTACCGTGTTATATTTCGGTATTCTTTCGCGTATTAGCCCCCGGCCAACAATTATTGAGGCTCTAAAGTTAGCGGGGAAAACCGCGTATGGAAGGTTAGCGAGTTTTGCTTTTCGCGTACCGTATTATATTTCGGTATTCTTTCGCGTATTAGCCCCCGGCCAACAATTATTGAGGCACTAAAGTTAGCAAAGTTAGCGGGGAAAACCGCGTATGGAAGGTTAGCGATTTTTGCTTTTCGCGTACCGTGTTATATTTCGGTATTCTTTCGCGTATTAGCCCCCGGCCAACAATGATAAAGGCTCTAAAGTTAGCAAAGTTAGCGGGGAAAACCGCGTATGGAAGGTTAGCGATTTTTGCTTTTCGCGTACCGTGTTATATTTCGGTATTCTTTCGCGTATTAGCCCCCGGCCAACAATGATAAAGGCTCTAAAGTTAGCAAAGTTAGCGGGGAAAACCGCGTATGGAAGGTTAGCGATTTTTGCTTTTCGCGTACCGTGTTATATTTCGGTATTCTTTCGCGTATTAGCCCCCGGCCAACAATGATAAAGGCTCTAAAGTTAGCAAAGTTAGCGGGGAAAACCGCGTATGGAAGGTTAGCGATTTTTGCTTTTCGCGTACCGTGTTATATTTCGGTATTCTTTCGCGTATTAGCCCCCGGCCAACAATGATAAAGGCTCTAAAGTTAGCAAAGTTAGCGGGGAAAACCGCGTATGGAAGGTTAGCGATTTTTGCTTTTCGCGTACCGTGTTATATTTCGGTATTCTTTCGCGTATTAGCCCCCGGCCAACAATTATTGAGGCTCTAAAGTTAGCGGGGAAAACCGCGTATGGAAGGTTAGCGAGTTTTGCTTTTCGCGTACCGTATTATATTTCGGTATTCTTTCGCGTATTAGCCCCCGGCCAACAATTATTGAGGCTCTAAAGTTAGCAAAGTTAGCGGGGAAAACCGCGTATGGAAGGTTAGCGAGTTTTGCTTTTCGCGTACCGTGTTATATTTCGGTATTCTTTCGCGTATTAGCCCCCGGCCAACAATGATAAAGGCTCTAAAGTTAGCAAAGTTAGCGGGGAAAACCGCGTATGGAAGGTTAGCGATTTTTGCTTTTCGCGTACCGTGTTATATTTCGGTATTCTTTCGCGTATTAGCCCCCGGCCAACAATGATAAAGGCTCTAAAGTTAGCAAAGTTAGCGGGGAAAACCGCGTATGGAAGGTTAGCGATTTTTGCTTTTCGCGTACCGTGTTATATTTCGGTATTCTTTCGCGTATTAGCCCCCGGCCAACAATTATTGAGGCTCTAAAGTTAGCAAAGTTAGCGGGGAAAACCGCGTATGGAAGGTTAGCGAGTTTTGCTTTTCGCGTACCGTGTTATATTTCGGTATTCTTTCGCGTATTAGCCCCCGGCCAACAATGATAAAGGCTCTAAAGTTAGCAAAGTTAGCGGGGAAAACCGCGTATGGAAGGTTAGCGATTTTTGCTTTTCGCGTACCGTGTTATATTTCGGTATTCTTTCGCGTATTAGCCCCCGGCCAACAATGATAAAGGCTCTAAAGTTAGCAAAGTTAGCGGGGAAAACCGCGTATGGAAGGTTAGCGATTTTTGCTTTTCGCGTACCGTGTTATATTTCGGTATTCTTTCGCGTATTAGCCCCCGGCCAACAATTATTGAGTCTCTAAAGTTAGCGGGGAAAATCGCGTATGGAAGGTTAGCGAGTTTTGCTTTTCGCGTACCGTATTATATTTCGGTATTCTTTCGCGTATTAGCCCCCGGCCAACAATTATTGAGGCTCTAAAGTTAGCAAAGTTAGCGGGGAAAACCGCGTATGGAAGGTTAGCGAGTTTTGCTTTTCGCGTACCGTGTTATATTTCGGTATTCTTTCGCGTATTAGCCCCCGGCCAACAATGATAAAGGCTCTAAAGTTAGCAAAGTTAGCGGGGAAAACCGCGTATGGAAGGTTAGCGATTTTTGCTTTTCGCGTACCGTGTTATATTTCGGTATTCTTTCGCGTATTAGCCCCCGGCCAACAATTATTGAGGCTCTAAAGTTAGCGGGGAAAACCGCGTATGGAAGGTTAGCGAGTTTTGCTTTTCGCGTACCGTATTATATTTCGGTATTCTTTCGCGTATTAGCCCCCGGCCAACAATTATTGAGGCTCTAAAGTTAGCAAAGTTAGCGGGGAAAACCGCGTATGGAAGGTTAGCGATTTTTGCTTTTCGCGTACCGTGTTATATTTCGGTATTCTTTCGCGTATTAGCCCCCGGCCAACAATGATAAAGGCTCTAAAGTTAGCAAAGTTAGCGGGGAAAACCGCGTATGGAAGGTTAGCGATTTTTGCTTTTCGCGTACCGTGTTATATTTCGGTATTCTTTCGCGTATTAGCCCCCGGCCAACAATGATAAAGGCTCTAAAGTTAGCAAAGTTAGCGGGGAAAACCGCGTATGGAAGGTTAGCGATTTTTGCTTTTCGCGTACCGTGTTATATTTCGGTATTCTTTCGCGTATTAGCCCCCGGCCAACAATGATAAAGGCTCTAAAGTTAGCAAAGTTAGCGGGGAAAACCGCGTATGGAAGGTTAGCGATTTTTGCTTTTCGCGTACCGTGTTATATTTCGGTATTCTTTCGCGTATTAGCCCCCGGCCAACAATGATAAAGGCTCTAAAGTTAGCAAAGTTAGCGGGGAAAACCGCGTATGGAAGGTTAGCGATTTTTGCTTTTCGCGTACCGTGTTATATTTCGGTATTCTTTCGCGTATTAGCCCCCGGCCAACAATGATAAAGGCTCTAAAGTTAGCAAAGTTAGCGGGGAAAACCGCGTATGGAAGGTTAGCGATTTTTGCTTTTCGCGTACCGTGTTATATTTCGGTATTCTTTCGCGTATTAGCCCCCGGCCAACAATTATTGAGGCTCTAAAGTTAGCGGGGAAAACCGCGTATGGAAGGTTAGCGAGTTTTGCTTTTCGCGTACCGTATTATATTTCGGTATTCTTTCGCGTATTAGCCCCCGGCCAACAATTATTGAGGCTCTAAAGTTAGCAAAGTTAGCGGGGAAAACCGCGTATGGAAGGTTAGCGAGTTTTGCTTTTCGCGTACCGTGTTATATTTCGGTATTCTTTCGCGTATTAGCCCCCGGCCAACAATGATAAAGGCTCTAAAGTTAGCAAAGTTAGCGGGGAAAACCGCGTATGGAAGGTTAGCGATTTTTGCTTTTCGCGTACCGTGTTATATTTCGGTATTCTTTCGCGTATTAGCCCCCGGCCAACAATGATAAAGGCTCTAAAGTTAGCAAAGTTAGCGGGGAAAACCGCGTATGGAAGGTTAGCGATTTTTGCTTTTCGCGTACCGTGTTATATTTCGGTATTCTTTCGCGTATTAGCCCCCGGCCAACAATGATAAAGGCTCTAAAGTTAGCAAAGTTAGCGGGGAAAACCGCGTATGGAAGGTTAGCGATTTTTGCTTTTCGCGTACCGTGTTATATTTCGGTATTCTTTCGCGTATTAGCCCCCGGCCAACAATGATAAAGGCTCTAAAGTTAGCAAAGTTAGCGGGGAAAACCGCGTATGGAAGGTTAGCGATTTTTGCTTTTCGCGTACCGTGTTATATTTCGGTATTCTTTCGCGTATTAGCCCCCGGCCAACAATGATAAAGGCTCTAAAGTTAGCAAAGTTAGCGGGGAAAACCGCGTATGGAAGGTTAGCGATTTTTGCTTTTCGCGTACCGTGTTATATTTCGGTATTCTTTCGCGTATTAGCCCCCGGCCAACAATGATAAAGGCTCTAAAGTTAGCAAAGTTAGCGGGGAAAACCGCGTATGGAAGGTTAGCGATTTTTGCTTTTCGCGTACCGTGTTATATTTCGGTATTCTTTCGCGTATTAGCCCCCGGCCAACAATGATAAAGGCTCTAAAGTTAGCAAAGTTAGCGGGGAAAACCGCGTATGGAAGGTTAGCGATTTTTGCTTTTCGCGTACCGTGTTATATTTCGGTATTCTTTCGCGTATTAGCCCCCGGCCAACAATGATAAAGGCTCTAAAGTTAGCAAAGTTAGCGGGGAAAACCGCGTATGGAAGGTTAGCGATTTTTGCTTTTCGCGTACCGTGTTATATTTCGGTATTCTTTCGCGTATTAGCCCCCGGCCAACAATTATTGAGGCTCTAAAGTTAGCGGGGAAAACCGCGTATGGAAGGTTAGCGAGTTTTGCTTTTCGCGTACCGTATTATATTTCGGTATTCTTTCGCGTATTAGCCCCCGGCCAACAATTATTGAGGCTCTAAAGTTAGCAAAGTTAGCGGGGAAAACCGCGTATGGAAGGTTAGCGAGTTTTGCTTTTCGCGTACCGTGTTATATTTCGGTATTCTTTCGCGTATTAGCCCCCGGCCAACAATGATAAAGGCTCTAAAGTTAGCAAAGTTAGCGGGGAAAACCGCGTATGGAAGGTTAGCGATTTTTGCTTTTCGCGTACCGTGTTATATTTCGGTATTCTTTCGCGTATTAGCCCCCGGCCAACAATGATAAAGGCTCTAAAGTTAGCAAAGTTAGCGGGGAAAACCGCGTATGGAAGGTTAGCGATTTTTGCTTTTCGCGTACCGTGTTATATTTCGGTATTCTTTCGCGTATTAGCCCCCGGCCAACAATGATAAAGGCTCTAAAGTTAGCAAAGTTAGCGGGGAAAACCGCGTATGGAAGGTTAGCGATTTTTGCTTTTCGCGTACCGTGTTATATTTCGGTATTCTTTCGCGTATTAGCCCCCGGCCAACAATGATAAAGGCTCTAAAGTTAGCAAAGTTAGCGGGGAAAACCGCGTATGGAAGGTTAGCGATTTTTGCTTTTCGCGTACCGTGTTATATTTCGGTATTCTTTCGCGTATTAGCCCCCGGCCAACAATTATTGAGGCTCTAAAGTTAGCGGGGAAAACCGCGTATGGAAGGTTAGCGATTTTTGCTTTTCGCGTACCGTATTATATTTCGGTATTCTTTCGCGTATTAGCCCCCGGCCAACAATGATAAAGGCTCTAAAGTTAGCAAAGTTAGCGGGGAAAACCGCGTATGGAAGGTTAGCGATTTTTGCTTTTCGCGTACCGTGTTATATTTCGGTATTCTTTCGCGTATTAGCCCCCGGCCAACAATTATTGAGGCTCTTAATTTAGCGGGGAAAACCGCGTATGGAAGGTTAGCGATTTTTGCTTTTCGCGTACCGTGTTATATTTCGGTATTCTTTCGCGTATTAGCCCCCGGCCAACAATTATTGAGCGTCTAAAGTTAGCGGGGAAAACCGCGTATGGAAGGTTAGCGATTTTTGCTTTTCGCGTACCGTGTTATATTTCGGTATTCTTTCGCGTATTAGCCCCCGGCCAACAATTATTGAGGCTCTTAATTTAGCGGGGAAAACCGCGTATGGAAGGTTAGCGATTTTTGCTTTTCGCGTACCGTGTTATATTTCGGTATTCTTTCGCGTATTAGCCCCCGGCCAACAATTATTGAGGCTCTAAAGTTATCGGGGAAAACCGCGTATGGAAGGTTAGCGATTTTTGCTTTTCGCGTACCGTATTATATTTCGGTATTCTTTCGCGTATTAGCCCCCGGCCAACAATGATAAAGGCTCTAAAGTTAGCAAAGTTAGCGGGGAAAACCGCGTATGGAAGGTTAGCGATTTTTGCTTTTCGCGTACCGTATTATATTTCGGTATTCTTTCGCGTATTAGCCCCCGGCCAACAATGATAAAGGCTCTAAAGTTAGCAAAGTTAGCGGGGAAAACCGCGTATGGAAGGTTAGCGATTTTTGCTTTTCGCGTACCGTGTTATATTTCGGTATTCTTTCGCGTATTAGCCCCCGGCCAACAATTATTGAGGCTCTAAAGTTAGCGGGGAAAACCGCGTATGGAAGGTTAGCGATTTTTGCTTTTCGCGTACCGTGTTATATTTCGGTATTCTTTCGCGTATTAGCCCCCGGCCAACAATGATAAAGGCTCTAAAGTTAGCAAAGTTAGCGGGGAAAACCGCGTATGGAAGGTTAGCGATTTTTGCTTTTCGCGTACCGTGTTATATTTCGGTATTCTTTCGCGTATTAGCCCCCGGCCAACAATGATAAAGGCTCTAAAGTTAGCAAAGTTAGCGGGGAAAACCGCGTATGGAAGGTTAGCGATTTTTGCTTTTCGCGTACCGTGTTATATTTCGGTATTCTTTCGCGTATTAGCCCCCGGCCAACAATGATAAAGGCTCTAAAGTTAGCAAAGTTAGCGGGGAAAACCGCGTATGGAAGGTTAGCGATTTTTGCTTTTCGCGTACCGTGTTATATTTCGGTATTCTTTCGCGTATTAGCCCCCGGCCAACAATTATTGAGGCTCTAAAGTTAGCGGGGAAAACCGCGTATGGAAGGTTAGCGAGTTTTGCTTTTCGCGTACCGTATTATATTTCGGTATTCTTTCGCGTATTAGCCCCCGGCCAACAATTATTGAGGCTCTAAAGTTAGCAAAGTTAGCGGGGAAAACCGCGTATGGAAGGTTAGCGATTTTTGCTTTTCGCGTACCGTGTTATATTTCGGTATTCTTTCGCGTATTAGCCCCCGGCCAACAATGATAAAGGCTCTAAAGTTAGCAAAGTTAGCGGGGAAAACCGCGTATGGAAGGTTAGCGATTTTTGCTTTTCGCGTACCGTGTTATATTTCGGTATTCTTTCGCGTATTAGCCCCCGGCCAACAATTATTGAGGCTCTAAAGTTAGCGGGGAAAACCGCGTATGGAAGGTTAGCGAGTTTTGCTTTTCGCGTACCGTATTATATTTCGGTATTCTTTCGCGTATTAGCCCCCGGCCAACAATTATTGAGGCTCTAAAGTTAGCAAAGTTAGCGGGGAAAACCGCGTATGGAAGGTTAGCGAGTTTTGCTTTTCGCGTACCGTGTTATATTTCGGTATTCTTTCGCGTATTAGCCCCCGGCCAACAATGATAAAGGCTCTAAAGTTAGCAAAGTTAGCGGGGAAAACCGCGTATGGAAGGTTAGCGATTTTTGCTTTTCGCGTACCGTGTTATATTTCGGTATTCTTTCGCGTATTAGCCCCCGGCCAACAATGATAAAGGCTCTAAAGTTAGCAAAGTTAGCGGGGAAAACCGCGTATGGAAGGTTAGCGATTTTTGCTTTTCGCGTACCGTGTTATATTTCGGTATTCTTTCGCGTATTAGCCCCCGGCCAACAATGATAAAGGCTCTAAAGTTAGCAAAGTTAGCGGGGAAAACCGCGTATGGAAGGTTAGCGATTTTTGCTTTTCGCGTACCGTGTTATATTTCGGTATTCTTTCGCGTATTAGCCCCCGGCCAACAATGATAAAGGCTCTAAAGTTAGCAAAGTTAGCGGGGAAAACCGCGTATGGAAGGTTAGCGATTTTTGCTTTTCGCGTACCGTGTTATATTTCGGTATTCTTTCGCGTATTAGCCCCCGGCCAACAATTATTGAGGCTCTAAAGTTAGCGGGGAAAACCGCGTATGGAAGGTTAGCGATTTTTGCTTTTCGCGTACCGTATTATATTTCGGTATTCTTTCGCGTATTAGCCCCCGGCCAACAATGATAAAGGCTCTAAAGTTAGCAAAGTTAGCGGGGAAAACCGCGTATGGAAGGTTAGCGATTTTTGCTTTTCGCGTACCGTGTTATATTTCGGTATTCTTTCGCGTATTAGCCCCCGGCCAACAATTATTGGGGCTCTTAATTTAGCGGGGAAAACCGCGTATGGAAGGTTAGCGATTTTTGCTTTTCGCGTACCGTGTTATATTTCGGTATTCTTTCGCGTATTAGCCCCCGGCCAACAATTATTGAGGCTCTAAAGTTAGCGGGGAAAACCGCGTATGGAAGGTTAGCGATTTTTGCTTTTCGCGTACCGTGTTATATTTCGGTATTCTTTCGCGTATTAGCCCCCGGCCAACAATTATTGAGGCTCTTAATTTAGCGGGGAAAACCGCGTATGGAAGGTTAGCGATTTTTGCTTTTCGCGTACCGTGTTATATTTCGGTATTCTTTCGCGTATTAGCCCCCGGCCAACAATTATTGAGGCTCTAAAGTTAGCGGGGAAAACCGCGTATGGAAGGTTAGCGATTTTTGCTTTTCGCGTACCGTATTATATTTCGGTATTCTTTCGCGTATTAGCCCCCGGCCAACAATGATAAAGGCTCTAAAGTTAGCAAAGTTAGCGGGGAAAACCGCGTATGGAAGGTTAGCGATTTTTGCTTTTCGCGTACCGTATTATATTTCGGTATTCTTTCGCGTATTAGCCCCCGGCCAACAATGATAAAGGCTCTAAAGTTAGCAAAGTTAGCGGGGAAAACCGCGTATGGAAGGTTAGCGATTTTTGCTTTTCGCGTACCGTGTTATATTTCGGTATTCTTTCGCGTATTAGCCCCCGGCCAACAATTATTGAGGCTCTAAAGTTAGCGGGGAAAACCGCGTATGGAAGGTTAGCGATTTTTGCTTTTCGCGTACCGTGTTATATTTCGGTATTCTTTCGCGTATTAGCCCCCGGCCAACAATGATAAAGGCTCTAAAGTTAGCAAAGTTAGCGGGGAAAACCGCGTATGGAAGGTTAGCGATTTTTGCTTTTCGCGTACCGTGTTATATTTCGGTATTCTTTCGCGTATTAGCCCCCGGCCAACAATGATAAAGGCTCTAAAGTTAGCAAAGTTAGCGGGGAAAACCGCGTATGGAAGGTTAGCGATTTTTGCTTTTCGCGTACCGTGTTATATTTCGGTATTCTTTCGCGTATTAGCCCCCGGCCAACAATGATAAAGGCTCTAAAGTTAGCAAAGTTAGCGGGGAAAACCGCGTATGGAAGGTTAGCGATTTTTGCTTTTCGCGTACCGTGTTATATTTCGGTATTCTTTCGCGTATTAGCCCCCGGCCAACAATGATAAAGGCTCCAAAATTAGCAAAGTTAGCGGGGAAAACCGCGTATGGAAGGTTAGCGATTTTTGCTTTTCGCGTACCGTGTTATATTTCGGTATTCTTTCGCGTATTAGCCCCCGGCCAACAATGATAAAGGCTCCAAAATTAGCAAAGTTAGCGGGGAAAACCGCGTATGGAAGGTTAGCGATTTTTGCTTTTCGCGTACCGTGTTATATTTCGGTATTCTTTCGCGTATTAGCCCCCGGCCAACAATGATAAAGGCTCTAAAGTTAGCAAAGTTAGCGGGGAAAACCGCGTATGGAAGGTTAGCGATTTTTGCTTTTCGCGTACCGTGTTATATTTCGGTATTCTTTCGCGTATTAGCCCCCGGCCAACAATGATAAAGGCTCCAAAATTAGCAAAGTTAGCGGGGAAAACCGCGTATGGAAGGTTAGCGATTTTTGCTTTTCGCGTACCGTGTTATATTTCGGTATTCTTTCGCGTATTAGCCCCCGGCCAACAATGATAAAGGCTCCAAAATTAGCAAAGTTAGCGGGGAAAACCGCGTATGGAAGGTTAGCGATTTTTGCTTTTCGCGTACCGTGTTATATTTCGGTATTCTTTCGCGTATTAGCCCCCGGCCAACAATGATAAAGGCTCCAAAATTAGCAAAGTTAGCGGGGAAAACCGCGTATGGAAGGTTAGCGATTTTTGCTTTTCGCGTACCGTGTTATATTTCGGTATTCTTTCGCGTATTAGCCCCCGGCCAACAATGATAAAGGCTCTAAAGTTAGCAAAGTTAGCGGGGAAAACCGCGTATGGAAGGTTAGCGATTTTTGCTTTTCGCGTACCGTGTTATATTTCGGTATTCTTTCGCGTATTAGCCCCCGGCCAACAATGATAAAGGCTCTAAAGTTAGCAACGTTAGCGGGGAAAACCGCGTATGGAAAGTTAGCGAGTTTTGCTTTTCACCCGTATTCTTTCGCGTATTGAAAGTTAGCGGGTTTCGCTGGGTTTTTAAATCTTAGTTAGATTTGCAGTCGGCTAATTAAAGAACAAACTCAAAGTTAGCTCTCCCAAACGTTATTAGGAAGAATCGTCAGAAGGAAATAAAAGTACGAAGTTTTCTGAAGAAGGTTTAGTAATGGTGCCGTACTTTTATTACGTACAAATCAAAAAGACGCCGGGCGAAGACGGGTATTAAAGCTAGTATAATATAAGAAAAGGTTGCGATTCAATAGATGGTAGTTACATCGTAACTAGTGTACGGCTTTTATTGAATCTACTTCAAATTTCGCGAAAAAATAATATTAATTCTACTAGCGATCGTTAGATGGCGTTGCGAGACATAGTGAGATTTCCACATCAAGAGCAGACTACTCTTCGTCAAACAGCAGTGATAGGCCCGTACGCTAACCTCTCCGTAAAATATCCTGGCTAGAGCAAACTAAGAATGTGTGCGGTTGTATACCATTGAACCGAATCCCATTGCAACGAAAAGTATTTTCGTTTATAGCCCAATATGGTGGGGATTCGGTTGATTCGGAATTTTAAATCTGCTTCGTGTTTTTATTTGTAGATTTTGATGTATAGTAGGGTTCGCGATTTTAGTATTCATAATTTGTTCTAAGCTATGAATATAAATGCAGGACATATGTCAGGCTTTTTAGTTTAATGGTATTCGGTCGAATGGGATTCGATTTAATGGAAAATAATGCTATGGGTTTTCCTAATAGACCGAAATATATTTATTTAGGCTATCAGGTTAGGTTAAGGTTAGGTTAATCTTAAGGTTGTTCCAGGTTACTTTTTTTACTTCCCAACGGTACGAAATAATAAATATTTAAGACATAGTTTAGTCCAAAATAAATATACTATCGTCACGTACCCTACGGTAAGTAAAAATGTACCACTACTGTATATTGAATAAAAACCGCGCAAAACGTGGTTTTCGGTCTATTGGACTTCGGTTGAATGGTACATTCGGACGAATGGGATTTCGGTACAATGGTCTACAATCATGTGTGCGGAAAATGTGAGAGTTGAAGGTATTATCTTTTAGCCTATTACGTCATATTCTTATCGTACAAGGGAGACCCGTGCAACAACTTCTTCAGAACGCCGTTCGAAAGCATCATGGCCCTTTTCGTCATGTCTTTGACGCAGTTTCAGGATATTTACGAAGAGTTTGAAAACACGGACCATCCTTACGTTGCCAAGGTCTGTCCACCAAAATATATTCTTCAACTCTCAACTTTGCGTTCATAAGTATTTCTGAACACGCAGACGATGTTTATAATGTATATGGCTCTGGTCGGAATTCTACTGATCAATATGCTGATCGCCATGATGGGCAAAACCTACCAGGACATCGCAGCCAGAAAGAACGAATGGCTCAGACAAGTAAGCGAACGTTTTCAATTTTAAGTCAGTAAATACGTTTCATAAGTGTGCCAACTAGGAGGAACAAACACAGCACCCGACAGAAGGAGAACGCAGCCCGTCAAAAGTCGTGCATTTTCTCGCGTACATTTTTCATTGGTTAGACGCTTTAACGTCTGCTGCCGTCGGAAAAGGAAAATTCGGAAATTGTCTTCCCCCTTTCCGTAAAACGTTCAGCGTAAAGGCTCGTCCAATGAAATTTGTACGCAACACTGCGTTAGCGTGTTTAAAGGCTAGCTGCGTTCTCCTTGTGTTTGTTGCTCCTATAGGTGCCAGTTAGTTCAAATTAGAGTTGTTAATTTTCCGGAAAAATAAAATTCGCGGAAAAAGTTTCCGCAAATCTGAAAATAAAAATTGAAACAAATTAATTTTTAAGGGTTTTTAATGTTTTCATTTTTTTAAAGTTATAAAATGTCTAATAAGAGTAAACATACTACAAATCATTAATAGTGTTACATTGTTAATAAGTTTAAACTAGTCTAGAGGTTTAGTTTTACTTTTATATTCGAAAAAATGAGGCACAAATGCTGTTTCATTTAAATTTGCAATCAATAATAAACTAATCATGGAATGGAAACTTTTTTTATTTTTTTCGGAAAAATACGGAAAATTTTCTGACTTACAACTCTAGTTCAAATCAAGGTTGGCACTTTTTTATTTTTTTCATAAAAATCATATTAATGGATTTTTTAAATTTTATTGAATTTCTTGTTTTTATACAATTAATGGATTTTTTTCTGCTATAATTAATTGGTATTTAATATTTTAGTTTGCTCAGATGTATTTCAATTTATAAGAACCAATTTTTCGCCATTATTTATTCCTCCATTGAAATACAATGTGTGATTTAAATCAATAATTTTTTAATTTAATCAGCCAACCGTGGTTCAAATAATTTATAATAGCAAATTTGCATAACAGAAAATAGCCCAAAAATAGTGCGATGATAAATGCGACGACCCTTTTCCGTTTAATTCAATAACCCATTCCATAACTCTACGATTTTGTTTCTAAGAGTGCCAGTTAGTCGAAATAAAAATAATAATTGTGACGTCACCCCCCAAAACTCTGAGCGCCTCTAGCGTTAAAATAATACAACATAAAAAAATTATCAGTCGCCGGTCCTACGTATCGGCACGACTTCTGGCACGCACTAACTATGAAGACGAAGCAAAGAGCACGAATTAGACTTAATGACTAAGTCTGAAGTCCACCAACAATTTTTGGTCATTCTAGAAATGACTATCGGCAAATATTTAGCGCATGTAGTTTAAGGAACTAATACACTTATGTTGGTGAAACGTAATCATAAACTTACGGTTTTATTCCACGAAAATATTTCCGTAGCTAAAAGTACAATTTATGATTTTTGAAATAGTGGGCTCGTATAGTTCTAGTCGTGGAGAGAGGCGTACCACCCAAAGAATGCCTCAAACAGCTGATGAGGTATTCACAACCAATGGCTGACGGACGTAGAGCCTTAGTCGTTCGACAACAACACGATGTGAGCGTTTGATTTATTCGTAAAGTATGGTTTTTCCTCGGCTGTGATAAATTTTGCAAACTAGTTTCCAGAGAATAGTTTTTAGCCAGCGTAACATCTTGTACTGATTACAAACCTACTAACAATGTAGGCGGCAACTGTTTTTGACAATTTGATTGGAAACTTTTTCCTTTCTTCCATGGTTCTTGAGATTAATAAACTTGGTTCATTCTAGAGGCGTTGCTAAGCAGACAAAAACCATTATTACTGAAGCAAGGGTGTTTTAATATGTAAAATAGTACTAGAATGCTTATTATATTACTTTTTAAAATAATAAAAAAAATTTTAATTATTCAATTCGGTGCCAATTCGGTCTGACCACACTACTGTTACCCTTATGACGTTCTAAGGTTAAAACCCCCATTGGGCGACAGATAATTTTCATAGTTATCACTAAATTTACAGCTAGATCAGAATATATTTTTTTTTTATCTTTGTGCCATTTAGATTAAATTTCGTTACGGTCGGTCTCATTAGATGGCACCAGGTGCTCAATGGATTACGTTTATAGAATCAGTGTCGGAATATTATACGACAAAGGTCAGCAACTGAATAAACGATGGCTATAATTAATTTGTTCGTCAGTGATTCATTCATCCAACTGAAGAGGGTGATACTGTATGCTTACATACGATTTAAGAAAATCAAACTCTCGTAATTAATTAGAGCAACTGAATTTACCCTTTTAAATCATTCTTAAAGGGTGTATAAAGCTACACATTTATGGTGGATCACCTAGTTTCACATTTGTATGCTAACAGGCTTAACTGTTTTACTGTTGCCGCTTGTTACGTAAAAATAATTTGTAGTGGATGTTAAGGCTGGTTCACACGGGCAGTGTTTTCAGGGTTTCTAGTGTTACTCCCTTTTCCCTTTGCTCTGGAGCGCAGGAAATCGACTGTGAACACGGACAAAATTTGTCGGATTTTACCACCGACAGCGCGGTCGGTACACGAGAAAGCGGATGACTTTTTTGAGGCGCGTTGGGTTCGACCAATCAGCGAGCGTTATGCCGTCACGTGATAGACGCAAAAATTCGTAAGCCTACTTTCAAAGATTTTCAAATTCGCTCCTTATATCACGTGGCAGTGTAACACTCGCTAATTGTTCGAGCTCAAAGTACTTAAAACAAGTTGGCAAGCCAAAATATACCTCTCCTCGGAAGAATGGTCCCTAGTGGTATTAATTTCTCGACACGACCCCCAAAGATATCTCCGCAATTCAGAGTTATTTACGAAAAACGTATTCTCGGTTCAAACCCTGCCCGGTATAAAATTTTAATTTTAATTTAAATAATTGAGACGAAACAATCGAGTTTAATTTATTCAGAATATTATAAATTAAGTGGTTACAACAGCGAGTTAGACTTACTAAAACAATGCACAATTTAATTTACCCTTTTTACAGTACATATTTATCAGTTGAATATAATACTAAGCAAATTTTAATGAAAGAAATATCTACAGATGGTAATTGTATTTTTATCGCTTACGAAATACTTGCCGCATCTTTAACGCTCATTTTATTTCAACACTCGTAGACTTCCAGTTGACGTTGTGACACATACCGCATGAAAAAGACCAATGCCGTCCAATTTCCAATATCATATAATGACTCGCACACCCAGGAAATCATTGACTGCGTTAGAAATCGTAGATATCCAAATATCCACACCAAATATATTTACAAGAAGCAAAAACCTTACCATCAACAAAGCACAGAGAACCACTTGACTAACCGCCAGCTCTTAAAGCAATAAACGTTAAATTATCGTCTTTGAATTAACACAACTATATATAGGTCGTTAATAATACCCGTAAATAAATAACAAAAAACTAACAAAGTGGACCACCCAAAGGGTCTACCCTTTAACCCTCTTATCTCGGCTGACTGCGCTAAAACAAGATTTAACCTTTAAAATTTAATTCGTAAAAAAACCAGATTAGGCCTTCATAAATGCATTAATAAAAAAAGACTTTATTACCTATTATGCTTACGATGCGTGTCTTAATTTCAGTGAACCTAAGCAGCTATCGGTGGTTCTGTGGTAGAGCGCTCGACTGCCAAGCCGAATGGTCTGGGTTCGAAACCTGGGTGGCGCATTTGTTTTTAATCAATAGAGAAACGCTAAATTAGAATTTCTTCGATGCAATAATTTCAATTTCAATTCTATTTCAATTAAACCAAAATTTCGTACTCTATTAAATACGCTTCCGATAAAGCTGAAGGTCTAATTTTCAATAAGGCGTAACAAGTGTCGGTGGTTCTGTGGTAGAACGTCCGCCTGTCAAGCAGGAGGTCTCGGGTTCAAATCCCGCCCGATGCGATCGCAAATTGATACTAAGACGAATACCGTGTACAACTGGTGGAAACCCTGCCATTGGACGTTGAGAGGTAGCATTACACTCAGCACTCGGTCCGTCCCAAAGTCATTAAGAAGATGTTGGAGAGAAAACGCCCATATAAACACAACAGACTCAACATGCACAACCATCAGAACACAAACACAACAAATTCAACACTCACAACCTACGCATAAACATTACAAAAACGTAATACACCAAACCGTCACGACGGTGAGCGAAAAAACACCATCCAAACCAAAATGCGAACGCGTTCGCAGACCCACAGACAGACACGGTGGTTGTATAACCCCTCCTAGGGGAATTTGTCCCCTCGGAGAGGTAAAAACCGGGAAATTAAAGTAGAGATATATCAAAATTTTTTTCTCCGTTTTCTCGTTTGCCGGCAGCGCTCTTGGCGGCAAAATCCGTCAAATTTTGTCCGTGTACACAGCTGCCCTACGTTT
The DNA here is from genome assembly GCF_980474605.1 of Leiobunum rupestre. Taxonomy (NCBI): domain Eukaryota; kingdom Metazoa; phylum Arthropoda; class Arachnida; order Opiliones; family Sclerosomatidae; genus Leiobunum; species Leiobunum rupestre. Next base: position 55,694,855 of record NC_143387.1, read on the forward strand.
CAGAAACACATTACGGCCATTTTGGACTTTTTGAGTTTGAATGCACCTAATACTAATTTTAGGGTGCTGTATTTAAATTTTCCGTTTTTTCTATCTGGTCTAGTTATCGAGATGTGAAAATGCAAAAACGCATTAAAATCGAAAAGGTTCGAAAATACTCCGCAGAAACGCATTAACGACAGTCGGAAATTTGCAGAAACGCATTATGTCGTTATTAACCAATAAGAGTCTTCATTTCGTATAATTTCTTCAGCTGCATTCCCAGGGTAACCAGTCACTAGCTGCGTTCACACTAGACACTTTGGAACCCTTTTAAAACGGTTTCAAAAGATCGAATTGTAAAATTTTTATATCGAATGTATTTATCGTATGGCTATTAATACAGTTGACACCGAAAATGTTCAATTTTATCCTCCGAAACCGTTTAAAAACGGTTCCAAAGTGTTTAGTGTGAACACAGCTTAAATGGCCGTTACTCAGTATTATTATACCACAGAGTGCGTTTCTGCCCAGGGTTTTAGCCAAATATAAACGTACAAAACGCATTATGTCAAATTATTCTGAGATTTACTTAATTTTGGCGACAGTCGTTGTCATATTTAGATTGCGGACTAAAAGAAACTCCTAACAACTAGTTTTCAGTTACCTAAATACTGTAGTATTGTTATTTTTCATAAGAATTACAAAAATCGATTTATCTCGAAATGCCATTTTTGGAGAAAATGCGTTTCTGAAACGTAGGACAGATAGTCGTTTTCCTGTGCGCCAGAACAATGGGAAAAGGCAGTAAAACTAGAAAATTGGAGAAAACCCGTGTGAACCAGCCTAGGCCTGACTATTTTGGAGATTAATTTTGGTTTAAAGGGGAACGGACAAGCTTTTCCAAATACGGCCTTATTTCCGTATCAAAAGATTAACAAGACGTTCAATATACTAACACGTACCTTTCTTTGTCTTGAAAAATAGCTTTTGGCCCAAAAAGTTGAAACGAAAAATAACGTCAGGTGTTTGGGTTTGAATTTTCGCCGCCATCTTAGGGGCTGCCGCCAGCGCCCCTAACCCCGTATGAGCGATTTGCGAACTATCCTAACTTTTAAAATCGCGCAATTTAGGCTTAAGTGTCTTATAACTGGAACGCGCCGCGCTTGCAAAACAATTTTTTTGCGTCTTCAGCAGCGCGCAATTTTACGTTGTTTTTCTGTCTCACCGACTTCTCACCAGGTGTCGCGGCGGACGCGCACTTTTCGATTTCCAGAAATTTCTTTATTTTATTAAAAATTAACCACTCAATATTTTTTGATGCGGTTTTCGCCGTACATTTTAGTTTTTAATTTACTATAGGGCTATCTAACTGGTTAAAGCTTGACCATTCCCCTTTAAATTTGATTTTTATCCCGTCTAGGAATACGAGAAAGAAGAGCTGAGAATTCTAGACGAACTGAAAACAACGCATCTGGAGAATAGACGTCGACAACAGGCCGGTTCTAACATCCTTTCGCCTCCCAGTACGCCACAGAAAACCATCAGTTCTACGAGCTTGTAACAACGTAACGATGCCATAGCTCGTATTTTCGGTTTTAAAACGAAACGGTTTTAATATTGGCGCAGATACGAGCGGTTCTACTAGAATCTAGAGCAGTCCCGGTGTAACTTGAAGTCGAGCTACGCGTTGAAACTTCTCTGTCCCAGTGAAATCTCTCCGACGAAGAAACGCGCCTTCCTCGATGTTTCCCCAAAAGATTTCTGGGACGGAGACCCGGCTTAGAGGTCACAGTATATTAATTTGAATTCGTCATTAGTACGATTGATCGCGAGGTATTCCAAGGGTTGTATACTATTGGACCGAATCCCATTGAACCGAAAAGTATTTTCGTTTATAGCCCAACATGGCGGGATTCAGTTGAATGGGAAATTTAAATTTAGTTCCGGTTGGGTTAGGTTAGGTTAGGTTGGGTTGGGTTAGGTTAGGTTAGGTTAGTTCAGGTTGGGTTGGGTTACGTTAGGTTAGGTTAGGTTAGGTTGGATATGGTAGGCAACTATTTCACGTCGGGTCTTATCAAGGTTATTTTCCAAAATTAAACCCGGAAAATATCAAATTTCAAGGGAAAAAGGTCTAAAAATACACGTCGGTACGAAATAATAAATATTTAAGACATAGTTTAGTCCAAATTAGATATACTATCGTCACGTAACCTACGATATATAAATATGTATCACTAACGGTATATTGAATGAAAACCGAGCAAAACGCGGTTTTTGGTCGATTGGAATTCGGTTGAATGGTACATTCGGACGAATGGGATTTCGGTCCAATGGTCTACAATCATTCCAAGTAGTTCTTCCGAAATCGCGACTTTGATCTTCCATTATCAACTAAAACGCGTATCACGTCAACAAAATACACCGGGGAAATATTCTTACGTAGCAATCCTTACCTGAACTAGGATGTTGCGTGTTAAATCCTTCTTTTCAGACACGAGTTTCTGTTGTTTGATACTTTCCCTAATTACATAATTTATTTAAGAAATTTATCTAAATTATTAATATTCGTGCTTGCGTCAGAATCCTAAAATTTTTCAGAGAAAAAAATTATATTTGAACTATCGATTGGAAGATATCTTGATAATTATCTCAAACACAATTTTTAGAATTTTGACGTAGCCCCATGGAGTTTACTATTTCGGAAATTACCCCGCTAAAGTGCTGGTTAAAGTAAAAATCTAATAGTACAAAGTACATATTTCCCTTGGGCAACGTGTATTTGCTACTTTAAAGTAAAATGTACGAAAAAATTGTATTAGTTTGTTTTTAATCTGTTAAAAAATTAAAGCCAATGGAACAATCAAATTAAAGGAGTTTTCATTTTCTACAGGGTGTTTCAAAAGATTGTGCAAAAATTTGAAGGAGTTGTAGGGGGTGAGTTGAGAAGTATGCCTGCTTTTTCCCTATTTTCCTACGATGCGTGAAAAGAGGGATAGAGAGTTTCAAAGGGTGGCCTACTAGCCCCTGGAAGTAGGCTGCAACAAGCGCAAAACCAAGCAGCGGGGAAATGCGATCATTAAGGGTTGGGTTCGTGTGATAGGTAAAAAAGGACTTTGTAAACTAATCGAGGTAACCAGCGTAAAAAAGTAAACTTAAACAGTATTTAAAGTCCCTGCTGCTTGGTTTTGCGCTTGTTCATCTCTAAATCTTTAGCATTGGAAAGTATACGAGCTAGCACACTTTCGGTAATTATGTCACTTTTGAATATAAAAATAAAGCTTGGTCTTGTGACGTAAGAGCAACATTTTAACAGGTTGGGCAAGACCGCTTTTTATTTTATAAAATCCACTATCCCTGCCTCCGTTGGGTAAAGATGTTTAGAATTTTTAAAACCGATTATATTTACTATAAAATATGTATAATTTTATTTCAATGCATAATTTTTTAAAAGCGTTAAATTGAATTTAATTGAATTTCGATTGTTAGAAGAAAATTACTTTGTTGAAAAGCTTTTATAACTTTGAAATTTTTCTGTATAGAAATTTATTATACGTATTTTATAGTATATTTATTACATTTCGTAAACATATCCAAAATATATTTACACGGTGGATCTGCAATTTGAACTTCTAAATGGTGTTACACGCTTGGCTATTCCGAAAAGTATACAGGCTGTTTTTGGATTGTTCTGACTGGGCATTTGTTTCAGAAACTGCAAGAGATAGTTTCGAAATTTTCAGGGTATTATTTCTAGTGTGGGATAGCTTTAAATCCTAAATTTCAGAACAATCGGAAATAATTTCGGGTTTTTGTAAAAATTATTTTTTCACCGGTAGGTGCTAGAAAAACGTTTCAATGAGAACGTTTTAGAGTGTTGTGGACAATGTTCAAAGAAATTGGTTTCATTGGAAAATAACTTTTTCACGAAGATATGAGCTGATGAAAAAAAACCAAGCTGTCCATAGGGGCCAATAGCCTTCGCATTTTTGTACGTAAATGAAAGAAATCATGTTAAAAGATTAAATTCCTTAAAAAAAGTACATGTAATTTACCAAAACGCCAATTTAGGCCTACAGTAGGCCAACTACGCACAAAGGTCAAGTTTTCAATTAGAATTCAATGTGAACTCGTTTTATTCTGAAATTTAGGATTTATAGCGATCCCACACTAGAAATAATACCCTGAAAATTTTGCAACTCTATCTCTTGCAGTTTCTGAAAAAAATGCCCAGTCAGAGCAATTCAAAACACCCTGTATAACGTTACCGAACTTAGGCACCTAAATACGATCTTGTTAAGGTATACTGCTATGCAACCAATTTACGTTTCAAGTCATTATTTCGGGAATATTGAAATTCGGCATTAATATATTCAGTTAGTTTTATTTTATTCAATTATCATAAAAGCTAATTTTGCTTCAGTGTTTTGACGAACTGAGGAAATAAAAGGATGAATAGTCCATTAAGAAAAGGGACAAAAAAGCTAAACCTTAAACAAATTTGAAGAAACTTAAAAAACTTACTAATAGATCGTACCGATAGGTCTTCGAGCAAACAAAAAGGCGCGAAACTCGGACCAAATAGATCTTCGAGTGAAAAACTAAATTAAATTAAATAAAATATCCAGAAATTCCAACGGTAGACCGGTTTCGTCCTATTTGGGACTCGTCAGTATCGTGCGGGAAATCTGGCTGGCGACTATAACACCGAAAAGAGAACGAGATATAAGAAATTATATGAGTAATTTTTATGTAGATATAAGAAATTATAGGAGTAATTTTTATGTAGATATAAGAAATTATAGGAGTAATTTTTATGTAGATATAAGAAATTATAGGAGTAATTTTTATGTAGATATAAGAAATTATAGGAGTAATTTTTATGTAGATATAAGAAATTATATGAGTAATTTTTATGTAGATATAAGAAATTATAGGAGTAATTTTTATGTAGATATAAGAAATTATACGAGTAATTTTTATGTAGATATAAGAAATTATAGGAGTAATTTTTATGTAGATATAAGAAATTATACGAGTAATTTTTATGTAGATATAAGAAATTATACGAGTAATTTTTATGTAGATATAAGAAATTATAGGAGTAATTTTTATGTAGATATAAGAAATTATAGGAGTAATTTTTATGTAGATATAAGAAATTATATGAGTAATTTTTATGTAGATATAAGAAATTATAGGAGTAATTTTTATGTAGATATAAGAAATTATAGGAGTAATTTTTATGTAGATATATGAAATTATAGGGGTAATTTTTATGTAGATATAAGAAATTATAGGAGTAATGTTTATGTAGATATAAGAAATTATAGGAGTAATTTTTATGTAGATATAAGAAATTATAGGAGTAATTTTTATGTAGATATAAGAAATTATATGAGTAATTTTTATGTAGATATAAGAAATTATAGGAGTAATTTTTATGTAGATATAAGAAATTATATGAGTAATTTTTATGTAGATATAAGAAATTATAGGAGTAATTTTTATGTAGATATAAGAAATTATAGGAGTAATTTTTATGTAGATATATGAAATTATAGGAGTAATTTTTATGTAGATATATGAAATTATAGGGGTAATTTTTATGTAGATATAAGAAATTATAGGAGTAATTTTTATGTAGATATAAGAAATTATAGGAGTAATTTTTATGTAGATATAAGAAATTATAGGAGTAATTTTTATGTAGATATAAGAAATTATATGAGTAATTTTTATGTAGATATAAGAAATTATAGGAGTAATTTTTATGTAGATATAAGAAATTATAGGAGTAATTTTTAAGTAGATATAAGAAATTATATGAGTAATTTTTATGTAGATATAAGAAATTATAGGAGTAATTTTTATGTAGATATAAGAAATTATAGGAGTAATTTTTATGTAGATATAAGAAATTATTGGAGTAATTTTTATGTAGATATAAGAAATTATATGAGTAATTTTTATGTAGATATAAGAAATTATATGAGTAATTTTTATGTAGATATAAGAAATTATATGAGTAATTTTTATGTAGATATAAGAAATTATAGGAGTAATTTTTATGTAGATATAAGAAATTATAGGAGTAATTTTTATGTAGATATAAGAAATTATAGGAGTAATCTTTATGTAGATATAAGAAATTATAGGAGTAATTTTTATGTAGATATATGAAATTATAGGAGTAATTTTTATGTAGATATATGAAATTATAGGGGTAATTTTTATGTAGATATATGAAATTATAGGGGTAATTTTTATGTAGATATAAGAAATTATATGAGTAATTTTTATGTAGATATAAGAAATTATATGAGTAATTTTTATGTAGATATATGAAATTATAGGAGTAATTTTTATGTAGATATATAAAATTATAGAGGTAATTTTTATGTAGATATAAGAAATTATAGGAGTAATTTTTATGTAGATATAAGAAATTATACGAGTAATTTTTATGTAGATATAAGAAATTATAGGAGTAATTTTTATGTAGATATAAGAAATTATACGAGTAATTTTTATGTAGATATAAGAAATTATAGGAGTAATTTTTATGTAGATATAAGAAATTATAGGAGTAATTTTTATGTAGATATAAGAAATTATATGAGTAATTTTTATGTAGATATAAGAAATTATAGGAGTAATTTTTATGTAGATATAAGAAATTATAGGAGTAATTTTTATGTAGATATATGAAATTATAGGGGTAATTTTTATGTAGATATAAGAAATTATAGGAGTAATGTTTATGTAGATATAAGAAATTATAGGAGTAATTTTTATGTAGATATAAGAAATTATAGGAGTAATTTTTATGTAGATATAAGAAATTATATGAGTAATTTTTATGTAGATATAAGAAATTATAGGAGTAATTTTTATGTAGATATAAGAAATTATAGGAGTAATTTTTAAGTAGATATAAGAAATTATATGAGTAATTTTTATGTAGATATAAGAAATTATAGGAGTAATTTTTATGTAGATATAAGAAATTATAGGAGTAATTTTTATGTAGATATAAGAAATTATTGGAGTAATTTTTATGTAGATATAAGAAATTATATGAGTAATTTTTATGTAGATATAAGAAATTATAGGAGTAATTTTTATGTAGATATAAGAAATTATAGGAGTAATTTTTATGTAGATATATGAAATTATAGGGGTAATTTTTATGTAGATATAAGAAATTATAGGAGTAATTTTTATGTAGATATAAGAAATTATAGGAGTAATTTTTATGTAGATATAAGAAATTATAGGAGTAATTTTTATGTAGATATATGAAATTATAGGGGTAATTTTTATGTAGATATAAGAAATTATAGGAGTAATTTTTATGTAGATATAAGAAATTATAGGAGTAATTTTTATGTAGATATAAGAAATTATAGGAGTAATTTTTATGTAGATATAAGAAATTATATGAGTAATTTTTATGTAGATATAAGAAATTATAGGAGTAATTTTTATGTAGATATAAGAAATTATAGGAGTAATTTTTAAGTAGATATAAGAAATTATATGAGTAATTTTTATGTAGATATAAGAAATTATAGGAGTAATTTTTATGTAGATATAAGAAATAATAGGAGTAATTTTTATGTAGATATAAGAAATTATTGGAGTAATTTTTATGTAGATATAAGAAATTATATGAGTAATTTTTATGTAGATATAAGAAATTATATGAGTAATTTTTATGTAGATATAAGAAATTATATGAGTAATTTTTATGTAGATATAAGAAATTATAGGAGTAATTTTTATGTAGATATAAGAAATTATAGGAGTAATTTTTATGTAGATATAAGAAATTATAGGAGTAATTTTTATGTAGATATAAGAAATTATAGGAGTAATTTTTATGTAGATATAAGAAATTATAGGAGTAATTTTTATGTAGATATATGAAATTATAGGAGTAATTTTTATGTAGATATAAGAAATTATATGAGTAATTTTTATGTAGATATAAGAAATTATAGGAGTAATTTTTATGTAGATATAAGAAATTATAGGAGTAATTTTTAAGTAGATATAAGAAATTATATGAGTAATTTTTATGTAGATATAAGAAATTATAGGAGTAATTTTTATGTAGATATAAGAAATTATAGGAGTAATTTTTATGTAGATATAAGAAATTATATGAGTAATTTTTATGTAGATATAAGAAATTATATGAGTAATTTTTATGTAGATATAAGAAATTATAGGAGTAATTTTTATGTAGATATAAGAAATTATAGGAGTAATTTTTATGTAGATATAAGAAATTATAGGAGTAATTTTTATGTAGATATAAGAAATTATAGGAGTAATTTTTATGTAGATATAAGAAATTATAGGAGTAATTTTTATGTAGATATATGAAATTATAGGAGTAATTTTTATGTAGATATAAGAAATTATATGAGTAATTTTTATGTAGATATAAGAAATTATAGGAGTAATTTTTATGTAGATATAAGAAATTATAGGAGTAATTTTTAAGTAGATATAAGAAATTATATGAGTAATTTTTATGTAGATATAAGAAATTATAGGAGTAATTTTTATGTAGATATAAGAAATTATAGGAGTAATTTTTATGTAGATATAAGAAATTATTGGAGTAATTTTTATGTAGATATAAGAAATTATATGAGTAATTTTTATGTAGATATAAGAAATTATATGAGTAATTTTTATGTAGATATAAGAAATTATATGAGTAATTTTTATGTAGATATAAGAAATTATAGGAGTAATTTTTATGTAGATATAAGAAATTATAGGAGTAATTTTTATGTAGATATAAGAAATTATAGGAGTAATCTTTATGTAGATATAAGAAATTATAGGAGTAATTTTTATGTAGATATATGAAATTATAGGAGTAATTTTTATGTAGATATATGAAATTATAGGGGTAATTTTTATGTAGATATATGAAATTATAGGGGTAATTTTTATGTAGATATAAGAAATTATATGAGTAATTTTTATGTAGATATAAGAAATTATATGAGTAATTTTTATGTAGATATATGAAATTATAGGAGTAATTTTTATGTAGATATATAAAATTATAGAGGTAATTTTTATGTAGATATAAGAAATTATAGGAGTAATTTTTATGTAGATATAAGAAATTATACGAGTAATTTTTATGTAGATATAAGAAATTATAGGAGTAATTTTTATGTAGATATAAGAAATTATACGAGTAATTTTTATGTAGATATAAGAAATTATAGGAGTAATTTTTATGTAGATATAAGAAATTATAGGAGTAATTTTTATGTAGATATATGAAATTATAGGGGTAATTTTTATGTAGATATAAGAAATTATAGGAGTAATGTTTATGTAGATATAAGAAATTATAGGAGTAATTTTTATGTAGATATAAGAAATTATAGGAGTAATTTTTATGTAGATATAAGAAATTATATGAGTAATTTTTATGTAGATATAAGAAATTATAGGAGTAATTTTTATGTAGATATAAGAAATTATATGAGTAATTTTTATGTAGATATAAGAAATTATAGGAGTAATTTTTATGTAGATATAAGAAATTATAGGAGTAATTTTTATGTAGATATATGAAATTATAGGAGTAATTTTTATGTAGATATATGAAATTATAGGGGTAATTTTTATGTAGATATAAGAAATTATAGGAGTAATTTTTATGTAGATATAAGAAATTATAGGAGTAATTTTTATGTAGATATAAGAAATTATAGGAGTAATTTTTATGTAGATATAAGAAATTATATGAGTAATTTTTATGTAGATATAAGAAATTATAGGAGTAATTTTTATGTAGATATAAGAAATTATAGGAGTAATTTTTAAGTAGATATAAGAAATTATATGAGTAATTTTTATGTAGATATAAGAAATTATAGGAGTAATTTTTATGTAGATATAAGAAATTATAGGAGTAATTTTTATGTAGATATAAGAAATTATTGGAGTAATTTTTATGTAGATATAAGAAATTATATGAGTAATTTTTATGTAGATATAAGAAATTATATGAGTAATTTTTATGTAGATATAAGAAATTATATGAGTAATTTTTATGTAGATATAAGAAATTATAGGAGTAATTTTTATGTAGATATAAGAAATTATAGGAGTAATTTTTATGTAGATATAAGAAATTATAGGAGTAATCTTTATGTAGATATAAGAAATTATAGGAGTAATTTTTATGTAGATATATGAAATTATAGGAGTAATTTTTATGTAGATATATGAAATTATAGGGGTAATTTTTATGTAGATATATGAAATTATAGGGGTAATTTTTATGTAGATATAAGAAATTATATGAGTAATTTTTATGTAGATATAAGAAATTATATGAGTAATTTTTATGTAGATATATGAAATTATAGGAGTAATTTTTATGTAGATATATAAAATTATAGAGGTAATTTTTATGTAGATATAAGAAATTATAGGAGTAATTTTTATGTAGATATAAGAAATTATACGAGTAATTTTTATGTAGATATAAGAAATTATAGGAGTAATTTTTATGTAGATATAAGAAATTATACGAGTAATTTTTATGTAGATATAAGAAATTATAGGAGTAATTTTTATGTAGATATAAGAAATTATAGGAGTAATTTTTATGTAGATATAAGAAATTATATGAGTAATTTTTATGTAGATATAAGAAATTATAGGAGTAATTTTTATGTAGATATAAGAAATTATAGGAGTAATTTTTATGTAGATATATGAAATTATAGGGGTAATTTTTATGTAGATATAAGAAATTATAGGAGTAATGTTTATGTAGATATAAGAAATTATAGGAGTAATTTTTATGTAGATATAAGAAATTATAGGAGTAATTTTTATGTAGATATAAGAAATTATATGAGTAATTTTTATGTAGATATAAGAAATTATAGGAGTAATTTTTATGTAGATATAAGAAATTATAGGAGTAATTTTTAAGTAGATATAAGAAATTATATGAGTAATTTTTATGTAGATATAAGAAATTATAGGAGTAATTTTTATGTAGATATAAGAAATTATAGGAGTAATTTTTATGTAGATATAAGAAATTATTGGAGTAATTTTTATGTAGATATAAGAAATTATATGAGTAATTTTTATGTAGATATAAGAAATTATAGGAGTAATTTTTATGTAGATATAAGAAATTATAGGAGTAATTTTTATGTAGATATATGAAATTATAGGGGTAATTTTTATGTAGATATAAGAAATTATAGGAGTAATTTTTATGTAGATATAAGAAATTATAGGAGTAATTTTTATGTAGATATAAGAAATTATAGGAGTAATTTTTATGTAGATATATGAAATTATAGGGGTAATTTTTATGTAGATATAAGAAATTATAGGAGTAATTTTTATGTAGATATAAGAAATTATAGGAGTAATTTTTATGTAGATATAAGAAATTATAGGAGTAATTTTTATGTAGATATAAGAAATTATATGAGTAATTTTTATGTAGATATAAGAAATTATAGGAGTAATTTTTATGTAGATATAAGAAATTATAGGAGTAATTTTTAAGTAGATATAAGAAATTATATGAGTAATTTTTATGTAGATATAAGAAATTATAGGAGTAATTTTTATGTAGATATAAGAAATAATAGGAGTAATTTTTATGTAGATATAAGAAATTATTGGAGTAATTTTTATGTAGATATAAGAAATTATATGAGTAATTTTTATGTAGATATAAGAAATTATATGAGTAATTTTTATGTAGATATAAGAAATTATATGAGTAATTTTTATGTAGATATAAGAAATTATAGGAGTAATTTTTATGTAGATATAAGAAATTATAGGAGTAATTTTTATGTAGATATAAGAAATTATAGGAGTAATTTTTATGTAGATATAAGAAATTATAGGAGTAATTTTTATGTAGATATAAGAAATTATAGGAGTAATTTTTATGTAGATATATGAAATTATAGGAGTAATTTTTATGTAGATATATGAAATTATAGGGGTAATTTTTATGTAGATATATGAAATTATAGGGGTAATTTTTATGTAGATATAAGAAATTATAGGAGTAATTTTTATGTAGATATAAGAAATTATATGAGTAATTTTTATGTAGATATATGAAATTATAGGAGTAATTTTTATGTAGATATATAAAATTATAGAGGTAATTTTTATGTAGATATAAGAAATTATAGGAGTAATTTTTATGTAGATATAAGAAATTATACGAGTAATTTTTATGTAGATATAAGAAATTATAGGAGTAATTTTTATGTAGATATAAGAAATTATACGAGTAATTTTTATGTAGATATAAGAAATTATACGAGTAATTTTTATGTAGATATAAGAAATTATAGGAGTAATTTTTATGTAGATATAAGAAATTATAGGAGTAATTTTTATGTAGATATAAGAAATTATATGAGTAATTTTTATGTAGATATAAGAAATTATAGGAGTAATTTTTATGTAGATATAAGAAATTATAGGAGTAATTTTTATGTAGATATATGAAATTATAGGGGTAATTTTTATGTAGATATAAGAAATTATAGGAGTAATTTTTATGTAGATATAAGAAATTATAGGAGTAATTTTTATGTAGATATAAGAAATTATAGGAGTAATTTTTATGTAGATATAAGAAATTATATGAGTAATTTTTATGTAGATATAAGAAATTATAGGAGTAATTTTTATGTAGATATAAGAAATTATAGGAGTAATTTTTAAGTAGATATAAGAAATTATATGAGTAATTTTTATGTAGATATAAGAAATTATAGGAGTAATTTTTATGTAGATATAAGAAATTATAGGAGTAATTTTTATGTAGATATAAGAAATTATAGGAGTAATTTTTATGTAGATATATGAAATTATAGGAGTAATTTTTATGTAGATATAAGAAATTATATGAGTAATTTTTATGTAGATATATGAAATTATAGGAGTAATTTTTATGTAGATATATGAAATTATAGAGGTAATTTTTATGTAGATATAAGAAATTATAGGAGTAATTTTTATGTAGATATAAGAAATTATACGAGTAATTTTTATGTAGATATAAGAAATTATAGGAGTAATTTTTATGTAGATATATGAAATTATAGGAGTAATTTTTATGTAGATATATGAAATTATAGGGGTAATTTTTATGTAGATATAAGAAATTATAGGAGTAATTTTTATGTAGATATATGAAATTATATAAGTAATTTTTATGTAGATATAAGAAATTATAGGAGTAATTTTTAGGTAGATATAAGAAATTATAGGAGTAATTTTTATGTAGATATAAGAAATTATATAAGTAATTTTTATGTAGATATAAGAAATTATAGGAGTAATTTTTATGTAGATATATGAAATTATAGGGGTAATTTTTATGTAGATATAAGAAATTATAGGAGTAATTTTTATGTAGATATAAGAAATTATAGGAGTAATTTTTATGTAGATATAAGAAATTATAGGAGTAATTTTTATGTAGATATAAGAAATTATAGGAGTAATTTTTATGTAGATATAAGAAATTATATGAGTAATTTTTATGTAGATATAAGAAATTATAGGAGTAATTTTTATGTAGATATAAGAAATTATATAAGTAATTTTTATGTAGATATAAGAAATTATAGGAGTAATTTTTATGTAGATATATGAAATTATAGGAGTAATTTTTATGTAGATATATGAAATTATAGGGGTAATTTTTATGTAGATATAAGAAATTATAGGAGTAATTTTTATGTAGATATAAGAAATTATAGGAGTAATTTTTATGTAGATATAAGAAATTATAGGAGTAATTTTTATGTAGATATAAGAAATTATAGGAGTAATTTTTATGTAGATATATGAAATTATAGGGGTAATTTTTATGTAGATATAAGAAATTATAGGAGTAATTTTTATGTAGATATAAGAAATTATAGGAGTAATTTTTATGTAGATATAAGAAATTATAGGAGTAATTTTTATGTAGATATAAGAAATTATATGAGTAATTTTTATGTAGATATAAGAAATTATAGGAGTAATTTTTATGTAGATATAAGAAATTATAGGAGTAATTTTTATGTAGATATAAGAAATTATAGGAGTAATTTTTATGTAGATATATGAAATTATAGGAGTAATTTTTATGTAGATATAAGAAATTATATGAGTAATTTTTATGTAGATATATGAAATTATAGGAGTAATTTTTATGTAGATATATGAAATTATAGAGGTAATTTTTATGTAGATATAAGAAATTATAGGAGTAATTTTTATGTAGATATAAGAAATTATACGAGTAATTTTTATGTAGATATAAGAAATTATAGGAGTAATTTTTATGTAGATATATGAAATTATAGGAGTAATTTTTATGTAGATATATGAAATTATAGGGGTAATTTTTATGTAGATATAAGAAATTATAGGAGTAATTTTTATGTAGATATATGAAATTATATAAGTAATTTTTATGTAGATATAAGAAATTATAGGAGTAATTTTTAGGTAGATATAAGAAATTATAGGAGTAATTTTTATGTAGATATAAGAAATTATATAAGTAATTTTTATGTAGATATAAGAAATTATAGGAGTAATTTTTATGTAGATATATGAAATTATAGGGGTAATTTTTATGTAGATATAAGAAATTATAGGAGTAATTTTTATGTAGATATAAGAAATTATAGGAGTAATTTTTATGTAGATATAAGAAATTATAGGAGTAATTTTTATGTAGATATAAGAAATTATAGGAGTAATTTTTATGTAGATATAAGAAATTATATGAGTAATTTTTATGTAGATATAAGAAATTATAGGAGTAATTTTTATGTAGATATAAGAAATTATATAAGTAATTTTTATGTAGATATAAGAAATTATAGGAGTAATTTTTATGTAGATATATGAAATTATAGGAGTAATTTTTATGTAGATATATGAAATTATAGGGGTAATTTTTATGTAGATATAAGAAATTATAGGAGTAATTTTTATGTAGATATAAGAAATTATAGGAGTAATTTTTATGTAGATATAAGAAATTATAGGAGTAATTTTTATGTAGATATAAGAAATTATAGGAGTAATTTTTATGTAGATATATGAAATTATAGGGGTAATTTTTATGTAGATATAAGAAATTATAGGAGTAATTTTTATGTAGATATAAGAAATTATAGGAGTAATTTTTATGTAGATATAAGAAATTATAGGAGTAATTTTTATGTAGATATAAGAAATTATATGAGTAATTTTTATGTAGATATAAGAAATTATAGGAGTAATTTTTATGTAGATATAAGAAATTATAGGAGTAATTTTTAAGTAGATATAAGAAATTATATGAGTAATTTTTATGTAGATATAAGAAATTATAGGAGTAATTTTTATGTAGATATAAGAAATTAAGGAGTAATTTTTATGTAGATATAAGAAATTATTGGAGTAATTTTTATGTAGATATAAGAAATTATATGAGTAATTTTTATGTAGATATAAGAAATTATATGAGTAATTTTTATGTAGATATAAGAAATTATAGGAGTAATTTTTATGTAGATATAAGAAATTATAGGAGTAATTTTTATGTAGATATAAGAAATTATAGGAGTAATTTTTATGTAGATATAAGAAATTATAGGAGTAATTTTTATGTAGATATATGAAATTATAGGAGTAATTTTTATGTAGATATATGAAATTATAGGGGTAATTTTTATGTAGATATATGAAATTATAGGGGTAATTTTTATGTAGATATAAGAAATTATAGGAGTAATTTTTATGTAGATATAAGAAATTATATGAGTAATTTTTATGTAGATATATGAAATTATAGGAGTAATTTTTATGTAGATATGAAATTATAGAGGTAATTTTTATGTAGATATAAGAAATTATAGGAGTAATTTTTATGTAGATATAAGAAATTATACGAGTAATTTTTATGTAGATATAAGAAATTATAGGAGTAATTTTTATGTAGATATAAGAAATTATACGAGTAATTTTTATGTAGATATAAGAAATTATACGAGTAATTTTTATGTAGATATAAGAAATTATAGGAGTAATTTTTATGTAGATATAAGAAATTATAGGAGTAATTTTTATGTAGATATAAGAAATTATATGAGTAATTTTTATGTAGATATATGAAATTATAGGAGTAATTTTTATGTAGATATATGAAATTATAGGGGTAATTTTTATGTAGATATAAGAAATTATAGGAGTAATTTTTATGTAGATATATGAAATTATATAAGTAATTTTTATGTAGATATAAGAAATTATAGGAACTTTCAGGTAAAATTACAGGAAATTATAGCCAATTCTTTTAGAGGAACTTTGGTTTAATAGCAATATTACATTTTATATGAAAACATCACAGATTTTGACTAGATAGATGTTTTAAGGTAACATTATATTTTAATTTATAACACCAGCCAGACGTAAAAGCCAATGAATTTGGTGCTTTAGTAAAAGGCTAGCTTTCTATCAAACTTTAAAACTATATTGAAAATGGAGGGCAAAGTACGAAAAATAGGAAGTTATGGGAAGACAATCGAAATACAGGTATAATTATCTATATTATAAGGAGCGCTTGGTACGTTGGTCGTCGTCGTCGTCCGAGCTTTCAGGAATGTTTGCTTAGTCGGCCACGAAGCCAAAGGCGGGGCGGCGAGAAAGCGCCAGCGCGGGACCGAGAGAGAAGCTGCTGGCCTTCGCTTCGTTACTGAGGTGGTTCGACTATCTATTTTCTCCAAATCTGTCGCCCCTGAGAGTTGGGCCGTGTTTGTCCCAACACGCAAGACACCCGATATTCTCACTCTTTCCACCGCCATTTTCGGAGGGGGGAAGGCGTGAGTTTCGGAAACGGGGAAGGGCGACGGTTTCGGGGTCATTCCGATTTGAAAGCAGGTTATAGACCCAAGGACTAAAAATTATATATTTCCAGTCCAAGTTATAGCACATATTGTATATGGCGGTAATTTCAATTTTGCATCGGATATCCCACTGATCTTTTATAACATTTCTGTTTTAAATAAACTCATTGAAGTATGGTAAAATAAAACTGAAAAATTATAAAAACACAGTTATCCATCGCATTTGTCAGCTGCGAGCCGAGATATTCTTGAACGGTTAACGCTCTCAGTAAGACATTTTCAATTTATAGGCTTTATAGGTCATCAATATCGAAAAGTCGGAAAAAACGTCCTATATAATACACTGTTAAAATTATAGGACACCGAAAATGGAAATTATCGCATGGGACCAAAGGGAGTGAGCCTTACTGCGGTAGTTCGACAATTGAGAAAAGGGTTCCACGGTAATTATCACATGGGAAAAAGGGGGAGGTGGGTACCACGGTAATTATCACATGGGAAAAAGGGGGAGGTGGGTACCACGGTTATTATCACATGGGAAAAAGGGGAAGTTGGGTACCACGGCTATTATCACATGGGAAAAAGGGGAAGGTGGGTACCACGGTTATTATCACATGGGAAAAAGGGGAAGGTGGGTACTACGGTTATTATCACATGGGAAAAAGGGGGAGGTGGGTACCACGGTTATTATCACATGGGAAAAAGGGGGAGGTGGGTACCACGGTTATTATCACATGGGGAAAAGGGGAAGGTGGGTACAACGGCTATTATCACATGGGAAAAAGGGGAAGGCGGGTACCACGGTTATTATCACATGGGAAAAGGGGGAAGGTGGGTACCACGGTTATTATCACATGGGAAAAAGGGGGAGGTGGGTACCACGGTTATTATCACATGGGAAAGGGGGGAGGTGGGTACCACGGTTATTATCACATGGGGAAAAGGGGAAGGTGGGTACAACGGCTATTATCACATGGGAAAAAGGGGAAGGTGGGTACCACGGTAATTATCACATGGGAAAAAGGGGGAGGTGGGTACCACGGTTATTATCACATGGGAAAAAGGGGGAGGTGGGTACCACGGTTATTATCACATGGGAAAAAGGGGGAGGTGGGTACCACGGTTATTATCACATGGGAAAAAGGGGAAGTTGGGTACCACGGCTATTATCACATGGGAAAAAGGGGAAGGTGGGTACTACGGTTATTATCACAGGGGAAAAAGGGGAAGGTGGGTACCACGGTTATTATCACATGGGAAAAAGGGGGAGGTGGGTACCACGGTTATTATCACATGGGGAAAAGGGGAAGGTGGGTACAACGGCTATTATCACATGGGAAAAAGGGGAAGGCGGGTACCACGGTTATTATCACATGGGAAAAGGGGGAAGGTGGGTACCAAGGTTATTAACACATGGGAAAAAGGGGGAGGTGGGTACCACGGTTATTATCACATGGGAAAAAGGGGGAGGTGGGTACCACGGTTATTATCACATGGGAAAAAGGGGAAGTTGGGTACCACGGCTATTATCACATGGGAAAAAGGGGAAGGTGGGTACCACGGTTATTATCACATGGGAAAAAGGGGAAGGTGGGTACTACGGTTATTATCACATGGGAAAAAGGGGGAGGTGGGTACCACGGTTATTATCACATGGGAAAAAGGGGGAGGTGGGTACCACGGTTATTATCACATGGGAAAAAGGGGAAGTTGGGTACCACGGCTATTATCACATGGGAAAAAGGGGAAGTTGGGTACCACGGCTATTATCACATGGGAAAAAGGGGAAGGTGGGTACCACGGTTATTATCACATGGGAAAAAGGGGAAGGTGGGTACCACGGTTATTATCACATGGGAAAAAGGGGGAGGTGGGTACCACGGTTATTATCACATGGGGAAAAGGGGAAGGTGGGTACAACGGCTATTATCACATGGGAAAAAGGGGAAGGTGGGTACAACGGCTATTATCACATGGGAAAAAGGGGAAGGTGGGTACCACGGTAATTATCACATGGGAAAAAGGGGGAGGTGGGTACCACGGTTATTATCACATGGGAAAAAGGGGGAGGTGGGTACCACGGTTATTATCACATGGGAAAAAGGGGAAGGTGGGTACCACTGTAATTATCACAGGTGGAAAAGGGGAAGTTGGGTACCACGATAATTATCACATGGGAAAAAGGGGAAGTTGGGTACCACGATAATTATCACCTGGTAAAAGGGGAAGTTGGGTACCACGATAATTATCACATGGGAAAAAGGGGAAGGTGGGTACCACGGTAATTATCACATGGGAAAAGGGGGAAGGTGGGTACCACGGTAATTATCACATGGGAAAAAGGGGAAGGTGGGTACCACGGTAATTATCACATGGGAAAAAGGGGAAGGTGGGTACCACTGTAATTATCACAGGGGGAAAAGGGGGAAGTTGGGTACCACGATAATTATCACATGGGAAAAGGGGGAAGTTGGGTGCCACGATAATTATCACATGGGAAAAGGGGGAAGGTGGGTACCACGGTTATTATCACATGGGAAAAAGGGGAAGGTGGGTACCACGGTTATTATCACATGGGAAAAGGGGGGAGGTGGGTACCACGGTTATTATCACATGGGAAAAAGGGGAAGGTGGGTACAACGGCTATTATCACATGGGGAAAAGGGGAAGGTGGGTACAACGGCTATTATCACATGGGGAAAAGGGGAAGGTGGGTACCACGGTAATTATCACATGGGAAAAGGGGGGAGGTGGGTACCACGGTTATTATCACATGGGAAAAAGGGGGAGGTGGGTACCACGGTTATTATCACATGGGAAAAAGGGGAAGGTGGGTACCACTGTAATTATCACAGGGGGAAAAGGGGAAGTTGGGTACCACGATAATTATCACATGGGAAAAAGGGGAAGTTGGGTACCACGATAATTATCACATGGGAAAAAGGGGAAGTTGGGTACCACGATAATTATCACCTGGGAAAAAGGGGAAGTTGGGTACCACGATAATTATCACATGGGAAAAAGGGGAAGGTGGGTACCACGGTTATTATCACATGGGAAAAGGGGGAAGGTGGGTACCACTGTAATTATCACAGGGGGAAAAGGGGAAGTTGGGTACCACGATAATTATCACATGGGAAAAAGGGGAAGTTGGGTACCACGATAATTATCACATGGGAAAAAGGGGAAGTTGGGTACCACGATAATTATCACCTGGGAAAAAGGGGAAGTTGGGTACCACGATAATTATCACATGGGAAAAAGGGGAAGGTAGGTACCACTGTAATTATCACAGGGGGAAAAGGGGAAGTTGGGTACCACGATAATTATCACATGGGGAAAGGGGGAAGGTGGTTACAACGGCTATTATCACATGGGAAAAAGGGGAAAGTGGGTACCACGGTAATTATCACATGGGAAAAGGGGGGAGGTGGGTACCACGGTTATTATCACATGGGAAAAAGGGGAAGGTGGGTACCACTGTAATTATCACCTGGGAAAAAGGGGAAGTTGGGTACCACGATAATTATCACATGGGAAAAAGGGGAAGGTGGGTACCACGGTTATTATCACATGGGAAAAAGGGGAAGGTGGGTACCACTGTAATTATCACAGGGGGAAAAGGGTTAGTTGGGTACCACGATAATTATCACCTGGGAAAAAGGGGAAGTTGGGTACCACGATAATTATCACATGGGAAAAAGGGGAAGGTGGGTACCACGGTTATTATCACATGGGAAAAAGGGGAAGGTGGTTACCACTGTAATTATCACAGGGGGAAAAGGGGGAGGTGGGTACCACGGTTATTATCACATGGGAAAAAGGGGAAGTTGGGTACCACGATAATTATCACATGGGAAAAGGGGGAAGTTGGGTACCACGATAATTATCACATGGGAAAAGGGGGAAGGTGGGTACCACGGTAATTATCACATGGGAAAAAGGGGAAGGTGGGTACCACTGTAATTATCACATGGGGAAAAGGGGGAGGTGGGTACCACGGTTATTATCACATGGGAAAAAGGGGAAGGTGGGTACCACGGTTATTATCACAAAGGAAAAAGGGGGAGGTGGGTACCACGGTTATTATCACATGGGAAAAAGGGGAAGGTGGTTACCACTGTAATTATCACAGGGGGAAAAGGGGGAGGTGGGTACCACGGTTATTATCACATGGGAAAAAGGGGAAGTTGGGTACCACGATAATTATCACATGGGAAAAGGGGGAAGTTGGGTACCACGATAATTATCACATGGGAAAAGGGGGAAGGTGGGTACCACGGTTATTATCACTAGGGAAAAAGGGGGAGATGAGTACCACGGTTATTATCACATGGGAAAAAGGGGAAGGTGGGTACCACGGTTATTATCACATGGGAAAAAGGGGAAGGTGGGTACCACTGTAATTATCACAGGGGGAAAAGGGGAAGTTGGGTACCACGATAATTATCACATGGGAAAAAGGGGGAGGTGGGTACCACGGTAATTATCACATGGGAAAAAGGGGGAGGTGGGTACCACGGTTATTATCACATGGGAAAAAGGGGAAGTTGGGTACCACGATAATTATCACATGGGAAAAGGGGGAAGTTGGGTACCACGATAATTATCACATGGGAAAAAGGGGAAGGTGGGTACCACGGTTATTATCACATGGGAAAAAGGGGAAGGTGGGTACCACGGTTATTATCACATGGGAAAAAGGGGGAGGTGGGTACCACGGTTATTATCACATGGGAAAAAGGGGGAGGTGGGTACCACGGTTATTATCACATGGGGAAAAGGGGAAGGTGGGTACAACGGCTATTATCACATGGGAAAAAGGGGAAGGTGGGTACCACGGTAATTATCACATGGGAAAAAGGGGGAGGTGGGTACCACGGTTATTATCACATGGGAAAAAGGGGGAGGTGGGTACCACGGTTATTATCACATGGGAAAAAGGGGAAGGTGGGTACCACTGTAATTATCACAGGGGGAAAGGGGGAAGTTGGGTACCACGATAATTATCACCTGGTAAAAGGGGAAGTTGGGTACCACGATAATTATCACATGGGTAAAAGGGGAAGGTGGGTACCACGGTAATTATCACATTGGAAAAGGGGGAAGTTGGGTACCATGATAATTATCACATGGGAAAAGGGGGAAGGTGGGTACCACGGTATTTATCACATGGGAAAAAGGGGAAGGTGGGTACCACTGTAATTATCACAGGGGGGAAAGGGGAAGTTGGGTACCACGATAATTATCACCTGGGAAAAAGGGGAAGTTGGGTACCACGGTTATTATCACATGGGAAAAGGGGGAAGTTGGGTACCACGATAATTATCACATGGGAAAAGGGGGAAGGTGGGTACCACGGTAATTATCACATGGGAAAAAGGGGGAGGTGGGTACCACTGTAATTATCACCTGGGAAAAAGGGGAAGTTGGGTACCACGATAATTATCACATGGGAAAAAGGGGAAGGTGGGTACCACGGTTATTATCACATGGGAAAAAGGGGAAGGTGGTTACCACTGTAATTATCACAGGGGGAAAAGGGGGAGGTGGGTACCACGGTTATTATCACATGGGAAAAGGGGGAAGTTGGGTACCACGATAATTATCACATGGGAAAAGGGGGAAGGTGGGTACCACGGTTATTATCACATGGGAAAAAGGGGGAGGTGGGTACCACTGTAATTATCACCTGGGAAAAAGGGGAAGTTGGGTACCACGATAATTATCACATGGGAAAAAGGGGAAGGTGGGTACCACGGTTATTATCACATGGGAAAAAGGGGAAGGTGGTTACCACTGTAATTATCACAGGGGGAAAAAGGGGAGGTGGGTACCACGGTTATTATCACATGGGAAAAAGGGGAAGTTGGGTACCACGATAATTATCACATGGGAAAAGGGGGAAGGTGGGTACCACGGTTATTATCACTAGGGAAAAAGGGGGAGATGAGTACCACGGTTATTATCACATGGGAAAAAGGGGGAGGTGGGTACCACGGTTATTATCACATGGGAAAAAGGGGAAGGTGGGTACCACTGTAATTATCACAGGGGGAAAAGGGGAAGTTGGGTACCACGATAATTATCACATGGGAAAAAGGGGGAGGTGGGTACCACGGTAATTATCACATGGGAAAAAGGGGGAGGTGGGTACCACGGTTATTATCACATGGGAAAAAGGGGAAGTTGGGTACCACGATAATTATCACATGGGAAAAGGGGGAAGTTGGGTACCACGATAATTATCACATGGGAAAAAGGGGAAGGTGGGTACCACGGTTATTATCACATGGGAAAAAGGGGAAGGTGGGTACCACGGTTATTATCACATGGGAAAAAGGGGGAGGTGGGTACCACGGTTATTATCACATGGGAAAAAGGGGGAGGTGGGTACCACCGTTATTATCACATGGGGAAAAGGGGAAGGTGGGTACAACGGCTATTATCACATGGGAAAAAGGGGAAGGTGGGTACCACGGTAATTATCACATGGGAAAAAAGGGGGAGGTGGGTACCACGGTTATTATCACATGGGAAAAAGGGGGAGGTGGGTACCACGGTTATTATCACATGGGAAAAAGGGGAAGGTGGGTACCACTGTAATTATCACAGGGGGAAAGGGGGAAGTTGGGTACCACGATAATTATCACATGGGAAAAAGGGGAAGTTGGGTACCACGATAATTATCACCTGGTAAAAGGGGAAGTTGGGTACCACGATAATTATCACATGGGTAAAAGGGGAAGGTGGGTACCACGGTAATTATCACATGGGAAAAAGGGGAAGGTGGGTACCACGGTTATTATCACATGGGAAAAAGGGGGAGGTGGGTACCACTGTAATTATCACCTGGGAAAAAGGGGAAGTTGGGTACCACGATAATTATCACATGGGAAAAAGGGGAAGGTGGGTACCACGGTAATTATCACATGGGAAAAAGGGGAAGGTGGGTACCACTGTAATTATCACAGGGGGGAAAGGGGAAGTTGGGTACCACGATAATTATCACCTGGGAAAAAGGGGAAGTTGGGTACCACGGTTATTATCACATGGGAAAAAGGGGAAGTTGGGTACCACGATAATTATCACATGGGAAAAGGGGGAAGTTGGGTACCACGATAATTATCACATGGGAAAAGGGGGAAGTTGGGTACCACGATAATTATCACATGGGAAAAGGGGGAAGGTGGGTACCACGGTTATTATCACATGGGAAAAAGGGGAAGTTGGGTACCACGATAATTATCACATGGGAAAAGGGGGAAGTTGGGTACCACGATAATTATCACATGGGAAAAGGGGGAAGGTGGGTACCACGGTAATTATCACATGGGAAAAAGGGGAAGGTGGGTACCACTGTAATTATCACATGGGGAAAAGGGGGAGGTGGGTACCACGGTTATTATCACATGGGAAAAAGGGGAAGGTGGGTACCACGGTTATTATCACAAAGGAAAAAGGGGGAGGTGGGTACCACGGTTATTATCACATGGGAAAAAGGGGAAGGTGGTTACCACTGTAATTATCACAGGGGGAAAAGGGGGAGGTGGGTACCACGGTTATTATCACATGGGAAAAAGGGGAAGTTGGGTACCACGATAATTATCACATGGGAAAAGGGGGAAGTTGGGTACCACGATAATTATCACATGGGAAAAGGGGGAAGGTGGGTACCACGGTTATTATCACTAGGGAAAAAGGGGGAGATGAGTACCACGGTTATTATCACATGGGAAAAAGGGGGAGGTGGGTACCACGGTTATTATCACATGGGAAAAAGGGGAAGGTGGGTACCACTGTAATTATCACAGGGGGAAAAGGGGAAGTTGGGTACCACGATAATTATCACATGGGAAAAAGGGGGAGGTGGGTACCACGGTAATTATCACATGGGAAAAAGGGGGAGGTGGGTACCACGGTTATTATCACATGGGAAAAAGGGGAAGTTGGGTACCACGATAATTATCACATGGGAAAAGGGGGAAGTTGGGTACCACGATAATTATCACATGGGAAAAAGGGGAAGGTGGGTACCACGGTTATTATCACATGGGAAAAAGGGGAAGGTGGGTACCACGGTTATTATCACATGGGAAAAAGGGGGAGGTGGGTACCACGGTTATTATCACATGGGAAAAAGGGGGAGGTGGGTACCACGGTTATTATCACATGGGGAAAAGGGGAAGGTGGGTACAACGGCTATTATCACATGGGAAAAAGGGGAAGGTGGGTACCACGGTAATTATCAAATGGGAAAAAGGGGGAGGTGGGTACCACGGTTATTATCACATGGGAAAAAGGGGGAGGTGGGTACCACGGTTATTATCACATGGGAAAAAGGGGAAGGTGGGTACCACTGTAATTATCACAGGGGGAAAGGGGGAAGTTGGGTACCACGATAATTATCACATGGGAAAAAGGGGAAGTTGGGTACCACGATAATTATCACCTGGTAAAAGGGGAAGTTGGGTACCACGATAATTATCACATGGGTAAAAGGGGAAGGTGGGTACCACGGTAATTATCACATTGGAAAAGGGGGAAGTTGGGTACCATGATAATTATCACATGGGAAAAGGGGGAAGGTGGGTACCACGGTAATTATCACATGGGAAAAAGGGGAAGGTGGGTACCACGGTTATTATCACATGGGAAAAAGGGGGGAGGTGGGTACCACTGTAATTATCACCTGGGAAAAGGGGGAAGTTGGGTACCACGATAATTATCACATGGGAAAAAGGGGAAGGTGGGTACCACGGTAATTATCACATGGGAAAAAGGGGAAGGTGGGTACCACTGTAATTATCACAGGGGGGAAAGGGGAAGTTGGGTACCACGATAATTATCACCTGGGAAAAAGGGGAAGTTGGGTACCACGGTTATTATCACATGGGAAAAAGGGGAAGTTGGGTACCACGATAATTATCACATGGGAAAAGGGGGAAGTTGGGTACCACGATAATTATCACATGGGAAAAGGGGGAAGTTGGGTACCACGATAATTATCACATGGGAAAAGGGGGGAGGTGGGTACCACGGTTATTATCACATGGGAAAAGGGGGAGGGTGGAGTACGACACGGTTATTATCACATGGGGAAAAGGGGGAGGTGGGTACCACGGTTATTATCACATGGGAAAAAGGGGGAGGTGGGTACCACGGTTATTATCACATTGGAAAAAGGGGAAGTTGGGTACCACGATAATTATCACCTGGTAAAAGTGGAAGTTGGGTACCACTATAATTATCACATGGGAAAAAGGGGAAGGTGGGTACCACGGTAATTATCACATGGGAAAAGGGGGAAGTTGGGTACCATGATAATTATCACATGGGAAAAGGGGGAAGGTGGGTACCACGGTAATTATCACATGGGAAAAAGGGGAAGGTGGGTACCACGGTAATTATCACATGGGAAAAAGGGGAAGGTGGGTACCACTGTAATTATCACAGGGGGGAAAGGGGAAGTTGGGTACCACGATAATTATCACCTGGGAAAAAGGGGAACTTGGGTACCACGATAATTATCACCTGGGAAAAAGGGGAAGTTGGGTACCACGATAATTATCACATGGGAAAAAGGGGAAGGTGGGTACCACGGTTATTATCACATGGGAAAAAGGGGAAGGTGGGTACCACTGTAATTATCACAGGGGGAAAAGGGGGAAGTTGGGTACCACGATAATTATCACATGGGAAAAGGGGGAAGTTGGGTACCACGATAATTATCACATGGGAAAAGGGGGAAGGTGGCTACCACGGTTATTATCACATGGGAAAAAGGGGAAGGTGGGTACCACGGTTATTATCACATGGGAAAAAGGGGGAGGTGGGTACCACGGTTATTATCACATGGGAAAAAGGGGGAGGTGGGTACCACGGTTATTATCACATGGGGAAAAGGGGAAGGTGGGTACAACGGCTATTATCACATGGGAAAAAGGGGAAGGTGGGTACCACGGTAATTATCACATGGGAAAAAGGGGGAGGTGGGTAACTCGGTTATTATCACATGGGAAAAAGGGGGAGGTGGGTACCACGGTTATTATCACATGGGAAAAAGGGGAAGGTGGGTACCACTGTAATTATCAAAGGGGGAAAAGGGGAAGTTGGGTACCACGATAATTATCACATGGGAAAAAGGGGAAGTTGGGTACCACGATAATTATCACCTGGTAAAAGGGGAAGTTGGGTACCACGATAATTATCACATGGGAAAAAGGGGAAGGTGGGTACCACGGTAATTATCACATGGGAAAAGGGGGAAGTTGGGTACCATGATAATTATCACATGGGAAAAGGGGGAAGTTGGGTACCACGATAATTATCACCTGGGAAAAGGGGGAAGTTGGGTACCACGATAATTATCACCTGGGAAAAAGGGGAAGTTGGGTACCACGATAATTATCACATGGGAAAAAGGGGAAGGTGGGTACCACGGTTATTATCACATGGGAAAAAGGGGAAGGTGGGTACCACTGTAATTATCACAGGGGGAAAAGGGGAAGTTGGGTACCACGATAATTATCACATGGGAAAAAGGGGAAGTTGGGTACCACGATAATTATCACCTGGTAAAAGGGGAAGTTGGGTACTACGATAATTATCACCTGGGAAAAAGGGGAAGTTGGGTACCACGATAATTATCACATGGGAAAAAGGGGAAGGTAGGTACCACTGTATTTATC
Organism: Leiobunum rupestre; assembly: GCF_980474605.1. NCBI lineage: Eukaryota > Metazoa > Arthropoda > Arachnida > Opiliones > Sclerosomatidae > Leiobunum > Leiobunum rupestre. The sequence continues at coordinate 55,722,468 of NC_143387.1, forward strand.
ACAGGGGGAAAAGGGGAAGTTGGGTACCACGATAATTATCACATGGGGAAAGGGGGAAGGTGGTTACAACGGCTATTATCACATGGGAAAAAGGGGAAAGTGGGTACCACGGTAATTATCACATGGGAAAAGGGGGGAGGTGGGTACCACGGTTATTATCACATGGGAAAAAGGGGAAGGTGGGTACCACTGTAATTATCACCTGGGAAAAAGGGGAAGTTGGGTACCACGGTAATTATCACATGGGAAAAAGGGGAAGTTGGGTACCACGATAATTATCACATGGGAAAAAGGGGAAGTTGGGTACCACGATAATTATCACCTGGGAAAAAGGGGAAGTTGGGTACCACGATAATTATCACATGGGAAAAAGGGGAAGGTAGGTACCACTGTAATTATCACAGGGGGAAAAGGGGAAGTTGGGTACCACGATAATTATCACATGGGGAAAGGGGGAAGGTGGTTACAACGGCTATTATCACATGGGAAAAAGGGGAAAGTGGGTACCACGGTAATTATCACATGGGAAAAAGGGGAAGGTGGGTACCACGGTAATTATCACATGGGAAAAAGGGGAAGGTGGGTACCACTGTAATTATCACAGGGGGAAAAGGGGAAGTTGGGTACCACGATAATTATCACCTGGGAAAAAGGGGAAGTTGGGTACCACGATAATTATCACATGGGAAAAAGGGGAAGGTGGGTACCACGATAATTATCACATGGGAAAAGGGGGAAGGTGGGTACCACGGTAATTATCACTTGGGAAAAAGGGGAAGGTGGGTACCACTGTAATTATCACATGGGGAAAAGGGGGAGGTGGGTACCACGGTTATTATCACATGGGAAAAAGGGGAAGGTGGGTACCACGGTTATTATCACAAAGGAAAAAGGGGGAGGTGGGTACCACGGTTATTATCACATGGGAAAAAGGGGAAGGTGGTTACCACTGTAATTATCACAAAGGAAAAAGGGGGAGGTGGGTACCACGGTTATTATCACATGGGAAAAAGGGGAAGTTGGGTACCACGATAATTATCACATGGGAAAAGGGGGAAGTTGGGTACCACGATAATTATCACATGGGAAAAGGGGGAAGGTGGGTACCACGGTTATTATCACTAGGGAAAAAGGGGGAGATGAGTACCACGGTTATTATCACATGGGAAAAAGGGGGAGGTGGGTACCACGGTTATTATCACATGGGAAAAAGGGGAAGGTGGGTACCACTGTAATTATCACAGGGGGAAAAGGGGAAGTTGGGTACCACGATAATTATCACATGGGAAAAAGGGGGAGGTGGGTACCACGGTAATTATCACATGGGAAAAAGGGGGAGGTGGGTACCACGGTTATTATCACATGGGAAAAAGGGGAAGGTGGGTACCACTGTAATTATCACAGGGGGAAAAGGGGGAGGTGGGTAACTCGGTTATTATCACATGGGAAAAAGGGGAAGGTGGGTACCACGGTAATTATCACATGGGAAAAAGGGGGAGGTGGGTAACTCGGTTATTATCACATGGGAAAAAGGGGGAGGTGGGTACCACGGTTATTATCACATGGGAAAAAGGGGAAGGTGGGTACCACTGTAATTATCAAAGGGGGAAAAGGGGAAGTTGGGTACCACGATAATTATCACATGGGAAAAAGGGGAAGTTGGGTACCACGATAATTATCACATGGGAAAAAGGGGGAGGTGGGTACCACGGTAATTATCACATGGGAAAAAGGGGGAGGTGGGTACCACGGTTATTATCACATGGGAAAAAGGGGAAGGTGGGTACCACGGTAATTATCACATGGGAAAAAGGGGGAGGTGGGTAACTCGGTTATTATCACATGGGAAAAAGGGGGAGGTGGGTACCACGGTTATTATCACATGGGAAAAAGGGGAAGGTGGGTACCACTGTAATTATCAAAGGGGGAAAAGGGGAAGTTGGGTACCACGATAATTATCACATGGGAAAAAGGGGAAGTTGGGTACCACGATAATTATCACCTGGTAAAAGGGGAAGTTGGGTACCACGATAATTATCACATGGGAAAAAGGGGAAGGTGGGTACCACGGTAATTATCACATGGGAAAAGGGGGAAGTTGGGTACCATGATAATTATCACATGGGAAAAGGGGGAAGTTGGGTACCACGATAATTATCACCTGGGAAAAGGGGGAAGTTGGGTACCACGATAATTATCACCTGGGAAAAAGGGGAAGTTGGGTACCACGATAATTATCACATGGGAAAAAGGGGAAGGTGGGTACCACGGTTATTATCACATGGGAAAAAGGGGAAGGTGGGTACCACTGTAATTATCACAGGGGGAAAAGGGGAAGTTGGGTACCACGATAATTATCACATGGGAAAAAGGGGAAGTTGGGTACCACGATAATTATCACATGGGAAAAAGGGGAAGTTGGGTACCACGATAATTATCACCTGGGAAAAAGGGGAAGTTGGGTACCACGATAATTATCACATGGGAAAAAGGGGAAGGTAGGTACCACTGTATTTATCACAGGGGGAAAAGGGGAAGTTGGGTACCACGATAATTATCACATGGGGAAAGGGGGAAGGTGGTTACAACGGCTATTATCACATGGGAAAAAGGGGAAAGTGGGTACCACGGTAATTATCACATGGGAAAAGGGGGGAGGTGGGTACCACGGTTATTATCACATGGGAAAAAGGGGAAGGTGGGTACCACTGTAATTATCACCTGGGAAAAAGGGGAAGTTGGGTACCACGGTAATTATCACATGGGAAAAAGGGGAAGTTGGGTACCACGATAATTATCACATGGGAAAAAGGGGAAGTTGGGTACCACGATAATTATCACCTGGGAAAAAGGGGAAGTTGGGTACCACGATAATTATCACATGGGAAAAAGGGGAAGGTAGGTACCACTGTAATTATCACAGGGGGAAAAGGGGAAGTTGGGTACCACGATAATTATCACATGGGGAAAGGGGGAAGGTGGTTACAACGGCTATTATCACATGGGAAAAAGGGGAAAGTGGGTACCACGGTAATTATCACATGGGAAAAAGGGGAAGGTGGGTACCACGGTAATTATCACATGGGAAAAAGGGGAAGGTGGGTACCACTGTAATTATCACAGGGGGAAAAGGGGAAGTTGGGTACCACGATAATTATCACCTGGGGAAAAGGGGAAGTTGGGTACCACGATAATTATCACATGGGAAAAAGGGGAAGGTGGGTACCACGATAATTATCACATGGGAAAAGGGGGAAGGTGGGTACCACGGTAATTATCACTTGGGAAAAAGGGGAAGGTGGGTACCACTGTAATTATCACATGGGGAAAAGGGGGAGGTGGGTACCACGGTTATTATCACATGGGAAAAAGGGGAAGGTGGGTACCACGGTTATTATCACAAAGGAAAAAGGGGGAGGTGGGTACCACGGTTATTATCACATGGGAAAAAGGGGAAGGTGGTTACCACTGTAATTATCACAAAGGAAAAAGGGGGAGGTGGGTACCACGGTTATTATCACATGGGAAAAAGGGGAAGTTGGGTACCACGATAATTATCACATGGGAAAAGGGGGAAGTTGGGTACCACGATAATTATCACATGGGAAAAGGGGGAAGGTGGGTACCACGGTTATTATCACTAGGGAAAAAGGGGGAGATGAGTACCACGGTTATTATCACATGGGAAAAAGGGGGAGGTGGGTACCACGGTTATTATCACATGGGAAAAAGGGGAAGGTGGGTACCACTGTAATTATCACAGGGGGAAAAGGGGAAGTTGGGTACCACGATAATTATCACATGGGAAAAAGGGGGAGGTGGGTACCACGGTAATTATCACATGGGAAAAAGGGGGAGGTGGGTACCACGGTTATTATCACATGGGAAAAAGGGGAAGGTGGGTACCACTGTAATTATCACAGGGGGAAAAGGGGAAGTTGGGTACCACGATAATTATCACATGGGAAAAAGGGGGAGGTGGGTACCACGATAATTATCACATGGGAAAAGGGGGAAGTTGGGTACCACGATAATTATCACATGGGAAAAAGGGGAAGGTGGGTACCACGGTTATTATCACATGGGAAAAAGGGGAAGGTGGGTACCACGGTTATTATCACATGGGAAAAAGGGGGAGGTGGGTACCACGGTTATTATCACATGGGAAAAAGGGGGAGGTGGGTACCACGGTTATTATCACATGGGGAAAAGGGGAAGGTGGGTACAACGGCTATTATCACATGGGAAAAAGGGGAAGGTGGGTACCACGGTTATTATCACATGGGAAAAAGGGGAAGGTGGGTACCACGGTTATTATCACATGGGAAAAAGGGGGAGGTGGGTACCACGGTTATTATCACATGGGGAAAAGGGGAAGGTGGGTACAACGGCTATTATCACATGGGAAAAGGGGGAAGGTGGGTACCACGGTAATTATCACATGGGAAAAAGGGGGAGGTGGGTACCACGGTTATTATCACATGGGAAAAAGGGGGAGGTGGGTACCACTGTAATTATCACAGGGGGAAAGGGGGAAGTTGGGTACCACGATAATTATCACATGGGAAAAAGGGGAAGTTGGGTACCACGATAATTATCACCTGGTAAAAGGGGAAGTTGGGTACCACGATAATTATCACATGGGTAAAAGGGGAAGGTGGGTACCACGGTAATTATCACATTGGAAAAGGGGGAAGTTGGGTACCATGATAATTATCACATGGGAAAAGGGGGAAGGTGGGTACCACGGTAATTATCACATGGGAAAAAGGGGAAGGTGGGTACCACGGTTATTATCACATGGGAAAAAGGGGGAGGTGGGTACCACTGTAATTATCACCTGGGAAAAAGGGGAAGTTGGGTACCACGATAATTATCACATGGGAAAAAGGGGAAGGTGGGTACCACGGTAATTATCACATGGGAAAAAGGGGAAGGTGGGTACCACTGTAATTATCACAGGGGGGAAAGGGGAAGTTGGGTACCACGATAATTATCACCTGGGAAAAAGGGGAAGTTGGGTACCACGATAATTATCACCTGGGAAAAAGGGGAAGTTGGGTACCACGATAATTATCACATGGGAAAAAGGGGAAGGTGGGTACCACTGTAATTATCACAGGGGGAAAAGGGGAAGTTGGGTACCACGATAATTATCACATGGGGAAAAGCGGAAGGTGGTTACAACGGCTATTATCACCTGGGAAAAAGGGGAAGTTGGGTACCACGATAATTATCACATGGGAAAAAGGGGAAGGTGGGTACCACGGTAATTATCACATGGGGAAAAGGGGAAGGTGGGTACCACTGTAATTATCACATGGGAAAAAGGGGAAGTTGGGTACCACGATAATTATCACCTGGGAAAAGGGGGAAGTTGGGTACCACGATAATTATCACATGGGAAAAAGGGGAAGGTGGGTACCACGGTTATTATCACATGGGAAAAAGGGGAAGGTGGGTACCACTGCAATTATCACAGGGGGAAAAGGGGAAGTTGGGTACCACGATAATTATCACATGGGAAAAGGGGGAAGTTGGGTACCACGATAATTATCACATGGGAAAAGGGGGAAGTTGGGTACCACGATAATTATCACATGGGAAAAAGGGGAAGTTGGGTACCACGATAATTATCACCTGGGGAAAAGGGGAAGTTGGGTACCACGATAATTATCACATGGGAAAAAGGGGAAGGTGGGTACCACGGTAATTATCACATGGGAGAAAGGGGAAGGTGGGTACCACTGTAATTATCACATGGGAAAAAGGGGGAGGTGGGTACCACGGTTATTATCACATGGGAAAAAGGGGAAGGTGGGTACCACGGTTATTATCACATGGGAAAAAGGGGAAGTTGGGTACCACGATAATTATCACCTGGGAAAAAGGGGAAGGTGGGTACCCCAGTTATTATCACATGGGGAAAAGGGGGAGGAAGGGCCTTACTGGAGTGGTTCTACTTTAGGGAAAAGGGCACCATGGAAAATCTCGCATGGGGAAAGGGGGAGGGGGCCTTACTGCGGTTGTTCGACTATGCGGGAAAGGGTCGCACGGAAATTATCCCATGGGAAAAAGGGGTTGGGGGCCGTACTGGGGTGGAGTGCCTCGAAATACACAACTAGCTGAGGGCCCGCCTGTAAGGCGGGCTTCTCGTCTAGTAAAATATAGAAAAGGTGGTCACTCTGCTACAGGCTTATTCTTTTGCGTATGATGGGGCGATGGTTTTGCAGGGGTGGCGCTAGGAATGTTTGGAAAGGTAGGTCAAATAAGTTGGACCCATAGTTTTATTTTTCCTATCCTTAGAAGGGCTTTTGGGACCCCATTTTTATTTACTACAGCTAGCAAAATACGGCCATTCAAAATATAAATTTTTATGTTTCTTGTAATACTTTGAAAGTGAAAATCTTCGCTCTCTAGTTTTATTTGTTCAGCCCCCCTGGATAGGATTTGGAGGTCCCTTTAAAATTTTAAGGCAGGCCTTGCCCCGTGTAGCCTAACTGGTCTACCCCTGGCGCCACAACTGACGTTTGGCCAGATTTTTGATATGATTGCGAATCTATGTTTGTACAATGAAATACCGAGATCTCAATATTGCGTTCATATTTTAGTAACATTGCTATATTTGAAAAAAATACTTAATTCACGAAGGTAACCTTAGCAGTTTCATAGCCAGAAATTCGTCAAGGGGGGGTCGAAGTACGTGAATGTCGAGAAGGGGGTGGGAATTTAGTACAGTCACCGGTAGGCCCAAGGGGGGGTCATGACCCGTGCGTAGTTTAAACTTTGGTCAGAATTATCACCGCCTACCAACTGACAAGGAGACTACCCGAGGTGGCTATCACCGATTTTGTTGAAACTCGGGGGTTAGGTAGACCTTATGGTAGTATGAAAATTCGCAAAGGGAAAAGTTGCAATGGGCTTTAGTTTTCCTATGGCAACGCAAAATGTTTTTAAAAAAGCATGGGATTTTCTAGGTTACCCAAATTTTGTTAAAATTTAACCAAAATTTATCAATTTTAGCCAAAATCATTGATCAATTTTACCCAAAATAGGTCAAATTAATCTTTTTGTTTTGAAAATAAAAAAATTTCAAATTTTTTAAGTAAGTAAGTACCCGGTGAAACTGAGAAAATCCCATTCTTTTTTAAATGGAGATTTTGGGTTTTGAGAGATCAAAAACATTTTCGGTTGCCATGGGAAAACTAAAGCCCATTGTAACTTTTCCCTTTGGCAATTTTCATACTACCATAAGGTCTACCTAACCCCCGAGTTTCAAGAAAATCGGTGATAACCACCTCGGGTAGTCTCCTTGTGAGTTTTAAATCGAATGTATGAAAGCTGTCTGCTTATTCAAAATTATATCGATATAAAAGCGGAACGTTTCAGCTAAAGAACATTAGAGGTTAACGGTAATAGTGAGTGTAGGGAGTTGTTGGCTCGCGTTTCTTGCAGGGCTGGCCACCACCCTCCTACGCATTGTAACCCGGCCACCTGAATTAAAGGCTTCAAAAGTCGCTCGATGACTTAGGCCTAAGGTGGTACCTTGCGTATTAGCCTAGCTGATTATTATTATTATTATTATTATATTCAAGTCGTCTGCTATTTCTTCACATATTTAGTTGACAGGTAATAAGTAGATGGCGCTATCTTTTCTAAGCTCGAAACCTATAGTCATGGCCTGTAGGAAATGGTACTTTTGAAACAGTTTTATGTTCAATAAATTTTAATGCAATTGATAAATTTATTACTAAGTGTTATTTTATTTGAAGTATTATCAGCAGTTTATAATATATCTGTTACGAGAGATCTATCTATAGACCATAATTATGAATCATGTACCTTCGCGGACTCGACCCGGATCGCGTTGGAAGCGTATTTCTCGCCAAATCGCTGATGCGTACGCTATATTTTGATCTCTAATATTAATTTCATTAATTAAATTCTAAAGCCCCTCATCCGAGTCCTCGTAAAATTTTATTTTATTCCAATAAGAGCCAAAATTATCAATTTCTGAGAATTTAGGAAGAGTAGGAGAGCCTTAGAGAAAGCGAACAAGACCAAACGAAGCCCAACAATTTTGTGAAGAACCTAATCTCGGATTCCATTTACGTTTTCGGGGAGCTTTCGTTTTCGATTTCTCAAGTTGATCACATTACGACAGCGATCTGGGAGCGATTTCGGAACGCTCTGAGATCATTAAATGGAATTCAGTCGTGCCAAAGCCAGGTAGGCTCGTGTCGACGTACTTTACTCCAAAAGAAATCAAAATTTCTGCCCTTATCGTTTGTATTTCTTTACTTTGATTCGCGATCGGTCGCACCGAGAAATAACTTGTTGAAGATTAGGGCCCGTCCATTATAAACTAATGTTTCAAGTGTCATATTAAACAAATCTTGTCTGGTTTCCTGTTAAACGTTTCTTAAATGGATCTGTTTTCCATTTGAAAGACGCGAAGATTTGGTGAGTGCGCTTGTGTTTGCGCGGAGGCAAGGGCTGAAGAATTAAAATGAAAAGCCGTAACGTAAACAAGAGGGATCATGAGATACGAGGCTAATTCCGGCACCTCATTCCGCGTAATAAATGGCGGAAGTAGGGCCAAGGCTGAAGGGCCGAAGAGGGAGAACAGACTGGGACGACCCTCCCAAATATAAACAAACTGTAAAAGTGAACGCGTGGCTTGTGTCCCTTCTCGCTAACTACCATCTCTTCTATCGGTTCCTCCCCCATTCCCTCTCCCCCCACATTCCCCGGCATTGCCTTCCCAGTTAAAACCAAAGAAAATATACAAATGGAATGAAAACTACCAAGAGGCGTTAATACTATCTCGATGACCGAAATCTGTTGCTTTACCTTTTAAAGGTAATGTAGCCTCCAACTCAGCGGTTCTCAAAAGGTGGTCACAGAGGTTTCGAGAATTCGCGGTAAAATAAATGAGTTGGGGTTCCGCCAGAATTAGGTGGATAATTTAGGGTTCCATAGCAAAAAACCAAAATTTTGAACCACTGCTCTAACTAGTAAAGACCCCAACAATTTTAACTAGAGTCGAAAATGTCCACCGGAGGGAGCTAAAAATATTGGAAACCAAAATAGTAATAATATTTCAAGAGATGTCGAAAAAAAAAGAAATTGAAATTACCGGAAGTATCACGATCACATCCCGAGATGAAGTTTCTATTCCTTAATCTATTTTCTTTGGTTGCAACTTCAGCGAAATAATCGAATTATCGGGTTACGGATATATCCCAATTCGCGGAGTACTTTTGTTAAAGTCATTCGGGTAATTTCCAAGGGTGAAGTGACCCGTGGTCGCTCTCAAATTGGTAATAGCTCTCAATACGCTATGTTTGCCAAGTCTTACCGTCTTTGATGCCCGATGCCAGATGTGGGTCGCTGTTGCGTAATGAAGCCTGAAAGGATGACGGTATCGCTGCGTCAGCGTGGGCAATCGCGAATAATAAATAAATGAATCGACGATTGTCTCCGTTCACGTTTTTGGCGTTGAGAGTTTGCGGCGCGGGGCTTTGATTGAATTGGAGGTAAAAAAAATTGGTCGCCTGGTATAACTGCATCCCCGCTTTTTGCTAGGAATGAAGTTTGATCGTCTGGTCACCCTGCTATACTAACGAAATCAGCTAGAGGTAGATATTCTCAAAGGACGGTAAAGAGCTATTTATATATGTAGGTCGTACCATTTCTGTTGACTTCTTTTGTTCGTGTTTACGGTAATGGATTCTTAGTATTTTATTGCTAGTTAACGAGAAAATATTTTGGTTTATCATCGAGACCCTGGCTAGTTTCAAAGGATTTGGAAAATAATGGAATGAAGTTGGAACAAAATGTATTTATGGAACGAAAAAGTTGCGTTACCCCGAGGCCCATGCTTTAGAATTGAAAATATCGATTCTGGGAAATTGGATATACCACCAAAAGCACGGACTTCCACTAGCCTTTTTTGGGCCGCGTACGAGGGTCGAAGTCGGTTGTATGGCGAAAATGTATTTTGATCGGCTTTACCGACGGTTGTTTTTATGGCAGTCGGTCCAACGTTATTTTTGCATACCGCTTTCAAACTTTATATCACTTCCATAGCTGAGTTCATAAATTAGAATTTTATGAGTTGGTATGTCGCAGTTGGCGTTTTAGGGTCGGGTTTCAAGCACTGTTCGCTCAACAAAAAACAGACACTTTTCATTGTATAAACGTCGGTAAATTGGAAACTTAATCAGTCAGAGTGACGCTGAGATTTTACGAGTCGGCATGTCGAAACTGTAGGTTCATTGAGTTTTTAAGAGTCGGCATGCAAATACAGCACACGCACCGCCTAGTATGAAATAGTTCCGTCATATATTTTGCAACAAGCAATTCCATCCTAAACCCGCTAGGTGGAAGTAATGCTTATATGAAAATAACACGTCTAACTTGACAGAGAACATCGCTTCCTGGCGGATCTTTCATGGCCAAAAAAATAACCCCCAATTAGGTTTATTTTGCTTGAAAATGACACAGAACTATATGGGTATTTTAGCTAATATTAGAAAACGATATTTGGCGTTTAAATATTTACAATTTCCATCGCAATAACTGCTTATTAGACTAAAACAACCCTAGAGCCAAGTTCGCATTCGAGGGTAGTGTTTTATCTTTTTTGTCAATATTTTCTGGTAGGCCTACAAAAGTCACAGAAATAAGAAAAATGCGAACAAGTCTTTTACCAATTCCGAGATTTGGGAAATTTTAATTCAATAATATCAAAAGAAAGCGGAAAATTTTATTTTAAATGGGCTCGTCTTCTTAATGATATCTAAAGATAATTAATGACCTTGACCGCGTTAATTAAATGGGAAAAGAAATTTGATGCCACTAAAAGAGCTCTTTCTAATTAAAAACATTAGCTGGTTAAGTTACTTAGAAATATCAGCTGTAGGAACAACCTTTTTTAATGTGATCTAGGTGACTGGATTTATCGGCGATAGGAGTTGCATTTTAAAATAACCTTTTGAAAAGGATTTGGTTTTCTCGTGTAAGAAATGCGAAGACGAATGCTTCGAATCCATTAGGACACTTCGAAATGTCGGCCCACTTTGCCGTTGATCCTTGTAGAGACTTCAACTAATAAACAGCTTTTAGCATAAAGAGATGAAAATAAAACAGATGTATTTGGAAATATAAATATAATATTCTAAAGAGCAGAAGGATCGAAGCTAAATGAAGACAGAATATTTTCAATAATTTCAATGGCTAATGGAACATTCTTTTCATAACTTATTCGACTTCTATTTTTTGCGCGTAAAAATATGAAAAGATTAGGTTTTACTTAAAAATAAATTCTTATAGAGTTTCTAAAAACCGCTGTCGAAAATATTGTGCTGCGAAATTTTTAAGCTAATTGGTGGTAGCTTACCCATTCGAAATAACGCGTACATATTTAGCCATATTTCGGATAAAAGCCAATTAGCTGATTAGCTTTTGTCATTTAGTTATTCATTGCCACACAAATAAGATCAGCTGGGAGAACTATCTTTCGAATGACCTATAATTTAAAAGTCGAAACGTTTAGTCGCCTTTAGCGCTTTTTCATTTCGTTTCCCCAGAGGGGAGGGCTCACGAATGTATTGTCTTAGCGGCGTTGTCCGCCACGGCCGTCGCTTCCAATTCAAGGCTGCGAGAGAAAACCGGTAGCGCTACTATAGTCACGCGCGAATTAAGCCTCGATAGGTTTTGACCAATATAATTGAGAGAAACTGACCTTAAAAACTGATTAGAAAACAAATTTTTCGCGCCAAAATACGAATAGAGAGGGAGAGAAGAAATATATCGTTCTATATGACTTACATTTGAAGTAAATTAAACTCCGTCCACTTCCCAGTGGCTTTCTCAGCACCACCACAACGAAGCCTTAGATATACTAAGTGTATACATATAATGTTATAAGGGATAAATACGTAAAACGCTATCTGTCGATGTGGTGTGAAAACAGTATTCTATTATTAATTAATTTTATTATTAATTTAATTTATTAATGCCTTTCATTATTAATACAGTTTTTGTATGTATAAAATACATTCCCCCTGGCCACATAAGCAAAAGCTTGAGTGTGGTAGGGGTTAGTGGGGTTATATTTATTTTACATTTTTACCTTTGAAGGCGAGCGTATTGTCATACAATTTATAATCTGTTAGTTAATTTATTATTATTAATATTTTTAAATGAACTATGTACAGAATAATTAATTAAAACCCAAAAATTCGTACAATTTGATTTACCCATACGATATTAGCCACTTACAAATTAAAAATGAATGGTCAGATCTGGTATCACGAATCACGATGCACGTAAAAGGAGGAGGTACACGATTTTAATTATTTTAAATATTCGAGTTTGCAGATTTTCGCTATGAATATTAAGTTTCAATTATCGTATTTTCGCGTAACCTACACCCTAATCTGCTGTTAGATTAAGTCAAAAGCTCATTGCTAAGAACAAAGTGTTATAAGTAATCTCAGCTAATCTCTTCATAATTTACAATTTTGTTTGCAGTGGCGTAGCCAGGGGAGCTCAGAACTAAAATCCGGGTTACGCTACGGTTTTTTTTGGATATTAATCTTAGCACTTCATTTAATGAGAGTATAACCTTATCTAGCTTCCGCCAATATTAACTCGTGATGCGAATTAGTATAGGCGAAAGCAGTGGCGTAGCCAAGATTTTGTTTCGGGGGGGGGGGGGGGCACACCATTCAAAAAAAGGAAAAAATTAAATTTATTTGTACGTACGACCATACGTTTCGGAGGGGGGGGGGGCACTGAGCGAAAGTTAGATGAAATGACGTCACAAAAAATCCAAGAAAACATTAATACTTACACAAAAATCTTTTATATATGTTTAATGTCAAGTTCGTGTAGACTGAGGCTGAAAAATATGTGGATATATATATTAGAAAAAAGAACGAGATAAATTTGATCAATCTGATGGTGGGCATAAATGTATATTAATCGTAATCTTCTATAGGTATTATCATAAGTAACATAATAACCATAAGTATGGCACAGAACGAATTCGGTTAATGATAGTCTGTCGTGGAGTGATTGAGCAATAGGAAGTTTCCGAACAGGAAACTCGTCCCTTCCTACTCTTTCCGTTGGCAAAATAGTTGGTTAGTTTGATGGCGAGAAATACGAGCTAATCATTTCATAACGCACGTCGTACGTTTAATAATGACAAAATGCATCTCATAAGGCTAATATTTTTATAACGCACATCGTAAGGCGAATAATTTCATAACTCACATCGTAAGGCTAATAATTTCATAACGAACGTCATAAGACTAATATTTTTATAACGCACGTCGTAAGGCTAATAATTTCATAACGCACGTCGTAAGGCTAATAATTTCCTAACGCACTTCATAAGGCTAATCATTTCATAACGCACGTCGTAAGGTTAATAATTTCATAACGCACGTCGTAAGGCTAATAATTTCATAACGCACGTCGTAAGACTAATAATGACATAACGCATGTCGTAAGACTAATAATTTTATAATGCACATCGTAAGGTGAATAATGTCATAACGCACGTCGTAAGACTAATAATTTTATAACGCACATCGTAAGGTGAATAATGTCATAACGCACGTCGCAAGACTAATAATTTTATAACTCACATCGTAAGGCTAATAATTTCCTAACGCACTTCATAAGGCTAATCATTTCATAACGCACGTCGTAAGGTTAATAATTTCATAACGCACGTCGTAAGGCTAATAATTTCATAACGCACGTCGTAAGACTAATAATGACATAACGCATGTCGTAAGACTAATAATTTTATAATGCACATCGTAAGGTGAATAATGTCATAACGCACGTCGTAAGACTAATAATTTTATAACGCACATCGTAAGGCTAATAATTTCATAACGCACTTCATAAGGCTAATCATTTCATAACGCACGTCGTAAGGTTAATAATTTCATAACGCACGTCGTAAGGCTAATAATTTCATAACGCACGTCGTAAGACTAATAATGACATAACGCATGTCGTAAGACTAATAATTTTATAATGCACATCGTAAGGTGAATAATGTCATAACGCACGTCGTAAGGCGAATAATTTCATAACGCACATCGTAAGGCTAATAATTTCATAACGCACGTCGTAAGACTAATAATTTTATAACGCACATCGTAAGGCGAATAATTTCATAACGCACTTCATAAGGCTAATCATTTCATAACGCACGTCGTAAGACTAATATTTTTATAACGCACTTCGTAAGACTAAAAATTTTATAATGCACATCGTAAGGTGAATAATGTCATAACGCACGTCGCAAGACTAATAATTTTATAACTCACATCGTAAGGCTAATAATTTCATAAGGCACGTCGTAAGACTAATATTTTTATAACGCACATCGTAAGGCTAATAATTTCATAACGCACATCGTAAGACTAATAATTTCATAACGTACATCGTAAGGCTAATAATTTCATAACGCACGTCGTAAGACTAATATTTTTATAACGCACGTCGTAAGGCTAATAATTTCATAACGCACGTCGTAAGGCTAATAATTTCATAACGCACTTCATAAGGCTAATAATTTCATAACGCACGTCGTAAGGTTAATAATTTCATAACGCACGTCGTAAGGCTAATAATTTCATAACGCACGTCGTAAGACTAATAATGACATAACGCATGTCGTAAGACTAATAATTTTATAATGCACATCGTAAGGTGAATAATTTCATAACGCACGTCGTAAGACTAATAATTTTATAACTCACATCGTAAGGTTAATAATTTCATAACGCACGTCGTAGACTAATAATTTCATAACGCACGTCGTAAGACTAATAATGACATAACGCACTTCGTAAGACTAAAAATTTTATAATGCACATCGTAAGGTGAATAATGTCATAACGCACGTCGCAAGACTAATAATTTTATAACTCACATCGTAAGGCTAATAATTTCATAAGGCACGTCGTAAGACTAATATTTTTATAACGCACATCGTAAGGCTAATAATTTCATAACGCACATCGTAAGACTAATAATTTCATAACGTACATCGTAAGGCTAATAATTTCATAACGCACGTCGTAAGACTAATATTTTTATAACGCACGTCGTAAGGCTAATAATTTCATAACGCACGTCGTAAGGCTAATAATTTCATAACGCACTTCATAAGGCTAATAATTTCATAACGCACGTCGTAAGGTTAATAATTTCATAACGCACGTCGTAAGGCTAATAATTTCATAACGCACGTCGTAAGACTAATAATTTCATAACGCATGTCGTAAGACTAATAATTTTATAATGCACATCGTAAGGTGAATAATTTCATAACGCACGTCGTAAGACTAATAATGACATAACGTACGTCGTAAGACTAATAATTTTATAACTCACACCGTAAGGTTAATAATTTCATAACGCACGTCGTAAGGCTAATAATTTCATAACGCACATCGTAAGGCTAATAATTTCATAAGGCACGTCGTAAGACTAATATTTTTATAACTCACATCGTAAGGCTAATAATTTCTTAAGGCACGTCGTAAGACTAATATTTTTATAACGCACGTCGTAAGGCGAATAATTTCATAACGCACGTCGTAAGACTAATAATTTCATAACGCACGTCGTAAGGCTAATAATTTCATAACGCACATCGTAAGGCTAATAATTTCATAACGCACGTCGTAAGGCGAATAATTTCATAACGCACGTCGTAAGACTAATAATGACATAACGCATGTCGTAAGACTAATAATTTTATAATGCACATCGTAAGGTGAATAATTTCATAACGCACGTCGTAAGACTAATAATTTTATAACTCACATCGTAAGGTTAATAATTTCATAACGCACGTCGTAAGGCTAATAATTTCATAACGCACGTCGTAAGACTAATATTTTTATAACGCACATCGTAAGGCTAATAATTTCATAACGCACGTCGTAAGGCTAATAATTTCATAAGGCACGTCGTAAGACTAATATTTTTATAACGCACGTCGTAAGGCGAATAATTTCATAACGCACGTCGTAAGATTAATAATTTCATAACGCACATCGTAAGGCTAATAATTTCATAAGGCACGTCGTAAGACTAATATTTTTATAACTCACATCGTAAGGCTAATAATTTCATAAGGCACGTCGTAAGACTAATATTTTTATAACGCACGTCGTAAGGCGAATAATTTCATAACGCACGTCGTAAGGCGAATAATTTCATAACGCACGTCGTAAGACTAATAATGACATAACGCATGTCGTAAGACTAATAATTTTATAATGCACATCGTAAGGTGAATAATTTCATAACGCACGTCGTAAGACTAATAATTTTATAACTCACATCGTAAGGTTAATAATTTCATAACGCACGTCGTAAGGCTAATAATTTCATAACGCACGTCGTAAGACTAATAATGACATAACGCACGTCGTAAGACTAATAATTTTATAACTCACATCGTAAGGTGAATAATTTCATAACGCACATCGTAAGGCGAATAATTTTATAACTCACATCGTAAGGTTAATAATTTCATAACGCACGTCGTAAGACTAATAATGACATAACGCATGTCGTAAGACTAATAATTTTATAATGCACATCGTAAGGTTAATAATTTCATAACGCACGTCGTAAGACTAATAATTTTATAACTCACATCGTAAGGCTAATAATTTCATAAGGCACGTCGTAAGACTAATATTTTTATAACGCACATCGTAAGGCTAATAATTTCATAACGCACGTCGTAAGGCGAATAATTTCATAACGCACGTCGTAAGACTAATAATTTCATAACGCACATCGTAAGGCGAATAATTTCATAACGCACGTCGTAAGACTAATAATTTCATAACGCACATCGTAAGGCTAATAATTTCATAAGGCACATCGTAAGGCTAATAATTTCATAAGGCACGTCGTAAGACTAATATTTTTATAACGCACGTCGTAAGGCGAATAATTTCATAACGCACGTCGTAAGGCGAATAATTTCATAACGCACATCGTAAGGCTAATAATTTCATAAGGCACGTCGTAAGGCGAATATTTTCATAACGCACGTCGTAAGGCGAATAATTTCATAACGCACGTCGTAAGACTAATAATTTCATAACGCACATCGTAAGACTAATAATTTTATAACTCACATCGTAAGACTAATAATTTTATAACGCATGTCGTAAGGCTAATAATTTTATAACGCACGTCGTAAGACTAATAATTTTATAACTCACGTCGTAAGACTAATAATTTTATAACTCACATCGTAAGGCTAATAATTTATGACGGCGACTCGTTAAAATGGAACGGGGCAACGAAATAATATTGTCACCTCGTCGTCAAACTTGTTTTTGCGCCTAAATTGTCAACCGTAGTTTGGTGAAGAAAAGATGGCTCGGATGTTGTGGGGTGGGGGGTGGGGGGGGGGATTTGAAGCGTAATCATCATCTCTGATGGTTGGAGACTGATGAGTCAAAGCTGGTAAATTGTTTATGGTTCAATAAAAGCGGCGAGGCGGGGACGAAGATACGTTTAAAGGGAAACAGTGTGTATATTATATGAAGTGCGGAGGGAGAAGCTTTAGCCCCCGGTGAGTGTTCACTCCCTCCCCTCTTCCTTTATTGTTTACAAATTGAATATTTTTGGTAACACGCGAAAACCGGGGGTGGCACCCGCGCTTTAAACGTCGAAGCAATATCATCGCGGTAGAAGAGACAACACTATTCCAATAGACGCTCTGTTTCAGCGATTTGCTTAATATTTCAATATAGAAGGCTCGTTCAATTTCGCGCGCACGCGCTATGAACTTTAGCCTAAAGCCTAGTTCCCACTTAGCGAAAAAAACAATTTTCGCGCTGAAAATTGACGCTCGCGAATAAAATTTGCGATTTTTTCAAATTCGCCGCTAAAGTCGTGTCTCCGCGGTATCTAGCGAATGTTCTATTTTTTGACGTCCACACTTTGGCGAAAAGCTTCAGCCAATCAGAAAACGCGTTCGCTCGATCTCTTCCGCTCCCGTCCGTCACTTACTAAGCCTAGGTTTTTAGAAAAGCGGCTCAGCCAACTTGACCAAGATACTGAAGTAAAGGTAATTATCTCACGAATAGAATCGTTTATTTATTGAAATTATCAACAGGAACATCCATTTGGTTCATTTTGAACTGATGTTTTCGTTAGGCCTAAAACATTACTAAAAACCCGCCCGAGTTGTTTTCAGCGTTTTTAAATTTTCGCGCTAAAGTGAGAACCGCTTCCCCAGCGACCGAAAAACCGCATCTTTTTTCGTTGTCTCGAAAATTCACCAAGTGGGAACTAGCCTTTACCAATAAAACTAATATAACCACGTGACTATTTTAGTCAGTGACTCCCGCAAGTGGGCAGTAAAAGAGAGCGGCCTTTAGTGAAACTACTATTACAATAATTAGGTAATGTATGTTACGTATATTTGAAGTCGAATATTGCAGCTGGGCTGTTGCGTACTAACAAGTAAGAATGTCTCAGCTTTCGGCTTTCCTGATTTAAAAAACAATAAACGGACGGTAAAGAAATTTCCGAAACATACTTCAGGGTATAATCTAACTGGGCTAACGAATAATTTGTGGAAGTTATTTTGTTAGGGTTATCCAACTCAATTTAAATATTTGATATTCTTTAAGCGTTTCAAATTTCAAGTATTAAGAAAAGATAAAAAATGATAATTTAAAATATTAAAAACGAAGATGATACCCTGAGGGGCTAACCATTTCTTAAAAATCTATTTGATAGATTACTGGAATATGGAACGGGAATATGGAACTGGGATATTGAACTGGGATATTGAACTGGGATATGGAACTGCAATATGGAACTGGACTATAGAACAGGAATATGGAACTGGGATATTGAACTGGGATATGGAACTGCAATATGGAACTGGGATATTGATCTGGGATATTGAACTGGGATATGGAACAGGGATATGGAACAGGAATATGGAATAAGGAACCGGGATTTGGAACTGGGATACGGAACAGAAATATGGAATAAGGAACCGGGATTTGGAACTGGGATATGGAACAGGAATATGGAACAGGAATATGGAACAGGAATATGGAACTGGAATATGGACTGGAATATGAAACTGCAATATGGAACTGGGATATGGAACTGGGATATGGAACTGGGATATGGAACTGGGATATGGAACTGGGATATGGAACAGGAATATGGAACAGGAATATTGAACTGGGATAGGGAATAAGGAACCGGGATTTGGAACTGGGATATGAAACTGGAATAGGAAACTGGAATAGGAAACCGGAATATGGAACTGGAATAAGGACATGCTAAATCTGTAATCAGTTACGTAATCACTTTAGCAAAGTCAAGGCTATAGGCTTGTACAATTCCTCGCGATGCTCCATCCCAAAAGTAATTATCTGGAGCTTCGCCTGGCGAAATAAGGATTCGCAGTCATCGACTCGAACGGACTCGACAACGGGATCGTACCGACGATTCGCGTAGTTTCTCTCCCGCCGAGACATTTCATTTTGGCTTCGGAAGCCGCGTTTCGGAAGCGCCGAAGATCGACGAGCCTCTCGCGCGCGTTCACCTTCTCTTTTCGACGGGGGAAAGGTTAAACGAAAACCATAACACCTCATAACACACGCTGTTACTTCTCGAAGACAGATTGCTGGCAGCAAAACGTAAACCAAACTAAACCCTCGTCTCGCCTCTTTGAGAGCGCGGGGCTATTAGGGTGCTAAAAGTTACTTAAAGACGACGATACTGCGCCAACAGCGGCCGCAATAAGAAGCGCCGAGTAGGATATAAACATGAAAGGCAAAGTGGCCTGGCACCGCCTACCTAATAAAGATACATATACGCCTACCCGGCCACCAAGAATAAACATTGACGGAAACTTCTTTGGACAGATTCCTCCAATTCCGGGTGGATGTAGGTCGACGCGAAACCAGACCGAGACTATCATTGATTCCATTAGCTACTTACCGTCGCACCACGTAACCACCGGTAATTATGAACAAAAATGGCTCTCTCAAGTTTGGTATAGATCGAATACTCTCCGAAAATATTGGACCAAAACGAGGCTGTTCTCCAACTGGTAAGGGTCAAATGCTTTGCTTTTCAAATGATAATACCCCATTTTTTCGGGGATCGAATCGAATATCGAATATGCGTTTTATAATCACGTCAAATACGAAATCGAATATTTATAACGTAGAATAGTTTGGTTCAATACTTTTTAATGAAAAAATAGATCCAGTTAACTGATTAAATACTAAATAGTATTTCGAATACTAAATAATTTTATGTGTTTAGTTTTACAGTATTAGTTTTAGTTTGCTTGTCTAGGAAACTCGAATACTGAATAATCTTGCTAATAAGACACTTAACAGCTCCCCATCCATATATTTTGATGACCTTGATACTCAACATTCAAGAAAAACTGCACGAGGTTATTCGACCAGTTTTGCAAACTATTTGAAATATCAAATATTTTCTACCACTCTTATCGAATATTCAACTATACTTGATTAGGATTATTCGTGAACATTTTCGAAGAATCGAATATTCGATTTTGTATTCGATCGAATTTCTTTCTTTTCAATGAAAATATTTTCTAATTACGCTTTCGTAGCATCTCTATAAAAGAAATTGTATTAATGAGCAACTGATTGGTGACGTAGCCGCTGCGACGTCAAAATAATAATCAGCTAGGCTAATACCCAAGGCACCACCTTAGGCCTAAGTCATCGAGCGACTTTTAAAGCGTTTTTTAATTCAGGTGGCCGGGTTACAATGTGTAGGAGGAGCCACGCGAGCCAACAGCTCCCTACACTAACTATTATCGTTAACCTCAGCAAGTTTTTATGGAAGGGGAAACGCAGAAGGAGTTGTTCCGAGTTTTCACCCAGTGCCACAAGCCCGGCTCCTCTTGCTGCGAGGCGAAAGTGCTAACCACTTCGCCCCCAGACATCCTTTTCACCAACACATGGAAAAATGATGACCATTGCAAAAGCTACGGAGTACTATAGTGCTCGATATCTAATCTTTATACCGTGTTGTAAAATGTTACAAACTAAGTCCCTCTAAATATTTAACTGTCCATGGTTAACTGAGAATCTAACACAAATTACCATATCCTCGAAAGACATTTTAAATCTGTATTGTTGATTGGTTTATAAAGCGCATTTAATTCGATTGGATTTAACCCAAAATGATAAGACGTTGTTTACTTAAACCTTCCTTAAACCAGCAAACTATATATGTATACACTAGGAATGTCATAAACCACGGTCACACGACAACTAAAACCCACTAACTAACAAGTTAAATACCTAATTGAGTTGTCATCTGATCAAAAAGAGTAGCGAAGATACTTGTTGTAAACTCGGTTCGGCTGCGCTGGTTTCGGAAGCAACACGAAGACAGTTCGGCGGGTAGTTATGAAAAATAAAGAATTTTAATATTTTTGCGATAAACCAGGGTACATGAAGTGATTGGACGAAACTAAAACTCATGGTAAAAGGCCCATTGGACTGCAATATATGCTTTAATACTTCGTCGTCGTGTATCGTGCTTTATTAAAAAAAAACAAGCACGCGATAAAGATTAATACTAGTAGCTATGTAAGGTCCGTGTGAACTTTTTCGAATAACTAGCATCGAAACCGTTTTCAATAGTTAGTTTTAAACTCAGATTTGAACTGATTTAGTCCGTCGTGTGACCGTGGCTTAAGAAAGACTACGGGGACCCTCATGATTCCAGCGGAGATTTCGGATACGGCTCGACATTAAGCCTTGTCTTACTTTATTACCTACTTTGCTCTTTTCTAACCATCTAATTTCGTGATTTTACTCGAAACTATTCGACTTTCTCGAAGAATGTGACAAATTATCCAAGATCTTCAGTGTGAGAAGTAATGGGGATTTTTTTAATTCATTTTATTGCTAATTATACTTTCCTCGGCGCGGTTTCTTAGTGACGGTATTAAAAAAAAACGCGTTACGTCCATTGAGTTGGGAATAAATAGAGGTACAACTAAATCTGGCTGGCGCGGGACCAATTTCGTTCAATATGGAGACTTTATCAACTATATCGTTCAACCCTGGTGACATCTGTCTCTAGTGGTGGCAACTATTTTGCAATTGAATTTTTGCGCGAATCATATAACTTTACAAAATATAGATGGCGCTACCGCCTAATTATAAAGATGAATTTCGTACAGTCTTCTCAACAGGTTCCGCGTAACCATGGCAATCGAAATCGTAATTGTAATTCTAGCAGTATTATTCCCAATTCAATGGTTACGTCTTACATTCGACGTAGTTGAAGCGCCACCCGTTTTTCGAAGAGCCTTCGTAGTATAGGGTGGCAATGGATCCTTAGACATTAAAATTTATACATACATAGTTTCCGCTTATAACCAATTACCAAATACTAATCGAGCTCTGTCTTTCAGGAATGTTACCAATTATCATAAGTCCACTTCAGGTAAACGCCGTACCAGAGACCACGAAGGAGAAAATTGGACAATTAGAAGCGTCTAGACAGAAGACAACGTGGTCAATGTTCGCTAACGTGTCGGACAGTTCAGAAAATTCGGAAAAACCGAAGAAATACTTGCTAAACTACTGGCCTATTTATAGCGGTAAGATTTTCTCGGACTAAAGCGAGATTTTGCTACTACGATTTCTACCGCTCGATGGCGCCACTTTGGGTGGATACATTTTAACTAGGTGGATACTTTTCGCTTGTTCTGAGATTTCGGAGAAAGGTAAAAAGAGTCTTTTTACTCCGCTTCAACGGTGGTGAATAGCTCGAGTCAGGGTTAAAATATTTTTCCAAAATGGTTACCTGTTGCCATTTTAGTAGATAAATTCTGGATAAGCAGAAGATTTTACAAATTTACTCTATTTACACCATTGAGTTGGGAAAATTAATCTAGAGGTAAAATCAAAACGTCGGATTTCAGTATTTCGCGAAACAAGTTTTTAAAAAATAAGAATACTGTAGTCTGCTCCAGGCTTGGAAATAAGGTTTATTTCTAAACTGGTCTATTTGGCCAGTGACTCCCAACTCTTGAATTATTTAAGTGGTCACGTAGACCAGTTGGTTAATAATACGGTAGATAATTTTGAATTAATAAACTGGACACTGGACCAGTGAACCCCTGGCTTTTGAATAAAAAAACTGGTCTGAGCAATTAATAAACTGGTCTTTGACCCAGTGACCACCGCTTATTTCCAAGCCTGGTCTGCTCCCAAATTACGAGAAAACTTTATCATTCTACCCGTGGCGCCGTCTATCTCTCAATGGTTCGTTCAAATAAGACGCGTTTTCCAGCAAAAAGATTTTTTTTTCAAAAATAATGGATGGCGCCACGGGTCATATGATAATGTTTCCTCGTCATTTTAGAGGAGACAGCACTTTCGTAATTTTCAAAAACTTGTTTCGCGGTGAGCAGATTTCATTGGATCTCTAGATTAATATTACCAACTCAATGATTTACACCATGGTTCAAGATGAATAAAAAGTGTAACCTCAAGACCTTGACGAATAGTTCAAGGTGTAGAGCATTTCTATCCACCAGAATAAGCGAATAGTTATTCACCTACTCTGAACGGTATCTCAGGGGCGTAGGAACCGTTTGTAAGTTGGAAGGTTGCAAGAGTACTCAAACCAGCAGTCTAAAACTAACTAAGATTTTTAATTATACAAAAAGAGCGAAAATAATTATTTCGTAATTAATTTTTAAACCGAACTTTCTCTAAAGTTGACACCGGTATAAAATAGTGTTAGAAATATATTTTTTAACAAATTGGAAAATAATTATTATCTTCCCACATAAGCGTTTAATTTGGCGCCATTTGGTTATTTCTGGTATAAATAAAATAATTAAAATCGAACCTCTAATTATTGCGCTCTAAATGCTTGTTTGAAGCGAGCAATTTGTGAATCAGACTATTTACACTAAACCTTTGTCGACTTTATTACATTTCTAGACTAAGTGTTCCTTGTTTTGACTTCATTAAGCGTTGTATATCTGCAATTTTAGAGGTCGGCCTTTGGATAAGAATTAATCACTTCATCTTTTTTTTATCCACAACCGCCGATTATCCGAAAAATAAAATTATTTTTTGCATGTTAAAGCCTTTTCTATTCGTGGATAATATCAAGAATGTATTTATTTATTCTCAGGGAGAATGAATATGTTGAGACGATCGACGGACACGTTGAGCCCCTACCCCCTTCACGCTAGAGGGGGGGAGAAAAAGGAGGCGGTCTTATTTTTTGCGTCCTCGCAGCAGCGTTAATCGCGTCGAAAAACGTAATTTTTAATAACCAATGAGATTGCAGGACGAATTGGATTTATTTTAAACGGAGGAGCATACCGGGGGGCACAACGGGTGGAATTAGAGAAACGCTAAAAATAATCTCAACATATTCATTCTCCCTGAGAATAAATAAATACATTCTTGATAATATCTATAAATAAACAGTTAACCGCAATATTTATAGTTAATCGATATTTTGGCAGTTAAGTAACTTCAGAAAGTCGATTAACATCTAATCGCGGCTGTTTTAAATATAGAATGGGCTCTCAGGGCAAATTCCTTCTTCCAAGACGGTCAGGGGTCAAGGTCGAATACCAGTAACCCGGAATTGTCGGCCCCCAGCAAGAGAAAGCGTTCGTGGTCCAGGGCAGTGTTCTCCAATTTGCAAAGGAAGGGTCTGGAAAAGAGGTTCACCATCCAAAAGTACATCACGAAACCGGACAGGAGGCAGTTGGCCGCCACTTTGGGACTTACCGACGCTCAGGTTAAAGTTTGGTTCCAAAACAGACGCATGAAGTGGCGACATTCGAAGGAGGACGAAAAGAACCGAAAGAAACCGTAATATCGAGGTCTCTTTCGTATTTATTTGGCGCCATCTACCATGGATTTTCCAAAGAAGATGCTATTTCAATTTTGTTACTACGCATTTCTCTTTTCCGATAGTAGATGGCGTGACAATCCCTCTTTTTTGACGGACTGTATTACTGAAATGTTGTATTAATTTTCGACACAACGGTGGAAAACCACGCAATATAGGTCGCCATAGAGAATATTTTTTAAATTTAAAATTTATACGAAAATAAATAAGGTATTTATTTGAACTTAGGGATAATTTGTTCGAATCTCAATCGTCCGAACGGTGGAACCAATGTTCGAATTTCATTCGTCCGAACCGCCGAAATAACAAATGTTTCAATTGTTCGAATTGGACAACTTGTTTGTTTCATTCGTCCGATTCGGTAGCATCACTTGTCCGAATTCTGTCGCTAAATTAGTATTTCTTATTGCTGTTTTTTTTTGGTCCGGATTTACTACATTGTAAATATCGTTGTTTGTTAGTAAGTGGGAATTGCGTTGAATGTTGTGGATATTTTAGGTTAGGTTAGGTTAGGTTAGGTTCACGTTAATGTTACTATTTTCTGATATTAACAATATTTTAAAAAAAAACAACCAATTCCTAATGTTCTAAAAAACGGACAAAATCGAACAAATGAAATTCGCCAGTAAAGTTAACATAAATTGAACGACTAAATCACTAACAAAAGTTGTGATAAATTTTTCGGGAAAATGATATACGTTTTCGGACATACGATCCTGTTTTCCGGCATTCAGACAAATGATCATTCGGACATTTGTACCACCGTTCGGGCGAATGAAATTCGAACAAATGTACCCAAATCGGGATAATAACTATGTCGAGAAGATTTTAGCACTCGAATCTAATCAAATCAGCCCGGTATCTATCATATTATTCTATAAGTTTGTCACTTTGCGGAATACTTTACTGAGAGCTAGTAACGGAGTGACGTCATCACCAGAAGAAAATCTTCCCCTACCGAGGCGCTGTCAAAGGCTACGTGTGACGCGCTACCAAGCGGACGCAAAACGGCGACGAAGCCCGTAATGCAGTCTGTCTCGTGAATAGCTCTCAGCAAAACTTTTGCGTGTGAAG
Source organism: Leiobunum rupestre (assembly GCF_980474605.1). Taxonomy (NCBI): domain Eukaryota; kingdom Metazoa; phylum Arthropoda; class Arachnida; order Opiliones; family Sclerosomatidae; genus Leiobunum; species Leiobunum rupestre. The sequence goes on from NC_143387.1 coordinate 55,748,532, forward strand.
AATAGGAAGTGTCACACTTGTGTAACAATATTATACACTTATGCTAAAACTGACGTCTCGCGACATAGTTTTTCTTCTTAAGCATAAATAAATATATTCTTGACGAAACTGAAGCCATTTCAAAAAGTGAATGCAATATTAGAATAAGTAATCTCATTTTTAATTAATTCAATTTTTATTAAATTACACTATTTTATTTCATTCTAACAAAATATTTCTATAACGAAAATATGAAATTTAACCCGTGAAAATTACATTTAATTATATTTGTAAATAAACCGTTTTGTAAAATTGTAATGTACAGATTTCTACGGTATGACAATTCTTTATTTATGTGGTGGTTATCTTATGTATACTTATTTTTTGTATCATACTCGTATACAATATTTATAACATGTAATATAATAATATAAATAATTATCGAGTTAAAAATATTTGATCTGAACCAGAGACGTCACTAACAAGGAGACGAGAGCTCATTCTCACCGATTTTCTTCAAACTCAGGAATTTGGAAGACCATAGTGCAACCTCGGAGCAACAAACACAGCACCCCAGCTCCTAGGTGTAACTTGAAAACTCCGAAAGGAAAAAAGTTTACGAGTTTTTGTTTTACCATGGCAACCAAATTTTTTTTTACAACTAAAAATTAAAATTTTACTATGCAATTTAACATGAAAAAATTGGCAGATTAAGAAATTTTATAAAAGTTAAAAATTACATTTGGTTCAGAATATTTATCGTAAAAAATGCTATTAAATGAGATAAATTTGCAGGTAAATATGGAATATTTTAATGCTTAAAAATGAGATAAGCCTAAACAAATTTGGGTATATTTAAGAAATTTTGTTTCAATCAAGTAAATTCGAGTACATTTTGTAAATACAAATGAATTATTGTAAATCAAATTTTTTTAAATACTAATATTAGTAACGTTTTATAAAATCTTGTAAATGTTGTCTAATGCGAATGAAATTAGTTAAATGGCTTTCATCAAACATTATTTGATTTTACCGAAAATTATTTATATTCCATAAAAATTATTATTGTTTTTTTAATATTATTTATAATGTTTAGTATAGAGAAAGGTTAATTTTTAGTTTTGTAAAAAACAATTGTTGGTTGGCATGGAGAAACTAAAACCCATCGTAACTTTTCCCTTTGATAATTTTCAAATTAGGTCTACTAAATCCGCGAGTTTGAAGACTACCTTGTAAGTATGCACGCTTAGGTGGACCAGTAGTTCCATAAATTCTAAATCGTTATTCTTTGTATTATTTCAACCCACCTTTACTGTTCGAGTCATTCCTGAATTCTTAAAGGGAAACTACTGTCTCGTTGATTCCCTCAAGTCCTTGAATCGAGCTTAACTTGTTTCCAGCTATTAATAGACGGTAGGCGACCAAATTAAATGTTTTAATTATTTAACGTTTGTTTAACGATGAAATATAATCCGAAAGTTTAGCCCTCGTACGTCTCCGTAGCTAGTTACGGCCCTGATCGTGGCTCGGTTTACACTGAATGAGACTACAATTTAGCTGGGATGATCTTAATCTAGAATATAATTACTAGATAGACATAATACGTTGTGTCGCTAATATACTAGGCGGTATTCTTAGATCTACAGTCTGTCGTCACTACCGTAAAATTAATCGTATTTTTAATATTCCTATAATATCCGCGTTGCGGTTTCTGTAGAATTCACAGCCAATTGATTTCTAAAAGCTTCTTCGTAGACGCGTAAGCTCGTATTTTGGAAATTCCAGTTAAAATATTAATTTTTATTTTTGATATATTCCGTTTTATTATAATTTATATTATCGTATTCCTAAAATAATGCACTTCATATTTCTTTCCCAACTCTTTTTATTTTAGCCCCCGCGCGAAGATGAAACCGTGAAATACTTTATGGACTTGAATATAAAAGATTAATTAAATAAAATTATGAAAAATAATTATCTTCTTCCCGCCTTAACGCTGATTCAAATAAGGTCAATCTTATCACGTCGAGGCACTGGTACATTCGGATTTATTCAGATTCAGCGTTCAATCTCTAATATCAGAAGTTAATCCCATCTAAGCCGTAAAATTTAAACGCACCTTCTCGGAGGCATTTTTCAACGGGAGCGGTTTTACCGCGGAGGCATACACCGAATTACGGCTGAAAATATACATTGTAAAAATCACGCAGTGTAGAGATATGTACTAATTTATAAATCATATTTTCCCGATGTAATATTTTTTGAAATTCACTATAATAACGAATTTCTCCCGCACTATTTTATTTTAAAATTTAACATTAGCAGTATACGAGATACGTATAGATTATAGACTTAGACTGCTAGTTTATATAAATTACAACTAATTTTCCGCAAGGGAAATCCCGAAAGACAAGGAACATATTTCGTACCTGGTCGGGACATTTGGAGATTCAGGCTCTAATCTGCCGTCAGCCTTTCAAGGTCCACATCAAATATTAGCTAAATAGAACGATACGATTCCGCTCTTAACAACGCGCGTCGCTAATGATTCCACGTAGCCCCGTTAGTAACAAAAGGACTTCGGACCTTTGTCCGAGTTTTAGGCTCGTCACGGTTCGTGTCCGTTCAATTTAAGGGATACGGAATCATTTGAAAAAATTCTGCCTGAATTTCAGGTAGACCCCCTTTTTCCGCTAGCGCTCGTATCCGTCTGCGGTTTCTGGCGGGGGAATCTTTGGGGTGGGACGGACCGCGCAGGGCCGTGTAGAGGGGGGTATGGGGGAAAAATCCCCGGGCCCAACGGAGAAAAGGCCCTGAAACGTACTTTTTAGGGGTCTGTTACGATAGGAACCCATCGCCAGGACCCCCCCCCCAATTGTAAATTTCAATTAGAAGGGCCTACGAAAACACGGCCACGGAAACGCGCTCTTGACGTCACAAGCTGCCCTCTGATAACGATAAAGATAAAGAGAGGGAGAGGAGGATGACCGCGTACGCCGCGCTACGGGAAAAGAGGCGGGAGTAGCAATTGGACATCTTATGACGTATAATGCACCCGCGGTGTTCGATATTGTTGCTCTCCCGCGCTATTCATTATCCCCCTCCACCCGTAGCTCAGAATAGATGGTTCGACCAAACAAATTGCTCAATTTGTCCAGCCCCATTTCTAGAGACTAGTGCGGGAAACTAGAGAAATTCAAATGATTCCGCGATCTTTTAACTGGTCTATTAACGGAACATATTTTAGCCGTCGCCTGACGCCTCGCGATTCTACAAACGTCCCAGTCGCGGACTCTCCAACTCGAGGATTTAAAATAATGAAGCTCTTCTCTGATTCCGAAATAACGTTTCTGTGATGATGACACGACTGATATGTCCGAGGATCTCTTAAACTTTCGAAGTGCCGATTACACTCAGCTTCTGCATTTTGAGGGAGTCCTGCTCCCCCGTGTACGAGCCGTGGTTGGTCGTATTTACACTCATATCGTCAGACTGCAACGGCACTTTGAAACCCAGTACTTTCATAAATACAGTACGCATCTGCAAATGATAATTTCATTAAATATTTCGCTCTTAATTGCGCTTAAGTGCAGCGCGTAACGTTAAGTTATTTATAATTTCCAAGAAAGTTCCATTACATACCGGTTACGTAAACTTCATAATAGACGCTTAAATAAAACCTGCTCAGCGATTTCCATAGGAGTAGTAATACTGAGAGCCAGGACATACTCGTTAAAGCGTGATATTTTAGAGTGTACGCTACTTAATATTTCAAAATAGAAGGGCTCGTTCAATTTCGCACGCGCCTCCTGAACAAAAACACTTTGGCGTCATAAATAAAAATAACATACACTCGTGACTATTTTATTCACTGACTCGCACGCATGCGCGTAGGGGGGGGGGGGGAGAAAAAGAGAGCAGCATTTATTGAAACGCCTCAAAATAAAGCTTTATAAAACCAGGTCAATGTCAATTTAATTTTAATTTTTCTAAACAGAAAGTTTGTATCGGTGATGCATTTTAGTCAAACTAAATAATCAAAGCAAAGTGTAGTAATTCATATCGTGAATATTAACGTTAGCTTCGTCACTAAAACGCCGTTACCAAAATAATTTGAAGTAAAGTTACTGACCTGTGGATTAAGTAGAAAATAAACGAATGGATTATAAACGACGCTAGACTTCGCGAAGAGGGCGGGGCTGACAGCCCCCACGGGACCAATCAAATGGCCGTATCCGCATGACGCCATTAACGCCACAACGGCGTACGGAGTCCAGGCAAACAGCGTGCAAAATATCATCAGTGTCACCATATAGGTGACTTTCTGCTCCGACTGGCTGGCTTTGCTCTTGCCGGACATTTTCGGACGCTGCACGCGATAGAGAGAACGAACAATCAATGGTAACAGAAGTTTATAATATACTAAAGATAATAGTATTGATAGTTTTCCTTAATGTGAAACATGTACATTCGCACGATCGAGGCCGATTCCAATGAGCGCTAATGTACGTAGAGAGATGGTTAAACCCTTCTCTCGTAAAAGATATCAACACTTATCTCTTAGTAAATATGACCACTTATCTCTTAGTAAATATGGCCACTTCTCTCTTAGTAAATATGACCACTTATCTCTTAGTAAATATGGCCACTTCTCTCTTAGTAAATATGACCACTTATCTCTTAGTAAATATGACCACATCTCTTAGTAAATATGACCACTTATCTCTTAGTAAATATGACCACTTATCTCTTAGTAAATATGACCACTTATCTCTTAGTAAATATGGCCACTTCTCTCTTAGTAAATATGACCACTTATCTCTTAGTAAATATGACCACATCTCTTAGTAAATATGACCACTTATCTCTTAGTAAATATGACCACTTATCTCTTAGTAAATATGACCACTTATCTCGTAAAAGATATGAACACTTCACTCTTAATAGATATGACCACTTCTCTCGCAAGAGATATGACCACCTCTCTCGCCAGAGATATGACCACTTCTCTCGCCAGAGATATGATTACTTCTCTTGCCAGAGATATGACCACTTCTATCGCAAGTGATATGACCACTTATCTCTTAGTATATATGACCACTTATCTCGCCAGCGATATGCAAGAGATATGAACACTTCGCTCTTAGTAGATATGACCACTTCTCTCTTAGTAGATATGACCACTTATCTCGCCAGAGATATGCAAGAGATATGAACACTTCGCTCTTAGTAGATATGGCCACTTCTCTCTTAGTAGATATGACCACTTCTCTCGCAAGAGATATGAACACTTCTCTCGCCAGAGATATGCAAGAGATATGACCACTTCTCTCGCCAGAGATATGACCACCTCTCTCGCCAGAGATATGACCACTTCTCTCGTAAGAGATATGCCCATTTATCTCGTAAGAGATATGACCACCTCTCTCGCCAGAGATATGACCACTTCTCTCGCCAGAGATATGACCACTTCTCTCGCCAGAGATATGACCACCTCTCTCGCCAGAGATATGACCACTTCTCTCGCCAGAGATATGACCACTTCTCTCGCCAGAGATATGACCACTTCTCTCGCCAGAGATATGATTACTTCTCTCACCAGAGATATGATTACTTCTCTCACCAGAGATATGACCACTTCTTTCGCCAGAGATATGATTACTTCTCTCACCAGAGATATGATCACCTCTCTCGCCAGAGATATGACCACTTCTCTCGCCAGAGATATGACCACTTCTCTCGCCAGAGATATGACCACCTCTCTCGCCAGATATATGACCACTTCTCTCGCCAGAGATATGACCACTTCTCTCGCCAGAGATATGATTACTTCTCTCACCAGAGATATGACCACTTCTTTCGCCAGAGATATGATTACTTCTCTCACCAGAGATATGACCACCTCTCTCACCAGAGATATGACCATTTCTTTCGCCAGAGATATGATTACTTCTCTCACCAGAGATATGACCACCTCTCTCGCCAGAGATATGACCACTTCTCTCGCCAGAGATATGACCACTTCTATCGCCAGATATATGATTACTTCTCTCACCAGAGATATGACCACTTCTCTCGCCAGAGATATGACCACTTCTCTCGCCAGAGATATGACCACTTCTTTCGCCAGAGATATGATTACTTCTCTCACCAGAGATATGACCACCTCTCTCACCAGAGATATGACCACTTCTCTCGCCAGAGATATGATTACTTCTCTCACCAGAGATATGACCACTTCTTTCGCCAGAGATATGATTACTTCTCTCACCAAAGATATGACCACCTCTCTCGCCAGAGATATGACCACTTCTCTCGCCAGAGATATGACCACTTCTTTCGCCAGAGATATGATTACTTCTCTCACCAGAGATATGCAAGAGATATGACCACTTCTCTCGCCAGAGATATGACCACTTCTATCGCAAGAGATATGATTACTTCTCTCAAAAGAGATATGCAAGAGATATGACCACTTCTCTCGCAAGAGATATGAACACTTCTCTCTTAGTAGATATGCAAGAGATATGACCACTTCTCTCGCAAGAGATATGAACACTTCTCTCTTAGTAGATATGCAAGAGATATGACCACTTCTCTCGCAAGAGATATGAACACTTCTCTCTTAGTAGATATGCAAGAGATATGACCACTTCTCTCGCAAGAGATATGAACACTTCTCTCTTAGTAGATACCAAGAGATATGACCACTTCTCTCGCAAGAGATATGAACACTTCTCTCTTAGTAGATATGACCACTTATCTCGTAAGAGATATGACCACTTCTCTCACCAGAGATATGACCACTTCTCTCGCAAGAGATATGACCACTTCTCTCGCAAGAGATATGACCACTTCTCTCGCAAGAGATATGACCACTTCTCTCGCCAGAGATATGACCACTTCTCTCGCCAGAGATATGACCACTTCTATCGCAAGAGATATGATTACTTCTCTCGCCAGAGATATGACCACTTCTATCGCAAGAGATATGATTACTTCTCTCGCCAGAGATATGCAAGAGATATGACCACTTCTCTCGCCAGAGATATGAACACTTCTCTCTTAGTAGATATGACCATTTATCTCGTAAGAGATATGACCACCTCTCTCGCCAGAGATATGACCACTTCTATCGCAAGAGATATGATTACTTCTCTCGCCAGAGATATGCAAGAGATATGACCACTTCTCTCGCCAGAGATATGAACACTTCTCTCTTAGTAGATATGACCATTTATCTCGTAAGAGATATGACCACCTCTCTCGCCAGAGATATGACCACTTCTATCGCAAGAGATATGATTACTTCTCTCGCCAGAGATATGCAAGAGATATGACCACTTCTCTCGCCAGAGATATGCAAGAGATATGACCACTTCTATCGCAAGAGATATGATTACTTCTCTCGCCAGAGATATGCAAGAGATATGACCACTTCTCTCACCAGAGATATGCAAGAGATATGACCACTTCTCTCGCCAGAGATATGCAAGAGATATGACCACTTCTCTCGCCAGAGATATGACCACTTCTATCGCAAGAAAGATATGATTACTTCTCTCGCCAGAGATATGCAAGAGATATGACCACTTCTCTCACCAGAGATATGCAAGAGATATGACCACTTCTCTCGCCAGAGATATGATTACTTCTCTCACCAGAGATATGACCACTTCTTTCGCCAGAGATATGATTACTTCTCTCACCAGAGATATGACCACCTCTCTCACCAGAGATATGACCACTTCTTTCGCCAGAGATATGATTACTTCTCTCACCAGAGATATGACCACCTCTCTCACCAGAGATATGACCACTTCTTTCGCCAGAGATATGATTACTTCTCTCGCCAGAGATATGCAAGAGATATGACCACTTCTCTCGCCAGAGATATGCAAGAGATATGACCACTTCTATCGCAAGAGATATGATTACTTCTCTCGCCAGAGATATGCAAGAGATATGACCACTTCTCTCACCAGAGATATGCAAGAGATATGACCACTTCTCTCGCCAGAGATATGCAAGAGATATGACCACTTCTCTCGCCAGAGATATGACCACTTCTATCGCAAGAAAGATATGATTACTTCTCTCGCCAGAGATATGCAAGAGATATGACCACTTCTCTCACCAGAGATATGCAAGAGATATGACCACTTCTCTCGCCAGAGATATGATTACTTCTCTCACCAGAGATATGACCACTTCTTTCGCCAGAGATATGATTACTTCTCTCACCAGAGATATGACCACTTCTTTCGCCAGAGATATGATTACTTCTCTCACCAGAGATATGACCACCTCTCTCGCCAGAGATATGACCACTTCTCTCGCCAGAGATATGACCACTTCTATCGCCAGAGATATGATTACTTCTCTCACCAGAGATATGACCACTTCTCTCGCCAGAGATATGACCACTTCTCTCGCCAGAGATATGACCACTTCTTTCGCCAGAGATATGATTACTTCTCTCACCAGAGATATGACCACCTCTCTCACCAGAGATATGACCACTTCTCTCGCCAGAGATATGATTACTTCTCTCACCAGAGATATGACCACTTCTTTCGCCAGAGATATGATTACTTCTCTCACCAGAGATATGACCACCTCTCTCGCCAGAGATATGACCACTTCTTTCGCCAGAGATATGATTACTTCTCTCACCAGAGATATGCAAGAGATATGACCACTTCTCTCGCAAGAGATATGACCACTTCTCTCGCCAGAGATATGACCACTTCTATAGCAAGAGATATGATTACTTCTCTCACCAGAGATATGCAAGAGATATGACCACTTCTCTCGCCAGAGATATGACCACTTCTATCGCAAGAGATATGATTACTTCTCTCACCAGAGATATGCAAGAGATATGACCACTTCTCTCGCAAGAGATATGAACACTTCTCTCTTAGTAGATATGCAAGAGATATGACCACTTCTCTCGCAAGAGATATGAACACTTCTCTCTTAGTAGATATGCAAGAGATATGACCACTTCTCTCGCAAGAGATATGAACACTTCTCTCTTAGTAGATACCAAGAGATATGACCACTTCTCTCGCAAGAGATATGAACACTTCTCTCTTAGTAGATATGACCACTTATCTCGTAAGAGATATGACCACTTCTCTCACCAGAGATATGACCACTTCTCTCGCAAGAGATATGACCACTTCTCTCGCAAGAGATATGACCACTTCTCTCGCAAGAGATATGACCACTTCTCTCGCCAGAGATATGACCACTTCTCTCGCCAGAGATATGACCACTTCTCTCGCCAGAGATATGACCACTTCTATCGCAAGAGATATGATTACTTCTCTCGCCAGAGATATGACCACTTCTATCGCAAGAGATATGATTACTTCTCTCGCCAGAGATATATAAGAGATATGACCACTTCTCTCGCCAGAGATATGAACACTTCTCTCTTAGTAGATATGACCATTTATCTCGTAAGAGATATGACCACCTCTCTCGCCAGAGATATGACCACTTCTATCGCAAGAGATATGATTACTTCTCTCGCCAGAGATATGCAAGAGATATGACCACTTCTCTCGCCAGAGATATGCAAGAGATATGACCACTTCTATCGCAAGAGATATGATTACTTCTCTCGCCAGAGATATGCAAGAGATATGACCACTTCTCTCACCAGAGATATGCAAGAGATATGACCACTTCTGTCGCCAGAGATATGCAAGAGATATGACCACTTCTCTCGCCCGAGATATGACCACTTCTATCGCAAGAAAGATATGATTACTTCTCTCGCCAGAGATATGCAAGAGATATGACCACTTCTCTCACCAGAGATATGCAAGAGATATGACCACTTCTCTCGCAAGAGATATGAACACTTCTATTGCAAGAGATATGACCACTTCTCTCATAGTAGATATGAACACTTCTCTCGCCAGAGATATGCAAGAGATATGAACACTTCGCTCTTAGTAGATATGACCACTTATCTCGCAAGAGATATGAACACTTCACTCGCAAGAGATATGAACACTTCACTAGCAAGAGACATGAACACTTATCTCGCAAGAGATATGAACACTTCTCTCGCAAGAGATATGAACACTTCTCTCGCAAGAGATATGAACACTTCTCTCGCAAGAGATATGAACACTTCTCTCGCCAGAGATATGACCACTTCGCTCGCCAGAGTTATGAACACTTCTCTCGCCAGAGATATGACCACTTCTCTCACCAGAGATATGATTACTTCTCTCGCCAGAGATATGACCACTTCTCTCGCCAGAGATATGACCACTTCGCTCGCCAGAGTTATGACCACTTCTCTCGCCAGAGATATGACCACTTCTCTCACCAGAGATATGACCACTTCTTTCGCCAGAGATATGATTACTTCTCTCGCCAGAGATATGCAAGAGATATGACCACTTCTTTCGCAAGAGATATGAACACTTCTATCGCAAGAGATATGAACACTTCTATCGCAAGAGATATGACCACTTCTCTCATAGTAGATATGAACACTTCTCTCGCCAGAGATATGCAAGAGATATGACCACTTCTCTCTTAGTAGATATGACCACTTATCTCATAGTAGATATGAACACTTCTCTCGCCAGAGATATGCAAGAGATATGACCACTTCTCTCTTAGTATATATGACCACTTATCTCGCAAGAGATATGAACACTTCTCTCGCCAGAGCTATGCAAGAGATATGACCACTTCTCTCTTAGTAGATATGACCTTTTTCTCTCGCCAGATATATGAACACTTCTCTCTTACAAGGAGAGTACCCGAGGTGTTTATTGCCGATTTTGATTAAAGTCGGCCGTAATGTAGACCTATATGAGATATGAAATTTCCAAAAAGGAGACGTTGCACTACCCATTCGATTTGCCATGGCAACCGAAAATGTTTTTGACCACTTAAAACCAAAAAAATCTCCATTTAAAAAAGCATGGGATTTTCTCGGTTTCACAGGGTCCCTCCTGCGAAAATTTAAAAAAAATTAAAATCATGAAATGGGTAATTTGGACCACATTTAAGTAAATTTCATCAATTTTGGTTTATTTGGAACATTTTTGGGGTAAAATTGTAATACATTTTGGGTAAGATAAGGAAAAAATCTTATTTTTGTTATAAGTGGTCAAAAACATTTTCGGTTGCCATGGGAAATTTCATAACTCGTATAGGTCTACATTACGGCCGACTTTAAACAAAATCGGCAATAAACACCGCGGGTACTCTCCTTGTTAGTAGATATGACCACTTACCTTTCAAGAGATATGAACACTTCTCTCGCCAGAGATATGACCATTTTTATCGCAAGAGAAATGACCACTTCTCTAGCAAGATATATGACCACTTCTCTCGCCAGAGACATGACCACTTCTCTCACTTAAGTACCCTTACGTTTTTCAAGGAATGAATAAGCATGGAATAGGCGTAGACTATGATGGAAATGGGGCCGACATAGCCGAAGGCAAACAGGTAGAAGATGTAGCTGGCGTTGGCCAGGGTGGCCGTCTCCCAGTCGATGGAACAGGCGACGCCCGGTCTCTCGACGACGTAACGACTCCAGCCGAACAAAGGAGGTGCTGCCATCAAGAGGGCGTACACCCAGATGCTGGCGATGACCCCTATCGACCTTTGGATGGTCAGAATCGCCGACCGACAAGGAGTCGTGATTAATAAGTAGCGCTCCACCGAGACGGCCGTTATGGTCCCGATAGCTGTCATTCCTGCAATTCACAACACGAAATCAACGCGGAGAATTCCAGAGACATACGCATCTGACTAGGGAGAAAATCCTTTCCCAGCCGTCACGACATTCGAGGCCAATTTTTAAATACCCGAAGCAGGACCGGAGTGGCTAGTAGTTGGCCCCACCGGATATGCAATCGTGTTGGCCCCATTTCCCATTAACGCCAAATTTTTCCTCATTGTCCCCAATTTGAGTTGACCCCGATCTGACCGGCGATCGTACTAGATGGTCCCAACGGTCTGAAACGGATGAATTGTTTTTAAAAAAAGCGAAAAATAAAATTTTTAAGTGCTTCTTTGTTATGTGGAATTTTTCCTGAGTTGAACATTCGTTTGTAGTTTTTACATCGGTAAATATTAATAACCTTCACTCTGAAAAGTTTAAATTAGCGCCATTTGGTACAAATGATACAAACTATTGAATTAGGACTTCAAAGGGTTTCGCTCTAAATGATTGTTTCTTTGTAAGAATCGGTCTGCTGGACGAATCTCTGGGGTTTTTGCCATTTCCACCTCAATTTCCTGAAAACGTGAGTTCTTTTTAGTTTCGTATCGAAATGCATTTTGGGTGCCACTTTTGTTTCGTCCGAAGTGTCGCCGTCGTCGTCGTCGTCGGCACCTTCGACAATTATCGATCGCGACAACCTATCGATATCGTTCCTCTTCCGAAATACTTTTAAGGCATCTCTCTATTTGCTAACCAGGTTCCATCAGTTAAAACCATGAATTTATTTATCCCACGCATATTTCACTTTATCATTAGCCACGGTATACTTCCAGAGAGAACAGGCCACACGAGTGATTTACCTTTTTAAGCCAATAAGAATGAACTCGGAAATGACGTCCTTTTAGCGAAAGATAGGTTAAAAATAAGGTTTGAAGTTAGAAATACTTCTAGAACAAAAATACAAAATAAAGGAATGCTGAAAGCGATTTTATCATAGACGAAAAAAGGGTTCTTTTTTCATGATTCTATCGAGTGCCTGTGAGGTTTTCAAAAATTTTAACATAAAAACTATCTCTGATACTTTAGAAGAAAGCCTGAGTCAGTGCATATTATTATTATTATTATTATTATTATTGTTATTAAATAATGAATGTTCTGTTATAATTTTATTATAATAATAACTATTCGAATAATAATATTATTAAATAAATACCTGAATCTATTTAATTAAACAGATTCATGATAAATACCGCGAAAAGGAAACCTAACCATAACTAACGCTTCGACTGCTTATAAGTAATAGACGAGTTCTACATCGACTACGTTACTTTCTAGTTGAATATTCATGGGTTAAATAGATTCATGTTAAAACTAATTAGATTCGATTTAGTGGTGATTTTTACGAACGTGGGCCGGCGAATTTCTACTGATCACGTGTTGATTTTGTTTTATCATGTTTCTGGGTTTTTTATCTTTAAAGGTAAATGTCAATTACTGATTCACAGATCACGCGTACTGTCCAGATATCGTTAAAGGTATAGGTGCTGCTCTACTCACACCAGTGATTTCGCGATTGTAATTGAGATTTCGAATATAAACTTTAAGTATCAATGGTGATCTAATTAATTGGGGGATCTTAAAATTCATTTTGCGCGTGAAAATACGCCGCCATGTTAGGGTATAAAAGCGGGTAAATAAGCCTGGTATACCTCATAATGTAAAGGTACTGTCACGCGCAAAAACGTAATTTTGAAATCGGGCAATTGATTACAACCTGGCAAAGGCTTAGCTTTCCGGTTGAAGTATCGCGTTAAGGTTTTGATACGCCTGTTTCAACAGTTCTAATCTTTTCTCTCGAAAAGACATAGCTTATTTTTACCTCTCCGAGGGGACTTTGTACCCTAGGAGGGGTTATACAACCACCGTGTCTGTCTGTCTGTCTGTCTGTGGGTCTGTCTGTCAGGCCTGCGAACGCGTTCGCATTTTCGGGGCAAAGCGTAATCACTGCGTACCCAGTTTCTTAGAATCAGGGAAAAGGATTTTCCAAAAGCGCCCTCTTTTTGTCATTGGGAGGAGATGTATATTTTGGCTTGCCAACTTGTTTATTTATGCGCTAAATAACCTTTTCAGATTTATTTTTTAAGGGAGACGTTATATATTAAAAGAATAAAAAAAATCAGTCTCCAATGTGAAAGTATTACTACGGCTGTTCAAATTTGCTTTATAATATATTCTAAAAATCAAATTTGGTCTGAAAAGGTAGCGCATTTACTTATGAACAAGTGAAATGTATCTTTGAAGTATAACTCTCTTTTATCTCCTTCACTGTACGCCCTATCCACGCCGCGGTCAGCCACGACCCGAGTGCAACGTCCTTTGTGGAAACGATGCGTACGGCTCACATTTCTGAAACCATACCCCACTGGCATTTATCGGCCAAGGAAATAGCTATACAGTTTCTATTCTCGTTAAAAAGGGAATACGATTCGGAAAATGAGCCTTGTATCATATTATCCCCCTTCTTTATTACCATAAGTATCATAATAGCAATACGTTGACGCTTCCTATTCCTTTAAAGCTAATTTCTCGACTGAATCTTTTTTCCTACACTTACCCTCTCACCCAGCTCGCACTTGGTAATAGTATATTTCACCGATTTGGGTACATTTGTTCGAATTTCATTCGTCCGAACGGTGGTACAAATGTCTGAATGATCATTTGTCCGAATGCCGGAAAACAGGATCGTATGTCCGAAAACGTATTTCATTTGCCCGAAAAATTTATCACAACTTTTGTTGGTGATTTAGTCGTTCAATTTATGTTAACTTTACTGGCGAATTTCATTTGTTCGAATAATCGTTTGTTCGTTTTTTCGAACATTAGGAATTGGTTGTTTTTTTTTTAATATTGTTAATATAAGAAAATAGTAACATTAACGTGAACCTAACCTAACCTAACCTAACCTAACCTAACCTAACCTAAAATATCCACAACATTCAACGCAATTCCCACTTACTAACAAACAACGATATTTACAATGTAGTTTTTTATTTTTTATTCTTGCACTAAAAAAAAATCCGGACAAAAAAAAAACAGCAATAAGAAATACTAATTTAGCGACAGAATTTGGACAAGTGACGCTACCGATTCGGACGAATGAAACAAACAAGTTGTCCAATTCGAACAATTGAAACATTTGTTATTTCGGCGGTTCGGACGAATGAAATTCTAACATTTGTTCGACCGTTCGGACGATTGGAATTCGAACAAATGTACCTACCCCATTTCGCCTCAGTCATATTTAGACACTAGGGGGCTCCGTGCTCGGAACAAAACCTTGATTGCGCAATAGCAATCATTACGGTGATAATTTTTCTATTGGTTAAAATACCGTTTTATCCTTGAGATTAAAAAGGAAATATTTATAGAGAAATTTGATTAACAAATTTCATTATTCATTAAAACTACAGAACGGAAGTTGTAATTTTAAATTACAATAAATGTATATTTTACCAAAATGTCAACGATAAATTTGAAGAAATTAGATTGAAACAATTAAAATTTCGGTAAAGGGCTGATTATTTCAATCGCTGAGTTCCCATTGCGTGCAAGCTTATCAATTATACGAGCGAAATTGCGCTTTTGATTTTGAAACCAACGAAATAATTTTATTCCAGTTTAAAAAAGCAAATACCGAATTTTCGAATTTTCGAATAAAGCTCGGTTTTGTGACGTAACAGCTACGTGTTTTATTTTGTTTTCGTTAATTTTTTCATTTTATTTTATAGAAACATCTATTTGGGATTAATTGTTTTCATTTTAATGAGTAAAATATTCGCGAAGCTGCGTTAGACCATTTTATAAAATAATTACTTTTGGCCAACTAAAGAGAAGAAACCATACAAAATTCGTTGTCAGGTAAATTGTTTCATCTGTCAAAACCAACAACGGGGAAGCCTTTCACGTACTCCGCGCCCGTTTCAAATTCACGTAACTTAAAGGCCTTGTAAACCTCGTACAGACGAAACAGTGTACTTCAGATACTGAGGACAAGCTAGTAGCCAAACTCTCTTTGTTGGCAGTATGACTATCGGGTTACGTTGATGACTAAGTGTAGGTGAACGTAAATAAATATCAGCGAAAACGCGATTTAAATCTCAAATTTCAAAATGAGTACCTTTAGAATAATAATCAGCTAGGCTAATAGAAACGAAGCGAATGTTTATATTAGCTAATTCCAATTCAATAATTTGTCATAAATTATTAAGCACCAATTGTTTTATGATGAAAACATTTTTATTTTCTATAGGCCTTGGTCTCAAGCGAAACTAGATACATTGCGATAGTAAGTGGGTGATTTCACTTCCAATCTACCTACGCAACAGACAAAGCTACGACGGAAGTTAATTTTGAGAATAATTTCTACGCACTAGTTTGCGAAGGAGGTTCCTCGTTATCGTTAACGCAGCGCCAAGCTCACTCGCGGCGTATGTGTTAACTATTCAGGACAAGAATGTTTTCGGCGTGAACGAAGTATATTTGGCCTTTAAGTAAGTCACAAAACCCATCTCTTCCGTTGGAAAAACTCATTTTACATACATTTAACTCTTACGGTCTGCTTCTTGTCTCGTGAGTCAGTTCAATTTAGAAGAAATATTCTTAAGCCGACAACATCGGAATGTTGAATTTCGCCTCGACCCACTACACTTTACGTTTAAGACAATATTTCTAGTTTCGGAACCGAAATATAATCTAAAAGCTCTCGAAAGAAAAACAAAATACGCGTTAAGAATCGCCTTTTATTTTAAAATGTATAGAGTCCCTCGAGTGATTTCGCAGTTTCTCTGGGTTTTCTAGGTAAAAAAGAAAAATTTTAGCCAACGAATTTAGGCCGCACAAGGAAATACCGTAAAGAAACGTAGATGAACTCCGAAGTAACGTTTTAGTACAAGAAATCTCAATTTCTTTATATCTGGAAAAGGTTTAGAAGCGAGTCTGGGAATGTGCGCGAATTTTTTTCAATCGATAGTTTATACCGTTGAATATTTCTCAGGTTAAGAAGAAATTGTATAGTTTTGGCCGACGACTATCTTGCTCAGACTGAAATTAAGTTTTTGTTTTATTTTTCAAGCTCTCCGAATGAAATTCCTTTCTCGCGACTCTCTTAAGGAATCGAAATGAAAACGTCGTCGGAAAAGCTTCGCCGTTTTACTTACGCGAAAATCCAAAGACTAAAATTAAAATTAAATATATAATGAATAATTCCAAAGTTTAAATTGAAAGTTCAGAACGTATTTCTTTGGTAATCTGTCGTAACGTTTGAAATTTTTCAAAATGGAAATAGTCTTGGGAATGTAGAATAAATTTGGGTTTAAATATTGCTTTTTGTTTTAAATTTTATTGCCGACTGGGTGATTTCAAATTCAGTATAGCTCCTAAATTAATGGCGCAAATCGCTTTCAAAATAATAAATGTGATTGAAATTTATTTTTCAACCTGTAGCAGCAAAGAATGTGTATAAAAGGCATCTACATTTGAGCTCTCAAAGTCGATATTCTTGCTTTGCCTCGTTTAAGCGTCGATGAAAATAACTCTTGATATCAATCGTAAATCGTTTTTCCGCTTTGCACAGAAACAAAATTATTAATTAAGATTAATAATTATTCGGCAACTTCTTTCTTGTCGATCCAGTTTTATGCAATTTGTATAGCTTATAAGTTTAGCCAAGAGCTTTCACTACATTTTATCAAGAATGTATTTATTTATTCTTCAGGATAATGTTCAGCGGTATCGTGGCAGAATTTTCCCCAGACACGAGAAAAGGGGGAAAAATATTACTGTAGTGGGCTGCAATGGCGTCAGAAGAGCTCAGATTTAGGGATCCAATGATGTCTCGGACGGGTTGTTTTCCTCTTCGGACCCAAGAGGGGTGGATTAGGAACAACGCTAAAAATCAGTGATAGGTTCACTGATTATTCTGAAACTCGATTCCCCACTTTGAGAAGCCTAAGTTTCTGTTCGTTATCTAGTGTCTTTGAGCATTTTTATGGTTCGAAATGAACTAGCTCTAGTAACCCGGTCACATGAATTAATGACTTTAAAAGTTGCGCGATGACTTAGGAGTAAGGTGGTACCCAGGGTATTATCCTAACTGATTATTATTAATATTATTAGATTAATTCTCAGTAAATATTTTAGTTGACACACTTTTCGGACTTATATCGCTCTTGCTAACTAGTTATTTACTGATTTCAGTCATCAAAACGAGATAATACTAGTGGTTGTCTAAAGTTCATTAATAAACTTGCATTGAAACTGTTAAATAGCTACATTTCACTGTTTTTCGAGAATCTTTTAAGGTAGCATTTTAAGAGCGTTAAAGTTATTTATTTCGGGTGACTTATAATTTTTAGATTTTAATTGCTTTCTTCACCCATACATAAAATGACTTCGCCCCAGCTTTAAAAAAAGGGTATCGTTTATTCTATTGTACAGCTAAGAAGGGACATATATTAAAAATAGTTACATGTAATTCCTTTGATTTTACTTAACAGTAATCTGGGTTAAGCATTCTTGGGAAATTATATTGTAAAAATTAATTTTATCATGGTTTTAATATTTGGTTTCCCACGTGGCGGAAACGTTTTAAAAAGCACAGCGCTATCCCGAAATGAGTTCTTATTTATTTGAAAACTACAGGTTTTCAATTTTATTTTCTTTACGGGAGATGGATACATTTAATACTTCTTTTTGGCTTCGAAATAAGCAATTATCGGGCAAAAGCAATCTAAACTTTATCCGGATGAAAATGACTTCATTGCCACGATTTCTCTTCAAAAAAAAAGTCGATTATCGAGATCGGCGGCTTATCAAAGGGTTCAGACCAAATATAAATATAAGCACTGCGGGGTGCCCCTCGCGGAGGGTTCGGAGGCTGGGAAAACTACTTTCCACTGGGACATCCGAAGCACCTGTTCCAATTTGCATTAGTCAAAAAATTGCGACACATACCGAGGGAAAACTTTTTTTCCAGCCCTAGGGCGACTTACGGCCAATTTCTATATATACTGTTGATGAATCGAAGGAGTCGGAAGTGCTGTATATTAGCCGCCGACAGCTTAGGGGCGCGCGAAAAGTACTGATTTACCGTCTCCAAAAACACAGTTTTATAAAAGGTTACTCGGCCTTCAACGCGATCCCCGGAGAAATTTGTCGCTGCTTTTGCGATTGATGAATCGGAACCCTAAGATGCGGTTGCTCTTTTGAAATTCCAACACCGACCACTCCCCAGATGATACGCTACGCGAAATGTTTTAACTTTTAAAAAGTTTATTTCAAAAATATCTTTTAATGGTTGTTAAATTCCCCGAATTATTCAAATAACTTTTAATACAAGCATCGCGATACGATATTTTTTGAAGTTTTAAATTTATTTATAAATACCGATTTAATAATTCAAATAAATTATGATACTAACGTGTATTGAATGCACATTGTTTTTAGCTATTATTGTTAATTTTTGAGTCAAGGCCTCGCTGTTTCTTTATAATTCAAGAAAATAAATTTTTAATTGTTTATTTTGATTTGATTTTCAATCGAAAAGACACTTTGAACTTTTGTCGTGACTAATCTAGAGCTCGTCAAACCTTAAATGAAAAACAGTCGTAAAAAGGGGGGTTTACAATGCTATATTTGACTGTGAACTGTGCAGGGAAAGTATCAGTGCTACATGTATAATTGTAGCGCCACAGTTCTCAGCAGAATGTATCATTTTAACGAAATTAAATTAGGTTAGTCTGATAAGTTAACTAAGCTCATCTGGTATTGCGCTGTCCCACGTGGGGAGTTAGTTCTAACGAGAAGCAAAATATACAACTATATAATAGCAGCATTCCCTAATTGCCCCGATTTCGACGTCTTGATCAATTTATTTATAACTAATTCGGGCTTTAAGCCTTTAAGGACAGTATTGCTCTAATCTATTTGGAGCAATAACTGACAGGAATCGAATTGAGAACCAGGAATGTCTTATTTAAACTAATTTGATTTAAATCGGCGATTTAAGTCTTGATTTAAATAAAAAAATATTGATTTAAATCATATTTTATACTTCTAGGTATTTATGAAACTGTAGCAAATAATTGTTTCTGAAACAACGCCAATTCATAGCACACTAAATTACAATTACTATAAAAAATAAAATTAAGATAGGGTCAATGGAGGTAAGTGTGATCAAAATATTTTTGTTGGGAGTTTACTTGAAATGACTTCTAAACTAAAAATTGCACCCTCTTAAGAATTGGTACCATCAATATGGCCACTTTGTCCTACACAACTACGCAATCAAATTTAATATCAAATAAATCGTTATTTAAATATTAATTATTCAATTTAACTCAGTTACTGATCATACTTACCCCCAAAATGCGGGGCAAGTGTGATAGGGGGTGGGGTAATTGTGATCACGTGAAATCCTTGACCAATTGCTATGAAATTACAAACATGGCATCGCAATAAAGCTATATGATTTTCGAAGCTATAAAATAATATATTTTTAAACTAAAGTACCCAGATGCTTGTGTAGCTAGCTAAAGCTTCACCTTTCCTTTTTTAGGAAGTTTACATCGATAATATTTTAAAAGGGTGTCTTATAAACTATAAATTATTTTACCAAAATTTAACATTGATTAACTGATTACACTTACCCCACACTGCAAATTTAGAAAGAGTTTTTCCAGATTAAATTTTGAAAACAGCAAATTAATAGCAAAAATTTAAAATTTTCCCAGCAGGTTTAATGATAAGCAGACTACAAAATACCAAAATATGAAACCGGTTTGCCAGTTAGGAAAAAGTTACGGAACTTTTCTTTTGGGCATAAAATCTCTAAACACAAGTAGAATAGTATAACGTTTTTTCAACTAAAAGTTTTAAAAACTAAATTTAATTTAAATTAATATTGAAAATATACAAAATGTGTATAATTAAGTATATTTAAATATCCTTTCAGCAAATATTTTTTTATAATAATATATGGGGAAATAATAGGAGGTGATCACACTTACCTCCATTGACCATAATTAATTTCGATTTTCGTTTACGTTAGCAATGCACGCAAATTATTAATACATTGGTCAGGAAAAAAGATACAAAATACGTTTAAAAATCAATAAAATAAAAAAAACATTAATTGTTTTATAAAAAATCCGACATAAATCAAATTAATCTGTTTTTCTTAAAAATCTAAACACAAATCATCAATTATTTATGAACTTTATTATCTAGTCCGTATCGCCAGGTACTCAGTCCAAGCTTGGAGGAGGGAAGTATTCTGGAGTGGAAAATTCCATAGCGGTAATAAGAACGTCCTTTCCCGCCTATTGCTGTTAGAATTACCCAGACTACCCCGGTTTTTGGTCGGACGTCAGCTTTATCTGCCATCATTCTGGCTTGATGACGTCCGACCAAAAAGTGCATGATGGGAATTTTACAAAGCCGCAGGTGGCGCCCGACTTTTCCACTCCAGAATACTTCTCTCCTCCAAGGTCCAAGCCCGAAGCGGTACTTACCGGCCAGCGTCATGAGGAATCCGTGCACCTGGCAGAGGACTTGTCCGTAAATCCAGCGGTGGTAGAGCGCCGTCACGAAACTGGTGAAGCTGCCCAAAATGGAGATGCAAAAGTCCGAAATGCTCAAATTCATGAGGATGACGTTCATGGGGGTCAAGAGCGTCTTGTTTCGGCTCAGGATGACAATGACGGTCAAGTTGTTGGTGCCGCCGACCAGCGCGATGAGGAGCAGAATGGCCGCCGTCACGTGGAAACCCGTCCCAGACAGGGTCTCGACTTGGGTGGCGTTGCTCGGGGTCAGGATGAGCCGATCATCCTCGTCTTGGGGGCCGGGATCCTCCAAGCTGGAGTTGCTCTCGTTTCGCACTAAATTCCAGTAACCCGTCAAGTAGACGCAATCCGTCATCCCGAACAACTCCTAATGACGGAATCCTTCTCGATGCCTGTGCCTATTCTGAAAAATCATAAGCATACCATGAACGATGTAAATGTGGTAATCTTGTAATATCGCGCGCTATTGCTCATAAGTATGCCACTAGCTCTATTTCTTCACTAACGGTTTTTTTCACAGATATTGCGTCATCCATACCGTACGTAATATTTGACGTATCGAATCTCAAATGTAGGTTATGCCGTCGCGCAATTAGCTCTACGATTGATAAACTGATGGCCATTATTTTATTAAACAAACCTGTTTGAACAACCAAGGCTTAGGAGCTAAAATTAACTACAATATAGTGTCAAGTGCGGTTAATGTAATTAATTCGCAAATTAATTAAGTTTTCGCAGACTCAGATTCTTAAATAAATTGGCATTCTGAAATAAAAGAAGCAGGTTTCTTGGAAAAAATAGTTGAAATTCAGGTTGAGATTTTCTGGTGCATCTACAAGGTCGGAGTCTTTGCGGATTCTTTTGAGCCTAGGCCTAACTTTTCTAGGCTTGGTATGGGTTTTAATTACGCTGGTGGAATATCCCACTTCGACGACTGGTTCCATTTTCGGAAAGCGATCACTGAACCGAACCGTATTGTTCATTTTCCCCAATCTTTTATTTTTCTAAACTACCCTTTAAACAAACCGAGCGAGTTTATGAATTTCAATAAAGCTAAATTGGGCTGACTAAAATTCTGACCCAATTTCGAAGTTTTCCATTGGCTTAAATACATTTGTTAGTGGCCAATAGTGTGACTCCCAAAATTACTAGGATGAATAAAATGGTTAAAATCTAACGTAGTCCACCTTTTTACTGGTTCGTGGTGAAACAAACCGTTCGCGAAGATTTTTGAATGGAATAAAGGTACAGTGGCATACTTATGAGTAATTATGTTACATATGCTGATAGCGTAACACAGTGTTCCAAAAGCCCGATTTTTTGGCCAAAATTCTAGAATATGTAAAACTATTTATGATAGGTACCTATCATAAATAGTTTTACATATTCGTTTATTCAGAATACCTAGATTTGTCAAATGTACAAATTTTTTTCATGCGAACCCTAGCGGCCAAGTTAGCTTCCTATTGCGTTTTTGACAATCTTGACCTTTACATTGGATAGATTAAGCTATTCATATCATGTAGTATTTTTTGGATGGTGATGTCTCGTATATAAATAAAGATACGAAACGAAAACCATCTCAAAATGCACAAAATCAGTCATCTTTGACTGGCTCTAACTCCAAACGATGCTAGCCAATTTCGTAGATCTTTTCACTATGGGTAGACAAGAAGTCATATAATGTAATTACGGTGAAAAATCGTTGCGTTCTCTGTTAGTTCGGCAACCATTGACGTTTATCTATGTTAAAACAATTTCTTTAATATAGCCCAAAGCTAGCCAAGATTTGGGCGGTTTTTGGGCTGGAAAAATTAAATGTTTTAAAAAAAATCCGAAACTGAAATTTGCTCACAAAATGGTTTTGTTTACGAATTTGTTCAAGCGTGGGACATACCATTTGGAATAATCCATCTCCACAGTCTATTAGATATTGCAGGCCTCTGAGAATTCAATTTTTAAAAGAATGCAAAGACTCCATTTTGAAGAAAAGGTTTGGGTTGAACAACAGATTGAAGATATTCAGTCGCTTAATTAACAATTTCAAAAAATCTAAATCTATCGATCAAATATAGTCTCTATTTGACGGTAATTGATGGAAAGGTTTTAAGTATCATTTCTGGAGCAAAATCTCAGCAAACCTGTTCTATATGCGGTGCCACCCCAACGCAATTTAATCAAATAAACCTCCAAACAAGACATCACATAAACAAAACAAAACCATTTTGTGAGCAAATTTAAGTTTCGAATTATATGACTTCTTGTCTACCCATAGTGAAAAGATCTACGAAATTGGCTAGCATCGTTTGGAGTTAGAGCCAGCCAAAGACGACTGATTGTAAAACTATTTATGATAGGTACTCTCTAGAATTTTGGCCAAAAAATCGGGCTTTTGGAACACTGTGAGTAAGTAGCGTAAAACTTTTTAGTGTGACCACTGAACCGAGGAGTCGGACAATTGATATTTTGAGTACGGTATTTCGAATCTCAAAGTTATTTCAGAAATCAGAAACTGATTTTGAGATTTCAGAAAACGATTTTAGCGTTGATTCCTGTTTTTATAGGCTGATTTTCGCCCAAATGTGGGGTTTTTTTCATTTTTCAAGTTGATTTTAAGATCTCTAAAATCATTTTTTATCTAGCGGTTAGCTCTAAATTTAAAAATAACTAACTACAGATTAAGTAGTGTTAATACTACGTCGCCGTTAAAACAAAACCACGTAACTTGAGATACGTGGTTTTGTCAAAATTGACATATTTAGATTCTACACCCCAATTTACGTATATAACATTAAAAACATGAATAGGTTGCAATTGGATTTATTTTTTTAAATCGAGAAAACATTTAAACGTATCTTTGATATTCACAACGCATTTCGCGCAAAAGCACGTATCTTGCTTAATTTCAGTTCCTAGCTCACTTCATGACGCAAAACCACGTATCTCTAAAAATTCCCCTTTAGCAACATATTTTTAAATTAAAATCCTCATAAAGAGTCAATATTGAAACGAAATTATTTAACTATAAAATTAACTCACGTGTAAAAACCTAACACGCGATTTCACAAGTCCCTGCAAAATTAAAAAATCCATTTTTCTCAAAAAGGCCACCGAAAAGATACGTGGTTTTGTTTTAACGGCGACGACTAGTCGATTTTGTATTCGGATTCGATAATTTATTTATGTTGCCAAAGAAATGGATGTTTTTTTAATTTTGAAAGCGTTTTAATTTTCAATAGCGCTTGGTGCTCCCGTAAAAATATCTGTCAGTAATGATTTCTAGTAAATCGTTTCATGGGAATATCAAAGACTATTGCCAGCCGGCGGAAAGTTAGCAGTCCTTAGCCACGTTATGATTCATGTGATCATTGTAGAAACAGGTTATTAACTAACGTTAGGTGAATAGAAAATGCTATACTTATTTTTGTTAGATTACTTTCGCTGATAGCAATATTTAGTACCAAAAATACACAGCGGTGGCGATCGTAAAAATTATTGGGGGGCACAGGCCCTAATTGTTTATACAACATACATGTACTTAAAATTTAAACAAGAAAATGTACAGCTTTAAATCTGTATTACTATATTTTTTTTTAGTGTTCTTGCTAATATCTCACCCGTCAATGAATTAATTGATAACAAAATATAAGTCAGAAAAATATCCGTGCCTTAGTTCGTCACATAAATTACGAGTTTATTTTAAGTTGAAGATAATTGGATAAAACAGGGTACACGACGAGGTAAATTTCTGTTTGGACGAATCAATTTTATGCTTATTTCATCCTAATGTTAGTTGCATTAATAACTTCTTTAAAAAGACTGAATTAGGACCAAAATATAAAGGCAGTGAGATTAGAAATTTTTCCCTGATTTAGCTATTTATCCTAGATTTAATTTCTGTGGGGCTCTGCCCTCGTAGGTTTTTCCCTGGGGGGCTTGAGCCCCAGAAATTAGTCGTACTTGGGTGAGGGGGAAGAGGGTTTCAAGTCTCTCTATCTATCTATAAATATATATATATATATATATATATAACTGAAGCGACATAAGAAAAGACACTTTCCCATGCTACATGATAAGAAAATGTGTGTTTAGGGATTAGACCATGATCGTGGCAATACTGTTCAAACACACATTCGAATAACCTTGGTCAGAAACTAGAGATAAAAGGCCGTTGAAGGCTTGTTTAAAAAACGTTCGCAAGTTTATTTTTTAAAAGCGTCTCTACGGAATTGTCTACCCGTCAACCGGAGAATTCCCTTCGATAGTTAAAGACTTAAACCCTTTTCACACGAGCCCACATTTTTGCTAAACATTGTTGGTGAGCACGAGTCGCAAACTGAGAACAGAAAATATTTCAACAATGTGTTGGTCACACAAATATGATTTAAAAAAAATTCAAATTCAATAAATATGATTTATTTATTCAACAATAAGCTGTACACGAAGCCCTGATGACTTGTATATGAACATCGTATTTAAATAAAAATAGCACTCACACATAAAATAAAAGAGAAAAAAAAAAGAAATGAGTAAATAATATTATAACATTGAGTTGAAATAATACGAAACTTTTCCCCGAAAGGTTTTACAATTTCAGAGGGATGCTTATTCCAGTCATTTATGACAGTGTGGGTTAAGGAGTGGAGTTAGCGAGGGGCTTAGACAATTTAAACGGGTGATCTCTCGTCCGTGTAGAGCTATGAAAGGTAAAAAATTCAGAAAAATTTAACATTTAAATAAGAAGTCGTGCAGAAGGCAGATATTATTTACTTTGTGTTGAATAGCAACCGAATCGATATTTAAGGCCTTAAGACGGGAAGAGGTAGACAGAGTTACACATCCTTTTGATTACGCATATTAATGTTAAATACATCTTTTAATACATATACATATATTTACATCTGGTGCCGGTAGTCGGCTTTTTTCTGAACACGTATGTAAGGCAAGTGGAATACTTCTACAGGCGTCAGTAGGCTAATTTTAGACTTAATATTTCCGGTAACAAAAACAAGAATACGGTAAACGATAGAACTTCAAGAGCATTCCCTTCACTCTGTTTACACCGCGGAATCTGTGCATGCAATACAAATTAACTATTCTTTGTGAACAGGTGAAACTAATGCGTTTTCTTCCGGAAAGAATTCCGTTTTTAACGATTGTAGCATCCAAGGGTTCTTTTGTAAAAAAAAAAAATAGGCGGTTACACAAATTTTATTTTCGATTTCGTAAAATCGTTTTTCTACGCTTTTGCGATAAATTTGGTAAAGGTGGCGGCCGTGGTTCAAAAGCGGAGCGTGGTAAAATTTGCTTTACAATACAAAGATTATGGGGTTCTTTGGAATGCTACCTATAGAGAGTGCATATCTATCTACAAAAGTAAAGTCAGGAAATTGCTTGATTCTTTTGAAATGAAATCGCTCGAGAATCGCCCGAAGGCTTATCTTGAGTGGAATACTAATATTCATTTTTCTATCTCTACAAAAAGATTTATAGGTTTTCATCTGAAGTAGCTATGCAGAAAAAAAAGATATTTTCCACTCTGTTAACTTTGAATGTAGCTTAAAAATACAGCGTTGCTCAGATAAAAAAAACTGCACCTGCAACTTGCCACGACACTAGGTGGTTTATTTTCGCTGGTTCCGGGATTTCGGAGTAGGGTAAGAAGAGTAAGGCTATGGCGTCATTTTACTCCGATTCTGTGGTGGTGATAGTTTGAGTCGGTGTAAAAACGTTATTCCACAATGGCTGCCTGTGGCCTTTTTAGCAGATAAATTCTGGCTAGCAGACGACAAATTCCAATTTTCTCCTTTACACCTAATTTTCCGAAGGAGTAAAACGAGTAGCCCTAATACTCCGGAACAAGTGAATAGTTTATGAGGTGGATTAATTATCATCCCCGGAACAGGCGAAAAAAACGTTTTAGGGTAAAAAGAGAACACTTTTAGTCCGAGAACGGGTGAAAATAATCCACCTACTATTGAATTAATAAGCCTAAAAAGTGTTAGCCAACATTTTTAATAAATATTTGAAATTCTCCATTCCGAACATTTTCTATTTGAATGATATGGGACAGAAATAGGCTCGCACTGAGTCATCCAAAAAAAGTTATCTGGGAAAAAATATGTCAGCGACATAAAATAACCTTGAAGTGAAAGAGAAAAAAGTTTGTAAAAAGGACATTCGCTTCATTTGAGCTATTTTTGGTTGCGATAAACTCTTAGTTTAAAACTGAATTTAAACTATAAACTTGAATATTAAGAAATTAATATTTCGGAGAAACAGTTGATCCGAAATTTTGGGTTTTGAAATAAATGTATTTTGTGAATTTAAAACGTTTTTTAAGTATCATTTTTAATATTACATCGTATAGCAATGTACTTATATAACTTGATCTATACTCTAATATTTAAAAAATATAACTACAAATAACCACGTTGTATAAGGTTTTTTTCTTGAGAACGAGTTAAGAAATGAAAAAATAAATATTTCTAAACTTACCCTAAAAAATGGAAACAACACGGGCAATTTCAAAATTTAGATGGTATTCCTAAAATCGTCTTCTTTTCAACGTTAGAATAAACCGTCTTGAAATATTGAACGCGAAAACTTTTCCAATTTGAAAACGTGCGCTCCAAAGAAGCGGTCGTCTCAGGAACAGAGTCGCTCGCATCTCTCCGGCTCCGCGGCCAGGCTATATCTGCTCATCAAGTTTCCACCTCTGATCCCACGAGCGTCGGGGGAAATATCCCTTCCCTCTATCGGCCGAAAGTAGCAACATACGTGGCCGTATTATACGTACACTCTTCTGTCAGATCACGTTGCCCTTCTCGGTGTCTCATTCTTCTTTTTGACGATGTGTACTTGTCAATTAAAATTCGTGACACTTCTCTTTCTGAAAAAAGGATCGCATTATTTCGAACGTTTTAAAAAGTCTCATTTTAATCACAATGGGTCTACATATTCTATTTCAAATGTCTACATATTCTATTTAAAATCTGAAAACGCCATCTGGAAATTAATCCCAGACCCGTAATATCCCCGCTATAAACGATTTTAGGTCTAGTCGTTTATCCGTTTGTTGACAACTAAATATCTCTCTCCACAAAATGCCCCTTTAATCCATTTTTTAACCTTCAATTTATTTTGGCCAGATTACGAGCGGAGTGCTATCCAATCGATCTTACCATGCAAGTTATGTTCTTTATACGTCTTTACGAGCCAAATTTAATCCGCCACTTGTTACGTAGCTTTGAAAATGAAAGTTATCCGTCTGCCAAAAAATAAATTGGAGCTTTTTCGTTCCCTTTCCAACTGCTATTTAGAAACTTTAAATTGGAGAGTAATTATTTTTGGAAAATTTACTACACTTTATACGTGTACGCCGAAGAATATTATCGCGAACAAGTAAAAAGACCAAGAAGTGGGGGAGAAAACTAAGCTTAGTTTTCTCCCCCACTTCTTGGTCTCTTTCCTTGTTCGCGTTTTCACTCCTAACTCTCTAGACCATTGGTGGTTCTCGTGTTTTTGCTCTAGCTGAAGAATATTATCTTTCGATATATATTTTTACTGATATCTTAGTTACTGGTACAATATTCTTACCTGGATCAAAAATTATATTTAATTTTTAATTTAATTTTGGGAAGGTGATAATATCTACTAAAACAGGGTAAAATATTTGTAAATTTGGAGTATAATTTGATGCAAAAGCCATATTTATTTAAACTCGAGATAAAAAAATAACAATTTATTTTATGAATTAACTGAATTTTTAACATATCTTGTATATTGTTAATTCTTGCTTAATTGAGCCGTTGATTTCTTTAAAGCAAGTACGATCCTCCTAGTAAACCTTTTGGTGTAACCTAGCCTATTCAATTTATTTGTCTGTCTTTCACCTCACGTAAAAATTTAGGATTTCAATCGTTAACGAAGTAGCTTGAAGATTGTGGAGGCGCAGGCGGATTAAACTCGGAAAATGGGCCACCCACAAAGCGTACTGGGGTGCTTTTGCCAAATTTCCGAGAGGAACGTTGAGTTATTCGTAGATGAATTTTCTTCACCATTTAAATTCTTGTGATTTTGGCAATGAGAAAACGGAATGAGGAAAAAGTGGTCGCTAAATCATCAACGAAAGTTTTACTTTTAATATCGATTTGAGGATGAGTTTGAAACGGTTAAAGTTACCATAGCTAACGGCTGAAAAGTTTGAAAGTAACTTTAACCGGAACTTGATCTTAGTGAAAAGGATCTCTTCGATTTACACATTTGTCCAATAGCCAATTGTTCCGCCAAAGAATAAAATTTCCCAGAGAGAATAATGGACAATTGGCGTGACCGCGAGTCCATGACTCGAGATAGTACGATATTCGTTAAGTATCTATAATCGACTAACCGTGCGAGCCGAACTTGGAGAAATCGTCATCTTTGAGTCAAATACGAAGGCTATAATAATAGGCTATCTCTATTAACTTTCACTATGAACTTGCGCGTACAGAGGGCGAAGGGGTTCAGTACCTTGAACCTACTTTGAATCTTAAAGGAAGCGTGAACTTCCATTTATCAACGAATTTATCATTTCTGCCACCAGGTTTAACAGAAGCTAGGGTTGATTGGCGCTAGTTACGTTAAGAATAAGTCCTAGCGTGAGTCGATTTTTTAATTACTTCCTACTCAGTTTAAAGGAAGTATACGCCCTACGTTTTTTTAACGTAACAAGTGGCAATAGGCACTTCAATAATACATCTTCAAGAAGTTATAATTCCGAGAGCCAGGACCTGAAAGTTACTGTTGGAAAGGTGCTGGTTGAATTAAAGGAAACTTTCACCTGTACGGTACGCAACAAGTGTTCCCTTTTAACAAGGTAGCTTTTTTTGACATATTAAGGCTTAGCAAAAACACAACTTTCTGTTTAGTAAGTTTCCATTATTTCAACAAGTACTTTATAAACAGTAACTTGCAGGTCCTGGCTCTGGAAATATTACTTCTTGGCGATTTCCTTGAAGATGTTTTATTGAAACGGCAATTAGCCTAAGCTTTTGTTAAAACTGATGGTCGAATTGTAAAATTAGCTGGTCCACCGGAAATACGAACCTTTAAACTCCTTTGAAAGGAAACCAATGACATCATGTTCTGTAAATTTATAAAGATCTATTTAATTTTTCACATTGGAATTGATTTAAAAAACGCTGTCCATTTTTCATTCTTTGAGGCAGCTTCAATTTGAATTTTACAATTCCTTCTCAGTTAAAGGGACACAAACTAGGAAGACCTCTGCGTGTGGACGGTGTGGTGCCATAGCAGAGTGATTGAGAAAAATCATATCACCTCGGGCAGGAATCGAACCTACGACCTTTTGGTTACCGTCTCAACGCCACTACCATTGGACCGTCAACAACGGGTTAATTGAATCCCGTCAATAATGTGAACCAGATCGAGTCATTCATAAATTGGGTGTCCGAGGCCTGATGGTTCGTGGCCTCGGTAGTCCAATGGTAGTGGCGCTGGGACGGTTACCCAATGTTGTATTTTATTTTAGTTTGTTTATTTTGTTTGCATTTAAACCTTTATATGAATATAAGAAAAATAATTTTTAAACATAACTTTAGTAAAAACCCCGTAATTTGTACAACATGCCCCTCTCCTCGTCAAGGTCAGCAAAACCACGGTCTA
The DNA here is from genome assembly GCF_980474605.1 of Leiobunum rupestre. NCBI lineage: Eukaryota > Metazoa > Arthropoda > Arachnida > Opiliones > Sclerosomatidae > Leiobunum > Leiobunum rupestre. The sequence continues at coordinate 55,779,513 of NC_143387.1, forward strand.
AAGTACGTGTTTTAATTGGCTGCGAGAGAGAGAGAGGAAACAAGAAGAGCCCCGAAAAACGGGCAGAGGTTTCATAGAGTTGAAAGAGAACGCGTGTAGAGACAAAAATAAAGGATGTTTTTCACTTCAGCTGGATTTCATTTCATTCAAGAGCCCTATTATTTAAATTTACATTAGAGCATGATAAGAGTAGAGTAGAGTCCCTAGAGTTATAAATTAAAGAAATTAAACCCAAAGGTTGTAGGTTCGATTCCTGCCCGAGGTGAAATGATTTTTCTCAATCACTATGGTATGGCACCACACGCAGAGGTATTCCTTGGTTTAAATTAAACTTCTAATATATTCAGTGGCGGATTAACTACCACTCGGGCCCCTAGGCTTAGCTTTGTTTAGGGCCCCCTTGACCTTGGGAAACTTGCCGCGGCAGTTTTGATATTATTCGCTTAAGCATTTATGGTTGTACTTTGTACCATACTAAACTTTCTTATGAAATATATATAACTAAAAAAATCTGAAGATACATTTTTAATTTTATTTTTAAATAATTATTTTTTAAAAAACTTTCTAGTTTTTCGGTTTAAAAATATGTTAATGATAGATTTTGAATCAATTTTCTGAAGAATATCCGATTCAATATGCATAAGTGCTAAATTTCCAAGTTTTTCATCACACATCGTTGAACGTAAATATGACTTTAACCTCTTTAGAGCCGAAAATGAACGCTCAGCTGAACAATTGGTTATCATTAAGCACAAATAAATTCGAAAGCAAAGATATATGTTATAAAACACAGTAAAAACAAGATGAAGAACTGACCATTGACAAAGCACACCTTAACTGAATTCGTCTCAGAAGCAAAGAAATTATTTTTCTTGCTATTTTTGTCGCACAGATAACTCGAGTCAGAAATTAGAATTTCTAACCCGGCCTTGATTGGCACTTGCCTTAAGTTTTATGAACAGCGCACAGGTTATCACAGTCAATCAGTCCTTCAATTAATCAAATATTATAATATATCAAAATCAGTGGCGGCTTAAAAAGGCTGGGTCCCCGTGGCGGCAATGTTTTGTGACACCCCCCAGGACCGTGCACGGGTCCTTCGTATTGCACCCCCCCCCCCCCCATTCGGGCTTCTCCGCCACTGATCAAAATTGGTCCGTTATTATTCCGTGGCTACTCGCAAAGTATTATTTTATTTAATTTTACTATTTTTTTAGGACAACAGGATACACGCATAAAATAAATGTTTGGAATATACTATATAGATAAAATCAATAAAGAAAATAACTTTTTCATGTATCCGGCTTTACTACAAAACGACGATAATACAGACGACCTTAGCGGCGGTGGTTGAAATGAAATCCGACAATCAGTAGAAAACGCGATTACAAGAATTTGTGTTTGGACAATTTTCCAACAATTTTTTTCCAACTAAAAGCTTAAATATTTTTCTATTTTGAGTTAACTGTGGATTATTTATTCTCGGGGGCCCTTCTAGAAAAATCCTACCAGGCCCATTTATCCTCCGGGCCCGTAGGCTTAAGCCTACTCAGCCACTGAATATATTAGACTAATCATGGAATGAAAACGTTTTTTTATTTTTTTCGGAAAAATACGGCAAATTTTCCGACTTACAACACTATAAAAAATTCTTCATAAAAGCAGGCTACCAAGGGGCCATATAGAGCGAAGGATGTGAAATATAGGGTTAAAACGAAAGTATGCCAATGGCATTTGGCGTTCAGCACAATTAGTAATTGAAATTCTCTAACCAAGACACGTTTTCTCTAGTAAGCCGTGCTCAAGGTAAACCCAGGGTTGTAGAGAGATGGTTCGATTCTACCATAGGAGAGTTTGGCTAAAGAAAAAGTGACAATTAGATGGCGCGCCCGACACTGTGTAGCCCCTTCAGATACTTATGGGTGTTCCCCCAATGCATAGAAGTACCGAGGTGCAGCCTAAGTTATAGGAAACAGCGGGAAATTTGGATTTTACAAGCTAATTTCTGTTTCGTTTTTACACGTGTGAATTTTAAGGAAATTTATTTTTTTAATATTTATAATTAGCGAACGTTAAATTTCAGTTTATCAGATATTTATTTGAACTGAAATACAAATTATTACTTGAATTATTAAAGGAATAACACTGACCGTAGTTTTGCCTTTTGGCTCTTAATTAGCTTCGGTTTGCTTAGATTGTTCACAATTTCAAAAATTAATTTGTTAAACAATTTATAACAAAGCGACAATTAACTAATTTAGAGATCATAAGGAACCGAGATCGATTGACACGAAAAATTGGTAGTGTTCCCTTTCCGTAGGTCGTCCTGTGTAATGAGGTAAAGCCTACAAAATATCTGTAGGGGCTACTTAGCGTCACTAGCGCCATCCGTGGTAGAAAAATATTTCGCCAAAAACAAATCTAAGTGATCGAACCATCTCTCTACAACCCTGGTAAACCTAAAGGGGTCTTGATCACATGGCTTTCAAATAGAGCATTTTTAAAAGTCTTATAAAATGCGCTTGGAAAATAATTTTTTAATACTGTCAAATACCATTATGGTTGTCTTTTTGCACTCCATGAATTTAGTATTTTATAATACATATATGTTTAATGGTTAATGTTTTATAAAAATTTAAAAACGAAGAAATCTAGAAGCCATTTTAAACTTCGTGGCGTTATTTTTTAAGTAATACTTTTGAAAATGTTAAAGAAAATAGTGTGGTTTTAATCTTTGCAGAAATTAATTAATTTTATTTGCTTTGGTTTTTTTAGAATTAAAATGTAGTAAATTTTAATTTTACGAAATAACGATTTTATTCAAATTATTTGTAATTTCGGTCAAGATTAAATAATTATTCCAAGTTTAAACTTAATTTTAAAACCATTTTAAAAATTTTAACTTAAAAAAATAACTACTAATCGTTAAAACGCTGAAGGCCGTAGCATCAACTGTGCATTTTGTTTACGGGCGTAGTTCACCTCTTCTACGATATATGGTGGTAAATACGGATACGAATAAAGAGTAATTGGGAACTATAGTGTCTGAAAACCTTTTATCTCCAAATTACCCCCACCCGCCTTAGTAGAAGGCCAAGATGTAAAACTTGTTACAATGCCGAAGAGGTTTTCCTCTTCGTTTCCCCCCCCCCCTCCCACCAGCGCGCTCTTAACGATCCTGGTGGCTAGGGCAGCAGTTTCGATATTCCATAGAGTAAATAACGCGCGGTACACAAAGCAAATAGTAATTTTGGGATAGACAAGTGATTGAAAATAATAATTATAATTTTCACTACATTACTTTAGTACTTTAACTTGTTTTATTTTTATAGGGTGTATTCTCGTGACCAAGGGCGTATCCAGGATTTTATTTCGGGGGGGGTTTTGAGGGAAAATTCAAGGGGTGGGGTGCTGACGGAAGTTTTACTGTTTTTTATACGCCCTTGCTCGTGACGTCATTATCGCTGTAGTGGAAGGCTAGTGTCATCCCCCTTTCCCCCATAACTATCTACCTTAGAGCAATGGCCGCCATCTTCTCGTGAATACCACCTATAAGGTTAAATATAGGCTAGAATAATATTAGTTATAAACTAAAGTATAAAATATTAAGTTTTGCTGGATTTATTTACTCACAAAGACATTTTACATGAAAAAAATTTACATTCTTATCTTGTTTTGCACAGCGTATTTACTATCTCTGGTCGAAGGTCGCGTGTATTCGAATGGGCAAAGCCATACACCCTTAGTAGACACAGGTAGGCAAACTAATACAAAGCTTTTGAGGCTTTGTGATTTCTTATCGTTGGATATATAAATTGCCACCCTAAGTGAAAGGGTGGATGCCGCCCACCATCAGGAGACCCGGGTGGGCAAACTAATATAAAAACTGTTGAGCCCATGTGATTTCCTATAGTTAGATATACTATTTACCATCCTATGTTAAAGAGAGGCCACCGCCCACCCTCAGGATACACGGGTGGGCAAACCAATTCATAAGCTGTTGAGGTCATTTATTGACTTAACTTGCAAGGTAATTTGACAAAAAGCTATATTTTAAATTTCGATATATTTGTGGTAGAGCTATAAACGGGTAGTCTTTACGTGAACTTGTAAGTTAATATACCTAAGTTTTGCGAATGGTATACGGCAAAGATTATCGAAATAAAAATTTACCTTCATAGATATAAAACTACATATGCCCGAATGCCCCTAGTTTTTGGATGAGTATGGCAGTCCAATAATTAATAATGGCGGTACGTAAGTGTGTGAAGGGAAATAGAGTCTTCAATGCTTTAACTTTTTAAGCGTACGCGTGTTCTTAATAATATAATACCTTCTCCCGATAGTGACTTCAATTTATAATTGTTTCTCTATGGTTCTATTGCTTTTATTACCCAAAAGGAAGTTCGTCAGTGTGGATTGAACTCGTAGTTTGTCTTGAACCTTTTGTTTGGTGTAACGAGTGATGAAGTTTTTTAATGTATCTTGTTGATTTATTTAAATAAGAAAATAAGTATCTCATTGGGGGGCTTTTAGAGCATTTATAAGTACATATGGGCATTTAAAATTTTCGAGCTCGTTTATTCGAGTACTCACTTTCGAGCGAGGCATCTTAAGCGAGTGTGCCCACCACCCACCACCCACCACCCGACGCGAAGTTTGAGGTTCACTTGACCTTAAACTCCGAAAATATACGAAAAATAAGGCGTAAAAAACGTAAACCAATCACACTAAGGGAATCGTCCAAGGTTATTTGAAAAAAAAAACAAGTATCGCTAAGAGTGGACGATACTGTTCGAAAAAAGAAAAAAGATAAACACGAAGTACATTTTTACGCCAAAAGGTATTTTTTCACGTTTTTATAGATTAAATATGATATAACAAATATCAGTTGACAGTTTTTATTGAATTAAAAAACCAAAATTAAAAATGACTAAAATATAAAGCGCAAAAAATTACGTAACAATATCAACCGCGTTAGATTGCCATTTTGAAATTTTATATATATCTATATATATATATATATATATATATATATCTATATATATATTTACGTGACGGTACTTAGACAAAACTACATCGAATATCCAGTGGCGGCGCAGGCTACAGCCTACTTTTATTTCGCTTGTAGGGGCCCCAAATCTAGATGAAGGGGCCCCGAACAGCCCCCTAAAATGATTTGCGAAACTAGAAATATCAAAATCCGAATTAAAAGCCTGCTGTTTTTAAGTTGCGAACACTGAACAGTGATTTCTAATATTTTTTTGAACGCAGCCTTGATTCGTTGTAGTTGCTAAACTAGCTACTTCAAAAAGTGTTGCATCGTTAGACAGATGATAAATTGCACGGTTTTCCGACTCTCCGAGGCCCAATTTCCAAAATAAAGATAAAATAAAGCGTGGCAACTGGCAAGTATTTTTGCAACAATTGTATGTGAAAATGGAGAATGCTGTTGGAGGATGTTGCCCATATGTGTATTGTTATGCTCATCGACTAAAAAAAAACTTCCGAGTACATTTAAACAGTTATGTAAATTTTTTTTGTAAATTATTAAAAATAAACCGGTTTTGTCACAGTTTTGTTTAGTTAGTGTATGTAAAGGTTGTACCCCCAAATTAAAGAATTAAGTAGCCTACCCATAGTAATATCCTGGCGCCGCCACTGCGAATATCACATTATTTGTTACTTTTAAATTTAAACAACCTGTCTCCTTATTAAGCTCTCCAACATAGAAATGTAACTGTAACATAGAGTAAAAACGTGTCCATCGTGTATCCTGCTTTATGAGCTAATTCTAAGGAGTAAAACTTTAAGTAAAGTAGAGTAAGTCTCGTTACGCGACTAGAAAATCAAAAAGTTAAAATGAAGTAGCGTAAAACTCGTAACGCATTTAAATAAACTACTCGTGTTTAAAGACTGAGCTACATCAAATTAAAACCAGCCTTTACATACTTTTGGCGCCAACTATAAAACTTACTCACTTTATAGTCCTCGAAAAAATGCGCCCCCAAACCTCTTGCGCCCCCACACAGTTGCGTACCCTGCGTACCCTATATCGCCGCCCCTGCTTGCAAGACTCCCTCGGATTCTCTCGAGCTGATTGATACGCGGGGAGAAATAAAATGCACTGTGGAAGGGTATCGAAAACCTGTCCTCTTAATTTACTGTCCATGATTGCACTTGGCCCCGAAACTGACACACAGACTGACAGACACGGTGATTGTAATACTCCTCCGAGGTAATAGTCCCCTCGAAGAGGTAAAAATGCTTAATGAAAGTATAGACGCAGTCAAAAGTGAATCCAATTTAAATTCTTTAGCTCCGAAATCGAATGTTAAAAAACAAAAAGACATTCCTGCCATGAGTTTAGAAGAATTTAACGTACGGAATCGCATTTTTTTTAAAGAATCCTAGATTCGCGATATTTCGTACTCTGCCTGAATTTTATTTAAATTTTATACCAAAATGTACTGACGAGAAGTACCCGGCTAATTTACTCTACTTCGAAAGCAACACGGTCCTTCCTTTCAACGAGCTTTTGAATGCATGTGAGAAAGTTAATATTGAGCTCACAGATAACCAAATTAGTAGAGTTGAGAGGAAAACGAAATTACAATCTAAAAGCAAACTTTGGCAGTGGCTAAGCGCACGAAGAATTACTGCTTCCAACTTCAAGAGAGTGTTTCTTTCTAATCCCGCTCTGCCTTCTTTGTCCTTGTTAAAAGTAATATTTTATATAGCCAGTCACAGTCCTTCAACTGATGCGACCAGGCGGGGCTTAGATCATGAAGATATGTAGCCAAAAAGTCATATCTCCAATTAACTAAAGGAAATCACGTAAATTTTGGCAGTTGAAGTTTCGGTACGGATTTTAAACAAAAAGTACCCTTATTTAGGGGCGTCTCCTGATGGAATGATTGCTTGCGACTGTTTGCGGTAAGGGAGTCCTTGAAATCAAGGCTCCTTTTAGTATGAAAGATAATTGCTTGAAAGATAAATCCCCTAAGTCATGTCTAGAGGTAATTGACGAAGTGTACAGATTGCAAAGAAACCATGCCTATTATTATCAAGTCCAAGCATAAATATTTGTCACGGTGATTTTGGTGTTTGGACCAAAATAGATTGCCACATTGAAAGGATATATCCAGATGCTGAATTTCGGCAAGCTAACAATGTGCAGGCTGAAAAATTGTTTATATGTGCCTTATTGCCAGAGCTAATAGCAAAATGTTTCCCATGAAAACTTTGTGAACCAAAAATACCTAGTGCATCCAAAACGAGCCAAATAACTAGTTCAAAGTCTGTCCAAAACACGTCCAACAACTAGCCAAGGAAACATTCCAAGTCCATCCATTACATTTTTGTTTCGAAGTCCATCTAATAGATGTCAAATAAATAGTCAAGGTCCAGCTGCAGCTAATCAACGGAACCAGAGTACTAAAGATAGGCAAGGGACCCCAAGTCCATTTAACGTTGGTCACAGTGGCACGCACCGGGTGTCACCCGTTTGGGGCCGTTTTGGGATTAACACCCGACCGTGAAAAAAATAAAAACTTACACAAACTAGAGAAATTCGAAAAAACGTTTTTACGCGTTTTGACTAGTAAGTAGCACACCATGATATCCGCACCAGGTGCCACCCACGCTAGCTACGCCAAAAACTATTCAGGGGAACCCAAGCCCATCTAATCCATGTCCAATTAATAATCAAGGGATCTCAAACCGAACCATCGCTTTAGCTAGTCCACCGAAAAATACATTTGATAAAACAAGTCACCATGATATTCAGTTGAACATTATCAGTCCATAAAATAATGTAAAAAAGCTTCATGCAGCACCAATAATCAAAATCTATTTCAAAGTGCAATCAAAAATTATCAAAACCAAACTCTCGTTAAGTCAAACAATCTCAGCCCATGAAAACTGTGTTTTGATCAAAACATAGATATTGATAGTGATGAAAACTGGTGCCATTATATGGGAAAAGATTATTGATCTAAACTGATGGTTTCTGATGAAGATAACTGTAAAATCCAATGGTTTTACATCACGTGTTTGAAAATTGTAGTACCGTCGAAGAAAAAAAATGGTATTGTCCAGATTGTGTGGAAGATCGTCAATTTTGAATACAAAGAATTATTTTGAAATGAGATTATTCCAATGGCACAGCAGATGGGCAAAGGTTGACTAAGGCACATGCCACTAAAGCTATTTTTATCAATGCTAGCTTGATGTTCCTATGGCGCACCGTGTAATAATTCGACTGGTATTTTGTGATGTAAAATGGAAAATTTTTGACGAAGGTGACCAATAACTCTTTCAACATGTATACGAACGTTAGCAATTTTTGTACTCTCTTCAATAGCTTTTGGGTCTAATTGTTTTTATTTTTAGTGAAGGTCGGAAGTTTTACTGTAGCATAGTATAGACCAACTGAACCTTGAATATTAAACCATCTATCAGCCAGGAGTAACAAATACTAGGAGAACGTCGCGACTCGCTAGCCTTTAAACACGCTTACGCAGTGTTGCGTACAAATTTCATTGGACGAACCTTTAGGCTGAACGTTTTACGGAAAGGGGGAAGACAATTTCCAAATTTTCCCCTTCCGATGGCAGCAGGTGCTAAAGCGTCTAACCAATGAAAAATGTACGCCAGAAAATGCACGACTTTTGACGGGTTGCGTTCTCCTGGTGTGGGGTGCTCCTACATGTAGCTATCAGTAAGATGTTTATCGCTAACTCTATACCACCCCATCCTTGCAATAAACAAGACGTACGACGGTCGGAATACACACAATCCTCCTGATGTGTTAAGTTTGTTTGAGCTATTTACAGCAACCTGCAACGCCGGTGACATAACCAATATATATCCACGGCCATACTTATTTGCACCTATACTTATTTGTTACTTCTGTGTTCACACTTATTTGTTAATTCTGGTCAGACGTTGAGTATCACATTAATTTGTTACTTATAGTCACACGTTGAGTGTCCCTCTTATTGGTTACTTCTGGTCACACGTTGCAAGCATCGCGTACTGCTCCGATAAGTGTCACACTTATTTGTTACTTTTGGTCATATTAGAACGGGCTTAGAAAATGCCAGAGAGAAATTCGCGTATAGTCTGTATAACCACGCGTGTTTCCAATGTTGGAAGTTGAGGGGGATACGTATACGCTGTTCAAAAAACCTTACTTAGAATTAAAATTAAGCAACGTAATTGCAATTCAAGGTTATATGGAAACCACAGCTATTCAAAAATATAACTTTCATGAAAATCGGGCTTAAATTAAGGAACATTATGTCGATTTTCAGGCGGAAATATAAAACCACGAACATTGGGGTAGCTTAAATTACCCCGAAAATCATACTTAACATTAATATTTACTGAAATAACCGGAGGGATAGTTCCTCTGAATCCTAACCTATACAATAATATTTTTTTAACATTACCGGACTTAATTTAAAAAAAAATATCTACCACACAAAGCCAAACTACCAAAAACGGTAAATTGGGCAAATGCCCAACTTCTTGGGCTTCGATTTCAAACATTTATGAAAGGCTATCAATGGCGATGAATGTACACTCGAACGAGATATCATTGACTCTTTTAGGCCTAACCGTTGAAGAGATATGCGCGACACGGCGGCATCGGCAACGGCTACACTGTACGTGAAACTAATACACACAAATCCTTAGGATTGCGTTTTCTTACACACAATCCTAAGGATTTGTGTGTATTAGTCTCACGTACAGTGTAGCCGTTGCTGCCGATGCCGCCGATGGCGCCGTGTCACGCATACCTCTTCAATGGTTAGGGCTAGACGTGTCAATGATATCTCGTTCGGATGTACAGACATTACCATTGATAGCCTTTCATAAAGTTTTCAAATCGGAGCCCAAGAAGTTGGGAATTTGCCCAATTTACTATTTTCGGTGATTTCCTTTATGTGGTAGATATTTTGTCCGATAACGTTAAAAAAATATTATTGGATAGGTTAGGATTCAGCGGACCTCTAACTTCGGTTATATCAGTAAATATTAAATTTAAGTATAGTTTTAAGGGTAATTTACGGGACCCCAATTTTGGTGGTTTAATATTTTCGTTTAAAAATCTACATATTTAAGTCCAATTTTCATGTGAGTTATATTTTTGAATAGCTGTGGTTTACACTTAACCTAAAATTGCAAATACGTTCCTTAAATTTAATTCTAAGTAAGGTTTTTTGGGCAGCGTATACGGACCCCCGCAATTTCCAACATTGTAAATCCGCGTGTTTATAGAGGTCTAAGCGACCGTTTCCCTCTGGCGTTTTTCAAGGCCGTTCAGAGTGGGCCGCGCTTTCAACGTATGAGCAGAAGTAACAATTAAGCATGACACTAATCGGCTTAGTCTTCGGCGTATGACCAGAAGTAACAAATAAGTGTGATCAAAAGTAACTAATAAATGTGATCAGAAGTAACTAATAAGTTACTAGAAAAAATAAGTGTGATCAGAAGTAACTAATAAGTCACTAGAAGAAATAAGTGTGACACTCAACGGCTGACTAGTAGTAACAAATAAGTGTGATCAGAAGTAAAAAATAAAAGTGACACTGATCGAAGAAATTTTCGATGCTTTCAAAGTATGACTAGAAGTAACAAATAAGTGTAAATATGTTTATATGTGTGACCGTGGATACATTTTGGTTGCGATACCGGCGTTGCAGGTTGCTGTGAATAGCTCAAACAAACTTAACACATTAGAAGGATTGTGTGTATTCCGACCGTCGTACGTCTTGTTTTTCTCTCCTTGGTCGTGAAGAGCTAGGGCTAGACATAGCCTTAACAGCTCTGAGAGTCCAAATTGGAAAGTCGCGGGAAAATAGATATATACAAAAACCAAAGAAACGGAGGTCAATTACACAAGGCTATAGGAGATTTGAGGGCACATTAAGTTTTAAGTGAATTTTAAGTTTTGCTTTAAAAAGATGGATAGCCCTCAAGGAAACCATGTCCTCAGGGAGAGCATTCCAATGAGGAATAACTCTGCGAAAAAATGAATTTTTAAGGGTTTCCTTGTTGGAGGTTCTAAGAAAAAGTTTACGGTAGTGACCACGAGTGCCAGTATTACTATTCGCAAAAGTAAAATATGGTTGATTTGGATCACATAAAATTTTAAAGAGCGATGTTAAGTCTAGATAAAGTCTACGAGATTGAAGGGGGACCCAATTAAGTTTAGCCAATCGACAGATAGGGGCTCCAAATTTGACTAGAAAATTCCAAGAGGGGGCGGACGTAACAGTCAAAGAGGCGACTAAGCATAGCAGGGCTGATTCCAGAAAAATTAGCTTTAATGGTGGCAAGAAGACCAGAGGCATGACCACAAACCTTAGTAATGTGTGTGCGAAAAGAGAGGTTATTGGAAACGTGAACACCGAGGTCGCGACACTCATTAACTCTTTGAATATTACGGTTAAAGAGGTAAAATGGGGATGGAATTCTCGTATGACATTTCTCTCGTTGGATAGAGAGCGCAACTGATTTATAGTCATTGAAAATGAGTCCATTGGTTTGAGACCAGAGTTCAAGAGTTCGAAGGTCAGATTGAAGGGTGATAATGTCAGCGAAAGATTTTATCACATGGAACACTTTGAGGTCATCAGCAAAAAGCTTGAGATCAGATTTGATGTTCTGGGGGATGTCGTTAATGTACAAGACGAACAATTGGGGCCCTAAGACACTCCCCTGGGACCAAGCGGGAGTCACTCAAAAAATTCCCAACACGCACCCGTTGAGAGCGGTAGAGAAGACAATTCTTTAGCCACGTGAGGACATTGTTCCTGATGTTAAAAGTGGATTCGAGTTTAGCCAGGTCGAGACGATGATGGGGGACCGAGTCAAAAGCTTTAGCTATATCAAGGTAGATCGCATCGACACGTTGGCTATTATCAAAGGCATCCAACCAAATAGCCATAGTAGATAGCAGGTTCGATTCGACTGATTTGCCGTGTAGAAATCCATTTTGAAATTCACTGAGAAAGGGATTGGCATGGGATAGTAACGCAGATCGAACACATTTTCCAGAACTTTGCAAATAGAAGAGGTAAGGCTAATTGGCCGATAGTTCGAGGCGTCGCATTTTCCCCCTTTTCCTTTATAGATAGGGGTGATATGAGCCGTGCACCAGTCCTTCGGGAGTTCACCAGTTTGAAGAGAGACCGTAAATAGGTAGCTAAGCGGTCGAAAAAGGGAGGTAGCACAGTTTTTTAATAGTCTATTGGGAATCCCATCAGGGCCCGATGCACTTTTGGTGTCGAGAGATTTGAGAGCTTGGCGGACGTCACGAAAAGACGTCAGTTTTCGGAAGGTTCAGCAGATCGTACTGGTTAGTATTGAAGTTCCTAGAAAGTGTGTTATTAACGCAGTTGGCCATCTGAAGATCCGAGTCAGTTTCTCACCGTTGGAAAGTGTAATATTGAGACGCGAAGGTGGTACACGAATTTGTTTCTTGAAAAAGCGATAGAAGGCTCTCGGGTCTTTTTGATACTATTAAACTGCCGTTGGTGAGACTTTGCTTTAGCTCGAGAGATCAAGACTTTGACAAGCTTCACTTTATCCTTGTAGGCTGGTTGGAGATGATTGAACGAGACAATGTTATTAGATCGAATCGTGCGCTGGAGCCGTTTCCAGAGGCGTTCCTTTTTCCGAATGGCTGGTTTGGTTGGCAGGGGGACCCAAGAGCGGCGGCTTTTGGGTTTGTTGGAGCTATAAAGTGGCACTGCAGTGGCCACACATTTGAGAATAACATCCTTAAAGAACTGCCAAGCTTCCTCCATAGGAAGATCTAGGATACGAGACCAGTCTTCCTTGGCAAACCGAGCATTAAGGGAGACAAAATCAGCACGAGAATAGTCGAAGTCATGCTCAAAATTTAACGAAGGCTGAACAGCGGTTATGCTCGAGGAAGTTGGGTATAGAATTTGTAGGATGATATGATCGCTACGGCCACGAGGCGGGAACTCAGTGATTGATGGCTGTACATTAGTTTGTGTTAGAACCAGATCTAAAATGTTAGAGCTAATATTGTGTGATTGCGAGAAACAAGTTGGGATGTTAAGGTGTTGCCGAAGAAATTGGCGTTGGAAAGCGTTGAAAAATAGTTCGTGAACGGCAGTAGCTTTAGGTCGAAGAGTATGGGTGGGCCAGTTAATTAGTGGAAGATTATAGTCACCAACGAAAACCAGTTCCATGTGTTGTTTAGTGCGTACAATTTCAGAAATGTTGGAGATAAGTTTGGAGTTGTTCGCATCAGAGGTAGTAGGGGAGCGGTAGACACAGGATAATAAAAGCCAGGTGTCGCAATTGTCAGGCTTTAATTCGAGCCAGACGGATTCATGGAAAATGAGTCCATCACGAATGTAGACTAGAACACCACCACCTCCTTGACCAACGTGATCGCGCCTGATAAACTGAAAACCCGGTAGATTGAAATTAGCGTCGCCATGAGAATCATTTGCCCAAGTCTCGGTAATACAGATACAGTCAGCGTTCCAATTGGGAGACAGTGTTCCAAGTTCTTTGATTTTACCTGGGAGAGACTGAGCATTGAAAGACATAATGGTAACATATGAGAGGTAATGTGGCGAGAAACGTGCAGAGGAGCTGTAAATGACGACGAGGAGGAATTTAGTTTTTTGAAGCAGGGAAGGGAGGGATTGACGCTGAAACGGTGAAGGGAACTGGAGAAGAAGGCTCGCTGATGGAATCAGAGGAGATTACCAGAGGAGACATCACTTGGGAGAGTTACCAGGGTGTGTGCGAGTGGTTGCACGCTAGCGGCTTGAGATTCAACTGGAGTTTGGGCGATTGAATTGTCATGGGTAATTGGAATCTCTTGGGGTATGGCTGTCAGGGGCGTAGGAACCGGGAGGGGCAGGGGGGGCAATGCCCCTCCCTAGAATTTTGCTGGGAGGGGCAACTAATGTTATTGCCCCCTCCAACCTTTGGTCAGTTGAAATCTTCAAAAGGCTCAAATTCTCATTTTAAAAGCAAATAAAGCTTATAGAACATCAACTGTGTTTAAATTTCAGTCTTTTCCCGCCTATTTACGTAGTAGTAACAAGTACACATGCATTCGGAGAAGCTACACTCCATTAAAAATTAAAAACCATTCTCCAGATCCCTTTTCGTTTATCTTTGCCCCCTCCAACTTCTAGAACGTTCCTACGCCCCTGATGGCTGTGTTGGATTTCGCGTGTCGTTGTATAATTTTTCCACCGTGAATAGAATAGATGTGAGTTGGGTTTTCTTCCTTTAATTTGCGCAGTTCATCGAGAAAGCCTGTGAGCCTGGCGTTGTAAAGCGGTGCGGTCCGGAGCCACAGGAAAACGAAATTCGTTGCGATTGTGCATTTCCTGTATACCCTGGGTGAAATATTGCCTATGACTAACAGATTGAAAACAAAATTTAATGAGGCGGATCTTCCCTTCAAAGAACCGACCAACTCGTTCAATTTGTATATTGCGGCACTGCGAGTAGCTAAAGTCAAGTTCTTGTAGAACACCATATGAATCATGAATATCACGGTCAAGATTATTGTCATCGGGTACATTGAAGATCAGAGCATTACGCTTGCGTGCATTAATCTCAAGCTGCTCTTCGAAACAGGCTTTGACCGAATTATTGTCACCCCGGAGACTTTCCCTGGGAACCTTGACAGCGGTATTAGAATCAGGAGACACAGATAAAGCTTCACTGTACGAGGGCTGAGATGAGGTAGCGAGCTTATCGGAGTGATCGTGAAATTTTTTATCAAGGGTCGCGATTGAAGTAGTGTGACTGACAGTGGTAGTTTCAACTGCGGATAATTTGGCAGAGAGAGTGAAGTTATGGCGGTATTGTCAGACGCTTGTAGGCCCGAGAGACGAGTGACCTCTTTAGATAACTCGGATAGCGTACGTAGGAACTTGGGGCCAGTTGCGAGGCACTTTGGGTAAAGAAACAAGAAATTCTTGCAGTGGGTTGAAGAATAGTTGAAGAACTGTATTGTTGTGCTTATAATTAGACCAGGTTGCCGCTTTTCCAATTACGCTCGACTGCTTTTCCGTAAAATTAGAAACAATAATTACAGCAACTTTTATGTCAAAATGTTCTCGTAAGGGCATTGGCGTTGTTGATTGTAAAATATGCCTTTCAGGCGAGTGAATATTCCTAGCTAGTCGAGTTGCTAACGCGTCTAAGGTATTATAAACAAGTTGGCAAGCCAAAATATACCTCTCCTCGGAAGAATTGTCCCTAGTGGTATTAATTTCTCGAGATAACCCGTAAAGATATCTCCGCAATTTAGAGTTATTTCTTAAAAATGTTATCCCAGTTCTATCCCGCACGGTATAAAATTTAATTATAATTAGAATAATTGAGACGAAACGACCAATTTTAATTTATTCAGAATATCATACGTTAAGTAGTTACAACAGGGTCATTCCATGACAAAACGACCTAGTTTTTTTTAATTTTAACACCCGACCCCTTTCGATTTCGCCAAAATTTTGTATACAAGGTTTTTTGGGCCTAGGAAAACGATTTTGACAGTTTCATAACGATCGGTTCAGCCGTTTACGAGATACAGCATACGCGTTTTTTCAAAAGTTCGCCTTGACCCCCTAAATGTTTTCTAGTATATCTTATGACATAATTATCGCAAAATCACATGTAATACCTCATTTTAAAGACAATGCGCACCCTAATATGAATATTTAATCAGAGTTGTCATTTGACGTAAATGTCATTAAAATCTGGGCCTTTAAATAATTTGACCTTTGACCTTGCCCAGACACCTCAGTCGTAGGTCAACGATTTTAGCATTTTTAAAATTCCCACTATCGAATACATAATAATCACTCAAAATCTCAAAGTAATATTTGTAGTTTTCGAGATATTAATTTTTGAAATTTACCCCACCACACACAAAATGAAATACCAAAACCATTTATTTTTATAGTTTACACACCAATTAATTTTTTATTTACACAAAACAGCTTAAACTTCTTTATACATGGAAAAGGCTTTGGTAATTTTATTTTTATCGTGTTCTTTGATTTGATAGCCTTTCGAATTTGGTAAACCTACAAGAATTTCAATTGCACATAGAACATTTTCACTTGACACCCAACTGCTATCGATCCTTCTGGGCCATGTGTATTTGTCCGAAATACCAGGGGGACGCAAAAAGTTTACAAAGAAGTCTCCAAACTCTTCTGATACTTCCTCAATTAATCCAACGTAAAGTTGGCCTTTGTAGACGCTGGCTACCAAATTTCCCACTTTAAAGTTTTCAGCCTCTTGATTTCGAGTATCTGACAATTCTAAAGTCGAAACCTTAACTGTGGTTAGCGAATCGTCATTAGATAACGGAGAAACCATGATTTCATTTAACGATTTCGGAACGAATTTATGAAACCCTCGAGTTCCTTTTACTGTTATGGCTTTAGAAAACCTTTCTTTTAAAAGTTCCTTTTGTCGCTCAATTTCTTCGTTTTTAACATAGATGAACTTGATATTTTCGAAGTTTGATAGGCAGAAGTTAAACATATCTGTTGGAGTCAAAATCTGTCCAGTCACTGGTCGCTGAAGACTGACTCTTGCTGTTTTACGCTTCACTGTTCCGCCAATTCCGTCACAAGGTCCCTTGCCATGAGATGTGGCAAAAAAATGCCATTCAGCGTCCAAACCAAAATCTTGTTTGTGGCAACAGAGATTAGAAAAGTTGTATTTGTTTTTATACTGTCCAGCACATCCATCCGTAAAATAAATTAGCTTTCTAACATTAGGAACATGTGTTTTTATATTTGGAATTAGATAAGTTAAAAAACTGTGAACAGTATTGGTTGTATGTGTTCTGGTATCACTGATAATACAAAAATTTAAGTGGTTAAGTTCTCCGTTTTCGACTACCCTGAAGTAGATTACGAAGGGATGCACTGTCGCTTGAGAATTGTCCCAATGGAACCCTTGTGCTTCGTCTTGAATTACGAAGGAATAGTTCTCCGCAAAATCACCGAGAACAATTACGTCACCAGGTTTTAGAGTTTTTTTGAGGTTTTTAAGATAATTAGATTGCGACTTAGATGTGTAATGATGACGCGTTAGTTCAAGTAGTTTAATGGCCAAAGAGTCGAAAAAGTTTTCAACACTCTCGCTCAAGGTCATGAGCTTTGTGCTGTCAGTTGTCACCCATTGCATGAACTTTATATTTTCAAAATCTTCTAAAAGGTTCGTTAAATATTCATTTTCAAGTAGACCATTTTTCCCAGGACAGTCCTTGCACACCCTCATCATACAATTCCTGTTTTGAGTATCACACACGGTGAGCGCCATGAAATCGATATCACATTTTAAAGGACAAGGAGACGGTAGAGCT
Organism: Leiobunum rupestre; assembly: GCF_980474605.1. Taxonomy (NCBI): domain Eukaryota; kingdom Metazoa; phylum Arthropoda; class Arachnida; order Opiliones; family Sclerosomatidae; genus Leiobunum; species Leiobunum rupestre. Next base: position 55,796,917 of record NC_143387.1, read on the forward strand.
GATATCATTAGCTTGACATTTTGGTGATAGGTGCAGACACACACTGAATGTGTACCTGACGAACCTGCTAATACACACCAAGGTGGTCGTAGATAACAAAATGACGAAAATCCTAACGTCAAATCATGCTCTTCCTTGAATTTGTTATAGAGCTCTCTCAGGTTCAGCAGTACAAGCCTCTTTTGATGATGTTCTTTTTGACCTGTCTCGTGGTTTCTAACTGACACAAACTCCTTTTGTCCAGGTGTCATACGACTGTTATCGTCATTTTCGTAAAATTCAACGACCTTTAATTTAACGTCTTCGGTCAATATTAATCCCTTCGATTGTTTCTCTGGTAGCGAAAGAATTCCTTGACTAGATTTAAGATTCCTGCTTCGTTTGACCATGTATTCTGGTGCTCCAAATTCCTCCATTGTGCGTTGTATTCCAAATGGTGACAAGGTCAGGATCTGAAGCTTTTCGCCGTATGATTTCTCTCTCAGTTCGTTCAAAATATTCTCATATAATCGATGTTCTTCGAGCTTTCTAAAAACATCGTCCGTAACCATATTATCGTCTGTTTCATCAAGAGAAATTTCCATTGACTCTTCTAATTTGCGTTTCAATGAATTGTTCACAGCGTTTAACTTAGTCCTGCTTAGAATTGTTTTTTGGCGAGATGACAAACCTTCTGTACAAAAGTTAAAAAATATATGTATTTTTATATGTATACATATATAAATTATTTCAAATTGAATATATTTCTTACTTCTTTTAACAGGAGATTCTCCCAAGTTTATTAGAGTTTCGTTAACTGCCACTAAAGCTATAGCTTTGTCGTCTTGCGTCGCATCTCCCGATGAACAAGGTTGACTAAATGAAAAAGAATCGCTTTCTTGTGATTCTTGTGCAGTGTGAACTTCTGAAACGTCCAACTGTATTTGGAGTTCATCCTTTACTTTTTTTCCAGCAGACATAAAACACTGGATGCACAACTTATTTCCAGCGATAACTTCAATTCCTCGTAACTTTAATTTTTTGAACAAATCCAATGAAATAGTTTTTAGTCCACTCTTTCTTTCAGCGTCGTGAGTCCCAAAAGGATTCATACACTTCTTTTGACTCGTTGAATACCTTTTCATAAAAAGTTCTTCATGGTGACGACATATGTTTCTTATTTTGGACATAGGTATAGCTGTTCGGCTGCTAAGAACTAATTTGTCATCCTCGGACAGATGGTTGTTGATACCAACTGTTTTCGAAAGTGTTTGCAATGACATTTACTACTGTCTCTCCAAAACGAACAATTTCGATCCATTTCAGGGCTTTGTTCGAGAATATACAGTTAAATAAATTCTATTTCGCTACTCAATTATCGCTGTTAATATATTTAACTACTCAATTATAACTATTATATATTAAAAAGATATTAAAACATTTTTACGTTATTAAAAACGTAATCGATATGACTAAGAGCAATATTGGGTTTTCTTGAGATATCTAGCACATTTCCATTTTAGGGTGCAGTAAGATACGCTACAATAATATTGAACGCCAGACTATACTAAGGACAAGCAATTTAGTGATGTCTTCTGTCTACAGATAACATGCAAAACTAAAAATAATATGTAAATATAACTCAACTTAATTTAAGAATTAGTGTATTTGATATTCTAAACTCAAAATTACCAAAATAATAATATTTTTAATTTATTTAGTAGGTCAACTAGTTTCGTGTATAAAATAGCATTTTCATTAATTTGAGGGGTAAATTTCAAAAATTAATATCTCGAAAACTACAAATATTACTTTGAGATTTTGAGTGATTATTATGTATTCGATAGTGGGAATTTTAAAAATGCTAAAATCGTTGACCTACGACTGAGGTGTCTGGGCAAGGTCAAAGGTCAAATTATTTAAAGGCCCAGATTTTAATGACATTTACGTCAAATGACAACTCTGATTAAATATTCATATTAGGGTGCGCATTGTCTTTAAATGAGGTATTACATGTGATTTTGCGATAATTATGTCTTAAGATATAGTAGAAAACATTTAGGGGGTCAAGGCGTACTTTTGAAAAAACGCGTATGCTGTATCTCGTAAACGGCTGAACCGATCGTTATGAAACTGTCAAAATCGTTTTCCTAGGCCCAAAAAACCCTGTATACAAAATTTGGGCAAAATCGAAAGGGGTCGGGTGTTCTGTGGCAGGCGTTTTGTCATGGAATGACCCAACAGTGAGTTAGACGTACTATAACAATGCACAATTGAATTACACCGTTTTTACAGTACAAGTTTGTCAATTGAATATAATACAAAGCAAATTTTAATGAAAGAAATAGCTACAGAGGGTATTATAACGACCGTTCGCTTTTTGGTTTATAATTTTAACGGAATCGGGCCGATTTTAATTAAACGATAGTTTATCGAAATTTTGTTAAAAGAATATTCCCTAAGGCCGCGCGATAAATTTACGAGAATAATTTCCCGTCTCCGTCATATCGCAAATTTAGTTAATTCGGGATTGCCAGAACTTTAATATTGTGGGCGAGTGATTAGAAATAAAATGGCAACCAGAATTATGCAAAATTATAAATGTTTATTTTTATTCAGAACAGTCTATGTAACGTTCTAGATTTAACTTTCATCAATAACCCAACAATATACATCCCTCCTACGTAATTGTGCAGAACTGGTACTCAAGTGTCAAAGACTAGATTTGTCTTAGTTCATCGTCATTGAAAAATAAACCAAAACACACTTACACTTAAGTAAATATCATAAATTATACTGAGTAATTTTAACTAAATTCAAACTACATTACTATAAACTCTTGTCTTAATTAACAGCTGAGAGCTGTTCGCTACTAATATCTTCCAATCTACTTAATTAGCCTCACAGGTTGAGTTGATAATTTCAAGGGTATAATTAGGTTATTCCAATTAAAAAAAAACAATCAATCTTACAGCTGACTTGAGTTAGTTCACAATTACTTTAACACTTTCAGTCTTAAACACGCACTGTTCATACACTTAAGTCCATTCGCTCACGTTCCAAACGCGAAACACAATTTAACTCTTTCCTTGACCGAAGACCGAACATACTAATTAAAACCGAAAAGTTACCTCATAACTTTTGACCGACACCTGGACCCCGTCCTGTAGTAGTTCGTCTGACCGCCAAGAACTAAGAAAGACTAATCTTCCATATTGACGGCAACGGCTTTATATACGTTTATTTGATGTTTTTTAGTCCCGTCAAGATTTGACTAAAGTTCGAAAAATTGAAGAGATTATATTTTTTACCCGGTTTGATTGATAGTTCTCCACACGGTGGCGCTATATTATTACTTTTATATAGTTTCCGCGGGAGTTTTAAATAATTATCCTTTTTCTAAGCGTTATTAAAAGGTAAAAAACCCGCCTTATCATAATGGTTTCTTTACTTTTTATATTCCTAAAGGAAGTCAATGGCTCGGCGGTAAACTATCTGCATTGTAACGATGCGACCAGAGTTCAATTCCTGAACACGATCAAATAAAGTAAAATACTCAGATATTTAATTAAATATAATATTAATATAATTTATAAATATTTAATTAAATATGAGATTAATATAATTTATTAATATTTAATTAAATATAACATTAATATAATTTATAAATATTTCATTAAATATAAGATTAATATAATTTATAAATATTTCATTAAATATAAGATTAATATAATTTATAAATATTTAAAATGATGTAGAATAAATTATAGTACCTAACGTTATAACTTTGTAAATGACATTCGCCAAAGCTGTTTTTTAGAAAAACACCGTAACTTAACAAGCGTTGGTGGCTGAGTGGTTAGAGTAAATCTCTTGCACAAGGCAGACCCGGGTTCGTTTCCCGGCCGGCGCTAATAAATCGCACATTGATCCTAAGACGAATACCGTGTACAATTGGTGGAAACCCTGCCATTGGACGTTGAGAGGTAGCATTACACTCAGCACTCGGTCCGTTCTAAAGTCATTAAGAAGAAGTTGGAGATAAAACGCCCGTACAAACACAACAATCTCTACACCCACAACCGACATAATACGAACTCAACATACACAACCATCAAAACACAAACACAACAAACTCAACACTCACAACACGAACTAGACATTCACAATCTACGCATAAACATTACAAAAACGTAATACACCAAACCGTCACGACGGTGAGCGAAAAAACACCATCCAAACCAAACCGCAAATGACTCCGTTAACACTAACCGTCACGCGGTGGTTTTGCCAACCCTTCGAGAAACTGCGAACGCAATGATTAACCTTTGCACGGAAAATGCGAACGCGTTCGCAGGGCAGACACACTTTGTCCCCTCGGAGAGGTAAAAACCGTACCAAAGAATAAACAAACAAAGTTCCATAAACAATATATACAGATATTGTATTAATCCGCTTAGTAAAAAAACCCGCCTTATCATAATTGTTCCTTTACTTTAATATTTTCCCTAAGGAAGTCAATGGCTCGGCGGTGAACTATCCGCATTGTTACAATGCGACCCGAGTTCAATTCCTGATCACGATCAAATTTTTAGAAAAACACCGTAAATAAACAAGCGTTGGTGGCTGAGTGGTTAGAGTACATCTCTTGCACGAGGCAGACCCGGGTTCGATTCCCGGCCGGCGCCAAAAAATCGCAATTTGATACTAAGACGAATACCGGGTACAACTAGTGGAAACCCTGCCATTGGACGTTGAGATGTTGCAAAACACTCAGCACTCGGTCCGTCCCAAAGTCGTTAAGAAGAAGTTGGAGAGAGAACGCCCATACAAATACAACAGACCCAACATCCACAACCTTCATAACACAACAAATTCCACACCCACAACATTCACAACACGAACTCAACATTCACAACCTACACATAAACGTTACAATAACGAAATATCCCATCAAACTGAGTTAAAACTGTGACGGTGAACGTTGACGAAAAAATACCAACCAAACCCAACCCAACCGCAAAGCAATCCGTTAACGCTCACCGTCACACGGTGGTTTGCCCAACCCTTCGAGAAACTGCGAACGCAGTGATTACCCTTTGCCCCGAAAATTCGAACGCGTTTGCAGGCCTGATAGACAGACCCACAGACAGACTGACACGATGGTTGTATAACCCCTCCTAAAAAGTCCCCTCGGAGAGGTAGAAATGTATTAAATAGGAAAATTAAATCTCTATTCATTAAACTTAGAATAATCTGCTGAAAACCTGATAGTTTCGAATTTTGAAACAGATACGGTTTCACTTCGTCTAAAATTCGCATTAGAAATTCATACGTTTCAAGGCCAGTATAAAATTTAACAGAGGGGAAAGGCCACTTCCTTGATTAACGACGCACCCCTCGAAAGATTAAACCTGATTTATTCATGATTATTTTGATTAAATTCAATTTAATCACGATTATATTGATTAAATAATGTTTAATCAATTAATAGAATGTTTAAATCATGTTTTATTAATTAATATAATGTTTAAATCTGATTTAATCATGATTAAATGATTAAATCTGATTTGAATGATTAAATCTGATTGAAACGATTAAATCCTGATTGAAACGATTAAATCCTGATTGAAACGATTAAATCGTGATTAGTATGAACAAATGGCGATTAGAAATTAGAACGAGAATCAGAATGATTAAATTGGTGATTGGAATGATTATAATTGTGCGTGATTAGAACGAGCTGATTAGAATAATTGAATACGTTATTAGAATTATTATTTCGTATTTATCGCTTTCGATAAAATCTCGATTCGACCGATTATATTGATTAAATCGTGATTAAAATGATTAAATTGTGATTAAAATGATTAAATCCTGATTAAAAAGATTAGATCATGATTAGATTAATTAAATCTCGTTTAAATCGTGATTAGAGTGATTAAATCGTGATTAGATTTTCTAATCTTGATTACCCTGATTTAATCACGATTACCCTGATTTAATCATTTTGCTGTAATTAAGACGCTCCGAAAAGCTTCCTATTTCCAACTGGATGCGTAAGCTTTCTAATTCCGCAATATTATTTTGGATTTCACGGGTAAAACTCAGAAGAAGGGCTTCCTTTTGTTCTTATTTTCCCCTTAATTCCTTACTTAGCGATTCTGCTTTTCCTAACTCTATCATAGCATTTTCCAATTGAATTGAATCACACACGTTCGCAAATGTTTCAGTATTCGCAGGCTCGCAGCTTCAGATAGATCCTCTGTTTGCATAGCCACATTTCCGGAAAAAAAGATATTCAGTCTGAATGTAAACACTCTTCATTCTTGAAGTTCTTCTATATTCAGTCTGTACAAATGCAGTCTTCATTTCCGGGGATTTTTTTTTATTTGGCTATTTTCTTTAGTTTGCGTTGATCCGTTAAGTTCCGTCCCAGAACCTTCAATGCTAGTACTGTTCAAGACAACCGATATGTCACTAGACACGTTAGTTCATGACTCGGTTGCAATGATTGAAGACAAATCCCTAGCGAATGTTTCCTCATTAACCATACTTAAAGATTCCGGATTGTCACTAACTGTTGACGCTGTTAGAAAAGCGTCTTTTAAAGAGGTATCCATGGGCGCCCGGGGGGGGGGATAATCTGCCCCCTTATATGGTGGTTGCTACGTTGCCCCCCCTTAGATCAAACTTTACTCCCTGTAAAATGATTGGTTTTCATATGTAGTTAAGTTTTTTAATTTGAAGATATTTTTATTTAATTATGTAGTCCGGCCACATCTTTTGAGTACAACGCGCGGAGATATTTTCCGCTAGGTACTGACAAGAATGTACTTATGTATACTGAGGGAGAATGAATACACGTTGAGGCCCTAACCCCGTCACGCTAAGGGGGGGGGGGGGAGGAACAAAGGAGGTGGTCTTATTTTTTGCGTCCTCGCAGCAGCGTTAATCGCGTCGAAAAACGTAATTTTTAAGAACCAATGAGATTGCAGTATTATTTGATTTTATTAAAGCGGAGGAGCATACCGGGGGCCCCAACGGATGGAATTTGGAGAAACGCTAAAAATAATCTCGACATATTCATTCTCCCTGAGTATAAATAAATACATTCTTGGTACTGATCAAGGTTTTTAAAAATCGTGCATGCACTACTGGGTACTGATGACGAATTATAGCTTAAAGTGGTAAACCATTGTACAGTAAACACTCGACGGTACATTAAATTTTGGACGATACTATGACAAATCGTACTTGTCCGGTATTGGGTCCTCCTTGATTTTACCCCCAATGTCAGCCCCCCTGGCGTCTCGGTTGCCCTGCTTGGACACATTTAGCGCATAATTTACGACTCCCTTATCCTCCCTGATTGAATCGACCTCAATCTGCCAGAATTCAGAAAGGTGTGCGACGAAGAAAAACCTATCTATGGACTTAACTAAAGCTTAAAACATGTAAATTGGTTTTAAAACTGTAATGAAATAACATAAAAAAAATTTAATACACTAAAGTTGATTAATCACTTTAATATTTAATATCTAATATTCTAATTATAAAATTAACAAAGCTGCATTAATAAACAAATGAAGGGAGAACACAAAATCTAAAGGAGATGTCGCTAAGGTTCCCCAATTCTCTGTTAAGAAATGATTAGTTTCCAAAAGTTGCCGCTTGGAGGAAATAGGAATAACGACCATGAAACTGTATACATTAGGTCTAGATAAGTTCGGTGTTAGATAATATGTTTTTTAAATTTTCCTAGCGGCTAAAGACCGAATTGTCTTATACAGTATTAGACAATTTTCTGTAACAAAAATTCGGTACTAGAGGGGCGCGTAGGTAGGAGCATTTAGGATTTAGGAGGTATAATTCAGAAAGTGGTTTTTGTGCCCCCCCCCCCCTTTTTTACTATTTGAAGCTAGCGTTTTCAATGGCGTAGTCAGAAATCCTACAAGGGAGGGGTTCAAACTATGTAAAATACCTGAGAGGGGTCGAGAAGGGGGTGATATTTGACTACAGCCAAATTTACACCGAAGGGGGGGGGGGGTTAGGACACTGAAACCCTCCCCTTGTCTACGCACCTAAGCGTTTTGGTGCACATTCCTAAAATGTTGGGGCCACATTGTACCCACCAGTTCCTACGCCAAGGAAGGGGCACCTCAAAATAAAAAGGCCCAAGGGCCCATAGCATGAAAAGACAGCTATGGTAGGCTGGTACCGACGAATTCTACTTTTATGTCGATAAATGCAGAAATGCTACGAAATAGGAGGTTAAATAAACCCCTCTCTGACTGTCTTGCCACCCTGTTCAAAAATGCTGCCAGATCTATTCATAGAAAATTCTCAGCTTTGGCAGTAAAAAGAGAAACCATAGACAAACCAGTTATATGTCCAGTCGTAGCAGTACAAACTCTATAATTGGCTATGAATGATCTTTTATTTAAAGGACTATTGAATACAAAAAATACCAAAAAAACATGACGTCATTTAGGGTTATGGATAAAAGTTATAAAGCTATAAAAGTATTTTTTAATTTTTGTGACTGCCCCCCTTGAAAAAACGTATGTGGGCGCCCATGGAGGTATCAGTTGGTTTCTCAGAAAGTGTAGTTTCTGCCTCTTTTGAAACCAGACGTGTGAAACTCTTCAGATTCACCTTCACCCGCATACCTAAATTTTTTGTTTTATTATTGTGTTATTTACTTTTGATATTGCATTTTCCCCCGCACTCTTGACCAATGTTTAATAGGCCCTCGAGGAGTCCGGCTTGACCATTTTGTTATGTATATATAAGTTACTATTTTAGCTATTCACTGATGGTTATTCTTAAGTATTCTTAGAGTTACATATATCAAATATCTAAATACTAAAAATAATCCCAGTTGTTAAAGAGTAATTAAAAGTAACGTTAAAGGGGAACGTTCAAGCTTTAATCAGTTAGATAGCCCTATAGCCCATTAAAAACTAAAATTTATGGCGAAAACCGCATAAAGAAATATTGAGTGGATAATTTTTAATAAAATAAAGAAATTTCGGGAAATCGAAAAGCGCGCGTCCGCCGCGACACCTGGTGAGAAGTCGGTGAGACAGAAAAACAACGTAAAAGCGCGCGCTGCTGAAGACGCGAAAGATTTGTTTTGCACGCTCGGCGCGTTCCAGTTATAAGAGACCTAAGCCTAAATTGCGCGATTTTAAAAGTTGGGATAGTTTGCAAATCGCTCATACAGGGTTAGGGGCGCTGGCGGCAGCTCCTAAGTTGGCAGCGAAAATTCAAACCCAAACACATGGCGTTATTTTTCGTTTAAACTTTTTGGGCCAAAAGCTATTTTTTCAAGACAAAAAGGTACGTGTTAGTATACTGAACGTCTTGTTAATCTTTTGATGAATGAGGCCATATTTGGAAAAGCTTGGCCGTTCCCCTTTAAATTAAAACAAAATAACTTTAGAATGCCACATTCGAATTAAATATAGTTTATACAGATAATAGAATTCGATCTACCTTAGCTGTAAAATATAAAATTAAGTTAATGAATTAAACAGTTTTCTTAAAATAAATTATGAAATAAATTCCTGCCTTCCGACAGGTTTTAATTAAATATCTCGCTAATTAAAGTGTTTTTCTCTCTGTCATACGATACATTCCTCTTCCTTCCCAAGCCCAGATATTTCCAGAACTTTCCCGAGGTATGCGCTTGACAAAAGGTTAAGACCAGCAACATTCCCTCAACTCAAAGCGATCCCATGAAGTGATCAGATCTACTACCAGGTAACGAGACTCCAACAAAAGCGCGAATTTTCCAATCCTGCCAGGTCAAGACCACGTCCCTCGATACAGCGATAGATACTACAAGCTACAGCGTCCCCCCCCCGCTTGTACTCAATGTTAGAGACAAGGGTGCGCCCGGAGTTTCCGCTTGGTAACGAAACTGAAAGTAACCCTGAAACCCTCTGAGATCCCCCCCCCCCCCCCCCGCAACCATGAGCGAATTTTCTAGGTCAGATGACATCCTCCGTAGCATTACAAGACACGAGTCTTAAGTTCACCAATGAAACACATAAAACGTGAGGTAACAATTTGGTTTTGTTTCAACTCCGCCCAAAAACACCCGGAACAAAACCAGAGGACAGAGCCCCAAAACCTCAGAAGTTTGATTCTTCAAGAATGAGATAATTCTGATTCTCCGACTGCGGTGACAAGCCATCAGATAATCCTGATTCTCCAACTGCGATAACAAGCGATGAGATAATTCTGATTCTCCGACTGCGATAAAAAGTCATGAGATAATTCTGATTCTCCGACTGCGGTGACAAGCCATGAGATAATTCTGATTCTCCGACTGCGGTGACAAGCCACGAGATAATTCTGGTTCTCCAACTGCGATAACAAGCCATGAGATAACGTTAATTCTGATTCTCCGACTGCGGTGACAAGCCATCAGATAATTCTGATTCTCCAACTGCGATAACAAGCCATGAGATAATTCTGATTCTCCGACTGTGGTGACAAGCCATCAGATAATTCTGATTCTCCAACTGCGATAACAAGCGATGAGATAATTCTGATTCTCCGACTGCGATAACAAGTCATGAGATAATTCTGATTATCCGACTGCGGTGACAAGTCATGAGATAATTCTGATTCTCCGACTGCGGTGACAAGCCACGAGATAATTCTGATTCTCCGACTGCGGTGACAAGCCATCAGATAATTCTGATTCTCCAACTGCGATAACAAGTCATGAGATAATTCTGATTCTCCGACTGCGGTGACAAGCCATGAGATAATTCTGATTCTCCGACTGCGGTGACAAGCCATCAGATAATTCTGATTCTCCGACTGCGGTGACAAGCCACGAGATAATTCTGATTCTCCAACTGCGGTGACAAGCCATGAGATAATTCTGATTCTCCGACTGCGGTGACAAGCCACGAGATAATTCTGATTCTCCAACTGCGATAACAAGCCATGAGATAATTCTGATTCTCCGACTGCGGTGACAAGCCATCAGATAATTCTGATTCTCCAACTGCGATAACAACCCCTGTAGCACAAAACAGTCGGGCCGACGTCGACTAGGCAGAGTCGCATAGTCGGTTAAGTGTCGAGCTGTCAACTCCGATTCAAGGTCGGGAGTCTCCTGGAAAAACAGTCGAAATGTCCTACCTGAATTGCAGTCGGCCGACTGTTTATAGTGTGCTTTTTGCCGACCGCCGAAAGTGTGGCCTACCGACATCCTTATGTCTAGTTAATTACCTAAAAATAGTCCTATTAACCGACACCTTTTTGTTGGCCTATTCAGAGTCGGTCATTATAACTTTCCCCCCCTCTTCTCCAATACCAATTCAAGAATGATACAGAATTTTTATACTAAAAAGTTGTTTATTTTTGTAATAAAATGTTTTGACAAAAATTTAATTATACTCTATTTGAAGTATTTATTTATCTGAAACTTCAGGTAGTGAAGTCTGGAAACAGTTACCAAACATTTCTGCAATTTTCCAAAGTTGACAGTTTTTTTCCAGACTACCTGGTTTAAGCCCTAAAATAGGGTAAGCTGAGAAGAAATAATTCACTTTGATTTATTTTAAATTGTAGAAATATATACCTTTGGTAAATTATTGATATATCTAAGTCAATATTTTTGGGTGACAAATCGAATATAAATTATAACTTGTTTCCCATTTTTATACTCATTTTTACAATTAACTAAAACATTATCACAATTACACAAGGTATGATTGTGTTTACAACTTGTTATAAAAATATGTTGAAAGATTATTTCTGATTAATTTATCAGATATACATTGAAAAAATCTTAAGGTTTTTTGAACAGTATGACTAGTGAGTATCAAACAAATATATTAAACAGTTTTTTTAAAGTCTCTCCGCTCTTCATCCGTCTCAGTCCATTTTGTCTATCACTGTCATGGAACTGGCAAGGGCCAGCTTGACACTCATTAGCATTCGTTCCAACCGCAATATTATCCTGCAAAGCATTATTGATAAACTCATTTGTTATTCTTCTTTTTTGTCTAGAGAAAATGTCATCTATAGCCTTGTAAGCCTTTCGCTTTCCCGCCATAACTAAGCCTTAGCTAACGTAGAACTACTTAAATTTTATAATTTTAATAAAAATTACCCTTCTTTTTCTTCCTTTCAAGTTTCCTTCCGGCTAGGTAGCGGTTTATGACAACTAAAATCACGCAAACTTTAAGAATTCTACTTTATATACGACAAACCACAATAAATTATCAAACACTAACCAAAATGAATCCCATCCGCCGATCCGAACATGCACTTCTGTTTTTGGTTACGATAAAAATCATGACTTAGCGTCACTGTAGGTGGCATGGTTGTCGCAATTTTTTTTAAATTTAAACGGTTTAAATAAAAAGAAATTATTATTATTATCATAAATACTTAACACATTTTTTAAGTTTCATATGAAGTTAAATGCATTTAAGACGATCGTTCAAAATATTTTATTTAGATGACTCTGCATGATTTCCGGGAAAATTTAAATGGGTATTTTTGCCGGCTAAAAAATGGATAGTCGAATCACTAGTATATTGGAAGTTGTACTATATAAAAAAACGGACGTCATAAACTACGTAACCGACTCAAGGCCGACTGCATTTCTTGAACAATTTGAAACAGTCGGTTTTGCCGACTTAATTTTGGAATCTTTCTAAAAATTAAATAATCGTTAATTTTCCGACTCTAATCAGTATTCTGTTTAGTAGTACTTTTAATAGTCGCAATCTCGACTACATTTTTCAAAAAAAATCATATCGTCGGCTAAGAGTCGAAATGCCGACTGCGACTCCAAAACGACTGTTCGACCCCTAACCGACTCGTTTTCGGAGGCATTGTGCTACAGGGGAAGCGATGAGATAATTCTGATTCTCCGACTGCGATAACAAGTCATGAGATAATTCTGATTCTCCGACTGCGGTGACAAGCCACGAGATAATTCTGATTCTCCGACTGCGGTGACAAGCCATCAGATAATTCTGATTCTCCAACTGCGATAACAAGCCATGAGATAATTCTGATTCTCCGACTGCGATAACAAGTCATGAGATAATTCTGATTCTCCGACTGCGGTGACAAGCCATGAGATAATTCTGATTCTCCGACTGCGGTGACAAGCCATGAGATAATTCTGATTCTCCGACTGCGGTGACAAGCCACGAGATAATTCTGATTCTCCGACTGCGGTGACAAGCCATCAGATAATTCTGATTCTCCAACTGCGATAACAAGTCATGAGATAATTCTGATTCTCCGACTGCGGTGACAAGCCATGAGATAATTCTGATTCTCCGACTGCGGTGACAAGCCACGAGATAATTCTGATTCTCCAACTGCGATAACAAGCCATGAGATAATTCTGATTCTCCGACTGCGGTGACAAGCCATCAGATAATTCTGATTCTCCAACTGCGATAACAAGCGATGAGATAATTCTGATTCTCCGACTGCGATAACAAGTCATGAGATAATTCTGATTCTCCGACTGCGGTGACAAGCCATGAGATAATTCTGATTCTCCGACTGCGGTGACAAGCCACGAGATAATTCTGATTCTCCGACTGCGGTGACAAGCCATCAGATCATTCTGATTCTCCAACTGCGATAACAAGCCATGAGATAATTCTGATTCTCCGACTGCGATAACAAGTCATGAGATAATTCTGATTCTCCGACTGCGGTGACAAGCCATGAGATAATTCTGATTCTCCGACTGCGGTGACAAGCCATGAGATAATTCTGATTCTCCGACTGCGGTGACAAGCCACGAGATAATTCTGATTCTCCAACTGCTATAACACCCCCATGAGATAATTCTGATTCTCCGACTGCGGTGACAAGCCATGAGATAATTCTGATTCTCCGACTGCGGTGACAAGCCACGAGATAATTCTGATTCTCCGACTGCGGTGACAAGCCACGAGATAATTCTGATTCTCCGACTGCGGTGACAAGCCATCAGATAATTCTGATTCTCCAACTGCGATAACAAGCCATGAGATAATTCTGATTCTCCGACTGCGATAACAAGTCATGAGATAATTCTGATTCTCCGACTGCGGTGACAAGCCACGAGATAATTCTGATTCTCCGACTGCGGTGACAAGCCATCAGATAATTCTGATTCTCCAACTGCGATAACAAGTCATGAGATAATTCTGATTCTCCGACTGCGGTGACAAGCCATGAGATAATTCTGATTCTCCGACTGCGGTGACAAGCCACGAGATAATTCTGATTTTCCAACTGCGATAACAAGCCATGAGATAATTCTGATTCTCCGACTGCGGTGACAAGCCATCAGATAATTCTGATTCTCCAACTGCGATAACAAGCGATGAGATAATTCTGATTCTCCGACTGCGATAACAAGCGATGATATAATTCTGATTCTCCGACTGCGATAACAAGTCATGAGATAATTCTGATTCTCCGACTGCGGTGACAAGCCACGAGATAATTCTGATTCTCCGACTGCGGTGACAAGCCATCAGATAATTCTGATTCTCCAACTGCGATAACAAGCCATGAGATAATTCTGATTCTCCGACTGCGATAACAAGTCATGAGATAATTCTGATTCTCCGACTGCGGTGACAAGCCATGAGATAATTCTGAACCGCCACTTGAGGGAAATAGGAATAACGCCCAATACACAATTTAAGTCTCGCTATCGACTCGCATGAGATTAATCAAGTCATTGTAAGCCCAAGTATTGATAAATTTGTGGTAAAAACACAAAGAAAGAAAACCAAACTAAGGTTATTGTAAATTCAACTTCGATTTACGTTTAATATAAATTAAATTTATATTTATTTAAACCACGTGTTGCAATGGCAAACGCCAGTGTGGCCCGTGTGGACTTTTAAGCTCATTTTAAAGTAGTCTTAGCAAATAAGCCTCATAGGTCTTTGGAAACAAATTGATTTTTAAGGGTGCCCTTTAGGAATTTACTGGGCCCCCTCAAAGGAAAAATCCTGGCTACGGGCCTGTTAGGATAGCCGAAGGATTCCCTGAGCGACCAGACATTTCATCGTTCAGGCTAACAACGGAACCAATAAAATATGGGTTCTCATCTCCAAGTTTGAAAAACCTTGAAGGGCGAAGAATTGTGGACATTGGGCTCTTTTTAGCTGAAATCAGCCCGTTAGAAAAGCATAGATACGAATGGCGAAAACAAGGTTATTTTCAGTTCGAAAAGGAGTTGATTCTTGGACTTCAGAGCCACCTTATATTCCAATGTTACTCGTGTTCGGCGACTAAGAAAATCCCAACAAATTAAGAAACGGAATTCGATAAAAGCATAGAGGAACTATCCCCTCTATGATAAAAGTATCAATTATATTGGGACGTGGGCGTGTACGTCAATTGGAGTGGGACACGCCGAGTAGGATGAAGCGTTGGCAGTTCTAAATGTCCCTTCTATGAGTTTGCCAACATATTTGAAACTGGAAAACCAAGTAGGAAAAGTACGAATATTTTTTACATTATCTAAAATTTAAAATGTGCATCTATATATTTATCAAAAAACTGAAATCTGTAGCTTTAACGTATAAAGACTAATTACTTGAAAATATTCATCATATCAAGGACATATTTAGGTCTCTAAGAACATTGAAAGGTAAGGCCCAACTATAATATTTTGGATACTAAAGGACACAGATTGCAGGATTGCTTTTTCTCTTGATATCATTAACATTTTCAATTAGATAATATAAGTTTTACTGCGTTTAATTGTGTTCGATATATCGAACACAATTAAACGCAGTAAAAATTATATTATCTAATTGAAAATGTTAATGATATCAAGAGAAAAATATCTGTAGTTCGTATACTCATATCAAATTTGATCTTCCTTAGGATTGTGCTGAACAACTACACGCGGAATTTCTGGCTGCCGGCGTCTTGGAACGTGAAATTTCCACGAGCAAATGTCACGTTGACGCTGATGGCGTCGCTTGGATCAAGGTAATAGCCGATGGAGGTTGGATGCAACGGGTTAACAACGGGAGATACATGGCTAAGTCATGGGTAGCGGCAATAATAAGTGTTTTCATAAAATCAGACTATGTTGTTTCCCCCCCGACAAAAATTGCCCCTCAGTCTTTGATGGGAGTTCAGTTCAGTACGTTCCAGTTCTAAAACCGTCAGCGCAACTCAAATAAATGTACGTCAACAAGCTGGCAAACATGTTTCCTGAAAAATCAATAAAAACCGAAGACTACCGACCGTTACATGTCCCTTCCTAGAGTATACCACCTCCTAGGCAGTTCTTTGATGGGGGTTTTATGAAAACACCTATTGGTGCAGAAACGAAGAAGATTCTTTTTCTTGGTATAAGAAACAAATACAACAGCATTTGCTTTGTGGCTGAAAAAAAGGGGATAGAAATCCAACACGTTTGTGGAAGGCTTTTCCAAAAGTTTCGTACTTCACAACCTCCAATACGTCGAGCTCGTGGGTGATGGAGATTCGAGTACCCTCTTCAAAATTAGAGAAAAAGTGCCCTATGTTCATCGCGTAAAAAAAAAATAGAATGTGCCAACCACGCTATTCGAAGGTACAGGGTGTCCTTATACGCTATCGATAAGGAAGGGGCTTTGATGGCTAAGAATCTTAGCAAAGCCCGAATTTAGCGTCTTTCTATTTGTGCCCGTGCCGCTATCATTTATAATTCGGTAAGCCGAAAAACTGAAAAAGACTTACAGGAAGACATCCCGAAGTGTAACCCACCGATTTTGTTCAAACTCGGGGGATTGGTAGACCTTCGTGTAACTTGAAAATCTTAAAGGGAATTTATTCAATGGGCAAATTTTTTGCCATGGCAACAAAAAAGGTTTTTGACAACAAAAAAAGGAAATTTTCCCATTGAAAATAACATGGGATTCTGATCGATTCCTAAGGTCCCCTCTGTGAAAAATTTGAACAAATTTCAAAAATAACCGCTATTAACTAATATTTAGTAAAGAAGGCCGGTAAGCTTCTTTCCGACAAGACCAGCAATGCCGCGGAATGAATATTGTTTCAAAATTCATTGGTCATAAGCAATTTTTGCCGGTCCCGTTGGGGCTCATATAACGTTCGGGTGGATGGGGCCGGCCTCAGCTACAAGAATCCACTTGGAGGAAATTACTTAAGAAGGAGCCCCTCGATGGTTGAGAATTGATAGAAGCCAAACGAAAGATGGTAGCCTTTTATCAATTCCCGAAGCGAAAAAGCAAAGAAAACAAATTTTATCAATGCCCAAAGGATCTGTGGACTATGGTCCGAGTGCAACCTGACATGGACGAAGAGCCTTACGAAAAGTCAAAAATCGATTTTCTCGCTAGCCTTTCTGCAGGCCGCTCTCTACCATTGGGCTAGGTAGGGCTAAGCCCTAGGGCGCCGCGACCGGCAGGGGCGCGGCGTCTCCCCGGAGGGGCTAGAGGTCGGTGATGGTTAACTTTTATTCAATAGATAAAGCTCTCAAAATTATTCGTAAAATGTTTTGATCAAGTAATTTATATTTCTGTATTATCCGATTAATTTTTTGATAAATTTGTAAAATTAATCGGAAAAACGACGTTTTTTCGATAAAAAGCTCAAATTTTACGAATAATACATGTTTTTTAATCAATTTCCGAAATATTAACCGGTAAATTTCTTTGTTTAAATTTGTTTCCCGAAAAAAATCAATTTAAACATGGATAATGATTAACCGTTCCCGACCTCTAGGAGGGGCGCCGTCTATATAAAAAATACTATAAAAATATATAAAAGGGCGCCTAATATAATTAGCCCAGGGGCACCTGAAAGCTAAAGACAGTCCTGCCTTTCTGTCAATGAAGAAAAAAGAAATACAATCGAACATATTACCAGAAACCCCATAGTTAAAAAAAAGGTTTATAAAACGACTAAAATTGGAATTTAAATTTATTTCAAACCATTTGGTTACTAAAAAAGGTGTAATATCTTAATTTAGACTCATTTTAATCTTTCATGTTGAATACAATACCCTTGGGGGGTCCATTAACCTGTCCCGCCCAAATAAACATAACTAAAATAATATAGCCTATCAATACGCACCCATTAAGCACCGTTAATTTCATATTTTGCACCAGTGCCGTTTTGACGGAATTTAATTTTTTCAATGGGCGGGCCAGCTTAACGATAGCCCGCCCAATTTCGAATTTCCGATAAAAAAAACAGTCTATCAATAGGCACCCATTATACACCACCATTTTCACAATTAGCACCAGACTGATTTTTTGAAATTGAAACTGTGAATTTTCACATTCAAGTTTTCTTTTTTACAAAGTAATGTTTCAACAATATTTTTAAATTTTAGAATTTTTTTTAATGTATCAAAAATTTTTCTCAAGGTTTTATTTGGCAAGACATAAGCAACGTTTAACTGAAGTTCAAGTCGGCTTTGGTTGTTTCACAGAGTAATACCGAACTGAATTCATTGTGAAACGAAATAAGTTTGTCACTAGAAATCTAGCGTAAAGGTTTTACAATTGAAATTTATTTAGGGAAAATTTCTTATTGTAAAGGATGATAAAATTAGCGAATAAGTAGATTAGTCCATTATGAAAAGGGATAATAAAGCTAAACCCTAAACAAATTTGAAGAAATTTAAAAACTTACTAATAGCTCATACCGATAGGTCTTCGAGCGAACAAAAAGACGCGAAACTCGGACCAAATAGGTCTTCGAGTGCAAATCTAAATTAAATTAAATAAAATAGCCAGAAATTCCAACGGTAGACCGGTTTCGTCCAATTTGGGACTCGTCAGTACCGTGCGGGAAATCTGGCTCGCGACTATAACACCGAATAGAGAAACTAAGCCTAAATATTAAAAATTTCAAAACGAGTTTATCATAGGTGGTTCCTTTTAACTTGACATTGCGTGTATACTAATCTCCAGCACTCTCCCCCTATTCGGCTTTCCGTTGCTACGCAACTCGTTTTGAAATTTAATTCCGAAGCTCAAGAACTGCTAGTTAAAAAACCAAGAACAGTCGCGAAATGTCGAAGAGACCCAATTCGCAAACGAGAACTCATCTCTTTCGTCGGTACAACAAATTATTAAAAGTTGCTGGCGACGACATTGACTGTTGAGGACCATTTACCAACAATCCCAGTGATAAATCATTATCGTCAACTCTGCGGCAAAATATCCGCTGGACGTTACCTTCGAAACGTATGGATATTGTTGAATATTGTGTAGTTTTAGTTTTTTTAAGTTAGATGATAGGGAAATTGGTGCACCATATAGAGTAGGATTTTATTTCATTAGATCGTTTAAATAATTTAACAGTTATCCTTAAAATTAAATATTCCATGGAAACCTTCATACTCCTTTATTATTTTATACCGCTGACATCATTTTATATTTACTTTAATAATGATATTATCTTGGGCCCCAATAGTGAAAGCCTGCCGAAACCCGGAGTTTATTGTAATCGTAGCGTGGAGTAAGATATTCAAGATTAGACAAACGTCAGCTATTTCTAATTAACATATCTTACGACGTGATATACAGGGTGTTCCCTAAATGGGGGTAGGACCGAGCGTCGACGGGTTCTACAGATTCTTTTAAAACGAAAATGTTCTACGACATTTTTCCGATTTAGGCCACCGTTTCGAAGTTACGAAACAATCGATTAATATTAATTAATATTAATATTAATATAAATAAATATATAATATTAATATTAAGTCCCATACTCACGCGCTACGAAACGAAATGTTATGTTTTGTACCATTTAATAAATTTGGGAGGGGGTTGAACCACTAAAAATCCCCATTAAATACGCCCTTGACGTCAATTATTATTAAAATTTACTATTAGCTATGTACCAGGCGTCAAACTGGTGCTTTACCTCGTGGAAACTTTCTCCTATGTATTAGCGAAATTGTAAGTGTCTGTCAATCCCAAATTTTCCTGGGTAAACTTCATTCCCCACCAGTTTATTTAGACATCTTTTAAGGAATATTCCAAACCCATTGCGTCGAAGATTCCATTACACTACAATTATATTTATAATCAATTAAAATATTAAGAATGCATTATATTCAGAATAAATATAGTGTGGTACCACATGTATAAACTTACAAAGATGGTCTTGGCTTTGGTAGTAGTGCCAGGTAAGATTTATTTCTAGTAAAAACTACAGGAAATCATACCTGAATAAAACTGAATTTTATTATTCTTCCAGCATTAAGATCCATCATGTTGTAAACTCCATACTTCGCATTATGCCCGGGGCTGTCACATCTCGACACCCCCCCCCCTTCCCCCAAACAAATATCGTTCAGTTCTTATACGATGATCGCTAAGTAAGGTCCATTGAGTTGGGAATAAATAGAGGTTCAACTAAATCTGGCTGGCGCGGGACCAATTTCTCTCTATATGGCAATTGAATTTTTGCGCAATTAAAATGTATGATTTATCGTAACAAACAAACTTTTGAAGTTGTTTAAAAATAATTTTATTCTGTCAACACGATCCTTTTTAACACAAGTTACAGTGAGTTAGCTAATAATTATTTATTTTTAGTATTATAACTTTACAAAATATAGATGGCGCTACCGCCTAATTATAAAGATGAATTTCGTACAGTCTTCTCAGAACAGGTCCCGCGTAACCATGGCAACCGAAATCGTAATTGTAATTCTAGCAGTATTACTCCCAATTCAATGGTAAGGTCTCATCTTCCGTTCTCCAACGCATCATAATAGTGGAATACAAGTAATACTTTTACATTTTAAAAAATGTTCTTGAAGATATGAATGGTATTTGTAAGAACTTAAACATTCGAACAAAACGGAAGCGGTTGCTATTTGTGAAGCTACATTAGCAAGGTAGCACACTATTACATCAGTATAAGCAAGAAAGAGCTACAATAGAACCCTCAAGAAACCCAACTTAAGTCAATTGTCTCGTTTCAAGAGAATCCTTTTTGGCATTACAAGTCATATTGGTGACCGCTATCGTGCTAATAGAAGCATCAAATGGAGAATTCCAGCCAGTCCGGGCGCTTTTGGATTCCGGATCCCAAGCTAACTTTATCAGCGAACAATGCTCTAAGAAGTTGCAGCTCAGAAGACGACGGCTGAATGTTGTTGTAGGAGGAGTTGGAGGAGCGGAAGTTGGCAGCGTTCGCATAACAGTAAAATCAGAGTTGGTAAACAAGACGCACGTCGAAGTCACAGCTTTGGTACTTAAGAAAGTCACGGCAGACCTCCCAAATGTGGCCATCAATACTGACGTCTGGACGCATCTTAAGGGTCTTAAACTTGTTGATCCTAAATTTCACGTGTTATTGGGAGCTGATGGCTATTTGTCTCTAATTCAAGATGGTACTTGTTTCGGAGAACCTGGGACGCCAGGAGCTTTCAACACTATTTTTGGATGGGCCATCTGTGGTACCATCGAATCTCACAAGTCGGCCAAGTGTCCACCTGACATCCGAATTTATCAATCTACCATCGAAGATCAACTGCAAAGATTCTGGGAATTTGAAGAGCTAGTTCCAAAACAATTGTTAACCGCAAGCGAATTGCGATGTGAAGAAAACTTCGACAACAATTACTGTCGTAATAAGGAAGGCAGATATATAGTCAGCTTGCTAATGAAGAACGGTCAACAACAACTGGGTGATTAAAAAAAGATGGCCATTCGAAGATTCTTAGGTCTTGAAAAACGATTACAAGCAGATCCGGGCTTGGCTGAACAATACCACGCCTTTATGGAAGAGTGTCTTGAGATTGGTCACATGAGGCCACTGCTGCCAGAAGAAAAGAAATTACAAGGACAGAAAACTTTTATCTTCCGCATCACGCCGTGGTCAAGGCAAGTAGTAGTACTACTAAGCTGCGAGTGGTGGTGTCGTCTAATGGAGTCTCACTGCATTATCTATTACTGGTTGGCCCAAAAACTCAAGATTTGATAACTCTACTAATTCGTTTCAGACTTCATACCGTGGCAGTAACAGCTGATATTGCCAAAATGTATCACCAGATCTTGATACAACCTTAAGATACCAACCTCCAGCGGATCGTGTGGAGAAGTAACCCAACAAAACCAATTCGGGACTATCAACAACTTACCGTCACCATTTTTGGCAACTAGGGTACTGAAGCAACTTTCACTTGATGTGAAGGACAAGTATCAGATGGCCATCTGATACTTGTCCTTCACATCAAGTGCAGAAGACTTCCATGTTGATGACCTGATGTCAGGTGCCGAATCTACAGAAGATGTCTTGCAGCTACAATCAGAACTATTGCAATCAACTGCCGAAGGGGGATTTCAACTGTGAAAATGGACTTCCAACGATCCCGTCATTACCCGTGGAAATGCGCTAAGATCAAGGGCCTCTAAAAATAGATATTGATGAAGCTGTCAAAACCCTGGGGCTTCGATGGACACCGGGAGCTGACTTTCTCATTTTCCGTATCCAGCCCTCACTACAAAACTTCAATAACGAAAAGAATAATTCTTTCAGAGACATCCAATGTGTTTGACCCCTTGGGGTTACTTACTACAGTTACCATCCAGGCAAAGTGACTAGCTACTTCAAGATCTCTGGAAACTGAAGCTGGGTTGGTACGATCAGTTGTCGGAACTTATCGCTAATAAATGGAAAATATTTCAGGCGGAGTTACCAGGAATCGAAGCCATAACCATTCAACTGTCACATATCTCAGCGTCAAATCAGTGAGATCAGTCTACAAGGTTTCTGTGATGCCTCGGAAAAAGCATAGGCCGCAGCAGTCTATCTAAAGACAAGGAATAGTAACGGAAACATCAAGGTGCAGCTTATCGCGGCGAAGACAAAGGTAGCACCATTGAAACAAGTATCGTTACCAAGGCATGAACTCTGTGGAGCTGTATTACTCATTCGACTTCTAAGACTTATTTCAGACGCTCTGAAGATAGCCATCCCAGAAATGCATTGCGGGAGTGACTCCATGACTGCCTTGGCCTGGATAGCGTCGATGGAAAACGTTCATAGCCAATCGGGTATCGGAAATTCAGACTACTTTACCCCAAGCACAATGGCATCATGTAAAGGGAGAATGCAACCCTGCATACTGTACGTCGCGTGGTATCTCACCTACCCAATTACTTCAACATCCACTTTCGTGGAACGGTCCTAGGTGGCTATCGGCTTGTCCGACCTTCAAGGACATAATTATACCTGTCGAAACTGAAACTTGCATACTAGAAGCTCGTCCATTATCTATAATGTCAAATCACTACACCGTTGACACGACGCTACTTGATGCACATTCGTCCTTTATCAATCTGCTCAATGTAACGGCCTACATACAACGATTCGCAAGAAATTCTCGTGAACCCAAATTAGACAGAACCATTGGCCCATTGATGGCTACCGAAGTAGAGTCAGCGCGGAAACACTGGATAAAGGTAACTGAGCAACAAACCTTTACTGAAGAAATTCACTGTCTTTCCACAGCCAAGCCAACCCGTTCTTGGATTCCGATGGAATCCTTCGAGTTGGTGGGCGAATCAGACATGCGAAGATTAACACAGATCAAATTCATCCCATCATCCTGCCACGAAGAAGTAAGCTGACTGAATTAATAATAACTTACTAACACCAGAAGCACGTTCACGCTGGTCCCCAGCTACTCATGACAGTTCTACAGCGAAAATATTGGATCTTTGGAGTTCGAGATGCCAAAAGATTTCATGTGAGACTTTTTACTTGGCAGAAGGCAGTGATTGTTCAACAGATGATGGGGGACTTGCCATCGGCTCGGGTTAATCCAGCTAGAGCCTTTTTAAAGTGTGGTGTAGATCAGCTGTTCCCAAAAGGTGTTCCGCGGAACCCTGAGGTTCCATGGAAGGGTCACAGGGGTTCCGAGAATTTGCAAAGCGGCCATCTTCATTTGTATCAAGACTCTTTTAAGATAAGTAAAAAATGAGTTGAGTTTCCGCCAGAATTAGGTGGATAATTTAGGGTTCCATAGCCGAAACAAATTGGGAACTGCTGGTGTAGATTATGCTGGGCCTTTCACCCACAGAATTATGAAAGGTCGTGGCGCATAAAGCATTATTTGTGTGTTTCACTACCAGGGCCATCCATATCGAATTGGTGAGCGACTTGTCTACTGACGCGTTCCTAGCAGCTCTAAAACGATTCGTCGCCAGGCGAGGAAGGAGCTCAAACATTTACAGCGATTGTGGGTCCAATTTTGTCGGCGCCAATCGAGAAATGCGAGATTTTCTGAAATTAATGTCCAGCTCAGCAAATAAGTCCTCCATTATGCGATGGATGTCAGACGAAGGCATTAACTGGCATTTTAATCCACCTGCAGCGCCGCACTTTGGAGGACTGTGGGAAGCAGTAATCAAAGCGGTGAAACTTATTCAAAACGAGTGGTCGGCATAACCATTTAATCTTATGAAGAGATGAACACGCTACTCTGTCAAATAGAGGCTTGTTTGAATTCCACACCCTTATCAGCTTTATTTACACATCCAGATGATCTGGCGGCCTTAACTCCGGGACATTTTCTCATTGGCGATGCGCTCACGGCGATCCCAGAACCAGACCTCACAGATATAAACAGATATAAAAGTCAACCGTTTAAATCGATATCAGATGGGACAACAGCTTCTTCAGCACTTCTGGTGGAGATGGCGTAATGAATATTTAACAAAACTACAATAGCGTCCTAAATGGCTGACCGTGCAGAAGAATCTACAACTAGGAGATCTTGTCGTTCTCAAGGATGAGAATCTTCCCCCTTCCAAATGGAAGCTGGGCCGCATTCAAAATATTCAGCCAGGGAAGGACAACGACCGTTAACCAAACTATGCTTGCTACCAAGTAATTGAAACCATGATCTACGTTGAAATGCGGCATTTCAAGGACACCGGAATGTTTGCGACTGTTATTTCTAGTTGATTCATTCAATTTTATCTTTTATCTAATCTTGATTAAAAAAATGTACTGTCATTTTTTATTGGGGTATAAAACCAAGCGTAAATTGTTGGCCTAGCCAGTATCAATGCATGGTATCTCTTAACGAAAATGTAATATTCGCATTAATTAAAGGCCTTTTGACACGAGCCAACTTTTCAAATCAAAATGCTGAGTCAGCAAAAATGGATCAGTGATCCATTTTTTACTCGCGTACTTTTTTGGTGGATCAACTCATCGAACTTTTATTCACACGAACCAACTAGTTGACTCAACTCAAGTTGACTCATCTAATTGGGTAAAAAAGTTGGCTCGTGTGAAAAGGCCTTTAGTTTTGTAAATAAACGTCTATGTTCTATTTAGTAAGGGTTTTTCATTTTATCTGACTGAAAATGTTTTCCATAATAAAGAAACAAACCTGAACAGAAATCATCCTCCCTGAAATGCAGGCAACAGACCTTCTGTGTATCTTTTAGTACAAAATCATCCCGACTAATGTCTTTTAACCATAAACTTCTAAGGCTTTCTTCGCTAGGAAACTCGTGAAAAGATAAATTTTTCCTACTTACATGGCTTGATGTACAATATGGTTCGCAACCTAAGTATCTTTTATCTTCAACTAGCTGGGGTACCCGGTATTTCCTGGGGAACTATGCCTATCTGTATAACCTAATTATTAAATTAATTCAATTAATTAAAGCTGTTTAGCCGACCGTAACCGTCGAAAACCAGTCAGGGTATCATGAGCTAAGTATACCCCATTTGGTATACTATCTCGTGATACCCCTAGGGCGAAGTATTTGGCTTGCCCCTACTTAGCTTACCAACCCGTTAGACAATACCCAAGGGCGGCAAATGTTGCTGTGCCTAGAGGAACCGAAAGGGTTAATCCGCCCATGAAGGGAAAGGATGTAACAAGGGGACGGTTTGGTTATTTCTGGCGATAATACTCGCTATACATTTAAGGTTACCAACTACTCAATTTATAACAATTGAATATTTGATATAGTTACTATTAATATAATTAATTGCTTTTAAGAGTAAATAAAAGTGAACGCGTAATTCAAGTTTACGTACAAATAAGGTGTTCTCACTTATTTCAAGGTTGCACAAGTGTTGAATGAAGTTATTTCACTAATCCAAGGATTCACGCGGGTCGCGGAGGTTTTCGTTGTGAATTAGAGCAACATCCCCGATTTTAAATACGGGTTCGTTTTTAACCCCCTTCGAGTGGTGGGCGCCACCTTTTCCAAATTTTATCTATAGTCCAGTCGCTATAAAATAAACAAGTTCGCCAAAGTGATAATTTTATTTCGTTTACCCCTTGGTCTAATTTTAATAACTGGTAGCATAAATCCATGCTTAAACTCAAGTAAGAACCATTTCCTGTACTTAGTTCATATATATACCTTGCGGTGTTTTTATGTGGGATAGTGACGAAGTGCTTCCAGGAAATGTGCACCAACCACCCTTATACCGGTTTCAGACTATAAAAAAGACAAATTTTCTCCTATCTCTCCATCTAGCTCTCTCTCTCTCTCCATCAGCAAGCTCACGAATTTCTGAGCGACGCGATATTTGCCGGCAACTATTCTCAAATTTTCAAATAATATGGTAGTAACGTAACAATCGTAAGTTTAATAATGAATTGTTTGATTAGTACGAGTTTGGATAAACGTTTTTGTTGTAGTGATTGCAAATCTCACGCTGCGATTTTAAATAGACAAGATGATTGAGATAAATATTCATATTTATCATTATCGTGGGTATTGTACAAATTATGACCTCGTGACCAAAAAAAGACTATTACTTGCAAATTCCGTTCGGGGTTATATTCCTTTTAAATGTTAAAGATGTTTTTGTGAGTTCCCTCATCATAGGTCTATTTTAACGCAAATTAAATAGCTTCAGTATAGGAATTTTAAGTAATAAAATAAACTGAACCGCCTCCAGGCCCGATTGTTTTCAGAAATATTTTCCCTAAAAAAAACGCGCAAAAGAGTGTAAAATTTTAAAGCTAGACAAAGTACAGTTTGGTATTAAGAGCGCTACGATTAAGGAAAGACCACTATTAACAATGAAATACGTAATATGAATACATGCCATGCAATAGGCGCTTCAATAAATGCCGCTGTTTTTTTTTCCAACTCTAGACGCATGCGAGCGAGTCACTGAAAAAAATAGTCACGTGTTTGTTTGTTTGGTTTTTTTCTTTCTTTCAGGGGCAGCGTTCGAAATAGATTCTTAAATATAACATTTTCAAGGAAATCGCCACGAAGTAATGGTTCCCAGAACCAGGACCTGCAAGTTACTGTTAACGTAGTGCTTGTTGAAATAATGGAAACTTTTCTCCTGTAAGGTATGCAACAAGTGTTTCCTTTTAACCAAGTAGCTTTTTTTACATGGATTCCCACGAATTTGATCAAAAAACCTCAGCCATAATAATAATAATAATAATTATTATTATTATTTCGACCAGCAGGCGACCACAGAGGCAAAGCCTATTATTAGTGGTCAAAATTTACATACAAATAATCAATAAATATATAACTTAACTAGATACCAAAAAATTAAAAAAAAAATAAACAAAAAATATTAAATAGGAAAAAATTTAAAAATATAATTTAAGAATGGATTAAGAATTATGACAAAGCCAATCATCAAAGAAAAATTTTACACGTAGGAGATAAATAACGGAATAGCGCAATTCTCCCTAATGTCCCTAGGTAACAAGTTCCAGGTTTTAGCGCGCCGGAGGAAAAACGAATGTTCGAAAGCCAAGCATCGGGCATATTTGATGAAATAAGTAAGGCAAGAATGTCGAAAAACGGAGATCGAACAAGCCGTTGGAGAGTAAATACATGGCACACATCACGTCACACTGACAAGGGAAGAAGGTGAAGGCCAAGCAAGCGGCTTACTGGTTATTTTTACTTAACACAATGGTTAATGACCATTACTTGAACTTTTAAAGAACCAATTTCAAAAATTAAAGGTCTAAAATTCATTAAGCCTAATCGTTTAAACGACAACAACGGCGCCATTTTGTCAAAATTGAACGTACGTTCCAGCCATATAGATAGAAAATAAGTAGAGGCCCAATGAAATCTGACGGTTTGTTCCACGGTTCTATCCCCTTCGTGAGCTATGCTTTGAACAAAAATACCACTGAAATCCCTTTATGGCAACCAGCTGGGCTCTACGACTACACTGTAGAATGTAAACAAAGGAAGGAAGTACGCAGGGTTGCTGTTTGTGTGGTTTTCGATGGTCATTTTGGGGAAAAATATCGGTTGGACGGAAAGTGGGTTTTTGGGCGGTTTTCAATTTAAAAAATCCCACATTTATTAAACTTATTTTTCCGAGAAAAAAAAATAAAAAGCGTATAATATTTAAAGCGTGTCATGGTTCCATATTTTTTAAAAGACATTTCTCTTATTTAAAAAAGAAACAAAACGCTATATAAAGGATAAAAACGCATTTCGAAATTTTAGTGCGCATAATTCTAAGGTTCATAATCTAATTTAATTTTTGTGTAGTCGTTTTGCTTTATAACGAGTTCAATTTCACCTAAACTATGGTAAAGTGGGCTAAGTACAAAAAGAAATATAAAAAGGAATGGGAGAACGACCCCGTTTTGAAAGGTAATTATATATTTCAACGTAATCGAATTAATTCCATGGAATACCAGTAAGCTTACATTAATCTTTATTTTTATTCCTAGATTTCATCGCGGGGAAGAAAGGCGATGAAGACGCAAGATGTTTATGGTGCCATTGCACCATTCGAGCACAATACCGAGACATTATTGAACACAGCCAGACAAGAAAAAATAAAAGTAGCAATCCTTCTGGAGGTGGGGATCTTGCCGGAATCCCGAAGATTAACGCGATGTTAACAACGACTCGGCCAATGAAGGAGATTTCAATTAGCAAAAAAAGGCTGGAGTTAAGAATTGCTACGTACGTTGCAGCTAAAGCGTCAATTTTAGCGGAAGATGAACTTCGTGAGATATTAACGGATGAGTTCGGCGAATCCCGTTTTAAAATGCATAGAACAAAATGCGGGGCATTAATTAAGAATATACTAGGCCCGTATTTCAAAACGTCGATATTAGAAGACATAGCAAACGGACCATATTCCCTTTTACTAGACGAGTCAACGGATATTAGCAAAACTAAGTTACTAAGCGCGTCCATAAAATATTTTGGTAAACATAGTTCAGATTTCGTCACTACCTTTCTTGGATTATTAACTGTGCCGGATGGTACCGCTGCCGGGTTATCTGAAAGCATTATACAGTTTTTAAAGACAGTAAATTTTGACACGAAGAAGTTAGTTGGTAATTTGGTATAGGTACCGATGGTGCCAATACCATGTGCGGTAAAAACAACTCTGTTTTCACGAAATTAAAGCAAGAGGTACCCAACTTGGTATTAGTTAAAAGCGTTTGCCACTCGCTAGATTTGGTGGCTAAAACGTCTTTCAACGCGATGCCTGCTTCTTTAGATTTCTTTATTCGGAATACATATAACTGGTTCGCCCACAGCTACTCCCGCCAGGAAAGTTATAAAGAAATTTACAGAGTAATTAATGAGGACGAGGATCCTCTAAAATTAGTTTCATTATCCGCAACTAGATGGTTAGTCATGTTCGATTGCGTAAATAAAATTTTAAGTCAATATGATGCCCTGAAACTCCATTTTTCTATTGTCGTTGATAAAGAAAAATGCATGGAAGCTAAGATGCTCCATGAAATGTAGGAAGACCCCACCATTAAGCTGTATTTAGAATTTTTAAATCCAATTCTAAAAGAACTAAACCGATTAACGAAATTGTTTCAATTGGAAAACGGAGATCATGTTACCATATTTGATCAATTACAATTGTGTTTCGAACAGTTTATGAGTAGGATTTTGCAACCAGTAATTTTTAATGTGAACAAGGAAAACGACACCTTGGGAAATTTAGATATCTCCAATTTACAAACCATATTTTTAGGAATAGAAAATATAGACGTTGGATTCGTGTTCAAAGAACAATTAGAAAATAGTAAACTCTCAAAAACCAAAAAAGAAGAAATTTTACAAAGGTGTTTCAATTACTTAAAGGAAATTTGTATCGAAATGCAATCGCGACTACCAAGTAAAGATCATATTATTCGAAAATTAGAGTGCATCTCGCCACAAACTATCTTAATTAAAGGACCAAGGTGCGTGGGAAATTTGCCCACGCAGTATTTCGATTGTTCACCCAGCGATCTGGCAGTTAAAATAAGAACTATAAACGCTCTTGTTTGGAAAAACAAGACCAAAGCCAACGAATTTTGGAAAGAAGTTCTCGCTTTCCAAGATGCGTCGGGAGATTTTTTGTTGAAAGATATCGCTAACGGAGCATTAAGCTCTTATGTTTACCACTATCTAATGCTCATGTGGAGCGAGTTTTTCCCCATGTTAGTTTAACTAAAACTAGGGTAAGTGCGGGATAGATTGCACACTTTTAATAAAATGTACCTTGCCTCTTTATAAATTATGTTGTGGAGAAATATAAGTAGTGGAATATGTAAAACCATTTATAATTCTACTTCCTATCCTTTTTCGACGTTAAAATTAAGCATTTTAATAGCTGAAATACTTATTTTCTTGAATGAAGGTTTCGAGCCGAACTTTGGACAAAACGGTGTTGAAATGGACAGGGGGTGGTGTAACATTGGACGCCAGACGCTAAGATTGGACACGCGAGGCTAAGATTGAACACCATGGAGTTATCTTTGGACGCATATAGCTAACTTTAGACAGTAATGCCTAACTTTGGACAACTTTGAAAAATACATTGAATAAATGGTTTCATTGCCGTTTTTAGGTTTTAACTCATTTGTTCGATGTTAAAGGGGTTGATTTTATAATAATTTTAGTTCATTTCACAGTTTAGACCGAGCGGTCGGTCCACGTCTAATTTTTAATACGGGATTTGCACTCTCAAACTGATTTTGACAGTAATTTCTACGATTTCAAGATTTTCAAACGGATTTTAAGATTTCTAAAATCCCTTTTTCAGCATGTTTACCGAATTTTGACATATGTCCGACCCTTCTGTTTAGGCGGAAACGCAATTTTTGAGATTTCCCTGCAAGTGCCGCCTCGCGAAATCAAACGAATAGTTGATCCCCATATTTTCTCCTAGTTTTAGATAAAAATTAAGAAATGAAATCAGAAGTTAATCTTTAAACTTTAAATCTTAAACCAAGTTTTGGCTCTAGAGAAACCCCT
Source organism: Leiobunum rupestre (assembly GCF_980474605.1). Taxonomy (NCBI): domain Eukaryota; kingdom Metazoa; phylum Arthropoda; class Arachnida; order Opiliones; family Sclerosomatidae; genus Leiobunum; species Leiobunum rupestre. Next base: position 55,828,146 of record NC_143387.1, read on the forward strand.
TCGGATGCTTTCCCGCAATACACAAAAAAGTGTACGTGTAGTATCGCCCTTTAGCGTTGCGGCAGCACAAATCTAAATAAATTCCACAAATAAGGGCATGTATGTTTGAGATTTAAGAACTAAGATGTTAATTAAAATAAGTTAAACAAGACCACACATTAACGACTCGGTATGTCTTTTTAGATTGCGATTGAAAAGTAATAGTAATATGTTACTCGATGATATTAGATATTTTGAGGTAGTCGGTAGTAGAAATCATAGTTTTGTCTTGAAAAATTTGATTCGGACATTGACGACTTGGTATATTTTTAGAAATTGCTATCGGGAAGTAATTGTAACATGTGGATTCGAAGGGTTTTCGAGAATCGCTTGTTTAGTTAATAGGTCTATCTACGATAAAGAGATAATAGCCAAGACGAATTTATTATATTTTTAAATAGATCGTTATATAGAATATATTCTTTCCAAATGGACCAAATTCAGTAATCATAAGTTTTGCTCTTAACTTTCCATTGCGAAATAAACCATAAAAAGGCCAAAAACACTAATTTTAAGGGGAAATTAGTAATAATAAGACCTGTTTTCTGGCCAAATGGAGTAGTATGGGTTCAAATATACCTTCCTCGATTTAGATTTGTTGACCAAATCACTGTCCTACATATGAAAACCAACTGTGGGCAACTGCTCTACTCCCAATATCAAATATGAAAACCCTTACTTCCCTAAAACTAAACTCTTAGATTTTAAAAGCCTATTCTGGCTTCAATTTGTATAACTGAATAACGTACTCCTCCTAATATATCTTAAAAAATTTCATTCTTTGCAAACTTAAAATAACTTTATACATTTTTATGATTGTTATATAATGCGTTTTAAGTGTCCAAAGTTAGCCACAAGAGTGGTGTATTTAAATTTCTAAAAATATTATAATTTAAAGGTCCTAGCAAAATGTTTACTACATTATTGAATAGAATAGGGTTCATTTTATTTATTGAGCATATATTAAAATAAATCTTGCATGAAGTAAACCCACTAAACCTTATTTCGTTAACTAGTAAGAGCTACATTCCTTAAACTTTTTAACTAATATCAAATTAGATAATCACTATACCTGATTCAAATTCATCCATCTTGATAACTTAAAATCTGAGAAGCAGAAATTTTTTGCCCAACTAACGAGGAGACTACCCGAGGTGATAATCACCGATTTTGTTGAAACTAGGTGGGTATGTAGACCCTATGGTAACATGAAATTTCACCAAAGGAAAAATTGCAATGGGCATTAGTTTTGCCATAGCAACCGAAAATGTTTATGACAACACAGTATGTATATTTTCTCATTGAAAATAACACGGGAATCTGAGCACTTCTAAGGGTCCCCCCAGTAAAAGATTTTTAAAAAAATTCTAATTTTAAAACCAAAAAAAATGGAGCAAAATTGACAAATTAAATGAATTTTATGATATTTTGGTCAATTTGATCCAAATATGTAAAAATTGATCAATTGTTATTTTCAATGGGACAATATACAGACTGTGTTGTCAAAAACATTTTCGGTTGCCATGGCAAAACTAATGCCCATTGCAACTTTTCCCTTGGTGAAATTTTATGTTACCATAAGGTCTACATACCCACCTAGTTTCAACAAAATCGGTGATTATCACCTCGGGTAGTCTCCTCGTAAGTCAAAGGTTAGGGCTAACGGCTAAAGGAAATGACTTTTGAAAATCGTCTGCGTCGTCTGCTTCAGGCAGGAGGTATTTTTTTGTTTAAAGTGTCCAATTTTAGCCGTGTCCCAACTAACCCGAAACCACCATAATTTAAGAAATAAAATGCGGCCAGATATGCTTCGAAGCATTCTGTACATAAAATTTGGTTTGTTACGTTTAAACTTAAAATCATCTCAGTTTGTACCTCCCGCTGAGTTGTTGTACTCCATCAATAGCGCCATTTACGATGAGTAAATCTTTAACCTCAAATAGTATTTTTTCCTTATTTTTTTGACGGAAATTGGGCTTGTTTTAGAAAAATTATTTATTTTGGGCGGGAAATTGGGTGGTTTGTATATATTTTTTTGGGCGGGTCATGAAACTTTTATCTGGTAACCCTGGAAGTACGTCGATATTTCGAGAGAAAAAAAGGTAAATTTACCTCTAATTTTCAAGATTAAATACAACTATGAATCCTTAAAATATATTTATGACTTTCTCTTTAATAAATTAGTTAAAATTTTAATATATTATGTTCTAAATAGTGTGAAAGACTGTCATTGCATCCAAAATTGTCCTTGGAAAAGGATTATTGTGGTAAGTTCTCTTCAGCTTCTTTCTTTTGACTATCGTTGATGTATCTGCTGAAGTACTGCGCCCCTTATCCGAAAGTTTAGGTAAGCCTCCCTGATTTAAAAGGGACCAAATTCGGAGTGGAAAAGTTAACTGAACTGACCTGAACTGAACTGATAACGCATACCACAGGGGGGGGGGGGGGGTTATGAAATTTCCATAACAGAAAGAATCTCTCTTTTCCCCCTGGTTGGGCCTCTACTTATAAAGGTTCAAAGGTTTAAACTTTAAAGGTTCTTATTTGCCGTAAGAGAACTTACACTCTTTTGGAACAGAGCGACTCCGAAAAATGGAGCTCAGCAACGCGTTAAAAATATATTAAGATAAACATTAATGGCAGCACTTTCAGAAACAACAAACAGAGATTATCTGAACAAGTTAAACAGGAAAAATAAAACTAAAAGGATATAGAATCCATATACAAATGGAATAAATGAAATGTAAAAATACAAATTGTATACAAAAATACAGATAGATACAAAAAATATAAATATAAATGGCACTGAAAATAGGCGAGAGAATTGAGAGGAACTGACTACTGGTAGAGGGACTAATTAAGGCAAGTTGCTTCGCCGCCACTCCAGTTTGAGTTTTTGCCAGAGTGTAAGGATGGATGCGACCATTTCAAAATTCCAAGGGGAGTCGGTAAGACCAAGTAGTAGCTCTAAAAGGTCGTCACGATGGACCAAACGCCAGTTGACCTGATTTGTGCCGAGGGAACGCAGAGGGCAGACGAGTAGTACATGGAGAGTGTCTTCCCTGGCTGCTCCACAGAGTTTGCACTCAGCGGAGTAAGGGCCTAACTCGGCTTGCCGTACGCTGGTTAGCAAGGAGCCTGTGCGTGCTTGGAATAGTAACCCACTACTGCAACTACCGGTATAACAATCCTCCGTCTTGGGAAGTCGTTTGAGGGTATATATGCCCAAACTACACTTGTGCCCTACCTGACTCCGCCAAAACTGGGCAGCAGAAACCGTTATTTCGGAATTTACACATTTCAACCACTGCCTATAGTTTTTCGCATTACCACGTTTAGTACCGATCCCATACTTGCGGTCTAGCCGGGCGATGCGTGCGGTCCACGCTACCTCGTAGCCATTAGATCTAATGAAGTCATAGACCTGCTTGACAATACGTGAGTGATCGAGAAATTTCAACCGTCACAGGAGCCTTACCTTGCTACGATATTCACGGAGGTCCATAGTGGACCAACCCATCTCGCCCTGTATGGCTGGGGTGGCCGCAAAAGGGCCCGTGTGAAGCAGCGCTTTCCCAACACCACGTTGATTGCGATCGAGACAGTCAGCTGTAGACTTAGAATAGCAGACCACCTCGTTCCCCTAGGTGAGGGCGGGAACCGCCACAGCCTTCCACAAAGTACGGCTGACGGTATATTTGTTATAGGAGTGTGACGCCATATTGGTGACTGCCCACCTCAGTTTATTTGCCTTAGCCTTCATAAGTTTTTCCATACCATGAAGATAATCCGCCTGATTTGTAATAAAAATACCGAGATAAGTATAGCTATTGACGACCGACATGGGTTTACCTCCCAGAGCAAACTAGACTGTGAACTTTCAAAAATCATTATATTAGATTTCTCGAAACTATAAGTCAACCCCTGCCTCGCAGCGAAAGTAGCGCAAACATTCAAAAGGCGTTGTAAATCAGTTGCAGTGTTAGCCATAAGGACCACGTCATCGGCATAGAACAGACACGAAATCCGTAAGATTCTAGGCGGGCCAGACCGACTCGGAAGAGATGCCCCCGCAGTTAAAGCTTCAATATTATTTGCCAATTCATCGATATAGACAACGAACAGCAATGCCGACAGCGGACAACCCTAACGGAGGCCTACCTTGCTCTGAACGGGGAGATTAGTGAAACCAGAGAGGTTAAAAACGTACCGGCAATTACAGTATAAAGCGGAAAGTTGACCTATGAAGGGTTCTGGTACGCCTTTACTTCGAAGACTAACCCATAATTTGTCTCGATTGACAGTATCATAAGCACTCTTAAAGTCCAGAAAGGCGAGATAAAGAGCACGCCCGGTCTTTCGAGACAGTTCAATTAAAGTAGTGAGCACAAAGAGATTGTCGGAAATTCTACGGTCAGTCCTAAAACCACATTGAGCTTCGCTGAGAAGCCCGTGAGATTCAAGATATCCACCTAACCTATCCTTGAGGATCATAGCGTACAACTTATACATATCCGATGCTACGGCGATGGGACGATAGGAGGCCAAATCAGTGATATCTTTACCTTTCCCAGTGACGGCCTAAGGGGGGGGGGAGGGGGTGCAAATCAGAACGATTAAACTTGAAGAAGACGGACCCGTGAAAACCTCTGCACGGTCCGGGGGGTGTCACAAAACACTGTCGCCGCCCCGGGGACCCAGCCTTCTTAAGCCGCCACTGAGTAGTGGACCAGTAACTAGGGGTGGAATTACCTAATCGAATCTGTTTGAAGACGTGTAGGAGTGCCAGTTTGGCTTGAGGACCAAGCGCTATCAGACATTCCCCGTAGATATCATCTAACCCAGCTGATTTGCCCCGCTTAAGTTTCCTAAGGGACGACTCCAAATGTTTAGCCTACCTACCCAAAAATCCTGGCGCCGCTACTGGTTCCAGCCTTTGAATTGGGAATAGTACCGCTAGAATAAAAATTTCAATCTGCCTTCCGCGAAACAAATTTTTCAAAATTGAGAACTCTATTATTTGTTGGTGGCGCTATCCGCTGTTAGCGGCGGGAACTATAATCGTATACAATTGAATTAATAGTACTAATGTACTTTGAAATTGATAGATGGCGCCACCCGTATAATTATAGAGTTGAAGGCTGAGTGCGCCGACCATAGACATTAGACATAATAAAGAAAAAAAAATAAACTTAATTTTTTTTAAAATAGATGGCGTGCTCGCTCAAAGAATACTGGCGATTCCACTCTCATGGCAGCCTTCTAAATCGTACATCTCACCACAATCTAATCGTGCTTCTAGTGTCATTTCTATTTCTATGGTGCGAGTACTTGAACATCATCGGCAACTTTTTGGGGTGGAAATAATAAACGGTACCTACAAGACATACATACAACAAATGCTTTGAATGACCTTGGGGGTGGATCACGGTTTTTAATACGTAGTGCGCCTGCGCGGTTTTTCATCAAACAATATTATTAAGTTTTAGTTTTGAGTGTCAGTTCACGAATTCGGTTCGGATGTCGGCCGGCGTTAGAACTAGAGGTGTCAATGAGCGAGTCGAGTCGAGTTTCGAGCTCGACTCGGTTTTAGGCTCGACTCGGTTTAGGCTCGACTCGGTTTAGGCTCGACTCGGTTTAGGCTCGACTCGGTTTAGGCTCGACTCGGTTTAAGCTCGACTCGGTTTAGGCTCGACTCGGTTTAGGCTCGACTCGGTTTAGGCTCGACTCGGTTTAGGCTCGACTCGGTTTAGGCTCGACTCGGTTTAGGCTCGACTCGGTTTAGGCTCGACTCGGTTTAGGCTCGACTCGGTTTAGGCTCGACTCGGTTTAGGCTCGACTCGGTTTAGGCTCGACTCGGTTTAGGCTCGACTCGGTTTAGGCTCGACTCGGTTTAGGCTCGACTCGGTTTAGGCTCGACTCGGTTTAGGCTCGACTCGGTTTAGGCTCGACTCGGTTTAGGCTCGACTCGGTTTAGGCTCGACTCGGTTTAGGCTCGACTCGGTTTAGGCTCGACTCGGTTTAGGCTCGACTCGGTTTAGGCTCGACTCGATATGTGCTCAGCTCGTTTATGGATCGGTTCGACAAAGGCTCGAAAAAAACTGACTCGGCTCGAGTTCGAGTCGGGTGGCGTTTTAACTCGCCGAACCCTATTTTAGTCGTGCTCGACTCGTTTAAGACTCGCGCACCGCATAACTCGCTCAAAATGTCTATAAGTCAAAATTTCAGCCGGAGAATCTAACCGTAAACCGGTTTCGCCCTTTTGTGACTCATCAGTACTGTGTAGGATTTCTGGCTTTTCTCGAAAAACTACCGATATCACTAAAACTAATACAAAGCTGTGTATATAGGGCAACACAGTTGTATATTCGCTCAAAATGGTTTCCGATTTAAATTACTCTGTTCGACCTGTGTAAAATACATAGTTGTACCGAGCGAGATTATGAAAATAAATAACCACTTAAAATCCGTCAATTTATGTTTTAAAATTAATTACCCGAACAATAATAAATGCGGCTATTTTAATTGAAACCTTGGTCACCACTCGAGAATGCTATTTACAATTTTTATTCTAGCACCAAAAAATAAAGTAAAACTTATCGTCGAACTAGACAGTTTAAAGGCCCATCCACACTATCCAACTTTAGTCAGCTGACAACTTGAAAGATTTTTGTCGGACGAACAAGGTGGGTATTGTGAACGTGTCAGTTGGTTAGTGTAAATGCAAAATAAGTTAGGCTGACTAGTCTGCCTAATTTGGTCAGCTGACTAAAGTTGGATAGTTAGAATGAGCCTTAAGGGTGATTTCAAAGTGAACTGATGAATAACAACAAACATTTAGAACTTTAAATCAGTGCAAATGCAGACCGAGTAAAAGCACAGTTAACGCGTAACGTTCAAGTCAATGAGGCAATGTAGAAATCCACAAAAAAATGCATAGAAAATGTTTTCAATAAGTAAAATAAAAAGAAACTGTCCAAGCCTAAATATAATTCTCACAATCAACTATTACTGTGTAAATCGTGTTAGGATATAAGACCGTTAAAGGTCTTTGTTATGTACAGAAACGTCAATTAAGGCCGCTAAATTCAAGACCACACTGACCTATAGGCCGAATTAGCGATCGCCCTTTTGCCCTGGTCTCAAGAAGCAGTTTTGCCGCCCTAGTTTGAAACCCTACTGCTGACTACAGCAACTTTCACCTGAGTCTTTACGTACCCAGTCCGACCCTAGCTTAGGCAAGCTACACTATAGTGAAATGAATACATTTAATTTAGTGCTCCAGGAAACCACATTTGTTTAAACGGTTTATTGTCTGGGTTTAAAATAAAGGCCAGCTATAATGTACAAAAAGTTTTATATATTTATCACCATCCATGATAATCGCTGAGCAACCACCTGGTTGCTCCCACCCCCAAAGAACGTCCTTGAATGCCTCAAATATAATACAGAATAATATTAACCTAATATCCATTTTTAGAAAAGTGTTACGATATGCGTTCCTTTAACCTTAGAAAGTAAGCTTTCGAGCTATTAAATAGCGAGCCAATGGTTTTTTCAAGCGAGGGCACTTGATTCGTTTCAGGGCTCAACGTTTTAGCTCGTAGTTCGATGCGTTCGCCAAGAAACTCGCTCGACTCGTTGCTCGCTCGCCAAGAAACTAGCTCGACTCGTTGCTCGCTCGCCAAGAAACTAGCTCGACTCGTTGCTCGCTCGCCAAGAAACTAGCTCGACTCGTTGCTCGCTCGCCAAGAAACTAGCTCGACTCGTTGCTCGCTCGCCAAGAAACTAGCTCGACTCGTTGCTCGCTCGCCAAGAAACTAGCTCGACTCGTTGCTCGCTCGCCAAGAAACTAGCTCGACTCGTAGTTCGCTCGATATGACATAGGCTCGGTTCGTGACACAGTTCGTTTTCTGCTGATTAACGAGCGAGCTCTAGAACTCGGCTCGATACGTTTTTGCTCGCTTCGACACTCGACTCATTTATTCTTAGCTCGACTCGGTTCGATACACTTTGAGCGTGTCGAGTTGCGAGCCCTCGCGAGTTTGCTCGGCTCGTTGACACCTCTAGTTAGAACTTAGGAGTCTTAACTTCCTAAGGAATATAATAATAATAATAATAATAATTTAAAAAAATGTATATTCTATTGTTATTTTACTATTAATTACTATAATTAGGCTAGTAGCCTAGTATACTAGTCTTTTTATATCCACTAACCCCCTCCGATTTAATTAATAAACTGGTCCGGGCAATTATTAAACTGGTCATTAGCCCACTGCCCCCGCCTTATACACTCTTTTCGCGGTATTTCCCTGGGCGCGTCCATGTTTGGTTTTCCCTCTTTCAGCCCCATCCTCCATTACGGGAACCCAAAGAGTGGATGCTAGACTCCCCGCTGAGGGCAGAGGCAATGGCCGACGAGCGGGAGGCGAGTAAGAGCAAGGACAGGGACGAGAAAGCAGGGGGAAAAAATTTGATTTTAAACGTCTTCATATTCACGGGGAGTTAGATGTAAACAAACCGCGGCCATTGTTAAGACGTGGTTCACCATGGACAGTATTATTGTAGTTAGTTTTTACCATTTTGATGTTAAATTAAAAATAAAACTACGAGCGTAAATTAAAAATGCCCATTTTTTTGAACACTTAGGCCTCGTCAAGAACCGCTAAAAATAGGCGACCGCCATTTTTTTAATTTACAACTAACTCTCCTTGCGTTTAGGTCGTTTTAGGTGATATATTCCAACAGAGGCCGCCAAAATACTTTCTCGTCCCTGTATCTACTGTCCTTGGTAAGAGGGGTAAAATAAAGTCGCGAAAAGTAGTGTATTTCCCACGCTGGTTCCAGCAGCTTCTCTACGAAACTACGTCGGAAATCGACTTCAGCGACGCCAAGTTTCTCAACATTGAACTAAAATAACCGCGATTTTCCTATTCCCAGTATTAACGCGTGCTTTTCAAAACCTGAACAGCGAGTCCACTTAGATTCTTAGTCCATGATGCCATGTTGTATCTGTCTTTTAATAAAATAATAATGAAACAGCAAATATTCAAAATAAAACCCACACATTTCTGGTGTTGTAAAGCTTTAATAAATTAAGACCAAATCGGCAACAAGCCCTAAAAATCAACGGGATTTCGGGTTTAAACACCCTGAAGGTTTAATTTCCACCAAATTTTAAGGGTCGCGGTGTCATGAACTGTTTTGCAATCTCATCTGTGACTTCCTTCCTTCGTGTCTGGTGATCAGTTACTATTTTTTGAAGAATTGCAATAAGCTCCTTCTTTAGATGACCAGTTAGAAGCTCTCCACTCGTGTAATCCTGTGACGAGATAATCAATCAAAATATTTCAGGAAAAAATGAATCCATGTGCGAATCTTGATTTTTGGTTTTAAATTCGAGTCTAGAGTGCCCGAAATTTATCGAGTAGTTTTAAAATTTATCAAGTTTTCCGAGTATTTAGCCTTAGCTTAAAAAACAGGGTTTCGAGTATTTAGCCTTAGCTTAGAAAACAGGGTTTAGTGTATTTAGGCTTAGCTTAAGGAGGAGGTTTGGAGTACTGGAGTATTTTGTCTTAGCTTTCTTTGAGTTTCTAATTTTTTTTCAACTACTTCATTACTACAATTTTCTAGAATAAACATAACTATATCACAGCTTGCGATAATTTTACCAATGGTCTCAGAAATTTTCACATTAACTGGGATCCCAGAGATTTATCTGAAGTCACAAAATGTACATACATTTTCCAAATACATCACAGTTTGCGACGATTAATAAGAATAATAATCAGCTAGGCTAGTGGCGTAGCTGAGAACTCAGAGGCCCCTCCTATTCAATTTTTTTATGGTGAGCAGGGCCCCCTGAAGCTCGCCCCCCCCCCCCCCACCGCGGGGCCTGCGGACCATTAGCTACGCCACTGAGCTAGGCTATTACCCAAGGCACCACCTTAGGCCCAAGTCATAAAGCAACTTATAACATTATAAGTTGCATTTGCCTTTAAACAGGTGGCTGGGTGTTACATTTGGCTTACAACTATCTCAGTTTCCATAAGATTTGTTTTACAAGTAAATGTGTAACAGCGTTAGTTATTCAAGATGTTCTGGAAGTAGACACTCCCTTTTGTGGGTCATTGTAGCTCCACAAACGGAAGTTTCTGGAATAGCTATATATTTCTTTTCTAGCGGTGCTAGCTGCTAATATTTAAACTGATTACTTCGCCAATATTCATTCTGCTACATTCGAACCACTTGGGCTTACGTCTTCTTCAAAATACAAATTAACTTACTCGCTCAAGCGAACTTTAGTCTTTTTTTAATTGTTCGATTTTTTTTTAATATGTTGCCATAAACTATTCCTTTTCATAGATTTAGAAGTAGGTGCACTTTCCAAATTCTTAGATTTATCTGGAACCTCCTGCTCCTCTACTTCCAGTGAGCTTGAAATTTCCCTCTTTATCCAATTAACTGAAAGTTTTTCTTCTTCTACATTAAGCAGTATAGTTTTGAACCTAGGGTCATAAGACCATTCCTTTATGAACAATGTATTTCTACGATAATTTGGAAATCTCAAATTTCTCAATTTCAAATGTTTTAGAAATTTTTAGCTAAATTTTAGCTGTGAGCTTGAGCCAATGAGCTTTGCTTCGATTATTATGTTTCTAAACAAAGCAACGCTGGAATAACCATAGATTATGTTGGATAGATCTTGAGTTGCCGTTTCAAAGGGTTCCAAAACTTCCAGCAATGTCTTTACATTTTTCCATTTGAAGCTTGTAAAATTATCTACCTTATTAATGTCCAAGAGATCTGCTGATAATGCTTGCTTCTGCTCAAATAACCTTTACAACATTAACAGGTGATATTCCATTGGGTCTTTACATCTTGGATGAGGTGGTTCAATTCATGTTGTTTCTGGGATAACAAATTTGAAGAGACCACACTGCTTGAAATGGCCAACTATTGACCTACACTTGCTCAAATTTTATTATCTTTCTTTTCCTTTATTTTAAGTTCTGAAATTGCATCTTTTATTCCCAACTGGAAAGTATGGCTGGGTGGGTCGACATTTTTACCCACCTTTTAAAATAGGCATATTGCTATAGCTTAAAAGAGTCTTGAAAAACAACGTTCCTTTTGCATGAATATCCTGCAAGGTTGGTTGTTTGCTTTTCATCACTATATTTGTTTCTTCGGTTTTTAGCAAGCTATACTCAGTTGGATGTTTGCTACGCAGGTGGTTTCTCACGCTCGAAGTATTTCCCGTTTGCATTATCTCTAGGGTTTCAGAAAAATTCCAGATTTTACTTTTTTTATTATTTATCAAGGAAATGTTAGTTTCTTGAACTGGTAGATGACTCTTGGTTAAATTTGCGGAATTGATTCATCTTCATTCAAACTTAGTTCTTCCAAAACACTTGGCTCGGAAATTTCTTCGTGGAAAGATTCCTTCCTGTTTGAGGTCATAATGAAAACGAAAACTAGCGAAAACAATGTTAACCTAAGCCTAGCTGCTAAAGTTAAACAGGCATAAAAAAAAAACAAAAGAACGGACAAACCGTCGAATAGAGCATGCTAAATTATGGTTTTAGTTTCATTTTGCACCTGTACTTTCATTATAAACTATCCAATCAGGAGAACCTGTAATTTCATTATAAACTAACCAATCAGGAGAACCTGTAATCTCATTATAAACTAACCAATCAGGAGAACCTATCTTTACTCAATGAGAGACATAGTAACTTGCAACAAATGCAATGGTTCAAGATTTAGAAACCGGTTTTTTACTGTACGATTTTTTAATCTTCCGGCATGACGTTACGCTGCTCAACCGATTGAAACCATTTCAATCGTCTGGGCGAGCCGGTTCATTTGCAGCGTGACGTCACAACGTTAAGGAAAGTAATCGCGTTTAACCGATTGCGTGAGTACAGAAAAGCGTTCAGTAGCTCTTGACGTAACGCTGCAAACGATATGCAACAGTTCAGAACCGCTGCAGGTCCAATTACTCTTACTGAACGCACCCGTTTTATCGAAAAAAGAAAAGGATTTTTTTGAATTTAACAAGACTCGAGAAGTTAAGCCTAGGCCTCAAGTGAAGACTCGATATTTTTAGAGTTTCTTAAATAAGTTTTACCGAGTTTCGAGTCGAATACTCGACTGCGATACACAATCGACGCCTCGCACATGGTGATTTCAAAAAATTTAAGTTATACTTTTCTAATTTGCTCCAGCCTCTCGTCATCCTCCATGAAAAACCTGAGATATTGGTATGAAATATCGACATCACAGTTGCCCCCTTTTTCACGATGTTCTTCTACCGTCGCTCCTCCACCAGAAAAGGCATATTTATTAATCTAAGAGTTAAATGTTTTTGGATTAACTTCACCACCAAATAACCAGAAATATCAATTGAAATACTTTATTTTTAATTTGATTGGGTGTATCCGTTAGAAACACAGAACTGTTAGGGTCACTGGCACTCATTTTCGTTTGGGCTCCTTGCAGAGCGGGGAAGAAAACCGAATGAATTAAGGCTGGTTTTTTATAGCCTAATTTAGGGGCAACATCTCTTGTCATACGAAAATAAGGATCCTAAATTGAGTTAGGTTGAGTTACATAACAAAGTTTTAGTTTAGTTTGATAATAGATACCTGATCAATTGCGCATGGAATTAGACATGGAATATCTTTTTTCCCATTGAAAATAAAGGGGAAAGAAGAACTGAATGAAGGAGCAGCTTGTATAGCTGGAAATCCAATTTTGCCAATGCAATCGCTGTCTCCAAACCCAAAAATTCCTTTAACTTGATTAAATGTAACACTTCGTTGAACCCGTACTATATTTTGGTAGAATTCTGGACACTGACTAAATTTTTAAAATGCAAAAGTTAATAGTTTCAATTACCATATTCATTTAAAAAAAACGTACCCGATAAAATCAAAATCGCAGAAAATAAACGTCTTATTCATGTCAAACCCGCAAGCAATTATATCTTTAACATTTTCAAAAGCCATTTTTTTAGCTTGCTCAACTGTTAAGTCCTTCCAAAAATATTTTTCATCATCAGTAAGCTGAATAACTAGCGGAACGTCAAATATCTCTTGTAAGGCTCTGTAAATAGATTCTTTAATTATACATAGTCAAATTTGGAAGATTAATTATTTAATTTTACACTTACTGGGTGAAAATAAACGGGATTAAATGCCCCATATGTAAGGCTTGTGATGATGGTCCACGGCCAGTATACAGGAAAAAGGGCTTTTTCTCTTCGTGCCTTTTCAATATTTCAAACATATCTCGATGTGAAAAAAAAATGCCTCTCCGCAAGAAATGGTGCGCTGGCTTTCCCGTAACAGACTCAAATCTCTGGATTAAGATATCGTCAATTTTTGAGCTTCCAAATCTCACTATTAAAAGATTTAATTTCAATATTTCCTTATTTAGTTGACTAATGTAAAATTACCTATTAACTTGTCATAATCAATTCCAGTGTTCGATGAACTAACTACATTCCACGGATCAACGCAGTCCTCAGTTTTTTCTATATCCTCAAGTTTCATATTCTCTAACAAAACTTCTCCGTTTTCCATACTTTTAATTATAAATAAAACTTTTATAGCAACGTAATGAGTTTGTGAATTGTCCTCGTCAGCAGACACGTCTTTAGATAAATGTAGCAATAAATAACGATTGATTTATTGCATGTAGGCCCGGCCAATTTAAACTGTATTTTATAGAGAAAAATATCCTAAAGATTTATCTCATCAAGTACTCGAAAGTCGATCGTAATTATCAAACAAAAATAATTTTAATTAGGTACCTAAAGTTTAATTATATTCTTAAGATCATACCGGGACCGGTGTAACAGGGTGGATGTGTCATGCAGACGATTTCATAACCTAATATTAATTTACTCGTTAGTTTCCTCTTCACGAAATAGATGGCGATAAAGGTCCCAAAGCGGGACATTTTGAATTTTTATATTCACGTTGATTTCGATATTCCAAAATTAAATGAAATTGTGATAATACCATTAAATTAAAGAAACAAATTTTCGAGCCACAACTAGTGCTGGGCGAATAACACTTTTTTGGTATTTGTCAAATATAAAATACATTGGATTTTTAAAACCAACATTCAAATCGAATATTTAAAGGGCAACGCAAGCTCTGTGGCAAAATAAAGAAAAAGTAACGTGCTTTTTAACTCCCTACACCCCCCCCCCCCTCAGTACTGGTGAGACCACGCAGAGCTTACCGTAAATTTCGCACTTTGCATACATATTCACACAAATGCCAGCTCAATTGCGTTGCCCTTTAAAACGACCAAATACCGCGAGGTTGGCAAATTTTAACCAAATAGAAATTTTTATAAAATTATTATACCAAATATAAAGTTTTATTTGATGGAGATTCTATCAACTATGAAAACGTGTTTTAAATTTAATATATAGGTGTAAAAATCGTTAAATATATCAGTGAGGTGAGTGAGCCTCTCTCTTTACTGGATATATGGAGGTAAATGTTCTATTTTGGGAAGAAAGAGCAAACGGCAGCTACTACTAGAGTACTAGGTAAGCTGGTACTGGCGTGTGGTTGTTTAAGTTGTTTGTGGGAAAAATCTAGAAGTGTCTTATTTTCTGAAGCTTTATTGTAATCGTTTTACTCATTAGCGATATTAGCGAAAGGCAGAAGCGACGTATTTTCTAAGCTTGGTAAAACCTACTAAATCATACGCAACGGTAATACTACTCCCTTTAAATCCTTTAATACACTAAAAACGTTTTTCAAACTAAAATTTGGTATTTGATAGAATTTGGTCAAATTATTTGGTAATTTTTGAAATTCGATCCGACGCTTGATTCAAGCACATAGAAATCTCATAGGTAACTAGAATGCTGCCGTGTAACTGGCAAATGGGCCAAACGCCGTGGCAGACGATAGCCAGATCTCAGCCAATCAGAGCTCAAAGAGTGGTTCTGCCAAGAATTTAATGTCACCAGAGAGAATGACGTCAACTATCTCCCGCTGTAGTAGCGGATCCAAGGAGGATTATTATCAGAGATTATCCTCCTTGGCGGAACCACTCTACGGCCTCTCATTGGCTGAAGGTTCAAGGCGAACTGGCGTCAAGTTCGGCCGTAGGCGGCAGCATTCTAGTTACCTATGAGATTTCTATGTTCAAGCACATAACGTCGTTGGCAAATAGAATCCTACCGCTTTCCACAGACTGAGTGCTAGTCACCTTTTAAAAACTTTTTTTCACGCGCTACGAGTCGAAACGTGCGTAGCGCGTAAATAAAGTTTTCAAACTGTGCAATAGTGGATTTTATTTAAAAACCAAGTTATAGAACGTTAAAGCACGGACTGTAAATTTTAGAGGACCGGTATTCCCGAGGTATTTTACGCCCCGTTCACCGATCAGGCTGACGGAAGTCGCTCAAGGTCATAAAAAAAAATAAAGTAAACGAAATGGCGCGACCGTGTCTTTCAGTCGGCCAGATTTCCAGATAGCATGCGGTGGGGGGAGGGGGGACTATCTCTATGCGTGGTACAAATGACCTTGACGGACTCTCTCTCTCTATTTCGAAGTGATTGATGCGCGGGGAAACCAAAATTCTACAGGGGAAGGCTACGCTTTACTCGTCCTCTAAAATTTACAGTCCGTGGTTAAAGGGAGTAGAACCCTCCTTGTTTGGTAGGGTGCGCCATAGCTTCTCTCTGTTCTCGCTCATGGCGCTAGTCTAGAACCAAGGATCCTATATGTTAGAACAGGAATTCATACCTCTAACTTGGAATGGTTATCCGGCCGTATTCCCTATGGTAAGATCTCGGGGACCGTTTTCAGTGACGTGTATGAGAAAAAAAAAACGCCCCCTCGCCCCGCGTCTCCCCTCTTTAGGAGTTTTTACCCCGCGCAACCTCCCGTTTTTACGACTGTAGTTTTTTTGTTGTTTCGACTCCCCGGCCATTTCGAAATTTAGGGTTTGAAACCCCACCATTGATAGCGACGGGTCAGCTCGCTCTCCCGACCTCTCCATGTGGAAGGATTAAGTCCGGCATTGTTAGCGCTGTCAAAATTGTCAGCAGTGACAATGCCCTTGAGAACCGCGAAGTCCGAATTACGAGGTGACCGTCGCTATCAATACGGGGATAGCGAAGGGAAAAGCAAAAAGATGTTTGAACCCTTTTTCGACACTGGGGGATGAAATTATCTGAAACTAGGATTTAATACCATTGAAAATCGTATGAGAAAACACGTATGCTCTGACGTCAAAATGATGGGAAAAAAACGGTCCCCTAGATAGAGACGGAAATCGGGCGAGATAACCATTCCAAGTTAGAGGTATGAATTCCTGGTTAGAAGGATAGGTAGCCCACCGGCCAGCCTGTGTTTTCAAAACGCCGGCAGCACCGTCGATATTAAGAGAGCCTCTAAACGTGGGACGTCTTGTTTCTATTCCCTCAAGGACAAATTTTGACGGTGCTTCCTCCATGTTTTGTCCTTGACGGAATCTAAAGACGGATTCTCTATCGCGCATGACCCACCGACGGCGCTGCCATTTTTCGTCCCTCGCCTCATATCCTTCTAACATATAGGATCCTTGCTAGAACGATAGTAGGAACACCCAAGGTTTTCTCACTTGAAACCTTTATTGTTTCATATTTAGTGTTTATTTTTTAAATGCGCCCTTAATTAACATATGTACAACAAAATCCGAGTTATAAATTAATTATTTTCATTATAGTTTGGATATTTATTTAATTTCTTAATGTGTATGCGGTTTTAGGTTCACGAAAGGCGTTCTAGTAGATATGAGAAATTAAAGCACTACCAAAGCGGGGATACGTTTAGCGGGATAAGTCTTCAAAAACCACTATTTCACAATACGTATAACACGTGGTTTGAAAAATGAGGGGAGGGAATAATGTATTGCCCCAAATTCCTGAAAAGGGGGTATAATAGGCCAATATATAAATTAAAAATTTTACGCCAAAATAAATGCGAGTAACGGCCAATTATGGTCAAATGCTACCACACAATAGTGAGTAATCAAAGTTTCCCGTACTTATGTATTATAATATATATTCATTTTTGTGGCCTGGCAACGCTGAATTACTTTCGTTAATCAGAACGCTTTTGAAGCGTTTGTTACAATTCAGAATAAGTTAACCTTTTCCGGTTACTCTGATTTGATCTGCCGGAAGTTTCAATCGCAACGAAAACACGTGGCCAATAATATCAATCCTTCCATTCCTGGGGCTTTATATTCTTTGGTTAAAGCGTCTAAAAAATGAAAATAGTGCACAAGAAAATCGGAAAATGCACGACTTTTGACGGGTTGCGTTCTCCTTGTGTGGGGTGCTGTGTTTGTTGCTTCTAGGTGGCACTTACTTATCGAAGTCGTGTATGGCCAGAAGTAATATTTCACTCAAATTTAAGGTTTATTACTAATTCATGATTTTATGCTCCCTGCTTAAATGGAATACGGGCACGAAATAATATTATCGCCCTTCTTGGCGAACTTGTTCATGTCTATAGAAATGACTGTCATACATATTCAAGGTAATGCCAATCTATGATGCTAATACAAGTACCAGTCTAGCAAGGCGTAAGCTACGAATTTGTTCGTAAATGCTTTTAGTTTCACGCGTAAAATAAATAAGCCTGTAAAGTCTGGCGACGCGTGAGACTAAATTCGATATTACATAAAATCGCGCGCGTATTAATAAAATTTCAATTTCTTAAAACGTAAAAGGGAAAAGATACAAAATGGGTGTCACACAGTTAATGATGTCAGCTTTACTAGTAATTGCTGGGGATAATATCTGGAATAATTTAAAAAATTTCGCGTTTTGTTCCACTTTCTACGAGGGTGATGGGTTAACCGACGAACAAGTGAACCTGATGCTCAAGGACGTCAACCAGTGGAGGTCGGAAGAAGTATC
The DNA here is from genome assembly GCF_980474605.1 of Leiobunum rupestre. Classification (NCBI taxonomy): domain Eukaryota; kingdom Metazoa; phylum Arthropoda; class Arachnida; order Opiliones; family Sclerosomatidae; genus Leiobunum; species Leiobunum rupestre. The sequence continues at coordinate 55,846,133 of NC_143387.1, forward strand.
CAGTAACTTGCATTGGGTCGGTAAGTATTTTTCTCAAACCTGGAACGATTGATATTAAGGATGAATATTAATCCATACAGTCAAACGTCAGAGAAAGATAAAGTATAAAAAGGTTTTATTGAAGTCAGATTTTGGAATAAAATGAACACGCAGAATACGTTTGCGGAATAAACAGTATACGAGGTTTAGTGAATACCTTAATAAACACCAACTATGGACTATAATGCAGTAAAATTACTCGAAAAAGTAGAAAAGTCCATAATAAAAATGGGGCAAAAAAGATCGACCCTAACATATTTAAAGTAATGATTACTTTAAATTTGTGAGAGTTTAGCTTTTTGCCCCCTTTTAATTATGGACTTTTCTAATTTTAAGTGAATACAGAACATTCGTGTTAAAATGGGAAGATTTGCTTCCGTGTTCGGTTGGGCTAGGCATGATGTCCTCGAATTAGAATAGTTGAGAAGCAAGATCGGAATAGTTGAAGTCAAATAGGTGGTTTAAGTCGAGTTCGTTTGTTGAAGATACCAATTTTCAGACCTTCATTCCCGCGTTAGGCTTACGTGCCATCGGCGCGATATTTGAAAATATATTTCGTCGCGTTCAGGAAAAAAAAAACGAAAGTTGCTACGACTGAAAACGGGCCATTCACAAAACGCGATTCCGCTCCGAAATAATAGCTCTTTATATAAAATACGAGAGGTCACGTGATTACGTTAGATTCATCGTGCAGTTAAAGGCTACGTTCAGCGGGACTCAGCGGACTCAGCGCTGAGCGTTGAGCTTACTGTACGCTTTTTTTAACTTCCGGTTTCTACGTCATGCTGCTCAACGAAGTCAGCGGTCGGAGGAGCAGGTTTTTCCGTTGCTCATCGCTGACTTAACGAACAAAATATCGTCTGCTACCCCTCCTTTAACTTTGTAGAATGACGTCACGACACCGATGAGCAACGGAAAAACCATCTCGCTCAGCCGATGTTTCCGCTGAGTCTCCGATGATCAACGTGACGTCAAAACCGGAAGTCAAAAAACCCGTTCAGTAAAAAACCGCTGACCGTTGAGCTCAGCGCTGAGCTTTTTTAGAGTTGTTGAACGCAGCCCTGGTTAGAGAGCGCGCGCATATTTTTGCTTTTGTTGAGCTCGCGCGAAACCTCACGAGACCCTCTACACGGAAATATTAGGAAGCGCGCGCTCCAAAAAATGACACTTTTTATACATGTATGCGTATATATTATTTAGAGAAAGAGCTATTACGCGGGAGATAGAGAGAGGAGGCCTTATTGATTTGGACGCGAAAAGTTTTCAGATAATTTAAGTTAAGTCAGGAGTCAGGATGCGCATCAAATATTTCCTAATAAAATCATTTATTTTCTTATTCGCGACCGAAACGAGTCTAGGTGAGGTAGCGCCGAGGGGCAGGTCACTTCTATTTTGTGTGCGTCTTAATCATAGTAAAATGATTAAAACAGGGTAATCGTGATTAAATCAGGGTAATCAAGATTAAAAAATCTAATCACGATTTAAACGAGATTTAATCATTTTAATCATGATCTAATCTTTTTAATCAGGATTTAATCAATTAAACGAGATTTAATCATTCTAATCATGATCTAATCATTTTAATCACGATTTAATCATTTTAATCACGATTTAATCATTTTAATCACGATTTAATCAATATAATCGGTCGAATAGAGAATTTATCATTAAAATCAAAACTAAAGTACGATTTAATCATACTAATCACGATATAATTTTTTTAATCGGGATTTAATCATACTAATCACGATATAATTTTTTTAATCGGGATTTAATCATACTAATCACGATATAATTTTTTTAATCGGGATTTAATCATTTTAATCAGATTTAATAATTTAATCATGATTAAACGTGATTTAATCAACTTAATCGTGATTAAATTGAATTTACTCAAAATAATCACGAATCGGATAGCGCCTATGATCTAGCGTCTGATACAGAAAAATTTAAGTCATAAGAACGTTTTTTCTTAAATAAACTTACTAAAATATAAGCAAACGATGCAAAAATTATACTAAAATGCAAGTATAAAGTCAAATTTACGAATAACGATGACGAAAAACTAATAGCGTCTGTTTTAGCCGCTACCTATCTAGCTTCAATGGCGAACGAAAGGGGGCGTAGAGATAGTTTTCATTCGCTAATAAACATTTGATTATTACATTACATTACGGTACGGTACATTACATATTAGTGCATTTCATTACATTGCCGTACATTTCATTACGGTAAATTACATATTACATTACATTTCAGATGCAGATTACATAATTATTGTATTAATAATTTAATTTGTAAAAACTAAATATGATACGGGTTCAAAAAAACCTTTTTTTATACTCTATGACTTTCTCTCTATTATGGGTACAAATAAATAAAAATGAATCTACTAGAATACGGTCTCGAGGAAGCCATGCAGTCTCAAACTATCTCGAAGAAATGTGAACCAGTGCCAAAAAACGGTTCATACGACGGAGGATATAATGACGCCTCCAAATTCGGGTATACCTATTTCTACAGCTGGGAAAGAAACATATCTGAGCTATCCCCAAACATCTTGACAACGTTTAAATCAAGTTATCCCGAAAGCATGGAACATTGTCTCGAACCAAGCGAGAACTGCGCTTTTTTCGGGAGCATGGTTAGCAACTTCGTTTTCCAATTGGGCTGCAGCAGAAACAGCGCGTGTGTCGGTAAGAGTTTCAAACAAATCACCGTTTGTGGCGTGGGCTTCGGACGTCAATTTCCGTATCACACGAGGGGAACACCGTGTACGCGATGTATCGCCGAGCGTGGCAGCTGGTGCTACCAGAACTTGTGCGTTAGCGAGTAAGTAGTACGCCGGAACCATCCAATTGCGTTTCAAAACAGGTTCGAGATTTAACGGTAATACTTGCGGAAACGTAAACCAACATTTTTCGAACGAGATCTCCACCGATTCTGAAACGATTACTTTCGCGAATTTCGCTAAAATAATTTGAACACGTGCTGACGCGATATATTTGAACCCGTAGAAAAAAGTGCCGTGGTGAGAATCTGAACTGCACCTGCCACTTAAAGTGCAAGAACTGTGGCGAATTGGATATAGGAAAGTGCAGGTGCAAATGCAAGTACGGATACGATGGCCCTGACTGCGCGAAGAGATGCACTGACCTCAATGGCAACTGCAGCGCTCACACAGGATTCAAATACGAATTCGTCAACGGGAGCGTAAAAACGAGGGCAATGAGGGGAAAAGAAGCTTGTCAAACGAATTTGAGGTTTTGGGGAATAGACTGCCGGAAACTTTGCGGGAAATGTCAAGACCCTAAGCCGTACGACGAACACGATCCGCAAACTTTTCCGTGTTGCGAAGGTTTCCTATTGGACAGTTATTATTAAAGGCCACATAAACGTTTGGACTTTGAGGGTGTCGGCTACCGAATCACAAATTTTGGTAAAAGGGAAAGTATACCCGAGCCAAGTGACGGAAGAGTTACCTGAAATTTGGCCTGAATTTTTTAAACGAGTCTGTGGACCCTTAACTGTATATGCATAAAGCGTTTTAATTTGTCAATCGGTCGTATTTTTCGCATCAGATAAAACGTGCGGAGAGAAACAAAGACTCGACATCAGAAATTGCAGTTGCACTCCAGTGGGAGACGACGGCTTCGACGACGAACAGCGACGAAACCTTTACTATGAAATTAATCAGTGGAGGTCAGCGGTCATTCCGACCGCCGCTAACTTGCACAAGATTGGTAAGTCACTTATATCGCTACCAAATTTTTTCAGACGATGAACCAAAGAAGAATTGTCACGGGAAACCTTATAATTTAGGCGAAAACAGAGTTGGAAAAACAGAATTCGAAGAAGCCAAAGGTTTTACGGACAATTGCCAAATACCAAAACGAGAAGAGCCAAACACGGACAACGAAACGTGGTTCTTCAGCTGGACGACCAAGCGGACCGATTACGACCCGAAACCTTTGAAGCAATTCTTCACGAAATTCAACTACTCCGCTGAAACTTGCGACACCAGCGCCACAAACTGCGACTTTTTCAAAACTTTGATTTCGGCGTCCACTTTGTGGGTCTTTTGCACCAGAAACAGCAAGTGCAATAACGAGACTTTCACCGAAATCACCGTTTGCGCCGTCCGATACAGAAATACGTACCTGAAACCCATTTACCTGTCAGGACCACCGTGCTCAAGATGTTTTCTGCCCGGCTCATTTTTTTGCCACAACAACTTGTGCACCACCAAGTAAGTTTTCGGCGGGGGTTCATCATCGGAATCAAAGTCAGATAATTGAAATTGTGTATTTTTATTAACTGAAGGAAGGATTGCGATACTAACAACTTAAATTGCACGTGCGAGACGAAATGCAAGAATTGCGGGACTTTAAACGGTGGTACTTGCGCTTGCCTTTGTTTGTACGGATATAATCACATTGACTGTTCCGAGCCGTGCAAAGACGCGGATCCTATGTGCGCAATTAGGGCACAGCATGGGAATTGCTCAATGGTCAAATATAGAGATCAGCAATGTCGGAAACGTTGCGAAACGTGCCAAGATGCGAAACCATTCAACCCGGCAGATCAACTCACGAAGAAATGTTGTCCAGGTATAGACGTACTGTTGTATTTGGTGCGGGTGAATACCACTTGGCCATCTGTGTTAAGATTTACGTAGTTTCCGAAACACTTTCAGCCATCGAATTAATATTCTCTATGTGCTTAAAGGGCTGAAACATGTAGTTTACAACTCATTCAATGCTAAAGTAATTCCTTCTTAAACGGGTTTTTTACCACCACCTTTTTATCTTATTACGTTCCACATTCGAGTTACCCGTTACTTTTTAAAACTTCACCCGAAATATTTCTCTCACAGTTCCGCTGTCTCAAGTAGTAAATGCCTATTTCAAATCTTTCGAGTGAGTAGTAAATTTAAGTATGTAGTAAAATCACCGATGAGGTATACTAGTTAGTACCATTTACATCACCATGAAAAGTAATGTTCATTTAAATAGAAAAACTTTATTATTACTAATTAAAAAAATGTCGTTTACTAGCGATTGTCATAGGACAACCAAGCTATTTAGCAATCTATAGTACACCCTTGAGCAAAAAATTATAAAACACCTAGAGTCGCCATTGATGGTGAACATTTGAAGATTATTTATCTGATGTACATGTAGGGTGAATAGGCCTTTAAAAAAACCCAAATCAATTGAACTACGTGGAATCATTAGCCCTTTCGCCTCGCACCTATAAGAGCCGGGTTCGATCTCAGCTTAAGTCACTGGACGAAAACCCGGAACAACTCGCTGAATGTGCAAGTTCACCCCCCCCCCTCACTCCTACTATTTAAAGAGGCTCCAAAGTTCGGTGGCAAAAAAAAAGAAAATTGAGCATGCTTTTCCTTCCCCCCAACCCCTCACTCGGCTTTGGCAGAGGTGGGCAGAGTCACACATAAATTTCGCACTTTACTGACTTTACACACATTTTGCCACCGCACTTTGGAGCTCCTTTAAGGGAGGTTTCCCAAAGTTATTCGTTTTCACCTTTCCATAGGTTTCCGTGCCCAAACCCCCCCCCCCCCCTTTGATGTAACTTTGGCTGTACTAAAATTTCACACCCTTCGCAACCCATCTCAGGTATTTTACATAGTTTGAACCCCTCCCTTGTAGGATTTCTATCTACGCTACTGGCGCGCAATCGTAGACTTGTAAAAGTAAGAGACTCTGACGTAAGAGCCACACTCGACATTTCAACTACGTGCATATTATCCAGGCATCGTCGATCCGTGTTTTGAAGATTCTAAACGGCTATCGAAATCATAGATTTATCGAAGAAAATCGACTAATATTCAAATTCGGAACAGAATACTCCGGCGGTCTAAACGAAACACTTACCTTTCGGTGATTTATAGTGTTTCCCTCGTCCCGTAATGGGCTTATTAATCAAAATTATAGCTTAAAGAGAATATAACTTCAGGTATTTGGTGTGGAACACCAACGTTTGCAGCTCTGGTCGCTCTTGCCTTTGGCTTTAGAAAATTTTGGCGCCACTATACAGGATAATTTGAAAAATTGAAGGGGTCTTCCATAAAGATTGCTTTGCAGGTTATATTCCCTTTAATTCTGTAATATTAATTCTATAATTTTATTAATAATGTTTGATTAATCAAAATTCTAGTTTAATTCCATATTAAGCCCTTTAGTACGCGTTTTTATAGCACCCCTATTTCCTTTCCCTATTTATAATTTTATATTGAACGCGTTTTCCTCCGTCTTGTCACCCATTTTCTTTTTCGCGCGGTTTAAAGGGCAACGCAAGCTCTGTGGCAAAAAAAAAAAAGAAAGAAAAAGCACCGTGCTTTTTAACTCCCTACACCCCCACTCGGTACTGGCGAGACCACGCAGAGTTTAGCGTAAATTTCGCACTTTGCATACATAGTCACACAAATGCCAGCTCACTTGCGTTGCCCTTTAACGCGTTCTCGCACGCGCTTCTGGAATTTATTTTATTTTAGTTTCTTCTTCGGCTCGAAGGCAAATGTGCCGAGGTACCACGTTATTTCAAATTAAAACGGTCTAAATTATCCTTGTCCAGTAGTTTCAAAGGTCAATCTCGAAACGATTGCTCATTTGAGTCATTTCTCGTTTTTTTTTGCAGACTTGGTTTGCCCAGCGGCGAGTCAGACTCCAGATTTCAACACCTGCGAATGTTTGGGATGGGGGATCACGGGTGTTCCAAACATTAATATCGACGAGTATATGCCAGAGAACTACTGCCCCGGAAAGACGAGCTCGGCCGAATACGAGGCTTGTTCTCCAATATTTCAATTCATATCTAGTATCACCGTCATTTTAACCTACTTCACATTCTTTTAAATTTATATATTTTATATTTAATTCGTGTTACTTTAAAATTCAAACGTCCACCTTTGGCTGTTTTATCATTTGTTACGAAACTGTACTTTAAAATTAAAATAAACGTTTCATCATAGACAGTATATATTTTTAAAGGCAACGGAATCTTGAGCTAGTCTTTGGAAATATGGCCAGAAAATGAACAGCTTATGACATGGTCGCAGTTTAACCCGGCTACAGGGGCGTATGAACCGGGGTGCAGGGGTCAATGCCCCTCCCAAACATTTATCTAAAATTTATTAAATAATGGTAGGAACGGCTTCGTAAAGCAAATATTAAAGTACGGTCCTTAATTTTCTTCAAAATAAACCTGAAAATTACTGCCTGGCCACCTGAATTATGACATTAAAATTCACTCAGGTGCTGCCTTGGATATTAGTCCAGCCGACTATTATTATTATTGTTATTATTATTAAATTTATAAAAGATTTTGTGGTCCTTCTAAAAATCGCAGCAACCATTCGGAAGTCAGAGTTTTAACGTAAAATGCGTAGTTCCAGGCTCTTCGAAATATTACTTCTTGGCAATTTCCTTGAAGATATTTTATGGAGATATTTTATGAAGATAACGTATGGTTGTATCTTGGATTAACTAAACAGTTAATCCAAGGTTGTATGCGGGGTTCGTAAAAATAGCATGGTTTTTTTTATCAAAATATGACAGATTTTCCGTTGCTATGTAAAATCGTGACGTCACCCAGATGAGATTGTATTGAAAATAAACGGAGGCTCATCTGGGTGACGTCATCAAATTTCAACGGGGGCGCATTCGAAAAAAGAAGTTGCTCCTCTGGTGAAAACGCTCGTTCTTTCCTTCCTTCTCTTGCGCAGACGCGAGTGATGTCACTGGTTTTCTATTTAGGGGGACCTTTTCGGTTTACCGGCATTTGTCTGTCACCTCCGTAGTCACGTAGCAGTCGTAAATATTAGATCGTTATTTGGGAAAATTTTCAAAGTTTAATTTTTTAATTAGAATAGAATAAACATAGCATACATAAAATATTTAGCTTTGTCTTAAAAATTCTGAGACCTATTTTAATTAGTTTGGACCATTTAAATTAAAAATAAAACATTTTATGATGGCAACACCATGTGTACGTTAGATACCGAGCATTACAAATGCTACGATAGTAAAGTAAAATAAACACATCTGATCAGCACCAGGTTTTAGCAACGCTTTGCAATAGTTATATTATTAGTTTCAAAATAACTTGACTTCTTAAGCAATATTGACTTGATATACATAATTAATTGTAATTATTTTTAAAAACAATATTAATTATTAAATATAGGAAGAAGAAACGAAGACTGAAACTGTTCCTTTTTCGAAAAACGTTCTTGGGGATAAAAATAGAGGCAGATGTATATCTATTGAAATCAGTGACAAAGAACTTTTACATTTCTTAAATACCGCTGTCAAGTGACCAGTGCTAGAAGTATCAAGAACACCATTGTAAAGGAATCCCACCTGCCAACAGGTTTTAGCCTCATTGTGGCTCAATTGTAAGCGTAGCTTTTTTCTAGGAACTTTGAGTGTGGCTGACTCGCACGTGCCCAGTCAAAGATTCAAATTCTTGTAAAAAAAGGAACAGGGACGACTTGTTGTCTGACATCCAGTGACGTTTCTTTCGGGGAATAAGTCGATGTCTTTCCCCTTTTCTCTCCTTCGCGAGTTTTTATATTTTCTCGTTTGAAAAGGGGCTTTATGCACCAACCTAATTGTAAGCGTAGCTTTTTTCTAGGAACCTTGATCAAATTTAACTCTTACAGATATTTTTTCAAACATTTTCTTGATCGAGACCCCCTTGGGTTGTATGTACAATTTTTTATTTTTTTCATTGTGTGCCCTCCCCGAAACCAAATCTTGGCTACGCTAGAGGTTCCTGTGGGATCTTGGTATGCTTCCAGATTTTGGTTCTACTTTGGGCGCTCTATACTGGCTTTCATCTCTTTTCATGTAGGAATCACACTCTTGGTGCACGTGCGTCTCTTTCTGCTTTCGAGGGGCTCTACTCAGATTTTTGCTGGTTTTGGTTCTTTTGTTGTTTTATATTTTTTACTGTTTGACTACTTTGGTTCTGGTCTTAGAAATCCCATAGAACCAAAAACAGAAGTAGAGTTTAAAGGCAAGAAGAATTAGTTGTTAAAGGTAACAAATTAAAACCAGAACCTATGAGATTTCTATGGTTCTGGTTTTAATTTGTTACCTTTAACAACTAATCCTTCTTGCCTTTAAACTCTACTTCTGTTTTTGGTTTGTTTTGGTGCCTAAGGTCTCTCTGTCTGACACCAAGAGCTATATAAAAGACCTTGAATGAGAAAATTTACGGGCTTGGAAATTACCACGTTCTCTTTGCTAATGAAGCCTGCATCAGTGATTCGCCTTATTTCATAGAAAGTAAAATATACCAAATTTTAGGATATTTCGTTTAATTTCTGATTTAAAACATTAGATCATCCCTCCCGTCTTATGACTCTTATCCTACAAATACGATAGCCCAAAGCATGACCATGACGCAATTGAAATATATGAACCAAGGCTTACGAACTGTCAAATACGTGTTTGGAATTAGCTAAGTTACTAAGTAACAAGGGCTTAACTTAATATGAACAATTGAAAAAAAAAGCGTTTGAGATAAGAAAAACATGTTACTTTTGGCAATTTTCTTCACTCTTCTTGGTGGAATTATTACGTTAGTAGGTCAAGCATACTTTGTTTATAATCTGTTCTGGAAAAATGAGCCAGGTGAAGAGTCAAACTCTCCTGTATCGGAATCTGACAAATCAGCAGAAAATGATTCTTCGAAGTTTGTTTTCTGCAAATTGCCTAATGTATGTAATTTAATTCTTCCTTAATAATTGAATTATTTGGAATAAAAACTAATATTAATCATGAAAATCTTTCCAGAGTCTCTTAAAAATTATAGATACTGCAGAATGGAAAGGTCAAAGTGAATCTTGCTTAGCCTTGAATTTGCTGTTCCAGTTTTTATTCCGAGAGTGGAAAGACACTATAGAAATGAGACGTTGGGTAATGAGAAAGCTCAGTGCAGAATTTCTTGAAATGCAGCGAACTGCTACTGGGAGACTATTAGATAAAATAACTGTAATTGCCAATCACACTTAAGTATGAACGGAAATAAATATAAAAGTAACTATTTATAATTATAGGTACGTGACCTTCAACTTGGGTCTATATTACCTATTATAAAATGTGTAGAAATAAAAAATTTAGCCCTAAATGAAGCTAAAGAAACTATAGAAGTATTAAAAATTGATAATATAATATTTTAATTTTGAGGGAAATATGTTAATTAAATTATTTTTTAGACTTTAGATTTATGTTTGGAGCTAGCGTACCAGGGTAGTTTCCAATTAGCTGTTGATGTTGATCTAGTCTTGGGGAAGTCTGCGTCTTTGTCTGTGTCAGTCATTAAATTACAAGGCAAAGGGCGCCTAGAACTTACTCGTAAACCTTTTAGTCATTGGTCATTCGCATTCTACGAGGTTATTATATTATTATTAATTTATTATTATTATATTATATAAATTCTACATAAAATAATATTGACATATACTTTGTTAACTTTTAGGAGCCTATGGTGGAGTTCCTAATTGAGTCGCAATTTCAAGGAAGGCAGTTGCCCCAAATAAAATCATTAATAATTAATCAAGCAAGAAAAATTCCTATTAAAATGACCATTGAAGTTAACCCTTTAAAAATAAAAGTTCATTGATATTTCAGATTCGTCGTGCTCTCCGAAAGAAGCATACCCTGCCTAATTACAAAATCCGTTTCCGTCCATTTTTGCCTTTTCCCACATTTCCCGCCCATTTAGTCCGAGACCAAGCCACCTCTACTAGCTTAGCAGAAGGAGATATAAACTTAGCTAACCTATTAGAAAACAACGAAATCACTGAAAACTCCCTGAATGGAGGAACGCTAGAAGCTACTGTGCTAAATTGCAGTCGTTTGCAACTAATTCAAGGTGCCAATAAAGTATTCTGCAGCTTATCACTTGATGCTAACTCTTGGGTCGGTGGGACATCATCGCGGGATTCTTATTCTTATCATCGTTTAGAAATAGAAAGGGTTAAAAAACGGCCATTGGGGTTGACTTTTAAACAAGTAAATTGTTTGAATTTTTCTTTAAGGGTACACATTAACTAAATAATTTTATCTCAGCAATATGTGGAAGAACGATGCCAAAATTGTGTCATAATTGACTCCGTGCTGCCAAATTCACCAGCTTCTAAAGCTGGCTTTCTAAAAGTATTAGAACATTTAAACCTTGGCTTGGTTATATAGAAAACCAATCACAACTGTCTAGCTCATTATTACTTAATAAATTTAGTTTTATAGATTGGTTGGACTATTGTCATCAAGCTAAGGCCTATAAGTGCATGGGCAAGATTATAAAATGTTTATACATTACGCAGAATGATGTAGTCGTTGCTGCTGAAGGAATAACTATCTCGAATACAAAACAATTAGTCAAAACCCTGAAAATGGCTGATAATCAGTATGGTAGAATATTATTTAGAATTAACCGCATTGCCTTCTAATTTCAAATAATCATTTAGATTTTACATTTCCGTTGAACGGAAAATTGAAATAAACTCCGATAACCCAAATGAAGATAAATCAAAAGAAATTTTAGAAGAAAGTGGAGTTGATTTGCAAAATATTGAAAGTGCTACCAGTATTAATTTCAGTTCGGAAAACTTGAGGAAAACTACCTCAATAAATGCCTTAGAAGTCAGTTTACGTATTGTAATATTTGAAAAAGTAGCTAACTAATTTCGTATCTTTCAACCATGCAGAATTCATCGTGGAACGAAAGATTTCTTTTTGATTTAACCAGTGAATGTTTATGCCTTAATATTGGTGTTTGGTGTCAAACATCGCATAAATCCCAGACTAATTTATCCGACAAAGCTAGCGTGTCAAGCTCTCAGGATGACTTATCCACTGTTTGCGACGTATTGATTGGACACGTAAGAATCTCTTTGCATTTTACTTTGCTTCTTATTCGTAAACATTTTGTGTTCAAACGTATACCCAATAAGTTGCATGAAGTAACTTTGACCTGTAGACCTTATTTGCTTTTTTTGTTTAAAAATTAAATGATTCTGCTAAGAGTCAGTTTCAGTTATAGAGTTATATATTTTATGATAATGGTTGAATAAAGTTTATTATTTCTAAACCTGGTACTGCTCAAACGTAATGTTTATGTTATTCTTGCACTTTCACACAATTGGTGTCTTTCCACATTAACATTTTCTATACATGACTATCATTCATAACCCCTCTTTAATCCTTTGACGCTTTTTGTGATTCAAAAGGCAAGTGTACCCATCCTGAGCCTTGTTAAAGAATGTTCTTCAACTACCCAAGGTTCTCACTTGGAAGTTTTCAGGCTTATCCCACCCAACTCTTGGCAACTCGACAGGTGCTTTCTCTTAATCTATAAAATAAAAACCATTCAAAACTGAGTGTTTTACTATTAAATTGTCATACCAACGCAAATTTTGAAATATTATCTTTTAGAAAATGGCAAAAACTATCACTTCATCGCGGCTTTGATTGGAGACTTTGCTGTGGAGATATCACCCTCTATTTTCGATACTTTAACAATCAAGCTAAACCTCCAAATCCTAAGATAAGAGGCAGAATGAACGAAGCTTTACAAAAGGCAAACGCTAAGTTTCTAAAAACCGAAGACAAATCCCTAAAAGAGAAGGATAAAACTCCACCCATTAGAAGGCTATCCTTATCTTCCAGCTCACCAGTTCATTTACTTAAACCTGAGACCAATACAGTGTCTCGCTCAGCTACTGACTCTGAAGATGATATATCGCAAAACTCATCAAACAGTTCCAAAGAAAGGTAGGTAAACTCGTAAATTTATGATCCAATTAGTTTAAAATTCAACCTTATGAAAAATTTACAGTTCGCACGACTTTATCAGTGCTCATTTTCATTCTACTGCGACTTGTGATTTTTGTCAGAAAAAGGTAACTATATATATTTCCTTATAAATGGGACGGATTCTTCAGAAATTAATTGTAAAAAAATATTTTTTATCTCAGATATGGCTAAAGACTGCGTATCAATGTCGTCTTTGTTCCATGATCTGTCACAAAAAATGCGTCAATAGGTGCAAATTAGAAACATCATGCGATAAAGTACGCAAAAGCGTGCTTAACATGACCAAAAGCTCGCTGGGAATCACTGAAAGCGCTAAGGAAGTAGATGCCACTGGGATGTCTGGAAAAGCCAGAAAATCTTTTGATAGCATCTCTCCTATTGTAAGGCAAAAAATCCGTCTTTGTAATACTAAAAATTTGACTTATTAAACTCTTATTTTGCCAGTCATGTCGCAAAAACTTGAATGCATTATTATCAAACATTGCACAATCTGCCCAGCGCCATCAGAGTCAGCCCCCTAGCTCGGAAACAAATTCAAGTCCTAAAATTGGTTCTCCGTCAGTTAGTTCAAGTCTTTCCCGGTCTGGTTCGTCATGCAACTTATCACTTCCCAATACAAGCGTTTTCCCAGCATCAAAAAGTTTGCCACCATCACCTTATCATTCACCATCTCAAAGTAGAAAGGTAAAACGAAGGTAGTTTTAAAAAGTGAGAGTAGCTAAAAAGTCGGCTTTTTCCAGTCTTCCTTACAAGGAGCCAATGATGAGAACCCTCAATTATCATCTTGGTTGGAAGTACTGCTATCGCATGAAGATAATAAGACTGATGATGAAAGTGAAGTTGAAGAATTAGACGATGAAGACATTGATGGAACACTGGAGCTAATGATGAAGTTTCCTCATGATGACACTCTCTTAGCATTAGCTAAGGAAAAGGGAAAAGACCTCTATGGTCGTATGACATATAAAAGACGACACAAGAAGCTCGAACGCATGGTAAAGTTGTGATTGTATGAAAATTCTAATGGCTTCTGCAAATAATAAAAAAATTCCATTTAGATAACGAAACTTCAACAAGCGGTAGATCGCGAAACGTCTACTAGAAATAGATTAGCTAAAGAAGAAATGAAAACTCAGAACCTGGCTGAAAAAACCAAACTGGCTTTTCTACTAGCGAAATGTGACCAACGAAATCAAGCTCTGGCTACTTTGATGCTGCTTTACTTATCGGCAATGCAACACTGCCATAACAATGAAAATAATGAGGCAAATGCAGAAGCGGTTTCTGAAGCTGATGAGAGATCTGATATTACAAACGAAAGCGATTCGGCTACCGAAAACATTAGCTTAGTTAGTGACAGTACCGCCGTTGTCAGTAGGGAAAGTCATTCTTTAGACCTGAAACCCAATGTGTCTCATTACATCTCTATCACCGCTCCCAGCCCCATTAATGAGTTAAATAATTTTCCCACTGCGGGTAGTACGTTCAAGGAAGATAATTTACAACTAGATGATGAAAATTCATATGTGGTTCGGGTCCCCGATTCCATTCAACTCGGAGTTTTGGTCTCAAATGCGGAAGAACCAGCCTTAATCGAACCAAATGATAATCCTAGTTTGAAACGTTAAAAGTTTGGAAAAGGGAAGATAACATTTTTAAGTACGCGTATCAATATTCTTTGTAGAAATATTTCATTTAAAAGCTTATCACTGTTTATAATTATCTAATAAATGTACTGTAAAATGCTGCCTAACCCAATAACAATTATGGTGCTTTTTTCCCTGTGTCACTATATTATTTCTATAAATAGTATGTAACTCAATACATAGGATTACAATAAATTATTTTCAATCGCTTATTTTAAAATTCTATAACACTGTAGATAATATTGTAATTTAACAAAATGTATAGTAGTCAGTCCAAATAAAGATTATTTCACAATTTTTTTTAATAACTTATTAGAATATTAGGCAAAATATCAACACACCAACGCATGTCCGATTTTGTTAATATTTTTTTTATACTTTAGACGATACTGAACATTTTTACGTCAAAATTATTTTGCGGAAATAAAAATTCGCGGAGATATTAATTTGGTAAAATTTACGTTTATTAGAGTGACCTTTAGGGCTGTGCGAGTACTCGAACATCATCGATTACTCGGAATTTTTTGAGGTCGAGTACTCGAACTCGATCTCGAATAAGTAATTGGAAAATACTCGTCGATTATAGAGTACCAAAAAATTACATAATCGGGTACCCGATTACTCGAATAAGCTGCTCTCTAAACTCGTCGAGTATTTTTTTTTATCCTCGTTAGTTCAAAGTGGGGTTTTTGCAACTTTTTGGGGTGGCAATAAACGGCACCTATACAAGACGTACAAACAACAAACGATCCGAATGACCCTGGGGATGGATCACGGTGTTTAATACTTGCTGCGTCTCCACGGTTTTTCTTCAAACAATATTATTAAGATTTGGTTTTGATATGGTGACGCTTCTCGTCGTCTCGAGTTCGGATGTCGGCCGGCGTTAGGACTCAGGAGTCTTAACTTCCTGAATCCTAATAGTTTAAAAACAAATATATTGTATTGTTATTTTACTATTAATTACTATAATTAGGCTAGTATCCTAGTATAGTAATCTTTTATATCCCACTAGTCACTATAATGTTACTTAAGTTGTGAAAACTGGTTTTTTCAGCATTAAAAGTTAGTTTAAATACTAAATTTAATTTCCTAATCGATCACCCGAATCGTTTAAAATAATACTCGAGGTTTTTTCTTAATTACTCGACTCGAATTAGAGAAACTTTCCCTTAATCAAGTACTCGATTACTCGACTCGACTTCAATATTACTCAACTCGAATACTGGATGAAAAAAAATTGGTAATCGAGAATCGATACCCGACTTCAATATTACTCGACTCGAATACTCGTTGGAATAAAAATTGGTAATCGAGAGTCGATACCCGACTTCAATATTACTCGACTCGAATACTCGATGGAATAAAAATTGGTAATCGAGAGTCGATACCCGACTGGATTGCCTAAAACCACTAGTCGCACAGCCCTAGTTACCTTTCGCCAAAATTCGGCCCGATTCATTGTAATTGTAGGTGAAGTAGGATACGCAATGGGCTTAAATAAATTTGCAATAAAATTAAAAAATTGTCCATTTTGTATTTGGGGAAATGGTTAAACTTGCGTAAATTAAATGTTAGTTAAACTTTTTACATTAGTCAAGGAGCAGGGGAGTGCAAGGTAGCTGCTGCCTTTAAAAATGCCAAAAACCAATTTTACTCTTGACATTTCGCGCGACTGCGGAACATGACAGCAGCCAAATATCCATGGATTAAACGATTCCTTCAACCGGAAGAAGGAAGGGCCCATTTAGCGTGAGCCCAAAGTCCTCCTATCATCCTATGCGATTCTTGTGGACCCCGGTTTCAGGATCTCTGAAGTGCATGGAATGGTTAACGGAAAAGCTATAATCATAAACCAAGTGTTGGCACCTGCTCCCGCGACCTAGAGGACATATTCGTTCCCACCCAATATTCCACAAACGGAAAATATAGAAAATACTTAGTCCCCGCTCAAAATTGCATAAAACAGAAAATCGAAAATTTCGTGTATCCTACTATACCACAAACGGAAAAGTAGCGCTAGAAAACGTTAATTTTGGTTAATTTTCAACAATTAATATCTCCGCGAATTTTCATTTCCGAAAAATAATTTTAACCCAAGACACCCCCTTAGGCCTAAGTCATCAAGCGTCTTTTGAAGCCATTAATTCAGGTGGCCGGGTTACAACGCGTATAGGAGGGTGGTGTCGACCAACATACTAGAGGTTATATTCCTTATAATTAGGTTTAAAAGGTCGGCCGTGGTTCTATAGAACAATTATACCGGGTCACTGTGCTGCTAGCCTCGGTGTGAGCCCTGGGGTTGTCAAAGGTGGGTAAACAGCGCATTTTGATATCTTTACGCGCGAAAAACGGTTCGGTGTGACTGTGAAGCGTTTAAATCTACTCCTTATTTTTTCTCCATAGTTTGAAAGTCAAAATCGGTCTACATCTCAATAGTTCTTTTTATAAAGTAACGTGGCCTTCTTGTTGAAATGTTGCTCTTACGTCACAGTCTCTTACTTTGACAAGCCTACGAGCGCGCGCTACAGTCGCGAGGAATATAGCTTTTTCTAGAGCGCGTGCGAGGAATACACTAATAAAGCTGGGTCTTGTGACGTAAGAGCAACATTTTAACAAGTTGGGCAAGACCACTTTTTATTTTATAAAATCAACTATTGTTATACGTCAGTATAAACTGGTTTACTGGCTGGCCAGCGATACCACACACGTGCGTTTCTCAAAAACATTGCGCTTGGTTATTGCAACGCGGATGTAATGTGGTTATCGTTCTTTTATCTCACGGCAATTTCTTGGAGCTCCTTCCTTACTCGATTTTGGAGCTTCTGGTCTAGCCTAATTTCATAAATCATTTATTAATTAATAATTTGGCGAGCAATCGATGACTATAAGCAAATGTAACATAATCACTCAAAAGTATGCCTGGGTATTAGTGTATTACATTTCCCGAAAAATGTTTTTCAATGAAAACTTGTTTAACAAGTACACAAAACATACAGTAAGTGGACCGAAAACTGGAAAATTCGTAAATCCATATACTATTGAAAATGTTACTATGGCACGAGCTAAACTATAAATTGTCAAAGCTATAAACAAGTGACGAATAGGCCATTCCATAAATTCGCTAGCACTGTCCAACTGGTTCTTATGATAATTCATAACGCAGTCAAGCCTGTGGACGTGAAAGAAAACAAAACAGTAATCAAGAAGGCCACGTTATTTTATAGAAACGCCCATTTTAAGTGTTTTCAAAATCCGCTTCACTAACTTTTCTTCATATGCATTTTTGAGTGGATATTTTCCATGTGCTAAAAGGAGAGTCGTGTTTTGCATGTTTTGTACTGATGCGATAATTAACGCTAGATTTCTCAAGAAAGTAAAATTTTTAGCAGTACATCCATATACTGTTCTTTGCTGTGTAGATTTTGGTATAATTTTGTAACATATTTATCGAGAAAAATGTAAATACATTTTTTATTTGGAATTACCTCTAAAATAGCTTGTTTTTAGCAAAATAGGCGACTTCGCGTAAAAGCATTTCTTTTTCAATTTAAATATAAGCTAGGCTAAGATCAAAGTGTAGTATCATTTCCCTTCAGCTGTTAAACACCTTTCACCATGAGCCACGATAGTTGTATCGTACATTCAGATTTGTAATATGTGGTTGAAAAAACCAGCTAGCCACAGCGTTAAAGGACTGAAGTTTTTCCCACAATGGTAACTGACCTTTCGATGAAAACCTTCGTATTTTAAAGATAAGTTTAAAATGCGGATACAGTAGATAACTAGCTCTAGGTTGTTTTTAATTGGGCCAATGATGTTCAATAACTTAATAACAAATCATCAAAATATTTTGGGAAACGTAGAAAGATGTTGCAGTTCCCACTAGAGCCAGATGTTAAAGTTCTCACTATAAAATTGATAAAGAAATCCCACCATATATATATAAACAACTCGAAAGTTGAGACACTTCGGCAATTTTAGAACAACATGGCAGTCGTTTTGGTATTACTAGCAGCTTTTGTGGCCTCCGCCGTGGCGGGTACGATATTTATAAATTCATTGTTTCTAAACAAAGCGGGACTAATATCTCTTAATATTTAGAGTACAAGCCGATGGAAAATCCCAACTTATTTGGTGGTGATATGTTGGGTGTACACGTTGACGTAAGATAACGTAATTTTTTTAAACTATTTGCGAAAACAACTTAAATTTTTAATAATTAGGAACGTAATGCCATACCCTACGACTCTCAAAGATGGCCAAATGGAGTAGTTCCTTTCACAATTCACAGCAGTTTGGGTACGCGAAATATTAACTAATAACAAAATCTTCCGGAAATTGAAAAATATATTTATTTAGCTAACATTCGTAGCCGTATCATCGCCGCTATGAACCACTACCACCAATATACTTGTATCAGGTTCAAGGAAAGGACATCCGAACGAAATTTCATCCAAATCTTCAGAGGACAAGGGTGCTACTCCATGGTCGGTATGACTGGAGGCGGACAACAACTTTCCCTCGGTCAAGGATGTGAAAGTCACGGAATCATTGTCCACGAATTGGGACACGCTATTGGATTTTACCACGAGCAGAACCGATCTGATAGAGACAGTTACATCGTAAGTATTATGTCATTGAACAAACGCGGGTGCTCTAAAATTTGCATTTATTCTTATCCTTTAAAGAATCTCGCGGCCAAGCTGTACTGGCCATTAATAAACGTTGTCTAAATTGCAGAACATCTTCTGGAACAACATTCAAAGTGGAATGTCCTCTCAATTTGCCAAGCTTGCCCCCAACCAGAACCGTCTTTTGGACGTATTTGACTACAACTCCATCATGCTTTACGGAGATTTATCTTTCTCCAAAGATGGCTACTCCAAGGTCATGAGTACCAAACAAGGCGGAAGACTGAGAGAAGTTTACGACAAACCAGGTCTTTCCCAAAGTGACGTGCTCAGGATCAAGAAGTTATACAGATGTTAAAATTTTAAAATCGAAACATATGTTGCTTCCATCATGAACGAATAAAGGTTTATTGTTTATGTAAGTTCTTAAAAATAATCGATCAAATGAAATATTATAGCATAGACTATAAACTGAAAAATATATTTATAGAAAACCTTCTAAAATAATGGAAATTTTTTTATTTAATTTTCCTATTTAAAAATAACTAACAACTTTCACTAGGAATTATGGTATTATGTAAAAATGAAAAAATACTGGTACAGTAATTAAAATAAGAAAAAAAACTTCAACCGTTTACAATACTCAATCAAGATGAAGTATTTTGGCAACCGACTGAGCACTCATGTACATCATCTCTGAGCGGTTTTTCTTAAAAGTTTCAATAGCCAAATTTCGAACTTCTTTCCAAGCGTACAAATCCCTGCCATTAAAATCAGAAACATAAACAAAATCTCCATACTGCAATAAACTAATACAAAAATTAGTAAAACTTTACCTATAAATAGGCTGAATAAATTTCATTCGTCCCTGCTCTGTTACGAAAGACAACGCATACGGAACAATATCTTTCCATTTACTTAGCAATACCAACCTTATCCAACTTAAAATTAAAAAAATAAAAATAAATTATTCCGTTCTTTGTAGCGAGGTTAAAGGTGTAAGAAGTGACTGAAGTGTATAGTAAGTATAATTAAGTTACCATAATCTGATATCCGAATTATGATTATAGCTTAATTTTATCCAGTGATAATGGAGCATTCTAGAATGTAATAACTATATTAAGGAGCAGCCACCTTTGCTTGAAATTTTAGCTCCACGCTTTAGGATATTTACTTCAGTTGAATGGTTGAAAGCAAGCTAACAAATTCTAAAACTTGTCGCGAACTCAGTTGTTTAAATTCACTAATGGTTGATTTTAACTCCTCTACACCCAATTGAATCCATTTTTGTCTTAAGGCAACGCATTGCATTGCTAATGAGGCATCAAATCTACGCAGTATTTACTTTAAACCTCAGAATTATGAATTTTTACAAAGATATTTTTACTTCGGTTTTATAAAAGGCATTCCAGGTGTATAAAACCAGCCATCCCAGTCAACGGTTTTCAAGATTGATATCTTGAATATTAATAATTTAACTTTTCAGTTTACGATTTATCATTTGAATGTTATCAACGCACTAAAATCACCCCTGCGATTAAATGTTTAAAATCAATTACTTTATCTTTGAAGTAATGAAAGATAAACTCCTTAAACATCGTAGTGTCAATTGATTTGTACTTGAATTCCTCAACGTAGGCTCTTAAAGAGCCATCGAAACTTTCTGTAATTCAAGCATTACTTCTTTGATATTTATAGAATTATCTAACTACCAAAAAATACTGTACCTTTTCCCCCCAATTTCTGTTCTAAATAGTACAACAATTAGGTGTGACCTTTTTCGTAGGGCACTCGGGACAAGGCATCATCGGGGTCTATTCCTTTCAAATCGACCACTAATTGGGTTAGAGGATTGTCCTTTCCCCGAGTATCAATCTTGTCAGGAATCAAGAGGTTAGTATAGTAACATAAAAGGTAAATTCGTCCATAATTAAAAGGGATAATACAGCTAAATCCTAAACAAATTTGAAGAAATTAAAAAGCTTACTAATAACTCGGATCAAATAGATCTTCGAGCAAAAAACGCGAAACTCGGATCTAAAGATTTGACAGTCGCCAGCCAGATTTCCCGCACGGTACTGATGAGTTCCAAATAGAACGAAACCGGTCTACCGTTGGAATTTCTGGCTATTTTTATTACTCGAAGATCTATTTGATCCGAGTTTCGCGTTTTTTGCTCGAAGATCTATTTGATCCACGTTATTAGTAAGTTTTTTAATTTCTTCAAATTTGTTTAGGATTTAGCTGTATTATCCCTTTTAATTATGGACGAATCTACCTTTTCACGTATTTTATCATCCTTCTCACAGTCCATAGGTGGTTTCTTCAAACTTAACATAAAATACGTCGAATTCGCAGTGGCGTCACTAATGGCGTAGTCACCCTGTGTGGTAACTTGACATGTGGTGTTCCCCTGAGCCATACAGACCAGACCATAGCGGAACATTTGTTATGTGACACACACACCCCCGGTATGTATTTTTACGGTACGGGGGTATATAAATCCAATAATCCATGTTATGTGACACCCTCTAGTGACGCTACTGAGAGTTGATTCATCTAACTTCGTATTTAAGTTCTTTCCATCCACCCAAGGCGTAGAAATCACGGTGTCTCTCATCATTAATAATTTGACCAATAATTTTACGTTCCAAAAATACGGTAAAGCCTTCGTTAAGCCAAAAATGGTCAAAGTTGCGATTTGTTACTAAATTACCGGTCCAACTATGCGCAATCTCATGAGCAACGACATTTGCTAATGATCTGTCCTCTGCCTGCAATGTTTTACGTTATACATTCAAAAAATATATAATTGTAGTGCTGTACGTATTTACCAAAACTGTTGGTGTTATGAACGTGAGGCATGGATTTTCCATCCCACCCAATGGAAACGATGGCGGAAGCAATAGTAAATCATAGATACCCCAAACATACGGTCCAACTAAGCTTTCAGCAGCTTGAATCATAGCTTCTGCCTAATATAGTGAATATTTTAGGATTGGCTAAGATTTGGGCAGGGTTATTCAGCATTAGGAGGCTGGCCTACGGAAGCGTTCGGATGGCACCCATAAATCCGACTTGCTTTCCTCAAATTTATCATCTTTTATTGTTATTGCGCGGAGCGCCATCTAGGTTATTTACATTTAGTTAAGATAGTCAAAATTTAAAATAAATATTTATTGAATTTTCTACGTTATAGAAATAAATACATTTTATTGAAGGAAGTCGAAGGTATTGTGGGACACGCGTTCTATCGCCGCTATAGCGACGTAAGACTACCTTCTAAAAGTTAAATAAACCTAATTATGGTTTTTGTAATGGGAACTTAAGCCTTGGCGCTGTTATTATTGATCTCAGGGGATGATCACTTCCCGTAATGATTACGTAACTGATTACAGATTTAGCATTAACAAATGAAGGACTCGGTTTCGTATTACTGTAATTGGTGTACAGATTTTTGGGAAGTGGTCGCTTAGGGGATAATGAACCCTGCGGCAAAAAATAAATATGTACTATTCTATTATACAGGGTGTTTCAAAAAGGGTGGTATGAGCGAAGACCTACGGGTTCTACAGATTATTTTAAGACGAAAATGTTCTATGACATTTTTTCGATTTGGGCCGCCGGTTTGAAGTTTCGAAACACTTGATGTATGGATGACCCCTAATTTTAACGCTAGTTTTAATAAAATAATTAACGTAAATAAATAGTTTCATTGATGGCTCTCCGCACGCGCCCACAATAATATTTCGCTGTGAGTAGCGCGCAAACGTAAAGTTTTGAAAATGAATGAAAAATTCACGCGCTTCGAAAACTGTTTTGAGCAGCGCGAGCCCACGCTTGAACTTTTCGTGTGGTTACAATTTTTAAACTTGTCAAAGTTATGCCCAGTCGTAATTTACCTTTAACAGCGGTGTTTCACTATTAGTTCTTACTCTTTGCTAACCCGGTGAAACTTTAAAGCAGGCTGATGTAACATTTACACTGCCGTGCAAAGCACAAAAGCATTAACGACCAAAACCAAAATATGGAGAAAACCCCGCGAAATTCAATTTTTCTTTGCCTTAAGATACCCCAACTTACTTCTTTCAAGTTTATATAGTAGACTTGGATTTTTCAATTCAAATTATATTCTGGTACTAAACAATTTACAGGCCAAACGATATTTCAGAAATATCATTAAAAAAAATGCTTTTTAGCACGTATATGTTGGAGAGTTTCCACCAATATTTCCTATTTAAATGTTTGTGGAAAAACTTACGAAGGATTTGAAAAAGGTGGAAGTGGCTCCATTTCCTGGATTAAATCAAGTAAATAATTTATGTGACTGTAAACAGGACTGTAACTTCACATTCTGGAAGTAGGCTTAATTAAGCGCGCGCGACTATTTATGTCTTAAAACGCGAAAAAAATTAGTCTTGATTTGACTTTTAAAGAAAATAAACACATTAATGCGTTTTTGGTTTGAAAATAATGCAAAAACCTAAAATAATGCTTTTTGCAACAAGTCATTTCTCTAAGAACAAAAATTTTAAATTCGAAAATTAGTTCAAAATTGAATTTAACGTATAAAATCTGTTAAACGAAAATTTGGTAGTTAATGCTTTTGCGCTTTGCACGGCAGTACAATGTTAAGCTTGTTTCCCACTAGCGCGCGTCATAATGTTATTTTCTTTACGCGCGTAAAAACGTTTGAACGATTCAAAGCTGAGAAACGCGTCGTTGCGCGCGCCAGTGGAAAACAAGCTTTAGACCTTTAAGGATCTCAGAGATGTTAATTACCTAATTTCTTCGAAGGGGTCAAATTGGTACAGTGATTTCATTTTCATAGAAAAACAGGCTCTAGCTGTTTTGGGCTATATGGCAAAGCCCAAAAACGATCCTAGTCTATTTACTTTTTCTTTGGGCAATTTCACAAATTATGACAAGGACCACAACGAAGACGTCGACACTTTCTGGCCAAACAATAGTTGCACTCTAAATATATTTCGATGTAAATCTAAATACAAGTTGACGCGTTTTCTTTTTTCGCGTGGGAAAAAGATGTTATGATGTCAAAGGGCTCAACTAATTCCACGGTTGTTGCTCCCTTTTAGGCAGTGCCGTATTTCCGCCTAGGCCAACCTAGGCCATGGTTTAGGGACCCATCCTTGGAAGGAGCCCTCCAGTGACCGTAATTACTGTATTCGAAGGCATAAATCTATAATATCAATCGTATTTTATATTGGAGAAATTCCTAAGTAGAAGATTTTGTTTTAAAATTACCCAAATTTATCCCTGGCAGTTTACGGACGCAGTCTTAAATCTCAATGTTGCATAATTATCGCGTATTTAGTCGACGATTGTTAAGAGCTTTTATTTAGTAATATAACCGTAGAGCTCAGACTTCTACGCTGAATCAGGGAAATTCAGGCACAGCCTAGTTTCAGGGATCAGAGTAAATGCAGCGCGTGAAAAGGGGCCCCAGACTCCATATCTACCTATGGGCCCAGGATCTCTTAAGTCCGGCCCTGCTCTTAGGTGATGTCACAGGTGATAGAGACCCCGTTTCGACCTTTTTGTTTCAGCTCCAATTCAAGGTGACGCCTTAAAATTGCTTTACAGCATGACTTACATTTTTTCCTTTAATCTACTCTAATATTAATGTAACGTAAGCTTATCGACAATTAAACAAAGATATTCATTGACATTGCCAGGGCTAAGGTTTGCGTAAGAACTTGATAAAATATATTACTTCTGCAAATTCATACGCGGATTTGTCCACAAACTCTTTTTCAGACCACACGTGACTTCTCGGACCAATTTTTCTGTGAAATACAATATTATTTAATTATCCTACAATGAAATTCAACAGACCTATTGTTGAAAAGTACCTGGACTCTAAGGCTCCTACGGCAATAGCAATTAAGTAGCTAGGAATTGGCACTTTTTGATTGAAATTGTACGTTTTTTTATTTGGAACTGAAGCGGCATCATGCCCTTGGGTAATAGCGCTCATAAGAACAACCAAATCTTTATCAGCGCTTATACTCGCCGTGTATGTCGTTTTTACTGAAGGAGTGTCTTGGCATGGTAGCATAGATCGGGCGTGAATTGCCTGCCATCATAGAATGTTGTTAAAAGACCGTTATAATTGTGAAGAAAACTTTTTCAGGAGAAACGCCATTAGAGATCAATTTTTAAGTGCCTGAAGTCTTACCAGATGGCCCCAACAGTCTGAAATATAGAAATATAAAAACCCCCAGAAATATAATGTCTTTTGTGTTTCTTTTTTCCCGAGTTGAAGTTTTGATCCTAGTTTTCCATAAATTGGTAAGTAGTTATTTCCTTCCCGCTAAAACGTTTAAATTGGCGCCATCTAGTCCAAATAAAAGCAGAGGTGGCAAAAGTTTTGAAGGACAAAAAAAAATGAAGTTACGTACAAAATCTAAAAAAAAAACGAATTGGCGGCGGGATCAAAATTTATCGGCGGCGCGTTGAAAAATAAATTACATGGCGGCGGCGGCTCGGCGCCAGAGAAAATATCGGCGACGGTGGCGTTGGATCGGCGGCGCTAGGCTCTAAGCTAGAGTTGCTATTCCTCCTCTATATTTTCTATGGTTTTTCGCCACGAAAGCGATGGCGCCATCTGTCTTTGTAAAATGAAGCTAACTTAAGATAAACCAGTCACTTAAGCTACGAATGAAATTTGGTGAAACAAAATTAACGGAATTGTAAAGAAACAAAATCAAAATATTTAATTACTGTTTCGTGTACAAATCTCAATAAAACGCGAGAGGTCACTATCGGCTTGGGCAATTTTTATTTCGAAATGATTTCAAGAACTTCTCATTGGCACAATGCAATCACACCGGTTTATATTTCACGCGTACCCGATATATTGTAAATAATTGATGATAGAAAATAACATAATTTCCTCAAATTACCCACTGAAAATGACGGATATTAACAGCGGAAACTAGAAATCAGCCAGCCATAAAATGTTGGCTTTTGCTTCGTGCGATGATGGGTAAAAGAATGTCTTAATTTACACGGGAACGCGAGTCGCCTTCCCGGAGGTACATTTGTCAACGTACTATTTCGCCACGTGCTGAACGATATTGGAACACACCATCCTATCATCGCTGAAATCTTTGTCGTGAATCACGATTGATCTACCAACCACGCTGGTGGGACCGGAAAGGGGTAAGATAGGGTCCGTGAAGAAGTAACGAGCGATATCTTGTTGTTGGTCTTCGGTTATCCTGAACGGTGGTATGTTGATATTTCCCATTTTGCCCGAAGAATCGCCGAGTTCGCATCGCGAGGGAGCGCTCGCGGAGCAGTGACAACCGTAAACGTCATTCCTACTAACGTTGTAAGGGTTGAAACGGATTCCAGCTTGACCGCAAGTAGGAGTACTGAATCCTTGGCCAGTCAGAACGGCGTTCGTGTAGATCCTCCACGGATGGTTGAAAGTTTTCTTGGGCCTATGAAGCGTTTATTAGTTTCGTGGTATTTGAGGTAGTAAGTATTAGGGTAACTTACTGGGTCTGGGAAGGGTACGATAACTCGATATAGACTGACGTATCGGAGTTGAAATTGTCTCGTTCCTGTCTAAGAATAATTTGACCTTGAATTGGGGAATCGAAGGTCGAGAAGGCGGTGTTCATCCTTCGGCCGCTGACTTCGATGTTGGCGCAGGACATGGGCGACCCGTTGGGCTTGAAAATGACTAGTGCGCGTCCGACGACGCTATTGACGCCAAACAAAGACAACGTTGGGTCGTAGACTTGTTGGAACATCTTCTGTTTACCATGGAGGGAGCCGTACTTTCCACTGAGATCTCCGACCGCGTATTGATCGGCACTGCCCTTACCAGGGGATGGGACAGTCTCAGGTATTATCTAAAGGAACGTTACGGCTTAACAGAAATTTTCATTTCGAAGGGGGGCGCGTCATGGTAGTCTTACTTTCAGTGGGTTGAAAATGACGCCCTTAGCGTTAGGACAGACGTCATTAGCCGGATCACCTCTATCAATAAGTGGCAGTTCGTCGACGCCAAAGCTATACGCTTTTTGTTCCAAGTTTTGAAAGTCCAGGGTGACCAAGGTCGGATCGTAAGGGGATTCCTGACGGAACGATATCTCTCCGGTGATGTTTTTAGTAAACCTAGCCGTCGCTTGTTTCGGTTCCACGGTGTAAACACGCCCACAGGCCAAAATCTCTCCCTGATTATGGTCCGAATAGACGACAACGTACAATCCTCCTTGAACAGTTTCCATCGGGGGAACGTTGGACATGACGTAATACGACCTAAACCGATCCAAATGAGTCATTTTTAAATATATATCACTAAACCTAGGAGCAACAAACACAAGGAGAACGCAGCTAGTCAAGTTTAAACACGCTAACGAAGGGTTGTGTACGAATTTCATTGGACGAGCGTCACGAGCCT
The DNA here is from genome assembly GCF_980474605.1 of Leiobunum rupestre. Lineage (NCBI taxonomy): Eukaryota > Metazoa > Arthropoda > Arachnida > Opiliones > Sclerosomatidae > Leiobunum > Leiobunum rupestre. Next base: position 55,873,740 of record NC_143387.1, read on the forward strand.
TTACGCTGAACGTTTTACGGGCGGGGGGGGGGGAGACAATTTCCGAATTTTCCCCTTCCGACGACAGCAGGGGCTAAAGCGTCTAGCCAATGAAAAATGTACACAAGAAAATCCACGACTTTTGACGGGTTGCGTTCTCCTTGTGTGGGGTGTTAAGTTTGTTGCTCCTATATTAAACTAACGAGACTAACCTGCTGGTGAAAGTATCTGGCTCACGTCCGATGAAAACGTATCCACCCATCTCGGTCAACGGGACGAAGGGAGCACCTTGAAGACCGCTACATCTGGTCACCTCGTTGATGTAGATAGCGTTGAGCGTTTCAGGGTCCGTGGTCTGCAAAATGGCCCACTTGTGCGTGGAATCCCGACGAGTTCCGTTGGCGTAGTTCAACTTGGAATACACGCTAGTTCCGAATGATCCTTGTCGGATGACCACTTCTCCGATAATGGGGCTATATACTCTGATGGCCCAATTAAATCAATCATTTGATTATTTCGAAACCAACTAGGCGTAATTTTCCTTTGGAACTAGAACTAAACACCTGTCAGAACTTCCACTAGACGGATCGCACCAATAGAAAATTATTATCATAACGGACGAAATTTTGTAATACCACTCCCTCCATTTCTAAATTCGTTGCTGAACCACTAAAAACAGCTATGTTATTTGCAGAGATCAGTTTATTTTAGAATTTGATTTTGTAAGTTAGAAAAGGCGGTTGTCGTATTTGTCCGAATGGTATTGCCAATGTCCGAAATTAATTTTTAGGAATTTTAAAAAGAAAAGGGTTTCATCTGTCCAAATTTAATGACCCATTAGATCCACGAGTTCAATTTTGTTCTTAGTCAATTAAAGGTTAAATTTTCATCATTTTCCCATAAAAGATATTTTTATAAAGGGAAAGGTTAGGTCACGTTAAGTTAGTTAGATTAGGCGAGGTTAGGTTAGATTGGATTAGATTGTGTTACGTTACTTTGGCTTAGGCTGGGTTAGGTTTCGTTTCACTTGGTTTCAATGTAATTAAGCTTTTCTATTATTCGCAACATGTTTTTGTAAATCTTGCTAATGATTAATTACTATTGCTTGTGACCATTTGCAAGATTTACATAGCGATGCTTTAAAAACTTAAACATTATTGCAAAAAGTAATTTTTTTTAGGAAATTCAAATATTGAAACACCATTTTTGTTATTTGAAACTCGGACAAATGATAGCAAATGCGAAAACTAACAGTCCCCTATAGAGTAAATACGTCAAAATTGACAGATCGCGGTTCTAGTTCCAACATGTGAGCGCAGTTACCTAGCTCTGTAGGTCCGCACCCGACTGGTTGGTTGAATGGTTGAGCAGGCCAAACGGCCCGTTTCGACTCCTCGAAGAACCAGAGTACGTCCCAAGACCGAATTCTGTCCGGTCAACGTGATGTCGTTGGTCATAATCGTGTCCTTTCCGGAGGCCAAAAGTCCGTGAGAGTCGGTGAAATCGATGAACCTTGACGAATAAAACGGTGAACCAAATTGCGACGTTACTTCCTTTGTTTTTTTGGTGGGTCCCTCCCCCCAGAGGGGTGTTATACGCTACATCCAAAACAGGTCATTGAATTCGCCTTCTTTCTAATATACTTTTTCTACTCTTTTCATTCTTAATATTTGATTTTTTTTCATTACGCGCCTCAGAGGGAACGACCGACTTATAACCGTTTTTATTATTCTAGAATAATAAAGTCAAGAAAAAAATAGCAAAAAAAAATAAACGTGGGCAGATAGAGAGAGGGTCTTAATAATTTGGCACTTCTCTCCTTTGTTATCGCCTTTATATAGAAGGGTGGGTGCAGTGAAAGTACCATCATTGTAAAAAATTACCAAGGTTTCGCCACAGCTCAACGACTGAAGACACCTTTTTCCCACGTCTTTTAAAACATTATTAGATGGGTCACGACTTGTTTTTGTTGTTGGAAATCGCGGGAAAAAAAAAACGTTTTTCGAAAGACCATAAATAATATAATACCAATAAGTATGACAATTTTCAAAAATTATCACCGAACGCATTTTCAAAGCAATTGCGCAATCGATGGTTTAATAATAATAATAATAATATTTATTTCGCAAAGAAAAACCAATGCAGGCAAACACGGAGGCAAAGCCTTTACAGGGTGGTTACCAGGACGATACACAACACATAGTAATATAAATACAAATCAAAACACCTAAAAAATTAACTAAATTAAATTAAAATTAAAATTAAATTAAGAATTTTGACTGATCCAAAGCGCAAATAGAAATTCCGAAACCAGGGAACGAAACTGGGAAACAGATAGGCCAGTGGAATTTTCCCGGATGTCATCAGGCAAACTGTTCCAGGTTCGAACAGTTCTGAAGAAAAACGAATTTTCTAACGCCAGGCATCTAGCAAACTTTATATATTAAGTAGGGAGAGTCCGCCTGGAAATCAATGTCAGATGTTCAACGAGATCGAGAGTCGTAGACTTGACGAATTTGAAGAGCATAATCAAATCTGAAACATCCCTTCGAACAGATAGAGGTAAAAGATGGAGAGTTACGAGGCGCTGTTCATAAGGAATATGGCCAGGTGAATTAGATCGTGGAGTTTTCAGGACGAATCGAGTGAAGTTACGCTGTATACCTTCCAACGATGTAATATCTTTCTTGAAGTAAGGATTCCAAACAGGAGACGCGTAATCAAGGACCGGCAGGCACATCGAACGAAATAGAGTGGTAGAAGCGCGCGTAAAACCAGTTGTTCTTCGAATAAGGCCACATAGTCGACGGGCTCGATTTCCAATGTAACAAATATGGGACGACCATTTCAGATCTCTGGAAACAACGACTCCGAGAATTTTCAAATTGTGTACGCGAGCTAGTGGGACGTTGTTTATCTTGTAGGTGACGTCATCGAGAGGTTTTCTCCGAGAAATCACCAAAAAACTGCACTTCTTGATGTTGAGAGAAATGTTATTGGTAACACCCCAATGGAACATCCTATTGACGTTATTTTGCAGAATCAAATGGTCCGAAACAGATCGAATCGGGAGCGATATGTAACTGTCATCAGCGTACTGAGAAATAGAACAGTCGGGTGTCAGCGCAGACGGTAAATCCGAGACGAAGATGTTGAACAGTAGTGGTCCTAATATCGACCCCTGAGGAACCCCAGAGAGCACTGGTCGGTAACTGCGGAATTCACCACGATATATAACACGTTGGAAAGGATTAGATAGAAAGTTCTTTAACCATCTCAAAAGTTCTCGACTGACACCAACTTTCTCAAGTTTGAAAATCAACCGCTTGTGGCCAACCGATTCAAAAGCCTTTGACCAATCAAACGCAAACACGTGAATGTCAGGCGGATTACGTTCGTCTAAAACGGATGACCACTCGTGGAAAGACTGTAAAAGTTGGTGGGTACAAGAGCGACCTTGGCGGAATCCATACTGTGACGTTGGTATTACGGAATTGTCATCTAAGAACTTAGTCAGTTTCTCGGAAACTATCGATTCGAGTAACTTGCCAACGACAGACGTCAGAGATATAGGGCGGTAGTTTGCAAGATCATTACGCTTCCCAGACCCTTTAAAGACTGGAACGACATTAGCAAGCTTCCAACTCGAAGGAAGAGAAGACGTTGAGAGCGACAAGTTAAAAAGCTTCACTAGCGGATCAATAATAGCTGGAGCCATCATCTTGAGAAGTCTAGGAGTAATACCATCCGGACCGCAGGCAGAGCCGTTCTTTAAACGCTTTAAGGCCAAAGCTACATCCAATGCGTCAACAGAAGAGAGAGAGAAACATCTATCCGGAGGTCTAATCGAGGGTAGAGTCAAATCTGTGTCCGGCATACTAAAACTGCGGTAGAAGAAATCTCCAAATGCAGCGGCTATGGCCAAAGGACATGACAATTGACGAGTCTGGACTTTAAATGACGACGGCGGTGGAAGCTGGGACTTAGAGCGGACGAAACTCCAGAACCATTTGGGATACGCAGCGATAGTATCGTGCAATTGACAAACAAACCGATCGTAGGCGTCTCGAGTTCTTCTTCGGAGGACGTTGCTAAAATTTCTGTATTTTGTCCAGTCCAATGCTCTCCGTGATTTTTTGGCCTTATTAAAAAGGGAATTCTTAACGTGACTGTCGTGGACAATATCACCGGTAATCCATGGCGAACGCTTTTTCCCACAGATGGAAATTGATGGAATATTATCTTTAACGCATGCCCCCCAAAAAAAAAACATGACCTCCTAGTGTCTGAATATGGCCAAGGAGAAATACGCTTCTACCAAGTACGATAATAAACTACTCAGTGTCAGTTTTGAAAAAAGATTTGTTAAGAAAATTATCATTAAGACGATAGTCATACTTTTATTTTACTTATAGAAAAGTATTTTATGCAAATATTATGTGAGGATCTTAAAATAATGAAAATTACAAGAAAACTACTCGGAATAAGCAAATGGTAAATTAAATGTCAAATATCACGACCAAGATAAAAGAGCTCTATTAGTTAATATACCAAGTAGAATAATTAATGATAGATTATTGAATATAATATTCAAAATGCACCGCGGCGTATAATATCAAACTGTTATAATTAACCAATGCCGAGTTTCCCCTTGAACCAAGCGGTGCTTAACCGAATTACGCGGATGTATAGTAAGTATTCCCATTCGAACGCGTCCATATTTAATCAACCTCGTGGAGAATCTTCCCCTTCGATCGTAGGACATTGGGTTTTAGACGAAACTGGCAATTCAATCTCGTGTTGCGAGGAGTCACTGGCTGGTTCAAGGGGCATGACCACACTCGGTCCGACATTGCTAATTTGGCGCGGGGGATTTTGAATCTCAAAGTGATATCAGAAACTGGTTTTGGGATTTTGTAATTGAATTCGGCTAGGCTAATACCGAAGGCACCACCTTAGGCCTAAGTCATCAAGCGACTTTTAAAGCCATTAATTCAGGTGGCCGGGTTACAATGCGTAGGAGGGTGTTGGCAAGCCCTTCATGCCACGTGAGCCAACAGCTCCCTACACTCACTATTACTGTTAACCTCTACAAGTTTTAATGGAAGCGGAAATTTCGTCCAGGTTTCATGATTTTCAAGTTGATTTCAAGATTTCAAAAATTATTTTTCTCTAGAGTGAACGGGATTTGTACGAAAGTCAGATTCCATGTTCAAATCAGACGTTTTAGTCCAATTCCCCGAATTTTTATTCTCCGAAATATTGTATAATCGTCCCCCAAACCGCCAACCCAGCTAGTAAAACCTCCAAACCACTACATTTTATTAAAACATTTAAAATGTATTTAGTAATTTTTTGTTTGTTTTTATTAAATAATATTTCTGAATAAAATTTATATTCGCATCGTTAAAAGTCGCGGAGCTTGCTAAAAAATAAGCTCGATTTAAACAATATAGACCAAAATGTGAAACGCCAGGTGGCAAAAGGGTGGAAATAGGTCAGATTTCGAGAATCCGGAAATCGGAAATCAAAGCGAAATTGAAATTATCGGAAATATTATATGGCTCAATTACGGCGGGCTGGTTCGATACATTTCTCGGAGAACACGTGTCAAGACGGCCGATCCTAAGGCCATTTTAGCATTTCTTAAACGACCAGGAAACAATTTACTTTAAAAATCCTTTGGATAAGCCAACAAACGAGCTGTTTGGCAGAATAAGGCGATAATTACTACGATAATGTCGCCGATACGATTTTATTACGCCACGCGCGATACGCGCCGCATTTTAAATCATTTATTATACCGGGAACGTAATCGCGACGGCCCTCGAACTTACCACCTCTAAATTGAGATAAGCTTAACGAAAGAGATAATAACGATAATGACTTACAGTCTACCGATATGTTCGTCCTTGCAGGGATTGGCCACTCCGTAATCGGCTGGAAATTCGTGGATTCTCCAACGAAATTGTTCGCCGTATCGTCCGCCTCTCAAATTAGTCCTAATGGCCACTCCGTTAGCCGAAGCGTCCGCCGTGAACTCCACCGTTCCCTGAAGACCTTGGGAATTAATATTGGCCACTAGGACTGACGGCTGCGGGTTCGTAGGTTGACCCGCGAGTTGACCATCTGAAAGAGTTACCCAATTAATTTTCCAAGTTCTCTTCGTTCTTACAAAGATTACCTTAAGCGTTAAGACCATGACAGTTTTAATTTTATCCGTAGCCTCCAAATAGGTCCACTTTAACGATTAAAGATTTATATAGATACGATACATTAATTGATAAATATTTAGTTTAAGGTTGTCTATAAACGAAAATTCTCGGTTTTGGCTAACCTTCTCTGACTCAATAAAAAACGCGCTATAGTTGGAGGTCATACCCCGGCCTTCCAGTAGCGTTTGGGGTTCCCATGTCCTCCCGGAAATGGTATCGATTAGCGGATGTTACGGATTCCGGATCTCGTTTATAAGCTCTTTTGATTAATATCGATAAGCGGATAGAAGGGATATAATCAGAATTACATTGTATCTGATTAGTATAATATTTATAAGGGCTCAAATATACATGATTTATGTAAATTTATGTAAATTTAGATAATTTTCGCGAACAGTTGCGTATATTCGATTATAATACAATCTGAAAACGAGGAGACCAAAGCTCCTTATAAATATATAACATTCAAAAATAATCTTTGGTTTAGTATCGTTATGTTAGTTCGTTTGACGTTTCGCTCCGTTCTTCGCCTATTCCACAATAATCTAAGTTAAAGTCTGTCTCCAAAAGTTGGCCAATCCCAAGGGGTAGCGAGATAATTGGGCTTTGAAGGCCTGTATGCCTCTAAGCTCCAAGCAGTGTCTACTTCAAAGGCTCATTCCGTTTCTTGGCTTAACTATACTTATCTTAATTTCGAGTCCTAACTTAATTAGGTTCAACAATTATAGTTTATCACAAATATCGTACAGGGAAACAAACATTTAGATGAAAGCCCTGAGACATTCGATTTTAATGATTTTATTTATAATAGATGACTGTTTATTATAACACTATTTTATGCGAAAAATTGGAAAGAAACACGAAAAGATTAATATTTTGACCAGTTTAAGACAAAAAAATTCTACGTTCCCTATTATTGGCGACATCGAGTAAGACTTCGGGTATTTAAATATCGTCCTCTAATGGCATAAATGTGTATCTGTCTATTAGCTTCTATGTCAAATCAGTTGAAAAAGTAAGTCAGTATTTGTAAATCTCTTTTTGACAGTCAAAAGGAAGATATAATTTGAGGAAGCCGCACGATGTCGCAAATCATTAATGCCATTAGAAAAACAAAATAAAAAGGTCTATTAGACCTTTCCATAAAATGTTCGTTACGGTAAGAGGGGGAAGGAAAACTGGTTTTTGCAAGGATGATTTCGATCAACGCTATATATATTACTCCTTGTTTTTACCCTCGCTCGACTCTTGTGCTCGGTATGTCGTCTGCTACCGGGTGGAAGTATTTACAAAACACGGCGGATTAAAATTAATCCAAGTGACATTGTTAAATTTGTTATATCAAATGTTTAAAGTATAAACGTATTTCGTTTACTTAACTAGTCATAAGAGAAGAGGATTTAAATATTTAAAATAACGAAAAATTTAGTACGGTTTCGATGATGTTTAACAGTTTAATAGTTTATAGCCTTGTGGACTAAGGCTTAATATTTCATTGACAGTCACAGTAGTGTATAAGGTAAAGATCGTTGTTTATCATAAAATACTAGCTAATAAATATTTCAGAATTAACAATACTTTCACAGAGTTGATAATTCATTTAATTAGCATCGAAAATAAATTAAAATCAGTTTGAACACTGATGTCACTAAGCCTAACCCGAGTTCCGTGTAAAATGTTTGGGGAACTCTTACCGGTAAATGCAAAAAGTAAAGCCAACTTATTGTTTAGTTTTAGCGAAATTGGTGGTGTGTGACGTAGAAAAAACAGTGAAAGCTCGTGGAAATATTTTATGGAAAGGCCTACGAACCACTCCGACAGACATAAACGAGTGAAGGTGATGGCTCATAAATCATAGGAATACTCTCTCGACTCACGACCAGAAGTAGCTGGGAAAAACTGGGTTACGTTGTCTGGGACACATCAGCTCATTTTTTTCATTTTGGAATTAAAATCAAAACAAGATTGCCAAGGAAATATAAATTCCACTCTCTAAAACGATTTATAAACTTTTGTTCAATTTGAGGGTCATTGGCTATAGAGTATACCACATATTTAGATTGATTGAGTACCATGGCCGCCATATTTAGAGATTTTTTTTAACTATTAGTAACGTCACACTCACAAGGAGACTACCCGAGGTGATAATCACCGATTTTGTTGAAACTAGGTGGGTATGTAGACCTTATGGTAATATGAAATTTCACCAAGGGAAAAGTTGCAATGGGCATTAGTTTTGCCATGGCAACCGAAAATGTTTTTGACAACACAGTCTGTATATTGTCCCATTGAAAATAACAATTGATAAATTTTTACATATTTTGATCAAATTGACCAAAATTAATCAAAATATCATAAAATTCATTTCATTTGTCAATTTTGATCTATTTTTTTGGTTTTGAAATTTGAAATTTTTTTTAAATTTTTCACAAGGTCGACCCTTAGAAGTGCTCAGAGTCCCATGTTATTTTCAATGATAAAATATACATACTGTGTTGTCAAAAACATTTTCGGTTGCCATGGCAAAACTAATGCCCATTGCAATTTTTCCCTTGGTGAAATTTCATATTACCATAAGGTCTACATACCCACCTAGTTTCAACAAAAACGGTGATTATCACCTCGGGTAGTCTCCTCGTCAGTGTTTCCAAGATATCCAGGTGGCAAAAACTGAAAAAAAAAATAATGTTCAAAGACCATCGTGGAAAATAAAGAATTTACTGGTCAATGTGGATTGAAATAGACAATATATTTTTGTTCAAAAAATAAAAAAATTTATGTCAGTATATAAATGTCGAATTTTGAGTGCAGTTTCTTGTGTTGTAATATATTAATTAATTAATACTAAAATAAAATACCAAAGATAATATATATATATATATATATATATATATAATATATAATATATAATACATATAACAAATTATATATTATATACTATAATATTTAATTTACAAACGCGAACATGGCGTCAGAACAATATTCATCGCTTAAAAATGGGTGTATTATTGAACGAGGAAATTATCATGAAAGCCACGTATTAAGGGTTAAAAATATTTGGTCAATCCAAGAAAAAAAACCCGTGTATTTAAACGTTTCCAAACCGGACTCTAACGGTACGCGTTAAATTCGCATCTAGATATTTGGCTCGCAATCGTGATCCCAACGAAGCCATAACAGACAGTCTCGCCACGGGTTACGGGACGCAAACTGTATTCGATTACGCGCCTTTGACCATAGAGGCAACTGCCACGGAACAATTATTAGCTAGATGAAGCGACTGGCGAAGAAAGGAAATGATTAGAATGTTTCTATCGGCAAGGAGGAAATCCTTTCGGGGTACCCGCGCGTTTTTATTTATCGAATTGGTGTCAAGGGGAAACTGAAGACCGGTGATTCAACCGGAGGCTTGTTCTTCGCCTGAAACACAATGGGATGGCATTATGGGGGCGCAGGGGGAGACGCTTTTCACCGTTATTGTTACGAGCTAGCAAGGTCAAACAATTGATAATTACCGTTCTCTACTTTCTCAGGAGATTGAGGGTGCTCTATCGAGTTTTCGTAACTGCCCGTGTCCGAGATCTTCTTGCAAAACAATAAACTCGATTGTCCAGTTTTTAAGAATTTGCCATTGCGGACTTTCCCTCGATTTTCGCCGGTCATTTGGCTCTCACGGTCTTACGCAAAAACGTACTACCTAATGCGAGGTCTCATCAATGTTTTTTAATGAAGAAATTCGGGGGTTTTCTTTGATGAGTAGTCAAGAACATTACCATCTCCCTGTTCTAACAAGTATTACTCAATCTTCTCACTCGGTGGTAATGATTTAGCAGAGAAGTATCAGGGGTACTTATTCCAAAACACTTGTTTTTATTTGTATTTTTAAAATAATAAAATAGGTTTAATGATTGACCAACCGTAAGAAATGTAAACGTGGCTCAGGTACCTCCGAAAATATATTACTAAAATTAACGGAAAACCCTAAAAGTCTTATTTTGCTATTATCTTTATACATTTTTAACGCTTTTTGGTAGGAAATCCAATTTATTTCGTCTTAAAGGGTCGGGCACACCTTATAAGAACCCTCGTAAAATTGAGCAAATCGATGTTCCAACGGGCGGAGGACGAAAATACCTGGTCTTCACCTTGATAAGAGACTACCAATTTGAAAAGGAACACTCCCACTATAAAATTCGTTGGAACATTTTTTATCTGCCGTAAAACCCCCGCCAAGAGGCACCCTTTAATTTTATAGTCCGACTTAAAAGGAATCGAAGGACCGACGCATTTGGCCAAAAAGCGAAAGTGATAATATTTAAAAGACATAAATTTCGAGATCCGTCTTTTGAGAGAGAGTGGGGGCTATCGCTTTATGACCCTAGTTCCTCTTCCTTAAAGGTCAAAGGGTTCTTGGCAGACGTGCCAATAATGAGCCATATATATAAATCCAAACGAAGAACTGGTTCTTTATCCGGTTAGAGAGACGTCTTTAGTGATAGTCATTTTTTTCCAACTTCATCTTCCCGATAAAAAGTCAAAAAGGGAAATTACGAAGGTTCTTTTTGAGTCATCGGCTGATTTCGAGCGCTTTTTCCGAGACGACCATATTGTGAATCCTAATTTACGTCTAAGCTTCAGCTTTACCAAGGTTAACTATTCATATTCGTAAGTTTAAACGAGGGTTGTTCGCTATGAATACGGAATATGATAAATGATCGTGCTGATTTTCAAGGACAGAAGGAGAAGATGGTATTGTTGCGATGGAAAAACAACTTATTTTACCATCTGCAAAATTGTTCACGTTGAAAAGACAAATTCAAAACTTTCTTTTTACTAAACAATTGCGATATTTTTCGGGAAAAGATGGACTCGCGAAATGAAGCCACCACGGTGGCTACAATGACGGTATTATGAAATATAAACAGCTCTACAATAGCCATCAATTAAAATACGAAATAATTTTGAGAAAGTTCGTACTAGCGTTACTAAATTTTACAGGATGCGTAATATATCATCGTTTATTACCGAAATCAAAATTATAAATTATTTTAATTTACAATTGAAATTTTGTAATTGTTTTTCACATTTAAAATAGTATGATTACTTTGTGGAGTTTAAAATAATATATCATTAATATTAAATATTTAAAATTAATATTAAATATTTAAAATTAATATTAATTTTGAATTAAAATTAATAATTTTTAGGTTTATCATCATAATATAATGTAATATAATTGATAGGGTTTGGGTTGTTTGTGAAGTAATTAGCTTAGAACATTGAATACGCTGTACTGTATAATAAGGGGAAAATCAAACCAAACAATTTTTGGGTGCTTAATGGTTTTCTAAGTTCAGCAATAAAAAAGCAAATGCTACCCAAGAACCGATTATCGTTGAAAAATAAAATCGGATAAAAATTTCAAGGTCAATTTTCTCATGTGACTATAATATAGTTTGGAATAACAAGGGGAGGGGGATGGAATCTTTCTTCATTTAGGGACCCACCCTAATCATAATGATATATCATGAGTAAATTAAACTGATAACGGTACGCCATCCAAATATACCTTTATGTATTTTGGGGAAAATGAGTCAAAAGGATACCGGAATGTGGTTTTGAGATAATGCACGTTCATTTTCTAATATTTCCTGCTCATTTTAAAAATTACCAATTAATTACTATACTTATTTTTATTGTTCAAGTTCAAGGTATGTTTCCTCAAACGTAACATCAGGGAAAAAATGCCCAAATTCCAGAAAAAATCTTATCGTCGTAAGGGTAATCTTACACCGATACACAGGGTGTTTCAAAAGTGTATGCAAAAATTTTAAGGAGTTGTAGGGAGTGAGTTTAGAAGTATGCCTGTTTTTTCCCATTTTCCTACGATGAGTGAAAAGAGCGCCCAGAGAGCTTCAAAGTGTGGCCTACTAACCCCTGAAGTAGGCTGCGACAAACGCAAAACCAAGCAGCAGGGACTTTAAATACAGTTTAAGTTTACTTTTTTACGCTGGTTACCTCTATTTGTTTACAAAGTCGTTATTTACCTATCACACGAACCCAAACCTTAATGTTCGCGTTTCCCTGCTGCTTGGTTTTGCGCTTGTTGCAACTTCCTTCCAGGGGCTACTAGGCAACACTTTAAATCTCTCTGGCTCTCTTTTAACTCATCGTAGGAAAATGGGAAAAAAAACAGGCATACTTCTCAACTCACCCCTACAACTCCTTAAAATTTTTGCAACACCCTGTATAATTAAATTCCAAACGCACAGTTACGGCGTTTCTATAATTGATTTTTAGGATCTTTTTTCGTGTGTACAATAAAAGAATGAAAAGAAATTAGAGACGAAACGGACAACTACACGACGAAAATACCAAAAGAAATCAGGAAATCTTCGAGACTCTTTTGGGTTTAAAGATTTCGCCGAAACCCGAGATGGAATCGCAATTACATTTTTTTTTTGAAACCGCACACGGTAGTGGTTACTGGAATGTATACCGGGCTAAAATACTTTATCGTACAATAGAAAATTCACGCTTGGAAGAACGACTTCAATTTTTTCACGTGTTAAAATTCGCAAACAGAAAATTCACGCTATAACGGTATAATTTAAATACCATTTCACGACACGATAAATACGGTGTTTATCTTAATTTTTTATTACTATTATTGGAAGGAAATAAATACTAGACAAATAACTGCGCAATTTAAAATTGAGATGAAAATGAAAAATAATTATCTGGGTAAAAATGAGCAATGCAAAATTATTTTCCCACAACAGGTTGAAATTACATTCTTAAGCAATTAAATAATTTCTCAAAATCTGATATAATTACGCTTATCAAATTTAATTCAATAGATATATAAATCAATAATCTATATTTCTTTTAAAACCTTTTCTTATTGGCTTTTAAAATTAAACCTAAAAACTTAAGTAATATCAAACATTTTCTGGGCTGTCCGTTATGTATCATGATTTGATATTATCAGGCTAATAAAATATAATTCAAAAGATAATAATAATTATAATCAGCTAGGCTAATACCCAAGGCACCACCTTAGGCCTAAATCATCGGGTGACTTTTAAAGCCTTTAATTCAGGTGGCTGGGTTACAATTGCGTAGGAGGGTGGTGGCAAGCCCTGCGAGCCAACCGCTCCTTACACTAACTATTACCGGCTTTATTTTTAAACAAATTGGTTTTAAACCATACGTAATTAAAGGAAAAAAAAACATCTTTTCACTTAATTGGCAAATATACTACGTAAAAAATAATTGTAAACAAAATATTCAAAGTATCCGGGTGGAAATGCTCAATTATTATGATTTTTCTCTAAAACAGGTTGAATTTCGATTCTTTTGAATTAAAGCAAAATATTCTATAATTTTATATTTTAACGCTAATAAAATTTAATTGAAAAGATAATTAAGGAAAAATGTTTTTAGAAACTTTTTCTATTGGCTTTTAAAATAAATCTTTTTAAAAACCAAACCACACGTAATTAAAACCAAACATATTTTAACTTAATTAGCAAATAGGCTACGTAAATCGAACGGAAAAACAAATTTCCATAAAAAAGGCATCCTTCCAAATCGCCATATAATTTACCCCATGGTGTAAAAATCCGCATTTTTCTCTCAAAGACAGCAGAATGATTAAACCGGCGAGGCTCTTAACCGCATCACGTGCCCCGACCGCCCAAAAACATCAGTCAGTAAGTTTTCCTCTAAACTCATAATCATTTCCTGAATGTGAGCGAACTGCGATATGACTTCTAGAAAAGACACTGGTTTAAGATTCTTAAACGCGATATTTTTTTTCTAACCATTAAATCTTGTTTGGAATCGATTTCAAGGTCTTAACGACTGGATTTTTTTATTTAATATTCCACTTCCGAGACCGGGACATAATATCGGCAAAGGGGAGGAGGCGACCAAAAAAATTCAGATTGAAACCAAATTTTCTTTTTAAATATTTGGGGCACCGCCCTGCTACGAAATAAAGCTAATATATTTTATGGGACAAAACTGTTCTCTCAAATCTGGCGCGTTGACAACTGGTAATTTTGGCCAACGTCAGATTTAATAATAGATCCTGATACATTGGAACAGGTGTTATAGAATTGCCAGTTTTGAAGATTTAAATATTCGGTAACCCAAAAAAAATATATAAATATGTTTACTTATTTTTGTTGAAAATTTTGTCCTTCGTTAGGAATTCCGAACGCGTGGGCTTTTACGAAAGTGTATTAGTTTTTTAATTACCGGCAATCGATTTATACGGGTGACCTTCTTAGTTATTAGCAAACCGCAATGAGAGTGTAAATACGTTGGAACATAATTTGGAAGTGTTGCCCGACGACTTGTCAAAGATCGATCGATTTATTCGATTTTTTTAACATTTTACACTCGATAAAAAGTTAATTATTTTAAATGTTAAGCTTAACTATATATATAAATGTATAAAGTATTATTAAAATCATAATTTTAATTAGATATAATTGGGTTAAATCGTATAATATTTTAAGTATATAATTAAGTTTAATTTTTAATAAATATTTTCCCATATTTTTAAAATGAAAAATACGTGTTAAGAAGTAATAATACTAGCGACTTGTAAAGCCAATTACCGGTGGCTGGGTTACAATCCGTAGGAGGGTGGTGGCAAGCCCTTCATGCCACGCGAGCCAACAGCTCCCTACACTTACTATTACCGTTAACCTCGGCAAGTTAAATTAAGTTTAAATTAAGATCACAGAGATATCTTTTAGAGATAACTTGCGATTAAACACTTAAAAGTGGTACCATAACACAATCTTAAAATAATCCGAAATAAAAAATAAAAATTATTTATTTGCCACCAAACGTCACGGCCAAAAATAGTCACCATTATTAATAATTGTCATAAAATATTTTAAATATCACATTAATATATCGGCAACCGAGCCCCAGTTACCTTAATGACCGTAAAAATACCAAATCGACACCCTCTCAGATACGTACTTCCCAGAAAATAAATTGAAGTCATTTACATATTCCCCGCAGTGCCCTCAAATATATAAACTTTTTCCAATAAATAAATCCCCCACCAAAATAAAAATTGGTAACGTGGGGTTTTTACGAACAAACTTTTTACGACACTCATTTAAATAATACTTGAACATCGAATTTGGATCTAGGGTGAAACGGATAGGTGTATAATGGTTCGCGTGGATGTATCAGATGCTTCTTGTCACTTTGTTTGCACGTCAACGAACACCAACGCCTAGTGAATGACCTTAAAAACGATTTGAAGCCCCGAATGACTTAAAGATGCTCGTATATTCTAAACGTGGTTTCAAACTTTTACTTTAAAATTCGTATACTTAGCTTCATTAGAGTTTTGGAATTTGGTCTTATTTTTGCGGAGAAATGAAGAGTGACGAAATGATACCTGACCCAGTTATCATTTCAGACTGTTATTTAACCCTGTATTTATTCCATATTTTTAAATCTAGAAAATTTAAATTGAATCTGAAGGAAAACGACTCGATGGTAGTGGTAGAGGGTACGCTATGACCTTAGAAGCGGTAATCTTAATTCGGAAAAGGTATTTGAACATTGTCAGCTCGTGGGCTGTAATTATAAAGAATGCCAATTATTTGAAAGGATTTTTAAAATGGAAATTTCGAGGCTTAATTAATATATTTGTAACTGAATGAAATTTAATAGCCATGATTAAACTAGTTACTATAGAATAAATTTTAGAATTTCATTAATTTAATAATTATAAAACGAATATTTCTTTATAACGTAATTATTATGAAGTTAAATGTTTTCTAAGCGTTAATTAATGCATTTGTAACTGAATGAAATTTAATACCATTTTAACTAGTTATTAAAGAATAAATTTAAAATGTTGTTAATAATATAATAACAACGAGTATTTATTAATATTAATAATTATCACGAATCGCGAGGGTTTAATTAATCTATTTTTATTTAAATGAAATTGAATGTAACTATTAATATATTTTAATATAATATATATAATTATGTGAAAATAACTAATTACCAAAGAATAAATTCAGAATTTCATTAATAACGTAATTATCATGAAAGTAAAACACATTTAGAATTGTAATAAAATATATATTATGCATTTTCTATACTATCGTGCCTTTTAAACCATTTAAGTTATTAATTAGGATCGTCAATTAAGCCAATTGAAATCGGTACCTAATTGCATTATAGTAAAAATAACGATTATCAACCCAACAAAAAAAGGTAATTTAAAAATAAGTTAATTACTCATAATTCATATTATTTCTGCCGAGTTGTATTAATTATTAAATTACGATAATAGAATAAAAACAAGTTGGCAAGCCAAAATATACCTCTCCTCGGAAGAGTTTTTAATTTTCAGTGAAGTGTAACTGTATCCGTGGTTCTGCGGTAGAACGCTCACCTGTCGTGCAAGAGGGCTCGGGTTCGAATCCCGGCGGATTAAAAAATTATACTACACCCAATGACAAAAAGAGGGTGCTTTTGGAAAAACTTTTTCCCTGATTCTAAGAAACTGGGTACGCAGTGATTACCCTTTGCCCCGAAAATGCGAACGCAGGCCTGACAGACAGACCCACCCACAGACAGACAGACAGACACGGTGGTTGTATAACCCCTCCTAGGGTACAAAGTCCCCTCGGAGAGGTAAAAATAGTAAATAGATAATTATTTATTCTTATTTATTATAAACAAAAACCCACCACAATTAAACGAGGAATAAAATGAAACTATAAAAAAAACCGGCATTTAGTTTTATCAGCAAAAACTAAATAAGAATAATGTACGAAAATAAACTCTCAAAAAGAAAGTTCTGCGTACGCGAAAAACAGGATTCCCAAAAGCCATTCAACGGCTGCATCCAAGATTTGAAAGTTGAACAAGTTCAAATATTAAAATAACGACCCTTTTTTAGAATAAACGTTGTTGTTTCGATACAAAGATTTCAAAGCGGGAAAAAAATGTAAATGGCACGATATATCTCATACACACACACGCCGAAAAAGGTTTTCCATTTTGTGGGACATATAGAGACTTTCTCCGAATTTTTATATATACGTATGTATGTTTTTCCCCCACTTAGTTTTGAAAGGAGTCAATCTGTCGGGATCGGCTTCGGGCGAAACAACTTCAGAATACTTTAGTTCGGAAACCAGATTTTGAAAGCGACTGGCCCGCCAGCGCCAAACAGCGAGATCGAAAGTAAATTAATTCGAAGACTTTAAAATTTCGCCAAAATAAGCCTCCTGGACTTCCTCCCGTGGTTTGCGAAAGATCGTACGCGGGTTGAATTGGGTTATTAGATTACTTAATTACAATTGAAACGGTGATTTAGCTTACGACAACCCCCATGACATCCGCGTCTTTAAACAAATTCGCGCGCTTTACCGTATTTCCCAAAATTATTTACCTATATTTGAATAACCTCGTTTTCGTATCCTTCTGATTTTTTGGAAGAGTAAATTAATTTTTGTTAATTTATTTTATTGGTCCTTTTAACCTTCGAAAAATGTCACGCGTATTTGAGAGTTAGCCAGGGTAGAATTTAATGTTGTTTTTCCACACCCCTTCATACGTTAAATTTGAATAAAACCCGTTCTTAATATATTTGTTTTATCAGTTTGTTCTTTTAAAAATGTTCTTTAACTTTCTCTTCAAGGTTAGACTTGGGCAAATTCGAGTAAGGTAAAATTTCGGTTACGTTTGTTTTTTTCAGTGATATAACGACTCTCGAGGTTGCAAAATAATTTGAAAGAGTAAAATTAAAAAAATTATGTATCGTACGTTTTACCAATAAATGGGCCAATAGTGTCGAATTAAGTTGCAAAGAGATAACTAAGTATACCACGAATTTGAAGATAAAATATTCTTGTGGTTAAACGAGTATGTTTAGTCGCAGTTTTAGAAAGGGTAAAATACTAGTACAATCCACATTTATCAGTGTACCCGCTTGTGGTATCTCAATTCGGGTAAATAAAGCTAACTAAATGTTATTTAAAAGTTATTTCTCTGATACCAAATTTTCCTTTTCTAAGTTGGCACTTGAGTGTAGTTTAGTTTACTTAGCTTTAAACTTATTCTCGCGTCATCGGTTTAGTGGCACTAAAGTTTGAAATGAGAATATTCTTCCAACAATTGCAAAAAAACGCCTCAAAGCTATTAGGCAATTTTTAGGGCAGGGTTGAAAAAAGGTTCATACTGATAAAAACTATTAGACCCTTATTCGTCGCGATAATTTTACTTATTAAATATTATCCGAATTTAAATATAAAGAGAACGTAATTAAAATGTTGCGGTTAATTAATTCAAATTATAAAAAACCCGTTATTTCAAAAGTATATAATATTTCCTTACGTGAAAAGTATCGATCTAGGATGTAAAAATTGAGCATGCACCTCGAGGCAGTTTTCAATGGGAGCTATTTTACATAAATCCCATCACGATCGCGTATATTACTCCACCTAACTATTTGAAATGTACAAATTAAATTAAGTAGGGATATTTCCTTATAAATTAAGTCAAAGTCAAAAGTCGAAGAAATAATTTAAATAAAAAACTGTAATAACGAATTTCCAGTACTATTTTTGTGTGAAATAGTAGTATAGTAATATGAATTCTCTCTATTATATATTTCTGATAATACTAATCAAAAACAGCACTGTGGTGATAACATCCGTTGATCAATACCTTTCTACTTGCAGTTCAATATAAATCACCCACTAATTACCAACGTGGACAATTAGATACCGCAGCAGTGTCGTGATTAATTTATTTTATATCCATATCCAAAAATTACCCGAAACAAAACTTATTTGTTGCGTATTAAATCGTATAATAGTCGTTTATAATATCCATAAATAAACAGTTAATCGAATTTTTTATGATTTAATTGAAATTTGGGCGTTTAATTTTTCCGTTTCTCCGAGATAGAAGCTAATAATTATATTCCAAATAAAAAGCAATAAAATGAAATCTTACTTGCGAAAAGGGTGGCCGTGTTGCAAAGAACGAGCAAAGCTAACCAAGTAGCTTTATCCATTGTTATTGTGTGCGAGAGAGAGAGAGAGAGAGAGAGAGAGTCTAATTGAAGCAAACGCGAGTTGGCTTCCTCGATTTGAGAAAACGTGAAATATTGAACTCGCTCGCGAACCAAAAGAAAACGCAAATCCGCGTACAACCCGTCTACAAGCTGCCTGCGAGAGAGAATAAACAGATTCGGTAGAAAGATACCTTTAGCCGAAACCGGCCCTGGCTTGGAACCGTCTATAAGGAGGTCACAACTTTATCTTGTCTATGCCGGGTACAGCTCTCTCTAGCTCCCCTCCCCCTCCCCTTTGCAACGAAGTCTGGAAATATAGGACCTAATACGAGTTGACTCCCAACATTTTTAACCCTGGTGTACCCTTTAGAGCTCACCGTTACGTCACCGAATATAGTTTTATTTCGCGGTAACCACCTAGGCCTACATTTCTCTCGAGTGACACGAATCTGCTTTTGGTAAATGATAGGCGTTAGTTGAGAATTTTTGGAATGCCAAAAAATTGACCCTCATTTTCTACTCTTTCTTAAGCGTACTTCATATTTACGATTTATCATTTTTCTAAGTACACCCATCTTGATACTGCGCCAATGGACTAGTTATAAGTTATAAATTGTATGGTGGATTCTATAAAAGGTTACCGTTGATTGAACTTGGAGAGGATAAGGTGAAAGACAGCGTGGTTCGAGTTGGAACCACATCTGATAACAGCAGGCGTATTTAGAAATTTCTTGATTTTATTAAAATTTTATTGGGTTGTTGAATAAAAATTTTAATACAAAATTAATTTGTTTCGTTATAAATTTAATCCCAACAAATCAAAATACTAATACAAACTTTAGTTTTTTGGTTATAACACACATTCAATCGATCATTGTTAAGAAAACCGTATAAAGTTTCCGAGTCACTTACAATTGTTTTTCAAATATTTAAAAAAAATATTGGTTGCTAAAAAAAAAGATGCGCAAAATATTCATTTTTCCAACTGACCAAAATTATTCAGAGTCGGAGTTCCAAAACCATTTTCAAGTAGTATTTTTAAATATATACATTATACTTTTTCCAAAATCGTTTTCTAATGTCTTCGTGATTCTATTCAATGTTATTAAGTCATTTCGTGAAATTTCTAGTCCGTCATTGTATAAGATGACACTTTCTGGTTTTCAAATATAATATTTTAACATTGGTTCTACCAGTTTGCTAAGAACTAAACGCAATTACCGATAAAGGTCAAACCATTTCCAAAACGTTTCAACCCTTTAAATTATATGATTTTAATCGTCATAGTACGACAAAATCCATTTATATCAGCTACATCATGATGAAAAATTACCCGACTATAAAAGCAACGGTAATGATAATTAGGACTAATAAAAAACCCTTATCCTCGCGAAAGATAATACAAAAACCAAATAAATACTTTTAAATAATTTCGACAACATTGTAGTCTTTAATGTCAATTGAGCCGCGAGTCCAATTATAATTACAGTCGGCGTATAATAAAGCTATAGAGACAACCTAAGTTAATTATTTCTCACTAGACTTTCAAGTTCACTCAATTCATTAGGAAAAACAATGGGACACGAGCGCTTATACACCTTCGAAATGGGGTCAATGTAAAAGCCGAAAAAGGAGTATCCTCCGTCCGACCGTCGTCGAATGGGACAAAAAATTAATCGTCATTCCGAATCAACGCGGCAAGATTAGAACCAAGGAAAAAATAAATTAGATATCTCGGTGGAAGAGTTCGGACTAAAGGTTTTAATCCGTCTTTTTAATGAGCGATATTATTCTCTTATTCGGAGAGCCTCACCCAGAAGAACGTTTATTTTTAAACTGGCTCTCGATGTGTCCGAAATCATTCCAAGAATATATACGGGTTAATGGAGAATAGGTAGCCCCCAACTGTAGCCTCTGTTTTCTTGATACCCGAGATATAGTATCCGCCTACACGCCAAGAGAAAGAGATCCTAGCGGAGGGTCCTTCCCTCTTACCGGCCGAAAGGGTGAAAGAGTACGCGAAGAAAGGTGGAAGGGCGTGGTTTTAATCACGGGGATCACGAGACGAACGAGGGAGCTGTCCACATATTCTCTGTTCACCCCAATACCTTCTTGCGGTGAGACGAATGAGAAATGGCTTTTGTCTCCGATATTAGGGCGGAGGCGGTGTTGGAAATCTTATTTTAGTTCGAAGGGAAAAATATTACTTTAAGAAATCTGGATTACGCTAATACACGAAAGGGAGTTTGATTGTCTTATTTTCGATTTATTCGCAACATGGATACAGTTTCGTAAGATACTTTATCATCTTATACAATTGTCGGATAATATAATTTGTTGTACGATTTCATCTTCGCTATTATTTGATTTATATTTTTACGAGTTATTATTAGAGTGTATATAACATGTCAAAATGGGTACGATATAAATAAAAAAATTAAGCGAATGTCAAAATATTGATGATATCAGAAGTAAAAATATGTCAAAATATTGATGATATCAGAAGTAAAAATATGTCAAAATATTGATGATATCAGAAGTAAAAATATGTCAAAATATTGATGATATCAGAAGTAAAAATATGTCAAAATATTGATGATATCAGAAGTAAAAATATGTCAAAATATTGATGATATCAGAAGTAAAAATATGTCAAAATATTGATGATATCAGAAGTAAAAATATGTCAATATATTGATGATATCAGAAGTAAAAATATATCAAAATATTGATGACATCAGAAGTAAAAATATGTCAATATATTGATGATATCAGAAGTAAAAATATGTCAAAATATTGATGATATCAGAAGTAAAAATATGTCAAAATATTGATGATATCAGAAGTAAAAATATGTAAAAATATTGATGATATCAGAAGTAAAAATATGTCAAAATATTTATGATATCAGAAGTAAAAATATGTCAAAATATTGATGATATCAGAAATAAATCTTTTTCTTGAGAGAGAAGTACCCAAGAAAATATCATAATTAGTATAGGAAGATGAATACGGTTCCTTGGTGATACTATAAGCAGTACTACTTACAACGTACAGATACTTTTATGGACGTGATATACCTCTGTGATCTTAATTTAAACTTAATTTCACTTAATTTAACTTGCCGAGGTTAACGGTAGTAGTGAGTGTAGGGAGTTGCTGGCTCACGTGGCATGAAGGGCTTGCCACCACCCTCCTACGCGTTGTAACCCGGCCACCTGAATTGATGGCTTTAAAAGTCGCTTGATGAATTAGGCCTAATACGCTTTTCAGATCAGGCTTAACAACCTGGGTTATGTAAACCGAAGTATAACTTTTATAAAACATTTCAGCACAAAAAAATTAACTTTGGTTCCATAAACGGAGGTTAAACCCGGTCGTATGAGCCTAGTCTGTAAAGGGTATTAGAAAGTGCCTTGGCTATTAGCCTAGCTTATAAACAAATTATAATTTTTCGAAGAAATTTAATCGATTTACGATGAGTTTCGATTAGTTTCGGGTTTATACTATTTGGGTTGCATTTTGACCCGCGATTAACGTATCTGATAAAATATGAGCGTAATTTCGGATAATCTGTTATCAGATATCAGATAACGCAACCATATTTTCCGTCTATAATAGTAATTATTAAATTTTTTTAATAGTAATTTAATTTTTTTCTTACGAAATAGCATTTTGGAAAATCATCTTGAGGCTGTGAAGTTATAGGTTTTAAAGCAACTAACATTATAGGTAGATGGACACTTTTCTCGTAAGTGTTATATTATTTACTTCTGGTAGTTATATAATTAGCACGTCTGCTGAATTACAAAGAAAATAATGATAGTAGTTTAGACTGTATTTAATTAAATCTTCAAAGTGTTTTTTGTTGTCTGGAACAGGCGGGTACATTGTCCAGGCGGAAAAGGTGGGCCTCAGATGGCCTCTGTTAATTTGGGCAATTAGGGGGTGACATCACAGACGGAAACTAGTTTATGGAGGGGGCCTCGTGAGGCAGCCAGTGAAGCGCCAAATCAACGACACCGAAGATCTTCTCAGGTGAAAAAACATTTTAAAGTTTTATGCACCTCCTATACGAGCCGTACATTGCATTACATTAAATTACATATTACATGAAATTACATATTACATGAAATTACATATTGCATGAAATTACATATTACATTACATATATTACATTACATATATTACATTACATATATTACATTACATATATTACATTACATATATTACATTACATATATTACATTACATATATCACCATACATATATTATATTACATATATTACATTACATATATTACATTACATATTACATATATTACATTACATATTACATTACATATTATATATTGCAGATTGCAGATTACATTACATTACATATTACATTACATATTATATATTTCAGATTGCAGATTACATTACATTACATTACATTACATTACATTACATTAATTATTAATAATTTAATTTGTAAAAACTAAATATGATACAGCTTCGATAAAACCTCTTTTTAGTACGGCGCGGCGTCTATGGGCGATGCCGGACTTACGTTTTGATAGTAAAAACGGGAGAAAAAAGTATTACCTGAAACCATTGTCAAAGCTACTAAGTGGCCCTTAACTATCCGTGAATATCTCCAGGGTTATTAAGAGAAGCCAGCACATTCCTCGGGGACAAAGTGTGTTACCTGAAACCATTGCCAGAGCTACTACGCGGCCGTTAGCTATCTGTGAGTGTCTACGAGGTTATGAAGAGAAGTAAGCACATTCCTTTCGTCTCGAAAACCGCGTTCCGGTTTCGTCCTTGCTCTGTGGTACATGTATGTATATTTCAATAATAATAATAAATAATAAATTAATAATTTTTTTACAGGTTTTTTACTAGATCTGCAAACCCTCAAAACTAATTTTTAAATATTAAAATATCTAATTGTAGTAGGTGGTGCCATAAGCCTACCTAATCATAGGCTTATGGTGGTGCTTAATAATGGCTTTGTATTAAATGAACTGGAGCGTATGTAGATGAAATGCATCTAATTTAAATCTAAAACTTAGTTTTGTCATACATTGTACAACAGCATATTTATGTAACTGCACGTTTGTACAGTATCTAATGGAAATCTGAAATTTACTATTGAGATAAATTGTACAACAGCTTACCGATGTAACTGTACGTTTCTAAGTATCGAATTGAAATCTGAAATTTAGTATTGAAATACATTGTACAACACCGTACGTATGTAACTGTATGTTTCTACAGTATCTAATGGAAATCTGAAATTTAGTATTGAGATACATACGTACGCTGTTGTAAAATGTAACTGTACGTTTTTACAGTATCTAATGAAAATGTAGTAAATTTAGATATATAATATAATACAACACCATACGAAGGTAACTAAATTTTTCAGTATACGTAATACATTTTGCAGAAGTATATGTAAAATATTTTGCAGCAGTGTACGTAACATATTTGTTAGCAGTATACGTAACATATTTGTTAGCAGTGTACGTAACATATTTGGTAGCAGTATACGTAACATATGTTAGCAGTATACGTAACATATTTGTTAGCAATATACGTAACATATTTGGTAGCAAAATACGTAACATATTTGGTAGCAGTATACGTAACATATGTTAGCAGTATACGTAACATATTTGTTAGCAATATACGTAACATATTTGGTAGCAAAATACGTAACATTTTTGGTAGCAGTATACGTAACATATGTTAGCAGTATACGTAACATATTTGTTAGCAATATACGTAACATATTTGGTAGCAAAATACGTAACATATTTGGTAGCAGTATACGTAACATATTTGGTAGCAGTATACGTATTTGTACATTTTACATTGTATAACAGTGTGTATTGAACAGCATGTGTATTTTACAAATATTTTTTTTAATTTTATGTATTGAATAAAAAATTTCCAAGTGTTTACAGTTTTCATAACCATCTACATCTATCTAAGTTTGTATATATAACATGGAAATCTAGGTGATATGCAAATTTTTTCAGGTTTAATATATGAAATTTATATTAAGAATACTCTCAATACCATTCTCAAGACTTCCCGATTTCATTTAAGAGTAGGGTTTGAGAATTGAACAATTATCATAAGTAACATTATACAAATAGGTATGGCACTATTCTACAAATTATAATTTTATTAATGATAGTCTGTTTTGCCCAAGACAATATAAATCATAGCATTGCGTAGCGATATTAACTTTTTTTTATAAATTAATTTTCTCGATTTAATAGTTATGATGATGTACTAATTTTTCTTTCGAAACTTTTTTTGAAAAATCGACGGGAGGCTGCTCGTAAGGGATATATTGTACTATATACTTCTGATACTAGAAATTTAAGGTACCGATTTTGTAGTAAAAATCATAATTTTTTCATCCCCAGTATTTCTCAACCTAGCTTCGTCGCGTACTAAGTCCGTTCAATACACAAATGTGAAATTTTCAGTATGTACTCTCTCGGGGGAGATCGTTGTTATTTGTAAATTTAAGAAAAATCGTGAAATTTTTCACGGTTTTAGAAGTGTTCGTTTTGGAACGCGTGGTAGACGAAAGTTTCAAGAAGCAAGTTGTAGAGCATACTCGAAAACCTATAATGGAATTGGTATGGTGGAAATCGGACATTTAGTCACTGAAATAATTGGTCATTAAAAACAAACAAAATTGAAACAATGCTCTTTCCAAACAATTTTTGGGTGTGGGAGGCAACTAATGTATCCCCCCCCCCAACTTTATGGTCCGTTGAAAATTAACATTTCTGAAAGGTAGAAACGGCTTCATCGAGTCAATATTAAACTACGGCCCTTAATTTTCTTAAGAAATATTGGTTTTGTATAAAAATACACTTGAAACTTATTAAAATCTTAATATCAATTAATATTAATTATCAATTTAAATTCATCTACAAAATTTACAAATGCAAATGTTTAGATTTTTGGTTTCAATTTTCTTTTTTTTATCTCCTGGGGCCTGCCACCTAGGAGCAACAAACGCTAGAAGAACGCAGCTAGCCCTTAAACACGCTAACGCAGTGTTGTGTACACATTTCATTGGACGAGCCTTTACGCTGCACGTTTTACGGAAAGGGGGAAGACAATTTCCGAATTTTCCCCTTCCGACGGCAGCAGGCGCTAAAGCGTCTAACCAATGAAAACTGTATGCAAGAAAATCCACGACTTTTGACGGGTTGCGTTCTCCTTGTGTGGGCAGTGCTGTGTTTGTTGCTCCTAGCTGCCACCCTCCACCGACCACCGGGTTTAAAGTGCTTAGTAATAACAAGCTAAGCTACCACACAGGCCTAAGTCATCTAGTGACTTATAAGGTATTGTTAATGGTGGCCAGGTTACAATGCGTAGGAGGATGGTGTCACGGTCGTTAAGTTGATAACGTGTTAAAGACGATGTTCAACTGATAACTTTAAAAGTACTCTTGTTAGAGTACTGAAATTTGTTAGACAACCTCATCGTGGTTGAGGGACTTTAGTTTGAAAATTTCAGCTCCCAAAACTGGTCTTCCACACGTTATCAACTTAACGACCTTCTTGTTTTTGGCCTAACATTTATCGACTTCCTATTTCAAAGCTATTTAGCCATAAAATGAGACGGGGAACACTTTTCTAATTGGAACCAATTTCGTAACTCTTACGGTTCTCAAGTTAATTTTCGAACGACCTTGAAGACATGGTTCAAGGTCATTGAAATTTTCATAGTTAGTTGACCCCCTGAGCGCTCTATAACAACCTAAAATTTAAAAATCGTAGCTAAAACACATTTTGAGATATTCGCCCTGGTCCATTTTTTAGTTAACACCCTGTATACACACACACACACACACACACACACACACACATATATATATATATATATATATATATATTAGGGCCGGATTAAGTAAAGTTTCGGCCGCGCCAAGATCTAGCTGAGCGCCCCCAAGTGAGCTCAGAACACAAGGGGGTCGGGGGGGGAGGGGTTCAAAACGTGACTTCCTGAAATCTCTTGAATATACCGCTTAAGAATTCTAAAACGAGCGCTTTTCGAGCTCTTCTTAGAATTCTTAAGCGGTAATATAGCAGATTACAACAGCGCCCCTATTTGGATGGCACCCGTGGCCCGTGGGAAATTTTCCCCTTTGCCCCCCCCCTTAATCCGGCCCTGATAAATATATTACAATAGACGTAGGCTAAGACATAACATTACCGGCTGTTAAGTGTTAATAGACCTAAAGACAGAGCAGGATTATACCATTTAGCGGATTTAAGCATATTATTAGCGCTTAAGGAGTGTAATGGTCTTAATCTAGCCCTGATACTGGGCATATCGACTTCCGGTAATGTTGTTTCGGCGGGAGTCATAGTCGAAGCAAAGATAATTTAAACTCGTACCCTAGATTCGAATACTGAGAGCTTTCACATTGACGGTTTTGTTACGAAGCGTTTACCCTTTTCCGGCACGTGACCTCAGAAAAATCGGGCTCCATCGGTTGTGGCACGGCCAACTTCGATCACGCGCTGCCGCGCTATATAGCGCGTGATCGAAGTTGGCCGTGGTTGCGGTAAGGCGCAAACCATGTAGCGAATTTTTTCTGAGTTCCGGCGGGAAGTGGGTAAACGCTATCGGCAACGCAAGATAGAGTGATTTCGAATCTAGGGTACGAGTTTAAATTATCTTTGGTCGAAGTTACCCTCGGCCCAAAAAGGGGAAGGAAAAACGTCACCGGTACGTGCTTCAATCGCGTCATAAGACGTCACTTTATGGAACCAATAATATTCTGGGCTGAATTTATTTTTTATAGCATTAGGAGCAACGCTGAAAATCCTCTCAACATAGCCATTCTTCCTAAGTAGAGATAAATAAGTTCTTGGTTAAATAGGTTAAATTTAAAACTTCCAACTAAAGTTTCACACTATTCAAATGATATTTCCTTCCATAAAGTCGTTTTTAATGTTCCAAGACTGCAAAAGATAAAAATTGCGACAAAAAGGACGGATAATACAAATTCAAATCAAGCTGGAATACATAAAAAAGGCTGGAATCCCTGAGGCGTAATTTCGAAAAGCTTTCGATTTCTTATCTTCATCCACGCCTCACGGATCCTTCGAGGGGGAAAATGGAAGGAATATTTTTTTATTTAAAATAACACTTAAAACCAAAAATTTGCCCGTGTCGAATTTAAAGAAACTAAATCTACAAAGCGAGGATCATCACTTAAGCAAAGCTTTTAAAAGAGTCGACTAGAATAATTAAAATAAAACGTCTACGCAAATAAAATTCGGAAAGAGCCTTAAACGGAATGTGAAAGTCTGAGCATATTAAAGGTTGTTTAATATTAAATAAATAAAATACATAAATAATAATCAGCTAGGCTAATACCCAAGCAAATTTCGATTACTTACAGACAGCCTTGAAATAAATTAAATATTTACAAGAGGCACCTTTAAAAATTGATTTGCTTTTGGTACGCTTTAGGTGGCAGCACTGTACACTAAATAACTAATACAAATAATTCAGGGATTTAAAAACCATACTTTTTAATTTTTCATAAATTAAACAAAACATTATGGCTTTAAGAAAATGTTCTTTTGCGTTTAATTACATTTTTTTTACAAAACTAAAGATTAAAAAATAGCTTACATAATGTTTGCGGATACTTTTTGTTAACCTCTACTAGATGGCGACGCTTTACGGCGAAGGCCTAAATTAGGTCATTTCTTTTTTATTGAATTTTTCCAGCCGGATCTAGGACATTAAAAAGTGGAAAATAAATAAAAGTTTGGCGGACGAAAAATGCAAATTAGGCTCTCAAATTATTGAAAGCAAAAAGTAATTAGTGATGAGAAATGACTCGCGCTGTGACGGATGCCATTACTCCACTAGCCATCGTCATAAAATGCTATTTTTTTCACGCGTGTTGAAAGCAAAACAATGGTAATAGGACCGTTAAATTTAATAAGAAAGAAACTCAGTACTTCGGCAGAACATGCCTTCGAGGCGGTTACAAATAATTAGGTCTATTTCGCTTAAATGATAACGTGATTCAGGCAGGGGCGGATTAACCCTTTCGGCGCCTCTAGGCATAAAAGTATTTGGTGATACTTATGACCAAAATTTAACCAGTGCAAAACGATGCCTATTGGCATTGTCTAACGGGCTGGTCAGTTAAGTACGGGCAAGCCAAGTACTTGGACCGTGGGGCTTTATCAGAGTTTCGGCGCCCCTTGAAAAATGGCGCCATAGGCACGTGCCTACTCTGCCTAATGGTTAATACGCCCCTGACAACTCTCAGCTAGTCGTTTCTACAAATACAGGGTGTTTCAAAAGGTTATGTAAAAGGTTTAAGCAGTTGTAGGGGTGAGTTGAGAAATATGCCTGTTTTTTTCTCCATTTTCCTACGATGAGTGAAAAGAGCGCCAGAGAGCTTCAAAGTGTGGCCTACTAGCCCCTGGAAGTAGGCTGCAACGAGCGCAAAACCCAGCAGCAGGGAAACGCGAACATTAAGGTTTGGGTTCGTGTGATAGGTAAAAAAGGAGTTTGTAAAGAATTGAGGTAACCAGCGTAAAAAGTAAACTAAAACAGTATTTAAAGTCCCTGCTGCTTGGTTTGGCGCTTGTACTTCGAGGGGCTAGTAGGCCACACTTTGAAGCTCTCTGGCGCTCTTTAAACTCATCGCAGGAAAATGGGGAAAAACAGACATACTTCTCAACTCACCCCTACAACTCCTTAAAATTTTTGCCTTTTGAAATACCCTGTAGACTTTGGAACTATAAGGTGGAGTTGCTAGATAACTTGGGCCTTAGGTGGTGCCATGGGTATTAGCCTAGCTGATAATTATTATTATTATAAGTCACTGGCGACAGCCTTTTTAACCAAGGCTTAGTGAAAACTCTTTTTAAAAGTAAAATTAATGTTTAATTTGACAAAATTGATAAATTATGGAAACGGAACATAAAATTGGTTAAATTAACACCACAAGTAAAACAATAAAAATTATAAGTGTGACACTTATTTTTTAATGCTGATTTCGTGGCCGAAACATTTTCGACTGGGATTTGCAATCGACCTGAGTAGCGTGTACTTGGTACTTTGCTTTAGGCATATTTCAACACCACTGGGCTCTGTGTTTAGAAATAAACCTCGATTGAGCAATAGCTCTGAAAATCAGTTCGGTGATAATATTTTGTTAGGGCTGAGGATCAATTACCATAAACATTTCGAATGAAAATAACTATTTATCAAAACTCGTTAAAACTAGGTTATATACAGTCCCGGTGTTACGGTGTGCGGGGCCCTAGGCAGCAAGAGATGAGATAGGAGCCCAAAAAATGTTGACACTGAAAGCGGGGCCCCCGGAAAGCACTGTGATGTGCGGGGCCTTAGGCGGTCGCCTTGCCCTAACGCCGACCCTGCGTCCAGACTTAAGGGAAGACTGATTATACCATGGCTGATACTCTGTTTATATAGTGATTATAAAGGTGGTCATGGATATGTGACTAAAGGTCATTTCTGATAAGATAACAATCATGATAAACAATAGGTCAAATGTATTAGTCATTGATAAAGACCATATTCAAAGATATTTTGTAAATAAAAAACATAGTGTTTTATTTCCTCTCTTAACATATTTCCTAATTGACACCTTTATTGTTATTATGTTACTTATGTTAACACTCGCTTCGTTTTCGGATATGAGACCTTAATGCGGTTTTAAAGTGTATTATGTTACTTATGGTCTAACCAAGAATGTATTTATTTATACCTAGGGAGAATGTCTATGTCGAGACGGTTCTTAGCCTTTCTCTCAATCCACCCGTTGGTCCCCCCAGTACGCTCCTCCGCTTAAAATAAAACGAATAGTCCCGGTATTTCATTGGCTGCTTAAAATTTACGTCACCTAACGCGATGGAAATCAAACGCCGGTGACGTTTTGTCTTTCCCCAGCGCGAGACGGGGGAAAGGCGTTCAACGTGCCCGGCGATTATCCAACCATAAACTATTCACCGCAATTGGAGTCGCTAGAATAGGCGAAACTATAAAGTAAATTTGGTCTTAATCAATTTGTTAAAATGGGAAAACAAAATCACGTGACTACCTTTTCACAGCCAACTTGGATTCGGGAACTTGTGTTCATAGTTGGCCGTGCAACGTTAATGAAAAATTATTCCTTTCAAATACTGCAGACAGCTAATTAACTTCGACTTTTCTTTTACAAAGTGTTTTAATAATAGTTAATCGATCAAAATTTAAACCACCATAAGAAAAATAAAATTAATAATAGTTCGTATTTCTTAGGATAGATGGCGCTGCAGTTCTCCACAAAGTCACGTGACTACCATCTTTTCAGCCCCCTGGACTCTATAGTTTCGCCTATTGAACTTCATCTTATTGTTAAGAAACTTAATTTTTTTAGTTCGTACTCATTTTTGGTAAAATTTTATTTTGTTTAAAATTTATACACTGTTCACTCAAGCTTGTGATATAAAAATTAGTATGTTAATTACCAAGAAAACTCGTTAGCTCATTGTCCAATTATAGAGTCAGGGTTCACAATCTTCTTAAGATGCAGATTGGCAATCTTGTTTTTAACAACTACTGTCGCCACTTTTCGTTCGATTAATGTAAAAAGAATAATGATAACAAAATTTATAAATTTTTAGTAGAACTTAGGTCTATTTTTTTGTTAATATTATTTTTTGGTTAACCTTTATACGAAATTAGCCTTTGACCTTGCTTTGACGGAAGTTTAAATTGTTAAAGAAAATCTAGGAACTAACAGTTGCGGCCTGGAGTAGTGGCGTACTCCTGTAATCCCAATTTAGCGTCTGGGAAGCAGAGTTTGTTGATGGCCGACATGTTAATTTCCATAGGGAAAAGTAGATTTTAAGTAATCAAAAACATTTTTGGTTGCCATGTCAAAACTAAAGTCCGTCGAAACTTTTCCTTTTGGGAAATTTCAAGCTACATAGAGGTCTAATATTCCCCCGAATTTAAACAAAATCGGTGAAAATCCTGGTTATGGGAGCAAGTTTTTTGTTCTTTTTGGCCACTGTTAGTTTCTCCCTCATCTCTATTGGTGCCTCCCCCCCCCCGGAAAGTCCAGAGTTTCCAGGGGCGACGGAAGAGCGGATCATGTCCCACCTGGCGGACGACGAACGAGACCGTTCTGACTTTCCAGAGGGAAAATTTGTGGAAGTCAAAGGAAGGAAACAAGATGCCCCCGATGTAATAACTATATTACATTATTTAAATTTAAATTTGAATAAAAGTCAATCATCTTGTACATGTACATCAACTTAATAAACCCACTTGAGAGGAATTTTATCGCAAATTAATTTTCGAGTTACCTGGTTTTAGAAATAAGGTAACGAAACGCAAAAATGTTCTTTTAAATTAATTTTTAGATAAACCAAATTTTTCGAGTTACTTGGTTTTGGAAATAAGGTAGCCATGTTTTTTGGAGTTAGATGGCGCTTGTATCAATTGGTACGAAATTCAAGTATCACCATAGTGCGTACGCGGGTTATGAGGTCCAGAAATCTAACTTAAAATTAAAATTTTAATGAACCGAAATCGTAGTTCAGAAATGATCAGTACTAACTAAAATTTTAATTTTCAACCAAGCCGGTTTTAATTTAAAAAGTATGTAGGTTTAAAGTCGAAAATCGCTTCTTCTTCTTGGGCTCAGATTTAAAAAAAAATATGTTGGGATACCGAGGCCGGTAAACGAATCGTCGAACTAGAAATCGTTGAAATGTATAACCCTGACTGCTAAAGAGTTACGTTCGACACGGCGGCATCGGCTACACTGTACGTGAAACCAATGGGTTCAGTGCACCGAGGGTCTGTTACTAAAGCACCGATTCAAGGAGCAACGCCTCTTAGGCTGAAACCTAAGAAGAGATCGAAGACATTAACACAGTCGTTATTGTCTCTTGGAGATATCATCTAAGACAGGGGATAAACCCACGTCACCTACACAGTTAGAATAAAGGGTTTCCATGGGTTTTATTAGGGTTTGCTTTGGGTTTAAAAAAGGTTTAGAAAAAAATTATTAACCCTTAAGGTTTGTTTTGGCAACTTGCATGGTTTGAAAAGGGTTTAAATGTTTAAAGGAAACCCCTATAGGTCAAGGGCGTATTTAAGGGGGGGGGGTTGGGGGTTCAAACCCCTCCCGAAATGCTGATGACCGGGGAGGGGGTGCCTATTAAAAATCAGTGAAACTTCCGTCAGCACCCCCCCCCCTTGAAATTTTCCCTCAAAACCCCCCCTGAAATAAAATCCTGGATACGCCCTTGATATAGGTCAATGGAAAACCCTTAGGATTCCCATTTAAGAACCTATAGAAAAAAAAAATAATTTATCACTTTTTAAAACCCTTTTCAAACCCTGCACGTTTTAAACTATCTCACGCCATCTACGCTAGAGGGCTTGGGTTCGAAACGCGGCCGTTGCAATCGCCGAAATTTGTTATAAAGTCGTAAATTAAATTAATTAATTATAATTTAATCTAGAAGTACAAACCCTAGGAAGTGTTTAAAGAGTTTAAATATAAACCGTGTTGTGTCGATTGTCTGTATTTACGCGGTTTTGTTGCAAACCCTAGGAAGTTTTTAAAGGGTTTCTAATGGTTCAATTTATAATCACAAAAGTGCTCAATTTGTGGATTTTTTTAACCTAATGCTCGAGGCTTGTGTGGTGGACGTTACTAGTGTTCGAAGCTAGGAGTTCCGCATATGTTTTTGGTTTATCTGGAGCGGTCCATTCCGAGGTCTTTTTTTTACAGTACCATGCACCTTCCAGCTGTTTGACTACGACCCAAGCCCAAGTCAATGTTTTAAATGTAGGCGGTACGGCCATTTGCTAAGCAATGCGAGGCAACAGTCTAACATGAAATCTGTGCCCGCTGTGGCGAAGATGGGTATTGCCAATTTGCAAGGCCAGTATGACCGCCATTGGTTTGAGATGGAACGGTTATGTGAATTGGAAGGTGTTCACTGGTTCCTGCGTGTATGACTGACCAAGGGAGACGGATAGCCAGGTCGGCACTCGCAAAAGCAAGATCAAGTGCGCCATCGGGGCCCTTAGTTGGGCAACGGGTAGACTCACCACTGTTGAGGAGGGCCAGATGGTTGTGGTCTTCCAGCCAAGTCTGGACGA
This sequence comes from Leiobunum rupestre, assembly GCF_980474605.1. NCBI lineage: Eukaryota > Metazoa > Arthropoda > Arachnida > Opiliones > Sclerosomatidae > Leiobunum > Leiobunum rupestre. The sequence continues at coordinate 55,908,203 of NC_143387.1, forward strand.
GGTGGCCCTGTGCGTCTGTCTTGTTATGGGCATTGAAATCGCCTAAGAAGAGGACTGGAGTGGTTACATCCCGAAGGAGAAGATCGAAAAACTCCTTAGTGGCGTTACTCTGAGGGTCATAGATGTTGATGAGGGTAAACCAGCCAACAGAAGAGTGAATCTTCAAGGCTAGGGACTCCACACCGACACAGGCTGGAGAGGGTACACGGACTACTGGAAGAGACTTGTCGACCAGAGTCGCACCTCCACCACGAACTTCGGAAGGCGAAGGTGGATGGACGACCCTGTCCGCACAAAAGGGTTCAAAATAGCTGAAATGAAGAGTGACTGTAGCCGCTGGAGAGATAAACGTTTCTTGAAGCGCGATAACAGTGGGGTGTAAGTCTCCTAAGGTCGATGATGTCCGGTAATCGAAAATGAACTCCGTTGACATTCCTCTGGAGGACGCTAATCATCTCCAGCAGAATGTGAGGTGAAGGCATCCTGATTGCTAGAGCCTTGACTCTGGGGGGGGGGGGGGGCACTTTGCTGTTGAACTTCTCCACATAGCTGCCCTGGATCTTTTCGTACGTTTCCCCGATGGTGACTACGATGTGCGCCACAATCAAAGATATATCAGCAGCAGAAAAAAAACTATGAGGCGCGGCCGCCTTTACCTCTGGAGCGGAGTGGGGTTTTACTCCTATGGCTGGCCACAGCGGTGGGGTATGACTTTGGGCAGACGATTGACGGAGACATCCTCTGTGAGGTGAACTTGTAATACGTTCTGCTCCCGTTTCAGAGAAGGGCACTCTGAGGACTTGGAGCTGCGGGCGCCTTTACAGTTGACGCAATAGGCCGTCGCTGCACAACTCCGAGTAGGATCATAGACGTCATCCTTTCTCGTGTGTCACCTGGGTTCTACAAGCCGAAGCAATGTGCCCGTAGTGCCGGCACTTGTAACACTGTAGTGGGCGAGGGGTGTAATCTAGAACCCCAAAAGCTATGTCATAAATGAAGATTTTCCTCGGAACGGATTCCTTCGGAAAACCTCCTCAACATCCGCTTTGTTAATGTCCGTTGGGACATGAATAATCCACCGTAGAGCCACTTCCAATGCCATCTGGGATCCCGCCACTCCAAATTTGAAATTACCAAAAGCGGTCGCTGATTTGATAGCCGACGCTTGCTCCTCTATTTTCGGGAACACCAGCAGGTCCCCCTGTGGGGGGGACTGAAAAGTGACCCCTTTGCCCGGTTGATCTTGATCGGCGGGCAACGGTGATCAACGGTGATGTAGCGGGAAGATTCATTTTCGGCCAACTCCATATCTTGAGAAACGCCGGAAAATTCCGAGGAAGAAGCCATCGTTCCAAAAGCAGGCGAATAAAACAGGAGACAGGACGGGGAAAGCTAAAGACTTAGGCAGGATAGGTACTGGGAAAGCTAAGACAAAAGAAGCTAGGACAAATTGGCTTAGAAAGAAAGGGCCTAGGGAAGGCTCTGGTAGCCAGCTGTGGAGTGGCGGGCCCCCAAATGAGGCGCTGTGACCCTGTTTCCCGTCCATTTGTGCCGGGTTACTTTGGGTTGCAGTGTAGCCCGCAGTTCCCCTTTTTGAGCCTTTCCTGAAGGGCAAGGGTGTAGGTATGGTGTCGTTTGGCTGCGCTCGAAGTGGAAGCTGGTCGCCCCATTGCCGCGTATTTTAGCGGGATGAGTGGCCTGAGTCGAGGTTGCGACCGTTAAAAGTAATGTGCTATTGCCCATTTATCTTTTGTCACTTGTCTGGGCTTGTGGACGCTGGCGTAGGGCATTCTGATGAGACCACCGGTGTAGTAGGTTGTATGATTCGCTTGGAGCACAAGTATATAAATCTCTGATCAACTGTGGCCAGCCAAAGAATGCGACTATCCCGAAAGGTACATCAACTATAAGAGCAATCATAATTATATGGAGAGAGGTAAATATTAAACAAAATAAAAATTACAACCAAAATTAATGCGGGGAAAAACACGCGACTAAGCATAGATAAAATTTAGCTGAATCTGAAAAATAGGAAAACGCCGTGGAGAAATTATCTCGCAAAGAAATAGCAAATTTAAATATAATAATGTAATTAATGGTCGTGTATGCTCAGCTAGTTAAAATGAACAAGCTTCGGGACGTCCAAAAACCCAATTAAAACGACGAGCTTTCAACATCGTTCACTATGATTAGAAAAGACCCGAACTTACTCAAACATTTCCTACAATAGAGTCGTCGCCATGACAACCCCTTTTCAACTAACTTCGCTCGCCTCGTTCCGGAGCCAGCTAGCTTCCCGCAATATTAACTCGAAGGGCAACTTCAATAGACAGTCATATTTAACAGGGGATTAGGTAACAGAGATATTGGCGGTTAGAGTCATTCGAAATTGGTCACGTTACTTAATTTCGTTTCCACTTGTAATCTGGGACTAAATACGAATCGACGAAAGCTTAGACGGTGGAAAATCGGTGAAGATGGTGGACCAATTCTCAAAGGCAGGCCGTAAAGGGATAAATATAGGCTTTAGTCGTATAGAAAACATGGTGAATTTAACATATACCGATAATTAAATAATAATTAACTAGGATTTAGTTAATTAAAAATTAAAATTAAATTAAAATTTTAGACCGAGGGAGTACGTTTCATTTGAACCAAACATATAGTTGGATATTTAAGATCCAACTTTGTTAAACTTCGAATATTCGTGATTGTTTCGCGAAAGTTAATCGGAACCTAATATTAATTATTAAAGACCGGAATACGTTGACCTGATTAGAGTTGCTCATCAAGACCAGCAAATAATAGATATACATAAATAATAATAAAAATAAAAATATAACCATAAAATAAAATGAAATAAAGTAATCAATTGATAAGATTTTCCAAACGCTACGGATAAAAAATCAGAAAATTTATATAAATTTAAAACAATTATTACTTAAATGCACCACAAACTATGCAGCAAATTATACATTGCATCAATTGATATACGTTACAAATTTCATGGTTCTTGGACGAAATATGGGTTAGTTTTCTCGCCTACTAAAACTATTACTTCGGACACTAATAATTTTGACTCAGCTTCGCGATAAAATGGCTAGTGGCGATTATGAACTAAAAATCTAGTTTCCAGCAACGTTTAACTTTCAGGAAACGTGCCATCGCAAAACTTCGCGCCAAGTCCTGAAATAATTAATTTTGATCTTTTTTTCTGGGGGATATTTTCCGAAAAGACAAACTGAAAATAAATTGCAGATTTTCAAATAGAAGTGTCGGATTGAATCGCGGGGAAAAAACCAGCCGTACTAACCAAAACTCTCAGAATTTTATAAAATTTACATATAAATAAGTCTTTTGGTTCTTAGGGATCTCAGAGGAATACTTTGGAAAAAATACTTTAACTTAGGAGAAAAAATTAACAAATTTATTTCGGCTAAACTTAATTTTTTGAGAATAGACTTTTGCAGTGTTGATATTCAACGCGTAGGGGGTCCTATATTCAAGGGAAATTAATCAGGGTAGACGTGTTAAGAATGAAGTAACTTCAAACACGCCGCTTGAACGCGCTATGAAAGCAAGGTTCAAGGTTCAAGGTTTTAGTTTTGACTTGTACAAGAGTACACCCCTTTAAAACGGGGCGGCATCACCAAAATGGGAGCACAGCCGAAGAAAAAAAACAAAAAAGAACACACAGAACAGTTCTTAACTTTACAGAGTTAAAAATACTTATATAATAAAAATAATAAGTGTCATCATAAATATGGAACATTTTTATATATACAGTATCTTTGGTGAAAGGTGATCCAAAACTAACGCAGGCAAATCAGCAACATCCTGAATATTAAGTGGCACGAGCTTGTCGACGACACTTGTCAGTATTAATTTTCCAGAGAGCTAGGATGTGTTTAACGATGAAGAGGTCATCATAGTTTACAGAGAACCCCAGGATGTCACATAAATCGGTTTTCGGGGTGCTTACTCTCCACATAAACACTTCCTCATCAGCCTCAAGAGCTGGACAGTTGTTGAATATTGTATAGAAAGAACTACGCGACATCTTGTTTACCATTTTGTATTTTTTGTTGTAACCATTGTTTATATTACAATCCTTAATCATTTCTTAAAATACTTATTATCCATTTACATTGTATAAAATCGTCTATATTTCCCTTAAATTTAAATTCAAATTGCCCAACTAACATAGTTTTATGAGATAAATTGTAATGAAAACCAGATACCCTTAGACCCAAGTTGTAAAATATAAGCCTCTTTAAAAGTGTATCCAACGAAACTCTCGCCAATTTCTGGGACCATAAATACTTCGTCAATTGTCCTCTTGGTATATAAGTAGCCCGAGGGCGAAGAGTAGGGTCCCAGCATCTATCACACATGGTGCCCAAAAGAAGCTAAAGTTTCGTTTCCTCCGCTCAAAACTGCTCTACAGTTCAACTGAAACGAGGTTTTGAGAGTTTTCGCGCGCTTTTAGAAACACCATTAAGAAAAACCCCCCTATTGTACCAAAGAAGCTATTGATTCAAAAGTAGCTTCTTCCCAAATTTTCGCCAGATTCAACCAAGGAATTTCAGGGAACGAACGCCGTTTCGTTCCAATCCGGCTCTACCCATAAATGAGCAAATTCTCCGAATAAAGTTTAAGTTTTTTAGTATAGAAAATCTTGTCTTAATTTACCTATAACGTTGCACGAATTTCCTAAACTTTTCGAACCCAGTCATTTTTCAGTCGGTGGCTAGGGTTTTAGATATAGCTCTCCCCTCCCAAGAAAACCACATAAATTGCCACTTATTTATAACAGTAAAGCAAAACATGTTCAAGGTTTTCCATTGGTGAGCCACAAAGCTTACACATGGGGGAAGTACCCGTTAGCAAAGCCCCTGACCTTGCATCAAAAAGCAAGCCGCTGGGTCAGGAACCATCATGGAAGTTTTCAGCCTGAGGTTTAGGTTTAACTTTGTATAGTGTCAAGCTTTCCTTAGAATCGACAGCATTACGCCAAAGATTTTGAGTTGCATCAGTAACCGCGGTTGCCACAATGGCAGCCCACTGGGTCTCATTTCGTGCAGTGTTGCGCTTAGACGCCTTACCATATATATGATCCAGTTGATCTATTCTTTTAAGCCTAAATCTTTGTCCAACTTTGGCAAATACTGTTTTCGAGTCTAGTTCGGCAAAGACGGAGATTTTTCACGTTCATCTTAATTCTTTAATAAAACTACCTCTCTACGTAATATATAAATTTACACGAATAATATCATTTAGCTTTGTTCAATCAGAAGGATGTGTAAAATTATTATTACATTGTAAGATTTGTAGCTAAGCCTTGGCCATTAAAACCGGCTATTATTTTAAATTGATAAAATACGCGAAAAAGTAGATTAGTCCATAATTAAAAGGGATAATATAGCTAAATCCTAAACAAATTTGAAGAAATTAAAAAACCTACTAATAACTCGTACCCAATAGGTCTTCGAGCAAAAAACGCGAAACTCGGATCAAATAGATCTTCGAGTAATAAACTAAATTAAAATTAAATAAAATAGCCAGAAATTCCAACGGTAGACCGGTTTCGTTCTATTTGGAACTCATCAGTACCGTGCGCGAAATCTGGCTGGCGACTGTCAAATCACGGCCAACTTAGATCCACTGCTACTCGCACTAGAAGGCCCCCCAGCTTTATTTTCCTCCCATGTTAACGACCGTATGAGGAAAAGCCGATTTACGCGGGAAAATTCCGCTTGGCACGCTAGGAACCGGGACAACCCTTCTAATGTTATCCTACGGGGAAAAGTTTTCGAAACAGTCCCACTTTTAGGAACCTTTTCCCTTATCTTTGCAATATTGTTCAACGCTGAGATTTTAATATGATTTGAAGTAAGGTTTTAGCCTTATTTTAAGACTATGTTTGTAATTTTCAGATCTTTGGTTCGCGTACAATCTTCTTTTAAAATCGACCAAAATTTTAAGGCGAGGAATTGACTCCGTATCGAAAATAAGCCTCGGCATCATCTTGCGCGGCGCGAGATTAAAAAATGTAAAGCTAAGAACACAAAATAAAATATCTCAGATTATCTGAAATACAACTTGGGTTCTATTTTTTACTTTAGTTAATATTTTATTACTTAAATTTTTACGTTTTATTATTATTAAACTGTTCAAAACATTATTTCAAATGGTTAAAGTTTGCTGTCTCTGATACAACCTAAGCTAATACAGTGTTTTGTATTAATTTGTGATTGTAACAATCAACAACACACTGAGAAATTGGATAAAACCATTATGAATCGCTTAGTTCCTCCTCTTCTGGACCATTTGATACACAATATTTCTCAAAAATTTTAAAAAGTTAAACACCTACAATACAAACCAGTTAGTCGAAAAGTTTTGAAACTTTAAATTTTATCTAAAACACTTTTATATTTCACGTGAAATTTGTTACAAGAATTTAAATTCAATTTGTAAAACTATGAAATTTAATATAAGACAAGTTTTTAAAATTTAATACAGAGTTTGAAATACTTACTAGTGGAATTTATGTTTAGTTTTCAATCAGGCGCGCAAGATGACGCCGAGGCTTATTTTCGATACGGAGTCAATTCCTCGCCTTAAAATTTTGGTCGATTTTAAAAGAAGATTGTACGCGAACCAAAGATCGGAAAATTACAAACATAGTCTTAAAATAAAGCTAAAACCTTACTTCAAATCATATTAAAATCTCAGCGTTGAACAATATTGCAAAGATAAGGGAAAAGGTTCCTAAAAGTGGGACTGTTTCGAAAAATTTTCCCCGTAGGATAACATTAGAAGGGTTGTCCCGGTTCCTAGCGTGCCAAGCGGAATTTTCCCGCGTAAATCGGCTTTTCCTCATACGGTCGTTAACATGGGAAGAAAATAAAGCTGGGGGGCCTTCTAGTGCGAGTAGCAGTGGATCTAAGTTGGCCGTGGTCAAATCTAAAGGAGAAACTAAGCCTAAACATTAAAAATTTCAAAACGCGTTGCATATAGCAACGGCAAGCCGAAAAGGGGGGAGTGTGGTGGAGAATAGAATATACGATAAGTTCAGTTAGAAGAAACCACCTATGGACTGTGAGAAGGATGATAAAATACGTTACTTTTTCGCGTATTTTATCATCCTTCTCACAGTCCATAGGTGGTTTCATTATTTTAATTTTACGATTGTGTGGCCAACACATTGAGCACGCGAGCCGACAGCTCCCTACACTAACTATTACCGTTAACCCAAAAATGTTTTTATGGAAAGGGTAAACCGAAGATCTCGTGGGAAAACCCCTTTACCCATTCAGAGTCGGTTTGCAACCCTAGGATAACTTCTCAGCTTTTAGATTTTTCTCTGCCAGCCACCTAATAACGAACGGTGCCTATTTAACCAGGGTTCGTAAAAGTGTCGTACACCAGCCCAAACCATCCCGAAAATAGCCTCGCGTAGCCATAAAGCCAGGACAATATCCAAGAATATAAGCTGTGACCACCATAAAGGTTCTAAAACGAAGACCGTTACATTTACTATCTCCGAGATCAAAAGTCTATGACTGAGCGCGCGAGGGAAGCGCCTCTTGCAAGGACCACCCACCACGGCCAAGCGCGTTTTGTGACGTTAAGTTGCTTATATATAATACTTTCGTTTCGTGTCATGTCATCTCAGTAATATCAGAAGTATATCATTCATCTTACGTGAGATACGTGTTTCGAGGCTAGTACCAATGGTTTGTGAATTTACCGTCAAAAGAGAAAGTGCACAAAATATAAATCGCTTATATTACTCTGAAGAATAGTTGTAAAATAATAAAATTAGACTGCGTCTAGGAGTAACAAACACAAGGAGAACGCAGCTAGCCTTTAAACACGCTAACGCAGTGTTGCTTACAAATTTCATTGGATGAGCCTTAACGCTGAGCGTTTTACGGAAAGGGGGAAGACAATTTCCGAATTTTCACCTTCCGACGGCAGCAGATGCTAAAGCGTCTAACCAATGAAAACTATACGCAAGAAAATCCACGACATTTGACGGGTTGCGTTCTCCTTGCGTGGGGTGCTGTGTTTGTTGCTCGTAGGACTGCGTAGGGATGCTAAATTGTCATTTTAAAAACATATTTTCCCGTTACCATAGCTTTAGAAATTCATATATTTTTTCATTCGGAAATTATTTTGAAGTAAGAGCTGGAAACTTCTCACGTATAGAGAGATATAATATACTTCTGGTAATATTAACGAGATAACAAGCCTCAGACTATCAGGCGATAGATATTATTGGGGAAAAGGGAGATCCAAGAAGGCTCAATTCCCGTGGGATATTCGCCGTTTCCTTAACTCCACTCGGGCCGCGCAAAAAAATAAGAAACAAGAACTTTGAAGGAGAACTTTTTTCGCCAGAGGGCACTGCGCGGACGAAAGAAAAACTGGAAAGGCCTATATGGAATGAATTTTCTTAATATTTCCTCCTTTTCAGAGCACGGAGATAATTCAATAGGCATTTTTAGGGGGGGTCTCCTACCGATTAGGGCGAGCCCAGACGGCCAGGATTTATCTTTCTGAGTCGCGGTTTCTTACTTCTTAGATGGCGTTGGCGTAGCGTGAAGCGGAGCGTGACGTAAGAAGATGAAAATTACGTCGCATCAATTATTCACGGTTCGAAGACTTTGTCACGTTTCGATCTTCCTGTTTCGGCTTTCGAATGTCTACAGACTTTCACTCTTTATAAAAAGAACTTATGCCGGGTTCTTTTTAGAGTGTCTTATATATAAAAAGTCACGTATTAGATAACATTTCTCATCTTCCATTTCCAAGTTATATTGCAGCATCAGAGCGTTATTAAAAGGCTTCGGTGTACTCTGAGTGCGGTCAATTCCATGGAATTGGTCAGTTATAATACAATTTCAATAAGAAAGTAAAGAAAATATTATTTAACATTTTCTTAAAAATGGTGCTGCTAATCAAGTTACTTACATGTTTTATTACATGTCAGTTTGTAATTATTGATAGCTATGCGTGGAGTGACTTGGAAATACAGAAGCGCCCCTGGCGAATGAAATATGCAACTTAAAAACAAATTATTCACTATGAAGATTAAGCAAATAGCCTATATTAGCAGTGTAGGCGCCAGGTTGGCCATGGAGGACCGCAAAAATTAGCGAAAATGTTAAAAATTTCCTTAAAATTGTACTTTAAATTAATTACTTGATTATTTAATTTAATTAATAAATAAATAAATAAAAAAAATATATATAAATTTTGAGAAAGAGTAACAAAATTTTTCCAGCTTTAAGAAATCCGAAAGGGAGCCAAAGTCTTCCTAGGGGTCTAAATAGCAGGCTCAAGTTACTCCCCTTGCCTGACCAAAACAATCCTGGCTCTGCGACGGCGTATTAGCCCTAAATACGTAATCCGAAATATTGGCCAAAATGTACGGTCATTGAAGAATATTTCGCTAAAGGACTTTTACTATTTATTATATTTTTCCACGCCTTTAACTATTAATTTGGGAGAGCTAATATATCTCCTAAACCGACTGAAAAATCTATTAGATAGGTTTTGATTTTGACTATCTTAATTTAGAAAGTACAAGAGTTACTATAAAAAAATTATTTATTTCTGGCATTTGAAAGTTGACCCTTTCACTTGGGTGCCGATTAGATGTAAAGGTAAATTCCCATTCGACCGAAATCCCATTCGGCCGAAATCCCATTCGGCCGAAATCCCATTCGACCGAAATCCCATTCGATCGAAGGAATTTCAAAATATAGCCCATTTGGCTGGTTTCGGTTCATTGGGATTTTATATCGTAAATATATTTAAAAAACGTTTAATATAAACTATATCGTTTTTTGGTAAGAGCGAATGAAAGTATTAAATTTTAGGGTGATTTTCGTCTCACCATGGCGTAGTGTAAAACCATCGGATTCCTAAATCGAAGACCCTCGATCGATTCCCCTTCAAATACCAATTCTTGTATTTAATGTAGGAAGCATAACTATTAATGTTAATGTATTTCAGAATGGACGAAGATGCTGAGGATGGTGGTTTCAATAAAAATAGGGGCTTTGGGTGGGGAACATAAATATATATTCATTACTCTGATTTTATACGTAGAGTAAATAAAATTAGAGTAGTAAATACATAGGCGCAAATCATCAGTTACGTGATATTATACACAGAGTAATTAAAATTTCAGTAATGAGGAAAAATCTATTCGTTTTTAGTGAGAAATTAAGGATATTTAAAGAAACATATTTTACGAGAGAAAATTGATTTTATCCAACCAAAGAAGCGGGACTAGGGTTAGGTGGCAGAAAATCAAGCCTGTTTTAGGGACGAATTACATTTTTAAGAGGTAAAGGTATGTTTTAGGTTAGGTTAGGTTAGATTAGGTCGGGTTATGTTGGGTTAGGTTAGGTTAGATTAGGTTAGGTTAGGTAGGGTCGGGTAGGGTCGGGTTAGTTTGGGTTAGGTTAGGTTAAATTAGGTCGGGTTAGGTTAGGTTTGAGGGGTCGGACATCTGCATCTTTTGTGTAAGGGATTTTGGATTTTTAATTGAGGATTTGTCATATAAAGTCTATGGGAGTTAAATTCTTGGATTTAGGATTTGTGGGTTTTTTCCCAATTTTTGTAGAGGATTTGGTCGAATGTCCGACCCCTCGGGTATTTTAGGTCGGGTCAGGTGAGGTTGGGTTGGGTTGGGTTTGGTAAATTTTATTTTGGACAATACTCGATACGATATGGCTAGGTACGGTCCTTTAGGTCGCGTTGTAGACGGATGAATTGATATTGTAAGGTTCAATTATATAATAGTGAAAACCAATTAAAAAGAAAATTATAACCAAAACCGTATAAATTCGATGTTTCATAAAAAATAAGAAAAACGTAAAAGTTAATATGAATATAAACCGCACAATTGGGCTATTTTCGATCGAATGGGACTCAGTCAAGGCCCTATTAAGGCATGTGCCAAGTGTGCTATGGCACAGGGGCCATGAGGTTAGGGCCCCCGTCTTCGAAATAAATGTTTTATCCATTTTGTTTTAATATCATTATTTCACGTCAAAAGGTAGGGTCTGAATTTTATTAGGGGCCCCAAATTTTTCTTGGCACCGGGCCCCCAATTGTGTTAATCCGACCCTGGACTCAATGTTAATCTCTTTCGATAGAATGGTATTTCGTTCTAATGGGACCATAGCACAAATAAACATTTTACACAGATGGTAGGGAAAGTTTTGGGGATTAGCGGGCTAGTACATATCAGCGCCAGAGAGGCTCGGATATTTTTCAATGGATTTTACGTTTTACTTTAGAAGTACATGTAGAAAGGTCAATTTGCGCGGCTTCAAATCAGGAATTTTATGGATGGAGAATTTACTTTTGGAAAGAGTTATTTTGAGATTAAAATAATTAAAAACCACTGTTGTACAATTAAAACGTTTAATTACAAAAACCTTTTAATTGTACAACAGTGGTTTTTTATTATTTTAATCTCTTAATTATGTACAAGAACTGTCCTTTTATTAGTTTAGTTAAGAGTTATTTTTGTTAGGGGCCATTTATAAATAATAGTTTAAAATGAAAAGGTATACACAAACATTAATACATACAGTAAAATATTATAACAATGAAACAAATTATTTACAGTTATTCTAGAAATGGCTCTCAATAAAAGTCTAACACGCGGAAGATAGTTGGCAGATGACGAACTTCCGTGAAATTAAATTATAAACTGATGGTTTAACGCGTGACCTTTTCGAGATAGGCGTAGTAGAAATTGTAGAGCTTAGATTGTTATCCGAGAAATTGAACAAGAAAGGCGAGAGGGTATTTAGCCTAATCGTCCGGAAGAATATCACATCTAAGCCAATATCGCCGGCGCTGACTTGCCGGCGTCGATTAGAAGACTCAGACTGCCGCTGATCTCCATTAATTACCGCGAGGAACCATTTTCCAACAAATTAATCGCGCGTTGAATTAGGGACAGACCGTCGCTTAAAAAGAGTCGTTTGCCAACGACGTCTGATACATCTACCGAAGATGTCAACCGTGTTTCTATAAAAAAATTGTCTTTCTAAGAACTAGAAGTATATAATATTTTATCTTAGATTTCTAAGATAAAAATATTATTACTAAGTTGTATTTACATAAGTAAGATATTAAAAAATAAATGCTTTTTAACATATTAAATTGTCATGAGGGGTTTTTACCTCTCGGAGAGGACTTTGTACCCTAGGAGGGGCTATACAACCACCGTGTCTGTCTGTCTGTCTGTGGGTCTGTCTGTGGGTCTGTCAGGCCTGCGAACGCGTTCGCATTTTCGGGGCAAAGGGTAATCGCTGCGTACGCAGTTTCTTAGAATTAGGGAAAAGGTTTTTCCAAAAGTGCCCGTTTTTGTTGTCATTGGGTGTAGTATAAATATTTTTCATTTTCCGTTAGTACCGGGCGGGATTCGAACCCGAGCCCTCCTGCACGTCAGGTGAGCATTCTACAATTATTTTGACAATTAGCAAAAATTGTCATCGAACTGATTTTTGTAGCTATTTCGCAATCAAGGTTTAGTTCAACGCAGGACCCCAAGAGTGGACTTATTTCTATTGTTGAGACGACCGGCGGCCATCATGGTTTAGGTTTCTCCCGGTGCAAGAGGGGGAAAGGAAAATCGTTACAGGCGTGTGCTTCAATAGCGTCAGAAGACTTCATTTTAGGGAACCAATGAGATGCTGGTCTGATTTATATTATTAGGAAGAATGAGCTTATTGTTAAGTCGTGAGGGTGATTGGGAGCCAAAAATCATTTAAGGATGATTATATATTACTCTTAATATTATAATCTTAATAGGGCCAATTAAATTCGTTATTATAATGATTTTCTAATCTATTTAATCGAAAGTGCAGATCTCTAAACAGTTAAATTTCATATTTTACCAAGATCTTTTTACGGAGAGGTCAGAGCACTCCCGATTTTTTGTCCGACACGTTCTTCAGATTAAGGTTTAAAAAAATATTTTTCATCTATTTTGCGCCATCTATAGTGGTTACCAAATCTATGTATAAGAAATTATGTAAAACAAATTATTTTACGGTATACTAATATAAATTATTTAATCTTAAATATTTCTAATATTGTCCTTAATAATCGAATATTTGGCAATATAATGCATTGTTAATGATAGATGGTGCATTGTAGTGTATAGTCTTCATTCCGAATGCGATAATTTTCACGTTAAAACATTACTTCAACTAGCTGTCGTTAGATGGCGTGACTAGAAAAAATAATATCTCTTCTCCCCGGAAGCAGACTGCGATTGTGACGAACGAGTTACAATTTGTTTTATGGCGCTTTGTTGAATCTTTATGTTTAATTTGTACGTAGTTTCCTCGTAGATGTGGTATATTTTCTTGGTCATGATAACGAGGTTGTTTCCACGATGGTCACGCGATTATTTTCTAAACAGGACCGTGTGATATTTTGCCTGGTGACGCGACGTGTGCCTGCGACACTATGAGCTAAGACCATTTACACCTGGACTGCAATGAAGGTAGGCGTTGTTGTTATGCTAGTGTCGCCGCTACCCCAAAGCCACCATCGCTATTTAGAGGCAACTCTCGTCCACAAGAGAATTCGGGCTGAAAAAATGCGTTCACTTCGCGCTCCTTTCGTTCATGGCGTCGCCCTCCTCTCCCGACATTTTACTCGGTCGCCCCGCGAGTCGTGACCAATTGTCGCCCGTTATTTACGGAGTCAAGGCTTAAGTGGAAACTACATGGCAAAGTTTATTGAAATTCCACCTAAAACGTTTTGGGAACTTGTTGAAGGTATGTTTAATTAGGAATTTTCTAATTTTTTAAGGAAATGTTTTTAATAATTTTTATCATGGTGTTAGATACTCGTCCACCCGCTAAAAAATAGAAATGAAGAGCCCCGAGTCCGAGAAAAACAGCGGAAGAGAGCGCGAACCCTTCGCCTCCTAAAGAAGGGGGATAAAAAAAAGGGGGTTGCTGCATGTTTGTGGATTACTTTCGCGGATTTTCTCCACTTGGTGGTGTTTTGTAGCGGACACTCTGAAATCGAAGTTATAACGTTGGCATTGTAGTCCAGGTGTAAATGGTCTTAGCTATGAGCAAGCACACGTTGAGTTAATTGCCAAAGATATATTGTTTCTACAACATAATATCAACTTCTGAACAGACAAAATATTTTTATCATTGGTTCCTCTAAACTGATGTCTTACCGGGAGACATTTTGACCGTAATGGCCGCAGATCGTCTCCAAAGTAGTAATTCTCCCTAAGTTGAAGCGCTTGATTTAACTATGTCGTTAAAGAGAGTATTAAACCTCACGAAAGCGTCTTTATTCAAATTTTAAATAAAAGTGGTAAATCTAAATATTCAGATATACAGAGTGTTTCAATAGGTTATGCAAATATTTTAAGGAATTGTAGGGGTGAGTTGAGAAGTATGCCTGTTATTTTCCCCATTTTCCTACGATGAGTGAAAAGAGCGCCAGAGAGCTTCAAAGTGTGGCCTACTAGCCCCTGGAAGTGCAAGCGCCAAACCAAGCAGCAGGGACTTTAAATACTGTTTTAGTTTACTTTTTACGCTGGTTACCTCGATTTGTTTACAAAGTCCTTTTTTACCCATCACACGAACCCAAACCTTAATGTTCGCGTTTCCCTGCTGCTGGGTTTTGCGCTTGTTGCAGCCTACTTCCAGGGACTAGTAGGCCACACTTTGAAGCTCTCTGGCGCTTTTTTCACTCATCGTAGGAAAATGGAAAAAAAAAACAGGCATATATCTCAACTCACCCCCTACAACTGCTTAAACTTTTTACATAACCTTTTGAAACACCCTGTATTTAAAAAAAGTTCAAGAAAGGTATCATCATTTTTACAGCTTACCAAAGAAAAATGATGACCAAAGATTCAAATGGAAAATAAAAAACATTTATATTTTATAACAGCCCAGCCATTGCAGAGGCGGTGCATTTCATCTCGGCGTCGACTAAAAACTGATTACCAAATGAAGAATTTGGGAAATTCTTTTTGAGGTTTTGGCTCTTTTTAAAAGATTGCGGGCTCGGCAACACACTCCGTCGCCCTCTAGTGGCGAGAAACTAAACAAAAAATGTGTCTTCATTTTTCCAAGTCGAAGACGTCGAAAGGCGTCTCTCCGGAAAATAACTGAAGAAAATGGTACGGCTGAGTGGATAGCGGCGCCCCCTCTAGCGGCGCCGCCTCTTATTAGAAAAGAAGAAGCGCGAGATGACGGAGACTTTTCGAGATTACCGCGTTCGAGGACGCAACGTGAAATCTGGGGAAGTGAAAGCTTTAATCTCATGGAAATGAGCTTGGTTAGCGCAGCCAGTGACATCTGGGGACTAAATGCTGCCACGTACAATATAGAGAGAATGAGGGAGGGAAAAAATAACGCCACTGACAAAAACATCTTGAAAGGATTGAAAATTAACTTTCTTTTGACGCGGGGAAATCGGAGGCCCCGGATTCCCTTTGGAGAAAGACTCGAAGAACTCATTTATTTTCGAACACGCGCGTATGAAAAAAGACAAATTATTGTTTTCAACCGAAGGCTCATTTCGCCCGTTGCCCCGTTTCTCTTATTGTTCAAATTAAGATCTTGACATATCGAGCTAAGATTAGAGTAATATCGCGCTAATCCTTAATTGACATCTAGGAAAAGAGTTTTTCCCTCCTAATTCTTAGAAATCAAATTTCAACGCGATTTTTATATTCTAATTTCGAATGGGGGATTCCTTTTCTACCGGCGATTAGCGTTGATATGAAAGCCCTGTTCACAAGATATGATAGTTTTTCACAATAGTTTGTTAGCCAAGTCGTATTTATGATATTGAATATACCTAATTAAAAATATTAATCTTATTACCTTTATTTGTTTAACGACAATATGTTTACTAGTTGAGTTTCTTTAACAAAACGTAGTTGGCCTCGCGATCACGAGATTTGTTCCCATGGTAACCTTTTCTCTGACGCAAGAAATATAAGAATTATCCATTTACGGTTCATCAATGAGGAAGAGTTTACTTCAACACTAGGGGGGATTTAGAGAAATGGTTCCAATTTGAAAAGTGTGTGAATTGAAATTTTAAGTCTAACTTACAAGGAGACTACCCGAGGTGTTACACACCGATTTTGTTCAAACTCGGGGGATTGGTACACCTTCATGTAACTTGAAAAATCCTAAAGGGATTTTATTCAATGGGCAACGGTTTTGCCTTGGCAACGAAAAATGTTTTTGACAACATAAAATAAGATGGGATTTTGACCCATTTCCCTGTGAAAAAATTAGAAAATATTGATAAAAATGTGACCAATTTTGATTTTTTTCGTAAATTTTGATCATTTTTTTTATAACTTTAGTATTTTAATTTTTTTTTCAATTTTGTAAAATGTTTCACAGGGAGGGGGGGGGGGGGTGGACCCTTGGAATCGGTCAAAATGCCATGATATTTTCAATGGGAAAATTTCCATTTTAAGTTGTCAAAAACATTTTTCGTTGCCATGGCAAAACTGTTGCCCATTGAATAAAATCCCTTTAGGATTTTTACATGAAGGTATACCAATGCCCCGAGTTTGAACAAAATCGGTGTGTAACACCTCGGGTGAGTGTGCAAGATGCACAACACCATGATGAAAACCTTTCAAATTGGAACCATTTCTCTAAATCTTTTGGTTTTCAAGATAAACTTTGAATGACCTTGAACCTTAAAATTTTAAAGACCCCTACCAGATAAGTATGTATATCAAATTTTAATACTCTAGCGTGAGTACTTTTTGAGTGATTAGCCCTTCAACCTGCAGTCTGTGGTACATTATTTTCATCACGACCTGCAGTCTGTGGTACATTATTTTCATCATGACCTGCAGTCTGTGGTACATTATTTTCATCACGACCTGCAGTCTGTGGTACATTATTTTCATCACGACCTGCAGTCTGTGGTACATTATTTTCATCACGACCTGCAGTCTGTGGTACATTATTTTCATCACGACCTACCAGTTTTTGTCTAAAATCCCTCGACTTGTTATTGCTCAAATTAGGTGGGCTCAAAGCCGTTTAGTCCTGAAATGTGACGGGGAACACGTTTCTAATTGAAAACCACTTTGTATCTCTAATGGTTCTCGAGATAAATTTTGAATGACCTTGAAGACATGGTTCAATTCATGGAAATTTCCGTTGCAAGTTCTATGTGCCCTAAAAGTATCAATTCCTAGCTAAAACACAATTTAAATTATTGGCCCAGTATCGTTTTTTGGTTAACATCCTGTATAGACAAATTTAAGATACAAATAGTTAGTTTTTAACCGAGAAAATGCCAGTATCTACGAGGGAAACTAAACCCCATCAAGTTTGATGTCGTTATGAGTTGTAAATACCACCGGATATTAAACCGAACAAACTAACTTAATAACGGGATATAGGTTTAAAGATCGAAATATTTTTATCGGTAGACCCGTAAGAAAAACATTTTTTTTTCAAAAATTCGACAGCGCTATAACGAAATTTCCAAATTGAATAGATATTTTGGGCAGACGGTGGTGTCAGCCATATTAAGTCTCGACTGGGAAACATCTATTGAAGCGGTTTCTTCGCGTCAACAAGTAAAAAATTACATCAAGATTTTTTGTCGCTACAGTAAACATTTAGGCCCGGATTGGCACGGAATAATAAAAGCAGGCTAGGGTGTGATGGTATCCTCCGAAGTAAAATCATTGAATCGAGCGAACCAGTAGGAAAATATCTACAACGGAGTTAATCTAATTTTCTGCTCAGATCCGAGAAAAGCTCGCCTTCTGAGGATCTGATTAATATATATTTTTTTCATTCTCGGCTGAACCAATAAAAACCTTGGCCGGGAAGTACCGAACCAGACCAATTCGTAAAAAGAATCATAAGGCGGCATCACTACAGACTAATCCATCAACAATACTCCGCGAAATTGTCCTAATGTCATCCAGAGTTGAGTTTGTAAGTTATCTCCCCACTGGTTAAAGGGGTTTTCCCTCGAGTTCCTCGGTTTCCTATCTCCCTAGAAACTTGTAGAGGTTAACGGTAGTAGTTAGTGTAGTGTTAAGCGGGAATTTCAGAATGGTACAGCAGAGCCTAAAAGTTAGTTAGACCGAAACTTCCACGTAGTACCGACAAGGGTGCCGAGTCTGCAGCACCCTGTATACGTTTTAGCTGGAATTTCAGAATGCTACAGCAGCGCCTAAAAGTTAGTTAGACCGAAACTTCCACGTAGTACCGACAAGGGTGCCGAGTCTGCAACACCCTGTATACGTTTAAGCTGGAGTTTCAGAATGCTACAGCAGCGCCTAAAAGTTAGTTCGACCGAAACTTCCACGTAGTACCGACAAGGGTGCCGAGTCAGCAACACCCTGTATACGTTTAAGCTGGAATTTCAGAATGCTACAGCAGCACCTAAAAGTTAGTTAGACCGAAACTTCCACGTAGTACCGACAAGGGTGCCGAGTCAGCAACACCCTGTATACGTTTAAGCTGGAATTTCAGAATGCTACAGCAGCGCCTAAAAGTTAGTTCGACCGAAACTTCCACGTAGTACCGACAAGGGTGCCGAGTCAACAACACCCTGTATACGTTTAAGCTGGAATTTCAGAATGCTACAGCAGCGCCTAAAAGTTAGTTAGACCGAAACTTCCACGTAGTACCGACAAGGGTGCCGAGTCAGCAACACCCTGTATACGTTTAAGCTGGAATTTCAGAATGCTACAGCAGCACCTAAAAGTTAGTTAGACCGAAACTTCCACGTAGTACCGACAAGGGTGCCGAGTCAGCAACACCCTGTATACGTTTAAGCTGGAATTTCTGAATGCTACAGCAGCGCCTAAAAGTTAGTTAGACCGAAACTTCCACGTAGTACCGACAAGGGTGCCAGGGCAGCAACACCCTGTATACGTTTAAGCTGGAATTTCTGAATGCTACAGCAGCGCCTAAAAGTTAGTTAGACCGAAACTTCCACGTAGTACCGACAAGGGTGCCGAGTCAGCAACACCCTGTATACGTTTAAGCTGGAATTTCAGAATGCTACAGCAGCACCTAAAAGTTAGTTAGACCGAAACTTCCACGTAGTACCGACAAGGGTGCCGAGTCAGCAACACCCTGTATACGTTTAAGCTGGAATTTCTGAATGCTACAGCAGCGCCTAAAAGTTAGTTAGACCGAAACTTCCACGTAGTACCGACAAGGGTGCCAGGTCAGCAACACCCTGTATACGTTTAAGCTGGAATTTCTGAATGCTACAGCAGCGCCTAAAAGTTAGTTAGACCGAAACTTCCACGTAGTACCGACAAGGGTGCCGAGTCAGCAACACCCTGTATACGTTTAAGCTGGAATTTCAGAATGCTACAGCAGCACCTAAAAGTTAGTTAGACCGAAACTTCCACGTAGTACCGACAAGGGTGCCGAGTCAGCAACACCCTGTATACGTTTAAGCTGGAATTTCTGAATGCTACAGCAGCGCCTAAAAGTTAGTTAGACCGAAACTTCCACGTAGTACCGACAAGGGTGCCGAGTCAGCAACACCCTGTATACGTTTAAGCTGGAATTTCTGAATGCTACAGCAGCGCCTAAAAGTTAGTTAGACCGAAACTTCCACGTAGTACCGACAAGGGTGCCAGGTCAGCAACACCCTGTATACGTTTAAGCTGGAATTTCTGAATGCTACAGCAGCGCCTAAAAGTTAGTTAGACCGAAACTTCCACGTAGTACCGACAAGGGTGCCGAGTCAGCAACACCGAGTATACGTTTACGCTGGAATTTCAGAATGCTACAGCAGCGCCTAAAAGTTAGTTAGACCGAAACTTCCACGAAGTACCGACAAGAGTGCCGAGTCAGCAACACCCAGTATACGTTTACGCTGGAATTTCAGAATTCTACAGCAGCACCTAAAAGTTAGTTAGACCGAAACTTCCACGTAGTACCGACAAGGGTGCCGAGTCAGCAACACCCTGTATACGTTTACGCTGGAATTTCAGAATGCTACAGCAGCGCCTAAAAGTTAGTTAGACCGAAACTTCCACGTAGTACCGACAAGGATTTGTCTTAATGTAAGGAATCCTTATTTTGAAGTAGAGTTCTAGAATCGGACCCCAGGGCCTACATGTAGGTACCGTGTAGCTCCACTTTGGGGAACATGGTAATAACTATTCAAAGGTAAAACCTGCGTTTGGGGAGGTAGGTAGAGGGGAAGGCGCAAACCTATCTTCGTGATTTCTGTCGACGTCACTCATGGCGATATTCTCGGATTTCCACGCAATTCATACCGCCATCTACATTTCGAATTTGTTCATTAATTTTTAATATCCCGTTGTTAAATTCAATTACATCCTAGAACAAATCTAGAAGCACGGACAGCGCGAACAATTCTCGAAATAAAAAATTCAATTTCGAAAAAAAAAAGAGCGAAAAAGGCCGTTGAAAACTTGAAATCCAATTCTCTATTTTTCAATCTCTCTCTTGGTTCTGGCCTTTATCCCAGCATGATCGTCGGGCGCTTTCTCAAGTATATTACACGTACTCTCTTACGGAAGTGGTGTACGGTATTAAGCACCCTCTAGACGACGAATAGGAAAAAAGCAAGTTTTCCAAAAGGCAATATAAAGTCCGGCGTTTAGTCAAACCTCCGAAAATTGCCGAGAGAAAATGTGTAATAATAATTAAATATTTCTGTAATTTAATACATTTAATATTAATTTAATAACTATTTTTTGTTTGGTATTAATTAAATTCCTAATTTAAATTTGGTATTAATTTAATTCCTAATTTTAATTTGATTCCTAATATTAATTTAATTCCTTATATTAATTTAATTCCTAATATTAATTTAATTCCTAATATTAATTTAATTCCTAATATTAATTTAATTCCTAATATTAATTTAATTCCTAATTATAATTTAATTCCTAATATTAATTTAATTCCTAATATTAATTTAATTCCTAATTATAATTTAATTCCTAATATTAATTTAATTCCTAATATTAATTTAATTCCTAATATTAATTTAATTCCTAATATTAATTTAATTCCTAATATGAATTTAATTCTTAATATTAATTTAATTCTTAATTTCCCATTTTAATTTAATTAAAAAAAAATTATATAAATTTATTTAATTCTTAATTTTTATATAAATTTATTTAATTCTTAATTTTTTATATAAATTGATTTAATTCTTAATTTTTTATATAAATTGATTTGATTCTTAATTTTTTATATAAATTTATTTAATTCTTAATTTTTTATATAAATTGATTTGATTCTTAATTTTTTATATAAATTTATTTAATTCTTAATTTTTTATATAAATTTATTTAATTCTTAATTTTTTATATTATTTTTTAATTCTTAATTTTAATTTAATTCTTAATTTTAATTTAATTCTTAATTTTAATTTAATTCTTAATTTTAATTTAATTCTTAATTTTAATTTAATTCTTAATTTTAATTTAATTCTTAATTTTAATTTAATTCTTAATTTTAATTTAATTCTTAATTTTAATTTAATTCTTAATTTTAATTTAATTCTTAATTTTAATTTAATTCTTAATTTTAATTTAATTCTTAATTTTAATTTAATTCTTAATTTTAATTTAATTCTTAATTTTAATTTAATTCTTAATTTTAATTTAATTCTTAATTTTAATTTAATTCTTAATTTTAATTTAATTCTTAATTTTCCATATTAATTTAATTCAAAACTTTTTATATTAATTTATTTAATTCTTAATTTTCAATATTAATTTAATTCTTAATTTTCCATGTTAATTTAATTCAAAAATTTTTATATTAATTTAATTCTTAATTTAAATTTTCCATTGACTTAAATATAAATTAACACTGATTTCATTCAAAAATTACGATTTTAAGAATAATCTCCAATAGATTGATTCCTAGAACAGTGACGAAGCGACGAAGCCATTTATATACACACAATCCCTCGACACCCTCGGAGTCAATTTGAAGATATCCCAAGGGCCGCTCGAAATAAGTAATGGTGTCAACCAAAATGAAATTTATGAAATTCGTCCCCTTTATCAGAGTATAGCTCAGGCGTCATGTTGGATGCGCCGAACTGAAAACGGAAAATTCGGAAGCTTAGTTAGCCCAAAAACGAATATCGATTCGTTACAGAAAAACTACAACAAAATTGGGAAGGAAAATTCTGGAGTGAAATTAGGGATAGAAGCCTTCTGATCTTTTATTCCATTTTTTCCCCTTTTCTTTTTCTTTCAAAGTAATTTTCATTTTAGCTCCCACCTCCCGCTAAAAGTATTCTTTTGTCTCTGGAATAAAAAGAGCTAATGAAATATTTTTACCCTCAGCGAAAACAAAAGCCGTCGGGCTTTTTGTAAATGGAATTTGAAAACAAAGTTCTCATTACTAAATAAATTTAGTTCTCTTTTATAATTAAAAAGGACGAGATTTTACGAACTCGACTAACGTAACACTTTTAAGTATGACAATTAGTAAAATTTATCAACGAACTTATTTTAGGAGCTAATGCGTAAGTAATGTTTAGTTCAGTACCAAGACAGCTAGGCCAAGAAGAGCGTGCGAGTCTAGATCCTAAGTTTCAAACACGATCTACTACTTTAAATTCCTCCCGCAACTGAAACACTCCATTATTATCGGTCAAAAGAACGTTTTATTTTTTATTTTTTTATTTAAGTCATTAATTCTAATTTTTTTAAAAAGTACCCTGAATTAGGACTTTCAGTCTGATCTAGGTAGATTCCCGAAAAGATAGACGACGAAATTTCAATATATCCTCCGATCAGAATCCCCTCAAAGGAACGTCCCTTGTACGGGTAGACTCGTATGCTCTCGGTACCTTAAATACGTTCTTGTTAAAAGCCAACGTAAGCTGCTAATTGGGAATAAGCTACGCTATGATCGTTTATTAACTGTAGTTTTTTCATACAATTTATCGCGATGTTATGAACCATTTATCGGTTCTCGAAGGTCGTACTGATTGAGGAATTTATGCAGGGAACTCCAGAGTATTGATAGAGTCATTGATTTACCTTATTTCAATACCCAAGAGACACCCGTGCTACGTGGCGATAGTTCTATCTAATGGTGTTTTGGAAAATAACATTTAAATATTAAATTATTTTAATTACAACGGTAAATTTCGCAACATCTTATATTTACAAGGCTTCTTAAAGTAATTCGTGTTTGAAACACTAATTTGTACGTAACATTTGGTATGGCTCTGTATAATATTTACAAACAATTTAAGTGAGATTTGGTTTCACGCGGAACTAAAACTAAAATGAATACTTAAAGGGAGTATAGCCTTCCCTTCTAACGCTATATTCAATTTAACATCACTTTCTTATTGCTAATTTTGCATGAGCACTAGAAACTTTGCTTCGTAAGATTAGCTCACACTTGTAGACTCGTTTAAGTTAATTTATGATGTAGATGGCAACGTTTTATCGATAAGCTTCTCCCCCTTTATTAAACTATTATTTATTCCTTGTGCTATTGAAAATGTTACCATGGAAACAAAATGTAAACTTTGCATTGTCAAAGTCAGATAAACGTGACGATCTTGCCTAAGATTGAGAACTCTACTGGCGGATTTTGCAAGCTTCGAGTGGAGCTCAATCTTAAGCAAGATCGTCAATTTACAACATATATCGTGAACAAGGTTTCATTAAAGAAAATACCCTTATGGTATACTTACTCGTGATTATGTTTCATATGTTATATACATTTGAAATGAGAAACTGTAATCCGTCTAGCTTTGTTAGTGTGTATGTGGTTTCGTTTATCTTTCAAAAAATCGTCCCTGGATCACGTACTAGCCAGCATAAAACGTGCTCCGGCTTTTGGTATCACGTCGAATAAAAACATCAGAGAATGCCAGCTCTCCGTATCTCGCGGATTACTGACAAAACAAGACCGAGAATGTATTCGGGTTAACACAGAATACGCAGGCAGCACCGTGTTCGCCTCGTGATCCCCGAAAGGAATACCACGCCCCTTTGCTTTTCGTCGCGTAACCTTTCCCCTTTTCCTGGTACGATCATAGGCTCTCTCTCTCTCTCTCCCTCCCTCTCTCTCTCTCTCTCTCTCTCTCTCTCTCTCTCTCTCTCTCTCTCTCTCTCTCTCTCTCTCTCTCTCTCTTTCTCTCTCTTTCTTTCTTACGGGTAGACGGAAATCACGAAAACAGAGTCTTTAGTTAGTGACTATACATATTCTCAGTTGAACTGAATATATTCTCGACAAGACGTATAAGGATTAAAGGGATTTCACGAAAAATCTGATCAAAATGGCGGCCAATTCGCTCAAAGACGGGGCAATTAAAAAGGTTATTCACACTAGCTGGTTTACTATAGAGATAACCACCGAGCAAATAATTGGTTTAAGTTAACACGTACGTGATGGACCGTTAATTACATCGGCTTTCGGAATGGAAAACACGGATTAAGCACCGCACGTTCTAACGTCAACGCGTAGGCTATTCGGAAAGCCTTTTCTACGCGTTCACTAACGGCGAGCGTAATTTCATTATCTTCGCCGCATCGTCGGTAAAAAACGTCTAAAATCTGGGAAACCTCTTTTCACGCTAATTTGCTAATTGGAGTAGCCGTCAAAATGAAAAGATAAAGCTAGACTAAAATCTGTTTTTGCTTTGCTAAGTTTGCCACAAGGCGGAGACCACGGCCTACCTAAATCCCACTTTATAAAAAAAACGGAATATGAAATTTGTTGACGTGGAAAAACCTCCCTAGAGGGCGCCACCCTATAGATTATATCTTCATACCTGCGAAGCTTACATCGAAATGATGGAAGAGAATTTAACAAAGCCTAATAGAGACAGGCAAACAAAAAGTTAAACTCAAATAGAACGAAGGGCGAATTAAAGAGACAGAGGCGCTTTGCAAACTTTATAATACTTCGGGTACTTGTTTTGCAATTTACTCTTTGCGTGTTCACTGGGATGATTTGAAACAAACAAAAAGATAAAAGCCCTTCAGACCATCTGGAGGACATTATCGTTGCCAATATCACGTACTTTCATGTATTTTGTTTTCAATATTTAACAAGTTTCTTATGGTTAACGATGATATAGAAAACGTTCACTATGTTACACATTTCATATGGTTAACGATGATTTAGGAAACGTTCACTATATTACACATTTCTTATGGTTAAACGTTCACTATATTACACATTTCTTATGGCTACAAAAAACATTAACTGTATTTCACATTTCTTATGGTTATAAAAAACGTTCACTATATTACTTATTTCTTATGGTTATAAAAAACGTTCACTACATTACACATTTCTTATGGTTATAAAAAACGTTAACTATATTACACATTTCTTAAGGTTATACAAAACGTTCACTACATTACACATTTATTATGGTTATAAAAAAACGTTCACTACATTACACGTTTCTTATGGTTATAAAAAACGTTCACTACATTACACATTTATTATGGTTATAAAAAAACGTTCACTACATTACACATTTCTTATGGTTATAAAAAAACGTTCACTATATTACACATCTCTTATGGTTAGAAAAAACGTTCACTATATTACACATTGCTTTTGGTTATAAAAAAGCGTTCACTACATTACACATTTCTTATGGTTATACAAAACGATCACTATATTACACATTTTTTATGGTTACAAAACGTTCACTATATTACACATTTCTTATGGTTATACAAAACTATCACTATATTACACATTTCTTATGGTTACAAAACGTTCACTATATTACACATTTCTTATGGTTATACAAAACGATCACTATATTACACATTTCTTATGGCTACAAAAAACATTAACTATATTACACATTTCTTATGGTTATAAAAAACGTTCACTATATTACTTATTTCTTATAGTTAAAAAAAAACGTTCACTATATTACACATTTCTTGTTGTTATAAAAAACGTTCACTATATTACACATTTCTTACGGTTATAAAAAACGTCCACTATATTACACATTTCTTATGGTTATACAAAACGATCACTATATTACACATTTTTTATGGTTACAAAACGTTCACTATATTACACATTTCTTATGGTTATACAAAACTATCACTATATTACACATTTCTTATGGTTACAAAACGTTCACTATATTACACATTTCTTGTTGTTATAAAAAACGTTTACTATATTACACATTTCTTACGGTTATAAAAAACATAAACTATATTACACATTTCTTATGGTTATAAAAAACTTTCACCATATTACACATTTCTTATGGTTATAAAAAACGTTAACTACATTACACATTTCTTAAGGTTATACAAAACGGTCACTACATTACACATTTATTATGGTTATAAAAAAACGTTCACTACATTACACGTTTCTTATGGTTATAAAAAACGTTCAATTTATTACACATTTCTTATGGGTATAAAAAACGTTCAATTTATTACACATTTCTTAGGGTTATACAAAACGATCACTACATTACACATTTCTTATGGTTATAAAAAACGTTCACTACATTACACATTTCTTATGGTTATAAAAAACGTTCACTTTACTACACATTTCTTATGGTTAAACGTTCACTATATTACACATTTCTTATGGCTTCCAAAAACATAAACTATATTTCACATTTCTTATGGTTATAAAAAAAGTTCACTATATTACACATTTCTTAAGGTTATACAAAACTTTCACTACATTACACATTTATTATGGTTATAAAAAAACGTTCACTACATTACACGTTTCTTATGGTTATAAAAAACGTTCACTACATTACACATTTATTATGATTATAAAAAACGTTCACTATATTACACATCTCTTATGGTTAGAAAAAACGTTCACTATATTACACATTGCTTTTGGTTATAAAAAAGCGTTCACTACATTACACATTTCTTATGGTTATACAAAACGATCACTATATTACACATTTCTTATGGCTACAAAAAACATAAACTATATTTCACATTTCTTATGGTTATAAAAAAAGTTCACTATATTACACATTTCTTAAGGTTATACAAAACTTTCACTATATTACACATTTATTATGGTTATAAAAAAACGTTCACTACATTACACGTTTCTTATGGTTATAAAAAACGTTCACTACATTACACATTTATTATGGTTATAAAAAAACGTTCACAACATTACACATTTCTTATGATTATAAAAAACGTTCACTATATTACACATCTCTTATGGTTAGAAAAAACGTTCACTATATTACACATTGCTTTTGGTTATAAAAAAGCGTTCACTACATTACACATTTCTTATGGTTATACAAAACGATCACTATATTACACATTTCTTATGGCTACAAAAAACATAAACTACATTACACATTTATTATGGTTATAAAAAAACGTTCACTACATTACACGTTTCTTATGGTTATAAAAAACGTTCACTACATTACACATTTATTATGGTTATAAAAAAACGTTCACTACATTACACATTTCTTATGATTATAAAAAACGTTCACTATATTACACATCTCTTATGGTTAGAAAAAACGTTCACTATATTACACATTGCTTTTGGTTATAAAAAAGCGTTCACTACATTACACATTTCTTATGGTTATACAAAACGATCACTATATTACACATTTCTTATGGTTACAAAACGTTCACTATATTACACATTTCTTATGGTTACAAAACGTTCACTATATTACACATTTCTTATGGTTATAAAAAACGTTCACTATATTACTTATTTCTTATAGTTAAAAAAAACGTTCACTACATTACACATTTCTTGTTGTTATAAAAAACGTTCACTATATTACACATTTCTTACGGTTATAAAAAACGTCCACTATATTACACATTTCTTATGGTTATAAAAAACGTTTATTATTTTACACATTTATTATGGCTACAAAAAACATTAACTATATTACACATTTCTTATGGTTGTAAAAAACGTTCACTATATTACTTATTTCTTATAGTAAAAAAAAACGTTCACTATATTACACATTTCTTGTTGTTATAAAAAACGTTTACTATATTACACATTTCTTACGGTTATAAAAAACATAAACTATATTACACATTTCTTATGGTTATAAAAAACTTTCACCATATTACACATTTCTTATGGTTATAAAAAACGTTAACTACATTACACATTTCTTAAGGTTATACAAAACGGTCACTACATTACACATTTATTATGGTTATAAAAAAACGTTCACTACATTACACGTTTCTTATGGTTATAAAAAACGTTCAATTTATTACACATTTCTTATGGGTATAAAAAACGTTCAATTTATTACACATTTCTTAGGGTTATACAAAACGATCACTACATTACACATTTCTTATGGTTATAAAAAACGTTCACTACATTACACATTTCTTATGGTTATAAAAAACGTTCAATTTATTACACATTTCTTATGGTTATAAAAAACGTTCACTTTACTACACATTTCTTATGGTTAAACGTTCACTATATTACACATTTCTTATGGCTACAAAAAACATAAACTATATTTCACATTTCTTATGGTTATAAAAAAAGTTCACTATATTACACATTTCTTAAGGTTATACAAAACTTTCACTACATTACACATTTATTATGGTTATAAAAAAACGTTCACTACATTACACATTTCTTATGATTATAAAAAACGTTCACTATATTACACATCTCTTATGGTTAGAAAAAACGTTCACTATATTACACATTGCTTTTGGTTATAAAAAAGCGTTCACTACATTACACATTTCTTATGGTTATACAAAACGATCACTATATTACACATTTCTTATGGTTACAAAACGTTCACTATATTACACATTTCTTATGGTTACAAAACGTTCACTATATTACACATTTCTTATGGTTATACAAAATGATCACTATATTACACATTTCTTATGGCTACAAAAAACATTAACTATATTACATATTTCTTATGGTTATAAAAAACGTTCACTATATTACTTATTTCTTATAGTTAAAAAAAACGTTCACTATATTACACATTTCTTTTTGTTATAAAAAACGTTCACTATATTACACATTTCTTACGGTTATAAAAAACGTCCACTATATTACACATTTCTTATGGTTATAAAAAACGTTTATTATTTTACACATTTATTATGGTTAACGATGATATTGCAAATGTAAAATATTTAAAACATTTCCAGAAGTATTTCTGACATTTCGTTTGGTTAATGATGATATAGAATACGTTGAATATTTAACTTATTTCTTATGGGTAATGATGATACAGGAAACCTTCAATATTCAAAGCTTTTCTTATCGTTAATGATAATGTAGAAAACGTTCAACATTTAACACATTTCTTATCACTACCAAATTATCCAAATAGTTTCTCCGTGGTAGCGCCTATGATCTAGCGTCTGCTACAGACAATTTAAAAATCCATAAGAGCATTTTTTCCTAAATAATCTTATCAAAATATAAGCAACAAATGCAAAAATTATATTAAAATGCAATTATCATTATTTGTAAAGTCAAATTTACGAATAAAGATGAGGAAAAACTAATAGAGTCTGCTTAAGCCAATACCTTTCTGGGTAAACGTGACTTAAATATTCGATTTAAGTTTAAAACAACAGATTTAAAACTTTAACGCTTATTTCTAGTAATTTATTTCAAATTAACTAAAGTATATACTTCAAAAGTTTGAAACATATTTTTTTAAGTTTTTTCATTTTTAAGTCAAAAAACCGAAGATCAAAAGAGCATTTACAAATATACCCTTTAAAAGTTTGAAATATGTATGCTATTTTTTAAGTTACTTGAGTTTGACTTTATGTTTGGGACTGAAATTGACTATTCCGGGTATTTCGGGTGAAGCTGTTATTTTCGCGCTTGA
The DNA here is from genome assembly GCF_980474605.1 of Leiobunum rupestre. Lineage (NCBI taxonomy): Eukaryota > Metazoa > Arthropoda > Arachnida > Opiliones > Sclerosomatidae > Leiobunum > Leiobunum rupestre. The sequence continues at coordinate 55,938,152 of NC_143387.1, forward strand.
AGGGACAAAATTTCTACCGGAGTTTCTATTTGTCATTTCTCTTGGACGTTTTAAGCTTTTATTTTCTTATTGGCGGACTAAAAAGAGTGTTTTAGTTTTCACGGTAAGTGCCACTTGCCGCTATTTGCATCGTTCTTAGAAATAGTTCGAAATTTTTCCGCTTGGAGGATTAACCGATCTTTGCCAGGAAAACTTACCAGAGTATTTTCAAGCCATCATTCGAAACTGCTGAGCCTCCTGAGGCGACGTATCTTGTCAAGTCAGGCTAGGCGCTAGCTGTTACGGTTACCCCGTGTAGTCAATCAGAACTCTATAATGAGCGTCTTACGAAGTATGAAAAATTCTATCATAGAGTAACCCACACTAGAAGTTGGGGATGGTTAACTTTTATTCAATAGATAAAGCTCTCAAAATTATTCGTAAAACGTTTTGATCAAGTAATTTATATTTCTGTATTATCCGATTAATTTTGTTATAAATTTGTAAAATTACCCGGAAAAACGACGTTTTTTTCGATAAAAAGCTCAAATTTTACGAGTAATACATATTTTTTAATCATTTTCCGAAATATTAACCGGAAAATTTCTTTGTTTACATTTTCCCCCCAAAAAAATCAATTTAATCATGGATAATGATTAACCGTTACCGACCTCTAACCCACACACATAGAGTGGAATGCCTTTGGAAGCGTATGAAACATTAACCCTAACGGGCCAACTTGTTTTAAAAATATATATTAATAAATATAGTCCGAGGAGCGATGGTGTGGTATTTACATTTTTTAGAGTATAAACTTACTTTTTTATCCAGATATTGTGCATTATCTTTAGGCCAACTTGTTTATTACCAGCCTCGAAAACAAGACGTTGCGTACGAGAAATGTTAACCAGTTTCGCTGATAAGCTTCCACTCTACGTGAGTGGTTTACTCTATGGACTAACATCAGCAGTATAGGGGATTACTTCCCTCGTAAGAGATGTACTATACACTTAGGATTTTATTAGGTTATTTTTACCACGTTGGTTCTTTAGCCAAATTTCCCAAGTTTATCTTGTTACAACGTTATCAGGGTCAAATTCACCTACGAAAGGGGGGGGGGAGGAAAAAGTCGCCCACGTGTTTTTCGATAACGTAGTAAGACGTATGTTTCGGAGAACCAATGAAATACAGGGCCAATTTGATTGAGTCTTAAGGAGAGGAAAATATGGTCGTACGTACAAATCTTTGTATTATTTTCCTTATTTTCCAATGGTGTCCCCCCCGGGTAAGTTCAGTAACGCTCATCAACAGCGTTTTGTTACTCTATGGTTTCTATCAGGGTTGTTCAAAATGATCTTTGGAAAAGCAAAATGCAAAATTAAAAATACCATTTTGCATTTTGCATTTTGAGTATCTAGGAGATCATTTGGCATTTTGCATTTTGTGGGTTTGATATGTGGAAACACCTTTTCAAGATGATTTTTAAAATTTTTTTGTACTCTGGTACCATCATCACAGCTCTTGTAGAGAAAGTTAGTCTGCTTACTCAGTTTCTTACTTACTCAGAAGCAGACGAACATTCGTACAGTGCCACCGCTTTATTAATTACAAATTAATAATAATAAATATTTAGTAATTAATTTTATATAATTAAAATATAGATAATTAAAAGTAAACAGAATGCCTTTGGTTTTTCAAAATGCATTTTGTATTTTTATTTTGAGCTGCAGAAACCATTTTACATTTTGCATTTAGAAAAACTAATTTTCAAAATGCATTTTGTATTTTGAATTTTGAGTTATGGACAGAGTATTTGGCATTTTACATTTTGCATTTGAGTTTTGGAGAAAATATTTGGCATTTTGCATTTTGAGTTTTGGAGAAAGTATTTTGCATTTTACATTTTGAGTTATGGAGGAAGTATTTTGTAATTTACATTGTGAAAAAAAAAACATTTTGAACAACCCTGGTTTCTATATGCCCGCCAGGGATTAGACTGACGTTAGTACACTACATCATTATTGTAAATTTCAAAGGGAACGCCGATAGTTTTTACCACAAAAGTGAATTTTTTTCAAAATTATGGAAATTTGGAAGGAAAACACTTACAATGTTTATCGTTATTTCAAAATTTTGATTTCATTTTCAACAAAAGATATTTCTATGAAAAAATAAATAAATACATTTTCTAAAATATTTTTATAAAGTAAAATAACGTTCCTGTAAATTGTCATTACAATATTCTTATCGTAATAAAATGACCCCAAAATATTCAGCCCACATGTTGAAAAATCTTGGCATCTCTACTAATACTCGCCATAAGGTATAAATTTAGAGAAAAAAGATTTTTATTAATCATGGACCAAGAATCTAAGCGGATTCACTGTTCAGGCTTTAAAAAGCACACGTTAATACTGGGAATAGGAAAATCACGGCTAATTTTAGTTCAATGTGTTAATTAGCCATTGTGTTAAGTAAAAATAACAAGTAAGGTCGGTGAATCTCCGTTATTGACTAAGCTTACATACTTCTACCCCAAGGGAATTGTTATAGACTTCTGGCGAAAGAAAATAATTGGAAAATATGTAAGACATGTCACCCAAACTTATCAGATCTATCTAGATCAGCAAAAATATAATGAAACTAGGAGCTAACGGTTACTTCAAAAAGAAATTTGGACTTTTTTTCACGCTTGAATTCTTCAGACTTCGATTAAAACTAAATGCAAAAAAAACGTTAAATTCACGAAACCAGACGTAGCGAGTTGATTAATATCCGGCTTAATACATTCCGAGGAACAAAATTCCATTAAGATTTATTAGCGAGTTGGTATTAAGTTGGAGACACTCTCTTTGTCAATCCCCGTGGGACCGAACAGTCGCCATCTAGTGACGGGAAAAGTAGCCTGGGTGCAAAACAAATAGTGGACAAATGATATTGGTGATGGGCCGTCTACCGCTAATAAAATTATCCGCCTGTCAAGAAATGGAGATCTTACGATCATCGCCGATAAGCTTCTTAAAGACGATAATGACTAGCCTCTTACGTGGCGCGTCTCGCTGCTCAAATGGCTTATTTGCGGATTAATTGATTTACATAAAGTGTAATTATATTATCTTTACTGTAGTACAGGGATAGTTCTATCTAATACATTTTACTATACTACGAGTTGAAGAGGTTTGTTTCAAACGAGGCTGCCAGATATTTTTGCCGTCCCCTCAATTTTACCCCCTTTACCGATACAAATCCGGAACAAGATTTCTTGACACGTCGCCATCTCGCAGCGGCTTTCGGCGAATTTAATATTTTTCAAACTGTTTGTTCTAATATAACATTTGAAATTGAAATATTCAATTGTGGTCAGTACCTTAGTGGCTCTGCAGCTTCCTGGTTAATTGTGGGAAATAAAAACTGTAAGCGACCTTTTTTTTATTGTTTTTAAGCCATTTATGTATATCAACTAATTTATCGTTTAATTGTTTATAGGCTTTCAAACTGTAAACAAGTTTTCAATAGATAGGCCTTGGCCTACAAAAATAATAATTTCATCAATCATGCGTATTAAAAGGTACAAATAATAGCAGTATAAAACGAAATCGCGATTGCACCCTCTTTGCAATTTTTCCCCCGTGTATCGGTAAAATCGAGACTTCCGGTCGTTGACAATTCTGGCCACCAGGGTACGTCTGGAGAAAATATTGTACCCCAGAGAACTATCCCTGTAAGGTTATTTAATCCTTGGTTTGACAATCTCAATTCTCAACTCTTTACCTAAAACGAGATTATTTCCACGAATTAAGTTAGGTACATCAAAGAATTTCGTGTTCTTGCCACCAGGCGCGGGTAAACTTTTTCGTTTTAGAGATAAAAGTCTATATATAAAATTCTACTCCTTTTAATGATACGTACTAGAAATTTCAACTGATTTTTAACCCTCTGATATGGAAAATTTTAAAATTAGTTTGGAAATAGAAATTAGAGTTCTAGAAGTGTAGTGTCAAGAATGTAATTGTTTATAATTAGTGATAATGACTAAACCAATAAGATAGCTGGTTTATTTGATTGATTGTTAAGGGGAGGAGCGTACTGGTAGACCACGAGGTGGATTGGGAAAACATAGACATTCTAATAAATTATAAATAAATACATTCTTAATAATAGCTCAGCGCTCAGGAAGATTATATTTTGGAAAACCAATAAGATACCTGGTTTATTTGATTGGTTAATAAGGGGAGGAGCGTACAGGTAGACCGCGATAAGGATCGGTCGAAACCCTGAAAATTGTCCTGAAATATTAATTGTATTTATTTTTAAATATAAATAAATACATTCTTGGTAATTAGACTGGTTCACGTTTCGTCAAAATAGGATTCTAGCGGCATTTTGGGTAACATTTGGCCAAATGAGTTTTTATTTACTAATTCGGACCTCCTGAACACGGATTTCGATGTTGGCACTCTCGATTTTGAACCGGAAGCTCAGAATTCAAGATGGCGCCCAACATGGCGGACCTTATTCCGTAAATGCCGTTTTCAGGGTTATTTACGTCATAGAATACAAAAATAATTGTTATAGACTGTTCAAGTAATTTATTAGCCCTGGTCCGAAACTTAAAATTCAAGATGGCGTCCATGATGGTGAACATTTTCTCAATTTTAGGACTCGGAGCCAACTTTTTTCGTTTTTTATTGTTAATCGGGTTATATTTGTCGAATAGTAAATAAGTAAACCACGCTGCCCGAAGGTAATGACGAATAAAATTGACTAGAATTTTGAAAATTACACAATCATTTAATCATCACCGTGTAGATTTAGTTGCGATTCCATCTAAAACACACGAGATCATACATAACCTCAAAGAATGGTACACTGAAATATACATATACAGGGTGTTTTTGTTTTCTCGAAAAAATTATTTTTTTCAAAAAGTATGTTTTCTACAAAGTAGAAATTTGTACATTATACGATCTGACTCCGTTGTATTTCTTTCTTTGGGGCTTCGTCAAGGACAAGGTGTACGCCACTCCGGTTGAGACCCTTGAAGAGCTGCGTCAACGAATTGTACGCGCTTGCCGGGAAGTAACCCCGGAAATGATTCAAGCCGCCTTCGACAATATGATTGTTCGCGCCCAAGCCTGCATCGCAGCCGAAGGTGTTATTTTGTTCGTAAGTAGATAAATAAAATGTTTCTTTGTTTTTTCAAATCGTGTAATACCTTCTTCGCCATTGTCTCCTCGTTTTGTTAGCGGTGTTTATTGCATTAAACACCAGATTATAAAATTTCTGACTTTCATAAAGTTACTCTACTCTCCCAATGGAATTAAAAAAAAGTTATTTTAGCTTGCCCAACTTGTCACTTTTTCAAGTCGTATTTTGTCAGTGAAAAAGACGTCTATTTTTTCGCGCCAATGCTATTTGTACGTTTTCGGTGACGCTCTACAATTTTATCTTTGAAAATTTTTTTATAGCACCTAGCGGTTAAAATTTCAATTTTCAAAAAACGTGAAAATAATTTTCGATTTAGATGCAATTTCTGGTAAAAAGTGTCCCCCGGCACGTACAATGTACAGTACAAATTTCAACTTTCTAGAAAACATAATTGTTAAAAAAAAAAACATTTTCGAGAAAAAAAACACCCTGTATACAGACGATCAAAACCGCTGGTTATACACACTTACCACTTTCAGAAACACTTACCACGGTATTTAAGAACAGTTATAGCACTAAAAACAAGCAACTCATGATTTTCGCAACGCGATGTAATTATCGGGGTGAGTGATGGGCGTGGGAGGACTTTTAACGGACTTTTATGTATTTTACAATTTTATAAAATGATGGGGGTCCGCTACCGTTATTTTACTTCTGTCAGTTCTTTTACAATTTTCTGCATTCCCATTATATGAACTGCTATACTGTTTCTATTTTTCCAATGTGGAGAAACGAAAAGGGGTCTAAAGAATGGTTTTGCGTGTGTACTTTTTACTACTATGTGAATTTAAACACAGTTGTGGTTCTATAAGCTTTATATGCGTTTAAAATGAGCATTTGAGCCTTTTGAAGATTTCAACAGACCAAAAAGTTAGTTTGCCCCTCCCAGCAAAATTCTAGGGAGGGGCATTGCCCCCCCTGCCCCCCCTGGTTCCTACGCCCCTGTAGTTGCGCAGCTTCATTACATACTTAGTGAAATGTAATAGTATAATTAAAAGAACTACCGACTTACGGCGGCCAATTTATTTTATATAAGATTCTTGACCTAGCAACGAGTCCCTTAAGCAAAGGCTTATTAACCAAAACAGTGCAGAGCAGAGTTGCCAGACCCTCGCAGGCTCTTATCGCCGAAATAAGTAGCCCAGTACACAATATTATATAATTTTTTCCATGAGTGTCTATTTATTTTATGGAAAATTATAATATAAAACGGTCAAATAATTGCTTTAACAGTCTATAACAATTATTTTTGCATTCTACGACAAAAACAACCTTGAAAAAGCCAAAAAAAAACGGCCTCGGGAGTAAAAATATCGTACTTGTAAGAAAACGTCCGCCATCTTGAATTCTGAGCTTCCGGTCCAAAATCGGGAGTGCCAACATCGAAATCCGTGTTCAGAAGGTCCGAATTAGTAAAAAAAAACTCATTTGGCCAAATGTTACCCAAAATGCCGCTAGACTTGTTAAAATGACCACTTTAGAGAAAAGTGAACCAGTCTAAATAACCCAAAATTATTTTCCTCGAAAGAATAATTGAATTTGACAACGCGTTCCGAATGTTGGATATAAATGAGCACTGAATTATGCCTTTGGTTCTTAAATGAAAGCAAAATTTCCAAAATATTTAACTTCTCTCAAATGATAGTAAATGAAGAAACGTCGAGGAGGCTTTTCGAGATATATCGGAGAGGAAGGAAGGAGAGAGGTCACGAATGGAAGTTAGTAATTGGCCACTGGAAACTGCCCAGGACACTAAATCAAAGCGTTCTTTCCCCGAACATTTTTGTTTTGACCGTCCCATTTTCCCCTCGAATACGATAGATGGCGTTAGTTTTCGCGATGTCTCTCTAGAGGAATGATGTATAGCGAAGGAGGCCGAGGTAGAAGAACAAATTAAACATTTCGCCGAGACTTTCGGAGTGGAAAGGGGCTCTCTCGCTAAATTGAAACGAATGAACGAAGGCCACAGCCGGGAATTTGAAAATGCGCCCCCCCTTCCTCCCCTGAAACCGGGATTTTTCTAATTAATGGGTTGCGTTGGGGACGTATTACATTTTGACACGCGTTACATATTTTACCTGGGTCGTCTAAAGCGAGGGGTAAGACACTCAAGAACTCAGGTGTACATTTGCTATTGGAACTCTTATGAACTCCCCTGAACTCGAGAGAACTCCCAAGAACTCTCCTCGAACTCCTTCGAACTCACCAATGAACTCTCTGGAACTCACCCTTGAACGCTCAAGAACTCTCCCGAACTCACAAATGAACTTCTCCCGAACTCACAAATGAACTCTCCCGAACTCACCAATGAACTCTCTGGAACTCACCCTTGAACTCTCAAGAACTCTCCTCGAACTCCTTCGAACTCACCAATGAACTCTCTGGAACTCACCCTTGAACGCTCAAGAACTCTCCCGAACTCACAAATGAACTTCTCCCGAACTCACAAATGAACTCTCCCGAACTCACAAATGAACTTCTCCCGAACTCACAAATGAACTCTCCCGAACTCACAAATGAACTCTCTGGAACTCACCCTTGAACTCCCAAGAACTCTCCTCGAACTCCTTCGAACTCACCAATGAACTCTCTGGAACTCACCCTTGAACGCTCAAGAACTCTCCCGAACTCACAAATGAACTTCTCCCGAACTCACAAATGAACTCTCTGGAACTCACCCTTGAACTCTCAAGAACTCTCACGAGCTCCCGTGAACTCTCGAGAACTCTGCAGAGTTCGAACTCCCGGTGTACACAAAAATCATAAGTGTCTTACCCCTCGGTCTAAAAGCAAAATCCAGATTTCTGAAGAATTTGAACATTACCCTTTTATCAATTAACTGTCTCTTTTAAATTATAAGTCACGTAATAAGATTTTATAAGTATGACCATATGTAACATAATCACTCACGGGATATGACGTAAATTACGTCACTTACAACTCCGTGACGAAATACGCGTCATCAACTTTACTGATGGGAAACGGAAGTTTGTGAGAATTCCTCGCGCGTTTCTGGCTTTGCCCTTGTCAAGTTTAGCTCGTGCCTCGCGATCACATGATTACATTTCCACGGTAACCTTTTCAATAGTGCAAGGATTATAAGCATTTTTGCATTTTTGGGTCCGCTCAATGTATGTTCCGCGTGAAACAAGGTCTCATTGAATTTTTTTCAATGGAAATATTATACTGAGGCATACTTGGGAGTAATTACGTTACATATGGTATGACACATATTCTCATATTGTAATGAAATTATAACAAAGAAAATTGCAACGCTTTCAACAATAAAATTTAGTATAATTCAGATAAAATAATATTTATTTATTGAATCGTAACATACTATTATACTAGAGATGAGTCTTGGGCCCGCTAAAGGCGGAGTTACCCGACCCGTCGGGCTATTTTTTTGAACGGGTCGGGTCAGGTCGGTCTTTTGTACATAGAACTGACCAGGTCGGGTCCGGCTTTTTATATATTGGGGATCGCGCTTACAAGTTTCTACATAAGTTCAAGGTCATTAAAAATTTATCTCGAGAACCATTAGGATTAGGAGAATGGTTCCAATTAGAAAAATGCCCGCCAAGGTTATTTAAGTCAATTTATCTTTCACCTGAGGTAAATAAACCAATAAAACTCGAAAGTAAACGTTAATTAATTGTTTTAAGACGTACCAAGTATTTTTAACTTTTTTAGTTTAAATGTTTTAAACACAAAAGAAACGAAACAAGTAATTGAAATAAATAAGCAACTAATAAACGTAAGAATTATTTACAAATAATTTAAATAAATAAATAAATAGTGAAAAAACTGAAGGTTAACTTTCCCAATTCTGCCTGAGCTTCTCTGGTACTACGGCGGGGATTTGCATTAAAATACGCTAAGACATCGACGTCTAAGTTGCCTATTTAGTTTTGTGGTTCTTTACTATTAAAAATACTTGGTACGTCTTAATTTAATTAATTATCGTTTATTTTGGAGTTTAATTGGTTACCTCAGGTGAAAGGTAAGTTGACTTAAAAAATTCTTGGCGGGCATTTTTCTAATTGGAACCATTCTCCTAATCTTAATGGTCCTCGAGATAAATTTTGAATGACCTTGAACTTATGTTTCAAGGTCATCATAAGTTAAAAATTTTGAACTCCCCCACTGGGTTTAGAGTGTCACGACAATTTTGATCCATTAGATCTGGTAGTTTTCGATTTGTAAGCCGTTAAATGTCGTGTCTTGATTAGAATACCACCCACGACCTTATGGTGTTTGGTCTAACATTTCTCGGCTTCCCATTGGTCAAATTAGATCGGGTCCAAGATGGTTAGACTTTAAATTAAACGTAGAACACATTTCTAATTGGAACCATTCTTTTAATCCTAATGTTTCTCGAGATAAAATTTGAATGACCTTGAAGACCTGGTTCAAGGTCATTGAAATTTTCATTGTAATTTGTCCCCCTGCACCCTCTATCTAACCTGCAAATTTCAAATTCTTACATAAAACACATTTTGAGTAATTGGCTCTGTATCGTTTTTTAGTTAACACCCTGTATACAGTTGAATAATACGAAATATTGGGTAGCCATCTATGATCCTTTTTGCCGACTTACGATGGTGACGTTATATTGCTTGGGTATTTTAACTTACCGAAAGTATGTCGGACGGCGTTTGACTATTCGAGTTTTCTCTCTTACGTCAAACCAAAAGCCCAAATTATTATAAATATGGCGCATTTCATTAATTCAGTCCAACTTAACACTATAACTAATTTTCAAGGTTACTTCTTGGACCTATGCTTTAAAAACAACCGTTATACACGCCTAAATCCGCATCCACCACTTGCAAAAGAAGATAAGCAACATCCCACATTTAGCGTCACGTACCACGGCAATCTATATCGGAAAGCTCCATTGAATATCGATCCGTATCATTTCAAAAAGGGGTATTTCTTTTCACAATACAAATACATCGATTCTGTGGATTGGTTACCCGTCCATAAGACCGAAGAAGTAAACATTGCTATCGATCATATTACCAATGCAATTACACGAGGGATGGGGATTTTTATTCCAAAACGTAACTTGGAGAAGATGGTTTTCCCGAGATGTACTAAAGGCCTTAAAAAGGAAAAAATACCAACACCGAAGGCTGAACAGCGTGCACTAGCCAAGCGCTTAATTAAAAAGATAAAGCGAGTCACATATTAACTATGACCTTCTCTACATGTATAAAATAATTAATAATATTTGTGGTCGTATACAATAAGCAAAAAGGTTCTACGTACAACTCAATCAGTCTTGTACGTGATGGCAAGGTTATATCCGACAACGCTTCCATAGCCAAAGAGCTCTCTCGTGTCTTTGGCTCCCTCGTAGTGGATGATGCTGACTTTTCGTCCTCCTATCTGGCAGACTGTCCTTATCTGAATGAGAAAATAAAAATTAAAGAGACAAACGTGGTCCGTGCTAGAAAAACATTGAAACAGGGAATTGATGGGATACTAAATTTCATTTAAAGGGTTGTATGGACCCTTTAATAATACTGGGCTCCAAATGATTGGCCTACCTCCCCAAAAATCCTGGCGCCGCAACTGCTCAAAACTCTTACAATTTGCCGGTGACCTTAAACTAATAAAAACCATATATTCATCATCGGACTGCAAGACTCTACAAAATGATTTATATATAGGCTACATACTTGGTTTCTGGGAAATAATCTACTTATTATCGGAAAAATAGCGCCATGTTTGACGACAATGAGCTTATTTCGAAAGTTTTACAACGGGATCATTCAACTAAAGATTTTCGATTTTACTTTGACAATAAATTAAATTATTCGAATCATGTTGAACAACTGATCTTGAAATGTCAAAAGCAATTAGGAATTAGCTTTAAATTATCTACAGGGTGTTTCAAAAGGTTATGAAAATATTATAAGGAGTTGTAGGGGTGAGTTGAGAAGTATGCCTGTTTTTTTCCCATTTTCCTAAGATGAGTTAAAAGAGTGCCAGAGAGCTTCAAAGTGTGGCCTACTAGCCTCTGGAAGTAGGCTGCAACAAGCGCAAAACCAAGCAGCAGGGACTTTAAATACTGTTTAAGTTACCAAGGGCGTATCCAGGATTTTATTTCAGGGGGGTTTTGAGGGAAAATTTTAAGGGGGGGGGGGTTTCACTGAGTTTTATTAGGCACCCCCTTAAATACGCCCTTGTAAGTTACCTTTTTACGCTGGTTACCTCGATTTGTTTGCAAAGTCCTTTTTACCTCTCACCCGAATAATATTATTTGGTGAAGTTCGCTCTACTCGAAGTACGTACTAGAACCTTGGTGTAACGCAATCCCAATTGCAAAGGCTTAACCGAGCTATATGTATTAAAAGTACTTTTTTCTTGAACTGAGAGAAAATTTTAAAAATATCACTAAAGAAATAGCATTCTTGTATATTTGAAGACATTTACCTTGCAAAATACGTTTATTCACAAAACTCTGACCTCAAATTCCTCAATACGTTCTACGTGTACGCTCTTGAGAACACAGCCAACTGGCGCAGTCACTAGATGTCAGGGCAATCTCGTGAGAGTCAGTTTGCCCCATTGAAGTTTCCTATCTATATACGAAGTTATTTTATCTATGTTCTAAACTCTCCCCTTTTTATGACAATTAGCATTTGCTGTATTTTTAATTTAAGTTAACATAATTTTTAACAAATGCATGTTCTTCAAGGTGGACAACGCGAGCGAGGACGAGTCATCTTGGCCCTCCCAAGCAGCGATGGCCCAAACCAACGAGATAACTCTCCGAAGTAAAGCCAAAGGCTGTTAGGGACAAAGCCATACATTTGCGAATATCCAAATATTTAAGTATTTTTTATAGATAACATTTTGTGCACTACCATTTATTTATAAGTAACGCGATTGAAAATATTCCGAAAATCAATTTTGAAAAACAAAATATTATCCTAATTTTGGTCCTAGAGCGAAAGTGATTAAATCACTGCTCTGTAGATGAAAGCAATACCGAAACAGCCGCAACTAGTCAGAAGCGCTGTCAAACGACCCAATTATGGGACATTTGAGTAGAAATCCATTATGTCCGGGAGACCGGCTTAACTTTAAGGAAGCGAAAAAACCTAATTACGTGTTTTAAATGGCTCAATTAAATTTAATTGGGAAATTTTCGGAATTTTTACATTTACCAAAGCGCTTAAAGGCACGATTAAGCCGAGCTTAAAAAGAACGGAATCATTTTTTTGAAATGGACTCTTAACAAGAGCCGTTCAAACTCGCCAATGAGTAATAAAACACACTCTTAAAGAGAACTAATAATTTAGCCGCCCCAATTAAAGTTAGTAAAGGAATCAGTATTTATCCTGTAAAATGTAAATTAACTTGACGTCAGTATTTCTCCGTCGTCCCCTTTTCCTTATTACGCCCTGCCTTTTAGTCATGGCCGCCATCTCTTTGTCAATTTTCTCGAGAAACCTTTTCACTCAATAGCAACAGCTTCGAACGACGGACAGTCGCTACGGAATAGCTCTATTTGAAACAAGATCGAAAAAGAATTTTCGTGGTATGAATAGTGTAGCGGTCTAGGCCTCAGCTTAGTTTCCACTGGCGAGTAAAGCTTGTTTTCCACTGGCGCGCGCAACGACGCGTTTCTCAGCTTTGAAACGTTCAAACTTTTTACGCGCGTAAAGAAAATAACATTATGACGCGCGCTAGTGGAAAACAAGCTTAATACAGTTTTCCTTTATATTACGCGCGTAAAAACCTTTACGCCGTTCGAAGTTGAAATTTCGTGTCGATGCGCGCGCTAGCGGAAACTAACAAGGAGAGTACCCGAGGTGTTTATTGCCGATTCTGTTCAAAGTCGGGCGTAATGTAGACCTATTTGAGATATGAAGTTTCCCAAAAGGAGACGTTGCACTACCCATTAGATTTGCCATGGAAACCGAAAACGTTTTTGACGACTTAATACAAAACTAAGATTTTTTCCTTATTTTACCCAAACATTGTTACAATTTTATCGCAAAAATGTTCCAATTTACCCAAACTTGATGAAATTTACCGAAATGTGGTTCAAATTACCCATTTCGTGATTTAAAATTTTTGTAAAAATTTTCGTAGGTAGGACGCTGCGAAACCGAAAAATCCCGTGCTTTTTTAAATGAAGATTTGTTTTGTTTTAAATGGTCAAAAACATTTTCGTTTGCCATGGCAAATCGAATGGGTAGTGCAACGTCTCCTTTTGGAAGATTTCATACCTCATATAGGTCTACATTACGCCTGACTTCGAACAAAATCGGATATAAAAATTACTATCCGCGATCCCCTTGATGTTTTCCCCAAACTTTATCATTGGCTGCGGCTGTTCAACCATCGACCAATAACTACTGGTTCAACATTGTCCCTGGCTGCACGGTTTTCTCTCGTTATCTTTCCCACGAGCTAGTAATTTAATTTAACGATTTAGTAACTTAAATTAACCGAAAACAACTTGAAATGATGAATAATTACATTTCTGAAATGTCAGGAAACCAATTACAATTTTTCCGCGACTAGTAGGCTTTTAAACCTCAACCACCACCTTCAATTCACCCTTGTAACAGAGTAACACGCTTAATTTCAAACCAATTAAATTTTGGAAGGATAAAGTATGTCAATTAACAAAGTGCTTCTTCGATAATTAGGATAATTTCATAATCTCAGCGAGTGATTCTAACAGAAGCTTTGGTTTGTCCGTTTGCTGGAACTTCTCGATATCAGAGCCAGCTGGTTGGTTATTCATAACCTACTGTTCGGGATAATATTCCATTGAATATTTAATACTATAAAAAAATTATTCTTCCGTCTGCTCAATATTAACGGGTTTACAATGAAAGTATTATTTTGCGAATTAGTACAAAGGATCTGAAATTACTTACGAACTATAACAAGATTTCTTAAAATAATTAAATTTCCATTTTATAAAAATGGAAAAATATACAAAATGTTAATTAATACATACATGTAGGGGAAACGGATAAATTAACGGCTAAACTTTCAATTAATCATAAAAAATTCAATTAACTGTTTATTTATGGAAATTATTCACCACTATTATACGATTTAATACGCAACCAATAAGTTTTTATTCGGATAATTTTGGGATATGGATATTAAGGAAATTAACCCGGCCACCTGAATTAAAGGTTTTAAAAGTCGCTCGATGACTTAGGCCTAAGGTGGTGCCTTGGGTATTAGCCTAGCTGATTATTATTATTATTATTATTATTATTTTATTATTAACGGAAAATTTCTTAGCCAAATCACCGAGCCCTACGTTACACTATTAAGAACCAACCATGAAATGGGAAAATTAAACTTTCTGTTAAAACGTTATTTTCTTTTGGAATCTCCAGAGAACCTAGGAGAAAAATCCATCTATTTGAAACAAACTTTAATTATTTTCTAAAAATAATCTGGGTTATCTTTAAAAAAACGTATATATAATAGAACACACTTTGAAATAAGTCCGTAGCAACAAAATCAATTAAGCCGTTTTCGCACTCGACGGAAAACTATAACGGGGTGAAGTTGGACGTCAGCGGAAAATTGAATGAGAAACAATTCCCCCCTCGGCGTTTTACGGTTGTAGTTTCCGTCGTGATGCGAAAGCGTCTTTAGGCAAAAAAGGGGTATCAATGTAGGCCAATAAAGAAGAGATCAGGAATGAAAAAGATGAGGAAGCATTCGCTTTGTTCTCGCTCAGCGATATTCAGCAGCTGTTACCGAATCCACAACGAAAAGACAAAGACATCGTATAATATGCCTCCCTCCACGCGTACCAGGGACTGACCAAAGAATATGGCGCCCCAGGAATGGAAGGATTGATATTATTGGCCGCGTGTTTTGGCTGCGCTAGAAATTTCCGGCAAAGGAAATCAGAGTAACCGGAAACGGTTAACGCAACCTGGTCTCTCTTTAAAAACGAGAGGCCCAAAAGTTCCACTAGACGGAGCTACACCTTCCATTCCTGGGGCTTTATATTCTTTGGACTGACTAAGAAAACGACCAAACTTCGCGTATTGGGACCTTGCGGGCATGACGTCATAGGGCCAACTTCGCCGCTCTTCCGTGACAAAATGTCGATATACCCCGAGGCTACGGAAACATTACGAGGAAAGTATCGAGAAATATTGAGTTATTTCGACACCAGAGGGACCTAAGAACCGCTCCATCCGGGTATGGGCTGTAAATGCGTATCAGTGGCCCGGAAAGGTGGTTAATAGCGTTTCCTCATCCGACTTACCATGTTTTAGCATTATATTAGGTTAGAGGCACGGGCGTTTTGACGAAGAGATCACATGGTCAGATAACCGAACGCGACACAATGTCGATAATGGGTGGTCCGGTTACCGCGATTCCATACGCGAATCGTCAGGAAGCGAGGCGTAGGGAGGGATCTTCCGCGTTTCGGAGTCGCGGCGGAGCGGAGGCAGTTATCTGGGGCGTATGTCGTGGATCAGCCTGCGACAACTACACGTGTTGGCGCTTTCGGCGTTGATGGCCCGAGCTACAGCTACGGAGATCGAATAGACATAATTTTCGGCCCACTGTGGACACGATGGAATGGCCATCCAGTGGTTATTGGTCAAGGGTATTTGCTCATTTCGGAGATATTAGGTTGAATAACGAAGGTTGACTTAGTAAACGACTAATTGTTGTTTAATAATATCGCTTCGTCGACTATGAAACCTAATTTAAAATATATTAATCTAATTAGATTTTTTACGCATTGGGTTACCTTTCTTAACTTTAATATATTTTAAGATAGTGGTTCCAATTTCTATCTGAAAAGGTATATCTGGTATCTGGTTCATCTACACTTGTTGTAAACAGATAACCGAGCAGATAAAAAAACTTCGTCCCCCTTTATTTTATCTGCCCAGATAAAATCTGTTAGTCTTATCTGAATATTTTAACTGGTACGTTTTTATTTAAAAAATACGATAATCAAACCAGTTATCTGCTACCGATTTTAGAATAATATTTTAAATAAATGAACTAAACCGATTTTGTTCAGACTCGGGAATTAAGTAGACCTTCACGTAACTTGAAAATTTCCAAAGGGAAAAATTTCAATGTTTTTCTGTTTTGCCATGGCAACCAGAAACGTTTTTGACAACTTCATCTAAACTTTTCATTATGGGATTTAACATGGGAAAATCTTAAAATAACAGGGTCCCCCATGTGAAATATTTGGGTGAATGAAAACCAAATTTGATAAATGGAAACAAATTTGGGTGAATGAAAACCTAATTTGATAAATGGAAACAAATTTGGGTGAATGAAAACCTAATTTGATAAATGGAAACAAATTTGGGTGAATGAAAACCAAATTTGATAAATGGAAACAAATTTGGGTGAATGAAAACCAAATTTGATAAATGGAAACAAATTTGGGTGAATGAAAACCAAATTTGATAAATGGAAACAAATTTGGGTGAATGAAAACCAAATTTGATAAATGGAAACAAATTTGGGTGAATGAAAACCAAATTTGATAAATGGAAACAAATTTGGGTGAATGAAAACCAAATTTGATAAATGGAAACAAATTTGGGTGAATGAAAACCAAATTTGATAAATGGAAACAAATTTGGGTGAATGAAAACCAAATTTGATAAATGGAAACAAATTTGGGTGAATGAAAACCAAATTTGATAAATGGAAACAAATTTGGGTGAATGAAAACCAAATTTGATAAATGGAAACAAATTTGGGTGAATGAAAACCAAATTTGATAAATGGAAACAAATTTGGGTGAATGAAAACCAAATTTGATAAATGGAAACAAATTTGGGTGAATGAAAACCAAATTTGATAAATGGAAACAAATTTGGGTGAATGAAAACCAAATTTGATAAATGGAAACAAATTTGGGTGAATGAAAACCAAATTTGATAAATGGAAACAAATTTGGGTGAATGAAAACCAAATTTGATAAATGGAAACAAATTTGGGTGAATGAAAACCAAATTTGATAAATGGAAACAAATTTGGGTGAATGAAAACCAAATTTGATAAATGGAAACAAATTTGGGTGAATGAAAACCAAATTTGATAAATGGAAACAAATTTGGGTGAATGAAAACCAAATTTGATAAATGGAAACAAATTTGGGTGAATGAAAACCAAATTTGATAAATGGAAACAAATTTGGGTGAATGAAAACCAAATTTGATAAATGGAAACAAATTTGGGTGAATGAAAACCAAATTTGATAAATGGAAACAAATTTGGGTGAATGAAAACCAAATTTGATAAATGGAAACAAATTTGGGTGAATGAAAACCAAATTTGATAAATGGAAACAAATTTGGGTGAATGAAAACCAAATTTGATAAATGGAAACAAATTTGGGTGAATGAAAACCAAATTTGATAAATGGAAACAAATTTGGGTGAATGAAAACCAAATTTGATAAATGGAAACAAATTTGGGTGAATGAAAACCAAATTTGATAAATGGAAACAAATTTGGGTGAATGAAAACCTAATTTGATAAATGGAAACAAATTTGGGTGAATGAAAACCAAATTTGATAAATGGAAACAAATTTGGGTGAATGAAAACCTAATTTGATAAATGGAAACAAATTTGGGTGAATGAAAACCAAATTTGATAAATGGAAACCAATTTGGGTGAATGAAAACCAAATTTGATAAATGGAAACCAATTTGGGTGAATGAAAACCAAATTTGATAAATGGAAACAAATTTGGGTGAATGAAAACCAAATTTGATAAATGGAAACAAATTTGGGTGAATGAAAACCAAATTTGATAAATGGAAACAAATTTGGGTGAATGAAAACCAAATTTGATAAATGGAAACAAATTTGGGTGAATGAAAACCAAATTTGATAAATGGAAACAAATTTGGGTGAATGAAAACCAAATTTGATAAATGGAAACAAATTTGGGTGAATGAAAACCAAATTTGATAAATGGAAACAAATTTGGGTGAATGAAAACCAAATTTGATAAATGGAAACAAATTTGGGTGAATGAAAACCAAATTTGATAAATGGAAACAAATTTGGGTGAATGAAAACCAAATTTGATAAATGGAAACAAATTTGGGTGAATGAAAACCAAATTTGATAAATGGAAACAAATTTGGATGAATGAAAACCAAATTTGATAAATGGAAACAAATTTGGGTGAATGAAAACCAAATTTGATAAATGGAAACAAATTTGGGTGAATGAAAACCAAATTTGATAAATGGAAACAAATTTGGATGAATGAAAACCAAATTTGATAAATGGAAACAAATTTGGATGAATGAAAACCAAATTTGATAAATGGAAACAAATTTGGGTGAATGAAAACCAAATTTGATAAATGGAAACAAATTTGGGTGAATGAAAACCAAATTTGATAAATGGAAACAAATTTGGGTGAATGAAAACCAAATTTGATAAATGGAAACAAATTTGGGTGAATGAAAACCAAATTTGATAAATGGAAACAAATTTGGGTGAATGAAAACCTAATTTGATAAATGGAAACAAATTTGGGTGAATGAAAACCTAATTTGATAAATGGAAACAAATTTGGGTGAATGAAAACCAAATTTGATAAATGGAAACAAATTTGGATAAATGGAAATAAAATTGGATAAATGCGAATGAGTTTGGGTAAATTTCGAGTAAAATTGGGAAATGCGAATACATTTGGGTAAATGAGAGTAAGTTTGGGTGAATGCGAATACATTTGGATGAATGGAAACAAAATTGGGTAAATGCGAACATGTTTGGGTAAATGCGAATAAGATTTGGAAATGCGAATGATATTGGAACCATAATTGGATAAATGAAACCAAATTAGATAAATGAGAATAAGTTTGGTAAATACGAAAACGTTTCGGTATATTCCAATAGAATTGGGTATATTCAAATAAAGTTTAATAAATACGAATAAAATTGGGTAAATACGAATAAGTTTAGGTAAAAATGCATTTAACCATAGTTATTAGTATTTACCCAATTTTGTTTCCATTTACCCAAACTCATTCTCATATACCCAATTTTGATTTAATTTACCCAATTTGATGGCATTTAACCAATTTCATGGCATTTACCCAATTTTGTTTCCATTTACCCAAACACATTCGCATATACCCAATTTTGATTTAATTTACCCAATTTGATGGCATTTAACCAATTTTATGGCATTTGCCCAATTTTGTTTCCATTTACCCAAACTCATTCGCATATACCCAATTTTTATTTAATTTACCCAATTTTATGACATTTACCCAATTTGATGGCATTTACCCAATTTTGATTTCATTTACCCAATTTGATGGCATTTAGCCGATTTGATGACATTTACCCAATTTTGATTTAATTTACCCAATTTGATGGTATTTACCCAATTTTGATTTCATTTACCCAATTTGATGGCATTTAACCATTTTGATGGCATTTACCCAATTTGGATTTCATTTACCCAATTTGATGGCATTTAACCATTTTGATGGTATTTACCCAATTTTGATTTCATTTACCCAATTTGATGGCATTTACCCAATTTTGATTTCATTTACCCAATTTGATGGCATTTACCCAATTTTGATTTCATTTACCCAATTTGATGGCATTTACCCAATTTGATGACATTTACCCAATTTGATGACATTTACCCAATTTTTTTTCGCATTTACCCAATTTTGATTCCATTCTAACCAAATTTATTCGGCATTTACTCAAACTTATTCGCATTTATACAATTTCGTTTTATGCATTAATCCAATTTTCTTTCCATTAACACAATTTTGTTTTTCATTCTCCAAAATTTATTAGGATTTACCCAAACGTATTCGCATCTATCCAATTTGGTTTTCATTTTCCCAATTTCGTTCGCGTTTACCCAAATTTAATTTCTCTAACCTAAATTTACGTTAATTTACCCAAAATGACCCTAATTTCACCATAATTAATAAATAAAATCTTCATTTGACTATTGTTAAAACAAATTGTTTATTTTTTTAAATACTTCACTGGGGGACCCTGTTATTTTAAGATATTCCCGTAATGAAATGTTTAGATTTAGTTGCCCAAACGTTTCTGGTTGCCATGGCAAAACGGACGCCCATTGAAAGATTTCCCTTGGGGAAATTTCATGTTACATAAAGGTCTAGTCATCGTTCAGTAAGATGGAATTCCTTCCAAGGACCCTACGCGGTTAACATAACCTTCCAGAAACCTTTTATATATAAGCTAATAAACAAGAATTTATATACTATTTTAGTCGTAAGCAATATTTTTGTCAAAGAAATATCCTTGTTGAAGATTACGTAACGTTCTTATCTGATTGCTCGGATAAAAAATCAGATGGTAAAGGCGGTTTAGTAAACCAGATATAGGTTTAATCGGATATTTCTATTCGGATAAGTGTCTTCGAGCCAACTGTTATCTGCGGATGATTAAAAAAGGGGGTTAATCCGATTAGGAAATCGTTGAAAAAAACTAGGTCTATTCAGATAAATTAACAGATAACAGATAGCTGTTGGAAGCACTACTTTAAGACTAGAGGTATATAAACCAAAGCTATCTGAATATAAAAGCTTAAAGGGGAATTGTCACCAAAACCCAAAATTTACGAGGTTTTTTTACAGAATGATAGAAAATATATTAATGATTATGTCCCTGAAATTTTATAGTTATTGGAAAAGTATTTAAAAAGTTACGCTACTTTTTCCGCAACCTACATCAAACGGCTCCAAAAATTTCAGAAATCGCGGTTGAACCTACGTTCAGCGCCAAAAGAATGAAGCGGCAAAAATTTGAGAAAGGGTGGCGTGTAAGGCATTTTAAAAACACGATTAACTATTATCTACCAATATAACTAGGTTAAAAAGCCCAGGAGAATGTCGTAGCAGACGACAGTTCCGACTGAAAAACAATAAAATCGGGGAAAATAATATTTCGTTCACGAGATGGCGCTGCAGGTAGGTTCAACCAAGCGGTTTGAGATTCTCGAGTCGGGGGGGGATAAAACACGAAATTTGGTTGCTAATAATAAATCAAATACTGGAAATATTAACACGAAATTTTTTTGGATAACCATTTTCGGACGTCCTCTATCCATTTAATTGGTTTTTAACCAATCATAGGGTGGTGACAATTCCCCTTTAAGTATCAACATATAGAGGATTCGTTTCTTAATAGATGACTGAGTGAAAATAACCACAATTTCGTAATAGAATGATATTAATATTCAGATAGGCTCATACCCAAGGCACCTTCTAGGCACAAGTCATCTAGCGACTTTTAATGCCTATATTTAAGGTGGCCGGGTTACAATGCGTAGGAGGGTGGTGACAAGCCTTTCACGCCAAGCGAGCCAACAGCTTCCTACACTAGCTATTATCGTGAACCTCAAGAAGTTTTTATTTAACTGAATTTACCAAAGAGAAATGTCTTCCAAAATGTAGGTCAATTTCAATAACTTTAGTTCATTTATTTTGTTAAATGACGCCCATTTGTATAATAATCATCAGGTCTACTATAGTCTTGCTTCGACATTTATTTCAATTAAAGTGTATGCTAAAGCTAAAATGCATTTTAAAGTACATCTGGCGGGTCGAGTAGAAGCCTTGGTTGGCTCTCCTTATGTTTACTCCATGGTATTAGTCCCATTGAATAAATAATACGAATAATTAGTAAATTTCCTAAAATAAAATCCTTCTGAGAAAACGTATAAAAACGTTAAAGTACATGACGAATGCAAATTAAGTCTTAAGGCGAATTGAAAACAAACCTTTTATAGCTTTATTTTAATCTTCCTTCAAAGATCTCCCGCCGTTCGTCGCGACTTAACAACGCTTGGTTTAACTCAACCTCAAATTTTTGTTCGTCGTTACCTGGAGCCTACCTGAAGATATAAGAAACGTGACGCGGTCGACCGAATATAGCGAGGCTTGTTGTATATCACGGTTAAAGAGATTAGAACATTTTTAAATTATTCCTTAAAGTATGGTTGAAATTTCAGGGCATAGATGGCGCTAGCGAACGGCGGGGGCATTAATAAGGTAATTCGATAAGCTAGCGAAGGGGGACGAAGAAAAGGGGAGGGAGACCGGTGACTTTTCAACTAAAGAGGCGACGCGCCGCCGGGGAATTTAAGCCAAGTGGAAAAACAAAAGCGACGTCTATCGACGGAACAACTAACAAAGTTTCGCGAATATGTTTAGGGAACGTGAAGATGGATATTAACGGTGTTGTTTCGTTGGAGCGTATAAAAGTTGACTTTTAAGATCGGTTAATTCGCGACCTTAACATCTTAGATAATATAGTCTTGGTACGTGATAACAAACTTTTCAAAGCTCGCCGGTAATTTGGAAATGTCTCTGGTAAATATTATTTTTTAATTTCATCTTTATTTTCAAAAGGATAATATTTATATTCTTGGAAAAACATTTTTTGTTCTAATTTAAAAATAAATTAAATAAGTTTCTAACTAAATATTTTAGTCAGAGAGTTTTTAATAATAACAAATAACGACATGGAAAGGGGGATTGGAAGCAGCCCTAAAAATTTGGTCTTGGTCAAACTGTAAATGAAAAACACTTTACTAGATGATCCAAAAAGTAGACCAAAACGCCTGTAGAAGTGTTCGAAACGGTTTGCACCGGTGTTCAGGGATAAGTTTATTTTTCAGGGTTTGGTCCACTAGCGCCATCTAACGTTTTAAATCCGCCTTACGAAACAAAATCATAGGGAATGTAGGATGGAATTAAGCTCTTACAAAAATAATTCATCTTGATAGGTTAACTAAAGTTCAATCATGCCACCAAGGGTCACGCGGTTTTCATGAAATTTTGTAGACTTATTTCTTTTGTCAATGGAGGAACATTAGCCGATTTATAGGTCAGAATGTAAAAATCTATTTTGTTACAGAATATTAATCAAGTTATGCTTTTGGGAAATCTCTACCCCAAGATTATTTAAAGGGTTAATATATTTATCATTTTTTACCATATCCACTTGAAACATCCCTTAATTATGAAGTATATAGTACCGAATCAGTATAAAATCTATCTCAAAAACAATTTACACTTTTTAGTTAATTTTTAAAAAATAAAAAATAAATAAAAAAACATTTCGGGGGGTCTGATTCTAATGGGTATTTCGTCATGTGATGCAACTTTTGAAACTTTTTATAACACCCATTTTTCATTACCTCTAGACCTTATCTTTCTAACGGTATCGTTTCGTTTATTTGTTTGGTTTTCCACTGGCAGACGGAAAAACCAAATCTGAGATTCTATAGAATTTATCGAATATTAATAAAAACTTCTTAAAATTTGCACATTCATTTAATTTCTTTGGTAACTTGTATTTGCCAGTTGAGTCAATATAGGTGTGAGTTTTGATAAAGTACAAATAATATTTAGCAAGGACACGTAATATTTTTCGATTTTGTTTGGCCCCGTAAAAACGCCACCTTCTTTTACATATTTCATGAAATTTAGTAAATAATCATATTCTCCATAATTTTTTTCTTCAATAATTGGTTTGTCGTAAACAGCTGAAACATATTGACCGATGGAAAGATCATCGAATAAAATAGTAGATTCGCTATCTTGAGCTGCAGTAACTTTATCCATGGATAACCGATGCATATCAGATTCAGTATTTGACTGCGGTACTAATTTATGGTGTGACCGAGTGCCAACGATTGTCGAAGCAAAAAAGAGTAGTTTAGTTGATAACTTTAGTTTCTCACATCGGTTTTTGAAGCAGAAATAAACTAGATTCCACTAATGTTTTGTTCAGCCCATTGAGACAACTGAAGAGTGGTTATTTGATTAAAAATCTTGCAACCAAACGCTTCACTTTATCTCCTAAACCGTCACAAAGGCTTTTTCCGTGGCTAGTTGCAAAGTAACTTCAATCAGAAACCAAGAGAAAATCTAACACATGATTGCAGAGGTTCAACAAGTTCTTAAAAATTTTAAATTGAAATAGTGGATATGCTCCAAATTTGGTAATTGTGTTTTAAGATAATACAAAAATACTTTTATGTGATAGGGAAATGCTGAAGCGCCATGGTTAGTTTCATCACTTACAATAAAACCCGAAATAATAGTTTTCTGTAAAATCGATTAGTATTAGAGCGCGACTTCCTTCAATCTTATTGAGTACAAGGTTTGTGATTTAGCCACAAAGTGATGCTCAAGCGCTTTCCGCATGGATATTGAAAAGCTTTCGGATAGGTCACTTGGAGCTTCGTTTTTCTATTTTTATTGATCCAAGGCTTGAAAATTATTAATCAAATAACAACTCCACTTCAGTTGTCTCAATGGGCAGAACAAAACATTAGTGGAATAAAGTTTATTTATGATTCAAAACCCGATGTGAGAAATCACAGTGACCAATTCTCAGAACGACTTTCCTTCGCTTCGACAATCGTTGGCACTCGGTCACTCCCTAAATTGGTATACCGCAGTCAAATACTGAATTTGATATGCATCGGTTATCCATGGATGAATTTAGTACACGGGTTAAAGTTGCTGCAGTTCAAGATAGCGAATCTACTATTTTATTCGATGATATTTCCTTCGACTAATATGATTCAGCTGTTTACGACAAAGAGTGGTTTGTGACATTAATTGAAGAAAAAAATTATGGAGAATATGATTATTTACAAAATTTCTTCAAATGTGAAGGTTGAGTTTTTACGTGGCCAAACAAAATTGAAAAATATTACTTTATCAAAACCCACACCTATAGACTCAACTGTCAAATATAAGTTACCAAAGAAAGATGTATAATATATATAATTATCAGCTAGGCTAATACCCAAGGCACCACCTTAGGCCTAAGTCATCAAGCGACTTTTGAAGCCATTAATTCAGGTGGCCGGGTTACAATGCGTAGGAGGGTGGTGGCAAGCCCTGCATGCCACGCGTACGAGCCAACAGCTCCCTACACTAACTATTATCGTTAACCTCAACAAGTTTTAATGGAAGGGGAAACTGAAGATCTCGGGGGAAAACCCCTTAAACCAGTGGGGAGAGAACTTGCAAACTCTACGCGGAAGGAGTTCAATTATAAATATTTTTAAGATTTTACCAAATGTATAAATTCATGATATAAAAAAACAGCTTGTGTTTTGAGTATTTCATTGCTTGCTTTTGCTTTTAAATTTTTTAAAAATTTGTACCATATAGCGAAATACCCATTAGAATCAGACCCCTGAAATGTGTTTTAATTTATTTTTTAATTTTTAAAAATTAACAAAAAAGATTAAATGGTTTTTGAGATTTTATTCCGTACTATACATTTCATAATTACACTCTAAAAAAGGTTGGGTTAAATGGTACCCAAAATGGGTAAAATTTTACCCAAAACTATGGTCACTATATTGCACCTATCCAATTTAAGAAGTTGGGCAAACCTTAAAATATCCAAATTGGGCAAAACGTATTACCCAAATGTGTGTCAATCTAAAATTACCAAAATTTTGAGTAATAAAATATTAACCCGAAAATGGGTTTAATTCAAAATAGCTCAAATTTTAAGGTAAATTTTTTATTTAACCCGAATAGCCTGGTAGTTTAAAATACCCAATTATATGGGTCTATTGAAAAAGTGTCCCAATGAAAAGAGCCAATTATTATTTGACCCAAAGAACTGGGTTACTCTATATTAGCAACTCGTGAAGATAAAAATTTCACCAATACCACTGTTACTTCAAGAAATACACCAAATATGGTTTCAAAATGCAGTATATCCCTTGGTTCGATAAAATATGTGGTAGATTTCCAGAAATCTGATAAATATTTACTCGTTAAGGTAAACATCCTACTATTCCAACTAACTATTATACATTCAGGGTGCCCTATATGTGAGCGGTTCATTGCAATTTATAGTGAAGTTATTCACCTTTTATTGCATGCCGGTCGCTATACAGCAGATAACTTTTATGGTCGTTTGAAAATCCGGCGTTTAGAATTATATCAAAAGTCAAGATTTCAGTTAGCGAAAAGGGCGAAACCGCTCTAATGTTGCCTGTTGGAATCTCTGGCTGAATTTTTTAAAAGTACTTTTTGCGTTAACAAAGCAAAAAGTTCCAAGACCCAAATCTAAGGCTTATTAAGAGCTGCGGGTGGCGAGGTGGAAACTTGACAACAGCAAATTAAATCTAAAAATAATTAATTTATAAGACGGATCTAATTCTAAAAGCAATATCAAATAGGATAAATTAATTTACAGTTAAACAAAATCCGTACAACGTCTGTTGCTAGTTTGAGAGGCGGGAACAGAATATTCGAAAAAGTGGCAAATCACTTTTATTTTATGAACCACAACGTTGAAAAGACGAACGAATTTCTTTTACTACTTTGTGGGTAGAAAATAATCCAAGTTGGGCTGGTTCTTTAATCCATAAATAACCCAAAAGCATTGGTGAAACCCAGCTACACAAAAAAGTTATAAAGTTACAAAAGCGACTCAAAATGGGTCCAAAATATTTTACCAATATTTTTAACCCAACCATTTTTAGAGTGTAAGGAATGTTTCAAGCGGATATGGTAAAAAAAGAAAAAGTAATTAACACTTTAATCTTGGGGTAGATAATTCCCAAAAAAACTAAAATTCAGGGGTCTTGATTAATATTCTGTAACAATTTTTTTTATATTGACTTCGGCTAATGTTCCTCCATTAACAAAAGAAATAGGTCTACCAAATTTCAAAATCGCGTGAGCCACGGTTGCATGATTGGCTGAAACCATATGGAATGGCCCATAAGCTTGGCATCTGGAACCTCCTTTTTGGTTTCACATCGAATATATATTCGAAGTGACACTATTGATTTGGACGGAATGTCGTTAAGTGTTTGTTTGTTTGAATTTAGTTTTAGCGCTGTGGCGCCCCCTGGATTGTGGCAATTTTTCTTATCGAAACCGTGTGTGGTCAGAAGTAGTAAATAGGTGTGGAACTTTCTTATCAAAACCATGTGTGGCACTTTCTTATCGAAACCGTGTATGGTCAGAAGTAACAAATAAGTGTGGCGCTTTCTTATCGAAACCGTGTATGGTCAGAAGTAATAAGTGTGGCACTTTCTTATCGAAGTCGTTTATGTGTGGCACGAAATAATATTTTCGCCTTCTTGGCGAACTTGTATAGTTTGTATAGTTGGTCCAGAGATTTTCTGCCCCCTCACGCGTGCCGTTAATTTCCGGCCCCTCCGAACAACCCCCTTAAAGGGAGAGTGACCGAAAAAAAAGTTGGTCTCATTCGATAGAACTCTTTGACGCGCAAGCAGTGCCGTTAATTTCCGCCGCCTCCGACCAACCCCCTTAAAGGGAGAGTGACCGAAAAAAAAGTTGGTCTCATTCGATAGAACTCTTTGACGCGCACGCAGTGCCGTTAATTTCCGCCCCCTCCGAACAACCCCCTTAAAGAGAGAGTGACCGAAAAAAAAGTTGGTCTCATTCGATAGAACTCTTTGACGCGCACGCAGTGCCGTTAATTTCCGCCCCCTCCGACCAACCCCCTTAAAGGGAGAGTGACCGAAAAAAAGTTGGTCTCATTCGATAGAACTCTTTGACGCGCACGCAGTGCCGTTAATTTCCGCCCCCTCCGAACAACCCCCTTAAAGAGAGAGTGACCGAAAAAAAAGTTGGTCTCATTCGATAGAACTCTTTGACGCGCACGCAGTGCCGTTAATTTCCGCCCCCTCCGAACAACCCCCTTAAAGAGAGAGTGACCGAAAAAAAAGTTGGTCTCATTCGATAGAACTCTTTGACGCGCACGCAGTGCCGTTAATTTCCGCCCCCTCCGAACAACCCCCTTAAAGGGAGAGTGACCGAAAAAAAAGTTGGTCTCATTCGATAGAACTCTTTGACGCGCACGCAGTGCCGTTAATTTCCGCCCCCTCCGAACAACCCCCTTAAAGGGAGAGTGACCGAAAAAAAAGTTGGTCTCATTCGATAGAACTCTTTGACGCGCACGCAGTGCCGTTAATTTCCGCCCCCTCCGAACAACCCCCTTAAAGGGAGAGTGACCGAAAAAAAAGTTGGTCTCATTCGATAGAACTCTTTGACGCGCACGCAGTGCCGTTAATTTCCGCCCCCTCCGAACAACCCCCTTAAAGAGAGAGTGACCGAAAAAAAGTTGGTCTCATTCGATAGAACTCTTTGACGCGCACGCAGTGCCGTTAATTTCCGCCCCCTCCGACCAACCCCCTTAAAGGGAGAGTGACCGAAAAAAAGTTGGTCTCATTCGATAGAACTCTTTGACGCGCACGCAGTGCCGTTACTTTCCGCCCCCTCCGAACAACCCCCTTAAAGGGAGAGTGACCGAAAAAAAAGTTGGTCTCATTCGATAGAACTCTTTGACGCGCACGCAGTGCCGTTACTTTCCGCCCCCTCCGAACAACCCCCTTAAAGGGAGAGTGACCGAAAAAAAAGTTGGTCTCATTCGATAGAACTCTTTGACGCGCAAGCAGTGCCGTTAATTTCCGCCCCCTCCGAACAACCCCCTTAAAGGGAGAGTGACCGAAAAAAAAGTTGGTCTCATTCGATAGAACTCTTTGACGCGCACGCAGTGCCGTTACTTTCCGCCCCCTCCGAACAACCCCCTTAAAGGGAGAGTGACCGAAAAAAAAGTTGGTCTCATTCGATAGAACTCTTTGACGCGCAAGCAGTGCCGTTAATTTCCGCCCCCTCCGAACAACCCCCTTAAAGAGAGAGTGACCGAAAAAAAAGTTGGTCTCATTCGATAGAACTCTTTGACGCGCACGCAGTGCCGTTAATTTCCGCCCCCTCCGACCAACCCCCTTAAAGGGAGAGTGACCGAAAAAAAAGTTGGTCTCATTCGATAGAACTCTTTGACGCGCACGCAGTGCCGTTAATTTCCGCCCCCTCCGAACAACCCCCTTAAAGGGAGAGTGACCGAAAAAAAGTTGGTCTCATTCGATAGAACTCTTTGACGCGCACGCAGTGCCGTTACTTTCCGCCCCCTCCGAACAACCCCCTTAAAGGGAGAGTGACCGAAAAAAAAGTTGGTCTCATTCGATAGAACTCTTTGACGCGCACGCAGTGCCGTTACTTTCCGCCCCCTCCGAACAACCCCCTTAAAGGGAGAGTGACCGAAAAAAAAGTTGGTCTCATTCGATAGAACTCTGTGACGCGCACGCAGTGCCGTTAATTTCCGCCCCGTCCGAACAACCCCCTTAAAGGGAGAGTGACCGAAAAAAAAGTTGGTCTCATTCGATAGAACTCTTTGACGCGCACGCAGTGCCGTTAATTTCCGCCCCCTCCGAACAACCCCCTTAAAGGGAGAGTGACCGAAAAAAAGTTGGTCTCATTCGATAGAACTCTGTGACGCGCACGCAGTGCCGTTAATTTCCGCCCCCTCCGAACAACCCCCTTAAAGGGAGAGTGACCGAAAAAAAGTTCGTCTCATTCGATAGAACTCTTTGACGTGCACGCAGTGCCGTTAATTTCCGCCCCCTCCGAACAACCCCCTTAAAGGGAGAGTCACAGAAAAAAAGTAGTTCTCATTCGATAGAACTCTTTGACGCGCACGCAGTGCCGTTAATTTCCGCCCCCTCCGACCAACCCCCTTAAAGGCAGAGTCACCGAATGGTACGATATCGTACGCCATGAAAATTGTAATACGCCCTAAAAATTGCGATGAAATCATCCCACCTAGACACTGACGCGTCTTCAACTGATTTCCTATTTTCGTAAAATTACATTCACGGGTATTTTTTGATACATTTGCGAATTTACATGACTTTTGGTGCCTAAACTACCCAAATGTTTGATATAAATTTCCCAGTTTAAGAATTTCTTTAAATCATATTTCCACTAGTTTCCATAATTTAAAAGAATAATGTTCGTCGTGTTTTGCTTACCTATTTCACCTTTGATACTTTCCGTCTATCTAACGATAGGAAATCACATGACCTCAACAGATTTTGTAACGGTTTGCCCACCCGGGTATCCTGAGGGTGGGCGGTGGCCACTCTTTAAAATAGGATGGTAAATTATATATCAAACAATAGGAAATCACATGGGCTCAACAGCTTTTATATCAGTTATCCCACCCGGGTCTCCTGAGGGTGGGCGGCATCCACTCTTTAACTTAGGATGGCAATTTTTCTATCAAACGATTGGAAATCACACGGCCTCAACAGCTTTTGTATGGGTTTGCTCACCCGAATACGCCGATGTGGAACTAATATTACGGCCTGGGCCGACTTGTTGGTAAATAGAATCCTCGCAACGGATGACTTCGTCATTAGCCTAACGAGTAAACCGCGAATAGTCGCTAGAAGACAGGATAATTTCGGCGACAGCTTTGGGCATATTTTGCCATTACCGGCATTATACATATTTGTTGTTATTTGCGATACACGTAAGCGTCATAATACGAGCCTTATGCTTCCGTTAATACTAGGCCACAATAGAGGAATTGTTAATTACGGAGAATTCTTATAGAACAAATACCGTAGTATTATAGAGACTAGCAATAAGCTTCGGTCTATAGTAAAAACATTCTTCTATGATCTCGTGCCACAATATTCCTTTGGTCCTTTTCCATTCTCCGCTCAACAACTAACGACTACGTTGGTCTTTGCAGAACTGTATACGGTACTACGTCTTTTATATTTACTCAAGGAATATCGAAGGAAGTTAGACGGAAGTACAAGTACCTTCCGTAATACGATATCATTTTCTTCAAGCGTTTACTAGTTTTTCCACTGAACTCCTTTTGGAAACCTTTATATGGGTTCATAATATATAACTTACGAGATAAGGATCAGAGCTATCATAAGTCTATAATATTACTCTATAAGCTTGTCACTTTGGGAATATTTTACTGAGAGCTAGTAACGGAGTGACGTCATCACAAGAAGAAAATCTCCCCCTAGCGAGGAGCTCTTAAAGGCTACGTGTGACGCGTTAGCAAGCGGATACAAAACGGCGACGAAGACCGTAATGCAGTCTGTCTTGTGATTAGCTCTCAGTAAAACTTTCGCTTGTGAAGAATAGGAAGTGTCACACTTATGTAATAATATTATACACTTATGAAGATATGTAATATATCTTTAACGAAAGAACTATCAAAAGAATATAATTTATATCTTAGGAGGGTAATATCAGAAGTATATAATATTGCTCTTACGAAAGAATATCAGAAGTATATAATATTGCTCTTACGAAAGAATATCAGAAGTATATAATATCTAATTTACAAAAGAAGTATCAGAAGTATATAATATCTAACTTACAAAAGAAGTATCAGAAGTATATAAATTTGCTCTTACGAAAGAATGTCAGTAGTATATAATATCTAATTTTCAAAAGAAGTATCAGTAGTATATAATATCTAACTTACAAAAGAAGTATCAGAAGTATATAAATTTGCTCTTACGAAAGAATATCAGTAGTATATAATATCTAATTTTCAAAAGAAGTATCAGAAGTAAATAATATCTAACTTACAAAAGATGTATCAGAAGTATATAATTTTTCTCTTACGAGATAATATCAGAAGTATATAATATCTAATTTACAAAAGAAGTATCAGAAGTATATAATATCTAACTTACAAAAGAAGTATCAGAAGTATATAAATTTGCTCTTACGAAAGAATTTCAGTAGTATATAATATCTAATTTTCAAAAGAAGTATCAGTAGTATATAATATCTAACTTACAAAAGAAGTATCAGTAGTATATAATATCTAACTTACAAAAGAAGTATCAGAAGTAAATAATTTTTCTCTTACGAGATAATATCAGAAATATATAATATCTAATTTACAAAAGAAGTATCAGAAGTATATAATATCTAACTTACAAAAGAAGTATCAGAAGTATATAAATTTGCTCTTACGAAAGAATATCAGTAGTATATAATATCTAATTTTCAAAAGAAGTATCAGTAGTATATAATATCTAACTTACAAAAGAAGTATCAGAAGTAAATAATTTTTCTCTTACGAGATAATATCAGAAGTATATAATATCTAATTTACAAAAGAAATATCAGAAGTATATAATATCTAACTTACAAAAGAAGTATCAGAAGTATATAAATTTGCTCTTACGAGATAATATCAGTAGTATATAATATCTAATTTACAAAAGAAGTATCAGAAGTATATAATATCTAACTTACAAAAGAAGTATCAGAAGTACATAATATCTAACTTACAAAAGAAGTATCAGAAGTATATAATATCTAACTTACAAAAGAAGTATCAGAAGTATATAATATCTAACTTACAAAAGAAGTATCAGAAGTATATAATATCTAACTTACAAAAGAAGTATCAGAAGTATATAATATCTAACTTACAAAAGAAGTATCAGAAGTATATAATATCTAACTTACAAAAGAAGTAGCAGAAGTATATAATTTTTCTCTTACTAGATAATATCAGAAGAATATAATATCTAACTTACAAAAAAAGTATCAGAAGTATATAATATTTCTTTTACGACCTAATATCAGAAGTATAATATTGCTCTTACGAGAGAAGGATCAGAAGTATATTATATCTAACTCACAAAAGAAGTAACAAAAATTATTGTGGTGTCGAACTGCTCGTCCATAAGGTTTGGTTATTAAGGCCAAGGCCGAAAAAAAAAATAACTTAAAATTTCGAATTTTTTGAAAATTTCAGTGAGCTAAGACAACCGAAAGAGTCACCATTGTGGAGCCATTCTCACTGCTAATAACAACTGTCAAATGGTTCTAAAATAATATTACTTTGACAGCGGTGATTGACAGTGAAGAGATAAGATCGTTGCATAGTTCCTAACTTCCTACTGTCTACCCGAAAGTCTAATCGCAATCCAATTGTATTATTTAACAAGGTTAGTTTTTTTTTTTTAATATTTTTTTAATACCCAAGGCACCACCTTAGGCCTAAGTCATCAAGCGACTTTTGAAGCCATTAATTCAGGTGGCCGGGTTACAATGCGTAGGAGGGTGGTGGCAAGCCCTGTATGCCACGAGATCGAGCCAACAGCTCCCTACACTAACTATTACCGTTAACCTCGACAAGTTTTTATGGAAGGGGAAACCGAAGAACTCGGGGGAAAACCCCTAGTTGGAAGTAGATGAAAAGCTACGAATGGTGTTTCCAGTGTCCACAAAATGATTTGTGAAAAATCACGTTTTTATTCATTTATATATTTATATATGTTACTAGAGAAGTATCAGAAGTAAATAATAACTTACGAGAGAAGTATAAAGCTTGTTTTCCACAAGCGCGCGTCATAATGTTATTTTCTTTACGCGCGTAAAAACGTTTGAACGTTTCAAAGCTGAGAAACGCGTCGTTGCGCGCGCCAGTGGAAAACAAGCTTAAGAAGTATATATTATATGTTTTATGAGACAAGTTTCAGAAGTGTACAATGTCATGGTGTCTTTTTGCTTAGAATAACGTATTATAGGTAGAGTTTTTAAATTTTCGGGGTAAACGTATAAAGTCGGGAACTATCTAATTTCTAATTTTCCGGGAAATTGAAAACGATTTGCAGATTTTCCAAAATGTTTGTTTTGACCGGTAGGTGATAGACGAAAACTTTCGATGATAAATTTGTAGAGCATACTTGAAAACGTACAAATAAAGTTGGTTTGGCTGAAAATGAACCTAGTTTTCAGAAAAATATGAAAAATAACAAGTTGGTCATAGGAAGAAATAGCTATTTCAAAAAATGTTGGAAATTTAATTTGTGCTCGATTTTGTGTATGCATATGTTGTAGCTTTGCAAGTTTGCAGCACAGCACATTTCTTTAGTCTTATATGAAATCAAAGATTCAATAATACCCCCGTTTGCTGCGATAACGTTCTTGAGTTTGTAAAATTGTCGAATTACTTTTCAGTCCAGGGAATCGGAACGCTACTAGAGTCAACCAGCTGTTTCAAGATCGATATCCTAACACGCACTATTTATTTGTATACTCCCGCAGAAGACCAAGTTGTAACGACGTTCTCAGAGCTGGTAGGGACAGGGAGTAAGGACAGAGGGAGTAGTCGAGGAAATAGGCGGCTTATACCCTCTCCCTTGAAATGGGGTGAGCATGGGGGAGTGAAGTTAGGTAGTTCAAGTTTCCTTTGCGCGCATGCGCCAAATTTAAAAATCTCTCTTCGGGAAATACCAGGGAGTAAGCTGGAAATACGTACCATGCTTATTTCGGGCCTTGGCTCTTTCGAGTTCTCCGCGGTTTTTTAGAAATGGTTAATTATAAAAAGTGTTGTTTTTTAAATTGCTCTAGCAATTCTAAATATTCAACTAGGCCTGATATGGTAAACGTAATTTTTAAACCGTTCCCTAAACCCAAAACAAAGCTAGAATTATGTAAAAAATGGATTAGGGCTAGCGGAAATTTGCTATTAACACAAGCTAATATCCATCTCTTACATTTTTCTAACTGGGTTTTTGGCTCAGGAAACGTTTATGAAAGGTTATTCCTTTCATATATTTTTGTGAGAAGATCTCGAATCATTTATAACAACAATTTTTCATGTTGATTTCGGGAATAACGTGCAGCAATACTCGGGCCTTAGCTCTAACGAACTTAACAGTAGCTGCGTAGCAGAAAACAGGAAACCAGTAAACCAAAATCCACGGAAATGAAATTTTTCGAGCATGCGCGGTAGCTGGATTTGAACTAGTAAATACCCCTCTTTTCTTCCCCCATTGAATGGGAGAGGAGCGTTTGTTTAACATAAGAGGAAACCTCCCTCTGTCCTTACTCCCTGGTAGGGACTTCAATGTAAATGTAAATCCCAGATTCCGCGGGCAAGGCCATCACAACATCGACATGGACGACATTGTACTAGCTTATTTTGTAGTACACCCACAAGCAAGCATTAGAAGTGCAAGCGAGGACCTGGTTTTAAGAAGAGATCATGTCTGTAGAATTCTTCACCGTCACCACTTCCATCCGTTCCGAGCTACCCTTCATCAAGCTCTTCATGATGCAGATATGGAACGTCGATTTGATTTTTGCAACTGGCTTAGCATCATGTGTGACGAAAACCCCGATTTCCCCAATCAGCTTTTAGTGTCCGACGAGTGTTCGTTTTTGAGAGATGGACCATTTAACCACATCTGGAGTGACGTAATTCTTCATTGGGGATTTCCTCAACACCACCAAGTGCAATTTAGACTAAACGTCTGGGCAGGATTTATTTTTTCCTAATCACATCAATGGACAGAGCTACCTGGCCTTCCTTCAGATTGAAGTAGCGATTCCCTTAGACGACATTCCTTTGGCTAATTACAGACTCCTTTGGTTCCAGCATGATGGTGCCCCAGCACATCAAGCTCGTCTTGTTGCGAAATATCTTAACGTCGAGTTCTCTCAGCGTTCGATTGTAAAGGTTGGCCCCTTGAGATGGCCTCCAAGCTCACCAGACTTAATACCACTCGTTTTTACACACAATCCTAAGGATTTGTGTGTTTTAATCTCACGTACAGTGTAGCCGTTGCCGCCGATGCCGCCGTGTCGCGCATACCTCTACTATTTTCGGTGATTTTGCTTTATGTGGTAGATATTTTCATTAAAATTAAGTCCGATAACGTTAAAAACATTTATTGGATAGGTTAGGATTCAGCGGACCTACAACTTCGGTTATATCAGTAAATATTAAATTTAAGTATAGTTTTCAGGGTAATTTATGGGACCCGAATTTTCATATTTTTATATTGTCGCCTAAAAATCTACATACAGTTCCTTAATTTAAGTCCGATTTTCATGAAAGTTATATTTTTGAATAACCTAGAATTGCAAAAACGTTCCTTAAATTTAATTCTAAGTAAGGTTTTTTGGGCAGCGTATACGGACCCCCACAATTTCCAACATTGTAAATCCGTGTGTTTATAGAGGTCTACGCGCCCGTTTTCCTCTGGCGTTTTTCAAGGCCGTTCAACGTATGGACAGAAGTAACAATTAAGTATGACACTGATCTACCTAGTCTTCGGCGTATGACCAGAAGTAATAAGTGTGACACTCAACGTAACAAATAAGTGTGATCAGAAGTAACAAATGAGTGTGATCAGAAGTAACAAATGAGTGTGATCAGAAGTAACAAATAAGTGTGATCAGAAGTAACAAATAAGTGTGAAACTGATCGAACTAGTCTTTGTCGTATAACCAGAAGAAATAAGTGTGACACTCAACGGCTGACTAGTAGTAACAAATAAGTGTTATCAGAAGTAAAAAAATAAGAGTGACACTGATCGAAGGAATCTTCGATGCTTTCAAAGTATGACTAGAAGTAACAAATAAGTGTAAATTTGTATATATATGTGTGACCGTGGATATATTTTGGTTGTGATGTCGGCGTTGCAGGTTGCTGTGAATAGCTCAAACAAACTTAACACATTAGAAGGATTGTGTGTATTCTGACCGTCGTACGTCTTTTTTCTGTTCGGCGTAGTCGACGCACACGTATACCAGACGCCCGTGGCAAGCATTGACGAGCTACGAAAAAGAGTGGTTGAAGCTTTCAAATTGGTCACTCCCGATATGATCCAGTGCTCATTTCGGGCAATTCTCCAAAGTGTGGAAACCTGTATCGCGGTAAACGAGGTTATTATTGAACTGTTTGTGATGATAATAAAAAATTAATTCTTTGATTTCATACGAGATTAATGAAATACGCTATGCTGCAAAGCTACAAAATAGGCACACACAAGGGAAATTTCTAACATTTTCGAAAAGGCTTATGCCTCCTATGACCAACTTGTTATTTTTCATGACCTCATCTTTTTGAAAACTCGGTATTTTTAACCAAACTAACTTTATTTGTACGTTTTCAAGCATGCTCTACAACTTTATCATTGAAAGTTTTGCTCTATCACCTACCAGTATTTCTAAAAATACCCTTTCAGAGCAAAAAAAAATACACCCTATATAATAACTAACGAGATAAATATTAACTTGATGACTTATATAGATAAGTCTCTCGTAAGAGATTTATTAAAAACGTCTGGAAATATCAATATAGGCAATGCAATTGAAACATGTTTCTTCGTAAGTTCCGTTGAATTATGATAAAACAATATCACCTCGTAGAGATATTCACTGATTTATTATCCATTATTTTATTGCACTAGTTTTTTAAAACATCGTCGATTTTCAAGCGAATCAAAAAAGACTTGTAGCTAATTAAAGGAAAAGTCCAGGTTGGGTAAAACTTGGGTCTATTTGAAAGATCATGTTTAAATTAACTAAAAAATATCAGTCGTAAAATTGTCTCTTTTTTTAATGACGAGAAATTAATTTTTAAACGAGCGAAATTTACCGCCAAGCGATCTGCAATTTTTGTTTCGGGGTGACGTTTTAGGACTTTAATCACGCGCTGTTCGCGCTATAACAGGCTTTAACAGCGCTCTGTTCCCCGCACGCGCTTGCTCCGCGTGCGGTCTGCGGAGGGAAGGCGAAAGAAAATGGCAGCTCGCTTGGCGGTAAATTTCGCTCGTTTAAAAATTAATTTCTCGTCATTAAAAAAAGATACAATTTTGCGACTGATATTTTTTAGTATATTTAAACATGATCTTTCAAATAGACCCAAGTTTTACCCAACCTGGACTTTTCCTTTAAATATTACTCTGATGTAATTTTATTTGAGACAAAGAGTATCAGCGAATATAGCGCCATACGTTTGTAAAAGTTCCATAAAATCAACGGTCCGGCGTCTGGCGAGGCCAATGACTGCTGTAAAAAGCGATGTTCTAAACCCGCTCTTCGCGGGAGTCGTTAAGATAATTTAGTCAGCCATTTACTCGAGGTTAGACGAAAAAACAAAACGAAACCAAATTGAGAAACAAAAAGTGAAAATTTTCCGGGAAAACTCTCGACAGTCTTTTTGAGCGAAACGAAGAAATTTATGGACTTTCGCGATTGACTTGGACCACTTCCACGACGCCTTACCCCCCCCCCCCCGACCACTTTGGACCATTAGACATTAAACGCAGACTTGGGAAAAATAAGTAGCAATACAGACCAATTAGGGCTAAAACGGAAACCACCAATCTGCTGGCTTACGTAAACTAGGTCGGATGCGTCTCTTCATATATACATTTCATAATGACAAAAGTATATAATATGCCTCTTACTTGATAAGTATACCACTGCTAATAATATTCGATTGAAACACGTAAACTTCACGCTACAAATAAGTAATTTTATGATTTTATGAGTAATACACGCGGTTTATTTCGAACCTTGTACACTTCAGCTGTTCGAACCCATTCGAACCTACGTGGAAAATGCTAAAATACTTTTATAGCCTAAATTTAGAAACCGCCGTTCAGCTGAGTAAATTCTTGCTTTTATAAATTATTATTTTGAGGCCTTTCTAGTTTTGTCAAATTTTGTAAATAACTAAACGGATATATCCGATAATATATATTTTTTTCAAACTAATCGTATACGAAAATAGTAGGTCACATTTGATTCCAAACTTATACCAAAAATTGGACAGATCGAAATTGATCGAAAAAAACAACCCAAAATGTGTTTTGATCCAATTATGTATAAAATACAGCTTTATTCCGATTTGATCGACATAAATTGATTCAAACTGGGTGTGTCTTTATACTAGTTGAATCCAAATTTGGACATTGGATCGAGTAATTTTTGTAAGGGTGGTTACTTACCGAAGTATATAATCCGCTTCTGATATTATTAACTTATACGATAATTATTAATTTATTGCCTAAAGCGGTAAAAACCTTTTAGGATACACACATAAATATATAATCCATTTCTGATATTATACGATAATTATTAATTTATTGTCCTAGCCAGTAAAAACGTTTTTGGGAGGCAACTCACTTGTCAGTTCCTTTATACAATAGACCCACGTCATCGATTTGCGTTGGGATTTCGGCCACATTTTCGAAACTACTTCCGACAGGCAAAAACGTAGGCTTAAACGGCCTTTTTACCGAGAAAACAGCGAAGCCTTCAAAAGTGTGTACCTAAATAAAAATACGTTTTTTTCGATGTTATTTTATCTCCATTGAAGCTTAAACACGCTGTTAAAAATGTCTTTTAAATCCCTTTTTCCGATTCATGGCATAAATATAAATATTCAGCCCAAAAATAGTAGTTCTAAATTTGGGTTTGTTTTCGTGGGTACACCTAAAGCATCTTTATCTCGCTCACTTGAAATGTAAGATTGCTTTATCCGCTTTTTAAAAATATCGTTTATATCCACGTTTTCGGGCGACAGAGCGCTGCCATTTTTCTATTTTTAAATAAAGCGTTCAGCGGGCTTTTATTTTTAGATTTTTGTTACTTTCAGGGGCTCCACGTCAGCGGCAAGACGCGAATCATCTCGAAAGAATTTAAGGGATTAGTTTCTTTGCCAACACAATTAATTTCATTTTTGAGATTGTAAGGCGGATTTTGTGGATTTAATTTTGTAAAATAAAACTAAAAAATGACGGCGTTATTTTTAGAATAAAGAATGTTATTTTAAAGAAAAGTGGTTTTTTTAAAAGCGTCGGTTCAAATTTCAATTTCATTTTATTTTTAAATAGTTTTCGTTTGTCTGTTTTTTTTCTCAAAATCCTTTGGTGTTTCATTTCAATTAATCTTAATTTGATTCGTTATATTTTTAAAGATTTATCTTCTTGTTTACGTTTAATTTCGAATTTAATTGAAATAACGGGTAATTTTTCTAAACGTTTTTGCTTTAGAATGATAGTTCTCTTTACCTATCGAAAGAAATCAGGGTTGGCTAATTTAAAACAAAATGTTTGAAATAAATTTTTAACACATGCAAACCAAATACGCTAAAAAATGCCCCATTTATTGTAAATTTGAATCGTCTTTTTTTTCGAAAATGGCTTCGGATTTCATTCAAAAGCAATAAAGGCTTCGAGCTTAGGAAACATAGCGCCATCTGCCTTAATATCCATTAACTAAATATGTGAAAAAATGGAAGACGACTTTTCAATTTCTATGTTTTATAATTTTGAACGTGCAGACAGCTTTCATATATTACATTTTAAACCCCGTTGGTAGGCGGCGATAAGTATGACCATAATTTGAACTACACACGAAGCCTATATAGGTTCCATCACAGTACATTCTAGCCAAATAGACAAACAATAACGGTAGTTAACGCATGAAGAACTTTGGAATTTTACATCCACCATTTTTCAAGATGGCGTCGTAACTCAACAGCGGCGAAATGTTACTAAGCAACACAAAACATTTCAGTCAAATCAGCTATCAATTCCGACAGCTATCGTGTCAGAAACGTTTGATGTTTTTTATCTGGTATTTTCCAAGATGGCTTCGTATTAAAAAACTAGGTGTCATGTGCAAGATGTGACCCACTTCACAGAAGTTCTCAAATAAATCAGCTAAAAATTCCTACAGCTAACGCGTATATAAGGTTTGTAGTTTTTCTATCTGCCATTTTCCAAGATGGCGTCGTATCAAAAAAACTAGGTGCCATAATGTGCAAGGTGTAACCCACCAACACAGTAGATCTCAACCAAATCATTTAAATTTCCGGCAGCTAAAGCGTAAATAACGTTTTGTAGTTTTTTATCTGCCATATTCCAAAATGGCATCGTAATAAAAAATCGATATCATTTGTAAGGTGTCACCCACCAAGTCACCAACACAGAAGATCTCGCCAAATCAGCCAATAATTCCGAAATATTTCGCGTCAGAACTTGTAGTTTACCGAGGGGTAAGGCAGAATCCGTACACCAAGTTCGTGCATTTAGCACTGTTAAAGGTTTATATTTTCAAGAGTTCGCGAGTTCCATTTAGTACTGTCAAAGGTACGGCAGTGTACACCGAGTTCGCAGAGTGTCTTACCCCTCGTAGTTTACTAGCTCACTAACTTACTAACAGAAAAATTAAAAGACGTGACAGAACCAGCTTTTTATTACGTCATCAAATTAAAAGCTTGAAAAAAATGCAGAATTTAATTGAAAACGGTTTGTACACGCGAAGAAGATATTTTTAACTGAAAACGCGTACGGCAGAAACCGACCAACTTTATGCCACCATTAAATCTTGCATTCAAAAGCCCCGAAACCTTTCAAAAACTTCACCTATAAACGTTAAAAAAATATTTTAATGGTTAAGAATATTTTTAATGGGCGGCGAAGTTGAAACCTGGCGATACTAGACATAAAACTTTATCTTAATGACCGTTTATTTTCGGGGTTTAGATGCGAATTCATTTCAATATTTGGTCAATCCCTCCCGTATACCCCTCACTATCGCCGATTCCGTGATCCACTGATACGTACGTACGGAAAGTAAGGAGATTGGCGCGTTACGACGTTGCGGGGAACTGCGTTTAATAGCATTTTCATCTTCATCTACGTTTGAATCGGCCGTTTGGAAACGGCCGAAGAAAGTCCGCTAGAAGTAGCGGGTAGGACATAAAGCTTATCATCCGAAGCCTATTTTTAGATTATTTAGCCGCGACGTTTTGGGCATTTTCGGGGTCGTTACTTTTCATATTTTCACACTCTCAATTCTTTAAATTCCTTTTATAGCGTTCGCTATTCTAAAATTTTATATCATCATTTCCCGCTGGAAGTCGCTGAAAACTATGAAATAACTTAAAACTGCGAAGCGGAATATAAATGCTCTATTTAAGTTCGATCAAAAGAATATAATATATTGGAATGATTGTTTCAGTATCTTCGAAAGTTATCCTATAAACGTTATTACTAAACTGAAAATCATTTAAAAGTAATTTTCCTTTATGAATCTATAGGCGAAAACTATTCGCTAGTTTTGGAGTAATTTTTTAGGAAATAGCGAGCAACTTAAAAATACAGTTTGGCTGTTATAGTACAGAAGAAGGTGGTAGTTTGGAGTAAAAGGTGTACTC
Source organism: Leiobunum rupestre (assembly GCF_980474605.1). NCBI lineage: Eukaryota > Metazoa > Arthropoda > Arachnida > Opiliones > Sclerosomatidae > Leiobunum > Leiobunum rupestre. The sequence goes on from NC_143387.1 coordinate 55,980,238, forward strand.
TTTTCGTCCCAAAGCGAGCGAATAGTTTTGGCCTATTATTATCATTTAAAGTTACCATTCGTATAAGTAAATTCAAAATAATATAACTTTAAGTAAATTACTTCATATAGAGTTCGAATTTGCTTATCTGGTATCAAGACTTATCCAATTTGAGTCCAATTCTGTTTGATCAAATAATATCGGTCCAATTGGAATAAAGTAATTAAATTAAATAAAACGTATTTTTGGATTGTAATTTTCAACCAAATTTGAATCTGCCAAATTTTTCATATAATTCGGGAATCAAATTTGAATTACTACTTTCTTAATAGATTAGTTTGGAAAACCATAAATTATCGAATAAAACGTTTCATTTATTTACAAAATTTACCAAAAAGTAGTACCCTATTCACCTCGTGATTCCCGGTCGAAAACCTCGCTTCTCCGCCGTTCTTCGCGTAATCTTTTCCTCCTTCTGTACATCCTTGATACAACGTATGTATCCTCGAAATCAATGTTATCAGAGGCAACTGAAGCGGTCAGCTTTTAACATTAATCAACATCCAAGTAACTTCATTATCTGATCAATAGACGAAATTTGAAAATAAGCTCGTGCGGAAAAATCATCTTGTTAATTGAAATTGAAAAATTATCCGATTTCTGCCTAATCTGTAGTCTTCGGTTGTAAAACCTTTTAAAACCGGGTAGAAGTGGATCATGTTATTACGAATGACGCTGGTTTTGGTACTTACGCCACGGTGTAGCTTTAAATTCAATATTAAAATAAAATACTTTTTTTACTTCATATTAATGGCAGACAATAAATTTAACCTAACTCAAATCTAATAATGTTTCTCACGGATCACTTTATTTAGCGGACTATATTTCCGGCTTTAAAAGTGGTCGAAGGTAATAATAATAATAATAATCAGCTAGGCTAATACCCAAGGCACCACCTTAGGCCTAAGTCATCAAGCGACTTTTGAAGCCATTAATTCAGGTGGCCAGGTTACAATGCGTAGGAGGGTGGTGGCAAGCCCCGCATGCCACGAGATCGAGCCAACAGCTCCCTACACTAACTATTACCGTTAACCTCGACAAGTTTTTATGGAAGGGGAAACCGAAGAACTCGGGGGAAAACCCCTTTAACCAGTGATTTCGAGTATAGTTATAAGTCAACAGAATTGAGAGTAATCTTAAACATTTCAAAGGCGCAAAGAAGATAGCAAACATCCACGCTGATCATTTCGAGAAGAGAACAACTTTAAAATTCGATTTAACTTAAAAGCATTTTATAACTTAGATCTCCAAAAAAAACCTACCGTCCCACGTAGCTTTGAAATGGCTCTAGTCAGCGCGACAAAACAAAACCACAAACCATTAGCCATATCGTATAACGAAGGACCAAATATTGAATTGGCAAGCCAACGATTCATTTATGCTAAATTGACCCCGACTGGGAACTCCTCCGGGAAAATGACAGATGCAATAAACATGCTCGAGAATCAAATCAGCCGTACCAAAATAAACACGGATCTAAAAGGTTTCCTTAGTTTTCCAATTTTCTTAATATATAAGTGCCTCGAGAGTAGTGGCAGGGGGGGGGGGTGCCTTTATCAAAATATTCCGTCCCCCATTCTACCATTCCTTTTACGTAAAATCTACAAAATGGCAAAAGGCATTTTCTGTGAACGTTTTATCATGTCTTTAGCAGAAATGCAAAACGGCAAAACTTTGTTCTCGAGGGAAGGGTGGAGGGGATATTTCACCCGAATGTAATCGCGAAATAAATCCCCTTCTTGAGCGAAAGGGTACGCCAGGAACCCGATCGGGAGGGTACGGTTGGCGAGAAAATTTAGCCATGGTTTGGGGGGGGGGGGTTGGGGATGAGGAAATGTAAAACGCCAAGCACGGCCCACTTTGGGGAAAATCCTGGCGCATTTCGCTTTCAGGCAGCGCGCTTTTCAAAACTTTTAAGTTGGTTTTAAAACGAGCGTTTTAAACATTCTCAAGGATGTTTCGCCGTTTGTTTTGTATGGAAGAGTTTGTACGAGGAACGCTCGGAATTGGCTACTTTAGCGGCTGTTTGGGAGGATAATGAAAAAAATAGGTTTGAACGCGAGAAATCTACGAATAATTTGAGTTGTGTACATTAAGTAAAAGTTCAGTTGGTTATTCTTACTGGAGAGTGTTAGGTCGTCCAAAGTGGTATTTCACAAGTGCAAAATGGCGTGGTAAGTTATGGTAAATCACTTTATGGTATAAATTGAAAAATGTTGAGAATATGGTAGTTGATTTCTGTTGATACAAAAATTATGTTCTAATCGACAGTTATCTGTGACACCGTCTAACTTGACGCCTTATTTTTGACCACTGTTTTATGAATTATATTCTTAGTTAACAAATATTTACTATTTACCAATATTTGCAGTTATTTACTATTTATCAATATTTGCAGTTATTTACTATTTATCAATATTTGCAGTTATTTACTATTTACCAATATATACAGTTATTTACCAAAGGTGATTTACTAATATTTGCAGTTATTTACCAAATGTGATTTACTAATATTTGCAGTTATTTACCAAATGTGATTTACTAATATTTGCAGTTATTTAACAAATGTGATTTACTAATATTTGCAGTTATTTACCAAATGTGATTTACTAATATTTGCAGTTATTTACCAAATGTGATTTACTAATATTTGCAGTTATTTACCAAATGTGATTTACTAATATTTGCAGTTATTTACCAAATGTGATTTACTAATATTTGCAAACTAACTATCTAGACGGACTGTCTTGTACATGTTATAATAGATAAAAACAAAATCGCCACTGTTTGTACAATAAAAACGTTCATTTTATTGAACTATGCTACGGCCATTTCGGCGCTAAAACTAGCGCCTTCGTCAGGCTAAATTGACGCTAGTTTTGGCGCCGAAACGGCCGTAGCATAGTTCAATAAAATGAACGTTTTTATTGTACAAACAGTGGTGATTTTGTTTTTATCTATAATATTTGCAGTTATTTACCAAATGTTATTTACTAATATTGGCCGTTATTTACCATTATTTACTAATATTTTCCGTTATTTACCATTATTTATTAATATTGGCAGTTATTTACCTTATTTACTAATATTGGCGGTTATTTACCATTATTTACTAATATTTGCAGTTATTTATCAAATAATATTTACTAATATTTGCAGTTATTTACCAAATAATATTTACTAATATTTGCAGTTATTTACCAAATGTTATTTGTAATATTTTCAGTTATTTACCAAATGTTATTTGTAATATTTTCAGTTATTTACCAAATTCTATTTGTAATATTTTCAGTTATTTACCAAATGTTATTTACTAATATTTGCAGTTATTTACCATTATTTACTAATATGAAACATAGTTTACCATTATTTACTAATATGAAACATAGTTTACCATTATTTACTAATATTAACCATAATTTACTAATATTAACCATAATTTACTAATATGAAGAGTTGTTTACCATTATTAACCAATAGGAACAATTGTTTACCATTATTTACCAATATGAGCTGTTGTTTACCATTATTTACTGATATGAACAGTTATTTATCATTAGTTACTGATATGAACAGTTATTTACCCTTTATTTACAAAATGTGCAGTTATTTACCATTATTTATTAATCTTTGCAATTATTAACCATTATTTACTAATTTTTGCAGTTATTTACTATTATTTACTAATATTCGCAGTTATTTACCCTTATTGAAAAATTGAACAAAATATCACTATACCAAAATAACCTTATTTACCAGTTGAACAAAATATCACTATACCAAAATAACCTTATTTACCAATTGAACAAAATATCACTATACCAAAATAACCTTATTTACCAATTGAACCAAATATCACTATACCAAAATAACCTTATTTACCAATTGAACAAAATATCACTATACCAAAATAACCTTATTTACCAATTGAACAAAATATCACTCTACCAAAATAACCTTATTTACCAATTGAACAAAATATCACTATACCAAAATAACCTTATTTACAATTTTTTACCAAAATAACCTTATATACAATTTTTTACCAAAATAACCTTATTTACAATTTTTTACTAAAATAACCTTATTTACAATTTTTTACCAAAATAACCCAATTTACAATTTTTTACCAAAATAACCTTATTTACAATTTTTTACCAAAATAACCTTATTTACAATTTTTTACCAAAATAACCTTATTTACAATTTTTTACCAAAATTACCTTATTTACAATTTTTTACCAAAATAACCTTATTTACAATTTTTTACCAAAATAACCTTATTTACAATACAAAATAACCTTATTTACAATTTTTTACCAAAATAACCTTATTTACAATTTTTTACCGAAATAACCTTATTTACAATTTTTTACCAAAATAACCTTATTTACAATTTTTTACCAAAATTACCTTATTTACAATTTTTTACCAAAATTACCTTATTTACAATTTTTTACCAAAATTACCTTATTTACAATTTTTTACCAAAATTACCTTATTTACAATTTTTACCAAAATTACCTTATTTAGCAATGGTATATACAATATTAAATCAATAATAAAAGTAGGATTTTTACTATAATGATAATTGCTAAATTACAAAATTGAGAATAAATATGAATCTGCTATTTCTAGGAAATTTATGATATACTAGTTACAATTATAGATTAATGATGGTAATAGATCTATAATCAAAGTTTGTCTTCGCCTTCCAGCTGTACCTTGGCATATTTATTTCTTCGTAGTACCTAAATTTCGTAGCCAATCCGTAACCCTTAAGGGACTAATTGTTTTAAAGATGGGAACGTCTACCTGTTACCACTAGTAAAGGCTAGAAACCATTCGTATCGCATCGCTTTCAGTACCCGGTATTATTGATTTCTAAAACAATTAGGGCAACATTTGACTCGACTTTCCAGCGAAACTGGTAGTTTTGTTTTTAGGGAGGGGGGAAGCTTTTCTGGCGGGGGGGAAGCTAGATTTATTCCGTATTTGTGTTTCTTGGAAAGACCGATTGATGTTTGGTGGCAGGCGATCGTGGCTTTTAAGGATTTAAGAGGATGCGGGGGAACGATGCTTTTAGCGAGTACTGGCTAAAGATACCAAGTAGAACGGCTGCACTTAGAAATAGAGGGAGAGCGAGATCAACTTGGGAAATTTTAAATGCCAACAAACACAAACGAATTGAAGAATAGAGAGTGAAAAAGATTGAAATTGAGATGGGAAGACATTTGGGAAATGAAATGATACAATCTTTGCGCTCGTAAATAAGGACCACTTTAAAGCTAGAATGAGAAACGTTTGTACTCTCCCGGGACGAGAAATTGGCAATTTTTCACCCGCGCGCCTGCACTACACTATTTTCATTATTGAAAAACCCACTTAAGTATATATATGTACAGGAAACTGCGTTACGCCTTGTATCCAGCCCGTGCTTCCCTGTAGCGCTCTGGTGTATAGTAAGTTTAGCGGATTAAACTATGCACGTGTGAACTAAGGGAGCATATATATATATATATATATATATATATATATTTATTCCTAGAAATATTCCTAGGAGGATCTCTAAAGTTAGTTCTCTATTGTTGTAGTATATTTTGCTGTATTTTCCCAAAAACTTTCCAAACTCTTGGTTACTGTAAAACCCGTGACGCGGGCCAATATCCGGTCAGGCCGTCAGAGCAAAGAATATAAAGCCCCAGGAATGGAAGGATTGATATTTTTGGCCGCGTGTTTTGGCCGAGCTAGAAACTTCCGGCAAAGCAATTCAGAGTAACCGGAAACGGTTAACGCAACCCGGTCTCTCTTTAAAAACGAGAGGCGCAAAAGTTCCACTAGAAGGAGCTACACCTTCCATTCCTGGGGCTTTATATTCTTTGGTCAGAGGTTTCGAGGAACCATGGCCAAGACTCAAGAAAGAGAGCTGCTCCGAGTGCGGTCAAACTAAGACCTAAAACTAAAAGTTCAGTGCGGTTATATTTCGACGTGATTTAAATTATTTAACGTTATAAACCAAGTACGGGCATAAGGATGTGAGTTCGCGACTGCAGCGCGTTCTCAGCCGTAAGGACCACGAGTCATCAGCTTCATGCCGTAAGATCGTGACCAGCCGTCGTAAGAAACAAAGGAGTCAAAGAGTGACGTCATCGCATCGATGAGTTAAGTACTACTAACCTTTTAATCACCCGCTTGCGCAAGCCAAGGATTCGATCCACTAACAAGGAGACGACCCGAGGTGTAACACACCGATTTGGTTCCAACTCGGGGCTTTGGTAGACCTTCATGTAACTTGAAACACCCTAAAGGGAAATGTCTCTATAGGCAACCGTTTTGCCATGGCAACCAAAAATGTTTTTGACAACACAAAATGGAAATTTTCCCATTGAATATAACATGGGAATCTGACCAATTGTAAGGGTACCCCGTGTAAAAAAATTTAAATTTTTTAAAATGCTAAAAATAGAAAATATAAATAAAAAAATAATACAAAAGTTCGAAATTGATTAAAATTTTTACAGAGGGTACCCTTAAAATTGGTCAGATTCCCATGTTATATTCAATGGGAAAATTTCCTATTTGTTTTGTCAAAAACGGTTGCTTACGGAGACATTTCCCTTTAGGGTGTTTCAAGTAACATGAAGGTCTACCAAACCCCCGAGTTTGAAGAAAATCGGTGTGTTACACCTCGGGTCGTCTCCTTGTAAGTGGAGTTAGTCAGCCTGACTAACAATTGTAAGTCAATGGCAGCGGGCTATCGATATTTCGTATACCGTAATTAGAAATTAGAAATTATCGTTACGTACGATTAAGACTTGTAATACTAAACTGTGACCTCTAATATTGTTTTTATTATAAATTTAGTTTTAAGCGGCAATGCACTGATTAGTTTAGGGTTAGTACGTAACCATACGGATTTGTTTATATGTATAGTCTTAGGCCCAATTAAACAGTAACTTAGCGGACATTTTTCTACGCTAATATTAATTGGAGAGCATTACCTAACGTTGTATATATACTTTGTTTAATCTTAATTAAATATTCATGTCAGTTTTATTAATTAGAGATCCTTCTCGATAATTGACCTACAATTAGAACACCAATTTGATTATATTAATTAGACTTTTGTATAGCAGTCTCCACTAAGCTGGTTGCCAGTCAGTTTTGGTTAGGGTAACCGGGGGACTCGCTACACCCTCCAAAATTAAGAAAGCTCCCAAGGCAAAACGCAGTATAGAGTAATGGAAGTGCTATAAGTCACCCATGCTTTTTCCTATTCATAAAAAATTCGCGCCCACAATGGCGGCCATGGCCAAAGCTACGGAGTGCTACTACTCTATATACCAGGTATATCTGGTCTATGTGGTCTTGTAGGAAGTGCAATCTAGGTATCTTTGGGATACCAAAGTTTTTACAATGCTCTATATGCGGAGAAAACTGTCTACTCTTTTTTCTTTAACGGCAATGGTGAGTCAACATTCAAGGGTCTCTCCTGTAAGGCGAATAAAAATGAGGATCTCCTTATAAATACCCCCGGAAGAAACAAGCTTCTTCTCAAGGACATACCGGACTTAGCCCTTTCGGTTGACTCAGACATAGATTAAAGCGCAAACTGGGTTCATCTGTTAAACTCATACTTCAGCCCTACCATAACGTACGCTCTAAGGATAGTGTCATAGACAAACTGATTATTTTGTTACAATCAATTACAACAGCCGTTAAATCAGTTGAGAATGAATTACGAGTTGTCACAACTCAAAATAAATGGTTGCAAATTAAATTAGAAGAAATAAATCTTCAACATGTAGGACTCAAAACCGACGTGGGCGAACTTATTAAGTCAGTAGGATATATGTTACCTAAAGCTTTAAATATCCTAATAGACGCCTCCAATAATACATCTTTAAGCGAAATTAATTAACAACAACGTGATTTGGCAGTGCAAAATTAAAAATAAGTGGAACTTTCAAATGCCACTTTGAAGCGCGAATCTTTAATGCCATTAAACGTACCGAATGAGCAAACTTGCGTCATGAACACCATTAATTCGAATTCGAATACGAAATATACTGAAGAGACGAATCTGACAGATGAAGCTATAGGTCACCAAAGTTAATAAGTTTAAAAAACCCGAGTCAAATGATCACACACCTTCATTGATCGGGTACCACCCAAAAGCAGACTCAAATTGGTCGTACGCAAAGCGGAGGAAAACCAAAAACTCAAGTGGCACCAATAGCGGCAAGTTTTACAAATGCACCGTTTAACGTTGTCCCAAAAGACAAAGTAACTATCCTGCCAAAAAAAATGCCGTGTTCGTATCGAGATTTGAAGCAAAGTACGTGTTTAAACTTAAAAAAATGGTTAGTTGAAACTCATGGCTTCAAGACGATTAGTTGTCTTAAATTGAAAACGAAACATGATGAAATTCATCATGTGGTAATGATGAATTCTCGCAGCTCTTAGATCCCAGCAAGTGGCCGACTGGTGTTATAGTCAAGATATTTCGGGGGCGTCTCTTTGGAAATCAAATTCAACATGAAGATGTAACGCTGCTAGATGACCTTGGGCACAGAAAACCGTGTTAGACAACCCACTATACCGATAGTTAATCATAATTCACCAAAAGTATTGACGGAAACCTAGCTTGAAAACAATCTATGATTTTTATGACTGAGCGCACTTTTGAAAAACTTCAAATAACTTATCAGAACGTAAGAGGTCTGCAAACTAAATTAGACCAGCTACATACTTCGTTAATTACTTTCGATGCAGATATAATCTGTGTCACCGAGACCGGCCGAAATAACTGGTTTTTTTTTCAATAAAGACTTCATACCAATGCACTATTTTCCAAAACTCCCAAAAAACGGCATAAATTCCCCATCGAATATTTCAAAAATATTTTTGCATATTATGAATCCGTGTAAAATCAGATTGCACCCACATCAATTTTGATAATCAGTGACCCCTAGCGGTGAAACTAACCCCCCTGGTGGAATATCGCGACAGCACTAATCGCAATCTGTAGTTTTCCATTGGGCTAGTCAATTTTAAAAATTTCCGAATTTTCCCACTGCCCATTTGGTTTCCGCCACCGAAAGAAAAGTGAAAAATCGCATTTTCGTCCATTTTGGCAGAGGTTTTTCTACCATTTCAAAATTTTAACGACAACTACTAGTACAAAACCCCAAAATTATCTTCTAATTACTTTCACGCGTTGGAACATAGTGCAATGCTCTTAGAACACTCCGTGCTGATAGCGTCAAGACTACTGCTGATACCAGAGGCGGATGCTCTCTTATTTTATTGAGGAAAACTATTAATGTTATTAGAAGAATAGATTTAGAATTAACTAGCGAATGAGTTTGGAAGAAATAACAAAAACTTAATTATAGGTAATCATTATTTATCTCCTTTGCTTCCGACAGTGACTTTATATAATAAGTTTGCCCTATCACCAAAACTCATTAACTCAAATAAAAACTATCTGACTCTTGGTGATTTTAATGTCCCGGGAATCGATTGGCTTCTTAACAATTGTGATCAGTGTATGAATTGTATTAAACCCAGAGTAAATGTAGTTTCGGACTTTGTAGATAAAATATCTAAACCACCGGTGGACTGGGAATGAGTCCAAGGTTAAACGCAAAAAAGTAAGAGAACACCAACACGTTTAAAAAAAAGCATTTTGACTTTGGAAATTGTTTTCGTCGTTAGTCTTAAGTTTTGTGTTCGCCCAGAAGGCGTATAGGATAAAGTACCGCTCTTGTTTCCCTAATAACGCTTAGTTTTCCCTAAATATTGGTGTCCTATTACTTTTTCGCGTTTAACTTTGGACTTGGTAAACGACCTGGGCCTTGTTCAGATTAATAATGACTTCAAAACCTCTTTGGTAATATTCTAGACCACGTATTGATAAATGACGTCCAGTTGACTGTAAAGCTAAATTCTGCTCCTCTTATAGACATTGATGTCCCACATCCTCTACTATCCGTTAATGTTATATGACCACTACTTTTAATTCTTTGAGATATAAGTGAAACTCAAGATGTAGACCAAGCTGTATGTAAACTTACCAATGTTATCTCAGAATTTTTAAAGTTGCATATCCCTAAAATTGGAATAAAAGCGTAAGAAAAAACTGAAACACCCGTTATGGTTCACGGAAGAGCTGAAATAAAGTTCTCTCCCGAAAAGCTTATTAACATAGAAAGTATAAGAGACTAAGAAAAGACATGGATAGAAACAAAGTTACGAAAGCCATCTCGGGAGTTACTTTCTCGCGATAGGGATACCTACGCCAATTCTATTATTGAAAGAACTAACCCTTCTTTATTATGGTCGTATGTTAATGAAAAGATTAAAAGTAATAAAAGAGATGACATTATTATAGAAAACGATTGCAAATTTATTGCAGATAGTAAAGAACTTGGTACCTTATCGAACAAGGAACTTTCCATTAGGGGTGATCGACATATTTTCATCATCACAGAGGGGAATGTCAAGGAAGCTATACCGCAATTGATACCAATGAAAGCGTTTGGCTATGATAATCTCCCTGCATAAGTAATAAAAGGTGGCGAGGATGTATTATCGCCAATATTGTGTTCGGTCTTTAACTTATCTTTAAAAAGTGGTCGATTTCCTTGATCAATCGAAAGTCTCCTTTGTACTCCCCTTGTTTAAAAGGGTCGTAAAAGTAGCATCGATAACTACTGGCCCATATCGCTTATTACTGTATTAGCCAAAACAATAATGCATATATATATAATTGGTTTAAAGTATAATCGTCACCCAGGAACACGGTTTTTGTTGTAACCGTTCAACAACCACAAATCTGATGGCATTTGTCACAGATATAGAAACTCCCTCAATAATCGCGGTCAAACTGACTGTATACAGGATGTTTCGAAAGGTTATGCAAAAATTTTAAGGTGTTGTAGGCTGTAGCGGACTGGGTCTAATATTTTGGGCTGCCAGAAGACAAAGGGCCCCAGCTTTAACAACTACAACGCTATCATGTTTGAGGGGCCCACTTCATGAACGGTCCGTGGGGCCCACCTGCCATTGGGCAGGTTCACTCTATGGCCAGTCCGCCACTGGAACTTGTAGGGGGTAAGTTGAGAAGTATGCCCGTATAAGAGCAAAACCAAGCAGCAGTGACTTTAAATACGGTTTAAGTTTACTTTTTTTAAGCTGGTTACTTCGATTTGATTACAAAGTCCTTTTTTACCTATCACACGAACCCAAACCTTAATGTTCGCATTTCCCTGCTGCTTGGTTTTGCGCTTGTTGCCGCCTACTTCCAGTGGCTAGTAGACCACACTTGGAAGCTCTTTGGCGCTCTTTTCACTCATCGTAGGAAAATGGGAAAAAAACAGGTATACTTCTCAACTCACCCCCTACAACTCCTTAACATTTTTGCATAACCTTTAGAAACACCATGTATATCTAGATGATTCCAAAGCCTTTGATATACTTATTCGTACTACGGCATGGACGTTACTATTCTTAAATGCATAGACAGTTATTTATAAGATAAATCAAATATATTAAAAATCTATGGTATAACTACAAAGATAAGCTACGTTTCTAATATTGGAATACCACAAGGCTCAGGCTTGGGTCCACTACTGTTTAATATATTTGCTGATCATCTTAGATATTCTATAAAAAATAATTCTTAATTAAAAACTTAAGCCGATGACATTAAACTGTATAAACAATTTAACAGTCTTCTGAAGGATTTTCAGGGTCCCCCAATTGACCAAATTACGTTTTAACTTGATTAAATTAAATTTTTAAAATCAATTTAAATATATTCTTAACGTTTTTGAAATTTTTGAAATATTTCATTTTTTAAAAGGTTTCACAGGGAAAAATCCCAAATGATGTTGTCAAAAACGTTTTCGGTTGCCATGGCAAAACGATAGCCCGTCGCAAATTTTCCCTTGCAGGTTTTTTAAGGTGCATGGAGGTGTACACTATACCCGAGTTTGAACAAAATCGGTGATTATCACCTCGGGTCGTCTCCTTGTGAGTGAAACACGGTGATTTTCAAACTTAAGCTTCAAAGCAAGCGCTGTCAACTCTTACTCGCCTCTGATATACCATGGTAACTTAACAAACGTGTTTTATACTACCAGTTAAAAACCAACGTTACGTCAATTTTAAGTAGGGCACTTTAAATATTGGCTTTGATAAATTATTAACGGAACCTAATAGTAAAGACGATTAATAGTACTTGTTGCTTTAACAAAGTAACCAGTTCAAAGACCCAAATCTTAGGCTTTTTAAGAGCTATGGCTTATTGCAACAGTCTGGAAAGCTGCTGGTGAAAACTTGTCAACGGCCTAGATTTATGCAAATTAAATCTAATAATAAACAATTTATAAGTCGGATCTAATTCTATACGCAATCTTAAGTACGATAAATTAATTTACCCTTAAGCAAAATCCTTCGAACGTCTGTCACTAGTTTGTGAGGCGGGAAACGAATATTCGAAAAAGTGGCAAATCACTTTTATTTTATGAACCAGAACGTTGAAAAGACGACCAAATTTCTTTTACTACTTTGTGGGCAGAAAATAACACTAGTTGGGCTGATGCGATAATCCATAAATAACCCAAAAGCCTTGGTGAAACCCAGCTACCCAAAAAAGTTGTAATAACCCGAATTGGGTCAAAAGTGACTCAAAATGGGTCAAAAAATATTTTACCCAACCATTTTTATAGCAAGTATTTTCATATAATGGTAGAACGTATTCAGAGCAAATTTGCCCATTTATATCGTAATTATTTTATAAATACGGGTACTTATGACCTCACGCTTATCGCCAGAAAAATAAAACGTCGGAGTGGGTAGTTTGGGCCTATGTGGAGTGTATAAAAATATACTAATACTAAGATCAGATGCTCTTTTAATAAACAAAATAATAAATAACCAGATTGATTGCTGTTCTGCTAATGAATATATGGTCAAAATTCCCCAAAAAAACGTTCGTTGTCAAGATTTATTCTATCCGAGAAAGAAAGATAATTAATGTCTTGGTAGAGTGCAGGTAAACAGAATATGTTATCTTTTTAGACCACAATAGGAAAAAATTCCTAAACTAACTAAATAAAATACTAATACCAAACAAGATTATTGTTTTGTATTCTGATTGGGTGTTTTTAGAATTTAATCGTTAGGTGTACAATTTTATTATTTTTAAAAAATCTGTGTATTATGTATTTATAATGTAAATTATGACATCATTTTATCCTGTAAAAAGTACGCCTGTATGTTGTTCTGCACGAAATATTATAATATATACAGGGTGTTTCAAATTGCTCGATCAGACTATTTTTCTCAAAAACTATTTAACGTACATTTTTGAAATTTTCAGGGTGTGTAATTTCATTATAGATCTCTTCAATTGTTAAATTTAAAAAAAACGAATAACTTTTATCGGTTTGGAAAGATTTATTTTTTCACCGGTAGGCGGTACACCAAAATGTTCAACGAGAAAATTGTAGGGAACATCCGAAAACATCCAAATAAAGTTGGTTCGGATGAAATAGGTCTACTTAAAATGAGTTATGAGGTCAAGAAAAAAAACATGTTGAAACAAATAGGCAATAGCTTTTTACCTTGCTTTATTCAAAACCAAATCTTAACAATTGTAATTAATGGAGGTATAGTTCAATAATAGCTCCCTCGGCGGCAATACAGGTTTCAGCACGATACAGCCTATTACGAAATGCGCTTTGAATCATAGCTGGTGTTACAAGTCGGCAAGCTTCAACTTTCTTTGACGTAAGTCGTACAGGCTCGTAACCCCAGATCAAAAAAATCAGGTGGAGTTAGGTTAGGAGACCATGCTGGCCATCTCACGCGACCGTTGTTTCCAATCCATCGCTCATGAAACTCCCTGGTTAGATATTACGATGCTGGTGTGCTGGTGCGCCGTCATGCTGGAACCATAGACGTCAGTAATCAGCCAAAGGTTTATCATCTAGCTCGTTAGCTACTTCGTTTTGAAGAAAAGCTAAATAGTTTTGCCCATTTAGTCGATTTGCTAGAAGAAACGGGCCTATAAGGCGGTCGCCGATGAGGCCAACCCAGAAATTTAGACGGAATCGTTGTTGGTGATTATGAGGAAATCCCCAGTGCGGATTAACATCATTCCACATATGGTTATTTTGGTGGTTATATGGCCCATCTCTCGAGAAGGAACATTCGTCCGACACCAGCAGTAAACGAAGGAAATCTGGATATTCGACGGACATGTTACTGAACCAGTTGGAAAAGTCTACTCTTCGTTGCATATCTCCTTCGTGTAGTGCCTGGTGAAGAGTTTCACGGTACGGGTGCAAGTGGTGACGATGTTAAACTCTCCAGACATAGGAAACAGACAAATCTAGGTCATTACTCCCTGCTCTAACGCTGCTTCGGGGATACACCACAAAGTAGTTGAGGACTCTGTCTTCCATGTCGATGTTATGATGTTACCGGTATTTTGGAAATCTCGAACAACTCGCAAGACAGTAGTATGACTTGGTCGGACGTTAGGATAACGCGTAGAAAGTAACTCAATAACTCGAACTACATTGCGGTTACATACACCAAGAAATAATTCTACCATAAAAGCGCGTTGTTCACGAGAATAAGGCATACTTTAAATGAAGGGATAATCAATAAAACCTCAATGACATTGGTGTTGGAATTACAATAAACAATTAAGGTAAATATGAAAATGACAAAAACCCTGATAAAAATACCTTGGTCTATTACCATAACGGTTTTTTTAAATAAATTTATTAAATAAAAACCAATAGCAAACAAATGAATAACATTTATTCATATTTGGTTCGAAAAAATCAAAGATAATTCTCTCAAGAAACAAACAAGTTGGTACTAGGAGGCAACGGTTTTTTAGCTATTGCCTCGCGCTCCTAGTATCAACATGTTTTTTTCTTGACCTCATAACTCATTTCAAGTAGACCTATTTCGTCCGAACCAACTTTTTTGGACGTTTTCGGATGTTCCCTACAACTTTCTCGTTGAACATTTTGGTGTACCGCCTACCGGTGAAAAAATAAATCTTTCCAAACCGATAAAAGTTATTCGGTTTTTTTTTAAATTTAACAATTGAAGAGATCTATAATGAAATTACACACCCTGAAAATTTCAAAAATGGTTTTTGAGAAAAATAGTCTGATCGAGCAATTTGAAACACCCTGTATAATTACATTCTTCATTCAATAAATAGTTTAGTCGGTGCCTACGTGAATAGCAGTAATGGCTTGAGCTGACTGGTGTTTATAATTTAAATCTTGGTGATTAGGAGTCGCATCTTTAATTGGTGAAACATCTTGACTCGAATTAGTAGGAACAGAACATTCAATTTCTTCTTCTTCTATAGAAGTAGTATTTATAGAAGGTTCGGAATAAAGGTCACTGTCAAAGAAATTACATTTGACTGAAATCAGGTTACGACTAGAAGGATTTACATTTTCAGACTTATTAATAACGGAAGGATCTTCTAATAAAGTTTTCTGAACACCAGCTAACGAGCTCGGGACATTGGCGAAATTGCGCTTTGCGCTATTTGAAACGGTGTTTGTTATCGGAGAAAGAGATGCTCTTATTAGAGAGGCCACGGCATCTTTGGTGTTGAGTCTTTTATTTGCATTTGATTGAAGATTCAGGTTCCCAGTATCTTCTTCTGGTTCAAATGGTATTGAACCAGGCAACAAACGCTTCACATTGTTACAGGAGACACTGAAGTCTTTAGCTTTAAAATGCTTGCTGCAAACCAGCGGTTTTTTTGGGTACGACCCACTTAAAAAAAACACTATAAAACCCACTTTTTTAAAACAAATGTGGGTTGGTTTTTTACCTCTCCGAGGGGACTATGTCCCCTAGGAGGGGTTATACAATCACCGTGTCTGTCTGTGGGTCTGTGGGTCTGTCTGTCTGTCTGTCAGTCTGTCTGTCAGGCCTGCGAACGCGTTCGCATTTTCGGGGCAAAATGTAATCACTGCGTACGCAGTTTCTTGAGATCTCTGCGTTCGCAGTTTCTCGAAGGGTTGGCAAAACCACCGTGTGACGGTGAGCGTTAGCGGATTCATTTGCGGTTGGGTTTGGTTGGTGGTTTTTCGCTCACCATCGTGACGGTTTGGTGTATTAAGTTTTTGAAATGTTTATGCGTAGGTTGTGAGTGTTGAGTTTGTTGTGTTTGTGTTCTGATGGTTATGCATGTTGAGTTTGTTGTGTTTGTATGGGCGTTTTCTCTCCAACTTCTTCTTAATGACTCTGGGACGGACTGAGTGCTGAGTGTAATGCTACCTCTCAACGTCCAATGGCAGGGTTTCCACCAGTTGTACACGGTATTCGTCTTAGTACCAATTTGCGATCACATCGGGCGGGATTTGAACCCGAGACCTCCTGCTTGACAGGCGGACGTTCTACCACAGAACCACCGACACTTGTTACGCTTCATTGAAAATTAGACCTTCAGCTTTATCGGAAGCGTATTTAATAGAGTACGAAATTTTGGTTTAATTGAAATAGAATTGAAAATGAAATTATTGCATCGAAGAAATTCTAATTTAGCGTTTCTCTATTGATTAAAAACAAATGCGCCACCCAGGTTTCGAACCCAGGCCTTTCGGCTTGGTAGTCGAGCGCTCTACCACAGAACCACCGATAGCTGCTTAGGTTCACTGAAATTAAGACACGCATCGTAAGCATAATAGGTAATAAAGTCTTTTTTTATGAATGAATTTATGAAGGCCTAATCTGTTTTTTTACGAATGAAATTTTAAAGGTTAAATCTTGTTTTAGCGCAGTCAGACGAGATAAGAGGGTTAAAGGGTAGACCCTGTGGGTGGTCCACTTTGTTAGTTTTTGGTTATTTATTTAAGGGTATTATTAACGACCTATCTATAGTTGTGTTAATTCAAAGAAGATAATTTAACGTTTATTGCTTTAAGAGCTGGCGGTTAGTCAAGTTTCTCTCTGTGCTTTGTTGATGGTAAGGTTTTTGCTTCTTGTAAATATATTTGGTGTGGATATTTGGATATCCACGATTTCTAACGCAGTCAATGATTTCCTGGGTGTGTGAGTCATTATATGATATTGGAAATTGGACGGCATTGGTCTTTTTCATGCGGTATGTGTCACAACGTTAAAGATGCGGCAAGTATTTCGTAAGCGAGAAAAATACAATTACCATCTGTAGATATTTATTTCATTAAAATTTGCTTAGTATTATATTCAACTGATAAACATTTACTGTAAAAAGGGTTAAATTCAATTGTGCATTGTTTTAGTAAGTCTAACTCGCTGTTGTAACTACTTAATTTATAATATTCTGAATAAATTAAACTCGATTGTTTCGTCTCAATTATTTAAAACTAAAATTAAAATTTTATACCGGGCAGGGTTTGAACCGAGAATACGTTTTTCGTAAATAACTCTGAATTGCGGAGATATCTTTGGGGTCGTATCGAGAAATTAATACCACTACGGACCATTCTTCCGAGGAGAGGTATATTTTGGCTTGCCAACTTGTTTATAAGAAAGACTTAGTTCACAATTAAATTAATTTTAAAACGTGTTTATTTAAAATTCTTAAATATATGTAGTGTTCGGAATTGTTTCTTCATTATCCACAAATTTTAGGATTTATTTAAAAAACGTTGGTAAAAAGGATATCATTTTAACTTATTTAACCATGTTTTTTTACGTAACCAAGCATTTATTTAAATAATTGCTTGTTTTATTTAAACAATAGGCTTATTCACTTTCGATTATTTAAACATTTTAAAAGTTTTATTCAACTATTGGTTATTTAAATAAATATTATTTAAATATCGCCGAGCTTATTTTATTCATGGATAAAAATTAATCGAAAGCCAAGCACTAAATATATGGTTCATAGATTTTACTAGAAATGTCTTAAATTTTATTAATATCACGAGTCGAAGGTGGGGTGGCGGAGTGGTTAGCACTTTGGCCTCGCAGCAAGAGGAGCCGGGTTCGATCCCAGCTAGTGACACTGGTTGAAAATCCGGAACCACTCATTCTGCGTAGAGTTTGCAAGTTCTCTCCCCACTGGTTAAAGGGGTTTTCCCCCGAGATCTTCGGTTTCCCCTTCCCATAAAAACTTGTAGAGGTTAACGGTAATAGTTAGTGTAGGGAGCTGTTGGCTCGCGTGGCATGAAGGGCTTGCCACCACCCTCCTACGCATTGTAACCCGGCCACCTGTTACTTGATCACGCACAAGCAACATTGCTTATATGGTCGAAGGTGGTGCCTTGGGTATTAGCTCTATTTAATAAATAAATAAACAAGGAGACGACCCGAAGTGTAACGCGCCAATTGTTTTTGGTAGATCTTCATGTAACTTGAAAAACCCCAAATGGAAATGTGTTCATAGGCAACCGTTTTGCCATGGCAACCAAAAATGTTTTTGACAACACAAAATGAAAATTTGACCATTGAATATAACCTGGGAATCTGACCATTTTAATGGTACCCCTTGTAAAAGTTTTAATCAATTTCAAACTTTTTCATAATTTTCTTATTTATATTTTCTATTTTTAGCATTTTCAAAAGTTTAAATTTTTTACAGATTCCCATGCTATTTTCAATGGGAAAATTTGCATTTTGTGTTGTCAAAAACATTTTTGGTTGCCATGGCCAAACGGTTGCCTATGGAAATATTTCCCTTTAGGGTTTTTCAAGTTACATGAAGGTCTACCAAACCCCCGAGTTTGAACAAAATTGGTGCGTTACACCTCGGGTCGTCTCCTTGTAAGTAGCTCGAGGAATGTTTCCAGGACCCCGCAACGGTCCTTGCTCAAGGTAGGCCTAATACGGGTTTTCCGAATTTCTTAAATAATGTCTATTAATTAATCCACTAAAGGTCGCTTGCCAAACAACCATGATTCTGCCCGCGAATTGCCCCAAATTAAAATCAGAATTGAAACGAAGAGCGCCTCTAGTGGCAAATAGGCCTTCTTTATAACGTTGGCGCCGGTTAAGTTAATGGATTTTTAAATAATAAATAACACGGCCGAAGAGGTAATTAAAGAAAATTCCGTCACAGATAAATTTTAAAGTAGTCCAGTTTAAATTTATACCTATTTCATAATTTACTAACTTACCAGTCAAGCTCGTGAACTAAAATTAGTGTATTTTTTGCAGAGGAAAATGTACCTTTTTCGACCCAATTTGTGATTTATTACTTGAGGGGGGCCAGTATTGAGCTTGATCGCTAATCCGTAGGTGGAATCTTTGTTCAGCAAACTAGAATCTGTCTAATCAACAAACACTTTTTTAAGTAGAAACTAATGCGCTATTTATAAAGTAACGTTACAAACAGCGCAAATATTTAGAAGAGCAGATTGTTAAAATTTCTTCGGTGTAGTTCGGAATACAGGGCGTTTGTTTTTTCTCTGAAAGGATTTTTATTTCAAAGACTAGAGTTTTGAAATTTTCAGTTTATGAAATAGGCAACTATCTAATTTCTGAATTTCAGAGGAGTTTTTTTTTAATTTACGTTTTGACCACTAGGTGATAGTCGAAAACTAGCTACCAACGATAAAGTTGTAGAGCATACTTGAAAACGTACAAATAAAGTTGGTTCGGTTGAAAAATATGAAAATCTTTTTCAATTATCTAATATTTAACCATAACGGACGATAATTTCTGATTATATTGAAATTACTTTAAAACTTTTTATACAAGTACCACTTCATAACTTCTTTTAATGCGGACACTTTAATCGAAAATGGTCTTTTTGTTTTGCAAGAAATTTCATACTTTCTGCGCGGTCATGGCAACTAGGAGTAACAAACACAAGGAGAACGCAGCTAGTCTTTATACACGCTAACGCAGTATTGTGTACAAATTTCATTGGACGAGCGTTTTCGCTCAATATTTTACGGGCGGGGGGAAGACAATTTCCAAATTTCCCCCTTCCGACGGCTGCAGGCGCTAATGAAAAATGTACGCAAGAAAATCCACGACTTTTGACTGACTGCATTCTCCTTGCGTGGGGTGCTGTGTTTGTTGCTCCTAGAACACATGATATTATCAAAAACCGTCATTGATGACATCAGAATATTTTGTACTTCCTCCCTTCGAAATCGGCTTATTAGTTTTGCACCCTCCAGCGTGTCGACCATTTTCCAAGATGGTGACGAAAGCCTTCGCTGAAGCCTGGTGACTTTTGAGAGGTCATATAGTTCAGCAACGCTCATCATAAACATCGCGATCGGTGAGAAATACGAGAGCCCCCGTTGTACTGGAAATAGAGATATATAACTTTTTTGGGGAAACCAAGCTTTATAGATCTTGCTTTGGAAGCTCTACAAACTTCGTGTATTAGGTCCGATTGGCCAAGGTTCCCAAAGCTTACGAACGGGAACTAAATACCT
This sequence comes from Leiobunum rupestre, assembly GCF_980474605.1. NCBI lineage: Eukaryota > Metazoa > Arthropoda > Arachnida > Opiliones > Sclerosomatidae > Leiobunum > Leiobunum rupestre. Next base: position 56,000,712 of record NC_143387.1, read on the forward strand.
GCCGTATATTTGCAACGGGGCTTTTAAGCTTTAGTCTCTCGTATTTAACACGTTCCCCGTCTTACGACCAAGGCTTAACGTCAAGTTTTAATCGTAAGCTATATAATAAACATCTTTTCAATAGGACAAAAATAAATTAAAATACGAAAATCTGTACACCCACGTTATGTTTATAAACAAATATTGTTTTAGATTAATTAATTTTTAAAGACTTACGAGTAATTTTGTTCGCCGGTTAGACTGAGAAATGGCTCAAGTGATTAAATTAAAATGTTTCGCTGCAGTTACGATAGGGGGCGATACTTTACGGGGTCTTTTGGGTGTTATGCGGAAAAGCATTGAATATGATTTCCTTTGGAGGAGCCACTCGCTTTAAGACGAAGGAATAATTTCTAAATGTGAATAAATACTAAATATTCTTTGTAATCTAAGGCTTACGGCCAGGCTTTGTTTTACATTGTATAAAAATATTACGCCATAAAGTGGCATCTTGTGAAGAGCCATTTCCGTCGTTTTATCTGTCACTCTCCCAAGCTTAAAAAGAGTATGAACAGAATGCAGAAATCTTCTATTAACAGGCACTACGATTTTTATTAAAAGTAACTAGCGCAATCGTTTGTGAAACCTGATGGCAGAAATGTGAAATTAGTTTATCCAACATAAACGTGGAAGTTCATAATTCCTTTAAGTCAAGACGACGGAACGGACGACGTTATGACGTAGGGGAAGTTATTCTTCACTAGATTGGGGAATGATAATTTGCAGCCACTGACATTCGGAATCAAACTATTGTTCAAAAAGATATGACAACCAAATTTCATAAATATTTCCGTAGTGAACTTACTCGTAAATAGGAGATCGAGTTGCCAAAAAAAAGCAATTACATTTTATATTTACCCAAAAGTGAAAAACATTTTACTGATTGGTCCAAATCCTTTTTCCACTTCTCCTAATAAAAGTAGATACGCCCCTGGTTCCAAATCCAAACCGCATTGGCAAAATTAAGCTTTCCAATTAAACAAATCGAAAACTAAATCAGGCGAATCATTCTGGAAAACACGGCGAAACCGGCTCGCCACCGGAGCGAGGGTGCATAAAAAATAAAGACCAGCAAAGTTTTCCCCGGCCTTAATCCTCAATACTTATCCCCGTAATCCGCGGGTAGCGCGTTCCCCGAGAATTCTAAGTCCCTGGGACCCCATCACGCCCTCACTTTTGCTCGCGCCGCGCGCTCCTTTTTCGCGAGTAAAGGTCCCAGGGACCCAAAGTACTAGTAATAGCGTCTTCTGTTTGAACGGGCGTCGCTTATAATCCCTACCTTCGGCGGACTCCTACCCCTTTACTCTCTCTTCTCTGTAGGAGTGGGACGCTCAATTAGCGGAAGATGGCGAAAGTGGGAAACAGGCTCTTCCTTCGGAAAGTACGACTAAGAATACACCGAGCGAAACACTTCTTTACACACAGGGTGAGCGAGGTTAAGCAACGCGCTGCGAGGCTAGAAATTGTTTTCATTATATGGGAATGCCATAATTATCGCGAAACCCGTATTAATTGCCATCTGCCGCAACTTTCCACACACACAATTCAGTGTCGTAATCTACTCCACGTGTCGTTAATTTTCGTTCTTCACAAGAGCCAAAAGTTTTAATTTCAAATTAGTTTAGGCAATATTATAAGCGTTAGAAAATTTCGGTTTGAGGAGGGAAAATTAGCCATTCCAATTCCCACTCTCATCTCAATGTGCTTATTAAATTTTCAACGATTTATACAGTAGAAAAGGTACGAACATAACTAACTTCAAAAGTGATTACCCAAAACTATACTATTCATTTTCAAGGAGTGAAAATATATGGGGTTTCAAGCCCATTTTTAGCGTACGAATACACCACTTCAATGACTACCGCGACATCTATATTCCTTTTCTACCGTTTCTCCACATTTTTGATACAATGCTGTAAATGGCGCTACATAGACTAATATATGTTTATACCACCGGACCGTAGTTAAATACATACCGGGCGCTAAAATAAATATTTTCTCTAATGACGACAATCGCGTTGAAAAATATTAAACGGTAATTTTGTAATTATATTTTGAAGTTCTAATTTATTGCCATCTTTTGACATTTTGAATATTATCCAGCGCTTGGCAACCGGCCTAAGCTAGAGCCTTTTTAAACGAAAATGGAAACCAATACTCGCTTAAATAAAACATCTTCCCAGAAATTGCCAAGAAGTAATATTTCCGACAGCCAGGACTCATAAGTTACTATTTATATAGTGCTTGTTGAAATATTAGAAGCTGGAAACTTTTCTCGAACATAACATCGGTTTTTTGCTAAGCCTTAACATTCCAAAAAAAGTTACCTGGTTAAAAGGAAACACTTCTTTCATACCGTACTGCAAAACTTATACGTTTAGTTCTAAGGAATTAGTTTTCATCTTTTTCCGAAAGATAATTTTATACGAAATGAATTAACTCTGCCTCCATGAGAAGCCTTAAAATTGCCCGGTAATATAAAAATATTCCGTTTAATTTTAATTATTTATACCATAAGAGGATGATAATAATAATAATATTATCTTCTTATACTAAGTTTTAGTAACATTATATATTTTACCTTAAATTATATTATCGAAAGTTAACATTAGTACGTTCCTTATACACGTGAGCCGACGCGTTTCTTATCTGACGCAAAATTCTCATGAGGGCAAAAACGCGTCTCCAATTGGCTTAAATATGACTTTTTGGCTAGCCATTCTAACCGTTTAACCAACCGACCGGAAATAGTTCCTTCCCAGATGAATTTGGAGAGGGGAGTAGAAACCGAGTATCTTTTATTGAAGCGTCCATTTTGTGAGAGAAAGATTATCTCCGAAACGGTAATATCGTATTTTCTATTTAAAGATCCATAGAATCATTTTAAAAATTCAGACCAAAGTTCAGCTAGCTCCTCCCATTCAGTCACGTGACTCGGGCGCATCTTCCCACTTCCCAAAACACGTGATTCTGTAGCACCATCGTCAAAATTCAAAAGATTATGTGGCCCTTTAAACGTATGTGTTATTTAAATTAATTAGAGGATCCACTTTTTGGTTAATAAAATAGCATCTGCTTCACAAGATCGTCGATAGACGGCGCCGCAGTAAATTCTAATGGAGGGGGGGGGGGGAATTGGCAGATTGGAAGATGCAGCACCCTGTACGGCAGGCACCTCTCTGGCGCGCTCTCTATCTCTTTTTGCAACGGTGATTCTTCAGACGATGTAATCACGGGAGCGCGATATAGCGACGGCTATCGGGGATTGAAAAGAGCAGACGACCAGCTAAGAAGCAGCTTCGTCACCGGACGCTACGTCCCATTCGGATGAGATGGCAACAGTCTGCGGATTGACGTTCTTCACTGGCTTAGCGAGTGGGCGTTAGCTGGCGAGGGCGCCGGGAGTGGAGTTCGGGGGATAAAGACTTCTGGCTAACACTTAATCAGATCTCGGGGCCCTTGGCCGGCGCCCGCAAATAAAGGAGATTTGCCGTATAGACCATGTAACTTTATCCTCCTGATGTCTCTTCTGGGAAGTATATCTCTTCTTCCAAGGCCTCCGGAAAGACGTTGGGCTATTTTACTTCACTCGGAAAATCCCCGATTTGCTCTTTGGCCGGAGGGGGGCCAGCGCTATAAGGCCCCTTGTATTATTCATGACGAATTTGTACGAACGAGATACAAGATTTGTTGTTCGCTTCGTTTTCTTTTTATAGTAAAAGTTGTTGTCGTTGTTGTCGTAGAGTGCATTTTAAATTTGGTCGTTGCATTACGTATGTAATCCCACAATCGGGTGAAATTGGGGGACGACAAAAACGGTACCCGATTTAAATTTTGGTACCGTGACCGTGAAATAAATGTACTTCGCGCTCTCTTACATGTTTACAGCAAACTATAACAAAATTTAATCATTTATACCATTATCGACAAATACGAAATCTCGGAGAACACATGGTGACGCGCGTGGTGCATTTATTTAATATATTTTCACTATAATTTCTTATTATGAATTGCAATATTATAGCTATAGGTCATAATTATTATAAAATAAGTAATAATAGAGTTGTTAATTTTCAGGAAATATAAAATTTGGAAAAATTTACAGAAAATGTTACGCTAATCGCCAAAATAAAACATTGAAACACAAATTACTTTTTAAGGGTTTTTAATGTTTTTATCTTTTTATAGATATAAAATGTCTAATAACAGTAAACATACTACAAAACCTTAATAACGTTACATTGTTAACCGGTTTAAACTAGTCTAGAGGTTTAATTTTTTTAAGATTCGAAAAAATGAGGCGAAAATGCCGCTTTATTCAAATTTGCAAGCCATATATTAGACTAACCATGGAATTAAAACTTTTTTTTTATAAAATACAGAAAACTTCCGTAAAAAAGGCCTCGGTCAGTTTCCGCCGAAAATTTCCAGCTTACAACACTAACGACGTAAGTAATAATACCAAAAAGCCATTAAAGGCGCGACAAAGAAACATCGAAAAAGGTAAGAATAACTGATAAGCCTTTGCACCAAGCTTTAAATTAAACTACTAATTTTATTTTGTAACGTATGTTGGGAGACCAAAAGCAGTAATTGTAAGTAATTAATGAAAAAAAAAGAAGGATTTCAAACCGTTGGTTCTTCCAAGTTCCACATTTCTTTAAAACAAGTTTATTTTAGTGATGTTTTGTATAACCAGGATTATAGTGAAGATGCTAAATTAATATATTAAAATGGTTTTCGATAGGATAATTTAGAAGAAATTAAACAAACAAAGGTAAAAAAAAATAACTAAAGAAGGAGTTGGTCATTTATAAGTTTTTGCGGATGATAAATCTGGATTAAATGACCATAAAATGTTAACATCAAATAGGCACCAACTATTAATCAATAAGCATTTCAAAGGAGATATCAAGGAATCATTAGTATCAATTCAGCCTTTCAGATAAATAACCTGTGACAAGAAGTTAAAAAGTGTGAAACAAAAGGACATGTTAAGCTCAAAAGACAAAAAAAAGAGATAACTCAAAACAATACACCAAATAGCAGGTTACGTGATTAACCAAGTAATATGATTGCTAAAAATTTTGAGGAAATTGTCAGGTTAATAAGAAAAGAAGCCAATGAAGAATACCACAAATGGACCATTAAACAAGACAGAGGGGGGTAATTGTTTCTCACACACGAAGTGTTTATTTTTTTTAAAGGTTTCTGGCATAATTCAACAGTTTATAAAACCGTATATGCATTGGAAAGCCAATGAAAAAATAAATAGATTGATAACACTGAACAACAAAGAAAATGTTTCGGGCTCAAAATTAGCTGATATTAATGTATTTTTGTCTGCCGAACACGAATATGACAATAAAAAATGTTGGTTAGCTCTAGTTTTTGAGATACAGTCATTATAATGACTTGAAAAAAAAAATACATTAATATCAGCTAATTTTGAGCTCGAAACATTTTCTTTATTGTTCAGTGAATTGATTTAATTAATTTTATCAAGATTGTTGCGTTAAACAAAGACAATTTGATAAATTAAATTTGGGACATATTGTGGGAAGATAACAATGAAAATTCCCAATGTGCCAAACTAAAATGTTACACAATTTTAATTAATTGCAATTTAAAGGGTTTGTCAAGGAATTAAAAAAATTGATTCGCGATTTCTAAAAAAGATAGTTTAACAAGCAGCGATGTCAGAAAAGATCTCAAAGATTTAACACAGACAAAGAATTCCAAAAATACTAAAGACTGTTTAAAAAGGTATTTATTTTAGGAAGCGTTCAATTTATCTCTATCTGCTTTTCTCCTTTTGACTCTCTTTTCTTTGGTGCAATTGCTATTTCTAACTTTAGTCCTTAAAAACATTATTAGTTTAAGGCCGTTTGCTGATTGTCCATACTGGCTAACTGTTGGGTGTTCACCGGAACCACAGCAGCCTCGTTGTCTACTAAAATAGTTCTCTTGAAAATCTTGATTTAACTTTGCTGTCAAAACAAATGGGGCCTCTGTTTCCAGCAAAAATTTCAAAATTTAAATTCATGAGTATACTGAAATAATGCAAGTAATTTAGAAGCTGGTTATTGTGAGATATTTTATTTACATCAATGTTATTTACCAGTGACTCTTAGACCCTCAAGTGTTTCCCTGCTCAGTAACATTTTGGATCGATCAAATCCATCTTCGACCACCACCATTTCATTCACCCGAACCTCCCACTCATCTAAATACCCAAAGAAATATAAATATAATTATTTGTTAAAACATACACATTTTTTTAGTGGATTTTAGCATTTACCTTCTAGACTTAAAGAGGGCGCCAATACGGGTTTTATCTTTGTTCGGAATGAAAAAGTGTTAAATGCTTTTAGAAAGTCAAAAAATGTATCAGTATTGGCGCCAGGATTTTTGGGGAGGTAGGCCAATCATTTGGAGACCCCCCCCCCCACCACAATTTTTTCAAATCCGTCCACGTGGATTATTTAATTTTCTTAAAGCAAGTGGTGCAATGTTTGGGTAACATGGGTACGCGACGAAAAAGTTAGAACTAATTCTGAATTTAAACATTACTAAAAACAGAGTGTGTGTTGATCCTTTTTTTGTGTACCGGTAACACTTAACAAATGAGTGGTTATTTACTTATTTCTACGACTGAATTCCAGTCTATAAATTTACATTCATTCTTTCGGTACTTCGCATGTACATCCCTTACATCAGAACTTACAACTTTACGTAAATGAATGTACGTAGGTACACTAAGTAAAGTAAGTTTAAGAACCATTTATTTGTAAAGATAAAATTAAAGATACAATTTGGATATAGTAGCGCTCGCGAAAATTTAAACTAAAAAATAAACTACTGTCAAAGAAAAGTTACTCGTGCCTTTGAAAGGAATAAAAACAGCAGTGTCGTTAAGCGAATCACTCGCGTTGAATATTGAAAAATTAATAAATAAATAAATTATTTCGCAAACAAATTACAGGATTTTCTGATATTAAATAATTTGGAGGCCTATATATTAAATTTTGGAGGCCCCTTAAAACGACTTTTGGAGGCCCCTACCAAAATTTCAAGTAGGCCCAGGCCTACCCTGGCCTGTTGCTGGCGCCGCTACTTTTTCTGATGCTTCGTCTCCCACCAATTCCTCTACTGCATTGGCCGTGCTACTACTCAGAATTTGAGTATAATGAGCTTGACTTTCATGCAATTGTATGCATTGTAAAGCCCACATCGACAATTTCCAGGCTTCACAGCATTAGGGTTAATGTGATTATTCGTTAATTAAGGAGCTAAACGTAGTAATGAAGATGCGTCAGCAATGTGGCTCCACACGATAAATTTCCCATTTTTCTCATGTGTTATTTAAATGTTTTTATGTTATGGCGAATGTGGAAAGGATTTGTGTTTCTTGACCCAGGTGTACGATTTTGTTTTTGGTCAGCTTCGCTAGAAATGTTTATTAACTTTTGATTTGAAATAGTTAGAGGTCGGGGATGGTTAACTTTTATTCAATAGATAAAGCTCTCAAAATTATTCGTAAAACGTTTTGATCGAGTAATTTATATTTCTGTATTATCCGATTAATTTTTTTGATAAATTTGTAAAATTAATCGGAAAAACGACGTTTTTTTCTATAAAAAGCTAAAATTTTACGAATAATACATGTTTTTTAATCATTTTCCGAAATATTAACCGGGAAATTTCTTTGTTTACATTTTTTCAGCGAAAAAAATCAATTTAAACATGGATAATGATTAACCGTCCCCGACCTCTAGAAATAGTTTTATCGCCCACAACGCCAAGAATTTTTAATCCCGCTGCTTGCAAATGCTCAATAGCTTCCCAAATAATTGAAGACAAATCTTCTGTGTGTAAACTGCCACAAGGAAAGAAACCACATGGGATTTGAAATTGATTGCAATTCCTCTAACCATCAGCTGAAAAACGTGATTAGCCAAGTTTACATTTCACCATCAGCGGAATCATTAATTTCTTTTATTTTATTCCTAAAATCATTTGAATTTGTTGCACCAATTAATTTATCCCGCGCTACTTTTAAAAACCAAATGCTGTTTGATTTTAATTTCATCTATTATTAGAGAAAAATACTTCTGGTATTCTTTTAGGTTTTCTATATCAATTTTCTGTAGCATCTCCAAGAGAACTTCATCATTAAATCAAATTTTAGTGTTTATATTAACCCGAATAATTGCGCAATGTTCTCTAAGAAGGCAACACAAACGCTTTACGCACGGCTTCATACGCAGTATAATTTCAATACACCACTGAACAATTGCCGGATGCCATTTCCTTGGTCTTGATTTCCAATCATCTTGTACATTAACTTAAACCCAAAAGGAATTTCATCGAAAAATAATTTTTCGAGTTACCTGGTTTTGGAAATAAAGAAGCGAACACGTTAATTTAAATTAATTTTTAGACGAACCGAATTTCTCAAGTTACCTGGTTTTGAAAATAAGTTAGCGAAACGCGAACGAGTTAGATGGCGTCTGTATCAATTGGCACGAGATTCAAATATGACAATAAAGCGTACGAGAATTGTCCAGAAATCTCAGTTAAAATTAAAGTTTCTTAATGCAACCAAAAACGTAGATTCAGAAATGATCATTACTAACTAAAAATATAATTTTGTTCACAAATTCCGATATTCGATGTAAATAGGCGTTTTAGAGATAAGAAAAACTACTACAGCTCATGATTCCCCGAAGAAAAAACACGCCCCTCCACCTACGCGAGGTTCGCCTCATGATTCCCCGAAGGAAAACCACGCCCCTCCACCTTAGCGAGGTTCGCCTCACGATTCCCCGAAGGAAAACCACGCCCCTCCACCTACGCGAGGTTCGCCTCATGATTCCCCGAAGGAAAACCACGCCCCTCCACCTACGCGAGGTTCGCCTCATGATTCCCCGAAGAAAAACTACGCCCCTCCACCTACGCGAGGTTCCCCTCATGATTCCCCGAAGAAAAACCACGCCCCGCCACCTACGCGAGGTTCGCCTTATGATTCCCCGAAGAAAAACCACGCCCCTCCACCTACGCGAGGTTCCCCTCATGATTCCCCGAAGAAAACTGCGCCCCTCCACCTACGCGAGGTTCCCCTCATGATTCCCCGAAGAAAAACCACGCCCCGCCACCTACGCGAGGTTCGCCTTATGATTCCCCGAAGAAAACTGCGCCCCTCCACCTACGCGAGGTTCGCCTCATGATTCCCCGAAGGAAAACCACGCCCCTCCACCTACGCGAGGTTCGCCTCATGATTCCCCGAAGAAAAACCACGCCCTGCCACCTACGCGAGGTTCGCCTCATGATTCCCCGAAGAAAAACTACGCCCCTCCACCTACGCGAGGTTCCCCTCATGATTCCCCGAAGAAAAACCACGCCCCGCCACCTACGCGAGGTTCGCCTTATGATTCCCCGAAGAAAAACCACGCCCCTCCACCTACGCGAGGTTCCCCTCATGATTCCCCGAAGAAAACTGCGCCCCTCCACCTACGCGAGGTTCGCCTTATGATTCCCCGAAGAAAAACCACGCCCCTCCACCTTAGCGAGGTTCGCCTCATGATTCCCCGAAGAAAAACCACGCTCCGCCACCTACGCGAGGTTCGCCTTATGATTCCCCGAAGAAAAACCACGCCCCTCCACCTACGCGAGGTTCCCCTCATGATTCCCCGAAGGAAAACCACGCCCCTCCACCTACGCGAGGTTCGCCTTATGATTCCCCGAAGAAAAACCACGCCCCTCCACCTACGCGAGGTTCGCCTCATGATTCCCCGAAGAAAACTGCGCCCCTCCACCTACGCGAGGTTCGCCTTATGATTTCCCGAAGAAAAACCACGCCCCTCCACCTACGCGAGGTTCCCCTCATGATTCCCCGAAGGAAAACCACGCCCCTCCACCTACGCGAGGTTCGCCTTATGATTCCCCGAAGAAAAACCACGCCCCTCCACCTACGCGAGGTTCGCCTCATGATTCCCCGAAGAAAACTGCGCCCCTCCACCTACGCGAGGTTCGCCTTATGATTCCCCGAAGAAAAACCACGCCCCTCCACCTTAGCGAGGTTCGCCTTATGATTCCCCGAAGAAAAACCACGCCCCTCCACCTTAGCGAGGTTCGCCTCTTGAAGAATACACTCCGCTACTATCGCAAGCTTTCTTTCGGTGTAGGCGGAGACCATCTTCCAGGAATAATTAAAACAATGGCTTTAGTTGCAATCACATACTCTCTGTGAACATGAATACATTCTCTGTTGAAAACTTTAAATGAAACATTTTAAACACAAAAAGTAAAAACTATTCAATTGCTCAAACCGCAGATTTTTCCGAACGTGAACCGGCAGTTTCAAACGCGAATAAATTGAACCAGAAAACGTTACGATCGATCTTAAGCTTTGGCTCTTCAATTTTTTCGTTCACGTGGTGGTAGATTCCAAGGCGGAAATGATAGAAGTTCGCCCAATTTCGAAGTATCCGGTGACTTTTACAATCCAGCTCTAGACCGAATCAACAATCTTGATAAGCAAGCCGCAACCAATTCCCAATATAGAAAGACGGGGAGTGCGCTCTTAACTCAAACTGGAATTCTTCGTTTTCGGCTGGGTTTGTATTAAAATTTGCGCCATTCCGAGTGTATTAGCCTGCCCAGTTACAATGGAAAGATAAGCCGTACGCGTCTTCAATTAAATCCTAATAGGGTTACGCGTACGAAAGAAAATCGGCACATAGGGATAGCGAGGCGGACGAAAATAGTCCTTGACTTAGTTAAACGTAAAGGTATTACGCGTGAATAATGAACGACATTCTTCAAATAGGAATGCCAAATTTACACTTCAACGATATCGGTTGACAGTATCGTTAAAGGTACGGCCTTAACAGCGAACGACGTTAGCGTAATGACTAGAAATGGAGGAGTTGAGAAAAATCGTTGTCATTGAGCGCCACCTTTCGATAAAATAAAGCGAAAATCGAAAAGCCTTTCGATAAAAGGAGGACTTCCGGCGTCTGCCGCCAGGGGCTGCAAAGTCGCCTTGTTTGTTTTGCATTTCCGGCCAATAACAAAGCTCGGGGTCGAATAAACGAGACAAGCCAGGGCTCCCTGGGGAGCAATATTTAGAACAATCTTCCCAAACGGGTCTACCACCACGGTTCGCAGGAAGCTTTCAATATTTAAATGTGCGCCGATTGGAAACGTTACTTCGTTTAGTTCATAAGCAAATTGTTAAATATCGGTGGGTGTAAAATTATAATTTGAAAAATAACGCTGATAGCAAGAAACAAAACAGTTACGTTGTCGAGATTCCAAAGAAAGCTTTTAAAATCTCAATTTACTTAATAGAAATAAAAATTTCAGAATGGAATTTATTTTAACTTATTAATGTGTGTCATAATATGAAACTTTTCATTTTTAAATATTCAACAGGATAGCTTGATTGTGTGCAATCTAATTTTCTTCAAGCACTGCCGTTCACGTATATTAGATATTAGATGAAATCGAGGGGTAGGTCACTTCCATTTTGTGTGCGTCTTAAACATAGTAAAATGATTAAATCAGGGTAATCAAGATTAAAAAATCTAATCAAGATTAAAAAATCTAATCAAGATTAAAAAATCTAATCACGATTTAAAAGAGATTTAATCATTCTAATCATGATCTAATCTTTTTAATCAGGATTTAATAATTTTAAACAGATTTAATCATTTTAATCAGATTTAATCATTTTAATCATGGTTAAATCAGATTTAAACATTCTAATAATGATTAAACGTGATTTAATCAACTTAATCGTGATAAAATTGAATTTAATCCAAATAATCACGATTAAATCGGATTTAATCTTTTGAGGGGGCGTCGTTAATCAAGGAAGTGACCTGCCCCTCGGATGAAATTCAGATATCTCAAACTAATAAATTTCAGTAAAAATATTTTTTTAAATAAATTTCGAAATTATATTATTATTATTATTATTATTATTATTATTATTATATTTTTATTATATGAAATGCTCTTTCGAAAAGAGCAAATTCATTTAACCGAGTTACCTGGTTTTGGAACTAAGGTGGCCAGCACAATCTTTGTACGAATTTTAAGAGTAGAATAAAATGGCACAAATTGTATTAAGGGAATGTTAACTGAAAGTCTAATGACTCTTTGAACGAATTTCGATTAAAATAATGTTTTATGGATAAACATGTATATATTTTCTAATAAAACACCGAAACGGAAGTTGCGTAATGTATTCCGATAACCGGAAGCAAAAGTATAAATCGGAAGTAGGAAAACCTTTAAACATACGCTTAGATACGCACGCAATCTCAGGTATTTTGGTATTTCCGATGAAGAAAGACCGCATCGATATCAGTGGATACGCTTAGGAAGTTAGGATTGAATAGAATATTAATAATCATATTTTGCGCTTCAGAAATTTCTACATTATAATACACGTGAATAACAAACAAAATATAGAGTTATTTATTTATATAAAAAACTTGAAAACTCTATGGCCAATTAATTAAAATCGGGTGATTCTTGAATTAAGTTTTAATGTACATTTTATTATCTTATGGCAAATAGCGTTAAAAATTAATTGAAAAAATAAGTTAGAGCTCTCAAAACTTGTCAATTTTTGCTTTTAGTTAAAATAAATTATTAAATTTATAGAGTATTTCAACGATTTCATGGAAATTTGTTTCAATAACCAGTTCTTCAAATCTTCAGGTGGATGAAATATATGTCATTAATATTAAAGCTATTAATCCTGGTGGCCGGGTTACAATGCGTAGGAGGGTGGTGGCAGGCCCTTTATGCCACGCGAGCCAACAGCTCCCTACACTATTACCGTTAACCTCGACAAATTTTTATGAAAGGGGAAACCGAAGAACCTGGGGGAAAACCCCATAAACCAGTGGGGAGAGAACTTTCAAACCCAACGCGGGAGGAGTAATTCAGAGTTTTCACGCAGTGCCACAAACTGGGATCGAACCCGGCTCCTCTTGCTGCGAGGCGAAAGTGCTAACCACTCCGCCAAACCACTTAATTGGGCTTCTTAAAACTTTCCTGAAAATATATTATTCCTAAATTTGGCAATAAAAGATAAGCATAGCGACTTATCTATTACTTTGTTTGGCTGGTGTAACGAATATATTTAGTGGTCACAATACAGTAGGCCAATTATAGATATAGTGGCTAGATTCGGAGAGTCACTTAAGGGAATAATAACTCCCTTCTTTTGGTCGGTGGCTAACCTCTCTTCGGAAGAATATTTTCGCTCGGACGATGGTCATTTCCTTGATGGCTTTAAGTACCTTCTTTTTCTGAAAGGGTTGCCTTGATTTTCTTTGGGATAAAATTGTATGTTTCTGTTTTTATTCGTCGCTGTTTTCGGCTATATCTCACTCCCTATTCAACCGATCTTAACATCCTTGAGAATGACCAAAGAGCTCACTTCACCGCTAACTAGAACAGACTGACCAATAATGGCGTCATAGTGCTTGCTGAATTTGCAGAAGTACTTCTTCCTGTCGTTTATTGTTTTGAAATAGGGATTTAATCGACGCGTTATTAATTGGGTCGTCTAAAGCTTGTTTTCCACTAGCGTGCGTCATAATTTTACTTCCTTTACGCGCGTAAAAACTTTCGAACGTTTCAAAGCTGAGAAACGCGTCGTTGCACGCGCCAGTGGAAAACAAGCTTTAGACATTTTAAAAAGCAAAGCTGTAGTTTAATACTTCCACCCAGAAGGGGGTATTATAGACTTCTGATAGCGATATGTCTAGGACTTACCAAACTGTCTCAGCTGGAATCGTTTCTTTTACGTGGTCACTGACATTTAGGAGCAACAAACACACGGAGAACGCAGCTAGCCTTTAAACACGCTAACGCAGTGTTATCTACAAATTTCATTGGACGAGCCTTTACGCTGAACGTTTTACGTGTGGGGGGAAGGCAATTTTAGAATTTTCCCCTTCCAACGGCAGCAAATGCTAAAGCGTCTAACCAATGAAAAATGTACGCGAGCAAATGTACGAATTTTGACGGGTTGCGTTTCACCTTGTGTGGGGTGCTGAGTTTGTTGCTCCTAGCAGACATAAAGATATGGTTTACAAAAATCGTTTGACCACTTTGTACCTACTTAATCTCAATAACCACCACTATAAATGTTAGTTCTAAAACTATAACCTCCTTAATAATTGTGGACAGTTGTAAAAATGACGTCCAGTTGGCAAAAATAAATTTCTAATTACCTTTTTTTAAAGAAGCATTTTTTAAAGAAAAGTCTAATAAATATTTAACTCGGAAAAATTGAACTTGGCAAAATCAAGGTTTATCCCACCTCCTTCGGTACGCCCCTGAAACGGTATACGAAATTTCATCTCGTATAGTTTGTCCTTAATGATTTCCAATAGCTCTCAGCGTAAAGCTAGATTAGAGCTCACAGACGTCTGGAAAGGAGCTCAGATTGGAAAGGGTTTTAAGCGCGAGTACTAATTGGTGTCAAAAGCCTGTTTAGCGGCTACAAGACCAAAGCCTATGGTGGGCAAACGCGAAGAGACAAGATAATAGATTTTAGGGGACAAGCTACGAGCGAAACGAACTTGTAAACTAAATTCTGGCTAAGATTCCGCATTTAGGGGGTGTCCTGCTCCTTTCATTAGCGCTGTCACGAATTGCATTTCTGGGAAGGCGGCTGAGGAGGACATGACACTCGCCGTTTCGGCAGAACGCCTCTATTCATTTATGAAATTATGAGCACGTGTTGGAACTTCTACGCATCCAGTTCTTGTTAGCCATGTTCGAGGGGCAGGTCACTTCCTTGATTAACGACGCACCCCTCGAAAGATTAAATCCGGTTAATCCGTGATTATTTGATTAAATTCAATCACGATTATGTTGATTAAATCATGTTTAATCAATTAATAGAATGTTTAAATCTGATTTAATCATGATTAAATTATTAAATCTGATTTCAGTGTTATAAACGCTAAAATTGCGAGCTTTCGGGTACGTGACCCCTTGTCAAGCACTAGGTTTAGTGATTAAATTATGATTGAAACGATTAAATCGTGATCAGTATGAATAAATCGCGATTAGAAATTAGAACGAGAATCAGATTATATTGGTGATTGTAATGATTATAATTGCGCGTGATTAGAACGAACTGATTAGAATAATTTAATACGTGATTAGAATTATTATTTCGTATTTACCGCGCTCGATAAAATCTTTATTCGACCGATTATATTGATTAAATCGTGATTAAATTGTGATTAAAATGAATAAATCTAATTAAAATGTTTGAATCTGATTAAAATGATTAAATCTTGATTAAAAAGATTAGATCATGATTAGAATAAATAAATCTCGTTTAAATCATGATTAGAGTGATTAAATCGTGATTAGATTTTCTAATCTTGATTAGATTTTTTAATCTTGATTACACTGATTTAATCACGATTACCCTGATTTAATCATTTTACTATAATTAAGACGCACCCAAAATGGAAGTGACCGGCCCTCGGCCATGTTAAGCACGAATCCTGAGGACCCTCCACCGGTAACCTGCTATTCCCGCTTCCAACCGATAACAAATAATCGCGATAGATCAGACATCAGATTACCCGCATTGACGCTCAGATATTTTTAGATCAGTTGCAAAATAGATATTTTATGCTCGAAACTAAACCGAATTCATTATAATTACGCTAAAATCTTAAAACAAAAAATAACTATTATAAACAGTTCGATTTAAGCCCTCGAAATATCTGGAATTACAAACTTGGGCACCACTGCTGAAGCCTATTTGGAGATCTTGGAGGCCCCAAAATATTGCTTAGAGGTTATTTAAATTATACTAAAAATGGCACCAAAATATCCTTAATATTGGCATCAGAGTATACTAAAAAAGGCATCAAAATATAGTAAAAATGGTATCAAAGTATATTAAAAATTGCATTAAAATATCGCGCAAAAAAGGCATCAGAGTATACTAAAAATGGCAAAAAAATATCCTAAAATGGTTCCAAAATACCATTAAAATGGCCTAATTAGCAAAATTATTTAACAGTTTAACTGTTCGTTTCTTATATAGCAGTTCATCATCGTGAAAGGATATGATTGTATCAAAGAAAATGTTTTTTTTCAAGTGGAAATTTCCAAATGGAAAAACAACGAATAAATATTCTTTCGGTCACTCGTCAAACATCCCATATAAGAACGACCGAGCTAAGAGATAACTAACGCAAAAAACCATATCCCTTTATTAAAGTCCATTAAGCCTTATCACGAAATAAAACGATATTTGAACCGCGAAGGCTATCAACACCCGAGGAGTCCCCAGACACTGAAATGAGATAGAAAAAAGCCGGCAGGCGCGGTAAACCTTGAAAGTTTTAGGGCGCAAGAACCCTTCATCACCGATTTAATGATAATCCCCCCAGACAATCAATTTGACTATCTGATATATATATATATAAACAGTTCCAAATAGGCGACCGACGCGACTTAGGAACGTGACCGCGCCTAGAACCTTAAGCCCGTTAAGAGAGTCCGGCCGAGAATCGCCAGGCGCGTCGAAATGAAGGGTTGAAAATGGCAAGAGGGTGACGGTGTATGCAAATGAGGCTGACACTCTTCAAAGCGAGGGGGGGGGGGTCGCTCGGAATTGGCGTCAAGGGCCTGCCGCCGCAATCCCTAAGAAAAAGGTCAATACTTCGCGGGGGGAGGCTGGATAAGACAAGGGTCCAAATATACCCAACCGCCCTCTTCCAATCTATAAAACGCCGAATCGATTTCCGGTTTTCGACGTCATAAGCGGAGCGCGGGGGGGGGGGGTCAAAAATCCAACTAATTACGGATGCAACCCCCCTTTATCCGAAAAATTCTCCTTTAGGTATAACGCTACAAGTGTTCGGCGACTCCGAAACGTCGATCCAACAATTGTTTGAAGAAAGGGGACTTGACGTTCGGAAGGGTGAAGAGTTTGACATCCGTTACGTAGTAACCAGATATATCACCCTGTGAATATTGATTGTACGAGAAAGGAAATGTTTTTAATCTTATATCGGCCTAGCGGGGAAAAAAACAGAATGGAACCGATATCATATTCGAGCTGTAATGTATTTACTCACCAGTATACGTTGAAACAAAAGATTTTGGCCATTTTCCGCATTTTCTTATATTTGAAGCGTAACTCGGGTCGATTTCCATTAAATGTAAATTTATATTTTGCTTATCGATTGGGTTTTCTGGCTGTTACAGAAAATATAGTAGACGAATGAGCAACTCTAGCTAACTAGTTCTAAAGCTAGGGGTCATATTCATAAAAACTTGTTGGGGTTAACGGTAATAGTAAGTGTAGAGAGCTGTTGGCTCGCGTGGCATGAAGGGCTTGCCACCACCTGAATTAATGGCTTTAGCAGTCCCCTGATAACTTAGGCCTAAGCTATAGTGATTTGGGTATTAGCCTAGCTGCTTATTATTTTTATTATTATTATTATAGAGCACAATTTCTACCATGTGCCAATTAGCTCAACAAATGAAGTAGGCCTAATTTGAAACATTACTTACCAACTATGATGAAAAACGATATCAACGTTTAACCCATTCTTAAAACTTTTATCCAAACCAATTCTTAACAAAATTGACTTTCAAAATACTTTAATCAAAGTAGAAATTCTTACTTACTCTGAATTTGATGATAGCAATTATATAACCTCAACCTTAATTTCCCTAAGAGAGCACAAACCCAGTTTTCGAGTAATTGTTTATCATCACTACCGCATCGTAATCCCACACATCTATTCTGAATTTATTTATCTCTTGAAAAGGCATAGGAAAAAACCTTTACGGATCCAGTGTGCAAATTTCACGTGGTATTTTTATGATCCTCGCAGCTCTGGCATTAGGCTTTTAAAGACGGTTCCTGCTTTGTAAAAAAATATAAAATACATTTTCCACTTTTTAACTTTTAAATAAGTAAAAACGCGAAGTATTGGAAAATTTAAATTTTATTAAAATTGAAACAATACAAAATTACTTCTTCTCTAAAAGTGTGCCCCAGGTAAATGTTTAAAAAACTTCAATTTATAGATAATAAATATACATTTCTCATTTTTCCTGTAAATATTTGTGAAAAATAAATTTAAGTAATTTAATATTTATATTTTATTTTTTAAAAACAGAACCAGAATGATTTTGGCCCGACTCGAATAAGGAAACGTAGAATGTAAATAAAGCCTCAGGAATATTTAAACCGAACAAAATTACCATAATCCGGCTCCTATTTATCCGAAAGTACTTACACGTCATATAAGGGCGTTTCAATCCGAAAATAGCTCATAGAGTATAAATCGTTTAAATTTTCGGAGTATTACGTAAGATAAGTAATTTTCTCCGAAGGTTAAGCAATTTTTATCGTATCCAAAGCGTATTATTAAGCCTAGGTTAAACATTTACGATTTTACGGAAAAAGAGGTTGAAATGACAGAGCACTCGTACTGGAAAAATCGCTTTCATTTTCCCCGTTCGACTATTTTTAGCCTTCTCGCGAAAAGGTGTGGATTAAAAGATCAGTCTACTTTGAGGAATTCTATAGAAGCGGCAGTCTTGGCTCTAAACCCAATCTCCGTATCCTCGCTTCTAAAAGGGTTACATTACGGAGATTACGCGATATATCCCATAATGCTCGGGTTCGATAACGCTACTCCGCGGATAACGGCTTTCGTTACGGAGTTGTACAGCCCGACAAACTTCGAAGAAACGAGAATTAAAAAAAAATTCCCGAAAATCGTGAAATAATAATAATATTTAACTTTTCCTACTCAAAATTAAAAACAAATTCTGAAGTATTAAAACTGATTTCAATCTTATATTTCTCTACGAAAGATATTCAGTTCTCGAAATCTACCTTTGGGAAGTTTTTAAATTTAGTCTAAATGTAGCTTGAATATATAATTTCTTGCTACAATTTGTTATTTTATTATTTATTTCTGGTGAAAAAATAATACTTTGAGTCTTTCCGTATCTGAGTTTACATTTTTATATTAACATAAAAGTATTCGGTATTTGATCTCGGCGTCTGGTTAACTAAGAAATCCTCCAAATAAATATAATTTGCATATTGATTTAAAATTAAAACCTTTTTTATAGGCGCTCGAAGTAATAGGATACATTTCCTTATAAATCATTTTTCAGATGTAGTAATTGTTTCGAGCGACTAACGCATAGAGTAACCACCTCACATAGAGTGGAAGGCCCTATGGAAGCGCATGAAACATTAACCCTAACGCGCCAACTTGTTTTAGAGGCGTGAATAAATATAGTCCGAGGAGCGATGGTGTAGTTTTTACATTTTTTAGAGTATAAACTTACTTTTTATCCAAATATTGTGCATTATCTTTAGGCCAACTTGTTTATTACCAGCCTCGAAAACAAGACGTTGCGTACGAGAAATGTTAACCAGTTTCGCTGATAATCTTCCACTCTACGTGAGTGGTTTACTCTATGGACTAACATCAGCAGTATAGGGGATTACTTCCCTCGTAAGAGATATACTATAGACTTAGGATTTCATTAGGTTATTTTTACCACGTTGGTTCTTTAGCCAAATTTCCCAAGTTTATCTTGTTACAACGTTATCAGGGTCAAATTCACCTACGAAAAGGGGGGGGGGGGAGGAAAAAGTCGCCCACGTGTTTTTCGATAACGTAGTAAGACGTATGTTTCGGAGAACCAGGGGCGGCTTAAGGGCCGGGCAACCCGGGCAACTGCCCGGGGCGCCGTTTTGAGAGGGGCGCCAAAATTGAGTTGTGCGCCTTTTTAGTTTACACCAAGAATTGGATTTGTTTATAAAATTTTTAAAGAAAGCATAACATAATTTAAAAATCTTGAGCTAATTAGAAATACAAACCGTTTTCCCAACCAAAATGTCCAACATCGTCGATGATCGGTTTTTTTTTGCGACTATTTATTTTAAAATAGTAAATAAACCATAAAATTACGGTGCATAGTTCTGACGGATAAAGCATTTTCCTGGTATTTTCATTATAAACCAGGGTATATAATATGAAGAAGAAAAAGGGGTTGGGCGATACTACAAGAATAGAAGTGTGTCAGAATTTTTAGCCCGGTGTACCTAGCAACAGGGGGCATACCACCGGAGGACTATCATCATAGTGCCCTACGCCAGCGTCCCCAAGCCCGGACAGGTGACAAATCCAGCATGGGTAGTAGCGTGGGGCTAGCCAGTAAGAATTTGCCTGTATACCGATTACGTAATCATTAATGAGTTCAGGTGATTACGATGAGTACAGAATGATTACGATGAGTACAGAATGATTATGATGAGAAGATAATGATTACGATGAGTACACAGGCAACCCAAAACTTTAAAATTGTTACAGATGAGTAATTGAGTACAGGATAATTCCAATGAATAAGCGTGATTACAGATGATTACGCACTTTACAGATGATTACGCACTTTACAGATGATTACACGTGATTACAGATGAGTACGCGTTATTTCATAATGATTACGGTGATTACAGATGAGTACGAAGATTACAAATAAGTACAAAAGATTACAGAAAAATACGTAATCATTACAGTTAGGGTGTACACCGATTACGGGAAGTCGATAGCCCCTAGGGTAGTAGTACCTACTACTTATGGTCGGACCTTTGACGCAAGCCACTCAACCCAGCAGAAGGTGCAGCAATGGGTGGACCAATTCTCACTTCGCACACAGCCGTGCGAGTAAGAGTGAATGCTATAGCAACTCCTTCCGACACCCTACCTACGTAGGTAAAGAGTCATACCCTTTGTAGAGAGCTCCTAAAGGGGAACGACGGGACACAGCGGTCCACATAACCGGGCACAGCTGGCCACGGAGATCACGGTGTGACTCCATAAGGCCGGGAAACAGGACCAACGTGCCCTCACACGGAGGCCCGCCACCCCACAGCAGGCTACCCAATCCGCCGAGGCGGCTAGTTTACACGGACCCTCTCCGTTAGCCTGAGTCGAAGCTCAGTTTCCAGCCAAACCTGGCCGAAGTCGGAGGTGGAGATAGGACCATTTGATCAGAGCTAACATCTCCCAGTGCGCCACCGCCCTTATGGGTTACAAGAGCCGGACCCCGACTCCCCGGTAAACCCACCAGTTATTGCACACTCTAATCAATTTAGGGCCACAAGAATAGAAGGAAGCCCAAAGTAATACAGTACTTCTATGTACTTGCTTGCTATTTCGTTGTCCATTTATCCAGCTTTATGATAAATAAACTAGCAGGCCATTTTCAAGAATTCTATTTGTTTCTTAGACTATTATGAACCTGCATTTAATATTCTAAAATGCATTTAAATCGTTTTCGATGGCTAGTTCTTAAGCAGCCTATCGGTACGATTTAATCTGTCGTGTGTCCGTGGTTACCGTTAGTCTCTTCTATTTTACGCGCACGCGCAGAAAGCCATTTATTACTTTCAGTTAAATAGTTTTTGTTAGATAGATATTAATTAGAGTCACGTTGAATTGAATTAAGATGTCCGAGAAATAGAAGCATTCTGGTTCTTTTTATAAAAAAAAAGTAAATTAAGAGAAGCCGTTAAAGCAGAAAAGCAAGCGACAGCTTTTAAAAAGTTCATAAGTGTAGGCCTTAAAAAAACCCGTAAAAAGTTTCTTAATTAAGTTGTTAAAGCAATTAATGTAATGAATAAAAGAATTAAGTTTACTAAGAACAACCCGTGAGTTAAAAATAAAAATATCCAGGGATTATTTTTATCTCTAACTCACGGGTTCTTCGTAAACCTAATTCTTTTATTTCACATATTAACCGTGATACTATTCAGTATGGACATTATAATTAAAGTACTTAAGGTATACTAGTCTTGCCACCTTACCTAGTGTTTCAAGCTCCATGTAAAATGACCCTGTACCATAAAGAAGGTATTAAATACGTTTTAACAAAGTATTTAGAAAGGGATTAAAGGGATTATTTATTGTTAGGAAAACGGTAAATTTATAATTTATTTAGTCTCAAAATAAGAGGGGCGCCAAAAAATCCCCCTTGCCCGGGTGAAAAATATTTCTTGAGCCGGCCCTGCGGAGAACCAATGAAATACAGGGCCAATTTGATTGATTCTTAAGGAGAGGAACCATGGATAGTAGTTTTTAGAGGATCGGTGAAAAGCCTGGTTTTTAGCCCCCGTAAACCAATCACACTAAGGGAGTCGTCCAAGGTTATTTGAAAAAAACAAGTATCGCTAAGAGTGGACGATACTGTTCGAAAAAGGGAAAAAGATAAACACGAAGTACATTTTTACGCCAAAAGGTATTTTTTCACGTTTTTATCAGTTGATAGTTTTTATTGAATTAAAAAACCAAAATTAAAAATTAATAAAATATAAAGCGTAAAAAATTACGTAACAATATCAACCGCATTAGATTGCCATTTTGAAATTTTAAGATCACGTGGTACAAACGACCTTGCAAGACTCCCTCGGAGTCTCTCGAGCTGATTGATACGCGGGGAGAAATAAAATGCACTGTGGAAGGGTATCGAAAACCTGTCCTCTTAATTTACTGTCCATGGAGGAACGTATGGTCTTACGTACAAATCTTTTTATTATTTTACTTTTTTTCCAATGGTGTCCCCCCCCCCCCCCCCCCCCCGGGTAAGTTCAGTAACGCTCATCAACGCGTCGGTGTTTACCGTTGAGCTGGCGGAGGAGTTAAAATTTTAGAACTGTAGTTTTAATGAACAATGCTACTGGTTTGGTCAAAGGCCTATCATTTAATTGGAATGTCTCAGTTACTGCAATGGCCGTTTTCGCTTTTGTAATAAAAGACTGATCGTTGCAACAATAAAGAATATTGTCCTTAACAATTTCGTCATTTACCAACTCATTAATTATGGAAAATAAGGTTTTTCGCTGATTTTTGGGCCCCGTAACATTTATAGCCGCCATCTTTAAAGACCACACCGAAGTTACTGAACGGTATCTCATTGGTCAAATGCTTCCAACGCAATAGAGCGTTCCATAAAATCGGCGTTCTGTGCTTTCCCCCTTTTGAGTTCGGAGGAGGTGAAGATTTGGCCGGTTTTTCGTGTGAGAGAAAAATATTTATCTGGCAAACCCGTAAGAAATTGAGAGCAGTTGATTTTTAGGAGTAGCGTAGTTGCTAGCCTAGGCTTCACTAATTTCCGGCTCTCCGCGCCGTTTTTCTTATTTTAAATGATTTTTGTAATAAATGTATGATGGCAAATAAGCAAAATACTAGTCCCAAATCCACGGGATTAAAAAGAAACTTAGATCATGAAAATATTTTTAACCCCAAACATACTTCAGCACCTAGGTCCCTCCTACAACTCCTAAAAGGTACGTCTCTAAAATATTCATATAAAGACAGGACATAAGCCGAATTCTCTTAAACCAAAGAATAACAAAAGTTGTTAGTCCTGCTGAACTAGCTCTATAGTCTGTATGAAAAGTTTGTCCGGTTTTGGGCCGATTTTATAGAACGCTCTATTGAAGTTCATGCCGGTCGCGTTTTTCCTTCCCCCTATTCTCGTGCCAGTGCGTAATCTAGTCTATCGTGCCAACATAGCCATTAGCCCTAAGTGGAAATAAATACTTTATTGATAAAAATAACTTTTAATGATTATATACTATATTTTATTCCAATTAATTATAAATTAAGGATCAGATTTAGTTAATTAAAGGAATCAGGCGTAATTTTGAAAAGGACGAATCTAATAAGAGTTATCTTGGAAGCCTCTCCTCTCAAAAGCGATTCTTTAAAAGCACACTGTGAATGCTTGTGATCTCGTAGACGCCAGCCTAGAGCCCTCTTTCTTAGCCCCACTCCGAAACCCTGACGATTGCGAAACTATTTTGGACGCAAAGACGCCCACAGAAAACGTTAAAAACAAGATGTCACGGACATTTAAGTACACACAATCCTCCCGATGTATTAACTTAATAAACCCAAGATGACTTTTATCGAAAATGATTTTTTTAGAGTTACCTGGTTTTGTATATAAAGTAGCGAAAATAATGTTTAGACAAACCGAATTCTTCGAGTTACCGGGTTTTGAAATCATTAGTAAAATATCAACAATAACTCCATCACCCTGTCTTTTTATATAATCAGGGTAATTTCTCAACAACCTAGTGCAGTTGTTTACAACCGGTGTACCGCGGAACCCTGGGAAACATTTCAAAATATATATAAAAAGGATAAAAACCCAAATAACAAATAAAAAAATGATATATTTGAAATCTGTGACGTTTTGGTTTTCAAACGCTTGGGGCTTTATTATTTAATTCCTAAAATTTCAGGGGTTCCGTGGATTTATTTTCTGATAGCGAAGGGTTCTGCGAAAAATAAATAATGTACATTAAAAAGGATCCTAATCACATTATAAACGATTTTAATCACCTTTTCATTCATCCACTGAAAAATCAATTTTATCAATTCATAACAAACGTGCGGTGCCCTATAAAGCACGCCAAAAGTAGAGCGGATAAATTAACCGCCAAAATTTCGATTATTCATGAAAATTATCCGTTTATTTATGAATATTATTCGCGGTTATAAAACGATTTAAAATGCAAAAAATAAGTTTATATTTGGATAAGTTTTGTTTTGGATCAAAACCAATAAATCGGATATTTCTAATCCAAACCCCGAGCTCTAGGATAGAATGAACTTGATGTCTATAGCTAGAAGCCGTCGCACTAGGCACGTAATATATTTTTTTCCAAGGTTGAAGATCCAATATTAGGAGATCGATGGCACTTGAATTCTGAATCTTGAATTAAAATTTAAAAACGAAAACCGACATAAAGTAAAGTACTAGTTGATGACCAACTTCTTGGGCTCCGATTAAAAAAAACTGGGCTACCGAGGGTTGATACTGGCTATCGGTGATCCGTGCAGGGGCGTACGTTTGGGGGGGGGGGGGTAAGTGAAATTTGCCAAGTAAAAAACAAAGTTTGTCAAGTCGTCTAAGTTTGGATTGTTACGGTAGATTTCAATTTAAATGTTTCATTAAAATTATAATCGGTGGCGCCATCCGCTGTTAGCGGCGGTAACTATATACTATACAATTGATTTAATACCTTGAAAGTTATAGATGGCGCCACCCGTATAATTATAGAGTTGGCGGCTGAGTGCACCGACTGGAAATTTCAGAATTTGTTACTGGAAATTTCAGAATTTGTTTCGCGAAACCACGACTACCGAACGCGCCTATGTCATTTTAGCGGTACTATTCCCAATTCAATGGCGAAAACGGCTCGACGTCTAGTTAGTGAGTGAAGCATTTGCGTACTCTCTTTATATATAAAGCGAGATACACGAAGAAGAAAAAAGAGATTGAACGTAGCTACAGCAATTTAAAAATTCCATCAAACCCGCTTACTATTTTCTCGTCGTGTATCCCGCTGTAGTAAAAAATACATACATTTCATCCTGACGAATGCTAGTTGTTGTTTAACTGAACTGCTTTGAATAACTGGTATTATGCATACTCATATATAACATAAACAATTCAAACACTTATTACTGAAATATTAATGTTAGAGCAACCGACACTGTATCATACGTTATCTTTACCCAAAGCAACTTTAGGAATATTGGCTTGTGAAATTTTCACTTTCCTAAAGAATATCACTATAATATTCACGACTTACCTAATTTACCCTAAGTAAAAAAAACTGTAATATCTCCTATAGAAATTAAAACTATTTTTATAAATTTTATACGGATTGCCAAATTTAACGTAGAAAATTAACACTGAAATAATAACGAACAACCAATATTCTCTATCACGCGTCTATCTGCCTTTCAATTTTATAAGGTGCTGTAGGAAAAATGACTATTTGAAAAGCTTTACCACAAGGCTGAACTAAAGTTCCGACACACTAGCTGCCTAGCATAGAAATCGGGTCTTGTAAGTTATAAATAAGGAGAAGCAACTACATAAAATTCTCAAACATAATTAATGATTTTAGGGAAGTAAATTGCTGGGAAATTCTAAATGATTTGTTGCAATATCGTTTACCATCAATTTAGGAGTTTTTTTTTAATTAACTAACATGTTTCATAATTTACATTTTGCCAAGTCCACCTCGATTTGCCAACTCTACAAAGCTTTGGGGGGGAGC
This sequence comes from Leiobunum rupestre, assembly GCF_980474605.1. Lineage (NCBI taxonomy): Eukaryota > Metazoa > Arthropoda > Arachnida > Opiliones > Sclerosomatidae > Leiobunum > Leiobunum rupestre. Next base: position 56,026,936 of record NC_143387.1, read on the forward strand.
CTACCCCCTGCCCCCCCCCAAAGGTACGTCCCTGCCGTATCATTTAACATTTTACAACAAACCTGTCGAGAGTTACGCCCTGAATGGCGGCGGCGACGGCGGTTACTTAGCAAGTGAAAATAGTTCACACAATACCTAACGTCATTCAAAATGATCTAGGTTTAACCTTAGCTGGAAAAACCACGAATGACTTATATTTTTTTTTTGGTGGAACCCGTCGCGAAGTGAAGTCACTCAATCATTCCTCTTTCGCGACCATCACCAGTAGCCCATAAACCAGAACGGGCGTTAAAAGTCCCTTTCCAGCCAGAGTCGTCGAGTGACTTCAACTCCGTCTAGCTTTTACGCGTACGTCAGGGAAGGTGGACCAGTCTTTCTCGGTTCAACGGGATTCGATTTAAGCCTCGGCCCGCGCGCAATTTTCCTCGAAAGTTCCGCGCCAGGACATAGTTCCCGGAAAACCGTGGACAGGAAATAAAAAAAAGCGTTTCTACATGGGTTTTGGAAGGCGAAAGATGATAAAGCAGTTGCGCCGCGTCCTCCCATTCGTCTTTTCAGAATGATTATCGACCGCGGCCCCCTGCTGGCGGATAACGAAAACGAATGAAACGGAGCCATTAACGAGACGTTTTGACCTCTCTGACAATAAAGGAGACCAACCCGTCCTTTTCGTTTTGGCCTCGACGACCATTCGTCAAATGCACGCGCTCTTTAAAACTAGTCTATTACATCCATAAGTACCGTCATCGTAATAAGTATGACGATTAGGGAAAAAATATTACCGAACTCATTTTCGGAGGTATTGCGCGATCAAAGTTTAGTTAAACGCAGAGCCCCCTAGTGTGTAAATATATAGTACTAGCAAGGACGGTAATTGATATCCTTAAATTTTATATTTATCCTTAAATTTATATTTATCCTTCAATTTTATATTTATCCTTCAATTTTATATTTATCCTTCAATTTTATATTTATCCTTCAATTTTATATTCATCCTTCAATTTTATATTTATCCTTAAATTTAAAATTTGTCCTTAAATTTTATATTTATCCTTAAATATTATATTTATCCTTAAATTTTATATTTATCCTTAAATTTTATATTTATCCTTAAATTTTATATTTATCCTTAAATTTTATATTTATCCTTAAATTTTATATTTATCCTTAAATTTAAAATTTGTCCTTAAATTTTATATTTATTCTTAAATTTTAAATTTATCCTTAAGTTTAAAATTTAGCCTTAAATTTATAATTTGTCCTTAAGCTTAAAAACTGGCCTTAAATTAATAATTTGTCCTTAAGCTTAAAAACTGGCCTTAAATTAATAATTTGTCCTTAAGCTTAAAAACTGGCCTTAAATTAATAATTTGTCCTTAAGCTTAAAAACTGGCCTTAAATTAATAATTTGTCCTTAAGCTTAAAAACTGGCCTTAAATTAATAATTTGTCCTTAAGCTTAAAAACTGGCCTTAAATATTCCATCCAAATTTGAAATACCTGAAAGCCCCGCCTCTATACATGTATAAATTCGGTATTTCTGGGAGCGTGTGCTTCCTAATATTAAAGTAATTAATGTAAACCGATAGGTTTACTGTTTATTCTTACATCGACTCCTGCCTTCTACAAGCCCCCGTTCCACAACGCAACCTGTTCCGGATCGCATGGCTTTGGTCTATGCTGGAACCGTAAGCCCAAATTTCGAACAGAAAATCAGAAAATGAGAAAATTTCCTTGTTCTTTTTAAAACTCTAAAACTATTTGTCCTAGACGAAACCACAACTGGATTCCTGACGTCGCGAACATGTGCCTTATACAGGTTGTTACAAATTGTTATGCAAATATTTGATGGAGTTGTAGGGGGTGAGTTGAGCAGTATGCCTGTTTTTCCCCCATTTTCCTACGATGAGCGAAAAGAGCGCCAGAGAGCTTCAAAGTGTGGCCTACTAGCCCCTGGAAGTAGGCTGCAACAAGCGCAAAACCAAGCATCAGGGAAACGCGAACATTAAAGTTTGGGTTCGTGTGATAGGTAAAAAAGGACTTTGTAAACAAATCGAGGTAACCAGCGTAAAAAAGGAAACTTAAACAGTATTTAAAGTCTACTTCCAGGGGCTAGTAGGCCACACTTTGAAGCTCTCTGGCGCTCCTATAGTTGCTATAGACAATGCAAGTGCCAAATAAATAACCAGGGCCAATAAAAGTTTTTTTACGTATACATGTTATATACGGTATACTTAAAGTTTAATAATGCAATTGGGTTTTTTTAATGTTTGATTACATTTTTATTGCATGTCTTTATTGACACATATTAGGCATCCATAATTATTTTATGCTATTTATATTTATAATGTTTACGAAATAAGATATGTAAAATTTTGTAGACGCCCAACTTTAAGAAAAATTAAAACCCTAACGTCGTAAGTTAGCTTATACACTTTATTAATTTAAATTCCTCTATTTAACCTTTGGTGTTATCAAGAATGTATTTATTTATACCTAAATATAAATAAATACATTCTTGGTGTTATAGAAAGTGCTTTACTATGAATGCATTTTATTCGCAAATAAATTAAAAAATAACTTCGTTTATTTGAATTATTATATCGCGTTCTGAAAAAGGGACATATAATAGCTGAAAACTATTCGTGAGTTCTGAACCGTTAAGAGAACGGCTTAGGACTAAGCTGTGACGTCACGCAAAAGTTCTGGATAGTTCAGAACTTTTGTACGAATAGTTGTGATTCGTACGATTTGACGTACGCAGCCCGATGTGCAGACGAATTTTAGAGATTTCAACCTTGAGTTCCGGCCAGTACTTGCTCTTGAGCAGGTACCATTTAGAACGGTTCCGAACGGTTCAACAAGAGGTTCTTGTCTGCGAATAGTTTGCATTTGGGTAGTTCTAGAATTTTTTTGGCCGAATAGTGCGCATGGGGACTGGTTGAACGGTTCATAACTCACGAATAGTTTTCAGCTATTATACAAAAACCAGTTCTGTGAACTGAAATAACCGTGTTTATTCTTGTTAATGTTACGGCTAAGAAGGGTCGGGTATTAAAATAGACTTGGAATTCGTGTCTTTACCAAATAACACGAAACTTACTCGGTGGCAAAATACACCAAGAAAAAGTTATAAGCGTGAAGCGATTGTGTGAAAACTGAAAGAGGAAACGTGATTTTCGACCCCGAAACTCATCTTGTCTACGTCCTATACTCAGCCGAAGTCGGACAAAAAGAAAGGGCTAAAATCGAAATAAATTGGTTTTTTAGTTATTTCGGGTGAAAAATAAAATGATTTCGACCGATTCTTTTTGTCCGACTTCGGCTGAGTGGAAATTCTAAGTCTATTTTAATACCCGAGCCTTCTTAGCCGTAATATTTAAGGCCTTTTCACACGAGCCAACTTTTTGACCAAACTAGATGAGTCAATTAACTTGAGTTTAGTCAACTAGTTGGTTCGTGTGAATAAAAGTTCGATGAGTTGATCCACCAAAAAAGTCCGCGAGAAAAAAATGGATCACTGATCCATTTTTGCTGACTCAGCATTTTGATTTGAAAAGTTGGCTCGTATGAAAAGGTCTTAACAAGAATAAACACGGTTTTTTCAGTACCCAGAACTGATTTTTGTATAATATCAGTAGAGGGCCTCGTGCATTTTTCACACGAGCTCCTTTGAAGAACAACTCGCGCGCGCGCTCTTAACTTTAACAGTACAATGAATCTAACGCAATCACGTAGTCTTATGTATTTTACAAAGACATATTAATAAGCCTTCCAACAAACAACTTTATATTTAAAATATAAAATTTTCTCGATGAAAAATCATTTCCTTAAGAGCCGCTGAACGCACTGTAGCTAATGTAATCCTTTTATCAATTCCGCAGAATGAATTATTCTCGCAGTGATCCTCAACACTTTTACAATATTTACTTCCATCGTGGAACAGCCCCACTAAAGAAAAGATCAAAGCATGACTATGTATGTATTATATATTAAATTATATATTATATTATAAAATTAAATATTAAATTTTATATATTATTCATTACTATCTGGGGTACCCGGTATTTCCCGGGGAGATATGCCTATTTGTATATAACCAAGAAAAAAGCGAGGGACGAAACTCCGAATTAAGAAACTCGGTCTTTGGCTAAGATCAAAGTTTAGTATCTTGTATATAGCGGATAAACCTAATTATTAAATTAATTCAATTAATTAAAGTTGTTTTGTCGCGTAGCAGGGGTACCCGATATTTACCGGCGAACTAATGCCTGGGGCAATATGCCTATTTGTCAAACCAAGGAAAAAGCGCCAGTGACGAATCTCCGGTATTTGTCTATTTCATTATACATTATAAATTATATATTATATATTAAATCCTATATATTATTTATTATCTAATATATATTATATATTATATATTATCTAATATATATTATATATTATATATTATCTAATATATATTATATATTATATATTATCTAATATATATTATATATTATATATTATCTAATATATATTATATATTATATATTATATATTATCTAATATATATTATATATTATATATTATCTAATATATATTATATATTATATATTATCTAATATATATTATATATTATATATTATCTAATATATATTATATATTATATATTATCTAATATATATTATATATTATATATTATCTAATATATATTATATATTATATATTATCTAATATATATTATATATTATACAGGATGTCCATTTTTATTCGAAAAGGTGATTTTTTTCAATAACCGTTGTAGTTTGAATTTTTTTGTGTGAATTGTCAGTACCGGGGGCCATTGTTGTACATAATGTTTATCGATTTCAAAAAAATATTTTAAAATTTTGAAAAAATAAATTTTTATTTATTGGAGATCGACAAATTTTGCCAATGAGAAAAATGTAGAGCGACGTCGAAAACATAAGAATAACGTTTGGTCGTTGAAAACAAAATAATTTTTCACGAAATTACACGCGTTTGAAAATTGACTTAACGGGTAAACAAAATAATTGGAAAAATCAAAAACTATAATATTTTGGATGCAGTGGAAGTCGTAAGACAATATAATTTTTAGACTGAACTAAACATTATTTTTATTAATTTAAATGAAAATTAATGAAAAATAACCGAAAGGGAAAACCAAAATTCTAAAAACCATATCTCCAAAATTGGACACAATAAAAATTAATTTTATTGTTTCAAATAAAAAAATCTATCCCGACGATTTTTTTATTTGAAATTGACAACTTGAATTTTGGTGAGGTCCTTCAATTAAAAAATGTTTTCCCTTTCGGTTATTTTTCATTAAATTTCATTTAAATAAATAAAAAAAATCGTTAATAGAACGTCGCGTCGGGATATGTAAAATTAGATAAGCTTATTCGCATCTCTTAGCCTCCACATTGAATATAATGGTTCCGGGCCTGCTCGCTTAACCTTTGGTGTTAGCGGTATTAAAATTAAAGGAAAACGTTGTCTAGGGGAATTTGAATTCACGGATTAAAAATGATAAGAAAAACCAGAGTTTAGAGGGTTGCCAAAGTAGAACACATTTAATGAAGTCACGAATATTAATAACACTGACATTAATAAAAGAAAAATAGGTGGCCACCACTAAATGATTAACAAAATAACTTTAAAGGAAAAATTATAGAACGATGCGTATCTCAATTCTTAACATTCTAAACATAAATTGCATTACGCGATTCAATGTTCGGTTATAATAATTATCTAACCTAATGGCCGTTACGCGTGTGGGTAGAATCTACCGACAGGACGAGTAAATGAAAGTTCGATACTTAAATTGTCCGGATAGCCAATGTAGCAACGGTGGTCATCCCACGTAGAGCCCGAAGGCCATGCTTCTTGGTTGCCTCGGCTTGGTGGCTGGGTTCCCTCAGCTCGATGGTTGGGTTCCCTCGGCTTGGTGGCTGGGTTCCCTCGGCTCGGTGGCTGGGTTCCCTCGGCTCGGTGGCTGGGTTCCCTCGGCTCGGTGGCTGGGTTCCCTCGGCTCGGTGGCTGGGTTCCCTCGGCTCGGTGGCTGGGTTCCCTCGGCTCGGTGGCTGGGTTCCCTCGGCTCGGTGGCTGGGTTCCCTCGGCTCGATGGCTGGGTTCCCTCGGCTTGGTGGCTGGGTTCCCTCGGCTCGATGGCTGGGTTCCCTCGGCTCGGTGGCTGGGTTCCCTCGGCTCGATGGCTGGGTTCCCTCGGCTCGGTGGCTGGGTTCCCTCGGCTCGGTGGCTGGGTTCCCTCGGCTCGATGGCTGGGTTCCCTCGGCTCGATGGTTGGGTTCCCTCGGCTTGGTGGCTGGGTTCCCTCGGCTCGGTGGCTGGGTTCCCTCGGCTCGGTGGCTGGGTTCCCTCGGCTCGGTGGCTGGGTTCCCTCGGCTCGATGGCTGGGTTCCCTCGGCTCGATGGTTGGGTTCCCTCGGCTCGATGGCTGGGTTCCCTCGGCTCGATGGTTGGGTTCCCTCGGCTTGGTGGCTGGGTTCCCTCGGCTTGGTGGCTGGGTTCCCTCGGCTTGGTGGCTGGGTTCCCTCGGCTCGATGGTTGGGTTCCCTCGGCTTGGTGGCTGGGTTCCCTCGGCTCGGTGGCTGGGTTCCCTCGGCTCGATGGCTGGGTTCCCTCGGCTCGATGGTTGGGTTCCCTCGGCTCGGTGGCTGGGTTCCCTCGGCTCGGTGGCTGGGTTCCCTCGGCTCGGTGGCTGGGTTCCCTCGGCTCGATGGCTGGGTTCCCTCGGCTCGGTGGCTGGGTTCCCTCGGCTCGGTGGCTGGGTTCCCTAGGCTCGATGGCTGGGTTACCTCGGCTCGGTGGCTGGGTTCCCTCGGCTCGGTGGCTGGGTTCCCTAGGCTCGTTGTCTGTGTTCCCTCGGCTCGGTGTCTGGATTCCCTCGGCTCGATGGCTGGGTTCCCTCGGCTCGATGGCTGGGTTCCCTCGGCTCGATGGCTGGGTTCCCTCGGCTCGATGGCTGGGTTCACTCGGCTCGGTGGCTGGGTTCCCTCGGCTCGGTGGCTGGGTTCCCTCGGCTCGATGGCTGGGTTCCCTCGGCTTGGTGGCTGGGTTCCCTCGGCTCGATGGCTGGGTTCCCTCGGCTCGGTGGCTGGGTTCCCTCGGCTCGATGGCTGGGTTCCCTCGGCTCGGTGGCTGGGTTCCCTCGGCTCGGTGGCTGGGTTCCCTAGGCTCGATGGCTGGGTTACCTCGGCTCGGTGGCTGGGTTCCCTCGGCTCGGTGGCTGGGTTCCCTAGGCTCGTTGTCTGTGTTCCCTAGGCTCGTTGTCTGTGTTCCCTCGGCTCGGTGTCTGGATTCCCTCGGCTCGATGGCTGGGTTCACTCGGCTCGGTGGCTGGGTTCCCTCGGCTCGGTGGCTGGGTTCCCTCGGCTCGATGGCTGGGTTCCCTCGGCTTGGTGGCTGGGTTCCCTCGGCTCGATGGCTGGGTTCCCTCGGCTCGTTGTCTGTGTTCCCTCGGCTCGGTGTCTGGGTTCCCTCGGCTCGATGGCTGGGTTCCCTCGGCTCGATGGCTGGGTTCTCTAGGCTCGATGGCTGGGTTCCCTAGGCTCGATGGCTGGGTTCCCTTGGTCTCGTTGCCGCTTACACCCGGACTTCACGTTTTTCCGAGAGCCGTTTCACGACGCGTTACTCGCGTATCCAGAGTTCTTCAAATTCTCTTTTTTTTTTAAATTCGACGGTATTATTTCGGACAACGGTCCAGACTGACGCGCACGTGATAAATATTTAGTAAGTACAATGGCAACCCTCCTTATTGGATTCTTAAAAAATGGTGAGCAAAGAGGAAACAACTATATTGGAAGTTTTGAAAATGACTTGTAGGAATAACCCACTAATCCCATGTTTGTCCGCAATAGGAATCTACAGTTTTCACACAGACCACATTTGGTATACTATCTCTTGGTACCCTGACTGTGGTTTTCGACGGTTATGGTCGGCAAAACAACTTAAATTAATTCAATTAAAAACGGGCTCGAGCGATTTCGCGCGTGCTCCCTGAAATAAAGAAAACGCACGAGCCTTTTACTCCAAAATATTTAAGAGCGCGTGGAACATTTTAACAAGTTGAACAAGACATGAATAAAATTCGACGAGTCGCCCTTTTTGTAAAGATCTAACCTTCAAAACTGAACTGAACTCCTACGTATCTCGTCACGAAAGCGCTGCATTAAAACAAGTCCGGCAAGCGTAATGACTTTATAGAAAGGCTTGTCTTCTTCTAATATATAAAGATGGGTGTTTGTATATATATATGTGTGTTTTAATTTAATAATTAGGTATATCCGCTATATACAAGATACTACACTTTGGTCTTAGCCAAAAGACCGAGTTTCTTAATTTGGAGTTTCGTCACTGGCGCTTTTTCTTTATGTATACAAATAGCCATATTTCGCCGTGAAATGCCGGGTACCCCAGCTAGAATATTATATATTACATATAATTTTATACAGAGGAAATTTTTATTATGCAGGGGAAATTTGTTGAACTCGCCCACACCTGTTTAAAAATAAACCATACAATTATACCTATCTCCTGGACTGCTTGAGCTTCGAAACAATTGAATTATTTTTAAACAAACGAGATTATTTTTTGGAAACAAATTAATCGATCTCATATCTAATACGTATTATATGTAAGGTATTACATATTGTATATTACGTATTACGTATTATATATTACGTATTACGTATTATATATTACGTATTACGTATTATATATTACATATTACGTATTATATATTACATATTACGTATTATATGTAAGGTATTACATATTGTATATTACGTATTACGTATTGTATATTACGTATTACGTATTATATATTACGTATTACGTATTATATATTACGTATTACGTATTATATATTACGTATTATATAATACGTATTTTACTAGGTAAATAAGCCAGTTTCAATAACCGTACCACCATTTTTTACCTTAAAAATAACTGGTAGTCTCACCATAATGCCCCGCGTTCGCAGCCAGGACGGTGGCACCATTGACGCGAGCCAAAGGTGTAAGAAGATGAACCGTTTAATTATCATCATCGTCATCTAAAGGCGAAAATGTTAACCTATTTCGCTATAAACGCGTTTTATAAGAATCGCCCAGTTGCGGCTGGTAGAGTGGTCCAACCTTTTGCAGCCCGATCGGGCGATTCCAGCGTCCGTCTGGCAACACGGATGGTAATGAAACCGCGTCTTTTCATTCGTCGCTCTGTTATTATATACGCGAGTGGGTTTTTGAGGTTTTCCAAGTCTGATAGATGAGCAATATCATCTGCAGTCCCGTTCGGGAGACAACTCGACCGAATAGGAACGTAGGTATCCCAGCACGGCACTGCGCCCACCGTCCACTCGAAGACGGCAACTGGCGAGGGGAAGAAGAATGGACGCTTCAAATCCTGACCAGCCAACAAGACGGAGAATACGATAAATATTGATATCGCTACTTCTTACTTTATTAATGGTCGAGAATCTCCGAGAGTTTATAAAATTCCCCTCTCACACTGGCGACCGGCAAGAAACAAGACGCCACGTTTCTAGTGGTACGTCGCGTGACACCCTCAATATCACCCCCCAGTTTTCAATAAATGGGTTCATTCTTTTGGTTTTGAACATTTTCGTGGACCTATACATTTCATCTAATTCACGACGTCGATTGTTACGTTGGAACATCTCTTTTTTTCAACTTCATTTCGACCATTTTCGACTTCACATTTGCGTGATTAATGACAGAGGATAATAAATGGTCTTGCCAACTGACAAGTGAGTTACAGTTAATAAGACAGTCTTCCAAGACAAGATCCTAAACACCCCCCCCCCCCAAACGTCAAAATACGCAGTTTAACCAAAATTACGGAATTTTAAATATTTTCTAGTTGTAAATTTAACCTATTTTACCTATTTGGCCAATCACCAGATTTTTACCTATACTTATTTTTTCAAATTATTATTAATACCGATTTTCCAGATGTTTACCAATACCGATTTTTCAGATTTTTACCAATACTGCATTTTTCGATTTATTACCGATACCAATTTTTCAGATTTTTATCAATACTGATTTTTTCAATTTATTACCGATACCGATTTTCCAGATTTTTAACAATACCGATTTTTTCGATTTATTACCGATACCGATTTTCCAGATTTTTACCAATACCGATTTTTTCGATTTATTACCGACACAGATTTTTCAGATGTTTACCAATACTGATTTTTTTCGATTAATTACCGATACCGATTTTCCAGGTGTTTACCAATACTGATTTTTTCAATTTATTACCGATACCGACTATCCCGATATTTAATATTTTTACCGATATAAATTTTTTCCCGATAAGTATTTACCGATACCAAATTTTTAGAATTAAAAAGTATCGGTTATCAACTCGCTTAACTTAAGAGATTTCAAAGTGATATTTGGTTCAAAAGTTCTATTTCAAGAGATAAAACATTAGCTCTGCGTATCCACTATTAATGACTTGTTGTTTTGGGTGTCCGAGCCAGCCAAAGCCTGTCATATTAGCGATCAAGTAGACCGTTGGCCCTTAACGAATTCCCAGATCTTATTATCTATTGTTTACGCCAAACCCTTTTGTACTCGAGCGTAATCACGTATTTTCTACTCAAACCTAAATTTAATCCAATTTCAATTTCGAAAGTCAAATAGAACGGAGGAATAATGATAATTTCAACTAATTTTCAATCTAGTGCATTTCCAATCTCGTACACTGTGGCCTCTAACTTTCGTAATAAATTATTTTAAATCCTCAAATTATTTCTTCTTTTGAATAAAATATTCAGCGAGTGTAGGTAGCTTTGCCGCGAAAAATTTTAGTCTTTGGCTAAGATTTTAATCCGTAGTACTTTAAGAGCGCTATTAACATCCGCGTATATTAACCTAAAAATATCGAGCTAATGACGTGGTTCACACATACGCCGCAAACGAATTCGGCGCTGTGTGTAATTTCCAGGTAACGAAGGCCAGACCACGGACTCTTAACATTTAAAAATTAACTTCCACCCTGGCCCCTAGGATTGAGCTTTTTTAAAGCCGTAATTGACTTTGTTCTAGCCAAGGATTCTACATATAGAATCCTTGCTCTAGCCTCGTGTCAGTGATCGCTACGTTTTGGAAAGTTCCGAGCCCCTAGGCCAAAGCCTATTCCGCCTGTTAGTTAATTCGCCAAAAGGAAAATAAAAATTACGTCTGCGAAATAATTAGAAATTACTGAACCGGAAAGTGAAATTTACCTTTATGAAAACTAACTTCTAGAATATATTTTGAAATTTCTTATTTATCGCTATCACCGTAACCTGCTAGCTATTCTGCCAACAAAACACTAGCTGAAGTATAGTGTTTCGTCTATGTAGAGGAAATTTAAAGCCACTTAATCTTAATTTCAAATCCCCATTTCAAACACAGAAGAGCCACATAGCGGCCAACACGAGAAGCCACTAAGCAGACCAGTGGCGTAGTCAGAAATTCTTCAAGGGGAGTCCAATAATGTGAATGTTAAGAAGGGGGTCGACAAGGGAGTGGGAATTTAGTACAGTCAAAGGTAGGCCCAAAGGGGGGGAGTCTAGACCGGAAACCGCCCCTTGTCTACGCCACTGAAGCAGACGACTCTCCAGCAAATTACGAACCTCTCGTGGCTTTATGTAATTTGAGAAGGTTAATTGTTCAGCAGAACATTTTACCGAATAATTTTAATTGGTCACTAAGATCGGAATAACGGCTTTGGGAACGGTGCACGTGTTCGAATTTAGCGCAATAAGAGTAAACAGTAGGAATAAAGTATATATACTACAGATCAATCAACAGCGCTCATAGTGGCAAAAACGTGAAATTAGTAAGTAGAAAAACGAATTTTACTAGCTGCACCTTTAAGTTTCCTTAACCGCCGATAGATGTCACGGCGAAAATTTTGGTCGCGTAATAAACGTCATAAATGCGTCCATAGTCGTTGATGTTCCGAACACGAAATAAAGCGTCCTTTTCAAAGTGTTTTCGCCAGTTAGCCTCAAAAGTGAAAAATGTACGCCCCGGTGAAGGTTGACAATAACTCTTGTCGGCAACGGCCTTCAAAAATTGTCTACAGCCCTTCAGGCAAGATACAAATCTAGATTAATGTTACGATAACCGTCCCAGTATATCGAGACTAAAACGGAATGTACAACCGCCGCCTATTCCAACCACCGGCAATTACCAGAGGGCAGATATATAGATTTTACTGGATCGGTTTGAAGGGCCGTCGTTCGTCAATAAATTAAACTTTCCCCGAAAAAGCCCCCAAAACTAGCTTCATTAATTATGAAAATTGCCGCCAGTTCCACGCAAACACTCCCCTAAATTCGTTAGAAACATCCCTGGACTACCCCTTCGGCGTATATTTATTAAATATATTCAAAATATATATTATATTCGTTTAATTTATAGTTCTAAAATTAATGAGTGTATCACAACGATAATCAACGATTGACACGGATAGTGGCTATAGATATAATCATAACATACCCGTTATTAAGAAGTAGGTATTCAAAATCTGCACCTCCTAGTGGCTACGTCCTCAACTATGCATTTCTGAAATAAATTTCGCGAAATGCATTATGAATGCGCGCAAGCCGTGCGGGAACGTTTTTAAACTTAGAACTGATTGTGCTCCCCAAAGCGGAGCCGCCTTGATCTAAAAGGGTGCGTATTGTACGCAAAACAAATAAACTATTCATTCATTCAATCAAATCATACTGGTATCCCATTGGTTCTATAAAGCCCACATTTTCCGATGCGTAAATTAGACATAATTAGAAATAATTAAAATACGCGGAAAAGCCAGATTGTATAAGAAAAATACATTTTCCAAATACTAAAAGCCTAAGGTTTTTGGAGCGGAAAAATTAGAACTCGCCTTCGAAAAAGAAAATTTTTTCTACTTTCGGCTGGAAGTAGGCCAAACTTGCTTTAATTTAATGAAATCCTTTACGGATACCCATAGCGTGTGCCAACATATTGACAGGAGCCTATACGGGCCAAACATTTCCAAAATTATATCATTTAAATTATTTCATACTTTAGGGCAATTTACCACTTAATATAGCCACGTTCACACATACCCTCTGCAACGTTGCGATGGCGTCGTGTGAACATTGACCGGTGCGCGTCCCAGCGTTTCACATCGCCATTTTTGGCAGCGATTCGTGACGTCATCGAGTCGGTTTTTGTGAACCATGAGCCTCTTTTTACAAAAATCGTCAATCGTGATTTTTTTGCAACTTTTTGTCTATTTGTTTAAAAAATCCAACAAATTTCTTCTGGGTGCATTCATTTTTAATTAGAATGTTTTGAAACGTCACTTAAATGCGTGAGCATACGAACTCCTAATTATATGGCTATACTACGCATGCCTAATTTTCTTCAAAACTCACTGGATATCAAACGTGTGAACAAAAATATTTCTAAGCGCCAAGAACCGCCGCGAGATCGAAACGAGGTAAAACGTTTCCGAGGGTACGTGTGAACGTGGCTTTAGTGCCAGCCGCGTTGAGTTTGTAAATTCTCTCCCTGCTGGTTAGAAGGGTTTTTTCCCAAGCTCTTCGGTTTCCCCTTTCCATAAAAACCTACTGAGGTTAACGGCAATAGTAATCGTCATTTTTAACTCCCACTCATAAAATTAGTAAATATACCGAAATTTGCTTTATTTCGTTATTTTTTAATTATAAATTTCGATTTCGTTGAAAAAAATGACAGAAACAAACTGCTTGACTTTGAAACAAAAGAAGGGGGTTAGCTGATTTCTGACAAATATGTTACCGAGCTCTTATGAGCTTCAAAAAGTTGAGCTTGTTAAAGCGTTGATAAATTCGATCTATTTGATATTATAGTTTCAGCCCTCCCGAGACCATTGTTGGGCACCGCTCATCTCATTGTGAGCGGATTTGTTATTATGAGCGAAAATGAGCGGTAAAATATCTTTTTAAAAGAGCGCAAAACAAAAATCAGAGGAGCGCCAATTTTACCGCTCAAAAAAGAGCGGAATGAGAGGAGATAAATTTTTACCGCTCAAAAAAGAGCGGAAAGAGAGGAATGAAAGTTTTACCGCTCAAAAAAGAGCGGAAAAAGAGGAATGAAAGTTTTACCGCTCAAAAAAGAGCGGAAAGAGAGGAGCGAAAATTTTACCGCTCAAAAAAGAGTGGAAAATGAAGAGCGAAAATTTTACCGCCCAAAAAAGAGCGGAAAGAGAGGAGCGAAAATTTTATCGCTCAAAAAAGAGTGGAAAATGAAGAGCGAAAATTTTACCGCTCAAAAAAGAGCGGAAAGAGAGGAGCGAAAATTTTACCGCTCAAAAAAGAGTGGAAAACGAAGAGCGAAAATTTTACCGCTCAAAAAAGAGCGGAAAGAGAGGAGCGAAAATTTTACCGCTCAAAAAAGAGTGGAAAATGAAGAGCGAAAATTTTACCGCTCAAAAAAGAGCGGAAAGAGAGGAGCGAAAATTTTACCGCTCAAAAAAGAGCGGAAAGAGAGGAGCGAATATTTTACCGCTCAAAAAAGAGCGGAAAGAGAGGAGCGAAAGTGAGCGTGAGCGGCTCTTTGACGAAAATGCCCAACACCGCCCGAGACTTTGAAATTTAAAACTGGGCCATCAACAATAGAATATATGGAGACCATCCAAAAATGGTTTGATATTCGCCATAATAATAATTATCATTATAATATTATTTCAAAGCTACTAAATTATTAAAATATAATCAAAATATTAATTTATCATTTCGTTGTATACATTTTCCACTTAACTTGAAATTTACAGTGGATTTCCATTGAAAATAAAGGAAAACATCTGTCTATACTTGGCACCTCAAGCTTGGAAAATACTGCCTCTCGTGACGGGAGAAATTTCGAGCAAATTGTCCGCGGATTTCCTCCTAGCTTTACCTGTGTATTAAATAAAAAGTTCATTAATTAACATTGCAGAAAGTTATGATTTTAAAGACTTTACGTGGAAAATATTTTGAATAGCGCTTTTACCGCGGATTGAAAATTAGATAAAAAAATTTTAAATCAACAAAATTCATACTTTTCCAGGTAAGGGAATTAAATTCTTGGAATTTATATTCAATTAACTGTAAATTATATACTAAAATCTAGGAAATATATTCACTCGCTCTATTTTGATATTTAATTATATTCCTTATAGTCCAAGAGCCCATGACAAAATAAGTAACGGTATACGGACGTTTCGGTGTCTAGGACATTTCGGTGTCTAGGTCGTTTCGGTGTCTAGGACATTTCGGTGTCTAGGTCGTTTCGGTGCCGGACGTTTCGGTGTCTAGGACATTTCGGTGTCTAGGACGTTTCGGTGTGATTAAATGATAACAAAATTTAAAATAATAACATAAATTAATGTTGTTTGCGACTCCTTTTAAATATCGCATGCACGTTTCCATGTTAAAGGTTTCCGATATGTTTTTTAACCTGTTGGCACAATCGTCGTACTTCCTTCTTTTTTTCGGTCGTTTTCCTGCATCTAGCTTGTCGATGGTCATCTGAGATATGGCTTCTTCTTGCTTCTAAAATTTCCATTGCATAGGAACTTGAAAACATGATAAACCGATCAGGGTCTTCTTTACCAGAATCAAAAAGTAAAAATGGTTTGCCAGTACTAGTTACTTTGTACTCATCTGGGATCTCTAAAGTACTTAAGGAAAGAGGCAGCGGTAACGGTCTATTCAGCTTTGAACGGTTCCTTCTATGATATTCAAATTTCATATTAAAAACTGCTATAAGATACGCAATACCTTAAACTTCTTTTAATTGCATCTTTTCGAGGAAGATGTAATTAAAGAGATAATTAAACATTTTTAAGTTAAAAGTAAGGAAAAGATTATATAGAGATAAAAAACCTCATTTTTAAGTTGAAAGATAACGAAAAGATTATGAAAACCTCCCTCTGAAACCTCCCCCTGAAAAGCATTTTTTTATCATTTGTACACCGAAATGACCTAGGCATTGAAACGTCCGGCACCGAAACGACCTAGACACCGAAAGATCCTACACACCGAAACGACCATTTGTAACAAAGAACTGTTTGTCTTACGGGTCAAAGTGGGGGATTTCCGGAAATACGAACCACGTGACGTCACTTCTGGTGACCTTGAAAATTGATACGACCTGATATTGGTATCATTCGATTGGTCTCAACGTGCTCTTACCAAATATTGATAAATTAACCTTCAACTCTGAACCAAACGGCGTATAAGACTAAAAAACTAAATTTGTCTTATACGTGTAAATTTGGGAGGGGCTCAAAATTATAAAATTTTTATTTAATCCAATGCGACCGCAAAAAAAAAACACAACCATAACTCGTTAATCCAATGTTACTAGTAAAATAAACAAACAGCTACGAAGGTAAACTCCCAGAAGACTGCGCGGAGACGGTAGGACGTTGCAACTTCTCATCCAAAACGTCGACTAAAGCCCGTTCACACGGGGAAATTTTATAGCTTTCACGCTTTTGCAAACTGCGCACACGGAAGCGGGTAATCCAGCTCAAGAGCGAACTGGGCTTCGGGCGCATTATTATTAAGTTGGGTGGGGAGGGAGGGGGGTGACGCGGGACAGACGAACGAAACGTGCACGGAACGAAGCTGAGATGAAATAAAGTGGAATTCCGGGTAGATCTTAATAAAATTAAACCTTCCGCGTTCCCCGCGCCATCAGAAGGAAGGGATAAAACCTAATTAACTTAGAAAAACAGGCAGAAAATACGCGGTGAAAAAACCGCTGAAAGACGTCAAAACCACCTGTATTGAGAAAAAAATAAAATTACAAAATAAAAAATGCAAAAAATTTGGGGAGTGCTGGCCTTATTTAATCCTATTGGAAACAAGACGTCGCCGCTGGGAATTTTAGTTCTAAAATTAAATTAAGTTAGCATTTAAAAATACTATTTTTTATTGGTTCCTTAAGGTATTTTGGTGAATACGCTGGTTTGGTATGCGGTCTAAAATTATATTAAAGTCCCTCCCCCCCGCTCTGATTGGTCAGCCCGAGTGAGAACATATACATCATGAGAGTTTTACGGTAATAGTTAGTGTAGGGAGCTGTTGGCTCGCCACCACCCTCCTACGCTTTGTAACCCGGCCACATGAACTAATGGCTTTAAAAGTCGCTTGATGACTTAGGCCTAAGGTGGTGCCTTGGGTATTAGCCTAGCTGATTATTATTATTATTATTACTTATCACCGCAATAATCCCGTTTTCGTTGCAAAAAATATACTCAAGATTCGGGTGGGGTTAGCACTTTCGCCTCGCAGCAAGAGGAGCCGGGTTCGATCCCAGCTAGTGGCACTGGGTGAAAATCTGGAACCACTCTTTCCGCGAGTTATCTCCCCACTGGTAAAAGGGGTTTTCACCCGAGATCTTGTAACGTTTTCCTAGTCGAGGCACTAATTACCTACCGCGACCAGCGTAGTCAATAACGTTAACATTAAATTAAATTAATTAATATGCTAAACTTTTTAATTAGGACAATATTAAAACGCAAAGGGTTCTAGTTAATGGAAAACATTTAATATTTAAAAAGGAAATTAAAATTACACGACACTAAAATATAAGCCTCAACGCTAATTGGCCAAACTCCCTACTCATAAAGACTTTTTGGGTTAGTTAATACACTTGAAATTAGAAATACAACAGACACTTAAATGATGGGCAAATACAAGTAAACATTAAAAAGGAACACTAAGTTATTAAACACTAATAATAGATTGGCGGCGAATAATTAACGAATAATGATTAATCAAAGTTTCTATTCAGTTTGTAGTGGAAATAGTTACAGGGGTACCCCACTCTATCGCGCGTAACTAAATGACCTCGGAGACGAACTCCTAATTGAACACGAAGTTCAGTTGGCGCCAACGAATGGCTTACGCGGCTTAGTACGGGTATCCCGTAAATTGTACTTAGCTTCACAGGCTCATTGGTGATTCGGCGGCTGGGTCTCCGTTGGCTTCCTCATCGGTTCCGATGACCGTAGCTTGCGTTGACGGTTGATGCTCGAAGGTCTACGTTGTCGACGCGGCTAACGGCTAGCTACATAGCCCGCGACTTTTGACTGCTCCGGCACGACACGACTTTAGCACCACACGAATTACGAGACTTCTATATTTTATATCGCGACTATAGCGTTCTTGACCTTGGTCGAAAGTTCGGGGTGAACTGTTGCTTCGGACGAGTTGTTTCTGTTCTGATCCTGGAAGTCCGAGTCTACCTCTTTTTAACAGCTTCGGTGCTAATGCACCAAACAACGACGCTGGGGCTCGCACCTATTTTCCACTACGTCACACTATACCAAGCGACCAATTTCCTGCCAGGGTTTTTACGTTCGCCGCCAAAAATACGCGCGTACGAAAAATGCACACAATAGAAAAGAGTCCTTTGCGTTTGAAAAGGGATTATGGGCAAAACCCGCTGGCCACGGCTAGAAACCAGTAACCTCTACAGATCTAATTTTCCAATAAGTTTTAAAATTACAAATAAGCCTATATACAATATTTACAATAATTAATAATTTTGATATTACATAAAATATCATCACAATCTTCAGTTTCCCCTTCCCATAAAAACTTGCTGAGGTTAACGGTAATAGTAAGTGTAGGGAGCTGACGGTTGGCTCGCGTGGCATGAAAGGCTTGCCACCACCCTCCTACGCATTGTAACTCGGCCACCTGTTACTTGATCACGCACAAGTAACATTGCTTATGTGGCCTTGGGTATTAGCTCTATTTAAAAAAAAAGGTTGCCACGATCGCGTGGTTTTTTATCAAAATATTACGGGTTTTGCGTTGCTGGGTAAAATCGTGACGTCAGCCAGATGAGATCGGATTGAAAATCAAAGGAGGCTCATCTGGGTGACGTCATAAATTTTAACTCGTACAGAATTTTTTTCAAACATCTTCTTGAAATATACTAGAGATTGAACCTCCTGTAACTTCTTGTCATAGCAGACGAAATATTGTAGTTACACTATATCAATGGCTACGTTCAGTAAATACGAAATATCTGAAATATTATTTTCGTTGAGACCTTTGCTCAACGGACGGGCAACGTGACGTCAAAACCGGAAACGCGAAAAAGCGTACAGTACGAATCCGGACCACTGCTTCCACTTTGAGGGATTTTATCCCTTTTTAGGGATTTTCCCATCTAAAGGGATTTTATTTTGGAAGAGAGGGAAAAAGGGAAAATTGAGGGATTTTTCGAAAATAAAGGATTTTGGGAATTTTCCCAATTTTCGCTAGAAATATTTTGGTCTAATACTTCAAATACCGCGCCTGTACCTTTATTTTAATCCACGAATGAAATTAACTGGGATTCGGAAGTATGTCATATATTTTAAGTATTATAAATCTTATTGTTTTAGTTAAAATAAATTGTGAAAGGGATAAAAAGGGATTTATTAGAACCGACAGAGGGAGAATGAGATTGTCCAAGGGGAAGCACTGATCCGGACTCAACGTCTGCTGAACGGTGAGTCCGTTGAGCAGACGGTGAGTCCGTTGAGCGTTACTGAACGCAGCCCATATTAGTTGCTGAACCAAAATTTACTTAATCAATGATAAAAAAACCTTTGTGTTAAAGGGGAATTTTCACCACCCTAAAATTGGTTTAAAACCATTTAAATGGATAGAGGACGTCCGAAAATGGATATACAAAAAATTTCATGTTAATATTTCCAGTATTTGATTTATTATTAGTAACCAAATTTTGTGTTTTATCCCCCCCCCCCGACTCGAGAATCTCCGCTTGGTTGAACCTACCTTCAGCGCCATCTCGTAAACGAAATATTATTTTCCCCGGTTTTATCGTTTTTCGGTCGGAACTGTCGT
Source organism: Leiobunum rupestre (assembly GCF_980474605.1). Taxonomy (NCBI): domain Eukaryota; kingdom Metazoa; phylum Arthropoda; class Arachnida; order Opiliones; family Sclerosomatidae; genus Leiobunum; species Leiobunum rupestre. Next base: position 56,046,856 of record NC_143387.1, read on the forward strand.
CTGCTACGACATTCTTGGCTTTTTAACCGAGTTATATTCGTAGATTGTAGTTTATCGTGTTTTTAATACGCCTTAGGCCAGGCGCTCACTGCTCGTCGTAACGTCTCCGTCCTACTTTTCACAAGCCTTTGCTTCGTAACGTAGACAATGCCTTGTGGAAGGCAGGACGGATACGAAACGGAGAGCCAGTGGGCGCCTAGCCTTACACGCCGCCCTTTCTCAAATTTTTGCCGCTTCATTCTTTTGGCGCTGCACGTAGGTTCAACCGCGATTTCTGAAATTTTTTAGCCGTTTGATATAGGTTGCGGAAAAAGTAGCGTAACTTTTTAAATACTTTTCCAATAACTATCAAATTTCAGGGACATAATCATTGATATATTTTCTATCATTCTGTAAGAAAACCTCGTAAATTTTGGTTTTGGTGACAATTCCCCTTTAATCAATGATAAAAAACCTAAGTGCTACAGTCACAACGGCATTTACCAAAGTGAATCGCGTAACGTTTTTCCTTGACCGAGCCTCAGAATTTCGAAGTTTATTCGATTTCCCTTTTCTGTCATTGTTATAATAATAATTAGCATGGCTAATACCCAAGGTCACCCACCTAAAGTCATCAAGCGACTTTTAAAGTCATTAATTCTGGTGGCCGGGTTAGAACGCGTAGGAGGGTGGTGAAAAGCCCTTCATGCCACGCGAGCCAACAGCTCCTTAGACTCACTGTAGAATTTTAGGGGTTTCTTCCAGGGTATCTAACAAGACCCACTATTTTTAATTAGGGCTGAAGAATTTTTATATATTTTACTGGGAGTTTAGTTGACTATCAAGTCGTGTTCTATCTAGAACTATAACTATTTCTATTATTGACTACAACATTTTTCTACGACAAATGGGTTTCTCTGGTCCGCCTTCAGAGAGCGGACCCTATTTAAAGAGAGGATTGTAAGCGCGCGCAGAATCCAATACCTTAACCACTGGATTCTACGTCGGCAATTCTCATCTACAGCCTGTTACAATGATTGTTTTTAAAGAAAGGATATTGGTTACAATGAATTATTTAATTTTAACATTTATTTTTTAACACGTATACATACAATTAATTCAATCATTCCAATTACTACTAATACAAAAATTTAAGTTTAAGCAATTAACTAATTTTACTCTAATTTAAATTCAAAACGCGTTTTTCAACACTCACTATTGCCGTTAACCTCTATAAGATTTTATTCTTGTTTAAAAAAAATTCTTATTTCCATAATGAATTTCTCAATTTGACAACGAAACTAGTGATCACGCCTAGTTTTCCGATGTCTAGTCGCCATGACGGGGTTCAATCTGTTCCTTTTAAACAAAACTCAATACATTAAATGCAACCTTTTTGAATTATTACTTTCCTTTACGCGTAATCTGACGTGCAGACAAATTATACCGGATTCGAGCAGGTTGAGACGTCGGACGCGCCTTGACGGCCGGAAATTAAAAGTATTTAAATAATAAAGTAGCCTTCAATCCTAAAGACAGACGGAGACGGCGGGGATCATAGGCTCTTCGCGGGAAGAATGAGCGGACAAACAAATCGAAGAGTAGTGAGAAAACGGAAAGAAGGTGGGATCGAGAGAGAGAGAGAGAGAGAAGAGCTGGATACACACGTAGAGAGAAAATAGGAGAAAAGAGAGAAGAACGGCGAACGCGGAACGAGAAAGATATCTCTTCGTCCGCTCTTCAAACCTAGTTCAAACTTAAATCGAAATGTTGACGCCACAGATTAAATCTTCGCAGTGTGAGCTGACGAGATTTGGACGGCGACGGCATCGAGTTTTAGACGAGTACAGCGCCTAAGCCCGGCTATTTTCCGTAGACTTAAACATTGGCGTCCGAGAAACAACGTCTTACACGAAGAAAAGGATCCACCCGACGAGTCGCTGTTACTCCGTACGTCGACGCCTCAGCTCCGAAGCCGCGGTTTGAACCTCGAACGCCCGGAGTAGCGACGGAAGGATGGTTTAAAACCCCTTCCGCGTCCGGAGGTAAGGGAGTTCGAAAGGAAGCTCGGGAAGAGGAGAAGAGAGGTTCCGAAGGATCCCGTTAGAGGGATCTGTCGTCGCGGGTCGTTGGTGGAAAGGCGTCTTCGAAGCGAGTCTCGGCCAGAATAGAGCGGGCTTTCTCTCTCCTCCGTCACTAAGTCGCGTTCGGGATGCTCCAGCACTGACCATCAACGCCACCGACCAAAGTACTATTGCGGAGAAAACGATTGTTTGCGAGTTTTAAATAGACTGGATTATTAAACGTCTTTCTTCGAGTCCCGGCAAATACTTCCGGAAGAGTAAGTTTGAACACTTTTCAATTCTTGTTACTTTTATCTCTTTTCGGGTTTCAATCGCGGTTTAAAGATTAACGGAGACGAGGACAATTAGTTAATCGCTGTTAATCGTTTCTTCAGTTTTTATTAAGTTTTTTCGATTATTTACAATACAAATTGTCGTTTCAATCTCTCAAGTAATATTTAGTCGAGGTACTTCTAATAGCAAATAACATTTAGCGGGAATAAAGTAGTTCAATTTAAAATAAATCACTTTATTTTTTAGGTCGTACAATTTAAATAATTCCTATATATTTTAGTTCGCGCAATTTAAATTATAATCCTATATTGATGACAATTTAAAGGGGTATATTAACCAGCCTTAAAATAAAATGAAACGAAATGTTTTCTGTAAGACAATTTTCAAAAGTGTATTTAAATATTTAGCTTAAGAAAGAGTTACATATGGTAGGGAAGCTATATCGAAGACTCTAATAAATTATTAAGTTTCCACTCCAAGACGGAAAATTAGTTTCCACACAAAATATATAAACTCCAAATATTTAAGAGGTTATTAATTATTTAAAATACGAAATTCAATCTTTTAAGGGTTTAAAAATTTTAAATCGATAAAAATAATAAAAATTACTTTAGTAAAATGAAATTAACATAAGCAAATTGAAATATTTAAACAAATTTAAAATTCCAATATGGAAACGGCAGAGCTTCGGCAAAGCCGTAATATTAAATTCGAGACCAATTTGAATGCAAATTAAAAGATATACGCGGAACAATTTCAACTGTAAAGTATCCTTTAACGCTGGGAATTCCTCGACAACAAAGTTTCCCGATAAAGACTCGGGTGTTTTAAAGCTCAATTTAATAAAACTGCCGCGAAAGAGTGGGGCCATTATGTTCGCTTATAAATAAACCAGTGTAAATACGCCAAAAGTTTCCGAAAACAATGAATAATCGGGATTTAAATTAAAAATTGCCAGCAAACTCGGACTGAAAAATGCTAGAGAGTCTGGAACGGCGTACCATTTATATTCTAAAGTTTGGCTCGTGTAATATAGTCTGAGAAAAATGATGAAGAGGGAAGTGGAACAATTTTGCGGGTTTATATAAAAATGTATTCTCCGGTGAGAGTTATTTTGAATAAAGCGACGTGGGTGGTGGCGGCATTCGCGACTCGTTATGCCCCGCGGCCAACTGCGGCCGCTTACGGAAAAGAGAATAGCGAGCTTACTCGACAGAACTTTCCCCGCGGTAACGAGAATAAGCCTATTTCTTTATTTTCTTTCCGAAGTTCCTAGAATTTCGCGTGACGGGGTTACCTGGTGTTTGGCCTAAACGAGGGGTATTACGGGTGAAGTTGACGGTTGTTGGTGCGCGTTGAGGGGTGGATTATGTAAAGTCGAAAGTACCTTTCTCTGATAAGCGAGTTGTTTTCTACAAATTTAAATTTCAGTCGAAAAATAGCGGAATTTTTTTGGTCTGGATAATCGAAATATTTGTTTTGAACGTTGGTTCAACGGTTATTCTAATTAGGTAAATAAGTCGTTATTGAAATTTTCTATTCCATACCGGAAGCGATTATATCGCAGTCTATGCAAACAACGTTATTGAATTTAATTATTAAATTTAATAAAGGTATTGCTAATTTATAATTATAGATAATATTGATTTAAAATCTCCGACTTGGCGGCCCTTTTACTAAATTTCATAATTATCGTCAATTAAGTGCGGTAAATATTTATGTAAAATATTGAAATTTGGAACGCGTACATTCAAAAACATTTTCCGTTATTCGAAATGTAAGTTCCTGTAAAATATATAAGTGTTTTTACAAATTAAAGCTTTCAACGCTGTTAACGGCTAAAATATCATGAAAGGGTAGGCAGCTTAAACGCTCTTAGAAATAAATATTTAGTGGTAAATAAATTATTTAAATCTCCAGGAAATAGCAATTTTTTTTAGTAAATTTATACCTTTTATAAATATACCATATGGAACATAATTTTAAAATTTATAACGAGATGGAAAGTCAAACCAATCCTTAGCCGCTAGCTAACCCTGTAAATATACTTATCCCTGGACACCAGTGTGCAGCGTGAGGAACACTTCTACAGGCGCCAGTAGGCCTTTTTTGTATGAACACAATATTGTTTAGATTTTTACGAAGTAGATTAGCTAATAGCTTTATATTTAATATAAAATAATAAAATACACACAATCGTAACACCATTTCGGTTTAATTGAAAAAGAGGGGTTAATCCCTCCGTCGGATGAGAAAACGCGTATTAGGAACGTTTAATGTCAACAGTCTGTGCGCAGAAAAGTTAATTCTACAGTGCCACGCGTTTCTATCGTTAAATATAACAGTCTATTTACGTGAACGTTAAATAAGGTTCCAAAATCCAATCCAAAACATTTGGAGTCATTATAACGTAATGTGGTATTAATCAGTCTATCAATTATAATTAACTTTGACCATTACCGCCATTTTTGGACGCACATTTTGTTATCAATAAGAAAAAACACGGGTGACGTCGTGTGACGTCAAAATGCGGTCATTTCCAGACTTTCCAGCCTTCAAAAATCTCCACGTACACAATCTCATAAATAAACGAATCTGAAAAAACCGGCAACCTCGGTGGGGTCTAAACGTTTAAAAAAAATCAGTTTTGGATTCAAAGCACCAAAAAAATTCACGAGAATGATTTCTCGCTTCTACAAAGGAGCACACGCTGACATTTATACGCCCCCCTCCCAAAAAAAGGACCATAAATCATTCGAGACATTGGCCGCGTACCCCCGATTACGCGCTTAACTTACATACAGGCTTTACAAAGGTGTAATACAAAGGCTTAGAAACTTTGCGTCTATACAGGGTGTTTCAAAAGGTTATGCAATAATTTTAAGGAGTTGTAGGGGTGAGTTGAGAAGTATGCCTGTTATTTTCCCCATTTTCCTGCGATGAGTTAAAAGAGCGCCAGAGAGTTTCAAAGGGTGGCCTACTAGCCCCTGGAAGTAGGCTGCAACAAGCGCAAAACCAAGCAGCGGGGAAACGCGAACATTAAGGTTTGGGTTCGTGTGATCGGTAAAAAAGGACTTTGTAAACAAATCGAGGTAACCAGCGTAAAATAAGTAAACTTAAACAGTATTTAAAGTCCCTGCTGCTTGGTTTAGCCATAGACTAAGAAACGTTTCACAAGGACATTTCGCGTGTGACCCCCTTAGCTTTTTCCTGTATAACCGGCGGCGCGAGACCCCCCGACTTCGTTAATGGTGCGAACGGCCGCGCGCCCAGCGGATTTTTAAGAAAGTGGTGATCACGTGCATATTATTTTCAAACCCATATAGTACCTCACGTGTATCACATCTGATTTCTAAAACACGTGCTAATAAGAATAATATTTGAGTCCTTCGAATTTGGTTCGCACCAGCATTTTGATATACGTGGCGCCCTCCCGTGCTGAGACTTTACACGGTCCTAAATTCGCGCGCAAAATGTCCTTGTGAAACCTTTCTTAGTCTATGGTTTAGCACTTGTTGCAGCCTACTTCCAGGGGCTAGTAGGCCACACTTTGAAGCTCTCTGGCGCTCTTTTCACTCGTCGTAGGAAAATGGGATAAAAACAGGCATACTTCTCAACTCACCACCTACAACTCCTTAAAAATTTGGCATAACCTTTTGAAACACCCTGTATATTCTTAGTAGTTTTGAGCCTCGCAAAATGGCTCCGTCGTTTATTCAGAGTCTCCGCGAGGGCGGGAGGAGGCGGAGAGATTCAAGCGGGTGTTGATCGAAGCCGCGGCTTTGGCTTCGTCATTAAATATGTGGCCAGAAACTATTCGCTGGACCCTTTCGGGTTTATTCATGGCCAACTTAAAACCTAGAATAGTAACGTCAAACGTCGAATCGTGGTCGCCCATAAACGGCGTTTGCCAATAAAAATGCGCCTCAGGGCGTCGAAAGTCGTATATTCCTATTTCCAATAAACGAGGGCAGTTGCAGGAACAAGGACAGAGACTGGGGCTGCCCTGAATTTTACATAAACTCTATATGGGCATCTATAAACTTTCAAAAAGTAAAATTTTCGGAGTAAATATTTTTCGGTTAAAAAGAGGTCAAAAACAACTTAAGAGTAGTTGAATATAAATACTACTTTATATCCAGAAGGAAGGGACCGGCTCGAAACAAGGCGCAACGTAGCATTCCAATATACATAGATTATACAGAGGCTTAGATCTAGATGATAAGGACGGGAGTGTCAAGAACAATTATTTAAAATATATTAAGCCTGTTTAAAGTTGAATAATCGATATTTTAAAGTCTTTAATTTCAATTTAGTTGAAATATGCATTTCAATTTAATAATTTAATAATATCATAAGTAATCTAATTTCTAATAAATATTCATCTGTATAATAAATTTCACACGGATTATAGGCCTACAATAGATGTTCCTATAAAATATATAAATATATTATAAATATAATATAACTGTAACTAATGAAGATAGAGCACGCGCTCGAGTCGATAATGATTTTGGAATTTGAAGTCCACGTGCGAAACGCGCGTGCAAATAAAGCACTAAAAAGCTTCAGCTCGTGACGCCTAGGAGCAACAAACACAACACCCCACACAAGGAGAACGCAACCCGTCAAAAGTCGTGGATTTTCTCGCGTACGTTTTTCATTGGCTAGACGCTTTAGCGCCTGCTGTCGTCGGAAGGGGAAAATTCGGATATTGTCTTCCCCCCCGCCAGTAAAACGTTCATAGTAAAGGCTCGTGACGCTCGTCCAATTAAATTCGTACACAACCCTTCGTTAGCGTGTTTAAAGGCTAGCTGCGTTCTCCTTGTGTTTGTTGCTCCTAGGTGACGCGGAGAAAAATGTTTTATACTTTTAATTGGTTTTGTTTTATTTTATGGAAACACCTATTAGTAATGCCATAAGTGCATAAAATTGATACATAAGTGTGACACTTCCTATTCTTCACATACGAAAATCTTACTGACAAGACAGACTGCATTACGGGCTTCCACTTGGTAACGCGTCACACGTAGCCTTTGACAGCGCCTCGCTATGGGAGATTTTCTTCTTGTGATGACGTCACTTCATTACTATAGCTCTCAGTAAAATATTCCCGAAAGTGACAAACTTATGGAACTATATTATAGACTTATGGTAATGCTTATATTTCTTGCGGTATTTAAAAAGGTTATCATTGAAACAAAATCTCGTAATGACGTACTTTACGTCACATCCCGTGAACAAGGTTGAGAACAAACATGAAAAGAAAACTCCGAAAATGGCTCCAGACGTTCAAACTTCTAAAACGTTTGAAGGTATTCATAAAGTCAAATTGGAAGTTCAATTGTTTCAAATTATGGGATAATCGAAAATGAGTGAATCCAGTTCATCAGATTTATCCTACGAAGAATGATTCATCTCAGTACCCTGCTAATCTTATTTCCTTCATTATTCACTCATTCTGATTTTTCAGAATCATTTTTCGAGAAAAAATTAAAACTATTTCATAGGAAAAATATGATTTAAAAATAAGCGTAAATTTTTACGTATGAAGCTTGATTTCCACAGGCGCGCGCAACGACGCGTTTCTCAGCTTTGAAACGTTCTAAAGTTCTTACGCGCGTAAAGAAAATAACATTATGACGCGCGCTAGTGGAAAACAAGCTTTAGGCGAAGTACATTTTCACGCGCGATGAGGTGTATGTTTCCGCAAGTTTGTCTCATCGCTTCAAGCCTGCGAAGGAGGTATACCTCTCATTTTTAGCACGAAAATGAATATTTATCGCGATAAACTTATTTAAATAACAACGTAATAAATACGGGGTATTACCCCAACCACCCCACCACCACGAAAATTTCAATAAAAACCCCGACATAATGCCCCCATCATTATAGGTAATCTCAGGCTTAAGGTAACGCCATAAAAAAGACTGGCTTAATTTGTTCACCCGTCAAAATCAATCCCCTACATACGCAACTTCGGACCCTCAAAAGGCTAGCCCTCGTAATATCCTCAAATTATCACGCGTTAGGAAATTTCAGCATGTCGAGTCGTAAACACTTTGAAGTTTAGGAATATATCCGAAACCATCATATATTCAAAAAAGAAGGTATAAATAATAAAAATAAAACTTGACGCGGGTATTCCCGTCTGAAATTAAATTTTTGAAAAATTCCGGCTGTGAAATATAGGCTAAGTTGAAGTTTGCAATGTCACCTGGAAATTTCACCCGCGGGAAAACTGAAGAAGAAAGCGAAACTTTAACCCGAGAAGAGTAATTTTTCCTGCCGCAATAAAGAATTCTTTGTGAAATTCCGCTGAGACGCGCTTATACGTGACTTTGAAGAATAAAGCGTTTTAAAAACAAAAATGGGTTTGTTTTCCACAGGGCGATTATGGCAACCCACTAAATGGGTCTTAAAAAGGATTAAGGGTTTTCTCCTTTATTCCCGCGGGATTTTAACCAGCGATACATACAGTCTTTTAGCTATATTCTCGGCTTCAAGTTAACGAGGATTTAGAACTTTGTTGAAGAAAATTGTATATTTTAAAAGATAACGCCGTAATTGAGCGAAATATTCAGAGTGGCGCTTCATCAATCATTTTACAAAGTGCGGGGGAATTTTTTAGCGCTGATGCTGGTAATACGTTAGTACCCCTAGTTAGAAAAGAGTTTTAGAAACTTCGGGAAGAATTTTTGGAACTGTCAAGTTAATTTGACGAAACGTCGGCAATGCGCTATAGAAACATCCCGTTCGTTGCGTCAAAACCATACCGTTATGTAACATCGAAGAAAGTAAAAAATGGACCACATGACTTTATCATTTACATTTGTTTTGTTAAGGGAAGGGGCTAAGCGCATGGTTTAATTAACGGGAACTTGTAGGCTTCCACTGTACATTCCTGACGTTTCTTCAAGCTATAAACTTGGTTATTAAAATAATTTTACGGCCCTTGTATATAAACTAATGAAGGTTTAAGAAATTGCAAAACCACTTCTTATACAATAAAATAGTTTTATTGTATAAGAAGTGGTTTTGCAATTTCTTAAACCTTCATTAATAAACTTGGTTTCACGCCAAAATGTGAGCTCCGCCATTTTATACAAACCATAACTATTATCATAAGTAACAAGAATGAGTATGCCAATTAGGAATTTATTTTCACAGCTATACAGGGTGTTTCAAAACGGGTGGCATGAGCGAAGACCTACGGGTTCTACAGATTATTTTATGACGAAAATGTTCTATGACATTTTTTCGATTTCGGCCGCCGTTTAGAAGTTACGAAACACTTGATGTATGGATGCCCCCTAATTACCTCTCCGAGGGGACTATGTCCTCTAGGATGGGTTATACAATCACCGTGCCTGTGTGTCTGTGTGCCTGTGTGCCTGTGTGTGTGTTTGTCCTGCGAACGCGTTCGCATTTTCCGTGCAAAGCTTAATCATTGCGTACGCAGTTGCTAGGAATTAGGGAACGAAGTCGAAGGGCTGGCAAAACCACCGTGTGACGGTGAGCGTTAACCGATTAATTTGCGGTTGGGTTTGGTTTGGATGGTTTTTTTTCGTTAACGCACACCGTCGCGACAGTTTTAACTCAAGTTTGATTGGATATTTCGTTATTGTAATGCTTATGAGTAGTGCGTGAGTGTTTAGTTTCTGTTATGATGGTTGTGGGTGTTGAGTTTGTGTTATGACGGTTGTGGGTGTTGAGTCTGTTGTGTTTAAACGGGCGTTTTCTCTTCAACTTCTTCTTATTGACTTTTGGGATGGACCGAGTGCTGAGTGTTATGCCAACCTCTCAACGTCCAATGGCAGGGTTTCCACCAATTGTTCACGGTATTCGTCTTAGTATCAATTTGCGATTTATTGGCGCCGGCCGGGAATCGAACCCGTGTCTGCTGCGTGCAAGAGATTTACTCTAACCACTGAGCTGTTTATTTTGTTTTTGTTTCTGTTACTTTAATGTTTGATATTGCATTGGGTGTAGTATAACGTTAATTCTGCGTATTTTGAATGTATGTGACGTTGAGACAAGGCTAACTTTGTTAAAGCTTCGTTAAAAATAAAATGTTTCAATGTTTTTAGCATCACATTGTTTTATAACTTGGCCATTAGCTTGAAACTCTTTAAGCCACAACCTGATACATTTTAGATGCACAGAGAATTGGCGCCATTTTACTAACGCACAGCTCGCGTAGGAATATCACTCTTAGCGGAAGAGTATATTAATGGTTTTTAAAGTCTACATTTTTTACGTATGAAATTTTAAAGGTCAAATCTTGTTTTAGCGCAGTCAGCAGAGATAAGAGGGTTAAAGGGTAGAACCTGTGGGTGATCGACTTTGTTAGTTTTTTGTTATTTATTTACGGGTTTTATTATCGTCTTAAACATAGTTGTAATAATGCAAAGGCGTTTATTTAACGTTTATTGCTTTGAGAGCTGTCAGTTAGTCTAGTGGCTCTCTGTGCTTTGTTGATGGTAAAGTTTTTGATTCTTGTAAATACATTTGGTGTGGATATTTGGATATCTACGATTCCTAATGCAGTCATTGATTTCCTGGGTGTGCGAGTCATTATATGATATTGGAAATTGGACGGCATTGGTCTTTTTCATGCGGTATGTGTCACAACGTCAACTGGAAGTCTACGAGTCGTCCACTACCAGATGTCGAATAAAGCTATTCTACGGTATCTTCATCAAGGGCGAGTGTTGAAATAAAATGAGCGTTAAAGATGCGGCAACTATTTCATAAGCGAGAAAAATACAAATACCCTCTGTAGATATTTCTTTCATTAAAATATGCTTCGTATTATATTCAACTGATAAACTTGTACTGTAAAAAGGGTTTAATTCAATTGTGCATTGTTTTAGTACGTCTAACGCACTGTTGTAACTACTTAATTTATAATATTCTGAATAAATGATAATCGGTTGTTTCGTCTCAATTATTTTAATGAAAATTAAAATTTTACACCGGGCGGGATAGAACCGGGATTACGGTTTTAGTAAATAACTCTGAATTGCGGAGATCTATCTCTAAGGGTCATCTCGAGAAATTAATACCACTAGGGACAATTCTTCCGAGGAGAGGTATATTTTGGCTTGCCAACTTGTTTTAACGCTAGTTTTAATAAAATAATCAACGTAAATAAATAGTATATTCTTGGCTCTCCACACGCGCCCAAAATAATATTTCGCTGTGAGTAGCGCGCAAACGTAAAGTTTTTAAAATAGTTTTCAAAGCGCGTGAATTTTTCATTATTCTTCAAAACTTTACGTTTGCGCGCTACTCACAGCGAAATATTATTTTGGGCTCGTGCGGAGAGCCACGAATGAAACTATTTATTTACGTTGATTATTTTATCAAAACTAGCGTTAAAATTAGGGGTCATCCATACGTCAAGTGTTTCGTAACTTCTAAACGGCGGCCCAAATCGAAAAAATGTCATAGAACATTTTCGTCTTAAAATAATCTGTAGAACCCGTAGGTCTTCGCTCATGCCACCCTTTTTGAAATACCCTGTACAGTATATATATCAATTCATTGTCTAATTGGAAAGATATGAAAAGAGAAACGAAGCCTAAACATTAAAAATTTCAAAATGCGTTGCATAGCAACGGAAATCCGAATAGCCTTAAGTTTCTCTATTCGGTGTAATAGTCGCGAGCCAGATTTCCCACACGGTACTGATGAGTCCCAAACAGGACGAAACCGGGCTATCGTTGGAAATTATGGCTATTTTAGTTAGTTTTATTTAGTTTTTCACTCGAAGATCTATTTGGTCCTAGATTTCCGTCTTTATGTTTGCTCGAAGACCTATTGGTACGAGTGAATTGTAAATATTTCAATTTCTGCAAATTTGTTTAGGGTTTAGCTTTTTTATCCCTTTTCATTATGGACTATTCTACCTATTTGCGTACTTTATCACTCTTTGCGATGCAGTCCACAGCCGTGGTTCTTATTAACATATGTTCTACGCAACTTTATCACGCGAATAACATTATTCTAAATTTATACATTTGAGGCGTCCTTAATTTTTACGCCCTATTTCGTTGCTAATAATCCCTCAGATCGTATATTCGCTAACACCTTCTATTTATACAAATTGGCTCGAATAAATCATTCCCTCATCAAAAATTCGTAGACAACGTCCTAATCGTCACAATCTATTATAAAAATCAGCAATGAAGCGAACAACATCAAAGCATCGCGACAAATTAAATCAAAAACGCAAAGAATATAAAATATTTTCCAAGGAATTTTATATAACGCAAACCCATCTTTACCGAGAACTAGGTACATAAATTTTAGTGAGAGGGAGATAAACCAGTTGCAAACAACCTTATCAGTTTAACCATGAACGTATTCGCGCCTGGAACAATATTATAAGACTTATGGTTTAACCAAGAACGTATTCGGGTTAAGAGAAAATATAAAGTCGCGCCTGTAGACCCGGTTTTCATGATCCCCGCTAGATAGTCTCTACGTACACGAAGGCGAACACGATGCTGCTCAAGTGTTATCTAGTTACCTAAATATATTCTTGGTATAATTCTAGCGTATATAGCGATATTTACGACTATCTCTCGGCAATTTAATATTTTATTCGGTAATAAAACGGTTCCGGGTCGCGGTGATTTATTTGATAGATGTTCGCCAACCATTAGACCAATCGCGAAAAGCTGTTGAAATCGCCATGAAAATTAGATTTTTAAATATGACTTATTCAAACCACAGATCACATCCTAAAAATGTTACTGGTTCGCGCAACCAACCTCTTTTATGGTATTTTATTTGTTGGCAAATATGAATGAAATATTTCTAAGAAAAGCAAATAGTCGAAGTTTGAAATATATACCAAACTCAATTAATTAGACTATTTGTAATTACGAAAGTATGTACCCAATATTTTGAGTCTGAAACTTAAATTTAAAATTTAAATGAATTATTTAATGATATAATTCCTTGAAATTGAATTCAGAAGATGATTTAGCATGTTGAAAATATTTACCCACTATTTCTAGTCTCCTACTTAAACTTTAATTAATTACTAAATGTTATATTTTCGTTTAAATTGAGTTCATAAGAAATTTTAAGATGTTAAAAATATTTTCCCTTTAACTTAAATTACTTTATTATAATCGGTCCTTGAGGATCGTTTTAAATATCAACACATCATCCTAAGCCGAGTTGAATATTCAAAAGTTTTAAGTAATTCCGGAAACAATCCAGAAAACATACAAAATTTCCAAAAACCACTCAAATTTAAGTAAGTTATTATCACGCGAAACAGCCCGAAATCATTATATTCGTCGCGCAAATCGCGCACGAGCTAAATCAAGCTTTACCGAGAAATAACCAGTTTTAGCTACAAGGCTTATTCGCGAACAACTAAAGAAAATACGGGACCAAGGATTGGTCGAGACCTAACCGGGCAGTAAGCCCAGAAAACTTCTTCGTTCTTTTCAGTGGATTATTTACTTAAGGATTTCCTTAATTAAAACTGCAAACGCAACCTTACTGTCCGAGTGGAAACTTTTCTTGTTAGAAAACTGACGTGTTTTCAAAACTCTTCCATTGTGTGGGCAAATGGTGCAATAAGCTGCCGAAATTATTGGTGCGCAAATATTCCGCATCCTTAAATTTTTAAATTAGACATACGGTAATTAGCTCATTTAGACGAAGGGAAATTTATATAATTAAAGTTTACGAGTGACTATTCTATAGATGGCGCTGTTAAATTTATTTAAAAACAACTCTTGAAACTTTAGAACTTGTTGTTCGCTAGGAGTATACAGGGACTTATATAAATTTATTTAAAAATCAGTTCTTCAGAGAGCTCCTGTAGTATTGTCTTTCATTGGAAATGAGAGGAGCGCGACCTCCATATTATGGTTTTTGCCCATCTGCTTTAAACGGAAGAAAACGTGTTATTTTTGTAAATTGTATGGCTAAGAAGGGACAGATAATAAAAATAGTTTTTGGATTTTTCCATGACTTTACAATACGATAATCATGGTTTCTGATAGACAGAGGCGTAGCGAGGGGGGCAGGGGGCAGGGAGGTCATCGGCCCCGGGCACCGATGGCTAGGGGGCGCCCAAAGTATCCATAACTATAAGTCTTAAAAGTTGGTATTTTTATTTATTTGTATGTCATGTTACTAAAAAACCCTAAAGAACCGTTAGCTCTAGAGCTTTGAAATTTTAACTCAATGTTCAGGGCCTGATTTCCAACAAACGCGCCTAATTCAAAATACCTGACATGGTTATTAATCTAATTCCATTTTTTTTCTCGACTTTGGACTTTCGCCTCTTTGCTTCCCTTATCTAATTACGGCTGGTCTCGGCTTTCAATTTTTTTTCTCGACTTCCACCCCTTTGCTTCCCTTATCTCGTCACTTGAGTTCCTTGCGCCCGTCCTGACCTTTAAACTTTTTTAACGGGTTAGTGTGAAATTCGTAGAAGGGGAGTTAGTGTGAAAGAAAGGGACTTCGTAGAAGGGGAGTTAGTGTGAAAGAAAGGGACTTCGTAGAAGAGGAATTAGTGTGAAAGAAAGGGACTTCGTAGAAGGGGAGTTAGTGTGAAAGAAAGGGACTTCGTAGAAGGGGAGTTAGTGTGAAAGAAAGGGACTTCGTAGAAGGGGAGTTAGTGTGAAAGAAAGGGACTTCGTAGAAGAGGAGTTAGTGTGAAAGAAAGGGACTTCGTAGAAGGGGAGTTAGTGTGAAAGAAAGGGACTTCGTAGAAGGGGAGTTAGTGTGAAAGAAAGGGACTTCGTAGAAGAGGAGTTAGTGTGAAAGAAAGGGACTTCGTAGAAGGGGAGTTAGTGTGAAAGAAAGGGACTTCGTAGAAGGGGAGTTAGTGTGAAAGAAAGGGACTTCGTAGAAGGGGAGTTAGTGTGAAAGAAAGGGACTTCGTAGAAGAGGAATTAGTGTGAAAGAAAGGGACTTCGTAGAAGAGGAATTAGTGTGAAAGAAAGGGACTTCGTAGAAGGGGAGTTAGTGTGAAAGAAAGGGACTTCGTAGAAGGGGAGTTAGTGTGAAAGAAAGGGACTTCGTAGAAGGGGAGTTAGTGTGAAAGAAAGGGACTTCGTAGAAGAGGAATTAGTGTGAAAGAAAGGGACTTCGTAGAAGGGGAGTTAGTGTGAAAGAAAGGGACTTCGTAGAAGGGGAGTTAGTGTGAAAGAAAGGGACTTCGTAGAAGAGGAATTAGTGTTAAAGAAAGGGACTTCGTAGAAGGGGAGTTAGTGTGAAAGAAAGGGACTTCGTAGAAGGGGAGTTAGTGTGAAAGAAAGGGACTTCGTAGAAGGGGAGTTAGTGTGAAAGAAAGGGACTTCGTAGAAGGGGAGTTAGTGTGAAAGAAAGGGACTTCGTAGAAGAGGAATTAGTGTGAAAGAAAGGGACTTCGTAGAAGAGGAATTAGTGTGAAAGAAAGGGACTTCGTAGAAGGGGAGTTAGTGTGAAAGAAAGGGACTTCGTAGAAGAGGAGTTAGTGTGAAAGAAAGGGACTTCGTAGAAGGGGAGTTAGTGTGAAAGAAAGGGACTTCGTAGAAGAGGAGTTAGTGTGAAAGAAAGGGACTTCGTAGAAGGGGAGTTAGTGTGAAAGAAAGGGACTTCGTAGAAGGGGAGTTAGTGTGAAAGAAAGGGACTTCGTAGAAGGGGAGTTAGTGTGAAAGAAAGGGACTTCGTAGAAGGGGAGTTAGTGTGAAAGAAAGGGACTTCGTAGAAGGTTAGTTAGTGTGAAAGAAAGGGACTTCGTAGAAGAGGAGTTAGTGTGAAAGAAAGGGACTTCGTAGAAGGGGAGTTAGTGTGAAAGAAAGGGACTTCGTAGAAGGGGAGTTAGTGTGAAAGAAAGGGACTTCGTAGAAGAGGAATTAGTGTGAAAGAAAGGGACTTCGTAGAAGGGGAGTTAGTGTGAAAGAAAGGGACTTCGTAGAAGGGGAGTTAGTGTGAAAGAAAGGGACTTCGTAGAAGAGGAATTAGTGTGAAAGAAAGGGACTTCGTAGAAGGGGAGTTAGTGTGAAAGAAAGGGACTTCGTAGAAGGGGAGTTAGTGTGAAAGAAAGGGACTTCGTAGAAGAGGAATTAGTGTGAAAGAAAGGGACTTCGTAGAAGGGGAGTTAGTGTGAAAGAAAGGGACTTCGTAGAAGGGGAGTTAGTGTGAAAGAAAGGGACTTCGTAGAAGGGGAGTTAGTGTGAAAGAAAGGGACTTCGTAGAAGGGGAGTTAGTGTGAAAGAAAGGGACTTCGTAGAAGAGGAATTAGTGTGAAAGAAAGGGACTTCGTAGAAGGGGAGTTAGTGTGAAAGAAAGGGACTTCGTAGAAGAGGAGTTAGTGTGAAAGAAAGGGACTTCGTAGAAGGGGAGTTAGTGTGAAAGAAAGGGACTTCGTAGAAGAGGAGTTAGTGTGAAAGAAAGGGACTTCGTAGAAGGGGAGTTAGTGTGAAAGAAAGGGACTTCGTAGAAGAGGAGTTAGTGTGAAAGAAAGGGACTTCGTAGAAGGGGAGTTAGTGTGAAAGAAAGGGACTTCGTAGAAGAGGAGTTAGTGTGAAAGAAAGGGACTTCGTAGAAGGGGAGTTAGTGTGAAAGAAAGGGACTTCGTAGAAGGGGAGTTAGTGTGAAAGAAAGGGACTTCGTAGAAGAGGAGTTAGTGTGAAAGAAAGGGACTTCGTAGAAGAGGAGTTAGTGTGAAAGAAAGGGACTTCGTAGAAGGGGAGTTAGTGTGAAAGAAAGGGACTTCGTAGAAGAGGAGTTAGTGTGAAAGAAAGGGACTTCGTAGAAGGGGAGTTAGTGTGAAAGAAAGGGACTTCGTAGAAGAGGAGTTAGTGTGAAAGAAAGGGACTTCGTAGAAGAGGAGTTAGTGTGAAAGAAAGGGACTTCGTAGAAGAGGAGTTAGTGTGAAAGAAAGGGACATGTATTATTCGTAAAAACGTCGTTTTTCCGATTAATTTTACAAATTTATCAAAAAATTAATCGGATAATACAGAAATATAAATTACTTGACCAAAATGTTTTACGAATAATTTTGAGAGCTTTATCTATTGAATAAAAGTTAACTATCCCCGACCTCTAGAAATAATGACAATTAACGCTTTCGCGTTTTACTATCTTATTTCGAAAACCAGGTATGTAATACAATTCAGATTGGGTAATGATCATTTAAATTTAAAAACGGTTCTACCACGATACCCATTAGCAACCACTGAGATGACAGATATGAACGATACGTCCATTAATGAATGTTGTCTGAAACTCTATCAAATGCATGATACCTATTTGAGCCCTTGATTTATCGGCAACCGCTGAGTCCACAAATATAAACGATATGTCCATTTATGGGTGATTAAATTTGATCTCGATCACGATACCCATTGGGGCCCTCGGGGCCTTTAAATTTGGGAAAATAATTTCTTGGAAAACGCCGAGACCTCATATGTAAACGATACGTCGATTCATGTGGTATAAAATTTTATCTCAATAGCGATGCACATTGCGGCCCTTGGGGGCCCAAACATCTGGCTGATGTGGAACTAATATTACGGCTGGGCCGTCTTGTTACTCTCTGATACGAACTAAAATATTTCTTAGTCCTATACCATGGATAGTAGATTTTAGAGGATCGGTAAAAAGCCTGGTTTTAAGCCTCCGTAAACCAATCACACTACGGGAGTCGTCCAAGGTTATTTGAAAACAATAAGAGTGGACGATACTGTTCGAAAAAAGAAAAAAGATAAACACTAAGTACATTTTTACGCCAAAAGGTATTTTTTCACGTTTTTATAGATTAAATATGATATACTAAATATCAGTTGATAGTTTTTATTGAATTAAAAAACCAAAATTAAAAATTACTAAAATATAAAGCGCAAACAATTACGTAACAATATCAACCGCGTTAGATTGCCATTTTGAAATTTTAAGATCACGTGGTACAAACGACCTTGCAAGACACCCTCGGAGTCTCTCGAGCTGATTAATAAGCGGGGAGAAATAAAATGCACTGTGGAAGGGTATCGAAAACCTGTCCTCTTAATTTACTGTCCATGCCTATACATAGTCTGCATCCCTACGTCATCAATGACGCAGTTCCAAGAATAGATCTATGCACCAAGAATAAATATGTAATTTGAGCAAGAATGAACCGTACAATGCCGCCATTTTGCCGGTGCAGATTTCTTAGTAAAACACGAGGGATAACAGTTTCAATCGTCTGTTTACGGATTTTAATTATTTCCATGTGATTAAAAATTTAGTTTCACGTTAAAAATGGTTACCTGCCTGGTTTAAAATTGTTCGAGTAGTTAAATTAGAAAGGGAAACCGAATATTGTCATTTTATTCGATACCGATGGTAATTGTAAAATGGATCACCACAAAGACCCAATTTGATAAACTTTGCCAAATTCATTTCGTAGATATTCCTGTCATCATTTGCTATTTTATTTAAATACCCCGGATTTAAAATATTGCCTGTTTTTTAAGGGCCCATAACGATATTACTTTAAAAATTTGAAAGCATAAATCTAATTTTCGTACGTTTTGTCACTTCGATGAGATTACCAACAAAATGGCTACCTATTTAGTAGCTACGCGCCAAATGGTTTGAATTTTTGAAGCCCCTCTCGGTTTCCATGGAGACCATAAGCCACGCCCGTTAGGTGCAAACTATGTATACCCAAAGAAAGCCACTTTTGAGAAGAAACCTTCCAAAATGACGCGAGTATTCGATCAAAATCACAAAAGGAATATTGCCTGTTCCTTGCCCAACCTTTGAGTCCAAAGTTTTGAAAAAAATAAAAAAATAAAATTCTCTGAAAAAAAAATTTATATATATTAAGAAAAAAACTTAAATATCGTTTCGAATCGAACTTTGAACCAAAAAAATGGAATCAAAAAGTAACATGACGTAAAAATAAAATCCATTTGTGGAACGATTATTTCCAAACAGGCGCGCCAGGGGGCGGGGGGGACTTTGATCCATTTTTATCAGAGGGAACGGAAGTGGCCATTAATCAAAAAAAATCATCATCCACACTTTCATTTGTATTTCGCCGGAGACGCCGACAAAGGGAATCCGAAGAAAAGAATGTTCGCGGGAAGAAAGCAGACTATAGACTGGACCCAAGGGGACAAAATGAGGACATCTTCGAATAGACGAAAGAAATATAAAAGGAGAACGAAAATTTGCATTGTAACATCTCACCGCCCTTTTATACGAAACAAATACCACTTCAACACGTCTCCGGGGAACCTTTTTTTTGGTACCAAACCCTAAAAAGAACCGGAAAGAATTTCAGTAACCATTTTCGTAACGTTTTAAAATCCACGATGGAAAAATGTCTATTATTGTGAGGCGTATGACTTGGGTCTAAGGTGCTGTCTTGGGTATTACCCTAGCTGATAATTATTAACACTAAATAATATCTTATTTCATAAATTGCTTAATCCTAATTTGGCTAAAATAATAAACAATATGCCTTTTAGACAACACGGAATTTTGAAGTGTTCCAAGTCAATGTTTGTGAAGCACCTGGTTCCAGGCCCGGACTGACCCGGGTGGCTAACCGGCGATCGCCGGTCAGATCGGGGCCAACTCAAATTGGGGGCCGAAGAGGAAAAATTTGGCATTAATGGAAAATGGGGCCAGCGCGATTGCATAGCCGGTGGTGCCAGCTACTAGTCAGTCCGGCCCTGCCTGGTTCAGTGTTGATGTTTCCGCTCCACATGTTGAGTGTTGATACTTTCGCAATGAATGGTTGGGTGTCTATGTTTCCGCAATGCATGGTTGGGTGTCTATGTTTCCGCAGCGCATGGTTGGTTGTCTTGGCAATAAATGATTCAATGTCGATGTTTCGTCATTGAACTAGTACTCGCAAAATATTATAGAATTCTGATTTTTCATCAATGCTCTTGAAGTACATGAGATTCTATATTTTTAATATATCGTGTCATTGAAGTATCAACACGAGCAAATACTACGTACGACTCCACGCTGGTCTATATGTAGTTGCAGCCTTAGAAGAGCAAGGCTTAATTGGGCAAAGAACCGTGTATTTGATTAACTGCTGGCGTTGTGGATTTTCCCTTTCTAAGGTTGCGACTGACAAAAGTGGACAAGTCTTCGCGAAGTCTTATTCAATTTTGCAACTGACTACGGCTATTTGCTCAGCGCACTTCCTGAAGTGTCATCTTCGTATCAAATTTAATTAGGAGAAACGTCATTCCAAGAGACGTACACAGAAAATAATCCCGCGAGTGATAATTATCCTTCACAGTCGGGGCGTAAACTTAACAAAAGATGTAAAGTAACGCCGTGATGCTTCCGAGAACTAGCCACGAGCAGCGCGTCGCGTCGAGTAAGTAAGAATTACACCAGGAGGAGGCAGTGACGTAGCGGGAATATTTGGCGACCGGGGCAAAACACCCAAATTGGCGCCCCCCCCTGACTACGTCTATTAGTCCTTGGCGTGCCAGACGGTGGAAATTTAGGCGTGAAACTTAACGGGTAAGATTAGCCGTCGGAAGTAAGTTAGTGAAGCGGATGAATTTTGCCACAAACTTTGAATTAATGTCCCATGAAATTAATCCCAATATTTAAACTGGAACGATACCTGACTTTCTACTAGAAATAGAGAGAGCGTCAAAAGTTGGTTCAGAAGCCATCTTAGTAGCTCCCGAATATTTCGAAGTTTTCAAATATTTGAGCCGCTTCGGTAAATGGGCTTCGAAAGATGATGATATATAGCGACATTCCTGAAATAGCCTCGACAGCCTTTCCACGCTTTGCTTTCGCTGCTCCGCAAAAATAACCAGACTCTTTTAGCGTGTAACGTCTTATACGCTTCGTTTAAGAATCCTATAAAATCCGAATGCTCGTAGAAGCTAATAAGGATTAGTTTTTAATTAATTAATTAATGTCGATAAAGACGCGTTCATTTAAATTTACATAACGAGCGCCAATATTTAGGAGCCATAATTAATTACGTTCATAAGCCATGACGGAATAAGTTTATGGTAACATTCGGCAAACGACGCTGTTCGTTGATATTCTGAATATTTAAATTAATATATTTGATATATTACGCAGGAATAAATACAATTAGAAGTTTCATTTAAACAAAGGAATTACTCTGCGCAGAGGTATTCCTTGGTTTAAATGAAACTTCTAAATGAGTTTTTCGGTTTCCCCTTCCATAAAAACTTGTCTAGCTTAACGGTAATAGTTAGTGTAGGGAGCTGTTGGCTCGATCTCGTGGCATGCAGGGCTTGCCACCACCCTCTTACGCATTGTAACCGGGCTACCTGAATTAAGGGCTTCAAAAGTCGCATGATGACTTAGGCCTAAGGTGGTGCCAAGGGTATTAGCTTAAAAAAAACTGAATAGGAATTATTAGTTTTTTTGAATAAATTTGCGCTTGAATAATATTTTTGCGTAAACTAGTAAAAATTATAGCAGTTAATTTAAAGTTTACGAATAATTTAATTTTACCACTAAAATTTGCAACTAAGAAACGGTCTCAATAAAATATAACTATAGTTAGGACTCAAACTTATTTCCTGAAAAACCACGTCAAAATACTTTGTTCTGGACAATTTTGAAATTTCAGAAAACCATGTAAATCTGATATATTTAGTTTCGTTATTAGACAATGCAAAAGGTTTAACAACAAAATATTGGATTTTATTTACTTATAGCAAGAATGTATTTATTTATACTCAGGGAGAATGAATATGTCGAGATTATTTTTAGCGTTTCTCCAATTCCACCCGTTGGGGCCCCCGGTACGCTCCTCCGCTTTAATAAAATCAAATAATACTGCAATCTCATTGGTTCTTAAAAATTAAGTTTTCGACGCGATTAAGGCTGCTGCGAGGACGCAAAAAATAAGACCGCCTCCTTTTTTCCTCCCCCACCCCTTAGCGTGACGGGGTTAGGGCCTCAACGTATCCGTCGATAGTCTCGACATATTCATTCTCCCTGAGTATAAATTAGAGGTCAATTTCTTTGTTTACATTTTTCCCCGAAAAAAATCAATTTAAACATGGGTAATGATTAACTGTCCCCGACCCCTATTGCTTATAGTCAAACATTTGTGGTTTTTGATCAGATATTTCTTTGAAAGTATCTACATATGCGACTTGAATTCATATACGTATTCATTTAAGGCAAATTTTCTGAGCGAACCTTTTCTCGACACTAACACTCACCCAGCTCCAACTTCGCAGTTTGGTGTAAATTTGACATACTTATTTTTATTACGTTATTTATGGTTTAAATTAGTGTTGTAAGTTGGAAAATGACCGAGGCCTTTTTTCCGGAAAATTTTCCGTAATTTTCCGTAATTTAAAAAAAAAGTTTTCATTCCATGATTAGTCTAATATTGTTTGCAAATTTAAATAAAGCGGCATTTTCGCCTCATTTTTTCAAATGTAAAAGTAAAACTAAACCTCTAGACTAGTTTAAACTGATTAACAATGTAACACTATTAATGTTTTGTAGTATGTTAACTGTTATTAGACATTGTATATCGATATAAAGTTTAAAAAATTAAAAACCCTTAAAAAGTAATTTGTGTTTCAATGTTTTATTTTCCGATTAGCGGAACATTTTCCGCATATTATTTTTCCGGAAAATTAACAACACTAGTTTAAATTTTCACAGAATCATTTGAAATTCTGCACAAATTTCCGTACTTCGTGATATCAGATACATCGAAAATTAATGAGGCTTTTTTCAGACCCTATTTTGAAAATTCGTGCGATTCTGTGGCCCTGTCAGCAATTAATTAAGTCTCAAATATCTAAAGTTTAACTTTTGGTGTTTAAATGATTTAGACACCGCCTTTGTATACGAATTTTCGTACGAAATATTTGCGCGGAAAGAAATAAGTTAGTTTAAGCTGAATTAGTAATTTTGTTAATGACTGGCGTTGGCTCAATATTCCCTAAATGACAAACATTTGTAAGTGACGAACGACCATGAGTTAGCCAATCTTAGACAAATTTAGACTTAAGGCCTTGGTCGAAGCTACGTGATTCTCTACCTAAAATGTTAACCGTGGAGCTATTGAATAATTATAACTTTAATATTTACCTTTAAGATTAGCGCCAAAGTGTCTATTTTCTGATGTAAATACCGTTAAGTCCTTAATGACTCGAAAGGCTTGGGGCGAAGTAGGACAAAATGGATGAGGTCGTCGGTTGGGAGATTAAGGCAAGGTATTATATAGTTACAAAGAGCGTCTGTAGATTACTAAGAACCGTTTACAAAGCCAAGCTTGACTGAAAATCGCGAAACTAATTGAAACTGTAACGCCATATGTCTTCAAATATTTATTTAACGACAAAAAATAGTTTATTTTGTAAAATAAAAAGTGGTTTCGTCCAACATGTAGCTCTTACGTCACGAGACCCAGCTTTATTAGAATATTCTTCGCACGAGCGATTTGCACACGCGCTAGAAAAACCTATATTCCTCGTAGACTTGTAAAAGTAAGAGACTCTGACGTAAGAGCAACATTTAAACAAGAAGGCCACGTTACTTTATAAAAAGAGCTATTGACAATCAAACAACTATTTTGCTATTTGTAATAGTTGATTTTATAAAATAAAAAGTGGTCTTGCCCAGTTTGTTAAAATGTTGCTCTTACGTCAGAAGACACAGCTTTATTAGTATATTTTGCGCACGAGCGATTTGCACGCACGCTAAAAAAAATAATATTCCTCGCGACTGTAGCGCGCGCTAGTAGGCTTGTGAAAGTAAGAGACTGTGACGTAACAGCAACATTTAAACAAGAATGCCACGTTAGTTTATAAAAAGAACTATTAAAAAATACACAATTGAAACCCGACCCGACCCGATCGAACCCGGCCCGCAAAAATTATTCATTTCGAAAACCCGACCAGTCTCGCCAAAATTATACATTTCGAAAAAACGACCCGGCCCGCCAAAATTATTCATTTCGAAAACCCGACCCGGCCCGCCAAAATTATTCATTTCGAAAACCGGGCCCGGCCCGCCTAAATTATTCATTTCGAAAACACGACCCGTCATTTCGAAAACCCAACCTGGCCCGCCAAAATTATTCATTTCGAAAACACGACCCGTCATTTCGAAAACCCAACCTGGCCCGCCAAAATTATTCATTTCGAAAACCCGACCCGTCCAGCCTAAATTATTCATTTTGAAAACCCGACCCGACCCGGCCCACTAAAGTTGAAACCCAACCCAGCCCACCAAAGTTGAAACCCAACCCAGCCCACCAAAGTTGAAACCCAACCCAGCCCACCAAAGTTGAAACCCAACCCAGCCCACCAAAGTTGAAACCCAACCCAGCCCACCAAAGTTGAAACCCAACCCAGCCCGACCCGAGAAAAATTTTAAAATTTTAAACCCGACCCGAACCGGCCCGATAAAATTGAAACGCGGCCCTACCCGAAAAACTTGCACTTTTTATGTTTATAGTATACGCTTGTACCAGAGAGAATATAGGAACTTGAAGGCCTGATCACTAATATATAAAAAGCCAGACCCGTTTAAATAAAAGCCCGACCCAGCCCGGCCCGAAAAAAATAATAAAATTAAACCCAAGACTCATCTCTAATAGTATATTTTGCGCACGAGCGATTTGCACGCACGCTAAAAAAAATAATATTCCTCGCGACTGTAGCGCGCGCTAGTAGGCTTGTGAAAGTAAGAGACTGTGACGTAACAGCAACATTTAAACAAGAATGCCACGTTAGTTTATAAAAAGAACTATTATTTAAAACGTTAAATAATTAAATTCCACTGTAATTATAAGTTGCACGAATTTATTACTTTAAATTTTACCCAACTAATTATTTTTGTCAAAATTTAAAATAAAACGTTCTTACGACCGATCCGAGATGGCGCTATACGATTGGAAAAGGAAAGGTTTTCCTTATCAGAGAACAGTTTGGCAGACTCTTACGGTCTCAGTAACCTAATTATGCTTTTGATCTTACCTATTTTTTATGGATTAATTAAGGCCACCAAAAAATGTTAGATCACCGTGGGTTGCCGAGCGAAAACCGCGTCAGCAAATCAACCGATTTCCTGATCCAGCCGGATTTGGTTGCGAATCGAGTTATTTGCCTAATTTTCATAACATTCGCTTGGTAAAAGTAAAAGCATATTTCCGGTATTGCCGCTTTTAATCCCTAGACGGCGCTCAGTCGTTGTAAAGTAGATCAAAAGGCAGAGCGTGAAAAGGAAAAAGTGGTTGAAACTCAAAGTGAAATTTGAAACGAGTGGCTGCTCTAACGTTGTATCCGAATGGTTACGTTCACCGTCTTATGATCGAGGCTTAGAGTCAAATTTTAACGTTACATTATGACAAGCTACACACCTACGATATGTTTATCAACAGCTAGCTGTTTTAGATTAAATCATTTTTGAGACGTAAAGAAACCAAATCGAGGGTACGGAATTTGGTATCTCAAACTGATTTCCAAAATCAGAAACTGCTTTTGAGATTTCTGTGTTGATTTCTGGGTTCTTAGGCTGATTTTGATATTTTGGAAATAGTTTTCACCCAGATTTCAGGATTTTCAAGTCGATTTCAAGATTTCTAAAATCATTTTATCTATGGAATTTTTTCGAATGTCGGACTTCTCGGTTAAAATTCGAAATTTCCGAAACTTCTCGTCGGGTGATAAAATAAAATTATTTCGCATTGCGGCTACGATAGAGGGCGATACTTAACGTGGTGTAATACGGAAAAGCATTGAAGGGGTTTTAATAAACAAATTATTTTTATAACAGTCATTTAGGATATAAATATTTTCTGAATGGCTTTGTTTTCTCCGGACATCAATTTATATTTTTTAATTTAACTTTGATTAATAAAATTAAAATCTTTTAATCAAATACCATATGGTAAAAAGTCCCTTAATAAAATGGCTTGATAAGGCGGGTTATCGAACGAGTTCTAAACGAAAGGTGTTTGAGTATAATAACATTATCGATTGGTAGGTGTATTTATAGATCAAATTCTCTACCGGAATGCGCGATAGAGGGGGGGGGGAGGACGAATGAAACGACAACCCCAGCATCTGGAAAATGCACACCGTTAAGTCTTCGACCCCCAACCCCCCCATCCGCGCAAAATAGAGCGAGTAAGTCTGGCTCAGCATTCTACTATATGAAGGAGTTAAATCCGCTTAGTCCCTTTCCCAATCAAATGGTGGGGGTCCTTTTCTCGCGCGTTTAAAATTGGCCGAAGCGTTTCTCGGATAACTAACTTGAGTTGAGCTTCCACTCACTGGCTCAAATTGGCCAGAAGTTCATTAAGAGACGCCCATTAAAGTTTAAAGTAGGTCTTCGTATTATTAAACTAACAGGACAAAAAGAATAATAAGTTAC
Organism: Leiobunum rupestre; assembly: GCF_980474605.1. Classification (NCBI taxonomy): domain Eukaryota; kingdom Metazoa; phylum Arthropoda; class Arachnida; order Opiliones; family Sclerosomatidae; genus Leiobunum; species Leiobunum rupestre. The sequence goes on from NC_143387.1 coordinate 56,073,576, forward strand.
AAACAAATTTTCAATAAAACTTTACGCTTTTCTCGGCATAAAAAGCCACAATATTGAATTTAGAACATGTTCTACAAATCGTTAGGAGTGCGGCGAAGTTGAAGTACTATGTACGACTAGACATCGTCTAGACATTAGAAACAAACTGTGCAAGATTCCGAGGGTTCTGTTCAAAAGATGTCCTTCCAGGATTTAGCGCCTTCTATACAAAGCGAAGCGGATTATAAAACGACTTATCCCATTTGCAAGCTTACGGAAGAATTTACATAATTAGGCAATTACATTAAGTATTTTAATTGAAAAACCATTATTCACAATTGCGCGTTACATAAATTAACGCAATTAATACATTGACGTTGGAATTTTTTCTGAACTGGTGTGACTCAAAAAAAAACTCAAAAGTTTCTTAATTGCTTCGCGAAATTTTATTCAGCAAAGCTTCCGTTTCAGAGAACTGTTTTTACATTCTTTAACTTGGAGCTAATGTTACTCTCGTTTCGTAGTCCAAAATAGACGTCTTTAAATGAATGTTCAATTTAATGTTTTTTTACTCGAAATAATTTTCCGAGCTAATACCATATTTTATTTATCTAAGGTCAAATACTTAAATAATGTATATGAATAATGGTATTTCTTGACTCGATTCCTCCGAGATCTTTAATATTTAGTTGTAGAGAAATGCCACCATATTTTTGCATTTTAGAGTGCCGGTAGCTCCGTGGAACCATGGATTAACAAGAGTCATCCATGGTGGAACTTCTGGTATAGCGAAAATAATTTTGCTATATATTATAGTACAACATAAATACAACATCAACTCCACTTTTTTGGTTTTATTGTGGAGAGTGTTGGGTGGTTATATAAAAATCAGTGTAGTTGAGTTGTTATTACGGAACCACCCTAGACATGGTCCCACCGTTGGAGCCAAGATAAACTATTTATCTTTTACTAACCAAGACATTTTTGGTCTTGGCAAACATAGTCACCGCAGAATCCAAAAATGTAATACATTTACGCGAAGCTTCAAAGCAAACGTCTTCGAAGCCATTTCCGTTGATGAACCAAGCTGGTTCAAAGTTATCTGTGCTGCCGTATACGACGACGAGTCGCAGTCCAACACACGCGGTTCAACCCGCCGCTCACTTACGCTATTAAAACAACGCCTTGCCAGCACCCCTACTAAAGTTGGCGGTGCCAACCCATCAATCAACGATACCAGCAATCAACAACAGCGAACCCCGATAGAAGGTCTTTTAACTGAGCTACGAAATCGTTGGACGCGTATCGAAACCAGGTCAACAGCAACGCCTCGTAGCTTACCCATTTTTTAGAAACTAATTTCATCAGCTGTTGCGGAGAATGCCAGCTCTTTGGAACAATCCTGTCCAAAACGACAAGATCAGTGAAGCTCCGTCTACCACTTTTGTTGATCCTTGAGGCTGCTAGAACTTTTGTCCACTCTTCCTAACCTTCTTCTGGAACCAACGTTGCACATCATTCGATCAGCCAGCGATCATCAACTCAAAGTCGATGGGACACCTACCATCACAGTTCCCGTTACAGATAATGAACCAACCACATCGCTTTTGTCGTACCAATGATACCCGCAAACGTATTACCAGACATCAGCTGGTGTCTATGAAATCACATCGTACTCAATTTTAGTCAGGGTTTATGAAAGAAACAGGCTGACTTCGAGTTGGAAACGAGATCATCTCCGCCGCGCACGTCAAAACACCAATCACGACCAAACATTCCACGGCACTCCTTACCCCAGATTGGAATCAAACGAAGGTAATTTTTACCATTCTACCGGCGAAAAGCATAGTTGTAGCACTAGTAGTAGCTAGCCCTTTGTGGACCAAACAGATAGAACCGCCCAAGGCAAAATTGGGACTGCTAGAAGAGCTACATTGCCTATTATATTCTGTCATTTCGAAAATGTCACGCATTTTGTACTGCGTCATTGACCCGCTGGAATATACTTTGACACCCGACTTCAGGAAGTAAGAGAGCGCGCAGATCACGTTCTAACGTTTCCGGGATAAAAAAATGCTCCACGAATTTTACGGTCCCTTTTAGTACAGAGAGGGAGAGGTCACTTATGAGATCTCTACTTTAAACCGCAGTGCTAGGTAACGAAAAGACGTCGGTCACTTTCCCCTACTCAAGTCAGCTTGTGAGTAGGATAGCCATTTTCTAGAGATAATTTCGAGAGGTATACGTGTGTGTCAGAATTTATAGCCCGGTGTACCTAGCAACAGGGTCCATACCACTGGAGGCCTATCATCATAGTGCCCTACGCCAGCATCCCCAAGCCCGGACAGGTGACAAATCCAGCAGCAATGGGTGGACCAATTCCCACTTCACACGCAGCAGTGGGATTAAGAGTGGATGCTGTAGCAACTCCAGCCGACACCCTACCTACGTAGGTAAAGAGTCATACCCTTTGGAGAGAGCTCCTAAAGGGAAACGACGGGCACACAGCGGTCCACATAACCCGGAGCAGGCACCGTAGATTACGGTGTGCCCCAAAAGGCCGGGAAACAGGACCACCGTGCCCTCATACGGAGGTCCGCCGCCCCACAGCAGGCTACCCAATCCGCCGAGGCAGCCAGTTTGCACGGACACTCTCCGTTAGCCTGAGCCGAAGCTCAGTTTCCAGCCCAAACCTGACCGAAGTCGGAGCTATATGTGGAAGAGGGCAGCCATATCACGAACTAAACGGACTAACGTGTAAGAACTCTGACCGGGTGCTCGTTTCGGGTTATAAAACCTCTAGCCACAGAACGAAACGAGGGGCAGTCAGGACCAATTTCGATCACCCAAGACCAGAACTATACAGCCTCACCAGCGTGAGAGCTCAGGCGGGTTTTTCACACGTTGATCAGCTTCACAGATCTTGACCAGTAACCAGCCGACACGATCCGCGACCGTGCCACGACCAAATCAATTATAATACCTATTAGAGATGAGTCTTGGGTTTAATTTTATTATTTTTTTTCGGGCCGGGCTGGGTCGGGCTTTTATTTAAACGGGTCTGGCTTTTTATATATTAGTGATCAGGCCTTCAAGTTCCTATATTCTCTCTGGTACAAGCGTATACTATAAACATAAAAAGTGCAAGTTTTTCGGGTAGGGCCGCGTTTCAATTTTATCGGGCCGGTTCGGGTCGGGTTTAAAATTTTAAAATTTTTCTCGGGTCGGGCTGGGTTGGGTTTCAACTTTGGTGGGCTGGGTTGGGTTTCAACTTTAGTGGGCCGGGTCGGGTCGGGTTTTCAAAATGAATAATTTAGGCTGGATGGGTCGGGTTTTCGAAATGAATAATTTTGGCGGGCCAGGTTGGGTTTTCGAAATGACGGGTCGTGTTTTCGAAATGAATAATTTTGGCGGGCCAGGTTGGGTTTTCGAAATGACGGGTCGTGTTTTCGAAATGAATAATTTAGGCGGGCCGGGCCAGGTTTTCGAAATGAATAATTTTGGCGGGCCGGGTCGGGTTTTCGAAATGAATAATTTTGGCGGGCCGGGTCGTTTTTTCGAAATGTATAATTTTGGCGAGACTGGTCGGGTTTTCGAAATGAATAATTTTTGCGGGCCGGGTTCGATCGGGTCGGGTCGGGTTTCAATTGTGTATTTTTTAATAGTTCTTTTTATAAACTAACGTGGACTTCTTGTTAAAATGTTGCTCTTACGTCACAGTCTCTTACTTTCACAAGCCTACTAGCGCGCGCTACAGTCGCGAGAAATATAGGTTTTTTTAGCGCGCGTGCAAATCGCTCGTGCGCAAAATATACTAATAAAGCCGTGTCTTGTGACGTAAGAGCAACATTTTAACAAGTTGCGCAAGACCACTTTTTATTTTATAAAATCAACTATTCGATCGGGTCGGGTTTCAGTATTTTTTGATCGGGTCGGGTCGGGATTTAAAACTAGCTGGCCCGACTCATCTCTAATACCTATGTAATAAGAAATCAATAAAAAATATTTTCGATAGTGAAAACCAGCACGAGCCCGCGAAGATTCATTCTTACGGCCTAAATGAATACGCGAGAGATATTATATTATATTTCCGGTAGGCGCCTCAATCTCGGTTAATTGTCCGGTGTTTAATAGAAGCCGAAGGACGGGTGAGAAGGACATTGAAAGGAGGCGGGAATTGGATATATGAGTGAAAAATAGATGAAACGCTAGGCTACCGGCGCCGATATCGAAGATGGCAATTACTAATAATTGAATACGCGGCACGTAAAATCTGAAAAGGAATCGCACCGCAGCGGCCAACCATCGGACGCCGGAGTTTCGAAATTCTATAAAGATGGAGACGCGTGCGAGAGCCCTACGTGACAAGGCGGGGCCAGGAAGCGGCACGTAAGCCCCCCGAAACGATTCGGGGCCCCATTTCCGAAGCCCCCACGCGTTCACCCGGTTCTTCGGCCCATAAGTCTATCAAGTAGCGGGGAGTGGACGCACCCTTTTGGCCCGAAGGATGCGGCGTCCGTGAGAGAGCGCGCTTCTCCCCGTTCCTTCGCGCCCTTTATTACGCTTTGCCAGCTTTGCGGCTGCCGAAACGCCTAAAAAATAGGACCAGCCGAACAAGAGGTCGCTTGAGACGTTGGAATGGGCAAGAGACCAACGGAGGAAAATCGTCCGCAATAGTTGATTTTATAAAATGTCTTTACGCTTGCCCAACTTGTTGAAATGTTGCCCTGGAATAGTTCAGCCAATGCCTAAGAATGAGTTCATAAGCTCTTTAGTGGGAGAGAAAACGGATCCACAGCTGAAGCGGGGAGGCAACATTTCAACAAGATGGCCAAGGTTATTTTATAAAAAAAAACTATTAGTAGACTAAAGCCTGGGTTACACTTGAGGGTAAAATCGGTTATAAAATCAGTTCGGAGCGTTTTCCATTTTTTTTGGTTCACACTTGCGAAATCGCTCAATGCTGGTTCGGTTATATCCAAGGCTTAAGGTCATTTCAATTTATGGTCAGAATTTTTAAATTACGAAAATTTATCCCAAAACAATTAGTTAATGATTTTTACTATACATACAATAATATTATTTGACGTAATTTCGAATTTTAGTCGCGTTATTTTTGAAAATGCGATAAATTTTACTTCCCCGCCTTGTCGTTTTGAAAGCGATTCTAAGAGTACCAACTTGGACGAATTACTTCCCGAACCAACATGAAGCGATTTCTCACGCTGGATTCGAAAACCTGTTATCTAAACGAAGCGGTTTTTGGGGTAAGTGTGAACGTAGCTTGATTGTCTAATAGTAAATTATTTTCCCTAATATTTATCTTAAAGGGGAACGGCCAAGATTTTCCAAATACGGCCTTATTTCCGTATGGAAAGATTCAATATACTAACACGTACCTTTTTTTGTCTTGAAAAAATAGCTTTTGGCCCAAAAAGTTGAAACGAAAAATAACGCCAGGTGTTTGGGTTTGAATTTTCGCCGCCATCTTGGGCGCTGCCGCTAGCGCCCCTAACCCCGTATGAGCGATTTGCGAACTATCCTAACTTTTAAAATTTAGGCTTAGGTCTCTTGTAACTGGAACGTGCCGCGCGTGCAAAACAAATTTTTTACGGTGTTTTTCCGTCTCACCGACTCCTCTCCAGGTGTCGCGGCGGACGCGCACTTTTTGATTTCCCGAAATTTTTTTATTTTATTAAAAATTAACCACTCAATATTTTTGATGTGGTTTTCGCCATAAATTTTTGTTTTTATTAGGCTATAGGGCTATCTAACTGGTTAAAGCTTGACCGTTCCCCTTTAAAGATAGTATGATCTAAATCGAATAACGGTCTGCTATAACACGTTACGACTTATCGTGAACTTAACTAGCGCCAATCAACCGTAGCTAAATGTTAAACCTGGTGTCTAGAATGCGAAATCCCATGATCTAGCGTAAATTGGGACGTTCATATACTCCCTTTAAGAGAGATGGAATCGCTTTCCAAGCACTTTCACACCGATTCTAGATATCATTCCACGTAACTGATCTAAAATGTTCGTCATTATGGAAACGCGTTCGCGTTTAGCTCATCACTTCCGCCATTACACGCCAAGAATAGCTCCGTCGCCCGCAGATCCGGTTTATCAAACCACCTCGCCTAGTATCACGGACTTACATTTCGAGGATTACGGACCACGATTCGAGTATCATAAGCGGACTTTTAATCAGTTCGAGTTCAAAGAAATTTATTAAAAGCTGAGAGTAGCGCGAAAGAAAAAATTCCGAGATTGTCTTAAAAGAGCGCCCCTCCGACAGATGGAGTTGTTATTAAATTACCAAAAACTTCAAAAAAGAGAGTGAAAACCTAGAAAAAAACTCGGTAGCGCGCTCGACTAATGGACAACTATTATTTATCCTGCCACTTTAAAAAGGCCGACGTTTTTTGAACCAGCAACATAGCGAGTTGGAAGCCAAGGAAGCTCCAACCGAAGAGTAATGGCCGGAGAATTACGCTAAATGCGAATACGACCCTCGCAATAACTAGATAAGAGATTTCAAATACGCCGTCATCTCCAAAGATTAGCCAGTTTCGGCCACTCGTGTCTTCGTTTCTAACCGACGTTTGCTTCACCAAAATTGTTTTCTATTTTTAACGTCTGGAAAAGTTAAATACAGCGCCATCTGTGTTTCTGTTATCTACGGATGAGCGTGAAATGAAATAAAAATCATAATTATTAAAGTAAAATGTTATGATATTTGACATATTTTCACTAAAGATTTCCATAAAATCTTTTTTCCCTAACTTAAAGGGAGTTTGAACTTCCATATATAGTTAAAGGAGAACTGTCACCACCCTAAAATTGGTTAAAAACCATTTAAATGGATAGAGGACATCCAAAAATGGTTATACAAAAAATGTTAATATTGCCAGTATTTGTTTTATTATAAGCAACCAAATTTCGTGTTTTATCCCCCCCGACTCGAGAATCTCAGAACCACTTGGTTGAACCTACCCGCAGCGCCATCTCGTGAATGAAATATTTTTTCCCCGGTTTTATCGTTTTTCGGTCGGAACTGTCGTCTGCTACGACATTCTCCTTGGCTTTTTAACCTAGTTATATTGGTAGATTGTAGTTAATCGTGTTTTTAATACGCCTTACACGCCGCCCTTTCTCAAATTTTTGCCGCTTCATTCTTTTGGCGCTGCACGTAGGTTCAACCGCGATTTCTGAAATTTTTGAAGCCGTTTGATGTAGCTTGCGGAAAAAGTATCGTAACTTTTTAAATACTTTTCCAATAACTATAAAATTTCAGGGACATAATTATAAATATATTTTCTAACTTTCTGTGAAAACCTCGTAAATTTTGGTTTTGGTGACAGTTCTCCTTTAACATGTCGTAGCGTGTATTAGCAGACGAATTTTTTAGACCTGTGCTTTTTTCGGGATTAATTTGTCGTCTGCTTTTTGAAATGCCAGAATCCAGAGTTTCAGACGTTCAAGCGTCAGAGAAGGTTTTGAAATCTAGCGTAGACATCCGCGTTTATGAACTTTCGCGAGTTCCTTAAGCTGTAATTTCTTATTATTATACGCGTAGTTTAAAATAGAAATGATTACAATGTTGCTCTCAAAATAACTCCACCATTTTCTACATCCGGAAAGGATTGGCTTTTCAGAAATGAGATTTTCATTTAAAACACGGGTATATAAGTCACGAAACTTGGGCGGAAAATTGTACATTAATTTCTCAATTTGAGGGAGGTGATTTGCTTCGAAAATGGAGCGAGTATTATGCTTATTTTTGGGCTACGAATGTCATTATGGTGTCCTGATTTTTCGGATTTTCACCATTATGAGTAAATACAATTATTGACATCGTTAGACTACGGACCGTAAACGAGATTTTTCTAATGATCCGTCTGACTATCAAAATTATTTATTCATAAGACAAGTCCATGCCTTTAGATTCACGGAAAATATGTCCCCTAATTATACGCTGTTTTCATGTTTTCCGGAAGATAGTCTGCGCCTACACTGCGATCGTTCCGGAATGCCTTCCCACCTAACCCTAGGAAAGGCGTGGTTTTTCTCCAGGAAATCACCAAGCGAACCTTGCGCTGCCTTGGACGCCCCAAACATTTTTCTAATGGTGGAAATCTTAAAACATAGTCTAAGCCTTTCATGGCTTATGAAAGGGGAGGGGAATTTTCTTAGTTGACACCCCCCTGAGGACGCCAATTGGTGTCGCCCTCATATTATCCGTTATCCTGACCACGCAATAGAAACGTTGTAAAATATACAAATAAACTTAAATCGTTACTGTACTAAACATAAGCGTATAATGTAATTTTTTAAAATAGCACGCTGCACGTACCACGGAAAGAATGAAACGTAAAAATTTACTATATCTGTTGGAAATTCGTAAAAATCCTACGAGGTTCTGGGCCAATCCCAAAAAAAAAGGTGGTAAAAGTAAAAAAAAATTACCAATATTTCACACACACACACGAACACGCAAACTACAAGTCCGCGCACTGAATACGGAAAATGGCCAGAAAAATATGAAATAAAAAGGAACTAGCCGAGAGGACACGTATAATCCGCGCGCGGTTTATATACGTTCGCCTTCATTGGTTACGTGGTTCGCATGGTCAATGCTGACCTCCCCGCCTCTTCAATTCGAGGCTGGGCCAGCGAAATGGGTGCAGCTGAGGACGCACCCTCGAGGAAAACGACTTTCAACGTTTAAGAGAGAGAAAAATATATAACTTGATTACCAAGAAAATAATAAAGAAAAGTCGTCGACGTTGACTTTTGGGGAACCATCTGGTTTAGGCTTAAGCGTATGTACGAGGCTTAAAATCGTAACCAAGCGTGCGTTGCCATTTCTTGTACAAATACTGATAAACTTGACGGAAAATCTCGGATATTTACCGATTTCCCCAAGATCACGTAGTGGTACTTCAAAATAGTATTCGCCTTATCACTCGTGTCTTCGTGGTGCTCGAACGTGGAGGTCCAAGTTAAGCTTCAGATAGCTATAGCTATAAAGGAACTAGTCGAACTACTAATTAAATGCTTATCGAACCATTAATATCAAACATACATACAATACGTGGATCCAAACTAAGCCACGCACGACCACATCATCATTTGTAAGCGGTTTACATTGAGAGTTTATCTCAATTTTTTTGGTAAAAACAGGTCATCAAAACGAATGAAACCGTGTTTTAAAACCTAATAACACTGTCGAAGTTGCAGTTTCAGGACCTTTTCACTCGTTACCTTCGAAAAAGAGTCTAAGGAAGAAGTTGGCAGTTATCAACTTGAAACAGTAAAGTAGTGCGCACGTATTTTTGTTCTAATTACTAGAATTAACCCAAAATGAATCAAATCTACACAAGGACTACCTTAACTATGTTTTAAGACTATCAATCGCGTTCTTATCCCTTTAAGCCAATTTTGCTACCTGTCGAAATTTAAAAAGGATAAAAAGATTAAATGTATCCCACTTACAATGTTAGTGTCGCGGAAATCCAAACTCTCTTAGGTGAAAATTTATTTAAAAGATCTTAAGACTAGCTATAGAGAGTATTCTAATCGCATTTGAGCCCAAATGCGACCCCGTTAAACCAATTTCTCAGTTTGAAAAGAGAGGATAATGATGAAACGTATCTTTTTTGTGGAGGAACTATGTTCAGAATGCATAGTCAAAGACGAAGTCTGTAAGGCAAACCGCTTATTTGGGCTTGGCCGCACCTCAGTTCCCGCTAGTGTCGCTAATCTAAGGTAGGCGCTAGATTCTAATTAAATCTTAAGTCAAATTCTTTTCACTTTTTGATGAGGCAATTTGAATTAGAAATAGAATCCTCGCTCACTGTCATCCGAGTGCGCCGCGAGGGCTTGAAAGGGAAACGCCGTAAGTCAATGGCAACCTGGCACAAGGGTTCGACGCTCGCCTCTTTGGTTTAATAATTCAAAAGCAAACAAACATTATCTAGTCCTAAAGAGAGAGAGAGAGAGAGTGAGAGAGAGAGAGAGAGAGAGAGAGAGAGAGAGAGAGAGAGAGAGAGAGAAATCAAACAAATAGCTCGAGTCAGTCCAAAGAGAATGTAGTATACAAGCGTAAGCCACGTGAAGGGAGCCGTGACAAGCAATGAGCTTTTTGATGTTCTACTACCTACGTAAGCTGCCACGAAGAGCGTGTTTCTATTATCTATGGACACCGAGTTATTCCCGAACAAATGAACCAAGGATAGCAGCAGGTTCCTAACTCATACAGGGAGTTCCATCCTTCGTAATACAGTTTTCATCATCGCTGTCAAAGTTTGTTGAGTCATTTAAAATTAAATTTAAAGTAATTCCAAAAGTATTTGTCACTGTTTTTCGTCAAATGTTTTATATAACCTAAGCTACTGTCAAACTATCTCTTTCAATTAGAATTCAACACGAGTTTTTCCCAAGCTACGGTGGCACCTGAACCTAGGCTAAAACCCAGTTTAAGCTGATTTGATTTCTAGTTTTCACCAATGTAATTTGGTGAAACTCTTTGATTTTGAGCTTATTGATTTTAAGCGGCTTAAATTTCAAAACTTGCAATCAAACCGATGTAAACTAGTTTCTAAGGCCTATTGTGACTGTGACTACGGATAACGAAAGTCACGGTCACACTCTCAGTTGAAACCAGATTTAAATGTTCGAAATTCTATTGGTCAAAATTGTTAATCAAAAGGATTAAAACTGGTTTAGTAGGTCTGAAGTTACCATCGCTATAAATGCGTACTTTTGTTAAAAATATCGATTATTCGATACGTATCATTAACGTTTCTAAAGTAAAAAACCTCAATGGATTTATCGATAAACACCCTGTGTAGTTCGCTTTCCCCCCAAAAAAAAAACATCCGAAATGGCAGGTACACGGAAAGACAGGAGCGTAAGTTACGGAATTTCTTTTAGCGAGTCAGGTTGAAGGTAAACTGCCTTACGGAAAATATAACACGGTTTGCAAACGACCGTCGCAGACGCATTACCGTCAGTGGGCGTTCAAACTGCACCCGCTCGATGCCCTCGATAGCGGCGCACGCGGATTATTCGTAATATTGGGGGGGTCACCCGACAGTTCATCCGGGAAAGGCAAAAGAGGCGATAAACGTCTTCCTAGAAATTATTAGGTAACCTTAGGACGGCTGGCGTAAATCGTTTATCTTGGCCGCTTTTTCTCTCACGAAGGAAATTCCGTTGTTTCTAACAAAAGTAACGAGGAGTGGCCGCCGGAATGTCCGACAACAAAATTGCCTTTTCGACCGCGTCGCCTTTCATCGAGTTCCGAACGGGGGTTGTACGGCCGTATCGGATTCGCGATAGGGACGACCGACGTCCGCACGATTGCCCAAAAAATAATGGTGTTAAATGTCGGCTTCTACGCGCGATATCATTAAGCCTTGGCAAGGTATACGTATTTTTCACGGACGGAAGAGAAATGGCTGAAATGTTTCTTTCGGCCTACCTCTTCCCCCCAAAGGTACAACAAATATAGGAAACTTACGCAACATAATGTTGCCAAATAGAATACGTATTGCCGACTTTAAAATGACCATCAGTTACGTCGATTCTAGAAAATAGAGAGATTAAGGGAGCCCTTGCAAAAAAGAAGTTGAAGCGTTGACGTCATTTTATCGCACCTATCAATAATAGCGAATGCGGTGTTACGAGCGTAAGTAACGTATTATACAAAAGTATGTCACTGAGCGATTGCGGATCGGATTATGATTCGGCCAGCGTTTCCAGATTTTTCTGACCGAATTATTGTACAAAGGGTAAAATATTATAGTACAGCAATAGAAATTATGGTACCAATATACAATAGTGTTAATTACTTTTAATTTAAAGTGTTTCTTGCAAAACACGCGGATAACTGTTCTCGTGTGCCGTTAGTATTTTTGAAATTTTACCACACGCGCCGATTAGGAATTCCGATTCTACGGTATCGACTATCGAGTGATTTGGTAACGCGCCTAATATTTCGTCGCCTGAAAGCAAAACTATGTAACTTTCACTATTCTTTAAATTAGTATAAAGTTACGTGGTGTTTGCTTTCAGGCGACGATTTTACGTGTTGTTAATGAGAAATTCTTAATATTTTAGTAGTAGAAAAAATTTAAGTATAAAAATAGTAAATAATAGTATAATTTATAATATCATGCAAAATTATTGTATTTGTTCCATAATTATAGTACTTATGGCAACGCGGGATTCAATTAATTTGCTATAATAGGCCAGCCCTCAACCTTTCCCCCATGGTTCAACCCCCGCTTAACGTACTTTTAAAGGGGAAATTTTTCCCGCAATAATAAATAATTCAGGCGCGGCTGGTTGGCTGGTCGGCGATGGCCGATGGCCCCCTGCTCAAGGTGGCCCCAAATTGCTTATAATAAATTTTTCCTAAAAGTCCTTTTGACGCGTTTGACGTTTCAAATTAATGTGCACGTAGAATCTAGTACACTTTAAACGTTATTGGTTGTCCTATAAATAACCAATTAGATTTTTATTACATAATAAAATATTTATAATATTTAAATGTGTTCGTTGAAATTTCATTTATGATCTATGTTATTTTAAGTTTAAGTAGATTGTGGGGTGGCGGAGTGGTTAGCGCATTCGCCTCGCAGCAAGAGGAGCTGGTTTCGATCCTAACTGGCTGAAAACGCAGAACTACCGCGTTGAGTTTGTAAATTATCTCACCACCGCGGTTAAAGGGGTTATGCCTCGAGTTATTCAGTTTCCCCTTTCCATAAAAACTTGTAGAGGTTAACGGTAATAGTTAGTGTAGGGAGCTGTTGGCTCGCGTGACATGAAGGGCTTGCCACCACCCTATAACACGTTGTAACGCGGCCACCTGTTTAAAGGCATTAAAAGTAGATGACTTGGGCCTCAGGTGGTGCCTGATTATTATTAACCGGTTCCACGCGCGGGTTTTTCTGATACGTTTAATAACCGTATGATTGTTGAAAGCGCAGGTAGAAAATTTCTGCTTGTCGCCATTTTGATTGATTCATTTTAAACGGGTTTTGAGCGTTTTGGCCATTGAGTTGGGAATAAATAGAGGTACAACTAAATCTGGCTGGTGCTGGACCAATTTCGTTCAATAAGGGGACTTTATCAACTTTATCGTTCTACCGTGGCGGCATCTGTCTTTAGTGGTGGAAACTATATTGCAATTGAATTTTTTCGCGAATCTGATGCGAAATTGAAAAGTATGATTTATCGTAACAAACAAACCTTTGTAGTTGTTTAAAAATAATTTTATTCTGTCAACACGATCCTTTTTAATTCAAGTTACGGTGAGTTAGCTAATAATAATTTATTTTTAGCCATATAACTTTACAAAATACAGATAGTGCTACCGCCTAATTATAAAGATAAATTTCGTACAGTCTTATCAGAACAGGTCCCGCGTAACCATGGCAACCGAAATCGTAATTGCAATTCTAGCAGTATTATTCCCAATTCAATGGTTTTGGCGTTCAAAAACCATTTACGTCGGACCGAATGGTAACGCAATCAGAAGTATGGGATTATTTTATGATTTTAGTAAATGAACTAGTCTCAAATTCGAAAATGACTCATCTTTTCCAAACGAAGAGAGTTTTTATCATAGTCAATTTTCGTTTCTCGATTCTATAATTTATAATAGTTTTGTAAAAGTAAACATAATTTTTACTGTTGAAAGCGTTTCAATACGTCAAAATGGCTGACGGTGACGTTAACTAGGGCAATTCTACAGACTAGTAACGACTCACGTAGAGTTGTCAGTCCTTATCTATACGTAATAGGTCATATAATCATTGGCGAAACAGACAATCGTACGAATAGGAAATCTCAGCTAGGTTAATACCTTAGCGACTTGTAATGCCTTTAATTCAGGTGACCTGGTTAGTGGTAACAATGGATAGGAGAGTGGTGGAACAACTTTCATCCAAGGCAGCGTTGCCAGACGTCCAATAGCTATAGGACTTTTCGAAAATTTCGAGGCACTTTTTGTTGCGTTCTGTATAGTATCCATTTTTCAATAATTCGTTATTGGCGTATTATCAAATAGATAATTTGGTGATTACATTTTTTCACGTTTACTTAAAAAAATGCGGCAAGGAACCAAATTTAGAATTCGTTCGTTTGAATTTCCGGTAAACAAGCGGATACTTTGATGTCATCTTGTCACACGAGTTGACTTGGCATAAGGTCCCGTGACCCACAGACTGTCATTATAGCACTCAGAGTTGGTTAAACGCAGCTTGGATTTGAAATTTGAATCCCCCGCTCAATGTTTAGGGTATACAATAATTTTAGACTGAAAATTTATATAAGTTTTTGGACCGATAATTTGCCTCGGGCAATCTCGCAACGCTGATCCCACCCTACACTTACTACTAATATATTACTTATGGAAGTAGATTAACTTTCGCAAAAAAAATAGTAAAATCGTTATGGTAGCCCAAATTCCAAAAATGAGCTTCGACGGATAATTTATAGGGGCGCTTATAGGTAGCGTTTCATAAATTGAACTTGACTCCGCGATGGGTTTATTAAAAAAATCGAAGGAAATATCGGATGGATTTGAATTTCAAAAGTGTAATCTGAAGAAGTCTTAGCGAAGGAAAGAAGAAAATTTAAAAGGGCCAAAGAAATCCGAAAGAGAGATTGAAAGCTTGTATAAAGACGGGCGCGTAAAAAATGTTTTTTTCCGCTTCATTAAAAATTCAGGGGCGGCTTTATATTACGGATCATCAGCTCGCGCGAGGAAGAACTTCCGAGAAAAGCTTTCTGTCGAAGGACCTTAACCCCATACCTCAGTCCCGGGGCCGAAGAAAAGAACAAATATTCAACATTAGCGAGAAAATCTGGATCAGCCACTCCCATTAATTAACACTCCTCAAATCCGAGACTGATTGCTGGATTTGCGACGCTAAAATTTGGGGTTAGATTAAAAAAAGGGTTTCGCTATAAAAATGTAAGAAGGGCTTACTTACTAATCACGAATTCAAATTTAAAAAAAATGTGGTTTGGCGGAGTGGTTAGCAATTTCGCCCCGCAGCGAGAGAAGCGTGGTGAAAACTTGGAACAATTCCTTCAGCGTGGAGTTTACAATTTATCTCCCCACTGGTTAAAGGGGTTAATGGTAATAGTTAGTGTAAGGAGCTATTAGCTCGTCGTGTGGCATGAATGGCTTGCCACCATCCTACAACGCAATTTGAACAGGCCACCTAAATTAAAGGCGATAAACGTTGCTAGATGACTTGGACCTAGGGTGGTTCATTGGGTATTAGCCTAGCTGATAATAATTACTTTTAACACAGAATATCTGAATTAGACTATACGATACTAGTACTTAAAAACGATTCTCAGATAACAATTTTTACTCTCAGATTTGTTATGGGTCAAAATATAAACCAGACATTTTAAACCCGAAACTAATCTGAATTCATCGTAAACAGCCCGATATAATTTAAGCAGATTTCAGACAGTCTAAGTCAGCAACAGAAAACGTCCCTAAACCTTGTATTTGATGTATTGCCTAATATTACATTTTGTATATTTCCCCTCATAAATATGATAATATTATCCCACGTCATATGTTTCCCGAAAGGGACACAATTATTGATTCCCCAAATGCCGAATAACGTCGTAACTCTGCGAACACTTTCTGCATCACAACAATTGCTTCTCATTTTCTTTTTGTCTTTTGACTTTTGACACTTTTACAACCAGCGCCAACTGTCTAACTCACACGTCGCAAGGAGTAGAACTTTGGACAGTGCAAACCGTTTCGTATTTTAGACAATATAGCCATTTTAGGGGAAGTATCTTCCCAACCCTCTGGTTTAAATACTACTTTTATATCATATAGTTCGAAGCAGTAGATAAAATTAAGACTATGCGCAAGTTACTATTAAAACATGTTTATTTACAAAATGGGAGAGCTATGCATTTAGATGACATCGCCAGAAGTGTGTTTAGGGGTGCTGTACTTTTCTTTATATACCCTTCATTTGGGGAATAAAAAACGAACTTTATACATAGATAAAAATGAAAAGATAAAGACGTCGACACGTCAACTACAATACAAGTTGGCAAGCCAAAATATACCTCTCCTCGGAAGAATTGTCCCTAGTGGTATTAATCTCTCGAGATGACCCTTAAAGATATATCCGCAATTCAGAGTTATTTACTAAAAACGTAATCCCGGTTCAATCCCGCCCGGTATAAAATTTTAATTTTAATTTAAATAATTGAGACCAAACAACCGAGTTTAATTTATTCAGAATAATATAAATTAAGTAGTTACATCAGCGAGTTAGACGTACTAAAACAATTCACAATTGAATTTAAACCTATTTACAGAACAAGTTTAACAGTTAAATATAATACGAAGCAAATTTTAATGAAATAAATATCTACAGAGGGTATTTGTATTTTTCTCACCCAGGAAATCAACGACAGCATTAGGAATCGTAGATATCCAAATTTCCACACCAAATGTATTAACAAGAAGCAAAAACCTTACCATCAACAATGCACAGAGAGCCACTTGACGAAACGACCGCTCTTACATCAATACACGTTAAATAAACACTTCTGCATTATTAAAACTTTTTTAAAGACGATAATACCCTCTTATCTCTGCTGACTGCGCTAAAACAAGATTTGACCTTTAAAATTTCATACGTAAAAAATGTAGACTTTAAAAACCATTAATGTACTCTTCCGCTAAGCTGAGTTTATAATTTTCAAATAAATGTTACATGTATCGGTGGTTCTGTGGTAGAACGTTCTCCTGCCATGAAGAAGGGTTCGGGTTCTAAACCTGGGCGGCGTATTCTTTTTAATCAACAGAGAAGACGCTACATTATAATATCTTCGATGCAATAATTTAAATGGAACACGAAATTTCGTTCTATTTTAATAAAAACCGAAATTTAATACTCTGTTAATTTGTAATAAACGCTTCCGCTTAAGCTGAGCTTATAATTTTCAGGGGCATCAAAATGTTTAAAGTGCTTAGGGCAGCAAAAGGGGTTAATCGGCATCTGTTCCTAATGCTATGGTCCTAGCCCTAGTCTCGAGCACTCTTCAAGGAGGAACTTGTTAGAGATGCGGGCTGTAGAAGTTCATCCCACACGTTTGGTTTATTGTAGCAATAACCGATGTTTTTTCATTTATTGCCCACCACTAATAGTTGTATTGCAGACTTAATTACATCCTAGTCTAGGGCTATTATTTTAAGTCTAAGGTATGAGTCACAGTTAAAATCGGGTTTCCAAGTAATATATTTTGTAATATTAAGGAATTGAATACAAATAAACAGGCAAATAGTATACAAGAAGTTCGTAAACGTACATAAACATAGCGTATTGTCTAAAGATCATTAAACGTAGAGTTGTAGTTTTGATGGCTGAACTACCTGTTAGAGCAGCTTCGGCTCATTTCTCAGAATCGGTATTCCAGGCTCTGTCTGAATCCTTTTAGATTTATCTCTCCAACAAATCAGAACTGGCAAGCTTCTTTACCAATCTTACTGGTCGCTGGATGACTTAGGCTATTATTATTAGTATTATTATTGTTCCAACTCTAACCAGGTTCAAACGTTTTTCCCTCTTTTAAATTATGTTGCAATTTAAATGTTGGTTTTGTGTGGGACTCGTCACGTGATGAATTTGATTAATATTTTTTTTCTTGACTGTGAACGTGAAAGGATAAGGAGAGCTTAAGAGACGTGGCTCACTGAAGGTTTATTGATTGAAATTTATTTGTATGGAATTTATTATGGTATGTGGTTGAAATTTGTAAGTGCCCTGTCCCATAGCGGTCATACGTATAACCATGCTATGGTGAACATGCTAGGGGTACACGCCCCTTTTACGGGAACGACGAGTGGAGATTCTTGTTAAAGGGATTATAAACTGCAAAGCAATCTTTATGGTAGAACCCTTCAATTTTCCCTGTACAGTGGTGCCAATCATTTTGAAAGCCAAAGGCAAGAGCGTCCAGAGCTGCAAACGTTGGTGTTCCATACGAAATACCTCGTGTTATATTCCGTTTAAAGGTTTCCAAAAGGATCTGTTGTAACTCCAAATATCGAAGACTAGAGAGAGTGGTGTATGTTAAGCGCCAAATCAAATCCATAAATAGGCATTTACCGCTCACGAGTGAGCTTGTTCACGGAGATGTATTGCCCTAGCCGTGTCAGGGTGTGAGTGTGTGTGTGTCTGTCACAGTGTTCACAGTTGGCGTCACACGGAAATGTGTTAGCACGGTGTTCGCAGTTGGCAACCCGGGGCAAAGTGTTATGATTGTGTGCGCAGTTTCCAGAGAAGTAGAAAAGGCAACTTAAATTACCACTCCAATATCGTGATCTGAGATACGAGAAACGTTTGTTGTGTTGGGCTGTTTGTATTGGTCTGTGTTTGTGTTGTGCTGATGATAGTTCCTGTTTTTACACACAAACCTAAGGATTGGTGTGTATTAGTCTCACGTACAGTGTAGCCGATGCCGCCGATGCCACCGTGTCGCGCATATCTCTTCAACGGTTAGGGCTAGAAGAGTCAATGATATCTCGTTCGAGTGATAGACTTTGAAATCGAAGCCCAAGAAGTTGGGAATTTGCCCAATTTACCGTTTTCGGTAGTTGGGCTTTGTGTGGTAGATATGTTGTTAAAAATTAAGTTCGGTAACGTTAAAAAAAATATTATTCGATAGGTTAGGATTCAGCGGAACTATCCCTCCGGTTATTTCAGTAAATATTAATGTTAAGTATGATTTTCGGGTTAATTTAAGGGACAACGAACATTGGTGTGCCACTTATTGGAAGTCGTTCTAATATGACCCAAAGTAACAAATAAGTGTGACACTTATTGGAGGCCGTTCTAATATGATTCAAATAACAAATAAGTGTGACACTTATCGGAGTAATACGCGATGCTTACAACGTATGACCTGAAGTAACAAATAAGTGTGACACTTATTGGAGGCCGTTCTAATATGACCCAAAGTAACAAATAAGTGTGACACTTATCGGAGCAGTACGCGATGCTTGCATCGTGTGACCAGAAGTAACCAATAAGACGGACACTCAACGTGTGACCATTAGTTACAAATAAATGTGATACTGAACGACTGACCAGAATTAACAAATATGTGGGACGACAGAAGTAACAAATAAGTATGGCCGTGGATATATAAACCGAAAGATGCGATATCGAAATAAAAATTATTATTATTATTATTATTATATTGCTTATGTCACCGGCGTTGCAGGTTGCTGTAAATAGCTCAAACAAACTTAACACATCAGGAGGATTGTGTGTATTCCGACAGTCGTACGTCTTGTTTTAAATTAAAGACAGACAGAGTGTTGAGGGTTACGATAAGCGTCTCAACACCCAAACGGTGTTTTTTTAGACGTTTCCCATTTATTATAATAATTACCCCTTTGGTTGGTAAGGTGTGGATGGGCATTCGTATGAGAGGTACTATTTTGGTTTCCAACTTGAATTAGAAATAATTTCTACGCTTTAGGTACCAAAACGAAAATTTAGGTTTTGTGGTTAAATATATGAAAAAACTATTTAAATTTCAAACCGATCCTTAAACGAAATATTCTATTCAAAAATAAAATTTGACGTTCGAAATATAGGAAAATATAAATATTGTACAGAATTAATAATGACCAAAATTTTAATGTCACAAATTGATAAACGCGGTTACGATATTGTATGGGCACTGTGGATTCAGTAGGGAGTAATTGCGGATAAGATTTCACAAAATTTATCTTATATACATTCAAGTTACTGTATGATGAGGTTATTTTGAATTTTATGTTTGAATTACAATATATTTTTCGTTCTGATATCACAAATTCTCGATTCCATAAGTACTGAAATGTCATAAAAGGCCGTCTATTTGTAGAGACCAACTTTTCTGTTAGGTAATTAAAAGTTTTATAAATGTATTAGGTGTAAAGTATTTTGTTTTAACATAGCTTGGCTTATACCCAAGGTTCAAGACAGCTAGCAACTTTTAATGCCTTTAATTCAGGTGGCAGAAGGATTAACTTAAGAGTTTTCAACCAGTGTCACAAGCTGGGATCGATTCCGACTCCTCTTGCTACCAGGCGAAAGATCTAACCACTCCGCCACCCCACCTACATATTAGTTCCTAAATTGCCGTTTCGTAGACAGTGGAAATTGCGTTAACCTTTTAAGGAACAGACGAAACTCATTTAGTTGGATTTCGGAAGTTTTAAAGTGTTACTCGAGATCAGTAACCCACGAATTAATAACGACTGAGCGTTTAGTTCGGGAAAGGACGGACGAAAACCAAAATAACCACACAACCGGTATAATAAAGAGTTAGGTAATGAGGGAAACTTTTTCCGAGTTTGTTCGAAATAACGGAATCATTATTTGAAGCGAAAAGCTGTAGATACCCTCTATTATGGTCCCGAAAATACCAATCTGCGCGGCCATTTATTTTGGCGATACTCCTTCCATAGAGACAGCGTCCACCTCGATACACCAACGTGCTTTAATGAACTCTCAGATATAGGTCTCCAGTCATACGCCTAATCCCTCTCCGTTGTGTTTCAAATATCGAGAAAATCGTTAATTGGGAAAATTCCCAATTTAAGGGTCCCCGAGTCTCCAAATTGATATAGCGACACCGAGGTCTCGATATCGCTTTTCGATTGATATATCATTTGCCCTTACTATCTCTAACGTTTAGATTGACAATCAGTGCCCAATTCATGAACCACAGACTGCCCAAATTAATAACATATTTAGAGATAGATAACGCGTGTGACTAAATATCCAATTGGTTCTAAATTCAAATATCACGACA